>NC_045641.1:55613523-56863523 GCF_009829145.1 Chiroxiphia lanceolata
CTTTTACTTTTCCAGCAGCTCTTTATTGCCTCAGCTGACCAGGATGGGGACAGGTCCAGGTCTGTAGAGGGCTGCTGGCCCCATCTCCAGCCCCATCGGACCTCAGGAGTTCTCCACCACTCCTGCCTTCTTCCAGCAGGATCCACACATCCGTACACAGAGGCTGGGAAGCTGCTTTCACACACTGCTCTCTCCGCTAGCAATGAGCTGCACACGGATAATATGGATAATATTGCTTTCAGATGTACGAATCCCCTCATGCGGCAGTTTTGAAATATCCGAAACCACAGATCCTTCACAACATTTTACATATGAATAGGACATTGTCAGCTCCCTCAGACCCAGACTGCACTTCACCACACAGAAGAGTAAAATACACATTAGCACTATAAAACCTCATCTCAATTAGCATAATCTGTATTTCCATTATAGAGCCCAGCTTTACAGCCAACCTCGGGTGAGACACTGAGCACTCTGGATCTGTCTTTTTCTAAGGAGGAATTCTCAAAACACAAGAAAACTATTCAGAATGTGAATCCACGAGTTTTCAGTGCCCGCTTATCTTTCAGCAGTTCTGCTCCCTTCATCTGTCTCCTTCCATTGCTCCCATCATCTCAGTGAGTTTAATTAAAACCTTTTGATGTACTCTGTCTGCAGTGAGGAAATGCAGCCATGTCCCACACATACCAGAGTGGATGGGCCAAGCACACCACTTCCACCTCCTGAAGGCATGCCCTAGAGGAAAAAGGAGTGACCGAGGAATGATCCTTCTGTGACTTTACTTCCAGTGAGAGCATTTAAAGGGGAACCAAAACAGGTAGCAGTGGCAAAAGACACATATTCTGGTATCACTAACAAATACAATGTTGGATAGACTAAAAATTTTGAATTGACTGGCACTCTTCCTTCAACTAGTATGGATATGCTATATGCATACATACACAACATGCACATATAGCATGAGGCTACTATGCAAGTAGCTTTCTTCTGCATCAAATGGGAATGAAGGAACCATACAGCACTTCAATATGTAGTTTCTCAGGCACCAGATTACTGGATACCTATGTGACCTCTACTGGTAATAATAGTATTTCATAATTAGCATGCAAAATAATAGGCTTCAGTTTGAGTCACTAATAGCCTGCCAACTGCATTGTGGAATTTCTATTAGGGTTGCAGCTGGTGACCAGTAAGTATCTAAAATCCAGGATCTCTCTAACGGTATCATTCTGGAGGAGACGGGCAGCAAAACTGGTTGACAGAGTCATGAATTTAAAAAGTTCTTCCATAGGGAACAAGTGCTGCTCTTGTACTTGTGGGGTCTCACATAAAGAGGGATAGAAAAAGCAAGAGAGGAAAAAAAGGAAAGTATCCTTTCCAGAAGACTTCCTAAAATAATTCCCAATTAAGTTATAGTTCATCTGTCAGAAAGACAACTCATCTTGGTTTTAAATTTGCCAGGAGAAGAAAATCCACCTTGGAAAACTGATTTCATGTCAAACTCCCCTCCCCAGACATAGCTTTTTGCTAAGCTGATGTGACCTATGCACACCTTCCAGCCAGAATCTTGTGGTACTCTTTTTCCTTTCTTCTGAACCCACCCAAAGCTAACACTAAACTTGATGAAACCAGGGTGTCCTGCATCACACAGTACCACAGCAAAGGCTGTGGCAGGACCCCTATGATGAGCAAGTGCCACCTCCCCTCTCCGGCCCTGTCCTCCACCCTTTCCCGTGCCCGGGTGGCATTAGCTCTCCTGTGGGCCAGGCAGCAGGCAGGCCAGCTGGTGAACCATCACCCTCAAACCCTTTTCAGACCTCTCTTTTAACAAAAGACAGCCCTCTACTAAGTAAGCATCACCAAGATTTTATTCCTCTATGCATTCAGCCCTAATAGAATGACTAAAACTTGGCTGCCATCCAAGTCACTGGGTATTCACAATTCTGTATTAATGACTTGCAGTTCTCTTCCTCTCCATTTACCATTGCCCTAACTTTTGCATCCTCTATAAACCTGATCAATAAATGACTGTGTTTCATTCTGGATGATAAATTAGAACATTTAACAAGCATCAACCCAAAATCTGGTCCCTCAGGGATCCCATGGGAAATGTATCTGCTTAGTGATGATTTCCCAGTTACTGCTACTTCTACAAACTGTCAAACATTTTTTAAATCAGTATTATGTGTGCCAGGTTGATATGCATTCACTTGCCAATTTAACTTTTGGATTGTTCAGTCCCATATGCACCTGTATAGAAGTAATTCTGGCATTCGAATATTGTATCATTAAAACAAAGAGGGGCATCAGCTTGGAGAATTAATTTTAAAACATTTATTTGTGAAAAATGTTTAGGTTAGCTGTCTGTCTTTAACCTTCCAAGGCTTCAGAAAAGGCTTCTATGATGTATTCCAGTCTTGCTTTGCTCTCAATTCTGCATGGGTTAATTTTATCACAAGTGTTTGATAGCTGAAACATCAAAACTGCATTTTAATTGAAAATATTTTACACTTCCAGCTTAAAAATGTAGAGCAGAATAAAAATTGCAGTTTAAGTGATACTTTCTCAAGCCACAGAGTTGAATGGCAGATAGGAGTGATCTGGAGGGAACGATCTCGGACAGCTGCTGCTTTTGGGACAATCCTTGCATTTTATTCTGAAAACTCCATTTGTCTTCATTGAATATTGATCAGCCATTACCAAGGACTATATTTAAAAATGCTGTTAAATAACAGAACACAACAAATGAAAAAAAACCTGATTTGATTTCAAATTTACAATAAGGGGTTGTCACATATTACCCCTTTCCAAGCTGAGATAAATCATCTCAGCTCCATGGACTCAAACAGATCTCTGTCCTTCTGCACGGCTGGGAATTGCACCTGAACTTTGTACAGTGAAAGGAAGATTTACTGAGATTGACTGCTTGAGTCCTCAGCAGGCAAAGCAGTGAAACCATTTTATTCAGCTGGGAAGGACACCATTTGCGTGCTTACATGGAGCTATTCATGCAAGTATGATATGAGTGACTATATTACACCCATACATGACTGAATCTATACTTGCATTATTGATGTTGACACAGCACACCAGTGTTTTACCCACCACCAGATGCTATTTTTTTTATTTTGTAATTACTTAATTTTCAAGAGTTGTAACATGCTACATCATGTTCACCTGTTCAAATCCAACAATTAAAGAGCAGTTTATTTCGGTTTCTCCTTTCCATTTTTTATGTTTTGTTTCTATCTATTTCATTAGGGGGCCCCCAGGCTGAAAGTTTAAGTAATAGTCAGAGAAAATGGCAATGTGAATTTTTCATCTAATAGTGTCTCTTATTTAATAACCTTTTTTTTTCCAGAACACGCTGCTTTTCAACTATTCTATTTAATCTATTTACTCTTGACATAATATTTTCCTGTCAAAACCTATTCTATTTTTCTGAAACCTTTATCCTCTCTTTATTCCTCTCTGACCCTTTTTTTTTCCCCTTCACTAAGCTATTCTCTTGGGCACTCTGCTGCTGCTGCCCCTACACACCTCTACCAATCCTTTAGGCTCAATCTCTGCTCACCATTTCTCTTGCCTCACCTCTTCTAGTCTTCCAACAAGCCAAGAAAAATCACAGCTTGCTCCCTAACCTGGCCAGCACGCCAGGAACCTGGGTCCCAACTCAACCCAGAGCAAGGGGTGGCAAAGGGTGGCAGGGAGAAGAGGTGTTGAAGGCTTGGGGACTCGGCTTCAGTCACTCAAGAGGAAGTAGAAAAAAGCCATCCCCCATGTGTCCCCCTAGGTTTTAATACCACCCCTGAGCACGGCAGCCCTCTTACATCTCAGTGCCCCACTCCCAGCTCAGTGCTGTCTATGCTTCCCCTTCTCCATTCCCAGAAGACCCCATCTACCCAGGGGCCCTGCAGCAGCTGAAGTGCAAAATAACGATGAGAGGTTTGAGAGGCAGGCAAATTACAAGGCCAAGAGCC
This sequence comes from Chiroxiphia lanceolata, assembly GCF_009829145.1. Classification (NCBI taxonomy): domain Eukaryota; kingdom Metazoa; phylum Chordata; class Aves; order Passeriformes; family Pipridae; genus Chiroxiphia; species Chiroxiphia lanceolata. The sequence continues at coordinate 55,617,504 of NC_045641.1, forward strand.
GCAGTGCAGGCAGGCCAGGAGGCACGGCTGGTCTTATTTATAGCTTTTACTCGGGCTTTGTTTTTTCTGTAGTTAAAGCAGTTAAGAAAGATGACAGAGTTCGAGGTCGGGAGCGTTGTCACAGGCACACAAAGCATGACCAGACAAGATATTCAGCAGCGATGTTGCTGAGTGCTTCCCTGTTTCTCAGTAAACAGTAGCTTTTCCTTTCCATTTTACATACTTGCGTTCAATTCTCTACCCCAAATGTTTAAACAAAGAGCAGTCATCCCCTCAAACAAAGGCTGTGAGTATGGAAAATAGTCCAACATTTACATGCTACTTTATGACAGGGTGCACAAGAATTTTACTCTTCCCACCAAGGCTATGCTCCAGTTAAAATCAGTGTTGGAAAAACAAAAATTTCAGGTGAATTAAGACTGCCTTTTACCTCTACCTCAGCTATGAATGTTTTCTTGTAATGGGAACCCCGAATAGAAAAGAAAACAAGAACACCACAAGTTGATAACCCCATTGTCACTAACCTTGTGGAAACTGCATTTGCAGTGTTGCATTTGTGGCTACCACCAAATGTGTGCTAATTTCAAAGGAGAGCTGAATATGCATATTTAAAAAATCAAACCCAAACCACTAGCACTGACTAATTTTGCGCTCAAGAACTTAGCTATATTCTTTTTGTGTTGCTGTTTCACATTGCCCACAAAATAACGAGGCATACAAAGGCTGTAGATGAGGATATACGTGAACCTGAAAAATCAGAGTTTCTGATCACCCTGAGGTAATTGCAATATAAGTAAAGACTGCAGGGTGAAGGTCATGAGTGATTTCATTTAGATCCTCCCATGAACAGGATTAATTCCATGCTCTGCAGATGTTCATTTGTGTCCTATTTATCCTATGGGGAAATAAAAATACGAAGTGGTTTGCTGTATACTTTGCTTACCATGCTAAGACACTTTGTTTCTCTTGCAGCTATGCTACTTCACTTCTAACAGAGGACAACAGCCCTAAAGCCTATACCCTCCATCAGCCCACCATAGACCTAGCACTGAGGATTTCATTTAATTCCTGCCTCACTGAGGAATGTCCTTTTAAGCAGGATGCTCTCCTTAACTATGTCATCTGGCCATACTAGTAATCATAGAATGTTTGGGTTGCAAGGGACTTAAAGATGAACTAGTTCCAATCCCACTACCATGGACACCTTCCACTAGACCAGGTTTCTCAAAGCTCCATCCAACCTGGCCTTGAACACTTCAGGGATGGGACATCCACCACTACTCTGGGCAATCTGTTCCAGTGCCTCACCACCCTCCCAGTAAACAATTTCTTCCTTATATCTAACCTGAATCTACCCACTTTCAGTTTGAAGCCACTACCTCTTGTCGTGTCACTCCATGCCCTTATAAAAAGTAATGCTAGTAAGTACTGAAATTCAAATGAACTGTCTTAGGCTGAAGTTCAAGCTCTTAGAAATAATATGTGCTTGGGGATTTGGTGTGAACTCTTCCACAAGCTTCCACTTGTGGCTTTCTTCAAAACACCTGATGGCAGCATCCAGCTTTTCAAATATCACCCTCACCACAGCTACAGCTAATCACCAGTCTCCAGCTGGACAATGCAACATCAACCATCTGTTTTGCTTCAGAAACTCCCTGTTTGAGCACTGCTTCCCATCAATGCTTCCTTATGCAGCAAAGGGTGGGAATGCTCTGGTTACATTCCCACTGTTTTCCACACAAAAAAGCCTCAGAGAAGCTTCCTTATTGCCACGTGGGAGCTGAATCTTCAGGACATCCTTTGGATGGTGCTCTGGGCTGGGAGCAGGTTGAAGCTCATCACAATTTACTCACCCCAAAAAATAGCTGGCCGTAAAGTCATCCCTATCCTTAAGTCAACCCCAAATAAAACACACAGTGCAGGGAAAGAAAAGGGGAAATAAAACAAAAGCACAGCAAGTCCCAACCAAACATAAGGGTTCTCTCTGTCATCTGCTAGCCCTTCGTACAGCCAAAAGACAGAGCTCTGCACATGACTAAAGGCTTCCAACACCAGGGGTTTCTCAATGCTATTTGTCTAATCAAAAAGTCAACAAACTCCCTCATGGATTTTTATTGCTAGGATAACACTGAAGGAAGAAACCACAACACTTCATTTCCTTTCTCCCATGTTTCTCAAACAGCATCTCTTTGCTCACCACAGACAAAACAAAACACAGGCTTCTTCCCTCCCTTTAAACTAGAGATTAAGAAACTCAGATAGTCCTTAATACTGAGAAACAAGTGACCAAAATGGTTCTTCCAAACCCAAACAGCATTTTTCTACCCCACCATCCAGACACAACATGGTCACACGAGCCACACGGGCTCTGCAATCTCCTTCCCAGAAGCTCCCTCCCAGCAATGCCATTTCTCCTCCTCACAGCAAAGCTTGGGTCAGGATTAAAGAGGTGAGAGAATGTCTGAAATACAAAAGGTCTTTTACTGGCCACATCAAGTACAATATGTGAGAAGGAAATGATAAAAGCCAAAGGAAGACTTTCAGCTTCCCAGCAAAAAGTAGCCATTAAAAGCAGTCATCAAGGCCAGGTGCCAAGCTAACAACGCACAGGGTGACAGCCAGCCCCACCACTTGCCACTTGGTGAAATCACTGTCTCCAGGCTAATACCTGAAGGAAGCACTTACAGACATCTTGCTCCCCAAATCACACTGAGAGGAGACGAGCAGGATGAACTACAGGCCACCCCCAATGGTCACTAATAATGCAATTTCTTTCTAAAAGATATGGCATCACAGCAACCAGCATTGCTGTTTGACTTGAGAAGTGTACAACACAGCAAGAGCAAACACTTCTTCCTCCCTGAATCACCCTTTCATCTTCCCATGGCCTTTCTCCTGAAAAAACACGAAGAAAGCAACAAAGTAAAATTAAGACTTATAAAAAGCTGTGTCTATCTGGTACAAATAAAAAGAAATAAAAAAAGCTTTAAAAAAAAATTTTTTCTTAAAAAAACCCTGACCAAATTCTACTACTACCTTTCTCTTCTCAATGACAGCATTACAGGAAAGATTTGTATACTTTCTTGCCCAATTCTATAATTTCACTGCTGTCACTACACAGCCACCAGTGGTACTGAATTTACATGAAATCACACCCAGAAGGTTATTAAAAATACAAATTGCACAATCCAGTGCCGAACACAACAGCTTTCCTGAATTATAGCTGCTTCCTAAAATATGAGCTGGTGCCACACTGCCAACTGCAGCCAAATGCATGACCAACTCATGTCTATCCAAACTGCTTCAAAAGGGAGAGCAGCAGCAAGAAGCGACTGCCAAACAGGGACACTCAGCCTGGATTTTGAATGCAAGCAGGGGTTTATTATTAGGTTGTTCTTTTGAGTTATACAACCAATGCCTTGGCTACACTGGGTAAAATAAAAGCACAGTACTTCACAAATCACCTGCCCATCCTGATGGCCATGCTCCACAGTGAGAAGCAACGCCCAGCTGAAGGGAGGCGCACAGAGAACCTCTGTGGCTCGGTGGAGGAGCCCCAACCTCAGCCCTGGGCCAGCAGGAGCATAGACATGGGTCACACAGGCACCCAGCTGGCTCCCACCACCACCATGCACACTGCAGAGCCCTTGCAGGGGAAAGCAAAGGGTGATGGAGGGGTCTGAGGCAATGAGAGCACAGCTACAAGCCAACTTCAACCAGTCTGCTCTCAGCCACACAGAGAAAAATACCCTCATTACAGCCAAGGTCTGGGGCTGGGCCAAAAAAAACATTGGAGAAGACCCAGAATAGAGTTAACAATGTCACTGGGGCAAAAGATGCAACTAAGGATTAGATCCATATGGAAGATAGAAGTAAACTAGTCATTGGTAGACAGGATTAATTTTCAATGTGTAAAATCTAAATTCCACTCCAAAGCAAAGAGAAAAAAGCAGCAAGAGCAGCAAATCTATTGCCTTTCTCAAATTTATACACTGAACAACTACTCACGTTACTCAGCACTGGCTACCTCTCACCTTCCTTCCCTCCACTATGAGTGACTTCAACAACTCTTACTCTTGGTCCAAAGAATTTCTCAGTTACTAAACAGCAAAATAGCAGGTATTGAAAAACGAAAGAACACAGCTGATGATAAAATGTACCATGTCTGAGACAGAGCATTTGAGAACAGCTTCAGCAAAAAATACTCAGACTTTAGATTCTCTACTGGAAAACAAAGGCTCTACATACCAACTCAGGATATTCTATGATTCTATGATTCTTGTCTCCATTTAACATTCCTAAAGCACAGCTCTTATTTGTTCAGCAAGAGCTAACCATTCCAGCTTGAGAAGTGCCTAATCCCATTACAGTTTTCCTCCAGATCATCATCATATGCCTTGTGCCCTGTTCTTAAACCTGAATATGCACTTCTCGAAGTTCATGGGTAAGACTCAAATCTTGAGGCAAAATTCTTGCCCAGGATGCAAAGGTGCCCCACAGCTGATACCTCCCACTGGAGCTTACTTCTGGGCTCTACTTTTGGTTGCCTCACAGTCTTCTGTAACCTTAGGAGTATCACTTCAGCCCAAATTCAGCAGTATACTGAAGCACTCACCTCACATCATGCATATGAGTTCAAAATCAATGCAAGGCTTTGATGCAGTCATGACTTGCTGAAGGTCAGAAAGCAAACTGGTGACAGAGCTGGAAATAAAGTAGAGACCTCCAGACCTCAAGATCAAGTCCTTTAACCTCGAGGTCATGTTTGCATGAATTAACAAGGGAAACAATTCATCTGCAAGTGGTATGAGTCATTTTAGTGATCAGGTAATGTGTCCCAGTTCTGTCATCGTTACATTTGTTGGCTCTGAGCTCCAATTTCCACCCCCATGCCACTTGCCCAACGATTTCTGTCCTTGGGAAAAAGTAATCAAGTATGATAAGGATGACAATCATAATTAGCTTAAAATACAGGCCTGCTGGCATGTATTGAGAACACATTTTAATATAAAGAGCTAACGTGAAGGGAGCAAGACGAAAGCAATAAAAATTTTAGATTAATTGAATATGGATATCCAAACCTAAATTATGAGAAATCATCATTTTAAAAAGTGGTAGGAATTCCCTTTACATAAATTACTCCTTTAAATATTTAAAATCCCACTTCAGCCTCACTGGAAATTAATGTTTAATAGCTGCTCTTCTGTAACCTGACAGAAATATTTGTAAAATGCATTTAGCCTGGTCAGCTCCTTCCTGCTCTCAAAATATGGGCAAAAGAAGGTGGACAAAGACCAGATAAGATAAGAAACCATCTGATTTCATTCAGATAGGTTTGCTAAGCTACCCATCATAAAGTAAATCACTTGCCAGAGAAGAAAGGAGAATAGACTTGAATGCTTGAAGGTGACTCTTTGTAACAATAACCAGTTATGAATTATATCACATTAGCACCCCTTCTGTGTTGTAGAGATTTTCCAATACATTTGTCCATCTTCTGCCATTTTTCACAGTTAAGCAATTACTGGTCTGTTGGAAGGATGCCAGCTGTCAGTAATTCTGTCAAACTGACATTTCACAAATATGTAAGAGTCCGCATTTCTGATGATGAATTCCTCACTGCATGTGTGACAGGAAAAATTACTGCCAGCAATACCTACACAATGACTCCATGGGTCAGTGGGCTTGCTGTAAAAAGAGATGGGCAAGGTGAAAAGCACTACCACAGGATGACAACTACTACATTGTGAGATCTAAAGAAAGAGTTGTATTTTTAAAACCAAACTTCATTGAAATCTCAGATATCAAAATGCTGCAAGTACTTTAGCTATGCCCACTACATCAGTAATGTGTGACGAGAATCAAGCAGAGCTATGGGACACATCATCATCAAGGAAGCATGAACAGCAACACTGGGTTCCTTTTCAACATGAGGGACTACCCACTATTTTGGTCTTCCTGAACCATTTCAGTTTGGGTGAGAAACACATGAGAATGAGCCAGATGCAGCCCTCCCTGTGCATCCTCAAAACACAGGCAGTGAGCACACACTACCCTGCCCCATCCCTCTCTCCTTAATGCCACAGACACACTTGGAAGACAGTCACCCTTCCCAGCAGTTCTCCCTGCTGGGTCCTCATGAGTTCTCCAAATGTCCTCCCCCAACTCCTGCTGCCCACTAAGACAACATCCACTGCATTTGCAGAATGATAAACCCTTAGCCACACTGATAGAACCTCTCAGAGGACCAAGTTGCAGGACAACAAGCCTGGGTAAAACAACTCTTTTCAAGAGTTTTAATCTTGCATTTAAACATACACTAATTTTGAATCCTCTTGTCCACCCTACAGAGTCATAAATCAAGGATACAGATGCAGAGATTGATAAAACACAGATATCAAAGCCTTACCACAAGGAGCCACATTTACCATAGTAGTGCAGAGTTTATGCAGTAGCCACAGTGCATAAGCCCTCCATGGAAATCTAAAATTGCCCTAACTCAGGTCTTCTCCAACCCTAACCAGCCCAAGAGCTTAGAACAAACAGTAAATCCTGGTGAGTTTTCACTCCTTTGCCCTTCTCACTGCATTTCATTCTAAGTTATGCATTACCCCACGAGCCAAGGAGCAAAAGATGGTGCGGGGTCAGCAAGCTGATGAATAATAAAGGTTTATTTAATCAGCTCCTTATCGAACAGAGCTTAACCGACTAACCTGTGCAAGTGTCCAACTCTTCCCTAGCTGCTTTGCTAAGTCTCTCCTGACCAACTCATTAAACAGAGCAACGAAGTATCACACTGGCAGGATGAATAAAGTCTTCGCAGAAGGGAGTGAGGAATCATCTGAGATGGCTCAATGTGCACACATGAGAGCACTCGGAGCCAACAGTTTTCTTTCCAGTTGAGAAAAGAGAAGAACTGGTGTCCGTGAGAAAAAGAAAAAAAAGGACAAGCCTTTTCCCTTGTTCTTTTTAATGATTTCCAGTGCTATCAAAAGACACAGAGCCACAACTACAGCTGGTACAAATCTCAGCAAATCCACTGGCTTTGACAACACTACATGAATCTTAAGCAACTGAGGCTTTAGTCCCAAAGCTTTACCTGATACAAATAAAACAATAACACTCTAAATTTTGGTTCCTATTTAAAAAACCACTGACTGCCCCTGATAAAACTGAAAATACTGACTTAGCTTTCTACTCGCCCAGGCAAAAACAAAAATGTGCTTTTTCTCAAATCTAACAGAAAGAACTGCATGCTGCTTAAAATAACAGCAGCCACTGGCTGCTGCCTCTACTCCTACAGTTACCTTCCATCACTGGAAGCAAGCAGTCATTGTGCTCATGTTTTCCAGACAAAGCCATAACAGATAAAAGGAAACAGTGGTCATATAAGAATAAAATATTTAAAACAAAACAAAAAATATTGAGCTTTTTAAGTTAAATATTAGTCACATAGACTCCCTCAAATTGTTACTGACTCATTATTACTAACACAGAATAACAATGTACTACAGACAGCAGACAAAATATGTCACTTCTCTAAAAACATAACTTAAATAAAGTCCATATATAATTTGAAAGACTAAGAAACCACGATTGCAGGGAAGACATACGATACAAAAAAAAAGATATTACAAGTTTTCAAAAAAAATCCCACAAACTGCTGAAATGTCTAGTTATTTGCAAAATAGGGTTCCCATAGTAAATGAAAAGCCACCAAAAATAGCACAAGGACCCCAAAATAGTACCAAAAACCTGACAGAAGTAAAGCCTCACAGACATGTGTTCTAAAATGTCTAGCTACAGCTCCCCTAGATAACTCAGCCACACATGGGTGATATAAATCATATTTTTAACAGGACAGAGCATCACGAGCAAGTGTAAATCGATAAGGCTGCACATGTACAAGTGAATGCTAAATGCGTTAGAGCAAAACCCTCTGTGCTGAGACAGACCTCACAGCTGCTCAAGGCAATTACTGGAGCGAGCAAATACATGGAGCAAGGAGGCAAAGTGTGGTGGGACATTATTTGGACAGCACAGGGAAGCTGCCAGCACAGAAACCCCCGCAGAAACACCCTGACTTGGGGGAGAGCAGAGAAGGATTTGGGCTGCAGCCCGGAGTCAGCAACCCACATCACAGCCCGCTCCTGCCATCGAACTGGAGACTGAGCCACAAGGTAGCTGCACTTCCATCACAGCAGGGAAGGGTTTTGGCTTGTTCCCAGCTGGAGTCTTGATCCAAGACTCAAAGAAAATGAGAGCAAGGTCACTGTGGCTGTATTTAATACGGGCCACATCAACCACAGATACTGTCAAAAACAAGCTGAGTAGAGGCCATACACAAACAATCACATTTATGTAGATATGACTAAAGAGATCCTTAAAATTCAAAAGCATATACAGAAAACCTGAATCTTGGACTAATTCCTCCCAAACCTATGCAAAAAAAAGGGGTGAGAAATATTAATTTCATTTTGTAGCAGCACATTCTCCTGCAGCCTATGCAACCCAGTTAGGGACACTCACAAGGTCTAAACTGGAACTGACTGCAGCTTTAAATGAGGATACATTTAAAAACATGTTCAATGGGTGGAGTTCTCTCTCCTCTCCTGATTCAGGGCATAACTGGAAAACTACTGACATTTCTTTGTCTACATAATACCAATAAAACAAAAACAGCACAAAAAGCTAAGTGTAAATCTGGGATTTTTAAATTATTTACCAATCTTCTAAACCTAAACCAAAAAAACTACCCTGATTAAAATACTTGATTTTTCTAATTTAATTTGCCTTGTTAAAACCTGCCACTGGAATAGCACAAGGTGTGAAATGGAAAGATACAGCATTCTGCCTTTAACACGTGAACTGAACTAAAAGTAACACCAAGAACTGGATCACAAAAGATGTGAAGCACAAACAAAAGAAACAGTCTTTACAGTGGTCTTTATTTGAGAAAACCAACAATTACAACACTTAAAATACTGCAGTTTGCAAATCCAGTCTTTTTAACTTCAACTACTACACATGAGCCTGTGATAAAGACAGAGGAGACATGACAAGAGAACCCTTTCTTGACTTACACTACCAGAACCAAGGAAAGTCAAGGGCAGGCAGGGAAAACAGGAGAGAGGAAAACCAGCCAGCTAATGCATGGAGCTACAGCTAGAGCTGTGAGCCAGGACTTTTGTAACTGGTGAACAAGCCTTTAGGCAGCGAAATGAAGGACATGAGTTGAGATCCCACGCAGCAAAGGTAGGCAAGGACACTTCCAGGGAACACACAGGGATCAAAGAAAGGGCAAGTGCTTTCAGACTGGCTGGATCATAAGCGCTGAATGAAGCCAGAAGCTAAAAGAAACGTAAAAAAAAGCAGCTGTGATTAAGGAGGAATGACAAGACATGTTGGGACAAAACACTGGAGGAAGCACAGGTTGGATTCATCAGTGAAAAGAAGACAGCCAGTGGATAGACACGGAGTAACACTGTCAGAGTACAAAGACAGAAGTGGTCTGGGAAACCCGATAGCACGTAGCAGGGCAGAGGCTAAAGAGGAGAAATAAAGGAGAAAGCTTTAGTGATCTAAATGACCTTTGGAAAAAAAGGTTTCTGAGAAGTTAAAAAATCAAGTGGAAGATGGCGGACTCATATCATCTCCATACCATAATCAGGGCAGGAGACCCACACTAGAATACACAACAAGTGTAAAACTTTGAATAGGAATATAAAATTTGCTGTAGAGGATAATTAAGCCACCTGAGTATCTTGCAGCTCGCTGTGGCCCCATCTATGTTTCTATAGAAAGTGAAAGTATCCAATTAAATATCTGGTGCTGGGCTGAACACAAAAGAAAAAATTACCTCCTAACACCCACCATGGTCTTTCAGTGGTGATTGTATCATTACCACAATCAATCTAAGTCTTACATATTTGACCAGGGAACTCACTGTGAGGAATAATACCAGACCATCTCTCCTACACTTTGGACTTCAAACAATTTCTTTTACACATTAATTTCACTTTGACAGAAGGAAGACTACATCTGGTCAGACTGAAGAATGGATTTTTTTTTCTCTCTTTTTAATAAAGATCTCTCTTCTCTTCTACTTCTAGGATAAAAACACCCTGCACACACTAATTCCTTACACGCTCTTGCTCATATATTCACGTATCTACATGCTCTTGTTCATATATTCATGTCTCTTACTGAGAGATCTGTCCAGTTCTCTTTCAAAGCAGGTTGTGCTAGCTCTGGTTCTGGATTACTCACATCCAGTGAGTAATAATGTTACTCAACAACTCGAGAATTTACTCTATGCTCAGATTGACTCTCCACTCCGCTTATCCCAAAACTAATTCCTAGTTCCTAGCTAAACTGCCTCCTCCTTCTGTGGCTATTTATTTTCCAAAACAGCTTCTTTCAAAGGAGGCTTCAATTTTGAAAATCCAAATCAGTTACAGCCTCCAGGTCAGCTTTATTTACAGTTACATTAACTTTTTCAGATCCTTCTTTGCAGATGATAGGAACCCTTCCAGAACCCAGCTGCGCAGCATAGCTCATACCCCTTCAGGCACTGGCACATGGCAGGGCTGCAGCCTAGCTCTGACCAGCATGCTCAGAGAAATCTAAATTAAAAAATACTACAATATTTTACCTTTGAGAAATAACATGGTAATTAAGGAAACAGTTTCATGCTTGGACTCTCACTAAAATGGAGCTTGCTTTTCCAGTCTCGATGGCAGAACTACAGTAAAAACTCCTGTTTTCTCTCCCTCAATTGTCAACAATTATAGATGCAGATTTTTAATAATAAATACCATCTAGGCACACACAGAATTATGCCAAGTCCAGACCATTTCTGATGTACTTTTCATAAGAAAAGAAGAGCAAAACCAGGTTTTCAACCCCCTCTCAGCACACCATAGATGGTACATTAGTTCAGTTCTCTCCATCTTTTTGTCTTCCTCCAATGCTTATATCATGCTCTTTTGTACTTCTTACCTTTCCAACACTGACTTCTTCATCATCTAACATGAATAACACAAGGAAGGGAGGTAAAGGGCTTCTGTACAAACACCAAACCATCTCCAAATGGTGTAGTTCAGCATCTCTGCATTGCCCCCTGGGTTTCAGGAACCCTCTTTGCACATGCAGGGAGCTTGTTGGCCTAAAAGCAGAAATCCCAGATCTGGAGGCCTACAGGGGACCTGCACCTATGATAGGACCCCTTTTCCTCCCCCCTGCATCCTCTGGCCAGTCAGTGCAGAGAACAGGCGGCTCTGATAGCCCCGCTGGGAAAAGGTGTCTGCTGCACCCAGCATCATCTCCACAGGTGGTCAGCAGCATGCTTGCATCAGAAGAGGGAAAGGTAAACACTGAGGGTCATCTTACCTGCTGGAATTATGGCAAGGTGGATTAGGTGGAGTCTACTAACAGATTAAACCCTGTCCTGAAGACCACCAAGGTTTAGCCTCTCTGTTCTGCTTCTATTATGTATTTGGGTAGACCTGTTTGAAATGTCCATCAACCATTTTCACACTGGGGGGAAGAGGAGGGGAGACAATGTACATCCTCTGGAATGTCACTATTTTCAGAAGAACACACATTGCAGCAATTTCAAAAAAGTATATATCCTACAATGATAAATAATAACAAATGTAAACTTCTATTAGATTTCTTCTGCTTATGTATTTAAAGGACCATAAACCATGTTCCTCTGTCTTAAAGGGCTGCTTAAACTCCAGCAAATTGTTAGAAATTAATCAGTTCTATAAGACGCCAGTTCATTACACTGGCTAAAATACAAGCACTAATCCCTAACGGCTATCTGGCAAGAATGTAAACTTCATTAACTTCATGTTTTGCTTAGGGCTTGCATAAAATGAAATATTGATTGTCTTGCCACTTAATACAATGTAAAGATGATATGTGTGTATTAGAGAAGAATATAAATATTTATTACAAAGTAATCAAATGCCAAGTAAAGTCAGACTAATCACTTTTTTAGGTTGCTTTGGTGTGTGGGTTTTTTTTTCTTAAAGATCCAAAGCAGCACCAAGGGTGTGCTAAATGGGAGGAATAACACAAGTATTAACATGTGCACACTCAACTACATTTATTGCCCATTTTGTTTGGTTTTAAAATGAGGGATACTCCTGTTTTTGGGAAATGGTTAAGACCACCGTGTGTTGAAAATACAACTGCAGGACACACAGCCACCGTCTGCTCAGGGAAAGGGAAGGCATTACACAGAAAGGGTTTAATTTCTCAGAAAAGATTTTTCTCATCACTTTGTACATGCTTCTGTAATTTAACCTTTGCCATCTGATTCAAGCAATTTCCCAGGCTCTGTTAACCTTACTTTTGGGGTGAAAAGAAGCAAGACTCATTATTGTTTACTGGGCTTACTGTGTTTCTGCAGTAGAGATTTTAATTTGGGGGGCATAAGGAAAAGTGTAAGGAAATAAATTGCTGTGTGGTCCATGAAATATAGTCAGTCTCAGCAACCTTTTCCAATGAGACTTTGAGGCTGACTTTATCCTCTGGGTGAAATATTAAAATTGACTTTATTCCCACATGCCTGCCAATTTGGATACTGCACTTGCTGACACAAAAGCACAAAAAGAATATGCTAGTTAATTAGATGAATTATGATGATTTTGAAAACATCACTTAGAAAGGAGGTTGAACATACTTTTACTTGAGGGAATTGTTACTTCTCTGCAAAAATTGTCAATTTCCAAACTTTCCAAACACAGCTCTTTGCAGCTGTGAAGTGCTGCAACAGAGGCTTGGGGGATATGAGGACATCACAGGAATAACTAGAATATTCTCCTTCCTCTGACTTTGATATTTTTGCTACAACATGAGGGCTGGAATACCAAAGTCACTTTGTTCTGGCTTTTTACTGTGGTTTGATACTGGATGAATAAAATCTTAAGTGTCAATAACTCGAGATAGTTCAAATAAAAGAAAAATGGGATTTTTCTTTTCCCTTGGCTAAACTACTTGTTGGAGGTGAAAGATGGGGCATAAAACAAGATTTCCTGAAACAGTTAGTTAGAAAAAGCAGAAGTCTTGTTGGTTTTCTATAACTAAACTACTTTGCCTTACTAAACTATGTATATATTGTAGGACTACAGTCTCCATTTGCAGCAGTATCTGAGGGTACTTTCTAACAAAGTGCCTGGTAACTTTTCCTGCACATCCCCATTGATGCACATTGTTCCTGAGAGGCAGCACTGCTGGGGTAAGAGACAGCATTACCAAAAAAAGTAAATTTTAAGACATACTAACCAAGTCAGGGAATTTGAAGCACCTTTGCAATTACTCTTTGTCACCCGCTCTCAAAGCAAGTGAATGTATTTGGAGCTTCTGCATTTCAGACACTGCTAATCTGAGAAAAATGATTTACATTCTGCCTTGTAACAGACAGCCCAAGGCAGTCTGCTTTCTGCCCAGTGCAGGCATATCAGGGAACACATCTGGCATGCTGGCCAATTGTTTACTCTTACTGCTTGTTTTGGGGGAGAGGGTCATCTTATGACAGATTAGGGCAGTTATAAAAAACTTCAATCTGTGAAGATAGTAATTGTTAGTTGATTTAAAAAAAAAAAAAAAAAAAAGGAAGTTACCCTTCAGTTGGGCTTTTGAATGCCTTGTACAGAGGGTGTCAGGAAAATGTGGTTAACAGATTGTGGATGCTACTTTCTCCAAAGCAAGAAAGCCTCCTTCAACATCATCTACCACATCATGTCATGGTATGATGTTGAATGATGGCATGCTTGTGCTGCACAGGAGACAGATATGTAACACTCTTTTCCTCAAAAATAAATAACCTATCTTTGCTCCTTCATCACCAGCTATTGCTGCCCTGGCAGAGCAGCCCCCAGATAACAAAGCCTTCCCATATGTGCACACCTGATTCCTTCAGTTCTGTCTCTCAGATGGTGTTGTTCAGGCTTTTATTTCATCGTTCATCTGTCACCCATTTTGTGGCTTATCAAGTATGACTGGTAACCTACCTACTCAGGTAGGTTCAGAGCCATGTTTTCATAAAATGTTGCCCAGGGATATAGCATGCGACAGATAAAGAATTATTTGGCCAAACTCAGGTTGCAAAACAGATCGTGATTACCCCAAAAGAGGAAGAAATGCTTCACAGTGACCACGCAGCTTAGTGTGAGGTCAGCAAGTCTCTCCTCCAACAACTGGCACACTCTGCTTTCTCAAGTCTAAACTCATTTTCGTTAGAAAGAAAGGGTGCTTCTTAAAATTTATCCTTAATCTCGAAAGAAGTTTGTTCCGCTGCTGCCTTTGTCAGGCAGCAAAGTTACTCAGCAATTGTCTGAAAAGAGGCTTCCTCCAGCTCCTACCTGGGGCACAGAGCAGGGGTTGCTATAGATGGAAAGAACTGGTAAACCTGGAGAGGATGTTTCCGTAGGATATCACAGAATTAGCTACATAAACCAAAAAGCGTATTTCCTCAGCAACACAAAAATAAGGAAATTGATAAACATCCACAAGACCCACTTTGACAGCTTATTCAACATATTCCAGTAGTATTTGGTTGTATGTTTTCTTATTTTTGTTAAAATTGTACATGTTTTATGATCTTAAATGTGCACTTTTTTGACATTAGGAGTACTATGGAAAGAAACACATAATGTTAAAGAAAATTGTGAGGAGATTTATCTTTTTCTTCTTCCAATACGGCAAAATAACACGTATCCTCATTATCATAGTAATTTTCCTGGGACAAGTCTTTCCAGGTTCTCTGCACTAGTTTCTTCAGAAGTCTTCTTCAGAAGTTTTCTATCCCTCTTTCTAAAAATGCAGGAATTAAGAAATTTCCCCATTACTTTACCTTTTCTGCATTATCTAAAAGCCTGTCCTATCTTATCCAGATCCTGTGAATCTTGACTTCCTGAAGGAAATGCCCAAATCCATTCCTTCTACATAAAACATTGGTGAATACTTCATGTACACAATATGTAGTAGAATGATTTTAATTGCTGAAACAGTTCACCAAATGCTACTGTGCAGGAGGGAATGAAACATTTCTCTGTACCACAGTGCCATGAACCCCCCTTGTTACCTCTGCCAAGAGCTGTCACTCATTGCACTGTACACATACCCTGCAACTCACAACTCTACCTGCAGCTGCCAGGTTGCTCTTCATGAAACAATACCTGGACTTCAGTAGGGTATTTTTCACAGGAAGTGCTAATCGGCGTAAGCATGACTGTAAAACTTGGTCTGCGTTATCAAGTTCCTCACTAACACCAGTGCAGACACTGAAATGCCCATCATCATCTTCACTAGCGCTCTCAAAAGGCTCTGTCCCTCCCTGAGGATGTAAATGCTCTTCCCACTTCATTACTGAGAACTGCATCCCACTGAACTCATGACTTTGCCCACCTCCAATCCCATTGTCTACAGCGAGACAACATACACGCTCAGGCTGAGTCACGTGCCTACGTGCTCCACAAAAACAAGGCCACAAAAATGGCAATGAAGGTTTCAGTTGATAAGGGGCTCTCTGTAGATAAGGCAGAAAGACATGATTTTATTCTGAATGCAATGACTGAATGGCCCCTGTCATTAAATGCACTGTCTACATCCATGAGTGCTGAGACACACTGTATCACTGTAATCAAGCTATCCACTGATTTTCCTCTATGCTTTTCTCTCCTCTATTTATGTTAAGAGTAGTTTTGAATCTTATACCTGGGTTACATCTGGCCTTAGCCACTGCCCCTCTCACCAGTATCTTGAGTGAAAGGCAGAGTAGCACAGCAAAAGTGCCCAACACAAGGCTGACAGAGCACACTCCAAGCACCACGGCATTTGTAGTGTCTTGCTGAAGGGTTCCACAGGAAAGAAAGGACCATAAAATAACACTAGTAAAGAAAATCAGCTAGTTGGAATAAAAATATTTGTTTCTCAGAGACTAGTCAGAGGTAAGGAAGGAAAGACTCACATCAGCAAGGAGCCCCAAGCAATTTTGTTCTCAAGACCACAGTGAGTAAACAAGCTATAAAAAAATATGCCAAACTGTCACCTACAAGTGATTAGGTAGTCACTTTAGTTTTCTCCATTAGACTGACATGAACTACACAGAAAGAGATCTTTACTACACATGCCTTCGATCCAATTTATCCTCAATGGCTTTCAGAGACCATTCCCTTCTCTACAATATCCCAAACAACTCCTTCAGTTCCACCAGCATCTCATGAGAATGTTTGAAAGAAAAATTGTAATTTCCAGAGAAAGTAGTTCAAAGGCAGTAAACCCTGCACCTATCTTTGCACTTACTGGGTCCTATGATGCTTGTACTTGTTCACTCAGACAAGCAGCAAAACACACAGCATTAAGCTCTTGAGTGGCTGTCAAAGATGATGCCTCCCCGGCACTTCTTTAAATTTAGGCTATAGTGTTATGCAAGCCCTACAACTATTAAAGTGATTCTACAATAAAAGGTTTCAATAACATTCATATTCAGAAAAATTCTACGAGTTTTAATGCACCCAGGGACATGTTAAGACAAAAGTGAGACGAAATGTCAGGTTTTGTAAAAACAAGTTGAAGGGACCTTAGAGGATCACATCCTCTAAGAGGAGTAAAACTCCATGGATCGTCCTTTCTGAATGGTATACAGCTGGAGAAAAAGCAAAAACTAATCTGTCTTTAAAAGGTGAGGCTGACCCATGAGCTACTCCAAATGGGGCAGAGAGCAGCTGCAACAAGGCAGGCAATGCAGGGACTGATCAGACCACATCCTTCATGCTCATGCCTGGCTCAGACTGCATCCCCTGGCATGCTGTGTTGGTTTCGACTAGGATAGAGTTTATTTTCTTCACAGTAGCTGTGTTTTGGACTTGTGCTGAAAACACTGTTAATAACACTGGGATGTTTTAGTTACTGCTGAGTGGTGCTTACACAGAGTCAAGGCCTTTTCAGCCTCTCACCCCACCAGTGAGTGGGCTGGGGTTCACAAGAAGTAGGGAAGCAGCACAGCTGGGACAGCTGACCCCTGCTGACCCAAGAGATTTTCCGTACCATAGGCATATAAAGCTGGGAAAGAACAAAGGGGGAGGTGTTTGGACTGATGGTGCTTATCTTTCCAGGTCACTGTAATGCCTGTCATTCCATAGTGAAGCCCTTCTTCACTAGGTGGGCTTTGAATCCAAGGTGCTTTGTGGTCACATGACTTTACCATGCAGGGGGTAAAATCAAAAGGAAAAGGTTTTTCACCCAGGCACTGGAACAGGCTCCCCATGGAGCACCAAACCTGTCTGCATTCCAGGAGCATTTAGACAACAGTCTCAGGCACGTGGTGTGACTCTTGGGGTGTTCTGAACAGGGATAGGGATTGGACTTGCTGATCCTGATGGGTCCCTTCCAACTCAGCATATGCTATATATGCTATGATTCTGTGATCAAACACTTGCAAGAGGTATAATTTGAACAGGGACCCAGTCTATAAAAGAGAACAGGATTATGAAGCACCAGACTTTCAACATCCACATAATCTGAACCCTTTTAAAAAACTATCTTGGCTTTGTTTTTACAGAACATAAAACCTACAGTAGAAAAAAAAAAAAGGCAAAACAATTTTAACTGCAAAGAAAACCCTTGACATGGAGGGATACCATGCAGATTCTTTCTGCTTCAGTCTGGGCATCATGTTTTCTCCCCACATGGATTTATTATCCATCCTTACCTCTAAATTGCTGTAACTGAGGAAGAGGTTCTTCAAAACCAGAGAGCCATGAAACTGTAGAAATGAAGGGAGATATTGATGTTGAACATCGTGGAATATCGTCCAGCACCAGCTCCCATTTGGGAGCTCACTTATGTGAGCCCTGGCAGGCTGGCAAGAAGGGACAGCCACAAGGAGAGACGTCCATGGCAAGCGCACTGCCCTCCCTCTGTGCTCCTGCCACATTGTAGCACCCCACTGCAGATGTGAGATGCCCAGGCTCAGCTCAGAGCTGAGCCATGCAGGGGCCTCCTTTCCTGGTTTTGGCGTGTTTGCCTGTCTACACATCTGTAATTAGCCAGCAGACAAAGGTGCCAGCAGACAGCACTCAAGAATGTGCCACGTAGTTCCTGGGACTTCCAGGTCCAACAAAACCCGTGGCAGATTGCACAGGACTCGGCTGGAAAAGCTCTACCTTGCCTGTTAATTAAGCACATATGTACAACTTTACATGCAATCTTTAGAAATGTAATACTCAGTAATCACTCCGTCAAGATAAGGTTGAAGAAAAACAAAATCTCTATTGTTACAATCCAGTTTTCATCTTGGCCAATTTACCCTTCAAGCCTCTTGTTCTCCAGGCAGTATTTTCTTTATTATACAGTGCACAAAGGGGAGGAAGAAAATGTAAACCAAAAAAATGAGTGACCTCTAAGGCTGACAATTTGTTCCACATTTTCCTTACTCTGCAACATATGACTGTTCTGTGTGTGCCTCCCTCACCCTGAATTCTACACACACATCACCCCAAAGAACTGCAGGGCAATAGGGAAAAGAAAAAGGGAGAAGTTTTCTATTCCAGCTGCTGCTGATGCCAAAAATTGAGCTATGAACCCACCAGAAGAACTAGAGGACACACAAGAGCGGGGTGCAGTATGCTCCACGTGCTCTGGTTTTCTGTTCAGTGTCTCAGTAATGCCTCCTGCACACAGCAACAACCAAACTTGTATTTCCAAACTGAAATTAACAGGTAAATGCACAATGAAACGTACATAATTTTTGGTTAAAACCACAGAACAACTCTTTGTAGGGAGACTTTGATTTAAAAATTATTCTCCCTAAGATTTGGTTACTGCACAAGAATATTCTCATGGGGACCTTTTCTTCTGAGCATCTCTCCAATCTCTATGAACAAGGGAGCTATTCCAATGCACCAGGGCTGTCTATGAAATTTTTAATAGATTGAGTAAGTTTTGAAAAGGTCTAGAGAACTCAGAAGAATATCTCCAATTATTTTTCAAGAGGGCTCACATGCAGAAGTCACTAAAGATCGACCTTTATGAAAAGCTAAATAGATATATTATTAAGAGGTGTCTGAGGTTAAACATTTTAAATCAAGTGCATGTAATACGGGGCATAAGTCAGTTGCATGAGCTTAATTTGGACTAATTAAAGGTAAAACATTAACACATGAAAGAATTACCCAATGGGACTGAACTGATAAAAGTCTCTTAAATTAAAGTTCACTAGGAAGTAAACTGTAGATCCTGCACATCAACAAGCCTAAGAAACTTAAAAGTTTAGTACATCAGGAACATGTACCTTGTTAGAAAAGAATTTATTAAAAGGCTTCATTTTTTTTCTTCCCCCATCTTCATGGTACCATTATCCAAAAAAATAAATCCATTTAAACAATTAAATTCAAAATTTCAGGCACATTTTTTGCCCCCTTTTTTTTTTTTAAGTAGTAGATTCAAAAGGTGAGATGAAAGTTCCACTAAATGTCAGGACAGAACAGTGTAACCATAGTAAATTATTATCCTGAGAAAGGTTACTTGAAAGTGCTAGCACTGGAACAGATTTTGCTGCTCTTAAAGGTCACAGACATTTTTTCTAATAGTTTCCACTGGAACAAGATAGGGCCATTTTGGTAGCTGCTCTGCAACAGCAAAATGGATAGAACTGCTCACTAAATAAACAGTAAAAGCATAGGAACAGTTGGGTATTTTTATCTAACTGGGCTAACATTTTGTGTATACACTGAAATCATATATTTACACAGCTAGCAAATTATATCTGTAATGGTTACAACAGTACAAGGATTAGTCATCAAAATCAATTCTATCACTACCAATCTCAATAAATATTAATGTCACACACTAAACTACTTAATCTGCCACAGGGAATCAAAATCATTTCAACTTCACAGAACACTTTCGTTTACACCTAAAATTTCCATGACTATTACCTTGCCCTGTTTATAAAAGGAATTAGTGCAGTTCCACAAAATTGATAGTGTAAATCAGCCAAGTGCTATCAAAAGACAGTGTGCTTCCCCTCCCTGATTTTATAGTTCCTTGTTTTGTATGGGTAGCAGAACATTACAGTTTAATCTTGCAAAGGCCAATTCTGCATCAGTGGTGGCAGGAGGTGGATACTGATTATAAGCTAATAATTTATACAGTAACTTCAATTAGAAGCTCCAGAACAGAACCAGGGGCCTGCTGTGCTGGAGAACATACCCCATTGAGGCAGGACCTCTCAAGAAAGCACCCTGGTGCATCACCCATCCACCCTCTGTGTCCTACAGGGGTGTTCTGACACACTTCTCAGCTGCCACTCCATAAAAAATAGCTGATATAGCGAGAGATGAAAGTCCATCCCTTCAAAGGCAGAGTAGCAGCTGTCATTTACTGATTTTAAGGAGGAGCAGGTGCTCAAATTTGAGGACGTGTACAACCCAGGTCCAATCAGGAACACACTGCAGAGCTGGAGTTCAAATTCCCATTGAAGCCACAGTGACAGGGTCACTCCTCCTCCAGCCTTATGACACAAACTTCCCAAGACACTTGCTAATTAATACTGAGACTCGTGGAAATGGAGAATAAATTAAAAATATGTGGTACAAACGTATTCTCCATCTGTGACTCTCACTACCACTCACTCCACAGAAGTTGGAAGTTTTTCCATGTGATTTCGGTGAATAATAACCTGGTTACTCTCAGCTTTACAGTGATCTCATTGCTAAAAACATTTCAAGCAGACAACTCAGTCTTTCTCCTTTAGTGTCAAATATAAGAGAAGTAGCCAAGAACCCACAAGCTTTGCAAACCCATAAAATCGCATTTGGCTTTCAGCTACAGAACAAAAATAGAACCAAATCACAGAGGTCTCATATAGTCCCTGGAAGTTTCAATCAAGAAACAAAAACAGGCTGCAGCCTTTGCCCAGTTTTTGACAGATCTCTGTTTCCAGCAAAAGTAAAATGGGTTGATGGTTATTGGGTTTGATCTTCTATGTAAAACAAGCCTCCATTTTCACTACAACTGTCTTTGCTCAACAACTTGCATCTAACATGGAGTATATTATTTAGAATCCCATCTAATTTAAATAAACGCTGAGAGCAACTGAGGATTTATCACACCGTTGATAATCAGTTCCACTGCTTCACTGCATTCACTGTTAAAAATATCTTTTTTCCCCCTCTTGATTGAGTTTCGCTGACTAACATGGAACCACAGGGAGTAAAGAAGCCCCCAAGAAACAGAGATGTTCTCCTTGTGGAGGCAGTTATACCCTACAATCCAGTGTTTCTTTTTTTTTTTTTTATGAAGAAGTCAATATGTTTAGTTTAAATTCTCATTATAAAAACATGTTTTCCTAAATTCTCTGGAGTTAATTCCCCATACAAACTGGTCTGAGAATCTTGTTCTTAGTTAAACAATGCTTTTCTTGTACTTTGCATGCTTTCTTAATTATCTTTTCCCTTCCTTTTTTTTTTTTTAATATGAATTGCTTTGATGTGTGAAGCAAAGACAGTGATATAGTCAGAACATTTCATATAAGCTCTCAATTTTCCCAAGCTTTGAGCATCAATATTGGTATCTGGGTTTGAAACTTTTGTTCCAGACAAGAAAGAAATAAAATTATGGTTAAAAAAAAAAAAAAGTCTCAGGATGAAAGTAACACTGTTAATTAGATATGAAAGTGTAGATTATTTTTTGTGACCAATTTTTTGACAATGACAGTTACAACAAAGCAATTCTTTCATTACCAGCAGTTATTTATTACCTGTATGAAGCAAAAGTGAACCCACTCTCCTTCAGAGACATGCAGCCCCCAAAATAAAAGTAGCACAAACTTCACCTTGACCTGTGGACAGCAGGTGGGGACATGCCAAGGTCTTTCTGACCAGAGTGTACATGCCTTGAAAAGCATTGTTAGGAGCTGTTAGTCTGACCACACTTTCTGCAGAACTACAAAAATAAACTTGTGGACAGGAGAAATCCCAAGAGCAGAGGGCAGGGGCAACCAAGAGAGGACAGCCCACGCAGGCTGGTGCCCAGCTCTGCAGCTGACACCTGGGCATAGGGCAGAAGGGGGAAAACTCAACCAGCTGAAGTCACTTGCAAAGCTCTTACAAATAAGACATAACCTGGAAACATGGACCACGACGACCATCTAACCTTCCTGCCTGCACAGCACTGGCCCCCACACAGGGATCCTTCCCTTGAGTTCATTAACTCAGGCCCAATCTCTGTGAGATGGCAAACCCTTTGAAAGCCCCAAAAGATGGGAAGTTTCACACATGGTGTGCATTTCTCCCTGACTCCCTCCTTAAAAGGATCTTCTGATGGTTTTCTTTTAAGGGAATGTTGCCCATCCCTTACTCAATGCCAAGGGGATACCACAATCTCTGCATAATCCATGGAGCAACAAATGCTCTAAGTGGATTCTTCCCTCTTCATTCATTGTACACAAGTGCTCTTGTCACTTCACATTAAACCACTTAGTTTCTTTCTGCTGTCTGAGTTTGGACATGTCCATATCCATTCTTTGATCAGTGGCTGTGAAATACCTCTCTGACCAAGGGTCTGGACCACCATTGGCCCACAAAACTTGGAAACAGAACAAATGTTTGCACAGAAATAGAAGTATTTCATCAGTATTAAAATAGAAAAAGAGGCCTAAGTGCACATAAGCAGAAGTCTCAGGGGTCACTCACAGAATCATAAAATGGTTTGGGTGTTGGGAGGGACACTTAAAGGCCATCTAGTCCAACTCCCCTGCAATGACCAGGGACATCTTCAACTAGATTATGTTGCTTACTCACCCATCCAACCTGACCTCGAATGTTTCCAGGGGTGGGGCATCTGCCATCTCTCCAAGTAACCTGTTCCAGTGCTTCACCACCCACACTGAAGAAAACTTCTTCCTTACATCTAACCTAAATCAAACCTGTTCGAGTTTAAAATCATTACCGCTCATCCTGTCGCAACAGGCCCTGCTAAAAGGTTTGTCCCTATCTTTCTTTTTAGTCCTTACCCTCTCTTTACAGGCCATGGCTCAGCTACAGATCCACAAAAAAGCCACGTACCGAAATACAGTAGCGGTAACTGCAGCAGGAACAAATCCTCTCCAGCTTTGCTTTGTATGGTGACAGTAACAACAGTAAAAAAAAAAAATAATCTGTGAATGTTTTAAAAATCTGTCAAATCACTGCAGTGCAAAACATACAAATATCCACTGTACACTCCAGGACTTCAATACCAGCTAACAATTGCAGCATATATTTTTTTACTTTACAAAGTCAAAGCAGCCTGATTTTTGAAGAACACCGAGTACCTGCTGCTCCCACTGATAATGACAGCAATAACTAGCAGCGATGGGGAAGGGAGCCCTATCTCCAGCACACAACTGAACTAGCTTGCCAGCAGGTGCCTAACTTTATGTGGCTTTATGTGAATCTGGACTGAAACAATCTGGAACAGCTTTCTGAAGAAAAAACAGTAAAAATAAATAGCAGTGTGGTTTTTTTTTTTCAAGGATGGTTTTCATAATGTTCCTGGAAACTGAATGAACACAAAAATACTGTAAAACCCTGTAGAGAATAACCCTTCATCTTAAAGCTATCTTTGGAACCTCAATTCTATGTATATGAGACAGGATGGGGCAAGGATTTTTGCCTTTTTTTTTTTTTTTTTTTAAGTCTTGAAGAGGGTTCCAGCAGGATTTATTGTTCAGGGCAAAGACAGGTCCTATCTTGCAGTCCTTGCTGCAAATTGCACTACAGAGAAGAAAGGCTGTGAAGACAAGGAGTAAAATTTTACTTCATACTCTTGTTTCCTGAGGGCTGCACCCTTTTCTAGGCTTCAATTCTGCAAGCGCTCAAATGGATACTTAATTTCAGTCACACCAGCCATCTCACTGCAAGAAATAAAAAGTATAAGGCTAACAGGCAGGTTTTGGATATTTTTTTGTTCCATTTGTTTGTTTGGGGTTTTTTTGGGGGGGGTTTTTTGTTCTTATCTTTACTAAGGATTGAGACATACAATTACTGCAATTGAGACAGGCAACTTTTAATGCCATAGCTGCTCTGGGACAGTCACTTCTAAATCAATATCAGTGCTGAGGCACTGCCCCAAAGCAAAGTAAGCTGTAACCTGAATCCCCACAGCTTGCTGCTGGGCTGAGAATTAATAAACACACAGCTATCAAAAAGAAACTATCTCTTCCTGTTGCCCCACATTTAATCCAAAGGACAATTCTTCTCCTCCTTGGCAGCCAGATCACCATGGAGAAAAAGAACGTTTTAGTCTTATGGCTGAAGTGAGGGTGAGCAGTCAATGAAAAGCCACTTGTTCAAATGTGGTCAGAACTTTTTTTTAATGATCTCAAAAGAATGTTAAAATTTTGTGGCGAAACTGTCTAGACCAGATTTGAGCTGTAAAATATTCCGTTTACTAGAGAAAATGTACTCAGAAGCAACTCCACTCTCAAACAGGATACTCTTCCAAACTGCAGGCACGAGAAAATAAATGTCAGTTTGTCTTAGTTTTCACTTCTATTTGTCCATTCCCTTAGACCATCTGTACAGCATCTCGCCTGTTCTATAACAGATTTGCTATTGAAAGCCTGATCACAAATGACATCAGCTCAAATCAACTGAAGTTTCATCCTTATTTCTGGCCCTCTCCTCAGATCCCTTGTTTCTAAATATAACATACTCAGCTAAAGCATTTTCCAGGGAACTCACCAGTCTCTAGAAAAGACTCCAGGCATGACGGTTCTCTTGCCTCCTAGTGTTGGGCATGTTGTCACGTGATTTCTCCTTCTTCAAAAAACTAACTAAATCAGGTGTGCAGGGAATTAGAAAATCACAGATATTAGCTTTCCAATGGCACATGTTGTTTCCTCCCTGTGCACACTCAGTACGGATTCAAAGCCCCAAGTCTTAGAGCCTCCAGGCACAGGGAAGATACCTGCAGGGAAATTAGCAGCATCAGGGAAAGTAATTCAGTGCTCCAAGTCTCTGATTTCTAGTTTGCATTAGAGCAGTTTCAGGTTTTCCCATGCAAAGATCAATGTTTCAAGTGGGACTGAAGTCAGTTCTTACCAACTCTGAAGATAGGTATTGGAAAAAAAACCCCACTTTCTAAGCTATAAGCTTCTTCTCCTTCAACCATAAGAGAGTATCTCTGTGAAGACATAGCCCAAACTATGCACTTGTTTCTCTTCCTATTAAATTTAGGGCAACTTTGAACCAAAAATGACATGGGAATGTCCAAGTCATCTAATTCCTGGAAATCTCAGGAACGTAAGCAGCAGAGGAGAGAGACTACCAATGTTCCCCATAAGAAAAAGTTGCCACATGTCTTAGCCCTCATTATACAGCAGAAATTCTACATTGCGTGGAGGCGATGCTAAGAGGTAAGATGAAAGGAAGATGTTAAGAGGCAGTGCTCCCAGCACAAAATCCATAGCTGTAGCAGCAAGCTTCCTCATGGTAGTGCTGGTAGTGGGTAAGTGTATTCTGCTCCTCCAAGGGGCTTTTTATAACCTCAACAGAAGGGATGCAGAAGTTATTTCTCCAAAGGTGGTCAGGATTTGACCATGAATACAGTAGTCCCAAGTCAGAAACTGTAGCAACAAAGGTCTGAGACTCCATATGACAAAGAATTAAAGTACACACCTGCTTGCACATATCAAAATCAACTGCTATTGAGTGGAGACCTTCCACATGCTATCCTTGGATGCTGGTGACTATGAAGGCCTGCCAAAGAACAGGTCTATTGTTCAGTGCCTTACAGGGCTGCTCAGATAACAGATGTCTTGCCATAAGTATCAGCAATCTCTTTCAAACAGAAAATACCCTCACGGAGAACTGCAGCTTTCCAAGTTCCTTAAATTACTTCTAAATGTATTTATACACAGTATGACAGATTTTTATTTTTTTTTAATTAAGATATCCATCTGAGCCCTGCAGGAGATCTCAGTGCTGCATGCTAGCAGTACAAACGCAGAAGTGTGACAAATAATTGTCATTAAAGTATAAAGGTCAGGGCAACCCCAAGCACAAATGAAAGCTGAGTGGAGAACGGACTGAGAGCAGCCCCAAGGAGAAGGGGTTGAGAGGGAGAAGGATGAGAAGCTCAACATGAGCTGCAATGTGTAGTCCAGAAAACTAACCCTGTCCTGGACTGCATCAAAAGCAGGGTGGCCGGCAGGTCGAGGGAGGTGATTCTACCCCTCTACTCTGCTCTCATGAGATCCCACCTGGAATGCTGCATCCAGCTCTGGGGGTCCCCAATATAAGAAGGATCTGGACCTGTTGGAGCAAGTCCAGAGGATAGCCATAGAAAGATGATCAGAGGGTTAGAGCAACTCTCTACGAAAACAGTCTGAGTTGGGGTTGTTTAGCCTGGAGAACAGAAGGCTCCAGGCAGACCTTATATCACCTCCCACTACCTAAAGAGGGCCTGCAAGAAAGCAGGAGAGGGACCTTTTAGAAGGGCATGTAGTTACAGGACAAGGGACAATGGCTTTAAACTGAAGGAGAGTGGGCTTAGATTAGATATAAGGAAGAAATTCTTAACTGTGAGGGTGGTAAGGCACTGGAACAGGTTGCCCAGAGAAGTTGTGGATGCTCCATCCCTGGCAGTGTTCAACACCAGGCTGGATGGGGCACATGAGCAACCTGGTCGAGTGCAAGGTGTCCCTGACCACAGCAGGGGGCTTGAAACTAGGTCATCTTTAAGGTCCCTTCCAACCCAAACCATTCTGTGATTCTATGAAAAACACAAGCACCTCATAGTTTACATCTTAAGGGCATCCAGGAGCAAGCTCATGAGTGATGATCTGGCAATGACAATGCCCACTGCAGCAAATATTCAATACAGTCTTTGGCTCTGCCAGAGTTTTCTTTTCACAATACAGAAGCAACACATCACGTCACAAGGTAGGTGGGTCGTTGCAGGGCAGTTTGCAGCTGAGGAGCCACCTCCCTGGCAGGACCCCTCCAACCCCTGAATGCTGCATGCATGATCCCAGGGATGCCATCCAGCTCTGTCCTTCTCTCTCCTCCCTGCTCATCAGGCACATCCAACTCTGATCTACCTGTGGTGTGTGACTCACTGCTCGCTCACGGCCACCAGCTCTTGAGAGGAGGTGAAGGAGCAGAAGAGCATGGTCCACACTGCCACAGTGTGACTGAGGAAGCGTACTGAAAATGCAGAAAAGATCCTGAATGTTTACTTTTCGTTGTAGGGTAGTCAGTAAAATCAACAGCCTATGTGATAACTTATTGCTGTCACTGTCCCCACAACAGGGATGATAGAGCTAACTGCAAAGCTGAGCGGAGCACTCAAAAATATGCCTACCTGGGCCTTCATCTGGTCCTATGAAATAAACTGGGTTAAAAACCAAACCAAATCATTCACAGAGCACAATCAGACAGATCACAGCTGACTATACATGGGCAGCTGGTTAATAGGGCATAGTGGGGCAGCAAAAATACTCAAGTAGAAGCAGCAACCATACAGCCCTAAGCTAGTGCCACTGCAACAGTAGACAAACTGTGCCCTTACTTGCACTGTTCAGTACTTTTCACTACAAACAGTTTCGCTAAAGCTGATGGGACTACCTGCACACCAAGGTGCTACCCACCACACATAGCAGTCTTTTACTTTGGTTGTGTAGGACACGCATTTACACACTCCAGAGAGAGCTGCACCAGGGGTAGGATATAATAACAGACTGCTGAGTCTAAAATACACTCATCTTTTCTGTTACTTTTTATCTCCTCTGTCACACTCTTCTGTTCCCATCCCGACATTTTTTTGGGAGTCTGGGACAAAATTCTGACAGGATTTCTACTCAACTATGATCTTTTAGAGATGAAAAATGAGCTTAAGAAACTATGCTCTGTATTTGGCTTCTTAAAAGAAAGTCTATTAAGGTTAGTGTTCCACAAAGGTATTTCCTTTACAGTCATTAAAATTAAAATGCCAATGCCTTAAACACATGGGAAGTCACAATGAAGTTTCCTTAAGTTCTTATGAGAAAGTCTATAACATGTCAAATAATTCAACCAGTAACCTCCACATGGAACTCAAAACATCCAGCTCTGGATTATATATATAATAATATAAACTTTTTATTTCAGTACCTGGTGAGTGTATTCTTTTCCTCAGCAGTTACAATATGCACCCATGATCCAGGATGTCTAGAGATTATCCTCAACTTTTTACCACTGATGCTATCTGAAAGGACCACACTGCTTGGCTACTCTTAGTTCTCTTGGTTTATTGCAACAAAACAGTAAATGCTACTCATCAAGATCTCAGAACACATTAACATGTTCTGAAATCCCCTAAGGCCATTTAGGAAAAGGAAAGTGTCAAGAAGCAGAATCTGGGGCAGTTGCTACCCAGACTGGCAAAAGAACCTCAATGAAATGAGGTTCCATGAATAATGGAGCTTTTCAATAATCTAGTCCCTTTTTAGTCACCTACATCAAATCTGAACATTTGGAAAAGAGAAGGAAGAGAGAAGAGAACCTCAAATCCTGGTGCTGAAGTCCTGAAATAAAGAATGAATGCCTAAACCCTTCTTAAAAATGTTTCCTTCATATGTCACATTTCCATACTTGCTACTTGGGAAAGGTTCCTTAGCTGAACCCTAAGCAATTTCTGACAATCATTCACTAGAAGAGAGATGAGTGTCTTGAATCATCTTTTTGCAAGTTGAAGACAGCCTTATCTCATGTTTCTGAACAACATTTTAAACCAAATTTACAAGAACTGTCTCAGAAACGAGTAACATCTCACACTAATGTAGGTTTAACAAATTCAGAGTCAACAGAAAATTCTTTATATAAATTTTGTGGGCTGAAGGTTGTTAATGACTTTCTAAAAAGTTTTGGAAAAGAAGTTTTAATGCAAGAAAATGCAAAACATAAACCAGTAGATCTTGTGAGGACTACTCTAATGTTTAATAAACTGTGCACTTAGAAAAGTATCAATAAGTCAACAACAAAGTGTGAACCTCAAAAAAATCAGCTATTGATTTCAAGACAATTCAATTTAGGCAAAGCAAACAAAAAAAGCTATTGCAACTGAAAGTCATCTATCTTTATTACACAGACACTTTGACTTTTGAAGGTCATGTATGTGTGGGGGAGAAGTGCTGTTCAGGTTACAAAGGAGCTGAAGAACAGTGCAAAGCCCTTCCGTCTAAATACTGAAGCCCTGCAATGCAATGTCAGGCCAGGAAAAGTGCCATCTTGACAAAATACTGTTATAGTTCAGACAGACTTTTATTTCAGTTCCTGATCAGAGCACAACATCCTTCACAGATCAGATCCAGCCTTCTTTCAATTCTTTCCCACAGTGGTTTTGATGAAACAGAAAAGTCTGGATCTGCTACCTTGACTAGCCAAAAAAGAACATGGACAGCACCTGTATTAGTCATTCCTGTTTAAAGTACTCTCTATCCTTCAGTAAAATATTTACGGTATGTTGTTCTGCCTCATTAAACGCTTCCCCAGACAGATGCAAGACAAGGTTTCCCTCACACTGCTCGTGCTCAGATGCAGAACTACCCTGACGATTTCATGAGTAGCCATGGAAAACAAGATGCAGCATAAAATGCTCTGACCAGAAAAGAGCTGCCCACATTGTTACTCCTTCCCTGTGATACAAGTGTCTGAGTGCAAAGCTGAGAAACCAGATGTGGTTGCATCTTGCCTGAGCCCCAGCCAGACTCACCCTACAGCCCTGCCCGTGGTGATGCTGGTAGGAAATAGTATCAAGGGGCTTAAAATTAAGATAAGCAATATTGATGCCATTCCAAGGTCACTAGGAAAAACACAAATTACAGTAACAGCAAGCAAGCAGAAGCCTTAGAAATTATGTTTACATCCATCATCACACACATACCCCACAACCCCCAGTGATGCACGCAGAGCCTGGGGCACAGACCTTCCAAGCTGCTATCCACATGCCAGGTGCCAGTCAACATGACTTTTTCACATTTAAGCACATTCACACTTAGACTTCCAGAAGAGTAAGTTTCTGTCATTCACTGTTGCCTCAATGTAAGCACTAAATAAAAAAGAATGTGGTAAGCTGTAAGTGGGAGGGGCTAATATATGCAGATCTGAGTGCAGAGCCTTAGCAAGCAGGAATAGCAGATTTTATTTTATAGTTATCTGAAAGAAGCAGAATTATTCTGAAAGAACTGAACTCTTAGCAGCTTCCTTCCACAAAATTATTAATCTATTCCTGCTAAAAAGCTAAGCTACTTCGCAGGTCTGCATAATTGTAGTGGCTCCTGTTAGCTGCCTGCTCCCACCCTCCTCTCCTAGCTCTCCATCCAGGTTATGGATCCAGCACCTGCAATGGGCTCCTCTGATGCACATCCTTCCCCAGCAAAGGGGTGGCTGTGTATGTACATACAGCCTTAACAGGGAGCTTATGTTAGAGAGTAATGCAAAAGTACTGCAGCAGCTCTTCCAGAGACAGACAGCTGTGGTGTGGTTCTGAAAGTTTCACATAATAGGCAAAAATACACATTAAAAGCAAATTTAAAATCAGGAGAGAAAAGTTCAATGAAAATATAGGACAGTGTGACTTGGTTTGACACAAAATTTAACTTTGTTAACCCTATTAGAAACCTCTATGTAAATACACAGAAAGACACTGGTCAATCAGGTCCTCAGTGTACGCACATTACACGAAAGTACAACATCTGAGCACAGAGGAGGGAAGATTGCTACTACAATGTCACACTGAAAAAACAGTGGAGACAGATTTTTCAGTAGGAGACTAGCATTAGAGCTCCTATAAGAAAATTCGTGTCTTTTAACTAAAACAATTACGTAAAAATAAAAAACTGACGTAGGAAGAGGCTCTTCTGACCATCAGAGTTATGGAAAACCAAATCCACTTCTACTGGCATACTGCAGAGGAGAAAAGACAAACTCAGTTGAAACAGTCCAAGGTGTAGTAGCCGATGACAGGACCAGAGATAACTAAGGGGAGATGTATTCACTTCCTGACTCTGCATTGAACCCAATACAATCATGTACAAGCTACTTCATTTCTGTGTCAGAGCATTCTTCCCCAGTTCTGACAGCTGAAAGAATACACATTTTGACTCAGTTCTTGCCTCAAACCAAATGAGCATCCATTTCCTAGGATACCAAGTCTCCTGTAATAAAAATACTTCTAAATGTGTATTTGCCTTTTCCTGATGCAAACTGGTATCTATGGTCTGACTCTCACTTTGCATTCCCATTAGAAACAAAGGAGTTATATTTCCACCCAGGAAAAAGAAGACATATAGTGAGTCACTAGGATGGGGATGAGTCAGTCTACTTCAGATGTTCCAGCCTTGTGATGATGAATGGCAAACCCCTCTGCAGTCTGAATCTTGGAGTCTCCTCCTCACACCCACACAGCCCACAGCGAGGAAGGCCAGATCCTGCACCGTGCCGCAGGGTTGTTGGAGCCAACACCTCTCACTTCAGCCTGAGGACCTGGAACAACTCCCACCTTCCAGAGCCCACAAGTGAAATTATGCAGGAATCAAGCTAAGTGTGAAAAGCAATAGTGAATTTGAAATCTTGATGGAAGAAATCTGAATTTTCATTGGGAGGACCAAAATACTTGGAGTGGAGTTACTAAGCTATGAAAAGACATCTTCTAACAAGAAAGCAGCACATATCACTGCAACTGAACAAAGCCTGACTAAAAGCAATGGAAAAACAACTAGGCTGTCTCTGTCTTATACAGAGCAACTCTTTTCAAATTAATTTCACTTTGTTGAAGTGCTCCAAAGCCATGCACTCCCATGACCAAAAGTAACTGTGATTTGTTTAAAACACAAGGATGAGCAATTTGAAGTACCATGCTTAAAAAGCACACTTGGTCTAAATTAGTAACAAAAGATGAAAGAGAAGAACAGCAACTAGAGGAAAAAAAAACCCACACAACACAACAAGCTTTATCTACTATTTGCCATGGTTTCACAAGTCTGACCTTTTCCAAGTTCTATCACGCTAAACTTGCCTTATTTTCAAACAAGAGTAACAATAAGCAGTTTTCTGTTACTGCTTCATACAGATACTGAGAACTGCTGCCAGCTTCAAAAAACAAGTTTTTGTTCTACTACATAATCTACGATCAGAGAGACAGCTGCAAGGTCAAGATAACAGAGAGACACACATTCACAAGGTAATTATCTGCTTGTAGAAGTCCAGCCATGAGGCAGAAAAGCACTGCCTTAAGTGGCCTCAAGGCAGGAAGAGATGGTGGTTCCTGCTCCAAAATGCTTTCACGGAAGTAGATTCTATCAAAGAGTGGTATCTTCTTTTAGATCGTGTAATTTTAATTAGATTCAATGAAAATACTAAATTGAACTGGCTTTCTTAGACTTTCACTACTTCTGAAGAAAAGTGGTTAATGTCACAGCTTACTTTACCTTGTTCAACTCAACATCCAATTTTAAGAGTGTAATGCTTTTATACTGCAGCTAGTGTCTCGTGCACATCCTAGTGGGAAGAACAATGTGCTGTTATTATAGCAATGACCCTTGGATCGGGCTGCTGGACAAGAATTGTGATTAACTTTAACTGGAACAGGCTGCAAGAAAGAATTTAGCACAGCATCTGAATGCCCAAGCATACCCAGTAGCTTGAACTGGTTTTAGCAACAGATACAGCCAAATGCTCATTTAGCTAACTTTATTAGGAAGTGGCAGTGGTTTGTTATCACCAAAGGGATTAGAGTGAAAACCTGCTGCCTGAACCCTAACAGGATCTTTGGTGTTTTCCCACATTTTCATTATGTGCTTTAGTCTATGCCCATCTTCTGCCTTACGATCTGTAAGATCCCCCAAAGGGTTTGGGGGATTTGGCCAAAAAAAAGGCAGTAGCAACAACTCCATGAACTTGTGCCATCATCTTGTCATATTTTAGACTTTTTGAATGAGCAAAATGGGTAAATTTCTAAAAAAAAAAAAAAAAAAGCAAACAAACTCATATACCATGTGAC
This sequence comes from Chiroxiphia lanceolata, assembly GCF_009829145.1. Lineage (NCBI taxonomy): Eukaryota > Metazoa > Chordata > Aves > Passeriformes > Pipridae > Chiroxiphia > Chiroxiphia lanceolata. Next base: position 55,650,543 of record NC_045641.1, read on the forward strand.
AGACCCATGAAAAGGTGCAGTTATCACTTATTTGTGTGTTACATATTTTGTGGCAAACAGATCTAAGACACAATTTCAATTAGCCTTCGGAATATGGAACTGAACTATCTAATAGTTTTTTTCTCTTCAGGCACACAGACTGTAAAACAAAACTATAGAGACCCAAAATTTAGTGTTATCTTCCAAGTAAAACCCATATATTTCCCAGGGGGAATAGAGTGATCATGACTCTCACAGGGCTTGGGTGCTTTTTCTTGAAGGCATGACTCAGGTTAGTTACTCTTGAGAATCATGTTCAGGACAGATCTTTGCTTCTTACTGCTGCAGGTAGCCATATTGTAAGACATCTTTCATAAAATAAACGGGTGCCAAACTTTTAAATATTTTACTTTTCTTCCTTTGCAAAAACTCTTCTGGTGGTTCTAATTTATTCATACCCAAAGTACATGTATTTGTACATCCTTTTTAAAACTAATCAATCTCCCTTATCTTGCGCCATTCTTGTCAAGATGTTTGCAAACAGCAGTCTCCTCTCACCAGAGTGAAGCACTCACAGCTAACACTGAAAGACAGACCTGGGCGCTTCATAGCAAGGAGGTCTGTTTACTTCAAACAAGGATATTAGTTGTAGCAGTCATCATCATTCTTGTTGTGATGATCTAAGCTTGGGGACCCATAAAGGAGTCCTAGTATACCTGCTCTGCCTAGTGCTTTTGATCTGAGAAAAATTGTGCAGAAGGTTCCTCTTGCAGCCAGATGTCAAGCTTTGGAAAGAACCCTCCTCTCTAAACTGAGAAAAGTCCAAAATTTTATGGCGCTAATAAATAAGGTGTAGTATTTTGGGACTCCACTCTCAAAACAGGCATCTCTCTCAGTGCAAGCAATACATGCAAGCTTTGGATAAAGTGAAGAACCCACTTTGTTTGAGCCATGGCTAAGTACTTGACTTCTGCAAACAGTTTCCTGCCACAAACAGAAAACTAGAAAGAAGGCCAGGTGACCTCCCACCCCACTGATTACACTCAGTAACTTGCAGGTATGTGACTCCAATTCCTTCTTTGCTTCCTACCATCCAATGGAATGGATGAGTTTGAAACTGTTAGGGAAGTTATTAATAATTAACTAAGGAAAGGGGGGGAAAAAAGTAGCCTCTCTGGTTACACTTCACTAAATTTTGGTATTTATTCAAATACTAGACAGTTAATCGTTTTTAAAAATCAGAATTTAAACCTCTTTCCCATACTACCACGTGGGCATGGATTTACCTACACATCTAGTATCTATTTACCAAGAGATGTGCAGCAGATCTGAAAGAATGAACCTTTGTTTAACAAACAGGTTTCTCTTTGCCATTTCCTCAAGCATTCATTCAACAGTGCCTGCTTCACATTGAAATTCAGCCTTGAAGATGTTAATTATTACTGGTGTTTCATTGTCCTGTCGTTCTACAGCAAACCCTCATGAAACTGGTCATGTGCTTTATTACAGACTGCAAAGTCTACCACGAGAAGGGTTGGGTTTGGGGTGGGTTTTTTTAACCATTCAGTGCTTTCAGGGTGCATACCTGGTTGACACACCTTTGAGTTCACCTTGCTCTTCCACCTACATGGCTTCAACTTAGCCACTTCGTATACTCAACTCACACAGCCAAAGACAGTGCCTATCACCACCATTCTCCAAAGGTTCCTTAGTGGATCAGCTTTTCACCATGTGGCTTTTCCACATGATAGGAGACATTACAGGCTCCACATCTTGATCCAATATTTGATACTGCTTGTCAAAGCAGAACTACCACAAGTACCTCTAGCAGTCCTTGCCATGAAGCCTTTCTTTGTTCCCAACGAGAGCTTTGGCCAGGATAAATGTGCTGATCTATAAGGCGCTTCATCTCTTTCAGCAATGGCTTTGGGTATATTATTGCCTAAAAGGAGGGTGTAGTTAGGTATGGGTTGGTTCTCCCTGGTAACAAGTGACAGGACAAGAGGAAATGTTCTCAAGTTGGGGCAGGAAAGGGTTAGATTGGATATTAGAAACACCCAAAACATCATTAGAAATCTGTAAAGACAACAATATTTGGGGAAAACTGAAGTTCCTTGTTTCAGCATGGTGTTGCTCTTCCAGAGTGAAGAAAAGTGAACACCAGTGAATTTCAGGCTTTTCCATGTGCAGTTCTTGAAGTTTTCCAGTGAGCATGAAGCCCCTCAAGAGTTTCAGATTTGGTCTATCAGCATATACAAACTTGCTTACTTGAAACCATGTTTTAGGCTCTTTCAATGTTGCCCAGAGCTTCCAGGAACTATGAATGCAATGCTGGAAACCACTGTGCAAGAACAGCTATTATCAAACACTGCTGTAGATCCCACATTGTGTTGATACATTTGTCAGTTGAACTCAGATATTCCCGAATTACATCAATCCTCCCCCCCCAAAAAAAAATAATAAAAAAATCACACAATAGAAACCTAAGGGATTAAAAGGATGACTTGAAATTGGTTGCTGCAATCACATACCCAGGAAAATAGAAGCAGGGAAAGAACAGAAGAGGAAATTCTTAAATACAACAGGGACAACATGAATTAGGCTTGCAGCCCGTTAGCTCTAACCTATATTCAAATAGCCTAAACTCCATCATAAGCATTAGATGCAGCAGGAAAAGCACAGCATGTTGAAACAACATGTTTATAAAGGGAACACCCTCATTTGCCAACTGATACTCCATAACCATTGTCACAAATTAGCATTAATGCCCCTCAGCCAACTTAAAGCGCATGCCAAATCTATTTTAGTGTCATCCCTAAGGAGGAGGAGGACTGGTTGTCATTCCAGAAGGGCAGATTTTCTATTAAACACATAATATGTATGACTAGGATTTTTAGAGGTCTAAGAATTCATTAGCACTTTGTAAATATTTTACAGTTTAAATTCTCTGAATTTGCAGATGATGGACCAAGGTTTAATCTTGATATCTCAATTGTGGACTCCAAAAAGTGCTATCAAATCAGACTAATGAGAGTACACAGGGAAGTAAAAAGCAGAGCCCAGAACTGATCCATCAAGCACTTTGAACTTTCCTATGGAGAACTGGCAATTTCAGATGCTGTAGGTCAGTCATGAGAAAATTTTCTTTTGGTTTGTTTTTAAGTAGTTTGTCACAATTTCACAAAAAAAAAAATTAAGTTTTTTTCCTCTCTCATTTTCCTGAATTTTGAAGAACTTTGACAGCAATTAAAGATGCTGGAGGGGAATGGTGTAATCGCCAGGATAAAGAGTTACTTTGGCTGCCCCTCTTGGCCAAGAACAGCTTCACAAGGTGGAGGGGACACCAATCCCCACAGCTCAGCACCATGGGCTCCCTTCTGAAAAACAGGGAGTCACAAGTTTAATTCCTCTGCTTCACTGGGAACCATCTGAGGGAAACTAATTCATCTCAATTGGGTAAAAGCAGACAGAACTCTCATTTTCAACTTCCTTAAGCAAGTAAACAAACATGGGGATTGTCAGAAAGCACAGAGCTTGAAAAATCTAACCTAGTGAGAGGGAGAAAGATGTTTCAAAACACTGCTGTGTGGACATTTTTACCCAATTGAGATGGATTATGTATTCAGATAAAACTACTAACTCAATTTGGAAGTAATTTACAGAGACCCCAAAGCTGCCTTTGACAATGCAACTGTTCACTCTTCAAAGAGCTTTTACCCACACCTACTCCTGTGATAAAGCCAGTAGTTGGGTGACTGAGGAATAGCTGACTTCTATGTAAAGCAAGGCCAGAGTGAAGGGAATACAAAAAAAGCATTCAGGAAAAAGGACAAAGAACAGAAAAGCAATATATACTTTGAAAACAACCTATTTTGCAGCAGGAGATAGGAAGAAGGAAAGGAAGGAATAGGTCACTAAGACTGAAAAGCTGAATAAAGACAGAAAAAGATCAGTTAAAATAACTTTTAATGGAAGCTCTCCTAACACTAACAAAGGGAATGCTCCAGTGTTTTAACCAGAGGAATAGTCTAGTGATTAAACAAAACAAAGCACTGAAGGCAAAGGGTTTGACTTGCTGTGGAGTCACGTCTGATCAAAAATGTTTAATTAAGACTCTGGGGCTTGTTCAAAGCTGCAAGACACACTTTGGAAAAAAAAAAAAATCAAGTTTTCCTAGAACCACCAAAAATTATATGTTGTTCGGAGCATGTTGGAGGTCAGAGAGCTTATACTAAGTTTGGAATAAAAAATTACACTTAAAGAAAACCCTTCTCATCTCATCTGCGTCCACATCACAAAGCATTCCCAGCAAGCCTTTTCTTGAGAGTAGACCTAAAGCAGCTTCGACCAACACAGATCCTTTTGGCTTTCAGTGCTTTTTGTGCCAGAGGGAGTTATAGAGGTGACTTAGAACCAGAACAGTTTCAGCACCCATTCTACATTCAAAGCTTTTTAAATTCTTCATTAAAAAAAAAAAAAAAGGAAATCTTGAATTTATGTAATTACATCATCTCATCCTTGCTGAGAACGCTTCCAAAACACAAGAGTGATCACAACATTTGGATCGCTAATGAAGAAAAAAAACTCTTTCTGAGCTCTTTGGATTCTGCCAAAAAAGACACATCCGTTATTGCCAAATGTTTCATTCTTTGCAATTTTTAAACAGACGTGCCTCTTCCCTGTACCGATCTCTAACTGGCTCTGTTACAGTCCACTCCAGACTGACTTACTGGAACAGGAAAATAGAAGGAAGAAACTCATTAAAGATGACAGTAAATCTGCTTCTTGCTGAAACTCATCCGTTCTGATGGAGTCGAGGTAAGGCCACACTGACAGCCCACTGAGAGGTACATCTGGCTGCAACCGTGCCTGGTATCAGCTACTCTGACTTCGCCACTTGTTCGTACCCACACCTCCCCAGCAGCTCACCACACCACACTGACCTCCTGGCCCAAGGCATTAAACACACTAACAGCTACTTGGGACACGTGCATGAATGCACACACACCCCTTCAAAAAATTTTTTCTGATGAACTGCCTGCTCAAACAGGCACGTGTCAGAGCAGTGGGGCGGGAGCAGACAGACCAGGGCAAAGACAACAGGATGCAGGTGACACACATGAGGTGACATACAGATAACTCATGCAGAAACACAGAAAGGGTTCAAGAAAATGAACAAACTCCCTCTTCAAGTGCATTTAATTGTTTTACTCTCAATTCTTTTCACAAGTATTTCCCTATGCTCTCCACTTGTGACCTCCTGACAGTCCCGTGCTGTTTGTCCTCACCTCCCACCTGTCACACTGTAGTATCTGCAGCACATCACACAGGTAAGGAAAGGCAAGAAGATGATTCTATGCAACGACTGTTCTTCCCCATTGGGAATCAGACAGAAAACTTCAATCTCCACTTCAGCAATGACAATAACTTGAATTTGAAAGCTGTGTCTGTAGGGGTGATTTAAAGGTGTAACTTACAGCTACAGGTATGTCTGTAAGCATGTTTCTAAAAATATTCTCTGCATTGGCTTTTCATCACTGTATTAGCCATAAGCACATTAGTTGTATGCACTGATGCAGTGGCAGTTAAAAGCTGCCATCCCTCTCAAGGCTACCAAATCCTGCACAGCCTCCCTCCCTGAGAGAGGCCAGCGCATCCTTACTCACAAATGCTACAGTTTCAAACACAGATAAAGCTGTTGCCTTCAGTCATCCATCTTTTAACTCCATAGTAATGTTTCTCTTTTTCCAGAACTCTCCATGACACTAGCACTTTTTTATTCTTACTGAGGTCTGTTCTTATACTGCTTACAAGTACACAAGGAGTTTCACCTTCATCTTCAATAATTCTTTTAAGCCTCAAAGACTGAAGATTTTCAGTACAATGGTGAATTTTTCACTTCGAGTTACAATATGCAACAAAGAACCCACTTTAAAACAAGATACCTCAGTCTGACACTCAAGCTTGAAACAAAGTGATATTTAGGCTTTGATCCTCAATCCCAGCTCACAAGTCAGCTTTGGAACCACATCCAAAATTATCAAGGACCAATCACCTAATTGGTGAAATCACCAATTTCAAACATGACCCAAATTGTCAGTCTTGCAATTAAGATCTGCTCTGCAGAGATTAACGGTGTATAAATTGACATAAATTTAAATTCTCTCTCCTGAGATCTAACTTTTTACATCCAGATCACTTGACAAACCTTCTGTTTAAGCTCCAGTTAAGGTTTGGCTTCACTAGAACTCCAAGTTCAAGACTGAGCTCTTCGATGCCATGAAATCTGTCTCTTTTAGACTAACATAAATCAGAAGAGGGTTTTTTTGCTGATGATATATGAAGATAAACCAATATGCATTTGTTTTTCATGTCAGTGATGTATCTGTTTTCCCTTCTTGACCCCCTTTGAAACAGGAGTCTGCAGCTTACTTCTGTTGTTGTAATAGTCCCTAGTGAAGCCAAGCAGCATGAAATAAAAATATCAAACAAATCACACTGGTCAGGCTTGCTAGAAAAGTCCTAAGAGACTTTCCTATGGCTTCTAAGTATTCTTGGCCCTCCTGTCAAGTAATTACTTCTGTTTTCCAGTCCTGTGCACAGGTGAAAAGGTCTTCCTTGAGGCATTGTCCCTGAATAACATATTTCAGGAAAAGGAAAAGCAGGCAAATACAAGACAGAAATTACAGCTAAGAATAACTGCGGTGGTAAAACACGAACCCTAACCATATTAATCAATAATACCTCTTAAAAATGCAATCTTTAGCAGTAGAAAGTAGCATACTAAATTGCTCATGAGATTAATAAATTCCTGTCATAATAGAATTGAGTGACACAATTGAAAATTAGGGAAACTTGTCCTTACTACTAAAGATAAACTGCTCTCACTGTTACCTCCCAATTTAATCTGAAGTATTTGTTAGCACTGATAACCCTGCCCCTAAGGTGATGACTATCAGAATGAAAAGCACTGCAACACAGAAAAAGAATACTAATTTTTAAATTAAGGATACATGGAAAAAGGATAAAAATGTAAATTAATAATCAAAATTTTAGTTATTGGTTTATTATTCCATTACAAACTTGCAGAATCTGTTGCTAGTTAGGTTGACACTTCTTGGCTGAACCCACATATGTTTCTTCTGCTCACTCCTTTGGAAATACAATTCCCCTCCCTCCAAAAAAACCTTCTGCAGAGCCAAGTGTAAGGAAGTCCCAGTGAGCATCTGCTCCCTTTTTTCATACTTACAAAAAATGCTTCTCTTGCCTTGATATCAAGCTGCAAGCAATGGGTCAGAGCACACTTCTTACATGCACCCACAGGTTCCAGTGGTGTTCTTTATTTCATTAAAGCATTTCTTTTAACAATATTAGGTTCAGTAATCTCTTTTTAATTATACTTAAATTCTGACTCAAAAAAAACCCTATCTGGTGACACATTTCTTCTCAGAACTAATGCCCACTAATGGGAGTACTTGAAAATCCAGCATTTTTAAAGTAAGATCTAAAAATCCAATTAGGCATGTGCTTTGATCAGGTTTTGCCTACTTCACCATCAGTTCCAGCCTGAGAGGCATACCTACCGTAAGGAATGGCCCAGCATGGAGTAGCATGATGTAGTTTGCATGCCAGCAGCACCACAGCCAGACAAAAGGGCCAGCAGGTTCACGGCCAAAAAAGAGGAAGCAACAAAAGCCACAACCTTTGACATTCTTGCACATCATCAGCTAACTCTGCCAGGGACCATACACTTCAAAAGCCAGTCCTGTCCCTCTCTGAACACGTCCAAGCTGCGTGTGTCAATTTAGCAGAACGTTAATTGGCTTTTCTTTGAATAAATATTCATGATGAAACAGATTCCCCTAGTAGGTTCTGTCTACATAATGCCTTTCCTTTCCACCCCCAAAGCATCTTCACATTTAACATCCAGATCTGGGAAAGTCTAAGAGCCAAGACTAACTGTAACCCATTACACAAAACATGAAACACTTATGATCATGGTGGCAGAACAACTGGCATAGTAAATTTCTTCTCACGGCCTATAATTCTGGGCTTCTGTCTCTGGGCTCCTCTGCAGCACAAGGCCATCTGTGATGCCTGTCAGAAGAGTTTTTTCAGAAGTCAGTAAGTTAGTAGATCATGAAAACAAGCTAGCAAACCTACTGCCACGGCCCTGAGGGCACCAACAGATCTCAACTGCCCTGACCAACCTCCCTGGAGTTGCACCTCTGTCCACCAGGACCACCTCTTCCTTCCCAGCTTGCTTGTCCTTCCTCTGCTGTTATTGCCCAAAGACACGATAGTTCAGTAGTAAGCCTGGAGCTTAGTGGGTTGAACTTTTGGCTCCTCCAACCACTTCCTGAATAGTTATGGGCTTATGCTAGGAAGAAGGTTAATTTTTCTGATTTGGCCATTTTACTGCAACCTAGTCTCCCAGTGTAGCAGACGACCCACAAAGCCACTGTTAGCAGCACCGTTCAAGAACAGCGCTGGGGCAGAGCTCATCCCAGCACAGATACTGTGAGTCCACACTGCTCATAGAGCCAGCTCAGCCTAACAACTTACAAAGCAGGACACCTGCCTGTCCTAGGAAAGAGGCCAGCTGACCAACTCACCAAGCACAAGCTCATTCTATTGGTTTAAGGCATCTCAAGACAGACAGTGAAGAACACAAGTAGGAAGCTATGGACAACCTATGCTTGGCTTACCATGCTGCAGACATGGATGTACATACCCTTACTCTGGTAGTAATGGAACCGTGAGTGTTCTTTCTGTCCATACTTTGGAGCTCCCACGAAGCCTGTATCTGACACAAACCCAGTTCAAAGCAATTGCAGAAGTAAAATGGTAACTGGGGTCACACACACTCACGCTTGAGTTGGAATAAATCCATCAGAATTATCAGTTTTGGTAGCCAGCAATTGTTTTCAAGCAGTAACTTGTTTTCCTATTGTGCTGGTGCTATCCCCTACTGATGTTGAACTGGACAGGTTCAGACCAGCTCTAGTAAATATGTTGCCACTGCCTGTCAGGCACACCAGAGCTGGTCTGCAGTGTGCCTACCCCAGGACTCTGCTTCAGCAGAGCCATAGAGGTGGAGCGGGTCCTGGCACTGCAGAAGAACAAGAAAGGAAGTAAAAGCAAAGCAGGAACAGACTCCTCCTTCCTGACAGCTAATTGCTATGGTCCACTTGAATATGAACTCATCTTTACACCCTCTGTTCTAGATCAACATCCTTCACAATAAGTTCCAGTTATACTTTAGCCATGAATGCAGAAACACAAACACAGGGTTCTCAGATCACATGTACAGCATGACCTCCTTGCAGCCGCCTCACTTGCATATGAGAAGGTGAGACACATTTAGGGCATAAGCACTCAACTATCAATTTTGAACTCTCAACCTTGTATTGAACTGACAGATTATTGACAGCCTGGGAAAACAAAGCTTCCCTACTTCCTGGGGTCAACCTCTTCTCCCTAAGGGCCAACTCCTAACAGACAAAAAAAGCAGCAATTAAATAAAATCCAAGTCTTATTCACTGAACTTGACAACATTTTCACATGTTAGAAAACAGCAAACCCACTTGCCAAAGGGCACAGGAACAGATGGGAACTGAAAGGGCTATTACATAAATTAAACATGCAAAGACTGGTTGTCTGCTCAAAAACCAGCTCCTTTAATTTCCACGTGTGCAGTATTTGATGTGGCCATAGCATTGTTCCCACATGCCTTCACTTGAGAAAGATGGGTGTACGTTTTTCCAGTTTGCTACATAACTATGTCGTGCTTAAAACTGCCTACAGCTAGAAAATATGACACACATGACAGAACCCTGCTATTTCCAGCAAGGAAGTTAAATGTAAAAAAAAAAAAAAAAACCCTCTACACATATTTTTAGGTTGAAATTTTAAAGTAGTCCCCCTTCTGAACATTCAAACACTGATGTAGTGTGCTGGCAATCGACTACTAGCCAAAACTTATGACAGAGTAACATTTTTCATAATTCAATGCAAAATTAACCTCTGACAGATGAGCAAGAAGCAAACAAACCCCAGAATTTCAGATGCAGGTACATTTTTTTGCTATGCTTGTTTGACTGTGAGGGGGACACGGGCAGTTGCAGATCAGCAGAGAAAGGAAAAGGCTGGAAGAAAAGTATTCCTAGATGCCTTGCAGCACTGACAAAAGGTCTGTCTCTTCAAAATGCCTCACTGCAGCTCACAGACTCCAGTTGTTAGTCCTATGCAGTTGTGGGAAAAAATCACATATGTTCAGCAACATAGATGGGAAGTTTTTTGTTTATGTTTCCAAGACTGAGGCAGAAAATACCCTTTCAAAGATATAAAGTAGCATCAACTTCCCCACCTTGCACTGCATGAAGCATTACTTCCCATGTCCCAGACCTTCACAGGAACTGAAAAAGATGCTAGATTTAAATCTGAGGCCATTCTGAGCAGTAGCAAACACATCCATCCACATACTAGGGCTTTCTGTTTCAAGGAATGAACATCAGTAATCTCCCACAGCCACCACAGAAAACATGGAGGTCTAAAAGGGAAGGATCTGGGACAGCATCAGCCAGCAGATGCAGCCCATCACACAGATAGATCATGTTACCTTCTTGATAAGTGATAGGAACTTTGACCTTAAAACTGCAATAAAATAAAAACGAGCAAAGTGCAGGGACAATGTGTCTTACAGAAAGACAATATTTTAATTTACAGCTATGTTAGTTATGGATGTGTGAGTAAAACCCAGGATGCCTCATGCCTCATGCACCTCAGTCTCAACACAAGAGCTTTGCTGACATAGGGAGACCATAAAAAGGATATGGTTTCATTGTATGCACTCTTTTTTCTTTTCTTCCTTGTTTTAATAAACTAAGATTTGCTGGCAAAACCTCTAGTAGACCTGGACACAAAGGCAAAAAAAACCCAAAAACCAAAAGAAAACAGAAACATTGATCATCAATCCAGTAAAACTTCCACTGGCAAAAGCTGTCCAAGCACAACACCATCTAGAGTAAGACAGGCTTGTTATTCTGGAAAAGAGATTCTAAGCACAGGCATGGCCTCCACCTCAGTTTGTCTACACCCAAACCATAACATCTCAACAGAAAGTTGTATAATGGCATTGCCATGACACTTCCACCTAGATGACTAATCTTCTGTGTTGAACGCTACATAGAAGGTGACCTTTCCACACAAAAGGTTGCCTGTTGCCTAACTAGTGCAAGGGAGAAGGTAGCTGAGTAATAAAGTAGTTAAAATGCCGTCTCCATCAGGCAGGAAAGAACTGACAGGAGTAATCCAGTTCCTGAGCTGCAGTGTCCCTCTTCCTTTAGGCAACACTATGCACCTAGTCAATGACTACATCTCTCAAGCGATGGAGGCACCAGAGATATCCGATGTTTCCTACAGAGCAAACTTTTGCTGTACTCAGCTTGCAAACGTGAATGTTTTGCTTCTTGCTTCCAAGCTCTATTTATGCAACCTGCCTTCAAGTTGGCATGCAATGCTGAAGTATCAGAAGCCACCAAGCAGAATTACTTCCCAAGAGCTTTGATGTTTTTCCTTCAAGCATGCTTTCAACTTCTGATCGAGAAAAGAAAGGCCATTCAACATTTTTCAGGGCATACACAGGGAAGATTTACACTTTAGAAATCTAAACGCAAAGGCCAAACACAGTGAAAAATTAGAAACAATAACTATTTATGCCTCTGCTCTGTAGTACAACCAGAGAACATCAGGACTTGGATGCCCTGGAGCACAACTCGTGGTCTCATGGAGGCAACACTTTGTACAGAGGCATTCAAAAGGAGCTCTCAAAGCCCCATGTATCTGCAACAGGAGCATTTTCCTGGTAGGAGCACTTCAAAGGACACAAGACTGTCCACAACAGTCATCCTCACAAGCAGAGAGCACATCTGGAGGGGGCTGCAGTGGTGTCACTTGGGCTGAGTGCTGGGACTTGGGTTGTATCTGACATCTAGTTTGTACTGTGGTCTATTTCAACCCTATAGGAGGTTGCAGCCCTTAGATCACACAAGCTCAACAAAACCATCCTACCATCCAGTTTCATTCCTGAATGTGCCACTAAGCCTGGTGGGAAAACGTTTAACAAATCCCTGCACACATACCCTTCCTGAGCGTGCCTCAGTTTCCCTAGCTATAGAGTGAAAAAGAAAGAACTTTTAAGCCTTCCGATTAAATTAAGTATTACTACCAAAGAAGTAGATTTGGACCCAAATTCTCAAAGATTTCCAGAAACACTGCTCTTGACTTGCTGCTAGTGAAAGCTTTCAACTGCAACAGACAGCGAGAAAGCACAGATTTGACATTAACCAATATGCAACACTCATGGATTGATGTTCAGTAGCGTTTTTAGGCTCCAAAAATGCTGGAAAATACACCAGGCATAAACCATTCTGGCAAGGTAAGAGCAGCTGAAGTACAATCTGATGACAACAGATCCCCTCACAGCTGGAAATGGAACATGAAATAAATCTCCTGGTCACATCCCAATGAATGCAGAAACAAGCAAAAGGTCTGAAGAGTACAAAGAAAACTAAAACGAAGGGGGAAAAGCCTATAGACAGACTGGCAGTGGGAGAAAACCCAAGCTACTCTGGACATACAAGAATTATGGTCTGTTTCCCTTGGTGCCCAACCACACTGGGGGGAACGAGATGCATTTCTAGTTGCACAAAGAGTTCTCACAGTAACGTTTTACCACACTGGCTATAGCATTCCTTGAGATGGATGAGGCTGTAATTCACTGACATTATACTGATATATGGGCTTTGTGCATTACTAATCATTCAGACACAATAATCCCATGTATATTTTTGTTTTGCAAACTATCCTGGCATCCATCCTCTGAAAAAATTCTCCTTTCTCTACTCTGGAAGATTTTAAGTGGTCAGGAAACCGGCCCAGACTGGGGGAAAACTCAGCAGAAACACTGGTGTGTTCTGTGGGGGGAAAAAAAAAAGGAAAAAAAAAAAAAAGAAAAAAGTCCCACAAGCTGGCTCAAGACAGTCAAATATGAAGACAACTTTAATTAAATCATGTCTGTTTTACATCACCCATTTCAGCTCATTTAGTATCTCAAGAGTTTCATCTCAAAATAGTTAACAGCTCCAGAAGCCCCAACTTTTTCCTGTTTTTTTTCTTTAATGCAATTACACTTTTGCTGTCATATCAGAAGTATTAATAGCCTTTTCCGTGCAAGATAGAAAAGCTCTATAGCAGGATAAGATTTCAATCATATTGATGATCTGCATGTTAATGGTTACATACAGCTTATCCATCAACATAATTTCTACTGAAGCTACTGAAAATAGATGCCCCCCTCCCCCGAATACTTCAAGCATGCATCTCTATAGGAAAAAAACTTCCATTCACCTGACTGCAGAAAAGACTCTGTGAAGGATAAATACGTGGGAAAACAGAAAAGCAAAGCTGATATTCTACTGTATATTGCTCTGTAGGAAGGCACAAAGGGACAAATACTGCTTTTTGTTACAGTACCTTTGATCCAGAATTGATATAACCAAGTGAATGGAGCTGATCCAGATTTACAAGACAGAAACAGTTCAGAGCTCCACCCAAGCCCACAATCCCATATTTCTACCTCCACAAGGGATGTGTGTCCTTTATGTAATTCAAAAAGCCTCTGCTCTAGAACAGTGGGCCTGACCCAGTACTCACTAAAATCAACCGAAAAGCAATCACTGACTTCTCCAGTCCATCATTCAATCCATCTGCCAGCAAATTCAAACCATCCAGTGTACTCCTTTCAGAAAAAAAAAATAAAATAAAATCTTGGCTTCCCCAAAACAAAATCCCAAACCCAACAGCCTAGCAGGGAGTTACGTTCATCCTATTTGAGCTTCCCTAACCTTGCCACAAAGGATGACCAAGTCTGTTTCAGGAAGGAATGTAGAGAGGCAGAGATCATCTGGTATGATCCACAGGATTGCCAGTGTCATGGTGGCAGGAACTTTGCACAGTGTCCAGCTGACTGATCCTGTAACAATTACTAAAACCAGTGAGTGGGACACAGCAACACCTGGGAGGTTAAGTGCCTATGTCTATAGTCACCCTTGCAATACACCGTTATCTGGTGTGCCTGTCCCACTTGATTAACAGTAACGTCAACTTCATAATTACATGCACACATACACATGCTTAATTCTAAAGATAAAAGGCTTATTGCCATCTGGAAACTCAAATGTATTTTAGAAGTTAATCAAGACCAAAATACATAATCAAGACAGGCTTTATCAGTTTTATACTTATGACCTCAACTGACACATTTTATTAATCACCAAGTGTTTAAAAGCATTAATGCCCTCCTCCTCTGTTACTATAAATTCCATGTTCCCACTTCCAATACAGGCTGTAAAAATGCAGATCACTAGAAGGACATATTCGGCTCCTGGTATCCACCAGCGTGGGTGCAGAATGTGCTATTCCATGTCAGGTCACTTCAGATAATACAGACATTTTTGTTCTGCCTGTATAGCAATCAGCTTTAAAGCACTATAATGCAAATAGTCCTTAAAAGGATTTTAACTACCTAAAGCTCTTTGTTTTAAGACAAGGTATTACAGTAAAGATCATCCATAAGATCCAATTATAGTCACCTTATTAACTATATGTCTACCTTGCCTAATTCAAAAACCCCTACAAGCTATCCATTTTAAACCTTTTGATTCCCTTATACAATCATTTATCAGCCAAAAAAGCATGAAAATGAGTAGCTACAATGTCATTTATTAAATGAATTCAGAAGGCATTACTCTGAGGGTCTTGAAACCTACTTTTTCACCATCTACAAAATGTATCTTGAATTGTCAATGTCTTAAAAATGAATAGAAACTGTTCACTTTTAAAATAAATGAAAAAATCCCATAGTCCTCTGCTTTTTACAGAGCACAATGTGTTTGAAAAGTGGATTGAAACCCAACGAAGGCTTTATTCCTTGTGGATTTTTATACGTGGACTCTGCAAGTAAAAGCTATTGTCTCCCACCACTCAGACAAGAAACATAAAAAGACACAATCTTTTGATATTAAGCTATTTTAATATGGTATATTTTAGCCTGAGACAATGCTCAAAGCAGCAGCGGCAGTTCCTCTGCAGATTAAGCACAGCTGAGAAGGATGATATCCTCCTCCTTCACCTACTAGAGAAGAAAGAGAAGGGGGGCCTGATCCTGTAAAACCACACATCGATCACTTTACTCACATCCTTGAAATCAAGGCTACTTCTCACTGCAAGACGAAGAGCAGACAACATTTACAGGATGTGACCATTTCGCACCTGTTTTCGCCCAGTGCAGTCCACCTACCTTCGTGACATTTGTTGGATAGAGTTACCATCTCCCAAAGCCCCGGAATCACAGAGCTGTGAGAAATTCTGCTCAATTGCATTGTTTGTATTTTCCATTTCCCCCAGCACCTTCTTTTACGTTTTTTCATAGGAGTGTGAAGCCATTGCAGCAGTGATTGATAGTAATGGAGCAAAGTCATCCTTCAGTGTCTACAGCCTGGCACAAACAAGATGAAGGCTACCTTGAAGAGGCACTCTTACCGTTTAAACTGATATACTGATAAACTATAAAAACTCCTGCTCTTCCACAGCCTCGAAAGAATTCATAAAATCATTACATCTCTCAAGTTGAATGTTTCCAAACACCTCTCAAGTTGAATGTTTCCAAACACGTATAAATTGAGAAGGAATAACAGAAACAAGAAACCACACTTACTACTCATTTCAATTAGTAAAATAACAAAGGCACTTGGCACTTCTGGGATTTCTTTTAATAACAAAGAACTTGATACTCCTTACAGCAGCCTTGTTAGGAGAAAGGGTTTGCACTTCAGAAATCAATGTATTTGGATTACCTGGGCCACCAACTACAGATTTTGTAGGGGGTGTGAAGCTGGGTGAGTGCACAGGCACACTCATGCACATTTGTGTGCATAGTCATCTTTTTTTTCAGTCAGCATTTTATAAGTGCTCATACTCATTTCTTTGATCCAGAGATTCAAATTTGTCAGGGAAAAAACCTGAAATACTAAGTTTCCAAATCTAGCCTCAATGTCAGTCAGTATGTTCTAATGAACACTTTACTTCAAATGTTCCAGTAGCAGCCATCTAATTTTATTTCTTTTAAATAAAATCCCCTTCTGATGCTTACAAACTAAATGTTAATGCCTCATTCAGGACCTCATCTCTAGTGTGTAAAATTAATATGCCCAAAAGCAAATCTATCATTTACTTTCATTGCCAACATTAGGCACAGTGTAAAAAGCAAATTAAAAAAGCATTATTATTTTAAAATTAAAAAACCCCCTAGATATTTAAATGTTAAATGTATAGGGCAGTGAAATGTCTTCAGTACAAGGAAGCCTCCCAGACTGATGTGGACACAAAGTTTCCTTACCACAAATTAAAAAATGCTTGTGCTGCACCTACTTATAGCATGTGGTTTATTCAAAGTCCTGTTATCTTATCAAAGAAATGAGAGTCCTGTCACCCACTCTGGCTCTCTGAGACTTGCTGCCACAGAGCTTTCCAGTCGTTCACAGAGTGGACCAGGTAAAACAAGCCAGCTCCCACAGACACGCCCGCAATCCTCCTGCTCTGTATGAGGGGTTCCCCACCAGCCTGCAGGGACCAAACTGGACATCACAGAACGGGCAGAGCAGAGGATATACACTGCCACAGCACAGTCAGCACCCTCTGTGCACTTATTCCTTACAGATAAGTGCTCGTTATCTCTGCATAGGTTGCCTTTCATTAGGTACTTCCAGTGACGCTACAGGTAGTGTGACAACCTGAGAGGGCACTGGGGAGGGAGCTGAAATCTAACACAGGCCATTCAATTTCAGGTTGACAGAAAGGAACGGATCCACTCCAGGCAATTTCATCAACAGCTAACTCCTTATTAAGGAGCACACAGAGAGGGCAAGAGCACAAACCACATTCGTTGACCAGTGTTAAATGAAAAATGGGGGATAACATTATGCAAGAGAAGCAACCCAGAGTCTTAGTGCATATGCAGTAAAATTTTGATTTATCCAGGAAACCTTAGTTTCAGGTGCCAAACAATTACACGAAACTGGGAACATGCCACATCCTCCACTGATTACATTCACAAAATTGAAATCCAAGAAAATCCCTATGTTTGGAGGCATGAATCAGATATAAGTAGGAACTGAATTCTTTCACTGGTCCACAGTAGTTTCTGGTGATTTCATCTTCTAGTGAAGAGCATGAGGCTTGTGCCAGAAACACCACTTTGTCACATGCAAGCATTCTGTCTGAATACTGAAACACAAATAATGAGGAATTAATCGAACTCAACTGTTTGAATTGCAACTGTAAGGACAAATACCTCATCCACAAACGTATCATAGGAATGGACTCCACAGGGAACAGGAACATCCAAGAAAACAAGAATGTGCTTTGAAATGTTATCCTTGCAATACAGTAGGGGGCTACTGAATCTAAATGACCCACCACAGACATCTCTTCATCTTTATCCTGGACATGCCAGGTCTACACAAGTAGATCATTCCTGAACTTAATTTTATTCTGTTAATGTGAAGGGGAAAACTCCTGCTCTTTTCGTTGATTTGAACTGGGTCCTTCACCCATGCATCTATGCTTGATTTTATGTATGTTGACACTCGGACAAGTCACACATAAAACTCAAACATTTGCTTCAAACAACACAAACAATCAGAAAGAAAGATCATCAGATTCAAACTGTTGTGTCCCCCAACCCAGTCCTTAACTCCCTCAGGATCAGCTTAGAGTTGATACATAATACATATGCATCAGCCTAAAAGGCTTGAGAGGAAAAAAACTGTGCCGGAATGACATTCACACAAGGACGACTGCAGCAGCTTTGTCAGGGAGGATTTGATATAGTACATCTGGCAACAGAGTCAAACAAAATACAGTAGTGCTGGCTTTGGAAAAAGTAACATGAATCTAATTTCTTCCAATTCTTTGAACGACTTTTAGAGTTAGTTACATAGTACAGTACAAGATAAACTACCTGTCACTTCTGAAAAGTAATGGAAACAATTTAAGAATTCAGAAATATGCTCATATTTCTGAATATGAGATAAAACTGAGATAACAGTTGCACTCAATCAACTGTATAAATTTGTTCATAAAAAGCACTGGGAATTTCTGCTCTGTATGCTTTTTTGCTTGGAAAAAACAAAGTTTCCATTCACATTGACTTTATCTCTGAAAAAGTTTCTTTAGCTAAGTCATGATACTTTTACATTGGTGAATAGAATGTCACACAGTTTCTCAACACTGATAACATTAATATAAAAATTAAAAGCTTATAAAAACCTACATGGTAAAAAAATGTAACTGTGAAGTAATAAATATTCTGAGAAGTTAAAATGTAATAAGACATTACTGCTGACAGGAATTACCCAGCTAATTTTTACTTATACACATTGAGAGACAGAGTTTTATTTTTTAAGGTCAGCAAGCAGTTGTTGCAAAAAGCTATGCTCATATGTACTGTGACAGAAAAAGTTGCTCTTCTAATATTCACTAACCAGGAAGATTTTCACAAGTTACAAAGAGCAGTTTAACTCAACTTAAAGAAGTTCTGGACAACCAGTACCTTTAAGAAAAGGGACCAGAGAAAGTTTGCTCACACTGATGACAGTTGCATGGAAATCTATGAAAAGCTTGTAGGGACACCCACACAGAGATACAGCACAGTCCCCTCCCAGGCACACAGTGGGGTTTCTGCCTGCAACTGGGGGATGGATTTCATTGCATGCAATTAAATGAGGGCCAGTTTCTTGTGGCTGTCAAATGAACTCAATTTCTCTGTATCCCAAACAGAATAATTTAAAACCAGTATACAGGGTCCATCAAAGGAATGCCACACACCCACTGCTTTGCAGATCTCATTCTCCTTTGTAAGCAGAGGAGAAAGCAAAGATCAATTGCAAGATGGGAGACTGCTGCATTGATTTTCAAACAGAATCTTCCATCAAAACCAATGGTGAGCTTGTCTTCAGATACAAGTTAAAAATCCCACACAGTCTGAGTTGTTCTGACATTTGAGCAAAGGTAGATGTCACCTATCAGTCACACAGGGTTGCATGTGTAACTGAGATGATCGTGGACAGGAGGCAAGTCTGAGGATCTAACCTTTGCTAGCATCCGTAGGAGAGGAGTGGAAGTCTAAAACAGGACATGAAAAATGGAGCAAAAAATTTCTGGACGGGGGAGGGAATCGGGTTAAGAATAAGTTAGTTTCATAAAACTGTCTCAGGTAAGATAAAGATAGCACTAATTGTTCTACCTATACGAGGAATTTCACATCTTGAGGGATCCTAACACAGCACCAGTCTGACTCCCAGCCTAGCAAAGCAACTCCTGCCTGCACTGACTGACTCACAGTCCCCCTGCTCACTGCAGCTGGGATGCCTACAGAAGAAAGCAAACACATCTGTGAAAGTGTAGGCAGGCTAAAGACTAGTGAGCAAACTGATTTCACACAAAAAGCAGCAGATTGGCTGTCATATAAAACCCCAAGACTGACCTATTTCACACAGACACAAGATCCAGGAGCATGGAGCAATAATCAACTTGCATTCAGTTAGATGGATAGAGCATAGCAGGAGAGTGACGGGGAAAAGTATTCTGAGCAAGAGAGTTGAGGAAAATCAGCTATACATTGCTATATGTCCAACTCTAGCAAACACTACATAATGTTTATCCAGAAAAGGTTAGACAGGGGAGACAGGAAAACACACTGAAGTCCCTGCTACCATTTCCTCCCTCAGGAACAAACAGACCCTGAGACAAGGTACAACAGCCAGGATCATCTCCAAAGTCTTCTTTACAGTGCTCCTGAGCACTGGAGAGCAGCACCATTCACCTTCTTCCACCAACAACTGGATGGCAAACCTAACTAGGGAGGGTGGGTTCCCTAGCTTGTAAGCAATCTCTGCTAAAATTCATATAATGCAAAGGTGTATTAACCAAATAGCACATTTACCACTGACTTCCCAAAGAATGGGTACAGAGCCATAAAAAAAAGTAAAAAACACCTTATCTCCTTCCAATATGAATATATTGGAAGGGGCACAAGGGACACACATCATAATCTTTTGGGAAGATAAAGCACAGCTCATCTTCCAAGTTTCAGGCTTTGCGTGTGTTTGTGTTGTTAGGGTTTTTTGTTTATTTTGAAGACAGGCTTCTGTTAACTATGTCATTTTTTTATTTATTTATCTCAAAGACAATAAAAAACTGTCAGCAGAAATTTGTCTCTCATGTTTCTAGCAAGAGTTCCGCACTCAGACCTCCTAAAACAGAAAATTTCCATCTAACAGATGAAAAGTTGCCTTATCCCCGAGGGGATTAGACTCATCATTTGGTGGCCTTCTAGCATCTTCCACCTTGGCTGTCTCACATCTAAAATCGTTCAGAAAACTTTGTAAACGGAGTCTCCTGAAATTTGCCAAGAGAACCCGAAGGGTGAAGAAATTGACAATAAGGAGTTGACACTTCTTGCAGAGAACTCAACTGAAAACCTTATTTTCCATCCAAAAGGTTAGGCAGGGAGTTTTTCATCTAATTCTGATTACAAGGTGCCTATGTTAGTGTGGTTAAGCTACCAACAGTGACACCAGCGAGTCAGAGTATGAGAGACAGCTCCCTCCTGCAGCTGTCCAAAGACATGCTTCAGTGGAGACCAGCCAGGATTTAGAACACCCTCCACAAAAAAAAAGGACATTAGCCAAGATTTTGAAAGGTCTTAATACCTCCAGTCCCATCCCACCTGACATGCACTCTGCCCAGGGTCTCGCTCCAGTGAATTTAGATGTACATCAAGAAGGATTATGAACATATCTTAAAATAAAGATCTAATTCCTAAAAATTATCTGCTACCTGATGTATATCACCTCGACAGGTCTACTACCTCCCTTTCTCCTGGCCCTCCAAGAACTCTACATTCATTGATAACTTGCGCTACCAGGACGGTAACACACACAACTGCACAACAGATACCTGGGAAAGCAGCTGTCTGAGCCTTACAAACCATGTGCAACCCAAACAGGTACAATCTATACAGGACTAGAGTAGGGCTTAACAGCTGTCCAGCAGTTTCCACGATAGAAACAGCCCACACGAAAAAGCACAATCACTTATGATCAAAAAGGTACAGTAAGGGTTGTGATCTATTTATTTCCAGATCTACGCCACTCGCATTAACAACCTAAATACGTGTCCAACAGAAAATGGGTGCATGTTATCCTCCTGGTGATTTTACAGCATCACATTCCCTCCTCGGAGTTCATGCTAAATCCTTTGAATTGTACTAAAATCTCAACCTATTTATAGCTTCACAATACAATGAATACAAAGCCATAATCTCCAACAGTTAACTACAAAGCATACTGAGAATTCTTAAAAGACAATTTTTCTACATTCAAAAATTCACAGAAGAAGATTTAACCTAATCTCTCACCTACTGCATGCTGAGTTTGTGTTCCATCAGCATAATTCATCTGAAACAAGGAGAAGTAATAAGTTATGGTCAAATTTTATGAACACATGTGCAAACTATATTATCTGAGGAATGCCACCAATTAAAATATCACACTTCTATTAAATTGGTGAAGCTGTATTACAATCAACAATTCTGCAGAGTGCCTTAAAGACCTGAAATAAAGCCTTCTCCAGGTCTGCTAAGGACTGAGCACTCCTTGTGAAGCCAGTAAGCATGGGGCAGACACAGTAGGAAAAAAAAAAAGATATGCTAATTATTCCAAGAAGTTGGCAGGTATTAACACAGATGGGCACCATACGAGAACACATTCATCAAACAAATGATACCAACTCTAGAGGAGCAGACAGCTGGTAGAAAAACACCAAACGGGACCTGGCTTCCCCACAAAAAAGCAGAGCTACTGATTCCTAATTCTATCAGTGCACTAAGGCTCTACCATTTGACAAAAAAAGTCTCCAAAAACTTTAAGGAAAAATAATTTTTCACAGAAAAATTTACATTGGAAAGGATCTCTAAGATTGAATCCAACCATTAACCCAACACTCCCAAGTCCACCACTAAATTACATCCCTAAGTGCCACATCTACGGTAGCCACAAGGAGTGAAGGAAAGACTCAAACTGAATAGGTCCTTTTTCTTTTTACCAGATTGCAATTCCTTTATCATCTACAGCTATACGCCTGTAGCCAGGACACCTGAGAGCTGGCAGTAAAGATTAACGGGTACAGATAAGAAGACTCGCCTGCCGAGGAGTGTGGCCACTCTGTCAGCTATAGCTGTTGGCCCGCTAAGAGCTATCACTCCCTCTTACAAGCCTCGCTCCTCTGTTCAGCTTGTCACATCCCTCCAAAAAAGACACTGCAATTTTCACCTCGTTTCTCCGGTAGGAAGAGGAAAAAGTGAGACAGACAGATCAAAATTAATTCTTTTTGCCATGCTGGACAGATTTCACAGCCAAGCCGCACAAGGCGGCCTCTCTGCAATCCACGACAGGTCTGTGCGCCCAGCAGACACCGCATGAAGTTTCCACAACCCAATTCCACCTTTATGTGAATCAGCAGCTGACCTATGCGCGACTTCCATAAGAGCACGCACCCGCTACCCCTGGTACAGCTCCATCCCTAGTGTCCACCGAGCTTGTGAACTGGAAAACTAAAGTCGCATTAGGTACCCAGGAGTGTGGATCCGAGGTGATCCACGCACCCCTGCACGGCGCTCCGCAGCCAGGGTGTCTGCGGACACCCGTGCGCAGCCAGCGGCTCCACCGGAGCTCCTCAGCCGCCCGAACACCCGGGACAAGGCAGGACCGGGCAGCAGCGCCCCCGGGCAGGGACGGCTCGGGCCGGGCAGGGCAGCAGCGCCCGCCGCTCCGGCCAACTCGGGCAGCCAGCGCGGAGCCGCCCGCCGGCGATGTCGGGTGTCCCTGCCCGGCCGCGGTGCCCCTGACACCTCCCAAAACGAAAAGCAGGGAAGACGAAGGCCCCTGACCCCACACGGGTGAGGGGTCGGGGGTCCCGCTCCCGGCTGGAAGGGACCCCTAGGGGGGCCGGGCAGCTCCCGGTGCTGCTCTCCGCCGCCGCAGCCTCGCCAGCCGCTGCCGGCCCCCGTTCCCCTTCACCAAACGTACGATACAAAGCGGAAAAAACAACAAAATTCTTAAATAAGCCAACTTTCCTCCCTCCCGCGGGAAGTTTTTCTGCGGGGGGTGGGCGAGGCGACCTTCCCACGGCTGCCGCGGGCGGCGGCCGGGACGGGGCTGCCGGGGGCTGCGCCCGCCGCCGCCGAGCCCCGCGCCTGCCGCAGCGGCGCCGGGGGACGAGAGCCGGGGCCGGCGGCAGCCACCGAGGGCTCCCGGGGCACCCGCCACCTGCGCCGGCGGAGAGCGGGGCGGGCAGTGAGCGGGCGCTGCCCTCCGCGGGGCCGGCGATGCCGGTGCGGTTTTGCGGTGCCGGTGCCCTACCTGGGTGCAACATACTTTGGAAATAGAAGATGACGAGGATGAAGGAGCCCACGGAAGTGACCAGGACCATCCTGCACACCCGGTTCATCCTCATTATTTCCAGCACCGCCGGCTTCATGGCGTTGCCCGGCGGCGCAGAGAGGGGCGGCGGAGCGCGCACGGCTGGCGCTGGGAGCCGCTCCGCGCCCGCCCCGCTCCGCGGAGCCGCCGCCGGAGGATGCCCGGGCGCCCGCGCCCCGCACGGGGGGCGTTAATGCCTGCGCTGGGCGGGACCACGCCGCGCGCAAGGCGGAGGGGCGCTCTGCGCCGCTCGGGGGGAGGCGGGCCAGGCGGGGAGCCGGGGCGGAGCGCGCCCCCCCCCCCGCGGCAGGGGGAGAGATGGTCCCGCCCGGCGGCGGTGGCGGCGGGGCGGGGACGCGGCTGCAGGGGCGCGCCCCGGCACCTCCCGGTCTGTCCCGGCCCCGAGCGGACGGGGCTGTCGGCACCGCCGGTGAACTTGACCACTTCGGGGTCACGCTCGCCCTCTTCAGGGGCTCGGGATCCGGGCAGGAGCAACCGCCCCCGCCTAGCTCTGCCCCGCACCCGGTTTGTACGGAGAAATCCTTATCTCCCACTCTGGTGGTGCCCGTCACTCTACTAACCCTAAATGCCACCTTCCAAGTGTTCCCTCGCCCCAGAGGTTATGTCACAGACAGTCGCTGCCGTCCTGTCTCCCCGCTGTCGCGCTGTCCCGGCCGGGAGCTGTTCGTATTTATAGCCGGTGTAAACACCAACTTCCCGGCGCTCTGAATCATCCCCGGTGAAAACACTGCCACCTGGCCTGCCAGAAATGAAAGCTCTTTTTGTTTTTAAGTGAGAGATTTTTAAGTTTTCTGAATTAACTGACATTGCTCATTTGTCTGTGGGAAACAAAGAGTCCTTGCTCCGCGGCTTGTCCACCGAAGGTGGATCTACCTCCCGGTAGCCGAGAGCAGCACCAGGCAATGAGATACGAGACCGTACGTGGGAGGAATGCAGAAGAGCTCAGAGCAACAGAACAAAAGGCATCTGCCGTGTCCAAGCTTTCGTCGGGGTTTGGGACGTCTGGGGTTGCTGCTGAGCCGGGGGGTATGAGCGACTGCGGGTCAGCTGAGTCCCAAACGCGGTTTCCAACGTGAACCACGCGGCAGAGCTCCCAAACTGGGACTATCCTCTTGCTTTGAACTAGACAGCTGTTGAAAAGTACAGTGCTGAATAAAAACGTCTTCTTAACAACATACTATTTATCCTTGGACGGTGTTAACTGTTCTGTTTGTTTCCCTGATGCACCCAAATACCGGATTGCTATTGGTTTTCTTTTTTTGCTAAAGTGAAAATCATTTTACGATGCTGATACCATCTTCATGTGTAAAAGGATTTTTTTCCCTTCAGGCTTCTGTCTGTTTTTCCAATGAATTGCGGGGGAGGGATCTGTAAAATTAAAATAGCCCTAAACAGACTGAGTCCAAAGCTGGGAAGCAAGTGGGGTAAAACATTTTAAGCTAAAGAAACCCCCTCCACTTCCATTACACCTGCCCTCCATCTCCCTCCCCCCCCCAAAAAAAAAACCAACTCCACCCAAAAAAACCAAAAAAACCCAACAAACAAAACCCCCACCAACCAAAAAACCTCAACTAAGCCAACTAACTCAAAATGTATGAATATATGAACATTCCTTTCTGGATAATTGTGACAGAAACATGTAAAGTCATCAGAGTTTTCCTTTCAGACTTTTCAAAAGCCAATTAAAAAGCTTTTACCTTAAGGATAAACCAATAATTAGTTAGACATTCGAAACAGAGTAGATAATTTCAACTTGGCCTAGAGTTCCTCTTATTAGACATAATTTCCATTGTTCATTAAGGAATGTTTTACACAGTATTTTGCTTACTTTCTGTAGATTTTTTCCATTTTTTCTTTTAGCAGTTTTAATATACAGTGACCATTTTCTAGTCTTCTTAATGTAAAGGAAACTTTAAATTTATTTTTCTCTTTTAAATCCAAACTGCAAATGTAACAAAAAGGCATTATATGAAAAATACTAGACAAAGAGAAGTATTAATATGTAATGCATTGAAGTGGCAGATCATTAAGGCAGTCAGCAAAAGTCAACCAGAAGCAGAGCCTGGCATTTCGGCATCCCCTGTCAATATGTACACTGCAGCACAACTGCAACTGCAGTATTTTAACAGGAAGAACTGGACTGTATCCAGGAATCCGGGTAAGACATCGAGGGATGAGGGCAAAAGCCTAGAACTCAATACTCAGTCAAGTGACACAAGAAGAAAAATGCTTTACGCTACTAGAGAAGGTGGACAGTTGTTCAGTGTGGCTTGACGACAGTTACTTTTTTATTTTCTGAGCATCATCCTGTGATGGAATGATGGAGAGCTTCAAAACAGCAGGAAGCAAATCCCCAGCTGTATTGCCATTTACTATTAAAATAATATTATAAGGCAATAGCGTCATTATGGACATTGTGATTACAAACTTCCATCCAAATGCTTACAGCATTTCTGCCAATTTCCAACTACAACAACCTTTCTGATGAGTCAAGACAATGAAATGCAGCAGCCTATTTTTTAGAGATTGAGACAGCTGTGCTTTGGTTTTCCTACAGAAAAGAGCATAATTGAGGTAGCATAAGGAAACACAGTTGTCTTTCCAGGTAGGCGCCAAGTTATAGAATAGGTACACAAACAGCTCAGGCACTTCTAAAGCACACCTCTGAGTGGAAACTTCAGCAGCTCCAGAGCAGTAGAGAGTCCGGATGGTACTGTGGGTGTGATCACCTACCATTCCCATGAAAATAACCAATGTTCAATATCTCTGAGCATCCAAGAGACGTCTGGAAAAAAAAAACAAACAACTTAAGAGATTAAGAACCAGATGCCAGCGACATCAGAAGAAGTCCAGACAGTGTTTTGTTGAGTATTTTGTATAATAAAAAAGCTTCACGAAAAAACTAACCAAACAAAACCGCCCACATCACTATTTATTGATAAAGCTCTAAAAATAGCAAAACCTCAGTCGAAAAACAGCACAGACAGAAATACAGCATGGAGTAAACTCAGGGTGCAATTCATCAAGAAAATGACAAGCAAGTTGATATTTAAGAGCGCATTTAAATGTGAAACAGAAAACCATTAGAAAACAGAGGCATCTGTGAGGTGTCTGTGTAACTTTTCCTCTGTAAGGAAAGAATCTCAGAAAAAAAGTTGCTTTGTTTTTGTACTGATTAGCTTCATCCTCCTAAATGAGCTATGTGTATTATTGAGGAAATACACACAAGCTTTAGGCATGTAAACTGCCTTCAGATCTGAAACAAACAGCAAATTTCAGACTCTCTGTCTAACTTGAGACTGTTATGACTTCAATTCCATCACAACTCTTAACCACCATAGGGTGAAGCAGCCTAGTCAGGTCAATGAGAAAATCTTCTGGACATGTCTTCTGGTTATATTCTGTAGGGATAGTTTTTAACTTTCCCTGCTAAAACCAGCCATATCATAAAGAGACCAGGTCTTGGCTTTGTCCCGCAAGGAAAAAGCACATTGCTTTAATGATTCCAGTCAGTCAGAGGACCTTCCATTTGACCAGCTGCCCTAAACTGTACTGGTTGAAGACAGATAGTCAAACAAATGGCTGTATTAATAGTCAGGCACATTCCCTACCTCATACTTTGTAGGGCCTTGTAGCACAACCTAGGATTGCCTGTCAGTCAAAATGTGTTTAGCAATGTTATTGTATTAATGTATGACAGTCTTTTAAGATACTGATTCTGAGCTCATTAAAAAAAGTCATTGAGAACCTCTCTAACCCAGCTGACTTCAGTGAAATTAGGACAAAGCTCATTTCCCTACACAGATTTCTCAGTCAGCAATTCACTGTCTCCATGAATAAAAGGCCACCCACCTCCAGGAAGACACCACTGTAGAAAATTGAAAGACAATCCTTTCTGGAACTAAGCAGATGCCTGGCCCCCACCCCCCACCCCAACATGTTCCCAAAGCTGAAGAATCTGCTGTGTTTCTGAAATACCTTGACCTGCATCTTGCATTTTCTATGATGACGCCTTAGGTAATGCTTTAATGCCTTTATGCCCTCTTCAACCCGAAGGACTGAATTAGAGGGAAAGCCCATGTTCTTGCAGCATCTAACTTTTGGTTCTAGGTAGACCTCCAGTGTCCTTTTCCATGAATACAAGGGTTATCTTTTTTTTTTTTTTTCCTTCAGATTTTAAAGTACATTTTACTAAATGCCACTCTGCTACCAGCTGACTTTCTCCTATTTCAGGGAGGATTTCATCTGCTGTTGATCTAGAAGAAACAAGTTTATGGCTTCTTGGAGTGCATGTCCCCCAGGTGATGCAAACCAGACTGATGAGACAGAGGTTTTAAGAATGCAATGCGCATTATCTGAAAGGCATTGTTGTCTCCAACTCCCCTGTACTGGTGGACCACAGTTTAGTTTTGTACTTTATTTGTTCATTAAGGAATGACAGCTTCCTTGCTTCCTCACGAAACTCATTAGTAGTTTTGTCCTGTGTTGGGAACAGATTCTTCCTTCTCTGAGAAGAGTCTGAGAAGCTGTGGAGCAGGGCAGCATTTCCAAGGCTAAATACGGAGTCACTTCCATCTCCAAAATGCGTGGGGCAATTTTATTATTATTATATATTATTAATCTTTATTATTACCTTTATTGTTGACTATTTGTTATTAATATATATTATTAAAGATTTATTATTATTATGCTCAATAGAAAAACATCCTGGCAAGCTTATGAAGCATCTCTCAAGTGACACCCTTGCAAGAAACATGTTTTGCAGAATGGTACATACCTGGTCTGCAAGCACACTGAGCTGTGCTGCTAATGTCAATCTGTCACATGCCTGTGCCTCTTAAAATCAAGAACAATGCTGTGGATTTAAATGACTTCACAACGCTGACAAACAGTTTCTGTTGTGGAACTGGATTGATTTTAAGGTGGCAGAATACAGGATCATGGTTAAGTTAAACAAGATACATAAAAGGACAAGCATACATCTGGCTTAACTAAATTCATAAGGAGAAGCAATTAGGAGAAGCAATATATGACGTATTTCAAGATAAAAGCAGGACCACAGGAAAAATCTGTGGTTGATACAAGACCCCTGTGATACTAATTGCAAAGTTCTTAGTAAAAAGACATGGAGAAGATAGGCAGGGAAGCAATTTTTTAAGCTTTGCTTGGAAGGATGCGAGTTCTAGAGGTGATGAATGTTTATACCTCTGCCCACTGTGATCAACAGCTGTGGTGGGTCAAACCCAGTGGTCCAGCACTGCCCAGGACAATGTCACTGGCTTCAGTGGAGACATCAGTTTGCCCTGGAACAGGTAGCAGTGGTGAAGTCTGCCAAAAGACTGACGTTTGCTTGAGACATTTATTAGGCAGAGCTTGGCTTTTGTCCTGCAATGGAAATGGCTGCACTTGGGGAACATACCCCTGAAAGTCAAATTCAAGAAAAATTCCAATGCAACCTGTCACCACAGCTACAACCAGAACAGCCAACACAAATTCCTGGGTAAAGCAGGCATTAAAATATTTGCCAAGTTCCAGTGAAGTTCAGCTCTCTCTTTTTTTTTTCACCCTCTGTATACTTCGTTTGCTTTTTTCCCCATTGCTAGTTAAGGGCACTTTTTATCAAGTGAAATTATTGGAGTAAAATTTAGCAAATGTAAAGGCCAAAAGCAGCTGCAAGACAAGCTGTTCTGCCCATGCAAAATCCCCTTGTATTTAGTTAGTTGCCTTTGTTAAAAGGACTTTTAAATGGGCAAGTATTTTCCCCAGCAATGGCAGTGCACCCTTAATCTGCATTGCAATTCAGATCTCTTTTTCGACTGACCTTGGGGCATCGTCTAAGTGTGACTCAGAGCACAGAGAGGCTGAAATAAGAGGAATTACTGGCTTTTCATGGGGTTGCTCATCCCAATTCTATTCTCAGACACCAAGGATAACTCATTGTCTTCAGAACATATTGCTGGCATCCTGCTATGCTGCTCATTAGGCACAAGGGTGTCAGAAAAAAACCTGGTAGCCAGGAAGGCAGGATGTGTTGGCTATTGGCTGGCAGAAGCAGCGCAGCACCAGAACACTACAAATTGCATATATTTTACAAAATGTAAGCATGCTTCCTCCATTCACCCTGCAGCACTTTCCCAGCTGAACTTCAAGCAGGCTACTTTCAGGAGCAAATTGATTTGTATCCAAGAGTTGGAGTGGCTTATGTGTTACTCAGGGGGGAAAAAAATCCAGCTGAATAGGAACACGCATACACATACTTAAAAAAGAAAAAAATATCTTTACAGAAGACATGAAGAGAGTCATAGTAAAAATTATTATTGGAGGGCGTGGGGAACAAGAAAAATACCTACCCCACCCAAAAAGAAAAAAAAAAAGGAAACTGGAAAACAGTTACTCAGATTTTCACAATTGCATTTTTTTAATTAAACCCAAAATCATCTTCTGTGTTTACGGATTTTAAAAGTGCTTTACCATGATTGTTAGACTTTTATGAAACAGTCTTTAATTATTTCTGAGCATGTAAATCAATTGTTGGTATTATCATTGCCACTTGTAGGGTAGAGCCATCTCACCAACTCTTATATTCCATCCAGCTGGTCTCTAACTGGTCAAATGTCAATAACTGGTTAGTCAACAGAAAACAAAACATATTTACATGACACAATTAATTTGCCCTGTTTTAGACATCTAAAGTGCAATGAGATGAATCATGCCCTAAATGTGCCTATCAACTGAAAAGCTCTGGTACAAATATAAACATTTTCCTATATAAAATGTTTTCCATTAAAAATATTAACTCTATCTCAGAATTTAATACTTTAACACAAGATTTTAGTTCATTATGATTGTCAGTAAATCCTTTTTTTTTCTTTTCCTTTTTTGCTAAAACTGAAGACAAAAATACATATTCTCTTTATCTGGAACTTGTTCAGAAGTCCATTTTAGTCACCAGATGCTGGTGAAATCCTTTGTTATTTTTCAGTGATGAAACAAGCGCTGTGCAATTTTTCATTCTAGTTTACATGTACAACTACTACATATTCCATTTACACACATATTTGATTTAATTGTATGTTTAAAGTCCTTAGGACTTACACACATTGAAGATTTTCCAAAATCAACAGCAAGTCAACAGCCTTAAGTGGAAAGTTACATACCTTTTATGTTGTTATGCTTTTCCTATGTCTCATTCCTTTAACATTTTCACTAGGAGAAAAAAATCCACTGAAGCTAGTGTAGAAGTATGGATGTTAAAAACTGATCCAAGGTTGAAAACAAAGTGGGTTTTGTGCCCAGAAGACAATTGCACTACTGAAAATCATCAGATTGAACAGGAGAGGCAGCGATTCGTACTTACACGTACTATTTTTCTCACTGTCTACACTCCAGTGACCTTAGGCTTGAGAAGTGCTATGAGGTACTTAAGTGAAAAGCACTGTGGGATTATAAGAAGCAGTTTAGAAACACATCTAAAAGAAAAGCATTTTCCAGAGCTAATTAAATACTAGGGTTTTTTCTCTTTCACCATCCCTTCTCAATTAAAAGGTGTGACTTCAGGGACTCTTTCTATTTAAAGGATGTCTAGGCGATATTACAGGAGAGGGAACAGAGATAATAAATCAAACAGCAGCTGTTGAAATAATATTATCCAACTTGCAAAGATATTTTTCTAAGTCACTTCACACATTCGTCACTCCACGAGTATCACATCTGTATAATGAGCTACTCCTTACCTTTCCCCTCTGGTGTGGCTCCCTATCCTTAGGAACTGCCTACACTGGAGTTACAAGTCCATCTGCACTTTGAAGTGTTTGTGAAGGAGAACACGACTCAGCTCCAGCCAAGAGAATCTATAAACCCTGTTGATAGCTGACTATGGAATATCTTGATCTAAGGAAGAGGAAAAGTCTGAGTTTGCCACTAGTTTAATTATGCTAAGAAAAATTAGCACAATTAGAAAGGTTACCTAATTTTGGTAATTTGGCAAGTCTTCCTTCTGCAGTCTAGAAGGCAAAAAAGGATATTTATGTCACCTTTCTTCAGAACAGAAAGTTTACAACATCTGCCAGAGCAACAGCAGCAACTACAATATATTTTCCTGATCCATTCTGGTATGGTTTCAGACCTGATTTATGAAACTTGAGCCATAACTCTATCAAAGCTTATCACTTCCTGGAGATGAGCTAGGATAACACATCCGTATTGACTCTACAACATCTGTCAAAGGCTGATGAGGAACGAATACCATTAAGCTGTCTGTCTGACCCTGCACAGGAAGAAGAATGACCATTTGTTATATGCGATTCATCATTTAAAAAAAACACACACCACAAAACAGAACTGCTTTCTGAAGGCTTCATGCTGCCTCATTATTCTCTTGTAGTCAGTATGTAAGTAAAACCAATAGAGAATGCATATACATAGTTTGGACTGCAGAAGTTTATGACTGATGACTTTCAAATCTGTGCTAGTTCCCTTTTCACTGGTCTCAAAATCAAATAATGTTGCGAATGCATCCTGAAAGGCACACTGTTTTTCCCCAAAAAATCATATAGCTAGCCTTGAGAAGACAGGTGTCTGTCAATGCAACTGTCAACTATCCCTTTTCAATGACACAAAAAAGACTTCAAATCAGTTTATAAATAACTACTGGTACAGGGTCCATTTGAATGACAGAACTTCAAACTCATACTATTGAAAAGCAAACTGATCTACTTCTATTGCCAGAGTGCCCCAGTAAATCATGCCATACAATCAAGCCAGCTTTTGGCATTGCTAGGGAGAATGAGATTTTTTTTGGAGGACATCAGCCTGTGGAGGATGGAGAGATCACTGTGTTGTCAGGAGATCCATTCACAGAAGTTTGTGTCTCCACATGGTGCTAGCTTTTCATTCTCACCAAGACTGGAGATTTCTATTGCCTTTGTGTGGGTCATTTACCAAATCAACTTTTTGTGTGGCCATATCGTAACTGAGTGCAGCAGGTTAACCTTGGGCAGCTGCCAGACCCCCACCCAGCTGCTCTGTTATTCCCCCTCCTCAACAGCATAGCAAGATGGAAAAACCCATGAGTTGAGATAAAGACATGGAAATCAGTTACCAATTAGTGTAAGGGGCAAAGCAGACTCTACTTGGGGAAGATTAATTTCATTTATTGCCTATTAGAAATAGACTAGTATTGTGAGAAACAAGGGCAGAACTAAAAACCAAAACCAAAACAAAAAACCATAGAACAAACAAACAAAAAACCCAAACCCCAACAAGCCCGACAACAACAAAAACAACTTTACCTTCCCCCCAAATCCTATTCTTTCCAGCTCAACCTCACTCCTTCACTCCTGACTCTTCTACCTCCTCCTCCCCCAAGTGGCACAGTGGGATGAGGACTGGGGTTTGTGGTCAGTCCACATAACAGTTCTCTCTGCCTGTCCTTCCCTCTCACACTGTTCAGCATGGGGTCTTCCACAGACTGCAGTGTGGACATCTGTTCTGATATGGGCTAGAAGGGGACAAACTGCTTGGCCACAGCCTTCTCCATGAGCTGTAGGGTAACTTCTGCTCCAATGCTTGGAGCACATCCTGCCTCTCTTTTTTCACTGACCTTGGTGCCTGCAGGGCTGTTACTCTTTTTTTTTTTTTTTCCCCCTCATTCCTCTCTCTCCCAACTGCTATACAGAATGTTTCACCCTTTATTAAACACATTTCCACAGAGGTGCCACCAGCTTCACCGATGGGCTCAGCTTTGGACAGGGGCCACCCCTGCGGCCCCCCAGTATCAAAACCTGGACACATAAGTCCAATACACTGAGGAAGCAGATATGATCATCCTTTGGGTGTTTGGACTATAAACCTTTCCTCCACTCCCTTTCCCACATTACCACCAGTTTGTTTGTGAAGTAAAAAATTAAACAGACCTAGTTCAAACCACAGGCTCCTATCCTACCATGTAACTGATGGGATTAAGGGGAAAAAATCCCAAATGACAAAGCATTTGTGATTCATTCTAAGGAGAATATAAACTATGATCAAAAAGCATTTTAGGGAAGTGGATTTTAGCAGTGTGTGCACAGCTTGGGTACGCATTAACACGTCTTTAACTGAAATGAGATCTGAGGCTTTACAGAACCGAACCAGTAGCATTCCATGCCACTGGCACAAATCCCACATGAGGCTGGAGAACCATGCCATCCCTTCCTTCCTCCAGAAGGGTTCAGCAGTAGCAGTAGTGCTTCTGGTCTTCTTCAGGGTAGCTGCTTCTCTGTAGAGCTCCTCCCTTTGAAGGCCAGCCACAGGTTTTTTTCTAGCATCGAAGGCAGAGAGTCCTCTTTAAGGCCATTATGGTAAAATGCACTCACAGGTACTCAAGTAGAGGCAGCTACCACTGTATTTCTGAGGGCTGCTGATCTCACAGGCTTTCATGAGGAGAAAATATACTGCAGCATGAAAGGACATTGCCTTTTCTCTTTGGGTAGCAAGCAAGAGTAAAGCAACAAGTGAAGGCTTGTGACAGCACTTCTCTTTACTGTGCTTTCAGGGACAGTTAGAGAAGCTCCCTTATAGGACAGTCTCCATTCCATAGAAGAGATTTCCTCGAAATACTAGAAACTTGGTCGCTTTGGTTTGATGTTACACTCAGTAGTTTCAGACCATCCAGAAGGTAGAATGTTGAGGGAAGAAAGGAAAAGCAGGTCATTCCTTTAATAATTAAGTTCAGTGGCAGGCCCTGCCTTTAGCTTAATCTTTGCAGATGTGCTTTTCATTACTTTAGGTATAAATTTATGTTAATTTTTGTAACTACCTCTATCTGTCACAATACTAGCTGCAGGTGCCAATTCCACATGTATTAAAGCAAATACCAAGTAGCTTTGCAGCTGGAGCAGGAAAAAATAAATCAAAATTCAATTCTCTCTCGAGGGACCCAATCATCCTCCCAATTTAGGTTGTAACACATACCTGATGAAATGATTGTACCTCAAATTAAGCCTTCTAATTTGTATATAAAACTGGGTCATAAAGCTTATTTCCTCTTCCCTTCACAGCTCCTATACATGCTAGTGCACTAACACACAAAGAAAAAAATATGCTGATGGGCAGAGCTTTGTAGATGGCTCTTCAGCACATCTACATGGTATGTTAAAAGTACAGCTTGCAGCCAATGTGAAAAACAAATCAAAACAGAGATGCTCTTTGAATTTGTTACTGTTATGCTGCTCACACTGTCAGTGTGGTAATACTAGCTCCTCCTCCTTTTTTTTTTTCATTAATTTTCCCATTCATGTCTTGAGGGGTTTTTCTGAAGTGTTTCTCAGTCCCTTCAGTTATGCAAGGAGTTTCCAGACTGGAATTTGTAAGCTAACTTAATCACTGTTGTTACTAGTTTGGAAAATGCCCATTACAACATACAGTAGCCATAGAAGATTTCCATTTTTTTCTCCTCTGGGTGCAGGTAAAAAAGAAAAATATTTAAAAAAAATAGATCTAAATTAATCTGTATGTTTTTAGAAGAGTTACACTGTAAACTGGGAGATAAAACATTTTTCACACATGCTGACAAACCCCCCCAGCCAAAGTCTCTTATCACTCAAACATCCAGACAAATAACTGACCGTTTTATTCCCCCAACAGATGTTCCAGCTGCTCAGGTTAACAGAATACACACTTCCATCACTGCCCAACAGCAGCAGACTCCAGCTCTTGAAAGTCACCATCTGACACCAGGACCAAAAGGTCAAACCATAGTCTAGACAGAAGCTGTAAACTGGGATGCTCAAAAGTCATCAGTCTGACAGACTGAAAAAGCAGCCTAACAAGGTTTTCTGCAACAGATTATGTGCATAATAGGCATCTTATCAAACATATCATGCTCCTATTAACTAAACAAAGTAAAAATGCAGGTCAGATTTTTGGCTCACTCAACAGTCTGTATTACTTCATAGTTGTTTATGCATCTTAGCTTATCCAAAAAATAACACAGTTTTCTCTCTTTCCAGAAGGTGCTCAATCACCTAATGCTAGAAAAACAGATCCGAAACACACTAAAGGTATACCTTTATGGAGATGGGATCAACTCAACTGAAGTTACTATAGGAGTTCCAGCGATTCAATTAAATTTAGGGTTAAATTCAGTCTTCTGTCTGGAAACACCAAACTGAAAAGCCGTGGCAAAACAGAGAACTAAACTATACAAGTGTCGCACTTCCATTCTTTTTCTTTCCCAACCCATCACAATGCTGCTAGTGTCATCTTAACATCAGGTCATACAGGCACCCAGTCAGATCCGTGATATTTTTAATTTGACCTCCTCAGGGCCCAAATTTTACCCCACCTGTTTTACTTGCAAGTAGAATAGCAATCTGAAGGCAAAGAACAAAAAATGCAGCAAAACATTTAGGATTCACACTCAGCTAGTGCCTCATTATGTTTCCACTCGCTAAGCTCTGCTGTGGTGTCAAGGAGCACAGCTGAACACCTGCATTTTGCTACATAGCTCTAATATGCATGCAGCTCCTATGCCCCCTGCCTACTCTGATTTCCCCCACTTTTGGCAATTAACACCAGGAGATTAACAATTGGCTCCAGGACAATTGACTCTGGAGGCAATTAGCCTCTTACAGGCACCTCACTAGCTGCCAATTTCATAGAGGTGAGATGTGCAGGGGCTGTTAACGAAATGCATCAGGAAGGAATAACTGAGCTGTCAGTTAGTCTTGGGCCTCATCCATAATTCTGCTTAAGAACAAATGCCGTAATTCTACATTCCATGTGAATCACAGAAGGCTAAAGTGAAGTCACCTTAGATGGACTGCTTTCTTTTGCCACAAACATGGGATTCCTTGGATGTTCCTATTATGGTAACATCCATTTAAAATTTTCCCTCTTTTATACAAATTAAGTGGTAGTGAAGCAAAGTGAAATGACAAGGACATGGCTGTGCCAGTCAGAGTCATACCATTCCTGTCTGACACTGATTAGACACATTTCTCTTGCCAGTCTCATGTTGTATATAAAAACAGATATCTCTGCAGACGAGTGCTGTTTGCAATGCTGTGGTCAGTTTGTAACCAAATACAAAAATACATGAGCTGTTTCAGAAGCAGATGGTCTACTTGAGCCATTTAAACAGCAACAAGAAATTTAAGAGATTTTTTTTCTTTTTTCTTTTTTTTTTGTTTTTTTACTATTTGTAGTACCCTGTGAGCTCAGTTCATGGTGAGCAATCCTTAACTATTTGGAACATTATTTATATTCTTGAGTGTTGTGTGGGTACATATCCTTTGAGAATACAGAAGATGGCTTCCAGGTTTTTACTGTTCAAAGAGCAAAGAAATACATTCAGCAAATCCTCATGTTAGAAAAACAGGTAATATACACAATGTTACCACAGCTGTGTACCAGGAGCTTCTCCGGAGAAAATCTGTGAAATTAGGTGTTTTAACCCCAAAGAGGGATCTTCATACTCTCAGGGGAGAGAGATGCTGAAGTCTGACAAGGAGCAGAGTGGTGAACCATCCTCAGAGGGTGATATGGGAGAGGCTGCATCTTGCGTCTTGTCCCTTTCCATGACTTCATTTTGTGGCTGTGACACCTGAGAAGCCCACTGTTAAGTTGTTGCCCTTTTGTAGCCCTCACTGCATTCAAGTTTAGGTGGGCTGACACACTCACAGTATCTCTACATTCCCCCTGTCCCTGCTCCTACTTCTTGTATTCTTCCCTTTTTGTATTTGAGGTTTATCTGGAGCTTCTCGTTCATCCGTGTGCAGGCCTTCTGCTACCATTGCTTGACTTCATGCACGGCACAGATGTGGGTACTGGCAGTAAAGGGGGGCTCCAGGAACAGAGCAGATTCCCTTTGCTGAACTCAGAACATCTCCCCTATCTGCACTTCCATATATATGTTTTTAGGCTCCTCTCTGTGCACTGTCCTGGTCATGCTGACAAACAAAATAGGGGAGGAAGGTCACCCTGGACTGAATGAAGAGCAAGATCAACCAGAGAGATTCTTATGAGCAGGACCAAATGGTTTAGAGAATCTAAATCACCTTTATAAAGACCAGCAGCAATTCTGTTTTTTCCTGCTAGCAGGGTGATCTGGCTGAAGGACCCACCTTGTGCAGCAAGCAAAAGGGGCAGAATTTAAACAGTTTGAACACACATTGCAGAAGACGATGCACAGTTAAGGCTGCAGCCATTTATCCTATGCTTGAGTCTGTTTCTAGGAGCTCATTGCCTGCTATTTCACTTTCTCTCTCCCATTCTAAAAATGTCCCTTAGCTTGTATAATCCTCCTTCAAAAGATATTTTCCTGTTAGCAAATTAAATCTAGTGCTCTAGAGGCCAACAAAAAGCAGTCTCTTAGTGCAGGTGGGCCTTTTAAAAGGTGCTGAGCATTTTATTTGAGAATTGGAGAGAGAGAAACAGTCACATAAAAATTAAATTACTCCTATTTGATACCAGTCATCATTTTATTGCACATGAAACCTGAAAAGCAAAACATTTAAACTCTTCTATATTTTCCAGTCAGTTATCTTGTAAAATATTTTGTTTAACATAAAATATATTCTTAACCAAAATATTAATCTGCCAGTTACCCCAGACAGAAGGCAAATAAGTGTCAGTTTAATGGTGTCTCACATTTCAATTTAAAACCTGACTGTTACAAAGAGAAGAAAGTAAAGTCAGAATCCCCACATGCACATTGGGCTGGATCTTCTGCAGGCCACAAGCAAAGGGTGTACCTGGGTCTGGTACCTGATTGGCACAGAGAGAAAGAAGCGAAACCACGCTGCAAGTGTCCTCAGATGAAACCGGACTGCCTGCACCTCAGAGGGAATATACCTGCTCTTCATAGCTTGATTTCTCATCCGTGCTATTGCCTGTGAAGTGGACATTGAGGAGCACAGTAGAAGAGACATAAAAGAGACAGCCATTACCACTGTTTAATTTCTAACGAAATTCATCTCCTTAAGGAAGGTGTTTGGGGGGCCTCCTCCATTTATGACAGGAAGTTCACCTAGGAACATATCCATGACTCACACTCCTCAGTGACCAGTACTAAAGAGCATTTCACTATACAGCCTGGAAGGTCAGAATTTCAAGGCAAGACAGAGCTGGAAGGAAGCATGACGACATAGAGAATGGCAAACCTTCCCCTGATAAACTACATAGACCTAACTCAGCAGTCTCTGGAGGGAGGATCCATACAGACCTGAGAGGAACTGAGAGCAAAGTCCACTGACAACCCGTATTCCTACAGAAAGAGATGTGGGTACCCATTATCTGATAGAAGGCAGAATATACCACACTAGTACCAACTGATCCAAGGTAGCTCCCTCTGCAGAAGACCATCTAGAAGAACAGGGTTGGGCATGTCCTTTTCTGGCATGCAGAGCTCCAAGACAAGGGTGCTACAAAGGAATGACAGCTACACTTTGATGTGTGCAGGTATTCCAGCATGTCCATGACAGAATATTTCAGAATAGGAGCAAAAAAACAGCGATTAAGAAACAGAAAAAAAAAAATCATCATTTGGATAGTTTCAAAGCTCTTCAACCCAACCAAAAGAGTTGTACAGAGTGTCCAGTGTGTGTGAACAGAGCAGGATGCCTCTCATAATAAGAAAATGTAGCTGTGCATTTCTATACCCAAGAATCAGTATAATGCTTGACTGCCTCACAATAAAAGTCATATCAGAAGCTTAATGGTGTGGGGCAGAGAAAAGCCTTTGAATTTGACCCTAGTCAGAACAGGATTAGGACTTAAAGGCCACATATGTGGCTAAAAAGCACAATACTGATGCACACAGCACTGGTAAAACAAATAGTGAGAAGAGCTTTGAAGAGCTATTGCTGCCAGTAGAGACCAGCTTCTGTCTTCTGACAGGCGTATTAACCTTTTGAAACTCTGATCCAGGTGCCTCATCGGTTCTGTGATAATTCTCTCTCTCACCATTAGCGTGCACATTACACTTGTGCTATTCCATTTGCCAGCCAGGTCACAGGGCGCCACTGCTCTGAGCTCATTTATGGTTTGATTTCACACACCCTTCATCCATTTTTTCAGCCTTAAGAAAGCTCAGCTCCAGCAAAAAGGCCACGTTTTTTTCAAAAGCGCTTAAGCTCCCAGAGTCTGTTCTTGTTCTCAATGGGAGGTGAACCCCTTAGAAAATGCCAAATCTCCATTTAGAGTGTGCAGCTCTGTTGGAAATCAGATCCTTGGTGCTTCGGATAGCATTACATACCCACATGCTACGTCTGTGGCAATCATTTTGCAGCTGAAAAGTCCAGTAATACACAACTGCACTCTTGATGAGTGGTCTCAAACTGGACAAAGCACGCTCCCTTTTATCAGCTGAAAAGAATGCACTCTCAAGAGTGCAATTAACCTTCATATTTAGATAAGAAATCTTAGGTATTTTGTGGTTGTTAGTACACTAATGCCTCCACAATATCTTGATTACATTTATCCTCATGTCACCCTTATGGAGTAGTGTTATCACCTCCATCTTGCTGATAAGGAGCTGAGACAGGGAGATGGATTAAGTTAAATCACCCGAGGTGCACAGAAAGTCTGCATTAAAACTGTCAGCTGTCCAGGATTCTGCTCAGCAGTTGCCAATGGATGTGGACTCTTTAACAGAGAGTAACTACAAAATGCTGAAACTATTAATTTATATTCCAGAATAAAAAAAAAAAATCCAACACAGTGACCTCATTTGATTATTTTAAGGAATATACTGATAGCTAGTGTCAAGAATGACTTCTGCATTCTAGAGAGAGTCCTGATAGCAAATATAAATACAGAAACCAGCAGGCAGATAGAGAACGGCATTATGGGTCTCCAGGAAACCTGCAACAACCTTTAGTTTAACACAGCAAAGCTGCTGCATTTCTTTATACAGCATATCAGCAGGAATATCTATTGGAAAAAATATTGTAGAATTGCTAAGGGGAGGGGGTTTTGTTGCCTTTTAGGTGCTAAACCCATGAACCCTTATGCCCAACAACCAAAGAATCTCAAAGAGATTCTTCTTCCATGCAAAATACTTACAGAATTGTTTTTTTCAAGACTAGAAACCATCGTTTGTGTAGTAATGGATTTCTTTCCCCACATGTGAATGAAGCAAGCTGATATTAGAAGGACATTAATAAACCTTTATGTCTTCTCAGAAAAGCCTTTCAGACCTAACTTATCTAAGTGGTCAGACCCTTTCAAAACTTTCTACATTTACCTTCACTTTTTCCTTATCTGTTCCTCTGGAGCCAGAACCTACCATGCTCTAAGGGCATAGCTGTTATCATTGCTATAGGGCTTCCTAATTTACCAGTGCTGCATTCCTTCAAGAGTCTTTATCACTGAGACTTGCCCCTGGAAATGTTTTTGCACACATGAAGTCATGCAAAAGCAATTGGCCATTCCACTCTCACTACTCTGTTTCAAAGAGGCTTTCCTTCCTCCTTCTTCATGAGTTGGGAACATACCACACACGGCTGTGAGAGTGACTGTAATCCGCCAGGGTTGCAGTTTGCTCACAGCAGATTAGTTGTCTACAAAGCATTTTCTCACCTGGGTCGCCTCTTTAAAGGGATTTTCTCCAGCCTGGGTTTGTAATGTTTCTGTATAACATTTACTATGTTGCTATTCACCAGCATGAAATCCATGCTCCGTATGAGTTCATCAGCTACAGCACAGCAACTTCCTAGACATCCTGCTATGCCTGAGGTTCAATTCTTAAATCCAATTTTCTCCACTTTAAGGCTGGCTGTCACAGTTTCCATTTGAGACTAATTCAGTAGCTCAATTTTAGAATCTATTACTCCCAGCAATTTTAGCAAGACCGGTCTAATAAAGGCAATTTTTCAAAGGCAAGCTGATGCAATTCTTTGTTTCTCCGTTTGACTCACAGGCAAATTATTTATGTTCAGTACACACTAAGAGGACCTCCAATTCTGGACTAGCACTATCCTTCACACAGAGTGATATGTTACCATCAGGCCCTCCAGGTACTCTTTTCTTCCCTACAGAAGAGAAGCAAGCTAGTATTTCTAGTACTTTCACCTGCAGAATTTATTCTGCTTCTACCTCTACTACTAAGATGCTGTGTAAGGCCAGGGCTTCATCTTCTGTGCCTCAGCTCCTTTACCTTCAAAGTACAGATAACATGGGTATTGCCATACAGGGGCATCAATGTCAGGAAAGAGGGAAGACTTCTGGCCTAACCAAAAGCGGGAGAGCAAGCCAGAATACAGCATTTCAATGTTTTGTTTATGTTAACCATACCTATTTCTCCTACAGTCACCTCCCTCCTTGCCCTGTTTCACCAACAATCAGTAACAGCTCTTCGTGGTCTGTCTCATCTACTCTCCAACATGTTTCTTGGTTGTGTTCTGCACACTCTGCTTTTGTGACCAATGCCCATCATTGCTAATTAGCCACGGTGTCATTACAGGTCTCTAAGCAGTGAAAAAGGCCACCACAGCATCTTGTACTGGGTACATCTTGAATGAAAAAGCAGCTCTCCCAGCTGGTTGACAGTCTGCAGGTGATCACGAGTCAATATGTGGATGCACACAGTTCAGGTAAAAATGGTGTTTAGGAAATGGCTCTTACTCCAGCAATTCCAGACATCATGTGTGACTGGTTAATCCCTTTTCTTCTCCTGAATATCAGCCACAGATTGATGCATACAACACTCCAGACAGCTTTAGTCCTGGCTTCCTCATAAGGGACCATCTCAGCACATTCCTGACACTGACTCAGCCTGCTTAGCCCAGAGCAGACAGCCACAGCAGCTCCTGGACCAGCAGCTGCTGCAGCCATCACATTGCCTAGGATTAAAGCACACTAGGACAGAAGAGACTGCCCTCTCCCCACCAGAGAGGAAGGAAGGGGAGAGCTGCAGGGCACCAATATCCATGCAACCTGAGGAGATGCTGTGTTAGATCTAGATTAGGTAAGGAGACCTGTGCTGTCCCTTCATTTACCTCCTGATGACCAAATGAGCATCTTCTTTCTTCTGCCCCCAAGCAGATATACATTTACAAATTGGAGGCAGGGAGTTCTAAGTCCTGCTTCTGGGTCTTAGGGAGAAATCAGTGATGAACTTTAGCTGCAAAATTTGGCTTACTAAAGGATTCTCACAAAGGAAGGAGAGTCTGATCTTTCTGTACTCTTAAGACACTTTGGATTTTTGTAGGCTCCCAGGGCCAGTCCTACATATAATGAAAACCATAATGAAAAACAGAGTTCCTTAGGTCTCTTAGGAATGGAAAATAAGGACTCAGGCCTGAAAATTAACTTCTTTATTGCCCTCTTGCCTACATAGAGCTTCATCTGCGGGGGCAGGAATTCCCCTGCATTGAGCTGCTCCCAGAAGGGAGGCCCAGGATCACAGCTAACTGGGTGGCCTTTTGCAAAACTGCAATTTCCTCCTCCTTTGTGAGATGGTTAAGCAGGAACAGATCAAGGCACAGGC
This sequence comes from Chiroxiphia lanceolata, assembly GCF_009829145.1. Taxonomy (NCBI): domain Eukaryota; kingdom Metazoa; phylum Chordata; class Aves; order Passeriformes; family Pipridae; genus Chiroxiphia; species Chiroxiphia lanceolata. The sequence goes on from NC_045641.1 coordinate 55,693,617, forward strand.
AAAACTGAATTTTGCAGCCCTGAGGAGTGGGAGGTGAGTCAAACCCAGGTTGCTCCTACTGCAGAGCCCCAGAGGAGACAGCAGGATTTCCTGCCCTCTGAGGTGCAGCGGGGCACAGAGGAGGTGGCCCATGGCCTGCATAAATATTTAATATTAAGTTTATGGTCAGGTATTCTATTCACTTGTGACAAGGAGGAGAAAGATGACACACAAAGATGCATAAATGTGGTGCATGCAAAGCAGATGTCAGTGAAACTGGAAAAAACCACCTTCTGTGCTTGCTGTGATGATGGAAAATAAAAGCCAACTAACTATCATTCCCAAAAGTTAAGGTATAATTATTTCTGTGCGTGTGTGTGTTAAAATATAGCTCTTTTTGAATCACTGCATCAGCTCCTAAGATTACGTGGAACTTGAGATTTTCCAGCGTCAAAAGAAGGTACACACGTTTAGATACAATAACATCAATAAACCCACGAGTAGGAATCCGCCGGGGTGGCCGCTGACCTCGGTTCGACAGGACGGACGCCTCGGGTAGCGGCAGGAGCCGCTCCCGGCCGCGGGATCCGGGAAGGATCCGGGAGCGCCCGGGAGCGCTCGGGGGGCCCCGCGGCAGCCGGGCCGGGATCGCGCGGTGGCGGCGGCACCTGGCGGCGCGGAGGGGCCCTGCAGGCTCGGCCCGTCCCGCCCGTCCCGCCCCGCTGAGGGGACGGAGCCGGGCGGCACCTCCGGCACCGGGCACGGGCTGCGGTGACACGGTGTAACAGAGGTGTAAAGCTCTTGGAGAGCGTCCAAAGGGGGGCCATGAAGATGGGGAAGGGTCTAGAGGAGGAAACCATAAGAGGAGCGGCTGAGGTCACTTGGTGTGTTCAGCCTGGAGAAGAGGAGGCTGAGGGGAGACCTCATCGCAGTCTATGGCTTTCTTGCGAGGGGAAGAGGAGGGGAGGCACTGATCTCTTCTCTGTGGTGACCAGTGACAGGACCCGAGGGAGTGGCCTGAAGCTGTGGCAGGGAAGGTTTAGTTTGGATGTTAGGAAGAGGGTCTCTACCCAGGGGTGGTTGGGTACTTGAACACACCCTACAAGCCTATCTGAGTTCAGTAAATGTTTGGACAATGCTCTCGGGCACATGGTGTGATTTTTGGGGCTGTCCTGTGCAGGGGCAGGAGTTGGACTCGATTATCCCTGTGGATCACTTCCAAATCAGGACATCCAACACCCCACTCCAGGTGGAGGCAGTCGTGGCTAGTCTGCCACCAGCCTCTTGCAGGAGTGGGGTTACTTACGTGACCGGGTGGCTCCAGGTAGGGACATCACTCAGCTGTGGGAGAAAGGCCTGCAGGAAGGAAGTGCTGGGCACCCTCTGCTCCTGGACATTCCACGGTGTGGGATAACCAGCCTGTGAGGGGAAGCCGGCAGTTGAGTGCAACTGGCATCTTGTTCTGCGTTGAACTCACATGAGTCCCACCACCAAGAAGTGGAGAGAAGAGCAAGTACTTCAGTGTAGTCCACGAGAAGGTTTCTCCTGAAATCTGAGCTGCTGGGCAAAAAGAATGAAAGAATGAAAAAGGGAAGGAATAAAAAAAATTATCTCACCTGCTTTCACCTCCCTTATTCCTGAAATAATTATACACAATCTGAAACTTTTTCCAGGGATACGGGAGCTTTGTCTGCTTACTTTACCAAAGAGGTACTTTGCAGAGGTGAAGACCTGAGGGCTTTTTTCCACTTGGACAAAGGCTGAAGCTGCTAAAGCAGTGGTATAACAATGCTGTGCTGAAGGTGACTATGTCTGTATAAATAAATCTTTACAGTAAAACCTTCTTTTATCCTGTCTTTTCCTTTTGTCATTTTACATTCATAAATACACTCAGATGGTCCTCGCTGTCACACCAGAGCATCTCAGAGTTGGTGCAGCATCAGTGATCTTATGCTTGCCTCAATTTTAAAACCAGACCTTGACCCGAGCAGACTACCACCAACATCATATTTCTGCTGCCCCCCACCAAAGGCTCTTACCAAACCCCTCAACAGGCTCTGTCCCATTGCTTTAGAGATAAGGGTCTTCCTATCATATGTATAGGAAAAAGGAATTAGCTGGTATTCTCTGTAATTTCAAAGTAAACCTTCTCTTGTATTATTAATTTAAATATGATCATCCATGTGACTTTTTGGGGGAGAGTTTTGACAGGGATGAGGGGGTTGGTTGGAAATTCTTCTTTGCCCTAGACATTACAAATCCTTTGAAAATGTTTTCTTGTTTGTAATTTTGTCAGGGGATCACTGCAGAGATCAGGAAGAGACGCACAAGGTAAGGAGTGTCTCCAACCTTTGCTGGAGGTTTATGTTCTGCTACACTTAACATGAGCTCAGAGCACATGAGCAAGATTTGCCAACAAGCCACAAATAGAGAGGAGTAGAAGGGGAAATGGACAACTGATATGTAAGAGATTCAGGACACAGAAAGGGGTGAGGGAGAAACCCACACCAGAGTATTTTTTTCTCCCTGGCAGATACTCCCCTTTGCGAGAAAGCCCTCTTCATAAACAAAATATTCTCCAAACCACGTTACCACACACAGAAACTTTCTGAACCAGTTTGCTGTTTCCACCTTTACCTTCTGGCAGGGGAGATGTAAGTAATTCTAATGTAGACTTCTACTGAGAATTACAGATGAGCTCTTGTCTCAGCAGAAATGGAAAAATGCCATCGAGAGGGATGTGTGACAAGTTACAAAGAGGGTTATTCTGAAAAGTGGGAGGGTTTTTCAGGATTGCCTCTTCTTGCCAGAGAATATTTAGGCAGGCTACAGGGCAAATGCCCATGCTACAGTAGTCATGCCCACGTTGCTCTGGAAATTTTTTGTACATAGAGTTCACAAATGCAGAACTGGAAATGACCTGATCCTTGCAGGAATGAATTTTGTATATACCATGCTTGACTGACAGTTTTCTAGAGGTGTCTTAAAGACTTTTCCAGCCCTGAAGATAATACTGTGACTTTTCCTATACTTCACTATCATTCAGGGAAAAGTATTTCTAGACATCTAAGCACAATTCCTGGGACAGAAATAAGCACGTGTGGCCAGTTGTGATGCACGGTCTTGCATCCAGCAAGGATGATGGTCATCTCAAAACTCCAAACAAATAGTCAAAATTTTCAAATGCTACCTGGCAAAACTTCTGGGCACAAAAACTGTAAGGATGTCAAATGCATGGTATACCTATTTCTGTGCTTTTCCATTGACAGTGCAGAAAACCATGATGCCAAGTCAAAACAATTGCCATTTCAGCCAGTGTTACACACTTTGAGGAAGAGATGATAGAATTTTCACAAGCCTGTGCATTTGCAGGGTAGACTGAGTGCCTGCAGACTGCAAGCACAGTAGCCCATCTTACCTGCACGGCCCAGCTCCCATGTGGAGGACACCTCAAGGCTGGTGCAGGGACTGCTTCTGGTCAGAAACCTTGGCAGTGGGATGAAGAGAGCAAGTGGCAGCTCCTGCTGCCAGCATCACTGGGATACCCTGGCCCCCAGATTCATGCTCTGCCTTATTCCCACTGTGTTAGAGATGTACCAGTCATCTCCTGCCAGTGACCTGTGCCTAAATTGCCTTCTCCCTTCAGCACTTGGAGCTACTTGGCTTTGCCATCCGGTCACCAAGACATTTTGAGTTGTCGTAGGTCCCAAATATACACTGTTTAAAACCAAGGGATGCTATGTAAAATATCTACCACATAAATATTTCTATCATATCACCAGGAATCTAAATAGCTGTTTATAACACCCAGGCCCTCCAAAAGCTCTATGTTTCTTTGTGTTTATACAGACACCTATTTTTGCTGAAGAAACAGGTGTGGGAGTGAATCCAACTATAATGTGTGAAATTCTCTACAGCTTCTCAGTTTAAACTCTAAACTGACTGTTCTCTGAGGCTACATTGTTAACTGGAACAGCAGCCACGCAGGAAAGGTAAACTGTTTGGCTGGCCAACACTTGCATGATCAAATAATTAATCATCCTCCAAGGCAAAATTAGATTTCCAGGAACCCTGCTTCTTTAGGATTAGATTTTGGAGTGGAAAAGGTCAGACTGAGCTACCAGCTCTAATAACTCACTATACTTTCTTCTGTCATTGTTATTTAATTTGTAACAAGAAAAATAAGCTTCCATCTAGAGAGAGGTAAAGCAGTTTTCTCTTTCTTGTTAAGGTTCATAGGGCAAAATCCTGACATACTTTCTTAAACCTCCAGTAGTTATTTTTGGCTTGGTCCCAGTTTGGTTTCTAGCAGATATTTGTCTGCAATATAGAAGCCCCCCTTGCCAACAGCAAATTTATTCACTCTCTGGAGTGTATCATCAAGCTGGACAGTCAGGATCCTCTAACTTGCCATTTATCATAGATTTGACCCAGGTAGGACTTCTGCCATGGTCCGATTGTGGAGCTTGTATTGCTGCTGAAAGATGGCAGGATCTGTCTCAACATAAAAGAGGAATATTAATCCATTTGTCATATTTCGGACCTGGAGAATGGATACAGTGGGGAACAGTGAGCCCAAAAGCACTTGACCCATCCCTATGGAGATGACAATCCTCTGGGCTCAGGTGATTAGTACCCCAAAGTTTTCTTGGGATAGGAGTTTCTGATAATGATTTACACAGATGCAGAGTGCAAAGCCTGTTAAATGCAGAAGTTAAGGTCAGCTTCAGATGTCCTCAGCTACTTTGAAAGCAGAGATGAATGGGAGAAAATGCACAGCATGCAAACTCAGAGCTTTTCCTTCTGTTCAGGTGACACGTGACATGTCTTCCCAGTACAGCTTTGACACTAACCTGCTGAGTCCATTTCTGATGCATATACAGAGCTATAATAATATATAGTGAAAAATAATATAGTTTGCTCCAAAGGGGAAATCCCTCATGACCTCCCTTACTAACAAATTGAAAAATATTTTTCAATATTCACAATTACTTGATTAAAAATATTTATTATTCCTTACAATACTTAAGAGCTAAATAGACACGATAGATCAAGACAAAGCAAGGTAAAGGGGCAGGATGAGATGACAGTCCACAGTCACTCAGCAGGTCAGTGTCCAGCCTGGGAGAAAAGCCCTAGTCACACACTGCAGTTTGCATTATTGTAGTCCTCACAACCTTCAGGCACACAGCAGGACTCCAGAATGTTCCTGACAAGCACATGCTGGAAACAGGCGCTTCAGCCCTGGCAGAGGATGAGCATATCACCTTCAGAACACCTCCAAAGAAGTTTGTGTGCAGCAAGCAAGGTGGTGCATTACAGTGCACAGCGTATTAACTCCCGACATGGTTGTGCTGGAAGTGAACGAGGAGCAAAGTAACCTGCCTCCCACACACAGAGCACACAGAGTGCTTGCACAGCAAGTGAGTGCAGAACAAAGTGGACGCTGCAAGTTCACAGCCTTGCTTTCTTTCACGGTGACTCTCCCAAAGAAACAAGCCCCAAACAGCACTGGTGCTGACACGTGAGTCCAGCCAAACCCTGAATCCAACACTCAGACCTTTTGAGGACTCTTGGGTGGACCTGGGGCCCAAAATGTTCTCCCTTCTGTTTACTGGCAGGCACAGCCCTGTAGGATTCTCCCTTTAACATGTAGTGTCAGTGGTTAAAGAGGGCAAGCTGGGAGTGTAAGGAAAATACATTTATCCTAGAGCTTAGGAGTGGTCCAGCTAAATAGCAGGCTTCTGTACATCAGGTACACCGGACTTAGTAGAACTGACTGTAATTAACACGTTTCCTACCAGTGCTAAGCTCAGCCATCACTAGAACTTTCAGTCCTCTCCTTTCCTGAGCAAAGAAATCTTTCCAGTTTGTTTGTTTTCTAAACAAAAAAAAAAAAAACCTAGGAAGAGGGATATTTCTAAGCTCTCTATTCACTGCCAGTTGTTTACAAGTATGCTGCTGGGACAGCAAAGTCTGGTTTTAGTGACTGATTGCACTATGAAACTTCCCAAAGGCAAATTTCTGTTTTGCCAAGAATAACCCTTCTGTACCAAATTAATTTCCAAAGTGAATGTACAAGGAGGAATGGAAATTTTAGGAGTATGCTTGAGAAATAAGACATTCAATTACAAGCTCTCAACAGACCCTGGAAAAATTTTTTTGGTCCACTCACCTATGTGTTTTAAAAGCATATAAGGCTACAGCATAACCAGAGTACTCTTGTCATCATTTTTAAACTACAAGAGCAGCAAGCAGATTGTGTCTTATCAGGAAACACCTCTGAGGTTATATGTAAATGACATGCACACAGATCAACAAGATGTTTGTTGACAGCAAGCTTTCAGCTACTGCTTTTCACTCTTTACAGTTCCAACCAATGTTGCTGTCTCTGAAAAATAGGTGGAAGACCACAAATTGTGCTGCTTGAGGTACCCAGCTGTAATAAAACTCCTCTTTTGCCACAGACTGGAATCTTTTCCATTTTTATCTCTAACTTGCAAGATTCCTCTAAAGCAACCCTTACTCCCCTGTATTTTGGAGTAACCAAGAGTCAGGTTACTAGCTGTGACCCTCTAGTCCCATTCAAAGCTATGGAGTCATCTCAGGGAGCATTCATAGCTGGACAAATTTAGCCATGTCTCTGCTACTGTACTACTGAAATGGATTGAACACACCCAAGAACTGGGATGTATGAAATAGTGATTTTTTTTTTAAACTGATGCCTTTCACTTGAAATACACAGAAACATTCTTGTTTATCTGTTGCTCATAAAAAGCCTATACTCAAAATGCCTTGCAGAAAAGTTTACCAATTTTTAACAAGAAGCACGTCAGTCATTGACTAGGGCAAACTGGTCTAAAGTCACTCATTTGTTATCAGCTTAACATAAAGTTTACATAATGTATAAATGATAACATTTGTTTAGTGTGAACAAAAAGGTGAAGGAAAAGCTGTTGCTCTTCTTTCACAGATGAAGAAATGAAACATCAAGACAGGGATAACAATGGCCATCACAGGGAAACAGATTTGTCTTGACCTAGGAAATCCATGTAGAGCAAGTCTTCGTGACTTGAACAGAGCACCCGGTGCTTCTGGACACACATGTGTGGGCTTGTTGCTGTGGGTGAAGATATTAAACCACTGCTTACAGTAAATGTGATGCAGGGAAAACCCAACATTGTGTTGGATGTCCCCCACCTTTTGTTCCCATTCTTAATTACATGACCTCACATGAGGCTCAGGACACACCTACTGTTTCAGGTCACGTCATGGGTGCCACTCACAAAGTTATTTGACTGAGGTGGTCGAGTTGGCAAATGCCCTCTCTGAGGGCCGAGAGGGTCAGACAGGAAATACAATGTCCCAATTGAATAGCATCTCAGAAACTTTTGAAGGGTGAGAAGCAGTATTTTCCTGGGTGTCCAAGGCCAGTCAAGATATCTGGTGACCAGAGCTTGACAGGCTGAGCATTTAATGCCTAATTTCCCAGCTGTTCACCCCACTGAGCCTTTCAGACTGCTTGCACCCAGCTCTGGGCTGCTGCACGTGGTGATAGGTACATCTCACAACATCTGGCATCACTACAGAGATGCCAAAGTCACCCACCTGACAAAGGAACAGCATAAAGGTCTCTCTTCTGTCCTAGTCCCCTGGCGTGGCCACAGAGAACCAACCTTCTTCTGAAAGGAACTACAGAAGTGGAGAGGTCTGGCAGGGTAACATGTCAAAAGCAGTGTTTTCCCTTTGATTTTTATGAGCCTCTGCAAGAAGGAAATTAGAAACTGAAGTCTACAGTCTCTCCCATTTATAAGTGTCCGTAATGTGTATGTTGTGCTGTAGGTTAATGATGCAGTTCTCAAGCAAGATTAATTTCTGCTTCAGACAGCCATCAATTTTTTATGATTGCAAGACCATTTCCCTACTAAAAATGAAAGTTACATTCCCCAAGGGATGGGCTGTATTCAGCATCAGTCGAGTGTGTAGGGTGGGAAGATGAGAAGAAAAAGCAAAAGACACAATCTAGTTCCCCATCTCCCACACCAGGGAACAGGTACGTGACTTTCCTCACTGTCATTTCTGAGCATCCTGAATTAGATTAAGTATGCAGAGATGTGGATGTGCTACTGACCCTCACTGATGGGGCCAGCTCTCTCTAAAGTGATACTCAAGGCATTCAGTGCCCAATATCACGAACAGTGACTTTGTAAAAGGTCAGCACAAGTGTCATCCTGCCTCAAGAGCCTGAGACATTGTTCATACCTGAGACAGGCAGTCCAAAGATTACTTAATGGTATAGTTGAGCTGTTTATCAAACTTAGCCTATATTTGGGGCAGATTCCAAGAAGCTGCCTATAGTTGCATCAGCAGAACAAGGGAAGTCACCTCATCCACCAGACCGTTTTAAGACATCTGTCTGAGGAAAGTGGGAAGAATTGTCCTTTGTAAGACATTTACAATTATCAGAATTCAGAACTGTGGAATTGTCACCTCTCATCCTCTCTCTCTCTGCATCAACTGCAGAGGGGAGCCTGATGCTTAACCTTGATCAGAAGCACATTTTTAAATGCCTGAAGCAAGGGGAGATGAATCCCCATCTGAAGCACAAATCTTTGTCCCTGTAATTCTGACAGGTACATCATGTACTGGTGTGGCTGAAAGGATCCCAGCTACCTTCATTAACAGTAATACATGTTTTAACCTCATTGATAAAACCATTACCACTTGGTTTGAACCTGTTCAGAAGTCTAATCCAAAAGATCACAGTGTCTTTGTAACTCTATCCTTTGATTCATCTTTTAGGTAGTTTGTCCTCACTTAGCTGATATTTACTGTACATGGAGAAATAAATTGTATCAATGCAAAGAACCTTGTATCCCAATAATTACAACTTTGTTTTGTTTTTGACTAGGGGAATCATGAAAGTTGAAAAAAATTAATTAAAATCAGGCCTCATATCACTAACCAACAACATGTTACATTGACATTACCATGAGTGCAGTTGATATTTTCATTGAACAATGGGATCAGAAGAAGTTAATTGTGAACATTGCAACAATCAGTTCCTAATAAAATGCAATCCAACGACTTTAAAATCTGCTCTGGTGTTGATTCACTGACAACAGCTGGATGACCCTCTGAGAAAGCTCATGCTTTAGTTCAGGCTTAACTGCGTCTCTTTCACCCAACCCCTAATCATACCTGGATTTCACAGCTGAAAACTCTAGGCCTCAATAACATTTTTTTAGGAACCTTCCATTAATCCACAGTTACGACTGCAGCTGTGGTTGGGTTTTTCCATTAGTAATTCTATTGAAGAAAGCATTTCTGGGGTTGCTGTATTACAAGGACTTAGGATAAGAGGATCTAGATGTGAACTCTTAAATGTATAGCTGCCTACAAACCACAGCCACCAGTGAGTTCACCTTTCTGCTTCAGTATGTGCATGGTGAGATACAGACGGATTATCTTCCAGACCCCTTAAGCAGTCTGAATGTGTTTCTTGATAAAGCAAGGATGGACCTCAAATTACTTCATATAATAATTGTTGCTCATATAGTAAATGCTTTCCTGACCTAAGTCAATGAAGACCTTTTTTGTTAAGCCTGAGTTAAGAGAATATAGATAAAAGTAAGCCGATGCACCCATTAAGCAAACTTATATCAAATATTTATGAGGAAGGAAAGTATTACAGCCTTGACTACAAATATGTGAGGTCTCCTAATCTTCTGTAGGGAAACACTGTAAACATATGAGCACACATCTGTAACTACCCTGACTTGTTACAGAACAATTATTTACGGGACAGAATATAATGCAAATATGCCAGATTCAGAACACCAGAAATATCTCCAGTGAACTGTATATAGCCAAGGACTGACTGAGTAGGTTATTTCACTTTCAATAAAACCCACAAACTGAATATTATCAATTTAGAATATTGGTAATGTCCTTACCTTCAGTTTTTTTGAAAGAGCCAGCTTGCATATTGGATGGTTGGTATGAGTCATTTGTAAGAGATGCAATGGTTTTCAGGGCTGGAGAGCATCTACTGCATCACTGGACAGCTGAATCCTCATAACATAAAGGTGGCCAGGTCAGGCCATAACCACAAAGGCCAGATTGACTCCTCATTCACTGACTCCTCCTTAAACACTCCAGCAAGGACAAGAGAAAGACCATAACCAGGAGTCTACTTCTGAAAAAACACAAATATTTATCAGTGCTTGTGCCAGTACAACCTCAAAATACTGACACAAAAACTGGTTGGAAGAGACATCTCGCCCCCCGTATCCCTTAGCCACTTGGAGAACAGCAATCGCTATATTTTAAAAAGCTGAAAGGCTTGACAAAGTAATATTTAAATGCAAGGAGGGTGCCAAAATTATAAGGGCAGGGACTCAAGCTTTACATTCATATGCAGAACAGGTATAGCACAAGCTGTAGCAACACAAACTTCAATTTATCTATTTTTGGGGTCCTGCCATCTCCAGGGTGTGGCAGCTCCCCTTGACACAGCAGTAATATTTTCTTCTCTTGCAGCAAATTCAAGATAAATTTTGATTAATCCCAAGCTTGTTTGCCTGCTCTGGCTCTGTATGTATGTGCATATGGAAACTTGGGAACCTTTGCCTGTCTGTTTTCATGCACAGTGCTGCTCAGAAGAACGACACTGAACACCTATGAGCTTATAGGAATAAATAAATTTAATGCAAAATACAGATACGCAAAAGTCCACAGCTCCTGAACTGGCTACCTTCCATCAACCTGGAGAGAAGGGAAAATGTCATTCTTGTACACATGACAAGAGTTTCTGTTTCATTTGCCTAGTAAGTACAGGCAAATGTACTTATGTACAGTCAACCAAGTCTATAAAAGAATTTTGAACAAGCTAAAAATATTAAACTTCACAGGCCACATGAGAGTCATGGCAATTGCACTGCTAATTATTTCCATGTTTCCTAATACTACCACAAGATACTCATTTCACTAACTATTATACTCAAAAATTGTCACAGTGCAGGGGGAAGCAGGGAATAGCCTGTATATCCAAAATATGATCATAGCCAATATATCAGTGTATGAAAACAAATGAATGCGTTTTCCCTCAGGGGCCAGTGTAAAAGCCTACATATCAAAACCATTTGACTTAGCCTTGTGAGGAGAAAATCTATTTTTAAAGAAATAGCATTAGGAGGCAGAAAAGGAGTACAGAACAGCTTTATGGTAATTTCAAAAGAAAAGCAGAAGGCTCAGATGAGGGCATCTCCCATACCACAGTGGCTGGTCTTTGCGCCAGTAAAGAAGGGAACAGGAGAATGATGTCCTATTTTTCCTTCGTTGTGTTTTTAATTAAATTATTTCCCCTGTACTTTTATATAGGCTGTAAATATTAAACCATGGCTGCATACTCTTTGCTGAAGGATCATGGCAAGCTTACTGTGATGTTGCATAAGCCTGTAACCTGAATAGCAGATCCGTTCCTCCCCCAGCTCAAGTTACAGAGAAGGCATACCAAAATTTAGGCTGAAAGACTGTCCCTTTCAGATGAGCTCCTGTTTTGCTTCCCAGCTTGCTTAGAGCATAAAGGGTTTAGCCAAGGAAAGGCAGGGAATTATAAGGTTAAAGGGGAAGAGGGAGAAGAGAACAGCTTGATTGACTGATCTTTCAAACACTTTGTCTGTTCTGAATTTCTAAATATAGCAAGAATTAATGAGTCAGAACTGCATTTCAACATTAAAATTACCCTAATATTGTTAATGCTGTATCATTGAACACCACACAAGAAACATAAGGCAAGCTCCTGTATCCACCTTCACATAGCCATACCAAACCAGACCCTCTTTCAAACAGGTAGGTTTAAACTCTTCTTGTGACAGAGCATGTTGAAGTACCAATACCAGGGAGAGGCAGGTAGATCCCAGAGAGCAACTGGCCAAGCCAAGAGGGGATGACAGTACAGGGAAGGAGAGCAGAAGAAAGTTCTTTGAGTTATAACCACGTACATGGTTCTTCCATATCAAGTAGGAAAGGCCACAAGAATGATTTTTACCACCAGCTCATCATTTATCCCTGTCATGTAGCTTGTCAACAAGTATGAATCCCTTTGCAAGGGAAAATGATTCTTCCATTCTAGACAGTTTCTGGAAAGACAAAACTAAGCCAGGCTGCAGAGCTGTAGCTTTCTGGCTGCCCTCAAGTGTCTATAAGCCTGAATACTCCTGAGTGTGGTTAGGTGCTCTGCTAATCAGGTAGGAAACAAAAAATTAACCTAATTTACACTTAAACTATTTTCTAAGCAAGGAAAGAGATTTGTGTGTCTTTCTTTAAAACAATCAATATAATGTATTTAGAAAAAAGAAAAACCCCAAACAAAACAACAAGCCCAAGAGTTACAATTCTAATTTCTGTACAACTGCATGTAATGAATCTCGATTAATGCCAGCCTAATGCATATGTGCACCCAAAGACCATTGTCTTCATCTTCTTCCTGATATGAGCAGCAACTGAAGATTGTGCTTGCAAGGGAGGAAGGGTAAGTAGTCTTGATACTTTTTTCTCCTAAATCTCATCCTGGTTAGTAGGTTTATTCAAAGCTCTCCTTGCTAAGATTCAACATGACAGCTTTCAGCATCAGTGAAAACTGGAAGTAACCTTTCCATTGAGTTCAGTCTTTCGTCAATTGACTCCTCTCCATGGGCAGGTCCATAAGAGGCAGGACCCAAAAGCAGTTTCAGAGTCACTGAATCCAGGCCTGCACAGCTGCAGACTAAGAGCTCATATACCATGGAGAAAACATCTATCCCATTCATCTACAAGGGACAAGATTCATGTCTAAAAGCGGATGTACATTTCGTACCTTCAGAGTCAACAGCTGTGGTATTTAGATCCAGACCCCCTTGATTTCAGGGAAAAAAAGCATTTGGGCTTCACCTGCCCAATCAATCTGCTTTCAACTGGACTGGAGTACTTGTAATGTTTGGCTTGTTTCATCACTGAACACCATAACCCTGACACTGACGAAATGAATGAGCACAGTCACAAAGAAATAAGCAAGGAAGACAACAGATACAAGATTCTGTCCCCAAGACAGATGGTGGCATTTTAAACATCTGATTAATCTGAATCTTTTTCTTTTGACTCTAGACCTGTGAAGGGAAGTGAGGCAGAGAGAAGTTGAGCAGGGAAAGAAACTCTTACCATGGGTGGTTCATGATCTTGATTTGCAAAATCAGCCATGACTCTCCACCTTCGCAATCCAGTTGAGGTAACATTCAGCATCAAAGATGGGTTTTCATATTTTTTCACCACTCTGGATTTATCACTGCATAGGAAATGAAAATACAGTAATGAGCAACATACCCTGTAGCCTGAGAGCTAATTACGCACCTTTCTCCACAAAGTAAGTAGAAAGCACATGAGCTTGGAAGATATCTACAGAGCAATTAAACACGCACTTGTCAACATGTCACAAATTCCGTGTTTTTACAGTTGAAATAAAAACACAAAATGCCATCTGATTGAACTTCAGAATAATTAGCACATCACAGCACACAACCACGACAAGTACCTGTCAACAGCTATCAGTACAGCAATGACATTTTCCACTGCAAATAATAATGTCATTTTCTACTTTCGAATAGTAATGCTATTTTTTCTTTTGAAAAAGAAGCATTGTTTATAACACATACAAATATATCCTCCATAAGACAAGATTTCATTCTGCAAAGTTAACATTCAAACAGAACTATTTCATAGACTTTGCAACCAAAGCTCTAATTCCACATGCAAAGGCAAACAAAGCTCTAATTCCATGTAGCAGCTGAAGGAAGAGGAGGATGCTGCTTTTGGGACACTGCCTTTGTTAGCCAATGCCTATTTACTCCCAGAACACTTTGTCTATGTACCAAGCTGCATAACCAGCAATGCTCTGGACTTCTACTAAACATGAGATTTCTTCTAGGAAACACACCAACAAAAAAAAAAATCCCAAAGTCAGGTACTGTGGGTGGTTTTCAGCAATTTTCAGGCAAGCTAATAGTGTCAGCTTTGATGTGCTCCTAGACCAGCTCGTTAAGAAAAAGTCAAAAAGAGTTTCTGTAAATTTTTATTAAAGTTATAAACTGCTCTACTGGTCTGTTTTCCGTAAACAAGTTGGCTATTAATAGATGTGATTTAAAATGCATGTTGAATTGCACAGACTGGCACACTCCCCCTTTTTGGGTGGCTGTGTACAATTTTACGCTTGTTGACTGTGACTTTAATTAACAAGTCATATGAGCTTAGACCGTTTTATGTCTTTACACACCATTAAAAAAAAGATTGTCTCTTACGAGCAACAATAAACTAACAACCCCACAATGGCAAGTTTTGAAAGAAAGTCTGGAAGAAATCAGTATAGTGTGAGCCTTGGGTACTGATGGTAGGGTCAGACTGGGCAGGAGCCAGATCCCTTATCTGATGCAGCTGAGAGAGAAATCACTAAGTCAATTTACCCGATTGAGGATGTGGTTTTCCTGTTTGCAGCAACACCGCAGCCTTCCTCTTCCCATCTGCCTGTGCTCTGAAGGAACACAGTGAAGCACTAAGTGGGGATACTGGATTTGTCTTTGGGAGCCTCAGGCTCGGATGACAGCAGTGGTACAGACATGCTGGCTGAACACACTGCCCAGCCCGAGAAGTGGGTGTAATTTAGAGGGAGCTGAGTATTTCTGCATGATGCTCTGTTGTGACACACAGTTTTGCCTTACATGAGAAGTAAATCAATTCCTGTAGCTATTCCTAACTTGACTTGTATGCCCACCAGAGTGTCAGCTTTTCATGCCAGCTGGAATAAGATTGGTGCCATCACAACAAAAAAAAATCTCTGTTTATATTAATAGGATTAAGTAACTGATCCATGGAGATGGCTCATCTCCACTCAGAGCAGAGAAACCCGCCTCCACTGAAACATGTATCACTATATCACAGTCCAGAGCAGAGTCAGTTCTGTTGAGGCTTCACATCCTCTAGAGTGGGATTTGTCTCTTCATGACTCTAGCCATTTGAATGGCAAGTTTTTATCTTAAGGGGTAGTGGTGACTTCTACTATAACCTGTGGAAAGATACCAGTATCTCCAGACAGCGAGACATCTCACCTGTCCTAGACACTTGCATCTACAGTTTCCAAATTGTGCAGAAAGCACAGGATGACCTAGAAATTTGGGCCACTATCCTATGCCAAGCCAGCTTGGGTCTTGGCTGACATTGGAACTGTAACAAAAATAATACAAAAATCTGCACTAAGGATGGAATTTAAATGGATTCCATATCTGATTCACCCCAGTATGACACAAATCCTCTCCCAACTGTGTAAGTTTTATACCACTGGTGTCATTGGAGAAAAAAGCAGTTTTGCAGCAGAAAATTTCAGACTCTTGGTATGACTTTCTTCTAAATGACATTGATTATTTGCTGTCAAGTTTGGTGATTAGGAATGAGCATGGATCAGGTAGATAAAACTGATTCTCTGTGCCAAACTTGCACAACATGTAAATTCAGAGAAAATTTTATTTAAAATGTAAAACCAAAGATCTTCAAGGGCAAGGCATGCCTCACACTGTCCCTATCCCCTTGAGCACTAATCAACAATTCACTTCCACTCACCGCAAAGAAAGGGTCAAATGCTACAAAAAGACTGCATCTGTGGGATTTTAGGCTCAACAGTGAGTATGAGAAGAACTTACAAGGAAACAAGCTGCTGAAACTATCCACAAATCTGCAATGTCCACAGAATTTCTGCAGTGACTGAGTTGCTGTGGTGATTGGCTGCCCTGCAGCCCAGAGATGTCCAGCCTCACTTATGAACACCACCACCATCTCTTGGAAGCTGTGGGACAAGGCCATCATCTCCTTACCCCCAAGTCAGTGAAAAAAATACCACCTGTCCCTTGGCTGAGTGGTAGAAAACCAATACTCAAGAATGAGAACCTCTGCTCTACAGCAGATGCACTGATTACAGATGGGACATTAATTGCAAGAAGGAGATTTCCTATTTGGTTTTGATTTTAGAGCAGTGCAGATTCAGAGACTTATGCCTTGTGGAGACAAGAAATTTGTGTGGAAGAGCTTTCAAACAAACCAGCTGCCGAGCCACCGTGCCATGGAGACACAGTCATTCTGGCTCTGCATAACTCACCCACACTATCCTGGAGCTGCAAAGAGTAATAGTGTTCAATTTAAATGGTTTGCTTCCAAACCACTCTGAGCAGAAAGACAGAAAATTTTCCTTAAAACTAAAATTACATATAGGGACGTACTGGAAATTCACCAGTAAAGGTAAAGAAGAAAGTTTCCACTCCACAGGCATTAGCGTTGAAATTTGCCCTCAATGGACATGAGATGGGCTGAGCTGGTGTGTTAGATTAGTTTTGTCACCAAAGGGGATGACCCTATTCTCCTGTCCTCCTACCCCATCACTTCCTCTACTGCTCATCTGGCTCCTTGATGAGCCGTTTCAAACCTCAGTTATCCCAGGGGAGGGGGGAGAGAGGGCAGAGCACAGCTCCTCATTAACGATTTCTATGTTTTGTGGTTTTGATTTTTAACCTATTTCTTTTGTTTTGGTTTGAGTTTTTTGATGGCGTTTTTCCTCTTTCGGGAAAGAAAGGGAGAAGGCCTGAAAAGAAAACCCATCAGACCAAAAAACAGATGAATGCATGGCCAGCTGGGGAGAGCTTCCTTCTGTATGTTGGCAGTGAGCTAAGAAGGTAACTAAGCTTGTGGTTTCTGGTAAAATCACCCTCCAGAAACAATTGCTATAATCCTTCTGTGTCCAGTGTTTGTCAATCAGGCAGACACATGACGGACTCCCCAGTAGCCACCACAAGAGTATCCACATATAGAAGCAGCATTACAACTCTCTTGGCTGAAAGATCTTAGACAGGATAATGTCATTTTTGCACGCCAGAGACATCGACTTAGCTCAGGGCACCACTGGAGGAGAACTGAATGCTCTTTAAATAACAGTACAAATGTACCTTCCAACATTTGCAAAGTACTGGAATGACTCCAAAATGAAAATAAAACACCTTGTGCATAAACTGCGGGGCTAACCACTTCACTAAAAAATGCTTAATTTTACACATAATAGAAAAGACCTTGTCAGGATTGCATGTTGCAGAGATTTAGGGAAAGATGCCATTTAAACTGAGTTCAACTATTCAAAAAATACTGGGAGAAAATTTAATTACATTGCATACAATTTGCAGGCATTTAGTTGAAGTTAATCCCTTATTACTTCAGGCCACTCACTGAGAATTTAAAAGGCATGGTATTGGCTCAGCTGAGAGAGGCTGAAAGGTGGGCTCTCCCATGGCAATGCCACAGATTGGGAAGTTCGGTGCTGACCGTAGGAAGTATTGTGTAGATGCTGTCTCAGGGATGGAAAGGTCTGAGTGGACTGGAGGTGTCTTTGGGCAATAGGCCCGAGTAGAAAGATTTTTGGTGCAGCCCTCACATTGTCCTCCCTCCAGCTCATCCCCCGAGCAGAGAGTGTCACAAAACTTGTGAGAGGAAAGCTTTGAGACATGAAAATTTTGAACCTCTAAAAGACAAAGGAATTACAAATCAATTTTGTGAGGCTTGAACAAACCAGACCCCAAGGAAGGGAATTTCCTTTGGCATAGGAAGAGCCTATACCATAGGTCCCTTTAATGTGATATTCTGTCTCCCAGGATGAGATGATTAATTAAAGGTTATATAAGAAAACCCATATTGAATATACAGTGATGTTTCCTGTTGGATTTCCTCCCAAGCTTCCAACACTTACTGGTGTAAGGGCATCCTGCCCCATAAAGTCAGGTCATAATTTTACTAACCTCCACCTCTGTGTGTGTACAATTAATCTTTTTTTCAATATAGGTGTATTTTTAGACTGTAACATCCCATGACAGTGACTTGTATTTAGTTATGTGTAGTGCAGAAAAGCCCAGCCTCCCTTGACTGCTTCAGCCATAGCTCTTGTATGGTGAGAAATGGTGAATCATTGCTCCTTGTTTGCCCTTCTCACAGGTTTTATGATTTTAGGACTGCTAAAAGCATGTGCTAGAACTCCTCAAGACAAGTCTAAACCAGCAAAAACGTGGTAAAGAAACAAAGGGAGAAGAAAGAGAAGCAGATTAAAGCAAAAGTAAATATGTATCAACTCAGTGTTACAGCTCTGCAACAATTCAACAGGAGTTGGTACCATGCCTCTTGTTCTAAGAATATCAGTAGCACCTCACATGTCCTGAGTGCATTGCTTTTCTTCTGTCTAATTTGTAGGAGGCAGCATGTCTGAAACAGAGGCACTACTTTAAGGTGCTTTATGGCAACTTCCCCACTGGTTTTATTTTCAGACTGCTTTGATTTCCACCGTGACTTTACCTTCAAAGGTACTTCGCAGCATACCCAGCTGATGGTTCATGTACAGATTCCCAGCACAGTCAGGAGTCTAACTCTTGCTTTGACATGCATTTTTCATTTTTACCTTCCTAAATTGAAAGACACACATGCACACACCCCAACATGCATCCCATCGAGTGTCTTAGACTAACTGGTCCCAGGCATTAATCCAAGCCCAACAGCCCAGGCATTAACCAGAGCCCTGGGTCACATACATTTTCCATTGTTTTCCTTTAACATGGTACCTCAGATAGCAGAGAAATAAACATGGGCTGATACCCATCTGTCAGACTCTTTAAAATAACATATTTAAAGGGGTTTGCAGCATCACTGCTTCGCTTCCTCTTCTGGCCCTGAAGTAAGAGCTGCTCAGAGTGCTCATGAGGTGAGATTATCTGCAGAAATAGCCTTGACATGCTGCTTTCACCTGTCCCAGCCCTGGTACAGAGTCTGCTCACCAAATGTCCTCAAGAAATAGCCCACAAGTCCAGCGTTCAAGCCTTCAGAGGGACTGCTCATGTAGGACACAGGCACCTTCCTGAGTTGTAGCTGACCCTGGTCCAAGAAAACACTGCTCTAAGAACAAACAAATGCTTGCACAATCAGTATCACCTGTCCAGCTTCAACTACCAAAAAGAAACCTTGAGGAATCTCACTTAAGCCTTAAATGTGCAGTTGTTTCAGCATGCCTTGTTTGGAGTGACCAAGGCAAGTTTAACGGTTGAATGCAAATATAAGCCATTAATTTAGTGTGGTTATTTTTAGCACCTGTAGAGCTAAGGAAGAAATGGTGCTTGCAGAGCCAAGAAAATCATAAACAAGGATGCAGGGAGAGCAACTCCAGGTCAACCCCAAATGCAAGTCACCATATCATGCTGCACGGCACACATACACTTCTTATCCTGGGTGCTATTGCCCACCAATTTACACTGACATTAAAAGGAAAAGCAGATCTTTAGGCTAAACGTGTTACCATTTGTTTTTGAAAGTAAGTGATAGGCAGAGCTCAATTTACTCTGTGCCTAACCTAGGGGTAAAACCTATTTTCAAGAAAAGAAATGTTTGTTGAGACAAGTTATACAGAAGAAGGAAGAATCTAGGTTTCAGCTGCAGATTTATCACTATATGCCTAAGTTGGCTGCTGTTCCAGTCTAAAGATGGGGATGGATACTTTTCTGAGCTCATGATGGCCAGCTGCAGCAGAGAATGGGCTCCCTCAAAGGGTCTGGCCACAGCACAGCCTCCCTGGCAGAAAAACATCCCTTGTAGGCACCCAGTGGTCAGCCAACATGATGGGGCAAGTCAGGAGTCACTGGTGGTCCTGAGCCAGGCCAGACACATAGCTTTGCTAGGGGAAAGGAAAGCCTTCCTTCTCTGTCCTGACATATATATCCCTGATATATATCCCGTCTGTCAGCTTATTTCATGATTTTAAGACGTAAAAAAGCTGCGGGAGAACTCCCTCAGACAAGTCTGTAACTGGGAAGATTTCTAGTTTCTAGAAAAGACAGATAAAAAGGACAATTGAATGAAAAAGAAATCATATGTGTAAAGTCAAATTCTGCACAACAGAATATGGGTCAGGAGCATTTGGCAAACAAAAGGAAAACAAGCATATAATTTTTCTCCAATATAAAAAGAAAAACCCCAACAACTGAGCAGAGCTTTGGCTGGAGCACAGGAGCAGAGTGAGAAGGATGAAAAGAGGGACCATGGGGGTGAAAAAGAGTCCCCTTGGCCTGGTGACTCCCCAGGTCCCTGCACAGGTGCAGCTGCTCCCCCACCAATGTGCAACTCACCCATCAGCAGTGTCTGGCATCCCCTGGCACACAGTCTCTGCAGAAAGGTGACCCTTATGGGCAAGCCAGACCCTCACCATGTGAGGCTGAGAGAGGCACAGGAGCCCAAGGGCCAGGCCTTTGACTGGGATGAAATGGTGAAGGCACTTCACCTCGACAGACGTGGCTGTTCCTCTGGGCACCAGCACAACATCCTCAGGATCAGACGTCTGCCTGTGCCACCTCCAAGACACCTAGTCCTGAGCCCTTGCAGTCTCTCAGAATAAAGCCATCCTCTCACCCCTGAAGTGGCAGCTTTCACCCAGCATGGGGAGGGGAGGAAAGGGAGCCTCATGGTGAGCACATCCATCTGCATTCCTCACCCTTCAGCAACAAGCACTTTCTGGAGCCACCTTTGGGTTTGGTCACAACATCCCAGCCTTGCAAAACATGGGGTTCAGATCTGCAGGCTCCCACAAATCCTGCAGGATGGGCTCAGCTGAAAGGTAGCCCCTCACTCCAGAGGCCTTCCTGCATTTCCCAAGCTCCATGGACTCTTGGAAGCACTCTCAACCACCCAACTGCACCAAGCCCTCCGGCACTCCTCACAGCTGCACTGCAGCTGCTGTCATGCACTGTGCCTTTGCCTTTCCCCACTGATGGCATTTCCCACTTCACACCACGGCCTCACACAATGCCTTCCCACCCTTCCTGATGGGTGCCAAAGCCTTTCTCCAGTCTCACCTCCCCACCAGCAGCCCCCTGCTGGCATAAACAGTGCCACCAGGATGGAAATATTTCAGGAGCCTTTTCTGTTTAGTGCATGCAGAACAGAGGCCCGCGGTGTAGCAGATCCCCTGCTGCCTTCTGTCTTGGGTTTTTGGGTTATTTTTGTTTTTGTTTTTGTTTTTTTTTGAGGGGGGGAGTTGTTTTAGTTTGGGGGTTTTTTTCAGATTTAATTTCTATTTGGACGCCAAACAGGCCTTGGCAAAAGCAGAGTCTCACACCATCCCACACAGAGGACAACTGAGCAATCAGAAAAGGTGGTCATCAAAGAGAAAGGGCTTCTGAAACTACACTCTGTGCAGAGCTGACATTTACAACAAACATTTATACCATATTTTGACCTGAAAGGTGTCTATCAAGTCTTACATAAAATATTCAGCCATCTGGCCCCTTCTTCACACCCTTGCATTGGCACAGCGGGCTCCAGAAGCACACAGCCATGGCTTTTCTCCTGCAGCCATCCCATCCACCCGCTGCCACGTGGTAACTTAGAGCAAGGGAAGTGCCACAGTGGCACAGCCAGAGACAGGAACATTAGCAAGCTTTGGGAGTGCAAGGTGTTCTCACAAGGCACAGCAAGACACCTACCCTATCAGGAAACCTTCAGCATTCACGACGTCTTCAGGAGATCCCTCCTGTCTGACAGGGGTCCTGCCCCATCCATGGCTCTACAAGAAGTGAGCGCCCTGCACTGGGGCTCTGGGCAGGCAGCAGGTCTTGAAGGAGGCAAGGCAGGATGCAAGTTGGAATACAGGACTTACAGGAAAGTTAGGATTGCTCATACAACTCACACCAAGGGGAGAGGGGCAAAGGGAGAATGAACAGCTGGGTCAGGGGAGCTTAAGAAACAAAAATTTAAAAAAGTAATTCTGGGAGCTGGCAGTGAAACTCTACTAATTCCCTGTTAAAGTCTGCGAAATTTGCTGCCAGCATTTGTATCTGTAGTATCTTAGGATGGATTCTTACACCCTGGTAAACCAGAGTATCAAAAAATGTTTATAACTAATAAATACGAGCAGAATGTAAATACTGTTTAACACATTAAATTTTCTAGTATGTGCTTCCAAAGCATGCATTACTCAATATATGCTTAATTTGATAAAACCATCAAATACTTAGCTTTGACATTTATTAAATCCTTATGTGGTATCATATATCTCTATCATCATGAACAGATAACACACATACACACCTGAAAATGTTTTCCTTATGGAGAAATAAAAGAAAAAGGCCTAGCAAAAAAGCCTCACAATTTTAAAGTAAAAATAAAAGTAATTAAAACCAACAACTACAGAATTGTAAGGCACTAGTGTAGAAACATGCATCATTAATGATGACATGACCCGTATGAATAGATACATGTGGGTCCAACCTTGTAAAGCCAAGCTCATACATGTCTTTATTCCCTCCAAGAAATAAAGGATCCAGATCTCCAGGATCTGACTTTCCTACAGACCTGGTTGAAAATGCTGCTATCCACGTGTTTAAATATGAGCAGTTACACTGCCCAACAGCTCAGAAACCTGCACTCTCGGGCTTTCAGAAGTTACACACATGGCAGCTAGTGCAAATAGTGGAAGATTTGTTTCCTAATTAATTTCTTGTTTTTAATTATGTCCTTCTCAAGTGTTTAACATGCAAAAAAAATTTCACATGGAACAGCCTCAAACCCTGTTTTTCAGAGAAGTATCTACCTTCAAAATTCAAGAGATTGTTGGGTTTATCATGGTGCCCTCTTCTGGCCTTTGAAAAAACAGTCGGCTTGCTGTCATCTGGTGTCTGCTTAGAAGAGCCATCAAAATGAGCATCTGCTTGTGCAAATATTCAATTTATTTAATAAACTGGCCAGAAAAATACCATCACAGACCATCTAGATGCCATACAAAACATGTTTAAAAATCCTTCACTTATGTATGAGTTTATAAAAATAACTTACAACACTATTTTAGAAATCTCAGTAGAAATACATGAATTTGTTACCAGGTAGGAATTTAGGCATAAGGCATTATGCCCAGAGTGCTGGGGAATTCATCCCCTATTCACACCACAGTACTAAACTCCCAAGAACCATTTAATAAAAGTAATCCGAACCTTGCTGCTAAAAAGAGAGGGAAATGGAAAACCAGATCACAAAGCACATTAATTTCCATTTAAAAGAGGCATTTTTGTAATTTCTTGACAAATGTGTAGGTAGATTATCCAATACAGGAGGGATATGCAAGAATATGATATTTTCCACGGAAATCTCTGTTTTAAAAGTATTGTTTTCTTAATTAAATATAAAACAAAGTGTACATGGAACCAAATACAACTTTTAGGCCCTACCTACATAACAGACTTTTCATTATTGGTTTTTGGAGGTTGAGTGGGGGGTTTCTTTAGTTGGTTGTTTTAGGGGATGTTTGGTTGGGTTGGTTTTGTTTTTTTTTTTTTATTTTACAGGCCCACTGATCTCAGGGAAAGTCTCAATACTGTTGTGTTCGAAGAGGCCAATTTAGACCTGAAACAGGGCAGCTTACAACAGCTCACCTGCAGAGGAAGGAATTTACTCAAATTTAATACAGTTGCACAGAGTTCCTGGAAGCATAATTCATTCAACACGGGCATTCTGTCAGTTCCAAATTGGATTAATTATAATCCCATAAGCTTCAAGAAAAGCTAAGATCATCACATCTGTGTTATACACATGACTGTTACTCTCAGGGAAAAAAACCCAACAACTTCCTGTATAAAAAGGCCTTAATAAAAAGTATGTTCCTTTCTCTCTAAGAAGAATGTTTTCATATACAAGGTTCTCTAAATAAAAAGTCACAACAGAGTCAATTTGGAAGGCCAGAAATATGCTATTTTAGATGGTGCTAAATTTTTTTCCGCTATCTTTTTCGTCATGACCAAACAAGTAGATACACCTTCTCCTCCATAAGCATATGAGCTGGTAAAATGCATGCTCATGAGGAGACCTTGCAGTTGCTGTGTCATAACACAGCACACAGGAGCACTACACAGTTATCTGAAACTGTGAGAATTTTTCTGAGTTGGGAAGTTCTTTGTTCCCGAAAGAACTAGAAAGGAATGTTCAGGAAAGAAACTAGAGAGGAATAAAACCAAAGTAAAACAGTTGTTGTCCAGCTGTGTTAGCAGTTCTTCCATCACTGCCCACCAGACAATGCAGGTTTCAGGCTATGACTTCATGAAAGCATTCATTAAATGCCCTGCTAATCGCCAGCTCGACAGTCAATATTCCCATTGCGTTGTTCATTGCCAGCCAATCACCACAAGTGACCAACTTCCACAGTGCTCTTCTCCTTAGGACCATGGAATGTCCAGGTTAAGCTCTACACATTTCTGCAGGATGACTTCTCCCCAGATCTTTTTTCTGATTGGCACAAGTCAGACACTGTGGTGAAAGCCAGTCTCTGGCAATAACAGGAATGGGGCTCTTTAACCTCAGCATCCACTCACGAGGGTGTCTTCACCAGAACGCTTAGTCACGGACAGGGTGGTGAATACCTGAAGAGAGAGAAAAAGAAAAACTCTTAGTATGGCTAAAATGAATCTTTTTTTTTTTAATCTAAAAGATTAACTTGGGCATGATGCTCAAAACTGCAGCCATTTCTTCAAGTAATAAAATAATAATGAAAATCGTGCATTTAAAATCCTTGGCACCAGAAAGCACACACACACACAAATAACCTTTGTTCTCTTCATTCACCTTATGGTCTTCCTTTTACAGTGGAAAAGAATGTATTAAGGAAGTCACATGGCTTTATACCACCTCATGTCTTAATGCCCTAAGTTTTTACTGTGGGAAAGAGCTCAGCAATAACAAACGCTGGTCTGTGCACTGAATGAATAAGTGTCTTTATGGCTCAAAGATAACTTCTTTGTTTGGGAAAGTGAAGTTAACCCAAGGCCATAGCATTTGGAGAGAACATAAATTTTGCTTTTGTGCCTTTCTAGACATTATAAAAATGTGGAACTGATAGCTGATATAAGTATTACGTCTGGGATCTGTATTGTATCTTGACAATAGCTATGAAACACTCAGTAAAATCAGTTTGAAAAATTCCAATCTTTACTGCTCTCAGGTCACTTTAAACAAAACAACATATTCAAAACTGTTAATTATTGTAAAATTAACAGATATCAAAATTCAGGAAGAAAAATTCTACAAAAACTTATTTAACATTATAACTTCACTATGCAAATAATTGCATAGTTTTGCATAGTTATAATATAGAAAGGAAAAAAGGAAATCAAAACCACTGCTATCTAAATGCTTCAAAGTTGCAATAATTAGTTATCATCAAAGCCATCTCTCAGGAAGAATAAACTTAGCACAGAATAAAGTACATACACATTTCAGTTATGCAAATAACATTGGAGTATCTAAAGATAATGGGGATCAGAAAGCCCTATATTTCTCTAAGTAGAAGCTTTGCTGCATTAAGGCTGCTAGCAGCTCTTCAGAGAACAACATCAATAAATGATAAACCTCTTCCATTTTCTATAAGCACATAAAGCATTACGCACAAATCAGGAAGACAAATGCAAGCCTAATGTATATGGCAGAAGAACACTGATATATTTAAACTATAGTGCATTGCTTGAGGCAGGGTTTTGAACTCTTTATTTCTGATCCACAGGCTGAAAACTTATGGGAATCTTCATTTATCGTTATTTCACTTTGAAAGACCAAGATTAAAATGTGCAAAATTTATCTGCTTTCTTCCTGGCCTGACTACAAGCTCCAGGTGTGCTAGGGGACCACACAGCTCCCCAAGGCTAGTAAGCCAACGGGGAATCATTTGATAATTACTGGAAACACGAGTTTTTTGACAGAATTTGTTCATTATTTTAGTGAAGACAAAATCTTAGATCCAATGGCTAGAAAGCCATTGTTAGCTAGCTGAGCGAATCATGTCAGCAGATGCTTGATTATACCTGCCTGTATTTCAAGCAGCACAGTACAATCAAGGCTGAGATGTAATTCTCTGTAAGGCTGAGGTCCTAACAACTCTGTGCTCGCAATTATTTGGACTTTGCCTGGGAAGAAGTTCCATTCTGAGCTCACGTTTTCTGCAGAATAAAACACTGTTCAAATAAGAGAAGTGAAATCTGGCTCTAATTTGAAAGCAGTGAGAATGGGACCCTCAGTCTTAAGGTCTTCTTCAAGTGGAATAATACCACGTTTCACAGAAGACTCAGCAGTAAATTAGTACTAGTGTCAGTGAAGGTGTCAGCATTTAACCCCATAAAACTGCCCCATCCTGCTCAAATCAGACTTCATTTTCCTTAGCTTTTACATGGATGTAAGCTAAAAATAACACCGTTATTATCCATAATTCTATTCATCCAAATATGCTCATGCCTCACAAATTGCAAACAATTTTAAAGCATTTTTTTAATCAAAGACTGCTATCGTGCACTTTGATTTTTGTTTACTGCTCAAGAGATTAAATTAAGTAAAAGCATAAAAAAGTCTTTCGAAGACTGCCACTAGAAATGATCGCTGTTCCCTGGAGCTTTTAGAGAGCGTATTTCTCCTGAGCCAATTTCTTCCTCCCCCACTCAAACAAATATGATTATCTGAAACTACCTCCCCTGAATTATGTCTAATCATCATTCTATTCAGTTTCAATTTTAGCAGCTCAGATGTCCAGAATAAATTATGACTATCATCCTCTCTTCACACTGCATATGCTAATATCCCACTTGAGTTCACAGGTTTGAATGCCTCCTTCAGAGATCCCCCTCCACAGGGCCCCTGGTAAGATAAGGACACGCTACCCCTCTCCAAGGGCTTTCAAGAACACTATCAAATGATACTACAAAGAAGAACAGAATCTATATTGTGGATGCTTTGAGGATGATTCAGATTGCTAGCAGTCCATTCCATTAATGGAGTTCATATTACATTGCTTACACTGTAGCACCTTGGAAACATAAAACAAGAGAGGTGGACGTCACTTCTGCAGAGCAGCATCCTGGTGCACCCTTGCAACACTCTGTAGCTCACACAAGCAGGTGCAAACAGAGATTCTGTACAGAGACTTGGGTCATGAACATGCTTTCAGGGATCCTCAGTTAATATAAACTCATCCTAATGCTACTAAAGTCAATGGAGCATCTCTGATTTACATCTGGGAGGAGCTGTCCCACACCTGCTACAGAAAATTGAGCTCCTCATTAAAGAGGAACAGCAAGACAAACACAAGAAGAAATGTTTGTGTGGCCTCATGAAGTGAAGGTCTACAGAATAAAGGAAAAATCTTTAAAAGGGCAGAACCAAATAGAAAAATTGTCACATAACCGGTCCCCTTCCACAGCACCAGTTTATAAGCCTATTTTGAGTACCCCAATTTAGCTTTACCACCACTCTAGCAGAAATAGTATCATAACCCTTCATAATCTTGAGTGGGAGGAAAATTCTATACTTCCCAGTAGAGAGAGCACTGGATTAAGCGAGGCTATAAACTTTTCACAAATGAATACACTCGAAAAAAAATTAAATATCCCAGATTAAACCTAAACGTTAGAATTCTAAATATTAAACCCAGGTAATTTCCTGTCCTTTCCTCCAAATTCGGACCTCTTTAACAGAGCTCTGTTATTCGGAATTCCAACACCCTATCCCAGAATGCTATGAAAACTGGGCTATGAGGTGACTTCAAATACAAACCTCGGCACAGACAGGATGAATTCCGATGGTGTTGTCCAGCTGTTCTTTTGTTATCCCACATTTAATGGTGGCTGCAAACCCTTGGGTGACTTCTCCAGCATTTGGACCAAGGACATGGAAACCAATGACTCTCTCCTAAATGCCAAAGGTAATCAAATGCAAGCACAATCATGCTTCAGTTCAGTTCAGTTCTCTTTAGACAACATGTAGTGTTTTCTTACTCAGAGTACATAACTTAACCAGCTCACAAAATATATCACAAATTAATGTAACCACTAAAATGTGAACTATCATTAGCACCAACAGATGGGAGATGGTATAATTTTGTTCTCTCTCTGCAAAGATTCAACTAGGAGCTCAGGAGTCAGCTTCCTTGTAAAGTTTTGTACAAGAGTCCTGCACTTACATGAGCAGCATACAAATTTAATACACCCCATGCTCTATGCTCGATTATGTGTGTCCAAATTGCAAACATGAATTTCAATTTTATTCAGGCAAGTTATTCTAACAGAATGCTTGCCTAAGTAAAGATGAGCACCCTGGTTTTCAACAGCAGGGCCACCCAGTGGTGGGTGGCTACATGGTCTGTGTCTTTGGAAGAATTTTCAATTCGATAGTTGCTTACAGCAAAGGGCCACAAGCTGAAGCTGTGGCTAACCAGACACAACTGGTGGCAAGAAGTGTATTATAACTAAACTGATGACTACTCTGGTTGCAGTGTTTGCTTTCATTGGGAGACAATATACCTAGAGACTGGCAAAACAAACATCCAGTTAGAAGGAAGACACTATTCACACTTCTCATATCTACATTACTGTTCAGTCGCAAAATACGTCAAACTGCACATGCATCCTCAGAAAACACTCAACAGAACAAGCTGTACTGACTTGACCTGCTTTTCTTAAAGAAAAGTAAGTCTCCTTTAGCACATGCCAACTGCTGTGGGCTTTAGTGGCCTTCAGGGAATTAATCAGATTTTGCTGAGCATAGATGTAGCCCAGTTGGGTATCAAAAGTTGTCTGTTCTTTCCACTAAATATCACATATATTGGATGTAGTGGATACTCAGTACACTGAAAAGTTATTATTCTTTCAGTCTGAGGACTGAGATTTACCACAGGGTTTATTTAAATAAGAAAAGCTATAATTGGGTAATAACTAAAATGGAATTATCCTTATTTTCCTTTAAAATAGAGACATATGTAAGAATAAAACCATAGTAATGCAACCAAGGTAATGAGAGTTTTAAATAGTTACTGAATTATTTTTCATCCAGGGTAACTTTCAACTCTACCTCTAGATATCTAAACGTTTCAAATTTTCAGGACAAGAAATGAAAACAAAGTAATGAAACACTTTAAATCACCATTAAGCCTTTTCATTTTCTTAAGTAACTTTGAATTAGAACATAACTGTGGGTTCTAAGATACCTTCCACACTAGTGCTAACTCCTCCAGATAGAGGATATGGTCAAAATCTCACAGGTTTGCAAATTTTACAAAATTAAGGACAGATAGATATGCCACTATCTTAGCAGCAATACATTTTAACAGTATATTAGTCTTCATAATAATTCATATTATTAAAATCATCAATTAAACACATGGTGATCATTCAGAGATGGACACACCAATTCTTTTAACTAGTTAGTAATTTTGCTTTTACTTCAGCAGTTGCTGTACATTTCCACTGCCAGGAAATTTTATCCTAGTCCATGGATAATCCTGGCATTATCACCCTAAATGAGATTTGTGCAGGCAAAATACATTATCCTGTTAGAACAAGCTCAAGAGTTTTATAAGCACGTGTGGGTTTGCAGAGGTTACAAGTTGTGATGGTTTCTGAGATGCCTCCATTTCAGAGAGAAGAATCTCCCAGAAAAGAATGTCCAAGCTTGGGGAGGAGAGAATAAACCAATAAAAATTCTAACCATTTCTACATGCATTGATTTGCTCACTTTTCAAAGTTAATGAACAGTCTTAGAGATATCTACTTCTCATTTTACATGTATGAAAGAAGTACCATATACAAATAGCAATGGCAGAATTTTCTTTCTTACTAAGGGTTGATTTTGTATAAACAGGAGTATTGTATCACTATAAATATTTACTACATTTCAAGAGGTAGACAAATTTAAATCAATTTTAATTTGTTAAAAATAACCTATTTATAGACGTTGTATCATCAATGGTCCCTGTGATGAACATAAAGATACTGTTTTCCCTGGAAAGAAAGATGCACTTACGTTATCTTGAATATTGCAAATTATCTTTGCATAGCATTTGTTGTTGTCTCTGGATGGCACAGTCCACTCCAGAGGCCAGAAATGACTATGGTACACCTGGAAGTACAACACAGGTTAGAAAAGAGTTATGTAATTTCCAAGTAGAGAGTATGATCTTTCAAAAACTGCCAGATTATCTTAAATAATGAGCTATGTACATAGCATTCAGAATATCTGAAATCAGGGTGATGCTCTTTCCCCTTGATGAATGCCAGAGAAGGAAGTCTTTGCAAAACAAGTGCTGGTGTCATCCAGTAATTAAAAAAGGAGAAGCCATAAGTATATTAAAGTTCCAGGAAGCAGTTCACCATGCTCTCATTAAACTACAAAATCACAACCTTCCCTCAGAGAAGACTGTACTGTCTCTGGGTCTACTTGAAATGAAGGCAAAAATGTTCCTCTGAGCAGAAAAAGGGAAGAAATAGCCTCAGAGCCTGGTTTTAGGAGAAATGAGAATATCACTGCAAAAGGGAAAGTACTTAAAGAAACATATTTTCCTGCCTGCCCCAACTGGACAAATCCCAAATTGCAGGTAAGGCTTTTCACCCACCTGTACAGCACATACATCAGAAAATGACGGGGCGTTTTTAGGCACAGTTCTACCGAGAACTCCTGGCAGCTCCCATTATAAACTAATCTCAAATCGATTGCTGGTTGAAATAAAATTTGAATTGATCACAGCTCCAGTAAAAATATATTCCTTCACAAACTAGGAGAGGCAGCTTGACATTTTGCCACATTAATGGGGTTACAAAGCATTTATAAACATCGCTATCAAACTGAAATTTAACAGGTCTGAATGACAGATGCGCTCAATAATCTTACTGAGGCTTGCAAAAAAAAGCCAAGAAAGTGACATGATAAAGAGGTCAGAATTCACTAAATGAGGACTTAGGCAGAACACAAATGCTTCTAGATGCACATTTTAAAAAACAGCTTTGAAAATCAAAAACGCATTTTTCGCAACAAAGCGTCCAGTGTTTCACATATAACAGCAAGAATTTCACTCAATAACAAAAATTTAACTGGGTATATGCAAACTTTGTGGGCAGAAAAGAATGTAAGCCTTTGCCCTGTGGTCAGGTTAACATTACTTTACACACCGACATTTTGAGTCATATTTACTTCTTTTTCTCCACATCCATTTCAGAAAATGTCAGCTAAGAGGGACATAAGTTCTCAACTTCATGAACTGCCACTTATCTGCTTATTCCTCCAAATAATGCTCCTCAGGTGACATTTGCAGGACACAAAAGTTTGTTTTATTGTGAGATTTCCTCTCCTTATGCTTTCTGTAATGTGGTCAGTACAGTATTTTGTAAGAACAGCCTCAGGCACTAAGTGCTCATATATGTCTAATTTCACTCTGGACCAGCAATCCCAGTGAATGAAAAGGGATTACTCATGTGAGTAAAATTAAGCACATACCTCTTCACAAAGTCAAAGTAAACAGGAAAAATGAGCATAACATTTGGCTTTATAAAGTAAAAATCTCCATGGCAAGGAATTTGCCACCACTGTAGTTACAAAAAGCTCCACTTTGACACTAAAACCAGTATATTGCATCCAGCCCATACCCAGTTTTAATTTATCCCGAAGTATTTGCAGGCACAAAGAAACCCTTTTTCTTTTTTTTTTTAAACCAAATATTCCACCTTCAAGTCCCTGTTTGCCAAAAATAGAACATATCTGCAATTAGAACTATTGGAATTGAGGATTATTTTTATAACATGTCCGGGAACAGCCAAGGAAGACAAAAAATGTACCCAGTCAGCTCCTGCCCTTACATCAGAGCACAGAATGCTGTGTTAATTGACTCTTAACATTATTTTAAATCACAAATTGGAAACCTAAAGCCCAGATGAAATTAAGGCATTTACCTCAATGTTTTCCTCCCCAAATTTCTCCACTGCGGTCTCTTCAGAGTACCCACAGGCTCCATACTCCAAAGGAGTAAATACAGTAGTTGGAACATTCACATAGTCACACTGTGTGGCATTCAAAACAAAACAAAAAAACATACAACATCAGTAATAAAATCAGCACTCAGCAGTCTGAAACACAGGAAGAAAAGCTGGATTATTCACAATTCTGAAAGCTCTTCTGTTTTTTTAAAATTGTTTTAAATTAAGGTACAGTTTTGGCTTTGTCCATTCCAGAGGTGTTAACTAGAGCAAGAACAAAAAGACAGTTTAAGGCCACACTAACATTAGTGTGCACAGATTAAATGGAAAAGGAAATTCAGTGCCCTATTTTAAAAACATACCAGATACAGGTCAAAATGGAGATAAAAACAGTAGAACAGTAGACTGTTCAACCATTTCTATAAAGCATCCTACTTTTAGTTGGAGATGCTGCAAAAGCACCACCACCATTCAAAAATCATAATTTTTTTTTTATCAGTTGTGGCCTAGGCAACATCAAAGAACCAAAGACATGGAGTACAGCCCTTCTGGGGGACAGCTAGAACAAGAGCTGATACCAGGTGCCCAGTCACATATCATAAGAGGTAAACACCGATTCTTGACTTCACTGCAGCTTTAGAGTGTTGCAGAGGCTTCCTCTCTGGGCAGCTTCTGGGCCTGACCACCCTCACTGTAAAGCAGTTTTTTCTTATGCTCAAATGGAATTTTCCTGTGTTTCAGTTTGAATCCATTGCTTCTTGCCCTTGCACTTTATATCACTGAAAAGAGTCTGGCTCTATCTTTTTTACTCCCTACCCTCAGGCATAAATACACATTGATGTAAGGGCCCCTCAAACCACCTCTTCTGTAGGGTATTTAAATTACCAGCTGTCTCAGCCTCTCCTCATGTGTCAGATGCTCCAGTATTTTAATCATAGTCATGGCCCTTTGCTGGACTTGCCTTGTCCTTCTTGTACTGGTGATCCCAAAACTGGACACAACTCTGTCTCACCAGAGTCAACTGGAATGGAAAAGGTCACTTCCCTCCACCTCATGGCAACGCTCTGCCAGGATGCAGCCCAGGATATCCCTGGCCTTCTTTGCAATGAGGGTACGTTGCTGGCTCACAGTCAACTTGTCCTCCAGACCTACTGAAGCTTTGTCCTTTGTCTGCTCAGCTGCTTTCCAGTTGGTGAGTTCCCAGCCTATGCTGGCACATGGGATTATTCCTCCTCAGGTGCAGGACATTTCACTTTTTGCTGAATGCTGTGAGATTCCCATCAGTCCATTTATCCAGTCTGACCCACTTCTCCACTCTGAGTGACAGCACAAACACCAGTTGCACCAGTCATTTCTTCCAGTTTTGTATCACCTGCAAACTTGCTGAGGGTGCATTTTGTCTCATCATCCAGATTCATTAATTCAGATGTTAAACAGTACTGGAGCGAGTATGTAACCCTGTGGCACACCACCAGTGACTGGCCTGCAGCTGGTCTTTGTAATGCTGGTCACAGCCCTTTAAACCTGGCTGTTCAGCCAGTTTTCAATCCACCTCACTGCCCACTTACCCAGTCTGTAATTTAGCCATTTGTCTATGACAATGTTATGCGAGACAGTGTCAAAAGCCTTTACTAGAGTCAAAGTAAACAAACATCCCCTGCTCTTCCCATATCCACCAAATCAGTCATTCTGCCAAAACAGACTAGCAGGTTGGTTAGCTCTATTTAATTTCTAGTAATTTGATTTTCTATAGACTTCAACTTTAATTAATTTCCTTTGTGACTGGGGATCAACTAAGATGCTGATTACTGTCCTTTCCCTACCTATCCATATCCTACCTCATTATGTTTCATACAATCACCTTTTCCAGATTTGTTACAACATAAAGTAAGCCAGGTTCCCATTTAAGTAGTTACTCATTTTTAGGATTCATTGAATGAGATAATGCTTCCTTTGGCAGCATAAGGATTTTTGTACCTTGAGAGACTGTTATCTGGCATAAAATGTAAATTAAGACATATCCATAGTATTGCAGTATGAAAAAAACCTGGCTTCTGCTACGGTTCCTTAAACTTTGCCTGGCTAATGCAATGACATTCCGCACACTGATTCAGAATTCTGCTACCACAATACCTGCCAACGTAAAACAAACAACTCAATCAAGCTCTAAATCTGGCCAACAGTTGAACCTGATACGAATTCAGCAGGGTCTAAAAGAGAAGAAACCCTTACGCTCATGCCCTGTGGTTATGAAGCTGAGACAAGCACCCACACCAGTGGTGCCTGGATAACAGTTCTTTAAAGGCACTCTTCTTTCCTCCTGGTTTAAACATAAGGTGTAGATGAGCACCCATACTGCTCCCATTTAAGAAAGCATAACCTGGCTGAAACCCACAACTGCACTAATATGAACCATAAACACCGAATCGATTATTTCAACTACTCAGGCATAAATATGTGCTGAGTTATCAGTACCTCTGACCTTCCTTTGCATCCATATTCAATTACAACTCAGATCGTGTATTACATTGAAAACACATGGATGAGAGGTGAAAAAAATTAGTGGAAATAATACTGGAAATTAAGAGCACCACAAACTCCTATTGTACTCTATTTAGGGATCATAGGTAGGTTTAGTAAACTGCCTATGAATTGGAGTTAAAGCATTTAATAGGATGGGGAAGATTGCTACTTTTAGGGAAGGTGGTAGAATTAAAAACAAGCTAAATGATCTCAGTTAATTTTATTATCATTATACTCAGAGAGAAGAATAAACCCACTTAAAAGGAAAAAAAAAAAGAGACTACTGTTTAATCCATAAAGTATTAATTTCATCCCACACAATTAGCAGAACACATCTGCAGAAATATCTTTGCCAGGGGAAAACTAAAATGATCATCAAAGCTAATCCTTTAAATTCTTCTGGGTTTTCCATAAACAAGCAGGCTTGTACTCTGCACTTAGAAGTAGAGCAGTGACAGTGTTTTGTGGCAACTGTTTCCTTACCTTAGTGGTTGCTCCAGCATAAAGCCTCCGAACTAACAATCTTCCTGCCTGGATTGCCACTGGTGTGAGTTCCAGCTTGTCCTGCAGTATATCTCCAACAGCATAGATGTACGGCACATTTGTTTGCTCCTCATCACTGACAGGAATTTTTCCTGTTCTGCAATTGGAATTAAATGAGAAAAAAAGATCTAAATGGGCTGCTCTGAAGACTGGAGGTGTAAATAACCTTGCAGGAGTTAGGCCCTTTAGCTTTAAGAAAAAGACACATATGTGAAGTATGAGGGAAAGAAGTGATATTC
Source organism: Chiroxiphia lanceolata (assembly GCF_009829145.1). Classification (NCBI taxonomy): domain Eukaryota; kingdom Metazoa; phylum Chordata; class Aves; order Passeriformes; family Pipridae; genus Chiroxiphia; species Chiroxiphia lanceolata. The sequence goes on from NC_045641.1 coordinate 55,728,757, forward strand.
ACAATCTTATAGTCTTAGGCAAGAATGCAAAGTAGTGCAAATTTGACCAAAACTACAGGAATTCACACACTGTCACCTGAATCATTGGTGAGGCATAAATCTTTTCCTCAAACACTCTCTAGCACCAGGTGAGCTGTGTACAGGCAACTTTCAGGAATTAAAGGAAGAGACATTCTCCCACTCCACTTGTAGGACAAAAGAATTTTTCCACTGCTGAAATTCCAGTCCAGTGACTGAAGCAGTTTATAGAAACTTATCCTTCAGGGTACTACACAGAGATAGGTCAAACTGTTAGACACCCTACCTAAGGGACAGCCAGCAAGCTTTTTAGCTGTAAGTGTACTGAGCTAATGGAAGGCTTTAATTATTAATATTTCCTACTTCATCAATAAATGAGATAGCGTAGTAATCACCACAGGAAACACATGTAACAGGGAAACCAGACAGGCACAGAAACAGTCAGTCACTTGCGAGACCAGTGGAATTCCCATATTAAAAATCCAACTTCCTCAATTTTGCTCATTAACAATAATACAGTTTATGCTAGTAACTTTTTAGTTCATTGTATTAAGCTAGTAATAGGTGTCCTGACATCAGAAAGATGTGCCCTGTTCTGCAAGACAACATAGGTCTGTCAATTTTGAGTGGACCAAAAGTTCCACTTATTTGGAATATCACAACAGTTCCCTTTGGCAACATCAGTCACTGTGTTCATATATAAAAACCCTGCAGTGGTCAAGTTCACGGTCCTGTGTCTTTTCTTCAAAGGGAAGACCTTCGAGGCCTCACATCTCTGGAAGATGTTTTAGTTACTGATATTGAAAATGTTACTGATAGCTCCACTCCCTGGTGCAACGACCTCACTACATTAAACATTAAATACTCCTCTACAAGAGACAGATTGTTCCCAAGAGTTGCTCCAAGGCAAGAAATAAACTCCTCCAAAACCTAAAACACATCAAGAACTCCACCTGTGAGTTTAAGGAATGCTACTTGGACCTTATCTTTCAAAATAACATATTAAAATATAAACAGAACTCACTGCACTAAAAGCCTGTATGAATACACAGATCTCTGCCCCAAGGGGTGAGAGAGACAAAAATGAGGAGATGAGAATAAAGGAGTACAAGGAACAACTGGGAGAGTCTAGAAAACCCTGTAACTGGAAGAAGCTGAGACTTACCTGTGAACCTAGACAGAATGGAACAGACACTTTTGAGTCCCAGCAATTAGGACTTGACTGTTCATTATCAAATAAGCAAATGTGGCAGCACTGTGGGAGAAAATGCAGCTTTCTGCAACAGTCTTCCATTCAAGTGTATACAAACGAGACAAATTTGTCCTCCAACCTTTTGAATTTCTATGCACCATTACCATTGCAACAGCACATGACACAAGCTTAGCAGTGAGTAGAATAGAGACATCTGTCCTTACTTTTCATTGATATTCACTCCAACTTTGTCCAACCCAATTTTTCTTGTGCATGGATCTCTTCCAATTGCTAACAACACCTGCAAAATAGCAATGCATGTTACTGATTTTTTAAAACCTCAAAAGTGCATTTTCCTTTGGCTATTATTTTCATTATATACTGAAGATTAGTATCTAAGGCTTGGTCACAGTAAGGTGAATACGTTTGTTACCCATTGTACATCCACAGAGTTCAAGATGAGCCACACCACCACCACCACGACACAAAAATACCAAGTTTTAATGCTAAGATTAAAAACAGCCAAATAACTTTCCCTAGAAAAGTACCCCAAAAGTATTCTAAACAAATCAGTTAGGGACAGATACTCTATTTCCTTGCAGTTTTATACCAAAGTACACCGTATCCCAACCAGAGCAGGTTACCTCAAAATGTTCCCTAAGGAAAGGGCTCTTTAGGAAAACAACTCAGATACTTACACAAATCAAATAAAAATATCATAAAATAATATTTGTTTTGATCAGAAAATATTATTTACTTATATAGGCTCTCAGCCAAGTCACTGTGAAAGGATATTATTTGTTGAATATTATTTGTTAAAACATTTGTTCAGAATGATGGACAGACCAGGCCAAATTCTTACCCACCCTATCAACTCTGCTACCTTAACAAGCAAATCAAGTTCCAGCTTATGCTATCATGAAGAAAATTGCTATATGCTTTGCAGTCTGGGACAACTGCCCAGCTAACTACATAATGCTTCCCATATAACAGCTAAGAACTGTGCTGAAGAAATCAGTGATCTGCCTCAAGTCTTACAGATGACCAAGCTATGCCAGATCTTCAGAGCTGAAGGTCTTAAAATGCATCACACACAGCTCACAGCTTTTATGAGGGGTGACAGCACTTCAGTGAAAGATGTAGCAGTAAGAAATCAGAAGTTTCCTTAATGAAGGGATGGTATTGATTGGCTTGCTAAAAAGCTTTTACTAGAAAAAAACCCGAGTATTACAACACTGTGCAACAGCACTGCTGTTATTGTTAAACCTTTTCATAATACTGGCTCTCAGAGGCACTGAGGCATGTCCTTGTTACAGGATGACTGATGCACTATACAGGTACATCAGGTCACTGGTACACAGCATTTGCAGTCTAAAGTCCCAGGTTGGCAAGTGCCTGTCTTTTTGCATCCTATGTAGTTCCAACTACTCTATTCCCAACTTTTTTTTTCAGCATCAAGGCCTATGAAAATTACTGGAGTGAGCTGTGATGGAAACAGTCAATCAAACATACAATGGCATACCTGCACACTGCAATTTTACTGTTTTAAGTGGGTAATGAAGCTTCCTGACTGACTTGCCACAAGTTGGCATTAGTTGCTTTTATGAAGATGCGTCAACAACAGGTCTTGAAATTATGTTTGTTTAACTCTTGCACAGATCATTGTTTTGTGCTAACTACAAAACATGCTTTAGTTACTATGAAAGCTGTTATAAATCATTACTTATCATTTACTACAAATATCCCGCCAGGGAAAAATCCTGCAACTGATTCCACGTGACCAAGCTCATTTACATCTCTAAGCTAAGAAACAGGTTTGAAAAGCATGCAAGTGATTTGGCAATGATCATGGATTTTGAGACTTTTTTCACATTGATTACCTGTTGATTGTGTGCAATTAGTATATTATAATGATTAAAATAATTTAAAAAAATCTAACGTGGATAAAAACACCCCACAAAATCCCAACATTAAATGGAAGGTTATTTCACATTCTTCACGTATATAGACAGGACTCACAGTATTGTATTCCCCTTCAATTATCTCGTCCCCCGTTGTGGACTTGGCTGTAACTTTCAATCTTCCAGGAGTTCCTTCCTCAAGTTGCTCAACCTACAACATTTTGAGGATTGAGTGGGGGAGGGGATAAAAGAAAAAAGTGTCATTTCAAATAAAAATATACAAAAGCATATTTTTCCCCAACACATATCACTGGGAGTGTTTTAACCATAATCTAAAATTAAGCATTTATTCTGAAGATTCTTTACATTTCTGCTTAAACATTTTGTTCCATGTCTATGCATTTATTCTTATGACCAACTCAACAAAACCTCATTTCTGTTTATAAAAGTTGACTGCTAGCTAAGTTTTTGTCCAAGCCCACCCTGTGAGCTGCTGGTGTCCACTGGGGACAGAGGAGGTGAGGAGGAAGGAAACTCTTCCAAGGCCTGGAAACACCATCAGACATTTTCTCCAACTGCTTCTGGAGGACCATTGTCCCTTTCACCCATGAGAAGCCACTGTCACAGCTCAGATCTCAGCACTACAGGCCTTTGCCCTGTTTCAATTACATTAGCCCAGCATACAAAGGTGCCATGGCCTTGCAGGAGAGGGCAGCAACTGGCTCTAAATGGCTGAAAAAACACCATCAGATTAAGAAAAAAGCCTCATCAGTTTCCCAGAGTCAGCTGAAATAAATATTCCTAGTTTTAGCTGCAGATCCAGATGCACACTCTCTCTCAAGTAAAGCGGCAGCTCACTATCTATTCTAGTGAAGCAAGAAAAAAAGCTTTTCACAACTGTGCTCTTTGCTCATACTAATAAAAAATGACCATTTATGTAGAACAAAACAAAAACCCAAAATACACTCCCCTCTTCCACCCTCCACCCCCCAAATATATCAGAAAACAATACAGCAGAAAGAGCAATACCACTGATTCTTTTCCAAATACCTTTTCCTCTCAACTAAATAAGTGAATGGAATTTGAAGCTATATTGGTGGGTTATTCTTTATTTCCATTAATATTAATATATGGACTGTGAGGAAAGGACTGGATATCCTGAGCCACAGTCCTTACAGTCCTTCCCTTGCCCTCCCAACAAAGGGCATGGTACCTGCCTGCTTCCAATGTCTGGTTGTACATACAAGAGACATGTAAGTGTGTGACACTTAACATAATTCTGGGACATTTTAGTGTTCATCCTACAGATGAAAAAGTACTTTTCAACACCTGCCCTAGTTTCTACATCATGTTCAGTATTTAGAGAGAGAAAAAGTAAAGTTTCTGACAAAGTTTTTACCTCTGTCTTTTATTTTCCTAATTTTAAAAAGACTACTGCTCCATCCTACCAACTTTAAAGAATCACTGTGAGAAGTTGCTCCTGTTCAAAGGCAGCATTATTTGTAATAATTCATTGTCTGCCTTCAAACGTCCCAATGAAAGGTTTTAATAAGCACAAAATGAATAACTTCAAAAACAATGTTTGAAAGAGATCAGAAAACCTGCTAAAAACATACCCAGCAATTTAAGCTGAGGGTATTCTCAACCAGAAACAGGGACAAATATTTTATTCCCATTGAAATCAAAGACATGTACTAAGTGACAGGGTAAAATAGACAAAAGTGCATTTTGTGACTAGGGTGATGGACTGCTCTTCCCAGGGTGCACCTGGTGCTTCCTTCTGTCTCATCCCACATCTGATCTTACAAAAATATATGTCTGAAACAAAAGCTAGATCATCAGCCCTGCTTTTTATACAGCATAGGATTTATGCAACTGTGTAAAAACTAAGTTCCTTGAAACATCCGTTTTGACTTCTCACAGTAACTCTCTTTCTGTGAGAGTCAGACCCACAGTGTGATAACTGGCAAGGGCATTTTTAAAGCTACTCCTGATACTGCTAAAGGTGAAAATGAACAGTCTTCACTGAATTTAATGCTTTAATCCCCAAAGTCTTAAACTCGATAACATGCTGGTTTAACACCAAATTGAAAATTGCTTAATACCTGATTTCCTGTTTCAGAATAACTAGGCACTAACTATTGTGGAAAAAAACCCAGAAACATAAAGCAAATACTGTTAGTACCCTTTGAAGTCTTTGATAAAGCAATTAGAAAAGCTTCAGAACTTATCTAATCTGATTCAAATTCAACCTGAATTTGCCTGTACATGTGCCTATACATGTACATAACTAATTGCAGGAGTACTCTTATTGAATTTAACAAAAATGGACCAAAAATTTAAGGACTCTGCTAAATAAACAATATAGGTGGATACTTCTAAAGCCAATTTACTTTTCTGGATAGTCCACTAGTCCCGGGCATATAAACAGTATTTGCCGGCTGAGAATTTGAGAACTGGCAATGAAAAATATGACTATTTGTGATGCACTGGAGCCTGATCTTATAGGAAATTATATATCTGCTTAATTATGAGCCTGCAAGAAGTTTCACGGATTTGAGGACAACAGCTGAATTTAAGTATATTCAACATTTGCAAGACCAGGATGTGCAGGTGTAACATTTTCAATGCAACATACACCAACCCATCTAATTCTGATAAAAACAATGAATACTGGAATCTCACAAAATTTTAATGCTAAGATTAAATTGTACCTTTCAATTAATTAGGGTTTGTGGATTTACTCAGTTTGAAACAAAAATTAACCCATTTTACATCATAGGAGATCCTGTATTGCAAGTTCAACTTTTGTATTCGTTAAAATAATTTACATCTTAAAACATTAGGATGGGTATATCCCAATCAATTGTAGTCATATACCACTTTGAGCCTACCTTGGTTGGTACAAACTCCCTAATAAAGTTGACTCCATGTTCTTTCATATATTCACCAATTTTGTTTGCCATATCCTGGTCAAATCCTCTTAAGAGGATGGATCTCACCATTACAGTGACATCTAATCCAAGGCCTGCAAGAAATCCTGCACATTCCAAGGCAACATAGGAAGCTCCAACAACCAGGGTTTTCCCTGGACAGTAAGGCAGAGAGAAAAGATCATCACTAGGAGAAAAAAAAAAAGAAGGAAAAAAGAAAATACAGTTAAAGGCAGCCCGAAGAATGTATCACGTTTAATATTTATCTAATTTATTTTGTAACAATAGGACTTTATTCCTCTTCCTGCTCACTAAAAAAACCCAACTTAATTTTATGGACATTCATCTGGCATACAAGATCAGTACACGACAGATTAAAAAGTTATAATTAGGAGTACACACACAAAAAAAATGAAAATTCTGAATTATCACAAAAATGTTGAGTGTTTTAACAGAAATTTAGGACAAATTGTTAAAAAGGTAAGTTGTTGGGTCTTTTTCACCTCTAAATCTTGCTTTAAATATTTTGCTATAAATTTTAGCTCCTCAGAACTAAAAGAGGAAGGAGTTCAGCTTCAGGATAAAAATACCATCTTCACTTCTTTGAAGACTTATCCTTTTGCTAAAGCATTATATGCAGTGTCAAATACACACACACAAAAACCCACATTAATGCAAACCACAGTAAAAAAGCAGAGACAGAAGTATGAAATTAAGGAAAACATGTTTCTTTACTAGCTTTCCATTTCTTTCAACTGCTTCATCAAGCTACATCAGTTCTACCACGCTTTGGACCCAGATTATAAAATCAGGGCTTCTCAAGGAAGCCAGGACTCATGGAGGCACCACACTTGCTCAACAGAGACTTAGAATTTGGAAACACAATTCTCCAAAGATTTAAATCTAAAATAAGTGTCTCTTCATCAGAGTGGTGGAATAAAATGTTATTGTGTAATTAAAGGCTGTTCCTATCCCCCAGGGAACTCGGTGAAGATTATACGGAATTACAGTCTCAATCTGATAGTCTTTAACTCTGGAATTCCTGACTCTTCCACCTTAATGTTACTTTAAAGCACCACTTTACAGGCTATATTATCTGTTATCTTTAATTTCATTACTACTTATTAGAAGGGAAACATACCACATGGTGTTTTGGTAACACAGGGATTATGCCAGTTATTTATTTCATTGCCATAGGTTTGCCAGCCTGTAATTCAAACCTCTGTTTCTACACTAGATAACTTCACAGTTACTCTGATATGAAAACACATTTCATCTGCACATCACATGTTTTTGGTCAAAATGATGCTAGAATTGCTTGGCCTTATCAATTAACGAGCCATTTGAAACCAGTTTTCCCAAAATTTGAATTAACTTCACTGAGTAGCTGGAAAAAAAATGAATGAAGACCAATACATTTCTAAGAACTTCATAATATCAGCTGCTATGCCACTCCTGCTTTCTTGGTAGCTGAGCATGGAGGTTTCTTCCAAGCAGACTGTGCTCTTCAGTTTCAGAACTGAAAGACCATGAGGAGCAGAGGGGAAGTGAGTGCACTGGTGACTGGGGTAGAGACAACAAATTCATTTTATGACTAACACGCACATGTGTTAGTCATTCTTGGTTACTGCTGTTACTAGTCAGGAACAGAACCATCCTAGCCAGCCACTCACAGTCCCCTGGTGTCTACTAGACACTGATGTTTTCGGCACCTTAAAATTTGTCTATAGATATTCTCCTACCCCTACTTTCCCCTAAAAAAAATTTACATAGGGAAGAAATCCAGCAACCAAGCAGCCCTGTTCATGCTTCTTACACACAAGGAATGACCTCATATTCCTCCCTGTTTTTACCTGCTAATGCAGTATTCCTTGTCTCCAGGTATACCCAGGTAGCGTGGTCGTTCACCAGTGGCAATGAGAAATCTCTCAGCCGTGTACAGCTTCTCAACTCCTCTTTTGTTTGTTGCCTACAGACAAAGTATTAGTCCAAAGTGAGTGTTTCACACTCCTGCCGTGGGAAAAATTAGTCCGTTTGAAAAGCATCTCTATTCAGAACGTACTGTAGGAAGACACAGCAAACAAGGCTAGGGAGTACCTTAATTGTGTGTGGCCCGACAAATTCTCCATATGCATTCTCATATGTGACTTTCTTGTCTCTCAGCGCAACCCGATAGCCCCAGTTCAGTGAACCAATGTAATTCTGAACAGATTCTGTCATAGTCATCCAGTTGTGTTTGACTATCAGAAACAAAAGAGGAAAGTTCATCTTTCAGTTTGAGATTTTCTTTTTCCATAGTGAAACTTGTATTCTCAGTCAGATTTCTTTTATGAACCAGTCACCTTTAATTTACTCCTTTTTTATTCCAGGGTAACTCTACTGAAATCCAAATAATTACATCAGCATAGACAACATGAGAGGTCACAGTGGAACTGATATGACTTAAAACATAGAAAATTCAGACTTACTGCATTATGGAGAGTATCATATTGGCAGACACTTTGAGAAGGTGACAAATGAGGACTTTGCATCTCTGAGAGATGTTCCCCACTACAGCATTATATCCTAAATAAATCACAGTCCTATAACCATGCACATTGAAGCTAATATAAAGCAAAATTCATCTTCTTACATAGTACTGACAGAGACTTAAGGAAATCTTTGCTTGCAACTATATGAAGTTTCTAACAAGGATATTCTGGGGTATTCCCTTAGACTTTGTGGTACTTTCAGAAATGAAGCAGAACCTTACTGCTTTTATTCACACAACAATCTTATCAATTACTAACATGATCAGAAGCTATTAATAAAGAGATGAGAAACTGGAAGACAAAAAGCTCCATGGCTTTAGACTTGAAAAGCACTGAAGTTTATGTGTAATGTCTCTGAAGTTGCTCCACATTGTTAAAAGCAGACATGCTTTAGTGCAACAAGCACTTGATTGTGAGAACAACCTCAGGATTTTTGGTGCAAACGACAAAAATTAATAAAGTGTCCCTCTTTACCTTCTTCTGTAAACTGCCATCCAAATTTGCGTGAATCTTGCAAGGCTTGTCCAAGTAAAGCAGCCTGGTGCATCAATTTTTTAGGTATACACCCCACATTTACACATGTTCCCCCAAGACCTAAGAGAAAGGAACAGAATATGGTTTTCACATCAGTGTGGCAGATCTGAAAGATGAGAGTCGGAGTCTGAATAAAGCTCCTTTATAACAGGTTTGCAATGAAAGGAAATTTACCCCATGAGTTTCCCTGAGGTGTGGGCTTGACAAAGTCCAGTACCATCACTTTCTTTTCATATTTGGCAGCCTCCTGCAAAACAAATTAAATAAGACCCATATCTAAATATTAGAGGTTAAATTTGGAGTATATGATAACGTCATGCATTGCCGAAAAGCTTTGTGACTTTTAATTAAGTTACAACGAATGATTTGCAAGGGAACAGACAGACAGTCATTAACCTTCTGAATTCATCTGTGCATTCAGCAGGAAAAAGAGGATGAAAGGGGAAAAAAGGAAAAGCATTCATCCTGCTACACTACAGCATGGTACCAGCTGATACACAGAAGATTCTGGGAGTCCACCCTCCTCTTCTCTTCTCCATCCTGTCAGTTTGTTCAGACTATTTCCCAACATGCCCATTTACTTTTAACATACTTAATGAATTCCTAATTAATCCAGTTTTCCCTTCAAAGATGGTTTCTCCAACATTTGTTTGAAACCACATCACACAATGACATAAGCAGTTACACGGCCAAGCATGAAAACTGTGCTTAATTCAAATTCTTTTCTTGTAGGAGAAGGGAACACTAGATTTTGAGCACAATCTGTAGTTGGCAGGCTCAGCTCCTGTCCTTTTGGGTGATGTGACCTGCAGCAAGCTGACTTCACTGTCAGGATGAACAAAGATAAGCCCAATGAGGAATGACTGAGGAGCTAGAGCTGTTTAGTCTGTAAAAAAGGAGGCTCAGGGGGAACCTTATTGCTCCCTACAACTACCTCAAAGGAGGTTGTGGTGAGGTGGGGATCAGCCTCTTCTTCCAGGTAACTACTGACAGGACAAGGGGAAACGACCTCAAGTTGCAGTAAGGGAGGTTCAGGTTGGATATTAGGAAACATTTCTTCACTGAAAGAGTGGTTAAGCATTCAACAGGCTGCCCAGGGAAGTGCTGGAGTCATGATCCCTGGAAGTGTTCAAAAAATGAGCAGACATGGTGCTTGGTGATTTGGTTTGTGGGTATGGTGGTACTCAGACAAAGGCTGGAATTGATGATCTTGGAGGTCTTCCCCAATCTTAATGTTTCTACAATTCTATATTTCCCCTGAGAGGTTTCATTAGCAAATCTATAATCAGTGCCTGTAAATGACACTGAGAACTGAAATTTCTATACTGATTCCATTGCTCCCTTCATGCTTTCCTTTTTTTCTTAAAAAGGTAAAAATCCACAGCAAAAAGTGCTACCACGGAGAAACACATAAGTAAGCCCCATGTAGCTGAGAAATAACAATGACAGATTCCCCCCATGAGATGTAGCAACATAACTTTGCTACTTGGAGTAACCACAACTGTGCAGCATCACATGATGAGTTCTTAGACATGTAAGCAATAACAACTACAGGCACAGGGTATTACTCAAAGGCCTTGGGTTTTATTTGGGAGGAGCTGGACAGTCTTCAGCCTTATGTTACCAGTAATACTTGTTAAACCAAATAGCTGACAATAAGAATTTCAATTTTAAATGTATCTTACTTCATGCAAAATGCAAATCATAATTCAAACAAGGCAGTCTGTAGACACCTTTGGAAAATACTGAGGTAATGGATTTCCACTTCCAATAAAGATCTAGGTTGGCCAAGAAGCTAATTTCTACCCATTAGCAGCACCTCTGAGAAGGTTCCTCAGGAAGGTGCTTAGGGACTGAGATGTGTCATTAAAGCTTCTCTACAATGACAACTCCTAAACACCACTCAAAACAGCTTTACTAGTGTTAACTAAGTAGAATGCATGGATTTCCAAGCTCACACTCACCTGTATACTCGTGTAATACAGCAGAGCATTCCACTGCTACCTCAGCAGAGATCACAAACAGATATAACCACTTCTGCAGAGTGATGTGCACAGCCAAAAAACCTACCCTGCAGGCTTTCAAACCCTGCTGGGCTCAGTGCAGTGCCCCCCAAACACAGCAAGGCTGCTTATGGCTGGAGCTGTTCTGTGTGAACTGACAGTAGGGGCCTGGCACCTTGGTCTGAACCTGCGGTTGGGTTGCACCAAGTCAACTTGGCAGCGTTTGCACTCAGTGTGGAGATGTGCCTCCAAATTAACAAGCTCTGAGCACAACATGGAGAGGAAGATGTGCACACAAAACTGCATGTGTCATAGTGAAAGGCACACATTTAGTCAATCTAGTTAAACTACCAAACACGATTGTAGATATCTGGAACTTGGTTTAAGAGCTGTGTAGCTGGGGATTTTTTCTGTTTTGTTTTGGGTTTTTTTAAAGTTTTTTTTAAAAATGTTTTTTTACATTTTTTTAAAGGTTTTTTCAACTTCGTGAAACTGATTTGAAATACACTTTACTGCTGATAACTACTGATGACTTCATTGATCTACCATCTTCTGCTCTACTCTACAATCATTTGAAAACACTAAGAATCAATATACACTGACTTGAAGGAATAAGGCAGTTTATCTTCCCAGCTGCCATGTTTTCTGTCACGCAACTGAAAAATGATGCAACAAACATGACTGCTGTAGCTTCACAACATAGCACATGTATACAACAAAGCAGCCAGTCTCCTTATGGAAACTTCAACAGATGGCTTTTTATTACTGAAAACTGTTTTTGCATTACTGCAAGTTCCATTTTACTCTTGTTACTCTCTTCTGTTCATCCTCTGAAAACCAGTGTTTGCTTCTCTTTGTGATTCTCAGAATTTTTGTAGATCTCACTTTCAATCCTATGCCATGACAATAGTGCCTCTATTGATAGGAAAGCAGTAAACTACCAAAATAAGTTATGGATGTACAATCCATAACTCAGCCCTGCACAATTCTATTATAACAGAAGTACTTCAAAGGGACCAAGGTTCAGTGTGAATCCAATGTCATGCTGAAATATTTTCTCATTATTTTCTTTCACTCTTAAATGACCTCTCCACTTTCTGAGAACAAAAGAGATGCCTTCTGTTTAGAGGAATAATCCAGTTCCAGGTCTTGTGCAACAAAACACTTTTATTTCTATTTTCAATTCACTTATAAATAGTTAATCTTACCAAAGCCAGAAGAATCCAAATGTGCCTGACTACTGTTGTGAAGGAGAGCTACTGACCTACATTAAATTTCAGCAAGTTTCAAATATTTGGGATAATGACAATTCTAAGAACTGATATATTTTGTACCACTGTGGATTCTTTTAATTAATGGTAGATATGCCTCTAAAAGCAATATCCTCAAACAACCCCATAATTTATCTGGCTACAGGCAGGAAATACCAGACCCTAGAAATGAAGAGCTGTATTGAGTCAACCCACCACTACAAGGGCAAGACCCTAACTCTGCCTAAGTCTAGGTAAAATCTCCATTTATGCAACTATATAAGCTCAAAAACCACAAAATCTCTTCCATTGTCAAGACTTAAAACAAGATACACAACTATTTCTGAAGAGGTAGTACTTTTATATAAAACTAGATGCCTCCTGATGTTAATTTTAAATAATTTAAAAAACCGTTCCATTTATGAGTTAAGTTTTAATTCAACTACTAAAAAACACGATTAAGGTATCTACCTGCTGTTTCCCAGCAGCATCATCTCCCATTAGTGGGAGCCAAGTTTCATTCTACTAGGGAGCGTACCATGAGATTTTTATGTTTTTCTTCTTCAGAACAAAAAGAAAAGAACATTGTATTTCTGGCACTAACCTCAAAAGAAATATCACTGATCAGGTAGAAATGTTATGCCCCTACAGTGTCTTAAAGATATCCAAGACACTGAGGATGTCACCCACCTACTTACAAGGAAAATAAGAATCTGTATTTTCCCTCTCATACCTTGGCAGCTGCCAGACCACCTGAGCCTCCACCAATGACAATGAGATCATAGTCATAGGAATCTGGCACTGGCTCAGGCCCATTCATTTCCATCGGTTTCTGAGGCTTATCTTCCTTATGTGTCTGAACAGAGGAAAAAAAAAGTATTAGGGAGTATTGACACATTATCACAGCATTTAAAAATTAGTATTTCCAGCAGCAAATATTGTGATAAGAGAACATAATTGCATCTGAATTCTCTGAGCTCTGCTTGTAATTAGCTTTTTTTGTTTTCAAGTTCTTAATCCATCCTTGAATAGCTCAGTACCTGTTAAATACTGAACTATGAATTTTCTTGTTTGTTGGAGCCCAGAGTTTCCTTGCAGAGTTTAGTTTTCCATGAAAATACAACCAGTATGAGTGCCTCCTCATACTGCACTCCAGGATGAGATACATAACTGCTGACATAAGCTTTCCATTAATTTATTTTATTCTTTTCATCTGCCCTGGACTTTCCTAATTAGTGTTTTTCCCCTCCTCTTGAATATATCAGTAGGAAAATACAACAACCCTATACAACATTGTAACAATCCACAGTAATTCCCAGCCTTGCCAACAGAATGAACAGAACTCAATTAAGAAAAAAATTTCTGAAAACTACATTTTTGTAACATGTATGTGTTTATTATTGCTCCAGTTTAGCACTTTAACTCTGGTATCAAAAGGATCAAGTATGGCCACTATGGTTTCACAAGAGATTTTTTTTATCACAACTACTACCACAGAAAAACAATCCATAAATCCTAAAATGCATTTTGACAGCTGTATGCCAGAAAGATCATAGCACTCTCTTTCTAAAATGAGCCTTTGTACTTAATTCATGAAGCTGCAGATTATCAGGGCTTCAAACCTTCATGCCTTTGGAGTTGCTGAGAAAATTCTCAAATGACTCTCAAATCCAGGACAAGATCAGGATTGACTCAGCTGATGTAAATCAGTATCAACAAAAGTCATGGAAAAACTTTAAAGACCAAAAATTAAGAAACCCATGCCTTGTCACTTTATGAATCTGCTTGCTTTTATTCAAGTGTTTCCATGCACCTGACTAGATAGGACTTGATTCAGTACTACTGGAATAGTGGTGGCAAATCAAAGGAAAGAAAAAAAGCCCAAAGAAGTTTCGATTTTCTTTTCGCATTAAGAAGCCCTTTGTACTCAAACCATTCTACTGTCACCTTTCTCTGAGGTTTCATTAGTCCCTCTCTATAACCATGTCTACTCTACTGACGGCTGCCAGCAGAGATATCACTGACAAAAGTCCCCTATCCCTCAATTACACAGCAATGTCAGCAGAAATTCAGACTGTGTGTCTGCCTGTAGAAAGTTAGATTTTAACAGTATTTCATAAGTCTGTTAACAGTAGAAACAAAACCTAGAAACCACCTGTGGCTGCTGTGAAGGCAACCAAAAACACCTCGTTCTTTTTCCTCCTCTCTGCAATCCCAACATTCACCCCTAACACTAAATCTACTTTGTGCCCGGTTCCCTTATTACTATTTTTCTAACACAGCCATTAGCCAGGCTCAAACTTCCTATTGCAATCAGAGTAACAGTGGAAAAGGGGCATATATTGTATTATGATATGCAGCTTCACTTTATTTGTATTTAGGGATGTAAAACTAGAGAAAGGGTGCCATTCTTTACCAAAGCACACCTTCTTGTTTCCTTAGTGGCAAAGGAATGGTGTGAAGCCTAAGGGCAGACCAACTCCTACACAGTCATCAAACCCAGCTACCAAGAACGGTATCTTTATGATGCATGCAAAGAAACCACAAAAACTGCTCATGAAATTTGATTAGATCACTACTTATATAACGCTACTTTTGAAAAATGCTTTATATTTTCACATGGATTAAGAATCTTCAGCTTTTATTCCCTCCTGTTTGGTTCATCTTTCATTACTTCTTCACAGTAATTCTGTATGAAAACATACTAAAAGTTGAGATCAGAAGAAGTAGATTACAACCTCCCTCTGAAGCCACCTCCTAGAACCTCGCTCCAAAGCAGCCAGGATCTTGACAAGCTCTATGTCCCATTTACCAGGGGAACTTGTTCATGACCATGATCCATCCTGGGAACGGATCTCCTCCGTTCTTCTTCCATGAACTGCAATTTTTACAAGAAAGCCTATATGCTGATTATTTTTCAACAGCAAAACTAAAACGTATCTCCCCCTACCTTTAAAGTTTTCTCATGATCTCCTGTCGGCTTCTCCTGTACAAAAACTGGCCGTGAAGTTTCTGCTGCTACTTCGCGTTGCCCTTCTCGCAGCTTTGGGGCTCCCTCTGTGAAATAAAGAGTAAAATAACGTATTGTCTGGAGAGACGTCCTTTATGAAGGCTGTGCTCCTCCAGGGAAATTGTCTGGGGGAGTGGCCTGGCAGCCTCATTGCTTCCTCATCAGCGGCATGCCTGTCCCAGGGCAGCGTTTCCTAAGGCGGTCGATGAGTCATTTGCAACGTTAGGATGACTTGCAATATTTTTCTCTTGAATAAAATCCCATATGAGAATTGGCTGAGATTTCAGTACTTTCTGCCAATCTAACAATATGCTTGTAACAAAGCAAGGAAATCATGTTTGCTATGGCTAAGCCCGAAACTTCAGTTTTAAAGGAAAATTATTTTCAGCTTTCTTGCCCAGAAAGTGACATTCTTATTCTGATGTGCTCTGAATTACAGGTTTTTATCTTTCTCCTGCAATTAGTTGTCTGGAAACTTCTTTCAGTTCAAAGTATTGATATAATTGGTTTTTTCCATGCAATTTCTTCCCCCACTCCCAAGTAATTTCTAACACGTGGTACTGCTCAGACTATGAAATCCTCTAAACAAACATATTCCAAAGTCTGAAAAAGATCAGCTTGTCCACTGGTCATAACTGATTTTAAATATATATATATATATGTCCCCAATATAAAAGTTTAAGTATATTAGTGAATAGGAAAAAAATAACATATTTACACATGGTGAAACTTTATGTGATGTGGCATCAAAAAAGATAACAAGGGAAAATCTAATACTTGATTGGAATCCATTAGTAGCTCTACCTTCCTGCATAGAACTGAGTTAAGTTTAATTTCCAATAAATGGGGCAGTACACACTTGTTTGTACTTAATCACATACCTTGCACTGCACGACCAGCATTAATTAGCAAACCCTGACACGTGCCCATACTTAGAAAAACAGCCATACTGAATGCTATGTATACATTCCTTGGGCACTGAGCCCACAAACCTGAAAAGCATTCACACACACAGATATAAATGAAAAAAGGCAGTCACTGAAAATTGGTTTATAATCTTGTCATCTCTGATTTCTTCTCTGAAACTTGGTGATAGAATTCCTTTATCTCACAAAGGTATTGGGAACATTACTTTGCTGATGGTGGTAAAGGGATTTAAGGATCAGAACTGTTATGCAATAGTTAATAGTAATATTAGTGATGGATAATACTTTTCCGTTTCTAGTTGGGGAACATACAAATGTAAAAAGACAAAAGCAAGAATACAGGTTTTGAACAGCCTTCAAAAGAATAACTTCACAAAGGATAATTTTTTGCTTCAATATATTATCAAATTATAATTCAGTGTATATCTGAAGCAACTGAAGGAATACTTTATTCTTACAACAAGTTTGAACAACCTCAGGAATGTTCACCTAAAACCATATCTTCAGTGAGATAAAAATCTAGCCATTAGACAACACAGACATTTATATAAACATCTCTAATTATTTTCAGGTAGATCTGTGCCAGAGGTGCAAAACTTTAGCAATAGCCCCAAAACCCAAAGGCAACCATAACCTCTGGCAGAGACTTGAAAGACTCTGTATGTTGGCTGCCTCTGCTGCTGGGGGCCTCTCCCTTGTTGGTTTGGGCAACCTGCCACAGGCAGGATGACAAAGCAGAAAGTGCTCTGTGCGTCACCTGCTTGCTCTCCATAAAATTCCATCCTTTAACAGCAGTTACAGTAACCTATGGTCCTTGTGAATCAATACTTTCCAAAAATGAATCAGCAGACACCTTTTTGCAGAGTGAGACTGATAAGGGGAACCTGAATCACGGATCTGCTCTGGATAACTCTCAGAGATGTAGTGGTGAGGATGAGGACCAGTCTCTTTGCCTGATAAGTATCCGTGTTACTTCAGCAAGTTTGTAGCGACTCACAGCAACTAAAGGAAGATCCAGCGAGGCTCTTGCCCAGTGCTACCACAATCTTCGTTTTTTGTTAGTCCCAATCTAGATGGTGGCTGTTGAGTGCTATCTACCTTATGACCCTCCAAGTGCTTCTTCATGTGTGAATTGATCTCACAAATCAATAGACAAGTCTATTCGCTTCCACCACACTGTTTTTTTCTTCTTGCTCTCTGCATACTTGGCACGAGCCCTGGCAGACATCAGAGCTTTGCATGAGCTAAATCAACTCACTAACCCAGGAGAAAATTAACCCAGGAGAAGAAAAGCTGTGGACAGTTTCCCACCAGTCCAACAAGCTCAGCCAGCACAGGGAAGGATCCCATAAGCACCACAGCTGGTGCCAGGCAGAAGGCATATCTGTACAGATCAGTAGGGGCAAAGAGGGGGCAGCAACATTTCCTACACTGGTGGCAGCAAAACTGCCAGTTTTGCTCAGTGGCTTGTTGAACCAGAAAAAAACCCCACCTTTTAAGCCTCACTTCTTGAGCAGAGGGGAAAAAAACGCAGTGAAGCAACTATGGTATTTTTAATCCGTATCCTTCCTTATTGGGAGTGAGCTTCCACACAAACCAAAGTCCTTCCTGGTACTGAGGCCTCTGAACTTTTGACTGTTGGTTGTGTAACCTTGTAAGCAGAACTGCTGCAGGATAAGAACCACCTTATTCTGCAGAAGTGTACAACCAGTGATCCCAAGGGCTGCTGAGGCAGGATGTGGGGACTCCTGGAAAGCACTTATGCTTCAACTACTCACTGTGAAGATCTGGAAGTGGCACTTCAAGGCAAAAGTCTTCACTTTTTTACCTAGATTTTCTGTATCACACAGAAGAACATTATCAAAAAGAATAAACTTCACATTTTTGACAAACTATAATTTTGAAAATAGCTGCCTCTACTCCAATAGTTCAGAAGATGACTTTAAATTTGTAATGTTTCCAAACAAGCATGTAACTCGCTTTACAGCCCTTTCTTCAGGCATCTGAGAAGTACGGGTCATTTCATACAACAATGAACATTTACCTTACGTCCAAGTGAACCTTTTAGGTTGAGAAATTTTCAGGTTTTCCCTCTTCTAGGTTTGCTCATCTCTGCACTGTCAACACAGGTCACTACCTCCTCCTTTGCGTAACCTCAAACATTTGGTATTGGTGGGAACGGAGCCATTACATCATTCAGATGACAAGGGGGAAAAAAACAAGCCTTTAAAATACACACCTCCAGCCTGGATCATATCACAAATCCACACTGACAGGATGCCTTGCAATCAGCTGATCTGACAAAACCGAGAAAAAATTGAAGCCTAGGGCTTTGCTGGCATGCACGCCTTTTGCTTTACCTATTAAACTGCCTTTATCTCATACACGAGTTTTCTCACATTCACACTTCCTAATTCTCTCTCCCATCCCACCAGGGAGGAGGGAGTGAGCAGCTGTGTGGGGCTGAGCTGCCAGTTGGGCTTAAATTACGACATTCTCAAATCCAAAACCTAGCAAGCTTTGAGACTGACAAGCAAAAGAGTAAAGTGCATTTTCCTAAGAAATCAGAAATTCTTCAAACTGTTTTTGCTTATATTTATTCAGTGTGTTGCTGCAAAGTCCTTTAATTTTAATTGTATTCTTGTTAATATGCTTTTCATATCTAAAGGCTTAAAACTTCTCCCATTTAAATGACAGATAGGTTGAACGGGATCATGATCAAGGCATAATGTGGAATAACTGAACTTTACATCTACTTGGAGCAGGGAGTCTACTTTGTCACAGATTTCTGTTAGCAGAATCCTGACTGTAGTACACAGTATTACTCCAAAACACCCGTCTCTTTCTTCAAAACATAAATTCTTTCTTCACCACAACTATTTGAGTATAAAGGGCCTTTAAAATAATTTCCATAAAGTAGCAAAACATGTAGATACAAACTTTCTTTTGGGAACCTGGCAACCTAAGTGTTCAGTTCTCTAAGGTGGAGGAGAAAAAAACCCTCATCATTCTCAGCAAAATAAATGCAGTTAATATATGAAAAAGGCAGAAAATGGCAGAAAGCTTAACAGTACTGTTTTCTCAAAGGACAATAAAAATTTACTGAGAACTGTTAATCTAATCTCTACAGAGCAGGGCAGGAATTACAAAACCAAGACAAGCCAAAGAAGAAATACTGATAGAGGAATGATGAATGCCAGATAAAACAAAATACTAACTTTCAAGTGACATCTATCTGAGGGCCTGATTCAAAGCTCTCTATATACAACAGAAAAGTTCCCCCTCAAACAAAGCCCTTAAATGACAAAATTCACCCTTTTCAGCTCAGTTTTCTAATGAACATCTGGGGACTGACTCAGCAACATCCTCCAATCTGCTTTTCACTCAAGATAGGTCAGCACTGTGTTTTGAAGGCTGTAATCCACCACCTTTGAAAGCCCAGAAGAATGTGAAGAGCTGTTAACCCAAGGCAAGAAACTCAACACTAAAATACCTACTTAGCCTCTAACAACCAGCCACTCAAGTTCATACCTGTCACATCCTGATAGTCTGCAAAAGGGCTTCTGAAACTGGTTTCGGTTCCTAGTTCCTAGCAGAAGAAGTAGTTCCTACTTCCAGGCATTTGTTTTCCTTTTGCTTTTCTAAGTATCCATGTAATATGAAAAAGTACTTCACTTCACTGATTTCAACAGTTCAGTTGTACTCTTTGTTTTTTTATGAAAAGCCCTGGTAGACATGTTTCTGCTATAATAATTTTGGAACTTTAAACCCCACTCCAGCAAGACCTGGGCTTTCTCACAGACTTTCTCAGTAGTGCTCTCTGACACCAAAGTCCTGAGCAGAATCAGACAGTGGGGACTTGCCCCTGAAAGTCTTCAGCTATTCCTCATTTTTTATGTAAGTTTACAGCAAACCATACAGGAATTAGCCAGGTTCCTCTAATTAGCACAAACAGGGATGTTTTCTGTGAGCATAACATCACATGCTGGCCTCAAGTATTTCTAGAATGTCTCCAATACAAACTCTGTTAGCTCTAACAGAACAAGCTATATAAATTTAAAAATGGTAAATTTCAGATTACGTCTTCCTCAGTAAAAGAAAAGCAATCCTAAATTAATTACGTATTTTTGACCACTTCCATCTTCCACTTTATTTCATTGTGAACTAAATTAACTAGGCTTTGAAAAACTTAAAGCTTCTCTGCCCCTGGAACTGTGCTAAAAGCTACAACATCTCATTTAATGATTTATATGCAATCATTATGGAAAATATAATCTTATAATACTGGTAATTTTAATATGGATTTTTGTCTATTCCCTTCAAAAGTCACTGTTGCTTTTGGATTTACTCATATTAGTATAATGCTTCGTCTAATCCAAATCAAAGCAAAGGAAGCTGATTTCTGGTATGACTACCTGTAGGTGTATCATGCTCACAGCGCCATCCATACCGGCTCACCCTTTATTTGAGATGACCTGAAAAGGCTGAGCTTCCTGACTTTTCTTCTTGAAATTCCTGTGGCCAACACAAACCAGTGGCTCCCACAAACTGTGATTAATACTCTCATGCCACCCCTTTTTTTTTTTTCACTGGTCAGTAAATAAACAAGCTTCTGACAGAAGGAGGAAACATCACCAGCCACACTTATTCAAGAGCGGTACCTGAGGCACAGAGAGGTAAAACAATACTCAGCAGGGCTGGAACAGGATCTCCCAGATGCTGGTGCCATTCATTATCCCTACTGCCCCCGGCCATGCCTTTATTGTCTCTACCACAACTAAAGCCATTTAATTCAATCCCACACACCTCTTTGTAATCAAGCTTGCATTTGAGTCATGGAGAACATAAAAAATATGGTGGAAAGCAGCTCACACAAAATCAGGTTAATTGTCAAAAAAGCCAGTATTAAAAGTGAACATTGTTAAAGGAAAAAAAGTTATTTGTAGGTGATGTCCCAGAAAGAGTATGTAGTTTAAGGAGGTACTATACTATACCATGGAAAGTACTTAGATATTTGGCTCAAAAAACTGTGATTTTTTTTTTTCTTTTTTAATAGCTGGGGGAAAGAAACCCCACTTATTGTAATTCAGAGTAATCAAAGTTTCTTGTTTTGAAAAACAAAAGGACTTGGGTGGAACAATTTAATCCTTCTTGCTGCAGCCCAGCAAGCAATGACACAGCATTTCTGTGAGGTGAGTGAAGGTGCACAGTCTAACAGGTCGCTGCCCTGCAAACTCTCTTGCCAACTAAGTGATATGACATAACCAACCTGATGCACACAGGCTCTAACAAAGCTCTGGCTGGAAACGGTTGTGAAAGATGGGTGTAAAACAACAAACACGTTACACTTGTAAGCCAGAATTACAGAGACGTGCTTGCTTTGTGTCAGGCTGTGCATACAGCGGAGGAGATAAGGAAGTGGAGAGTTTCCTTCTCACTCTACTGGGGATGCAAGGCCAGGACACAGGTGAGGTGACCATGTCAAACAGCACTTTTTTCACCGAGCAGCTGACTCGACAAGCAAAACAGGCAACTTCTCTAGAACAGAAGATTAAATGAGACGCTATCTCGGTTCACTATGCAAAACCAGTTCATTAGCAGGTTCTTAAGAAAAGCTATGACTAGACTAACCTACCATTATTTTCTATGGAAATAAAAGTATTTGCATGCTTTACTTACTTCCTCCCTTTGCATTTATATCTCTTTTATGCAAATGAAAGTGCTGGGTCAGATAGGGTTGTAAGAGCCAAAAAATTACAGGAGGTCACACAACTCGACAGGGTTTGCCATAAATGAGTCCAACTGCACACTCAGTAGTACAAGGCAAAAAGGGTGCAGACAGAAAAGGCAATATGCTAAGCAAAGCAACAGCTGTGAGCTTTTTGGAAGAAAAATAGAGGGTAAAACCAAACTGAAGATCTGTGAGGAAGACCTACAATGTGACACCACATTCAAAATGGAAGGTACTGAAAAGTAGGAATGAGGAAAAAATAACCAAGCACTGGAAAAAAATGAGTCGAGATACTACAAACTGGAAGGCAGTTGCATTGCAACAGGCAGGTATCAAAAATGGACATCAAAGATAGAACATTCTCAGGAGATAGCAGTGATAAAGAAAAAGGATAATAAGTTACCAATTTGGCATAATGTGCATGATTCTATCTGGTATTTGGGTTGTTTTCTACAGGCACAATCCAAACAATAACAAGACACCCTACCAAAGGGTGTCCAAGATGAGCTTAATGAAGGAACAACTTTCAGGTAGGAACAAGTGGAAAAGTTTTGAAAACAGAGAAACCACAAAAAAGGACTGGAAAAAAGGAGACAAGTACCACACATTGTTGAGGGCCAAGCACTGTTTCCGTTCACAGCGGAAATCAAGGGGATGGCATAACTATAACAAGGGTAGAGGAAGCACCTGGGCATTAAGCCACGTTAAGCATTTGAGTCTACTCTACTTCTCTCCATAAAGAGTTCTGTGACACATCTGTTATTGTTACCTGAGCAGCTCACATGTAAATTATATGGTCAAGGCATTTCCAGGAAATACTGCAAAAGTAAAAATATTTGGGGCCTCGTTACTCAGACACTCACCACATGTAAATGTCAATGCAACTTAATCACTGTTGGTGTTTGTACTCCAGCACAGAACTAGGACCACCAAAGTGGATCCCCTGTTACTCCATCTCACAGTTATGCTGCATTCAGGGGCTCTCAGATTAGCACTAGCAATGAGGAACAATTCATTTAACAATACTTTATTAATTCCCTTTGCAGAATCCAGCCCAAATTTCATTCCATGTCTACTGTAACTTTCCAGGCCCACCAGCTGTGTGCTGTGTCCTGAGTGCCCAGTCCTAAAAGAAGCTGAGCAACTTCAACTTATGTCAAAGTCAAACTGAACTGAAACACAGCTGCTCACAAAATTCAACTAGCATGAGGGTCTGGGAGAAAAAAAGCAGCACTTGAGGCTGTGCCAAGGTACAGTCCAACAGAAACAAATAATACGTTTTATAAAGCAAAAGCTGCAATTCAGGCTATCTTAATTCTGAGATGTGTAAGTTTAGACCCTTATTGTATAGCTCTGAATTTTGTCCTTAATCCTTTCCGCAGTAAAATGCCTGTTTATAATACAAAAAGCTAAAAAGATGTGGAGACAAATTAACAAAAAAATCAGGAAAAGCACTCTCTTCTGAGTTATTTCTAATAACCTTATTTCATACCTTTATATCCACAAAATGCCATAAACACTGCACATGTAAAACTCAATTGGTGAAGTAAACTGAATGGTATTTGAAGATTGAGAATAACCTTTTTGAAAGCACAAGCTAAGGACAAGAGAATGTATTTAATAGCTACCTTATGCAAACCCTATGTAAGCACTTTATCTTAACATTTTTACTTTTTCCTGTGCTAGCCACCATTTTTCTTGCCAGTTTTGCTCATTGCCGGTTTCCCACTGCTTATTTGTTAAACATCTTTAGATCTTACAGTGAATTAATAACTAAATTTATTATTACCATTGAAAAAATGATGGAAGGGTGGGAAAAGATCCAGAGAGAAAGAACTTCTTACAGCTACCAGTAGCCCAATTTCATCCTCCTACAACACACTTAAGTTTAGATATACTTTGTCCAAGGGATGCATGGAGATATTAAAACACCCTACTGCCAGTTATGACTAACTATAGAAAGGGGTTAATTTTAGATTGCTTGTGTTTTAGAGTCAGTTAAACAATGAGTAATTAGCTTATTTGAATTATGTTTCCATTTTAAAGTAAATTATTCACATTTCTGTAATTTTTTTTGTTTTAATCTTCTATTTAACCTCTTCAACAGCACCCACAACTTCCCTCATCTCTTGTCCTTGGTGGACATTAAAAACTTTGACGTGTTCCTTTGGGAAATGAACGTTGGGTCCATTTCAGATAATAATCTACTTGTGTGCAACTATCCCAGAAGCAAAGCTGCCTTCATGCTGAAATATAAACCTTGATGTCACATTTTAAACCAACCTTCCTGGAGAATTACTTTAAGATGCTGCCAGAATTGTAGAACAGGCAGCAGAATGTCTTAAATCGAAAAACCAAAGATACAGCAGAGCATATAAACCAAAGCCCAAACAATATGTTCTTTTAAGTCATTTACCCTAAATGAGTCAGCTTCACAAGGCTGAAAAAGCTTGTAAAGATGCAGGCTTCATTTCTGAGTTTGTGTCAGCGGATATATTGTTGGCCAGAGGAACCAGGTTTGGGTATAACTCCACAGCAGTTTACTCTGTCCCAGACTCTGTGCTACCACACCTGCATAGCTTTCAGTATCTGATTTAAAACTAAACTGGGTATTTCTAAATCATAACATGGTAGTGGCAGCGTTAGGTAAGGGAACTGTTGGGGGTTAACCCTAACTGGTATCAGGTCACCGCACTGTTCTGAAAGTACAAGGGCAACCGGACTTTCCTGACAGTGGTTTGAGAGTTTCCTTTTTTTTTCCTAGTCCTTCTTCTTAGGATCAAGGAACATCCAGTGCTTCCAATGCCAGGCTTTTGACTCAGACTGGAGGATTTTGTGTTGGTATAATTGAAAGATACTAAGCAATATAGAGCCATAACAATAAGCCTATCTCCAGAGTTTTAACTGCTATAAACCCCATATTTGTATTTGCCAGCTCCTGCTGTGCCTTACACAAATTCTTCCTCACAGGCATTTTCATTCTTTGTTTGCCAAGTATCTGACAATTTCCATATGCATAGTAAGACTTAAAACATTATATAATACCTTAAAACTCCAGAGGTGTTTTAGTGTCAATGTTCTCAAATCATTGCACATCTTTAAAAACAGTCCCCTTTCCCAAGGATGTGGTGGAGCTGAAAAAACTCCTTCAGTAGTAGATGTTCAATGAAGTACTACATCCTAAGAGTGCTTTTTCACTGAAGCAGAACTGCTGTTCAGTGCCAGATGTAAGCATCGGTTCATTTTCAGGCATTCATTACATCAAGCCCATTATATTTCTTCTTTCATCAGATTTTTATAGACCCAGTGAGAGCACGGTAAATGCTATGTCCAAGGAGGATCTCAGCCTGAAATTCTGACTTACAAGAGGGACAAATCAGACAGATGAAACACAGATTTCCCCAATGCTGTTGTGCGAACATGCCTCAATCCTGGTAGACAGAAAACATCTCCATGGGCCAGAGGGTCATTAGCTCCCGTCTAACTCCAGGTCCCCAGCATAGGCTCCCTTCAGGCCACAGTGTGTGCTAGAGATCCTCACCCAGCACTGCTGCCCGCACTCCCCAGGGTCAGGGTCCTGCTCCCTGCATCTTCCCAGGGCCAGGGCCCCGCTCCCTGCGTCCCCCCGAGCTCCCGTGAGCGGGACGATGGCACAGCCTGCCCAGCCCCGCTGGCCTCAAATAAAGCCAGTCGAGAGACAGTCAGGCTGTGTTTGGGCACAGGTAACCAGCACCGGCGGTCGGACCGCAGTCACTCCTGCTGAAGGCACAGCAAAGTTGTTCTGCAGCAGAGGGAGGGAGCAGCAAAAGAGGGAACCCTCCCGGGTGTTTCCCCGGGAAGCTGGAGCCAGTTTCTCCGTCCGCCCCTCCCGTCCCGCTGCGCCTGGAGCCCTCCAGGTGCGAGGCGCTGCCAGGCAGGTGCCCCCCGCCCGCCCGCCTACCTGCCGGGCGCCGCCGCTCCGGGGGCGCGCCGCCGGGCGCCTGCCGCACCGCCTGGTTCTTCCGCAGAGCGTTGCCCATGGCGCGGGTCGGATGGGACGGGATGGAATGGACCGGGATGGGCCGGGCCGGGCCGGGATCGGGTCCCCGCGCAGCTCCGCGGCCGCCCCCCCGCCCCGGCAGCGCCCCCTGGCGGCCGCGCCGCCCCGGCCCGGCCCCGTCGCGATGGCGACGGACGCGCCGGAGCCAGCCCGGGGCTGTGGCGCCCCCTGGCGGCGGGCCGGGCTCTCCCCGGAGCTCTCCCTCCCGTGGGATGCTGGCGACAGGCGGGCGCTCAGGAGGTGCTTCGGGAACGGGGTTTTTTCCCCACAGGTGATGGTTCATGTTAAGAAACATATGTATAGAAAAAACACTCTAACTGAACCGTTAACTGTGTGAGGCAGGAAGCCTGAGGAGGCTTATCGTGCTCTCTCGTCTGGGCTCAGGACATTATTTGTCACCACTGTCTCACAGGGCTGCCCAGGCTGCAGCCCTATCGTAGTGGCTTTCAAGCGAATTGGAAAGAGGAGAGCCTGTCAAGGATTTCTGGCATCGGCTGAGAAGCTGGACAGGGCAAGATGAAAGCTGTGATCCTGTAAACCACCACCAAACCCGCAAACAAATATCTGCTGCTATTGTTGGTCCACTTTGAGCTTTCTTCGCTATCAGTCCAATTCAAGCTTTTTTCACTCTTCATATGGAAAGAAGCACGTGGCTTGTTACACCAAACACAGCAATTTATCTGATTGGCATTCTTGCTTATGGCAAATACTGACATTTGTTTTAAAAGATTTTAAAAGATGCAAAACCAGTCATCGACGGTGTTGTTCGATGGATCTTCTTAGCTGTTGGGCTAATTGATTGCTGGCCTCTCTATTTCAGATTGACTGCTGGGCTCTGGGGCTGAGTGAGCCTGAAGGATGCTGTGATGCAACACACTACAATGAAATGAATGCTGTAGGCTGAGGAGCTCTTAGTATCAGTGACCGTTGAGTTGCTCTGTCATCCTGCATAAGTCCTAAGAGTCCCCCAGTGTAAAATGTAAACATCACATCTATTTATCCTATAACCTTCCAGAGTTGTGATTATCTTTCAGTGCAGGACTCCAACCACATCAGCTCTCAGTACTCTGCCACAAGAGTAATAGTGAACAACAAAGGGAAAAAAAGAGAACAGAATCTTGATGTTTAAGAGGCATTGCCTCCCTGTCCTCAGCTTTTTTGCACAGAACACTTAATCAATTCCTATTTGTATTCCTGTATTACTCTTCTACTCTGCAGTGATATCTCCAGTGTCAGCTTGGGTTTCAAATACCAAAAAACACACAACTATACTGTTAAGTGGCAAAAAGTCTCTGAACTTACTGTGGGAATGACCACTATGATTTTAGAAATTATGCCTTCAATATAGATCTCTATAGCAACAAAAATTATTGTGATAATGAGGATAATAACTGTTACAGGCATTCAGGGATTATTACAGCTTCAAAAACATAGTTATTAAAATAATTTGCTGAACAAGCTTAGGGAAGGAACTCTATTCCACCAAACTTCATCTCAATATTTTCATTAAATGAGAACTACCAGCTGGCAATTCAGTCAATTTGAGAAAAAAATCAAATTTAAAAAACCACCTTGGAGTGTCGTTCCTCATTCACGGTATTTCATTTTGCTTATTCTTTTGCAATTATGTTCTAATCATATTTCCTTTTATTAAGAAAAGAAAAAGGTCTTACATTGCTGCGGTGAAGATCCACTGAAGTAATGGTAAAAATGAAGTTCTACATTTGAGATGTTTTGTAAATTTGAAAACCAGTGCATCAAAAAATCAGAATTATCCAGGGTCACTTATAACCAAGGAGTCTCGCTGCAGAACAGAATCTTGATGCTGCACCCAAACACTAGCACACGTTTTCACCTCTTTACCCCACTCCTCTTAATCGGTTGCTTCCTGCAGTGTTACTCTAACACAAGTTGTTACAACCTCCTCACAAACACTTCCCTCAGGCCATTCAAAGTACAGCTGGAGAATTTATGTTCCTTAACTCTTATTTTAGTCAGACTATTACTGATCTTGGCCTCTTAAAAGATAATTCCTCTTTGTTGTTTTCCACAGGCTTCATGCTTTCTCCTGAATCACAGGTTGGGATCAACTCCAAGGACCAATTAAACTTTTTTCTTTTGGGTGATTTACTATTGTGTCAGATCATAATTTCTCCAGTTTTACCTACTTCTTTACGTCCTTCTCCACAGAGGCCTGTTGTTTGCTCTCACAGTGTTCTCCAAATTAAATCTTTTTTTCTGGCCATGTTCAAAAAGTATCTGCCCTTTTTCTATTTAAATTTTGCCTAGAAATTACACTTTTTATGAGGCTTAAGAAAAGTTGAGTACATTAATTTATCTTTTAATTTATTCTTAGTTGACTGAACTATACACATACATGAGGTCCTGTGCTGGACCCCTGAAATATAAGCAGAATATGATGATAACAATAATGGAAAGTAGAAGGAAGAGGATGGAAGAAAAATGCAGTATATTCCAGTTATTAATAATGTGATCTGATGCCTTGTCCACGTTACACATATTTTTGTCCATCTTTGTCTTTTTCTCACTATTTAGACTCTTTGGGAGAGAGACTGTATCTTCCTCCCTCTTTAGAAAACACTTGATATTTAAATTTCTACTGCTGTCCTCCTCATAAATAATCTTCATGCTGTCCTTTTCCAGTCATAAGGACACACACAGGAGAGCAGTCTTCAGGATCATAAGCTGAAGGGCACTCTGTATACTGTAGTATCTCCCTGACCCAGATGCCAATTCAAACCCCTTTTGAGGGTCAGAGGTAAGTCTGTCTACTGAAGTCAGCAGGAGACTGAAGCCCTATTTCAGTTTGGTACTAAATCTTCTCTGGGTGGTGCCAAGCAATAGGACAAGACAAAATGGGCAGAAATTGATACACAGGAAGTTCCACCTGAACATGAGGAAAACTTTACTGTGCAGGTGACCGCGCACTGGAACAGATTGCCCGGAAAGGTTGTGGAAATATTGTTGAAAATATTCAAGTACACGATCCTGTGCCACGTGCTCTAGGACGACCCTGTGTGAGCAAGGAGGTGTGACCAGATGATCCACTGTGGTCCTTCCAACCTGACCCATTCTGCGATTGTGTGGGTTTGTCTGTTTTTCTGTTAGTTCTACCTACATGAAAATTTAGTGCAGATCTTCAGAACTGCTTTGTTAAGAAGCAGGACAGCAAGGACTGTCTCATTAGAAATATCTGTGCTGAAAATCTGTCATGTACATCCTGTTTTCAGTATTGGACTATTATAAGGCATAGACTGCATGAACTGCCAGTGCTGGGATTAAGAGATTGCCTGTGATAAATTCAACTAATGCGTAAAAAGTCCATAAGATACTGGAAGGACTAATAAAAATAGTAATTACATTAAGATAGTCACTGATAATGTTCTTCACAAAGATGAAATATAAGGTGTTTCACTCTGTCTTGAAATCTCAATAAAGACATTTTATAGCAAATGTATTTGGTGCTTGATTTCTACTGAAGAATCTGTGACAGAGCTGTGATTATCTAAACGGTGCATCAATGGGACCAGTCCCTCAGTCATTTCTGAGACAATTGATTCCCAGTTCTCTGTGACTATTATAAGAGTGATCATTAAAATAATATTAGAATTTCTGTCCCCACAAAGATTTCTATATGTTGTTTCTATATATAAACTGGGAGGAAGGCTGTCTCAGTAAATGAAGAGCCCACAGTGCCACCTTCTTATAAAGGACAATATTCTTGGTGCTGAATGCAAAATCACCTAAATATTAGTGTTAATAAAGCTGACACAGTCCTTGCATTTTCAGAATATTAACGTAATTGAAATACCACTGGTCATTTTTTCAAGCTTAGATTCATTTTCTTACCTTAGATCAGTCACCTCAACGTTTGGCCTCTTGTACAGGCTCTGGATCTGAGCTCCTTCTGTAGCCGACAGAGAAAGACAGGTATGTTCAGATGGTAACATCCTTCTGGAGACAGGTACTTCTAGAGAGTGAGCCTCTCCCTAGTCCTAACTTTGGACAAATTCAAGTAAGAAGAATTCCAGTTTTCATGTTTAAATTGACAGAAGAAATCTATGTCTCTGCCTGCACTGTAAATGTGACACTGTCAGTCAGTATGTTAGTGACAGTGAAGGGGCACTGCTAAGATCCCACCCGTGTGATAGATTCTAGGGGGAAAATTTTGGTTTTGTGATGCTGATGACACAATGGTAATGTACACAGACCTTTGAATCAGTGCAGTTTGGGATCCCATGTCTACAGGAAGAAAACTACAAACACTCCCAATTGCCACAGCCCCTGGAAACCTCTGATTCTTCTAGGAAAGTCCTGAATTCCTACATTCATGCTGTCCTGGTTTTGGCTGCGATTGAGTTAATTTTCTCCCTAGTAGCTGGCACAGTGCTGTGTTTTGGATTTAGTATGAGAATAATGTTGATAACACACTGATGTTTTAGTTGTTGCTAAGTGGTGTTTACTCTAAATCAAGGACTTTTCATCTACTCATACTCTGCCAGCAAGCAGGTGCACAAGAAGCTGGGGAAGCACACAGCCAGGACAGCTGATCTGAACTTGCCAAATGGATAATCCATACCATAGAACGTTATGTTCAGAAAACAAACTGAGGGGAGTTGTCCAGGAGCTGCTGATTGCTGTTTGGGGACAGGCTGGGCATGAGTCAGTGGGTGGTGAGCAACTGTGCCATGCATCACTTGTTTTTCTTGAGTTTTAGTCCTCTCTCTCCTTTTTTCTACTACTACTACTACTAGTAGTACTATTATTTTTACTATTATTATTACTACTACTACTACTACTACTAATAGTACTAGTAGTAATAATACCATGGTATTTTATTTTAATGCTATTATCTCAACCCATGAGGTTTACTTTTTTGTTGTGATTCTCCTCCCTGCTGAGGTGGGGCGAGTGAACGAGTGGCTGTGTGGTACTTGCTGGCTGGGGTTAAACCATGACATGTGCCAAGCAAAAAGAAGAGATCAACCTATTACCTATTTTGCAAATCAGCCATATGGACACAGTGTGAGAATATGGGCTTTATAAAGATAAATTTTCATGATACAGAGCAAAATCTAGTTCTGTAGCCGTCCAGAGCCCGTACTCCCTAAATCCACTACATCAGGGCCAGCAGCCTCTGGGTTAACTTTGCCATCGGAACTGGACTGAGCAATAGCCCACATTTCCTCACTTCCCATCTTCATCTGAGCTGCCTTCTGCACTCCCTCTGCAGTACCCAAAACAGAGCTGTAATGGAAGCCAGAATCCCCACCCCTGGGAGATGTAGGGTTTCACTGCATAACCATTAAGTAGTTTGTCCTCTTGCACAGTAGAATTAAATAAGGCATCTTTCACCATACTTGTGCTACTAAGAAATTTCAATCCCACGTGTAGCTGATAACAGGGAGAAAATCCAAAAAATATCCACAGAATACAGTTGAATGCCGATGATATCAAACAAACCCACGTGAATGACACTTAGGAAATGTGTGATAAATTTAGCTACAAAAAAACAAATTAAAGTTTTACCAGAGCTACTTAGCCCTTCCATTTTATACTTTATATTACTTGTCATAAGGTTTGAAAAAGCTAAATGGTTTCATCCTTTGCTATTTAAATTGAGCATTGATTTTTTTTCTCCTGTGTTTTGAAAAGAGCCAAAACCAATGCAAATGGTTTTATCCAGGAGGCTGTAATGGCACAGTTGCAAAGCAAGTTCTTCTCAGATTGCATCTCAAACTCTGTCATTGCTCTGCTGAAAACAAAGCAGAGGAGATATTGTTATAGTTTTACCTCCACCTGTTGCTGTATTACTCATAGACACGTTAGAGGCTTCTGTCAAAATCTCTTCTAGTCCTTCAAATGGTTCTGTCTGGACCGACATCTTGCACGTGTACTTTGAAGTTCTCTGTTGCTCTTGTGGAATGTTTATATTTGATGTTTGAGACATGTTTTAACATATAAATTACCTGATTACAAGTCAGTTCTGCTCCAGGTACCCTTCAAAGGGATTGCTGCCAACCACATTTAACCCCACCAGGCTGAGATTAACTAGCACAGCTACACTTCCAGCGATATATTTATATTGACTTGTTTAACTACCTGTTCCTGTGGTGAAAACAATAAGTTGGTTTTCCTTTTCTCTAAAGGAACAAGACTTAGGCATTTATACACCACCTATGTGCCTTACCTCCCCCCAGTAATTTTTGAAATGTTGGTCAATTTTAATCAGATTTACTTAGTGGAATATGTCTCAACATGCTACATTTCTGTGCATCCTGTAAAAGAAAGGTTGGAAGTTAAGTAGTAGAGAGGAAAAGGCTCAAAAAATGAGTTCAGTTCTTCTAAGGGATTGCATACAGGAGCTCAGTCTCAAGAAGCCTTCGGGAAATGGCTTCACTTGTCATTTCTTTCCTCAGGTGCTCTTACCTCTCTTGCTTTCCCAGTATCTAAGCCATTCACAGTTCAGCTCAAGGCAGGAAAGTGATACTGCTACTGATTCAGCAGATGGGGAATGGAGGCAAATATAATTAGAATTCAGACTTTCACAGGTATTTAAACACCTCTCTGTTGAAATCTGATGGCTTGGATTTACAGTCCTGGTCATACAAGAAGCATGTGGTAGACCTGGGAATTGAATCCAAGCTTGCACCTCACTCTTCGGACCACACTTTCTAAATGGGATGCAGTAATTTCAGAATTGCACCTGTCCAGCCCCCTCTTTGTCTGGATACCAGTCTGCTGTGAATAAACATATCCTTTGGCCCTCATTGTGTGAGTGTTAAAGCTGACTACTCTTATAGGTTTGCCTCTCAGGTGCACTGTCACCATGCAGGCCCTGTTCATGACTCCTATTCACAGCTCTGGGATGGCACAATACGAAGGTCACCTGAGCAACCACTTCCTTCCAAGGGTAGCAGGAATTTTAGTGTTAAAGGGGGAATACTATCTAAAAGGAAGGTACACTTATGTAGCTGAAGAATTTTTCAACACCACAGAAAGATACTGATCCTTGGAAAAGTAAAAATGTCTTGAAATTGATTTAATTCCATCTGGTCTCATCCTACTGTGACTTGGTTAATTACCTGTAGATAATTTCTTCTGGATTTCTGCATTCAGTCCTTTTCACATAGCATTGCTTGGCTCTGTAGCAGCTTTCAAGTATTTTTTAATTAGGATTGTCTAATATAAATAAGAACTCCCTAATCTACAAAAAAAAAAAAAAGGGATGATAACAAGCATTAGAAAGATCACTATCAAGAATGAATATAAGATCCTGAAGCACCACGGAGTTCATAGGTTTAGGACAGACCTATTTCCAATCTGTTACACTAAGAATTTCACTGTTTTGAGAACTCTGGAGAACGTTAGAAGAATAACCCACACACGCACACATCCACTGCTATTTCTACAAAAATTGTAATTTCTCATTTCAAACACATACTTTTCCAAATCACAGAGGCCAGAGCACAAGGAAGGCACATTCTGAAGCAAGCTGATGTATCTGTTCTTGTTTAAAGAAGCATACTTGCTCACCTTTGACAGCTTTCTTAGCTAACATCTACTAAATAGAACAGAAGATATCTGAAGTTTTTGATTCCCTTACTGAAAATTTCATACACAAAATGGCAGCCTCAGGAAATAGGTCATGACCTCATGAAATATGGAGTTTGAGAATATACTTAGCATAGGAATAAAACAATAATCCAATTAAAGAATGAGTGATAAATGTGTGACAGAAATTGTAACTTATGGAGGAACACAAAATAAAATGTATGTGAAGGGAAATCCTGGCTTGGACTCCCTGACCCCAGCTGGCTGAGAAGTTTAACCACTGAGTGCTGTTCTGTCTCCAATAACAGTGAATGCTTGTTCCTACTATGCTGTCCTAAAGAAAAGCACTAAGTAAAACAAGTGGATAAGTAGTTTTTCCATGAAAACAACATTGATAAATGTCAGCAAAAACACCACGGGAGAAACAATGTTTTTGTTTCAAGTTTGAAAGTTTTGAGGGCCGTGCTATCAAGGAGATTCAAAATATCGACTAGTGGCTTGAAAGAAGGGCATTGTCTGCTCTGTGCCCTGAAGAACCTGCACACTGGTCAGTGTTCATCTCTCTGCTCACTTGTGAAATTCTGAGCTGACGTGACAGAATCCATCCAAAGATCTTAAGACTCCACAGTAAGATGAATAGTATCATCATGGTATTGCATTCAGTGAGCAAAAGCTATAAAATAGATAAAGGGGAAAATACATTCCCCAAGGCCCCAAACTTAGTGTTCTTGCATTACTTGACATCTTCTGGCCATTTAAAAAAAAAAAAACTTATTACTGCTTATGGTACCCAGGAGGCAGAATCAAGCTGCATAATAGCATTTGCAGTAAAAACCTGTGGCCATGAAAAATTCTTCTCACTTGATGTTTCAGTTTAAACTCAAAACTCAAAAATCTGAATACATGGATGATGAGTGTATCTAAATCTTTGTGATATACCAAAACATATGAAACTAATGTTGTTACATGAAACCATGTGGAAATGTGTAAACGTTATTGAGTTTTTCTTTGTTTAAATCCCAATACCAGAAGGAAGCAAGGAAAGGAGTGTACTGTATTTATCAGAGGAGGATGCTAGCAGAGGTTATTGTGAAACACAAGTTTCACACTAGTTTAGTTAAAATACTTAAGAACCTCATGTAATGAAGAACGACTACAGGTTAGAAGAACTGCACAAAACAAAAATATTCTTGTTACCTCTGTTGTGGAGATTGCGTGTACATGTGTTGACGGCAGATGTGTGGAATGTCTTTGGCTGCCTTCACCCAGAAGGAAAATCCTTCTTTCCAATTCTGGTAAATTGGCAGGACTGGTGGATTATGAAGTGTTTCATATAAATGTTTCATAAGAGAGGTTTATAAATCTCAGTAGAGAAGTCAGTCCAACTATCATCTTCACTCAGCAGCCCGTATTTCTTCAGAACAAAGCTTAAAAGCAGAAGGAAAATGTGCTCTTTAGGCCCTATATCACCAGAGGGAAATGATCTTTTCAGGTCTGCAGTGAGATTTTACTTCTGTAGAGGGAAGGGGTAACACAGACCCACAGATCCCTTCCCCCAAGGTTCTGTCCCACCAAATGCTTTGTTGGATCGGGATCCCAGGAGCCATCTTTCTCCTTCATCGACCTATTCCTCTTCATCAGCCTCTGATAAAGGCTGTGCAAAATGTAGGAAGTCACTGGAGGATGTAACCTGTTCTCTCAACAGGTTGGAATAGAGCTGAGGAACCTCTATAAAAACCTTGTCTGCCCCGCTAACAGCAGGCACTGTCCACTGAGGTGATGAGGGGTGAGGACAGGGACAAGGTGAGCAGGACATAGCCTGGAAGGG
The DNA here is from genome assembly GCF_009829145.1 of Chiroxiphia lanceolata. NCBI lineage: Eukaryota > Metazoa > Chordata > Aves > Passeriformes > Pipridae > Chiroxiphia > Chiroxiphia lanceolata. The sequence continues at coordinate 55,764,228 of NC_045641.1, forward strand.
CACTCTTTCCCCTGGTCCCCACCTCCCAGGGCGTTGAGGATGACTGGGGGACTGGAGCATCTCTCTTACAAGGAAAGGCTGGGGAAGTTGTGCCTGTTCAGCCTTGAGAAGAGACAATTGCGAAGGGGCCCTCATCAGTGTCTATCAGTATCTGAAGGGAGGATGTCAAGAGAATGGAGCCAGGCTCCTCTCAGTGGTGCCAAGCAACAGGACGAGAGGCAATGGGTAGAAACTGATGCACAGGAAGTTCCACCTGAATATGAGGAAGAACTTTACTGTGAAGGTGACCGTGCACTGGAACAGGTTGCCCAGACAGGCTATGGAGTCTCCCTTGCTGGAGGTATTCCAGAACCATCTGGCTGCAATCCTGGGCACTGTGCTCTAGAATGACCCTGCCTTGCGCAGGGAGGCTGGACCAGAAGACCCACCGTGGTCCCTTCCAACCTGACCCATTCTTTGATTCTGTGATACCAAGGCCCCGGGGAAGAGCTGCGCCTGGTCAGAGACCGTGCTACACAAGCACCACCAGCAGCAGCAGCCCTGCGGGACTGAGCCGTTCTGGTGGGGACAGCCCTTGTTGTCAGCCCGGACCCCGCGGGCAGCCCCGGCCGCCGGCCGTACCCGGGCCCGGCCGCGGGGAAGGCGGATCCGGCGCCCCCCGGGCCGGGCGCCTCCATAAAGGAGGAGGGCAGGGCCGGCCCGGCGGGAGGGAGCGCGCTGAGGGAAGAGCCGGCGCGAGTGCCGGGGAGGCGGCGCGGAGGGAGGGCAGCCCGGCTGCGGGAAGCGGGGCTCCGCGCTGGGACTGGTTCCTTCGCAGCCATTTTCCGTCCAACCAAACAGCCGATTTGCGGAGGGAGCCAACCAGGGCCGCACTGGAGGTTTGTGCCTGGCTCCGGCCAATGATTGGTAACCGGTTCCACTGCAGGCTCGAATGAAATGTCCGTCTCCCTCCCCGGGCCCCGGCGCTGCCGCCGCGCCGCCGCCGCGGGCACCAGGAAGTGCGGGGCGGCCGCCCCGGGCCCCGCACCGGCCGCGCGCCGCTTTGTGCGGCCGGAGCCGCGGGGGCCGCGCGGCTGGGGAGCGGAGCGGGACGGGCGGGCGGGGAGGGAGCGGAGCGGGCGGGCAGGGACAGAGGGAGGCGGCGGCGGCGGGGGGCGTCGGCAGGGGCGTCGGGGCGCTGCCCCCGCCGGTGTCCCGCTCTCTCCCCGGGCCCCCCACCCCCCGCTCCGGCTCCATTTTGCGGCCTAGGCGGGGGTGAGGGCAGCAGGCGGGGCTGCCCCGCGGCCGCCCGGCACCCGCCCGGTCCGCTGAGGGGCGGCGGGCGCTCCGGGGCTCGCGGCCTCCCGCGGCCCCACCACGGCGGTGTGCGATGTCCCCGCCGGCCGCGCTCGCTGTGCCCCGGGGCCGCCGCTCCCGCGGCTTTGTGGCGGCCGCGCCGGGCGGAGGGGGCTCCGCGCTCTTTTGTGTCCGCCCGGCCGAGCCCCCTCCCCTCGCCGGCGAGGGTCGGGACCCCCACCACGCCCACGGCCCCGGGCCGGGCCGGGACCCGGGCAATGGCCCGGCCGCGCTTCCCGGTGCCCCCCGCACCGTTGTCGGGACAGAAATTTCTTGGAAGGTTTGGCGGCGTTTTGCAGGGATAAGGAGCGGAGGGCGAGGCCCCGGGATGTGCGAGTAGCCGGGTGGCGGTGCCGGCGGGAATACGAGGCCGGGCTGGCTGCAGGGGGCCCGGGCAGTGCGGGTGAGCGGCCCCGCAGGTGCGGCCAGCACGGGAGTCACATCCAAGGTGACCAACAATAAAGTTGCTGATTAACTGCGGACTCTCGTCTTGTTCGATTTGTAAACAAGGGGTCACGACAGACGAGTTGCCTATCGAACAGATGTGTCGGGAAGGCTTGGAGGCTGTGGGTATAGGTGGGAAGATTCCCCCCCGTGCCCCTGCGCTGGCTGCGTTTGCATCATTGAAGGGCATGAAATCGGGAAGTGGGATCGATCGGCTGGCACTGGCACAGACACAGCCGGGTGGCATCGACGCTTGTCCTGAAACACACGTGGCAGGCAGGGGAGAGACAGGACACTGCCATTATCAATGTTCACACAACTCGGGTGTGTTCGGCAAGTGTTTTTGGGCAGACCTGTGTGTGCCAGCCACTGTTCTGTGTCTCTGGAAATTATGTAGTTGGCGATCCCGAAGAGTATTTTATAGGTTATTCACAGACAATAGTATTGGAAAAAAATTTGGTATGTTCTGGTAATGTTTCTGCAGCTATAAAGATAACTTATCCCCTTCGTGGGTCCTGCTGCAATACAGCAGCAATAGAAAATCAACAACTAGCTTTACCAATTTCTTCAAGGCTTAACCGAAAATATTTTGTTCTGCAAAGAACTGTCATGTAAAAGCTACCTACTGTGCTTGAGTTGCTTTTGGGAGTGCAAAATTATTGATAACAATGACCTGAACATTTCTAGGCAGTGAGGAACATAGAAGTTTGAGGTTCAGCCTTTGAATGGATTCTGTCACATGTAGTAACCTTTGCTTGTCATCCTGATAGATGGAAGTTATTGTCAATTAAAAAAAAAATAATTGCAGCTTTCTCAAAGGAAGCTTTGGCAAAATGGTAGCAAAAAGCAAAATGGCAGAAGCCACTTCAGGCATTATTCACAGAATTTGCAGGAATGGAGAAATGGTGTTTATACATAATCATTAGCATAGTGTTTCTAAACAATGAGCTAGTGATTGCTTTCATTTTCTCTTTGGTTATGTGGCCTATGGCATGACAGTTAGAATGTTAAGGGAGGATCCATCTGTAATTGTCTAGGACACCCAGGATTGTTCAGTCTGAATCATTATGAGGTCTGCCTGAGTCGCTTGAGCTCTGCATTGAGTGGGTGATTATTTATGGCCTTGGCAGCCAGCATTTACAGCTATGACATTATATTTGAGAGAAGTCAAGAACACTGGATATTACTCTTTACACTTCAGTATTTGACAGTTACAGCAGTTCAAAGCTTAACTCTTATTTGTGGTAATAACTACATGAAGGGAGGCAGCATTCAGAAGTGGAATAAAAAAGATTGTTCAAGATACTGTGAAGATAGGTAACATTAAACACTGAAATTTTTAAAGTCTGATACCTTGTTTTGTTGGCATTTAAAAAAGGTTTGCAAGGCTCTTTCTTTGGTGCTTTCAAATGCAGATCTCTAATGTCACTCTACCTTTAAAATTTTGCTTAGAAAGGAATTTGACTGAGTTTTGCAATAGTACTTTGGAGAAATACGGTATTTGGAAATTGCTGTTTGAGTGGCAGGATGCTTGTAAAAAGGGCAAAACATGACTATATGTATGCCTGATAAATAACATCAGTAGAATGAAAGAAAGTGTCAGCAAATTCAGTGATTTTGGCTGAAAATACTGGTCTGGTCTGAAGTAGCTCTTTGAAACTCTTGCTTGTCCTGTTGCTTGAGAGGAAGAAGTTTCTTGGCACACTTGAGGTACTACTGCAATGAAGGAAAAACATAACCAACTTGCAAAAGAAAAAGGCAGGATTTATGGACTGCTGATTTAATAAACAGAACAGCTTAGTTTTTCACAAAAATTGCTAGAAAAGTATCAAAAACTTAATATTGAAAGGTAATATGGGGATTTCAGTCAGGTTGCAGGAGGAAGGAGGTGCTGGTGCAGTCTGTTCAGCACTGCTGCCCTCTTCCAGCTTATGCAAAAGCAACAAAACTGCCTCTGTTCATCTGTTCATCTTGTTTATTTTCCCCTCCAGCTTCTCTCTTCTGCTGCCAAAAAGGAGAATGCATGGAAACTCGGTTTCTCCTGCTTGCTCCATATCACTGATCCACTCCTACTTGATGTGAAAATACATGTGTTGTTAGTCCACCCATATGTATTGGAGCTGTGCTTGTGGACGTTAGCCAGCCTGGGAAGGAGCCACCATGTGCTCTAGCATAGCTGGATCCATGTGGAGGGGACTTGGGCCAGTGATTTTGGGGCTCATAAGATGTAAAGTTGATAGGCTGTCACGAGGAGGGGGAGGGTGGAAAGGTAGCAATGCCCTGTTTGTGGTCCAAGGGAAGGAACCCGGTACAGCTGAAATGCTGATGAGCCTCAGTGATGCTGTGGGGTTCTCTAAGGATCAGTCTGCTTCTCCTAATGTTATTCTCCTGTGGGGAAAAAACACTTTGTGAGAGATTAGAGAAGCCTGAGATGGAGAGAGATGGAGAGAGAGAGAGAGAGAGAGAACAGGATGTATTTGTGTTGTAGGCATGTGCTAAGGGATTTAACTTTATGCTTTTGTGTGCCTGCTGGAGCAATGTCTCATGAATGCATTCACCAGCTGGCATTTCCTGCTGCAGGAGACACTGCCAGGTGAGAATTCAGTGGGGAGTTAGGTTCCCCAGGAGTCACTGAAAAATAAAAGGAAACTAAAGTTGTATTTTCAATTGAAAATTTTTTCTCTTTAGCAGATGAGGGTGCAGAAAGCTCAAAAAAAACGTCATGTCTCTGCTGTTATGTACTGCTTCAGAACTTTACATCTTGTGACAAGGTGTGGCAAAATTAATCTACAGTGACTGATGTGGTTACTACCTACAGTTTGTTATCATTTCTATCCTGCTTCTTTGGCAGAAACAACTGTGTGGAATGTGTGTCAAGTGCTTCAGTTCATTGCATATAATTTTCTGCTGTCCCTCTTGTAGGGTAGCGGTTTGGGAGACGGGGTGAATAAATACCACATGAAGTACTTAAATCGCAAGAGGCCTTTGGTTCCCCTTCAAGAGATCAGTTTTGCAAATCATTGCCAGATAACTTCACCATTCTGAAGATAAAAATCATGTTTCTTTGATTAGTTTTAATTTTTTTTTTCCTTTTATACTGATCTAAGCTTTAGTCCCTTAATCCCTTTGCCCCCTCAATGCTGACAGGTCTGGGCTTGCATTCTTCTTCAGTTATCATTTAGTTGAGCCACAGATAGTGGTCTCTTAAGAGAGCTCATAAGATTAAACAGGATGCAAGATTTACTTTGAGATACTGAGGTTTTATTAGTTTAGTATAGACGTGTTATAGGAACAGTCTGAGTTGTGGGCAGCTGACAGGAGCATGTTTTTTTAAGCACCCTTCAAAATATTTATACCAGATGTCAGACTAAACCTGTATGTTCATTCACTTGCATCTTATCACTGAATTTTCTTTGATGTCTGAAGTGTTTCTCTTTTAACGTATTTCTCAGGTTAATTTCCATGCATCAAGTAATTTATATATTCCTAGTAATATTCTTTTTCATTAAAGATGAAAAAACCAAAATTGAACAGAAAAACACTAGCAGAAAACTTTGTGCTGCTGCTCTGTATTCAGATTTTTTTATTTTTTTTTTTGCAGTATAGCACTAGATGTTTGTGTCCTGTACTTCCTTCATTTCTCTTCCTGGTTGTTGATAAAAATCAGATAGTGGCATGGTCGTTTTAGAGACTGACCTGTCACTTCTGATGTGCTTAGCTCTCAGTCTTGATTCAGTCCATGTGTTATGCATGGAGGAGCTTCAGTGTTTTCCTAGTACTGGAGGCAGGGGATAATGTCCAACATGCAGTAAGTACTTCTTGCAGGTGTACACAGTATGTGCTGTGAGACCAGGTGTTGGAAGCCTCCTCCCTTGTGCAATTCAGTGGCCACACAGCAGGGGTAGGAAACGGTCTTGTATTAAAAGACACTGCAGTGTCTGCGTGCTGAAACTGCCATGCAAATGGCGTGTATAGTCTGCAAGCGGGTACTTGTTTTTGAAGCAAGTTGTAACAACTCCAGGGGTTAAAGCAAAATCTGAGTGGGGAGTTCTTGCCCATCTGGACCTTTTAGAATTAGATCTCCCAGGAGATCTCCTGTTCATGAAATTTAGCATCTATTTCCATCGACAGTGGTAGCTCTTCCTACTAAAAGTGCCAGCATAAGAACTGTTGTCCTTTTAGTCTCTCGGTGACTGCAGTTAGTGTAGGCAGGGTGTTGTTTGTATGTTAATTGCACTGTTGCCTTTCTAGAGTAACTTCAGGGACACAAAGTTTAGTGTATTTTGTGGCTTTGGAGGGGTTTTTTGCCTCTTTGTTTAAAGGAATGGGATTAATTAGCAACAGTGTATTGAGAGTGTTTTCTGGTTTTCTGCGCCCTGTTGTGTGTACTACAGACCTTGTGCTGAGCTTGACAATCAGATAATGTGATTGACTTCTTTTGAACATCTGAAATTAAAACTGTAGTACATGAGCATGTAAGTGTGTTGATTATGAGATGACCAGGGTAGCAGTGGCCACAGCTTTCTGCAAGGTCATGTTTGTGTCATCCATCAGGCTCAAAGAAATACTAGTAGGGTGACTAGATGGTATATTAATTACAGTTGCTATATTCAGATGCCTAGGTCTAGATTTGAATTAAATGACAAATGTGGCTGAAGTTCTTCCATCAACTTACTTGGATTGAAGTGGTGTGCAGGGATACTGCTCCTTTTCTCACTGTGAGGCCAGACAGGCTGTGGAGGGGGCTCATGGGGCAGCTGGGCAGGCTCTGGCTGTGGGGGTCTTCAAGATGGATAATGCCCTGGGCAATCTGCTCTGAGCTTGGAGCTGACCCTGCTTTGAGCAGTGGTTGAAGTACAGAGACCTCCCGAGGCCCCTTCCAACCTGAATTATCCTGTGATCCTGGATTAGGGCCTGGTTATGCAGGAGGGTGTTACGCTGTCCATAATCTCCTGTCCCAAGGTTGTCCTGGCAGCTAAAATCTTTCTTAAAGTAATACTGACAGAAGTAATTTCAGTTGATATTAAGCTGTCAGTGCCTGTTTTCTTTATCTGAGTCAGATCTGCCTTTTTCTGTTGCAAGCCTTTTCCTGTCAATTTTGCTAATCACTGGTTTAGATTCATAACGTTGATAAACATTCACACAAATTCCCACTAATGGTGAAATAATAAACACTGTAAGTAGATCTGGAAATGTGCACACATAAAAGAATAGAAGCAAAGATGGTACCTTGAGGATGTATCAGTCTAATGTGGCCAAAACTGTCTGCAGATGCAGCAGAGGTTTAAAAGAGATTCAAGCAGAAATTGTCTTTTGAAGGGGGGCTGGGCTAATGAAAGCAAGATGGTTTCTTAAATGATATTGATGGGTCTTGGCAATAAAGGTTCAGATGGGGTAGCCTGCAGGAGGGGTGAGCAGAAACCAGTGAATTATTACATCGCTGAAGAAATTTGAAGAATATTGCAATCATAAAGGAAGGAAATATTTTAGAAGATAGTTTTCATAGGAGACTAAAAAAGGAGGGGGAAAGAAAGATCAAGGTATTTAAAATGGTACTGGGGCTGAGTAAAATTGATGCTTAAAGATTGTTGAGATCCTGTGTTAAATTCTAGTATGGATCAGAGAGCTGAAACTGAGAACAAGACTGCCAGAAAATCCTAACTTAACTTTGGAGGTGGCTTTTGGGATTTACCAGACTGCAGAATGTTAATTGTTTCGAATTGCAGAAGGAAGAGAGGGACACAACTCTCTTAATGTTGTGTGATGTCAGTTTTGGTAATCTTGACGTGCAGGACTGTGATATCCTTGCATTGTCATTACAGTGAGCTGAGTAAGCAAACAGCAGATCCTTTGGAAAATTGAAAAGCAAAGTTAAGTCTCCCAACAAAGTATCTGCAAAATGCAGACAAAGTGAATTTATGTGAAAGTTGGCACATAGAAGGCTAATGCCTAAAACACTACCTTTCCTTTGGGCAGAGATGCTGTGTAAGAAGTGAAACTGGTTTACAAAAGCCTATCAAAAGGGACCAGTAGTTCTTTAAAAAAGTCCGTGTGTGTGTGTGTGTGTGTAATACTCTGTACAATAAAGAAGACGTAGAAGGGTTGGTTTTTCTCTTGAGCAGCTCCTAAGGCTACATCCAGCTGTTGTAGTATTGCCTGAAATCTGAGCAGTGCTCGGGTTACTTGTGCATTTGTGGCCAAGCGTAACACTGGACGTTACCTGAAGGTTTGAAAGCAGAACTCAGCCTTGTTGCCACAGGCAAAGTGCAGATTAGAGAGAGGTTAAATGCTCATATTTCTGGGTAGGTATAAAAATAACACCACCTTGCTTCTTCCTGCCTCTCCCTCTCCAGGCTAATGTTTGTGGAAATAAGTGAGCTGTGTGGTCTCACTGGCAATGACCATGTGACCCTTTGGGGCAAAGGTTGCTCTCCAAAGACACCAGGGACTTGTACAGTTGGTGTAGGACAGCGAGTGAATCCAGCCGAGTTCTGCCTTCCTGGGGCCTGTGTGTCCAGCTTGTCAGTAAAAAGGAGGGAAGTACTGGCTCTTTAGGTGTCCCTGTTTCTCCTGGCATTCACACTACCTATTGGACTGTGACCCCATCTCCAAAGCCTCAAGATGAAGTCTTCTTGTTGGCCATCCTGTCAGAACATTGAGAGAGGAGCACTGAAGGATGCCCAGAGGAGTGAGGCAGGGCAGGACCAGGGAATGCAAAGGGAAACAACTCAGAAGGCACACAGGGGTGAGTGGTGCCTCAAGGAGGAGGAAGATGCAGAGCTGGTCCTGAGGTCTGGCTAGAAGTTTGTCAGTGGGCTTGACCAAAGCTGTTTGTGTGGAGGGTAAAGGTGAGTGAAGGATGCACTCTGTGTGGTAATAAGTAGGTAAAGCATTCAGTGAGCAGGGCCCTGATTTTGAGCACTGTTCAGAGAAACAAATGCCTTGACCTGTTCTGGTCAGGCCCTCCTGGGAACCCAAGGTTGCTGTGTATGTGCTGCACGAACCAAATGGTTCTGTGCGTGGCCTGTGCCTCTGGCTGAGCTCCTGGGGAAGCCTTACAAAACAGTTTCTCTGTTTCCACTGACTGTAAAGCTCAGTAACAAAGGTGGGGATGCTGTTCTCAAATGACAAAGTATTTATGCTTTGCAGAAATTGGTCTAACAGTTTTAAGTTGATTAATGTGCTGGTTTTCAGCAGCAGCTGTACTTAACAGTGTAACAATCATACCTGAAAGGTTTCCTTCCTCTGGTTGTAGATGGATGGTGATAGCTCCACGACAGATGCTTCTCAGTTAGGAATTGCTGGAGATTACATTGGTGGCAGTCACTATGTGATACAGCCTCATGATGGTAAGAAATGTTATAGTAAATGTACTATTTCTCTGTGTGTTATATATACAGATATATATAATTTTTTTTTCCTTTCCAGTTCTTGTATAGTTCTCTGCTATCTTTTCTCAAGCTAAGAATTTGCAGTTGTTTGTATTCATAATGTGTTCAGATGTAAAGCATTTTTTCTGCATCCTGAAGGGTGGAGGTTGGATTTTTCAATGTTGGCACCGACACCTTGAGGTGATGACAAAAAAAAATTTACTTCCTAGGAAACAGTTTGTATTTTGACATGACATTAAGAATGCCTGGTGATCAGCAGCCATGTACATTTCTGTGCATAATGAGATAAAGATTATATGTTTATAAAGGTACCCTGATGTTGCATCTATTTTTTTAATTATTTTGATGGTGTTAATGCACTGTGCTTTCAAAGGACTTCATCCTTCAGTGTAAGATTTTAAACTGACTTAATTATTGCCTGCTGTCTATCAAGTACCATTTCTGTTAACTTTTCTTTATTTCATTAGACACAGAGGACAGCATGAATGATCATGAAGATACGAATGGCTCAAAAGAGAGTTTTAGAGAACAAGATATATATCTTCCAATTGCAAATGTGGCAAGAATAATGAAAAATGCCATACCCCAAACAGGAAAGGTAATACCCTTGTCTGCTAAAGAAAATGTGTTAATGAGTTTTATTCCTTCCTTTTGGTGAACTTGAGCTGGTAGAACAGTATATTTTTCCAAGTGATGCTGGTTTATTGGATAAAAGCCTTATAAAAGAAAAGGAAAAAAAATAGGAGCAGGAGATAATTGAGACCAAGTCCATTTTTGTTAGGTTTCTGGAAGCTTTGAGTAACCACTATAATTAGAGCATCCAGAGCAGTGTTCTTCATAGGGCTTTCAAGAGCTTTCTTTTTCCAAGATATGTTCTCTGAAACTGTTGTAAAGGATGAGACTTGGTGACAATCCTGTATCACTAAAAATATTTTCTGTGCAAGTCTCTCAAGAGACTTCATCTACTTTTATTGAGGTGCATAACATTTTAAATAAGTGAACCATTTTGGGTGAAATAAAAATGTAATCCTCATCCTGAAGGAAAGAGAGTGGTTAGCCTTCCATCACCCTGATTTTTGCATACCCACATGCCAAAGTGACCTAGGAAGTCTGCCTTATACCATGTAGCAGATAAGGCCAGATATTGAAACCCTGTTTTTATTTCTTACTTCTAAGAATAGGCTTTTTAATCCATTCTGCTGAGCTGGTGGTTGTATAATTATTTGATTGTTCTACCTGTTTATCTTAAACCTTTGCAGGGCTCCTATTACTTGCTGTTTCTCTGTTGTATTCCAATTCCAGCCTAGCTAAAACTGGGGTGGGTTTTTTTGGGATCACTCTAAATAGAAGGAAGACATAATTTACTTGCATCTGCTTGTACTTTCATAGTGTTCAGGGCTTTCTGGAGATCTGGGTGTTACATTTATAACTTTGCTGTGAAAAACTCTACCCTAGTCCATATTGTCATAAATTTTTAGTGATCAAGATGAGATTTTTCTCAAGAATTTAGCATATGGGATGTAGAGCTGTCTTGAAAAGTCAGGCTGTTTTTTTGTGAAAAACTGCAAAGGAAGTTGCTGGCTGGTGACTTCTGAAAATCTCGCCCTATGTGTCTGAAAATATCAGAGGAACTGGTGAAGATTTTGCATATGATTACTGCATCTTTTTTTTTTAAATACAAATAAGGTTCTTCTCATGTGAAGAATCAGGATATTAATTATTAAAATCTTCCCAAGTAATCATGAGTAATGCTTGCTGTAATTTTAAGTCATGGAAATTACTTTTGTCCAGCTGAAAACAATAATCACATTTACTTATTTCATTCTTGCCAGGGGCATGTGTTTCTTCATTTGAATTCTCATTTGGAAAATTTATACCAGAATATTAAAGCATTAGAAAGGCTTCCTGCTAGGCATATATTCTAGTCCCTGAATCTGGTCAGGATAAAAATACTTGTCATTGCTGAATTTGTGGGAACATACTGCAGTGGGGTTGGAACTGCTGGGTCTCTCAAAAGGAAGATGCAAGTGGGCTATGGCATTGTAATGAACAGATTTAAAGAGACATAGGTAAGCAAAGCAAGCAGTACTGAGGTGCTTCTGTGTGTAAAAGCTTGTACAGAACATAGTTAGGACTTCAGGAGATCCTGGCAGTTGTCTATACAGGCTGCTTGAAATAGTGAAACATAGATAAAGTCACGTTGCAGCTGTTCTTACATAGAGCAGTGATGACATCCAGTGATTCCCTATACAGCATTGCCTGAATTGGTATTAGGTTTTGGGATGTTTTCTTTATTATCTGGTGTATTACCTGAGTTTTTTGCGGTGGGTTTTTTAAATCTTGCATCTTAATGAATAATTTTATGATACTTTTTCCTTACTAGATTGCTAAGGATGCAAAGGAATGTGTACAAGAGTGTGTAAGTGAATTCATCAGCTTTATAACATCAGAAGCAAGTGAGAGGTGTCACCAAGAGAAGAGAAAGACCATCAATGGAGAGGATATTCTCTTTGCCATGTCTACGTTGGGGTTTGATAGCTATGTTGAACCTTTGAAGTTATACCTCCAAAAATTCAGAGAGGTTGGTATATGCTTGGGTTATTTCCTCACTTAATTAACCTAGTTGTGTTTAGCTCTCTGTCATTGTAATTATGTAACAGGTAACTTGCACAGTATCTCACAGCCACTAGGCAGGGAGTAATGTTACATTTAAAAGCCTTCAGAGGATATGAAGAGAAAAAGGAGGAAGTAAGCATTTTGATTAGACTTGCTGATTCAGAGTAGTTAAAGCTTTCAACTGAATAAATTATCTAATATATTCGTGGTAGTAAATTGCTCTGTTCTTTAAAGGTGCCTATTAAGAATGTTGGATTTGCTCTTTGGGTTCAGTCAATAAAACTGTGCTTGTCTGCACCCTCTGTGGAAGTAGCCTAATGCCATTTGTTTGTCTGGACTTCAGATCTGCAAAAGAAAAGTTGTTTTTCTCATGCTAGAATAATGATTCACATGGAAGCCAATCTGCTTCAATGGGTTTTTTAATTATTTTTTTTTAGCCTGTCCCTCGGTTTGCTTTTGATACATAGTATCAAAAGCAGTAGCTAGTGCACGCTACCTATGTGATCTAAGCAGTTTAATTTATCCCTTCTCTAGCAGAAAGTAAGTGGTTTCCTTTCAGCAATTTAGACTTTTTGAAAAAGGAAGTTGCTTCTGCTTGGGTTTTTTGTTCTGTTCTACCTCCCCCGTCTAAATTGGCATTGCTATAGATGAGTATGCTCTTCAGACTTTGTTTTGTAGACCTAAGGTTTTTTTAATTAATGGGGTCAGACTCGCTAATGATATTTGATTTGCTGACAGCACTTAAAGCTTCCCCTTCCCAGAAGGTCATTTACTGTGATAACTGAGTAACAGGAGGGGTAATCTAAAAGTTGAAGTACTGCTGTGTACTGTCTTTTTCCAGTGCTGTGTAGCAGTTGCACATGCTGTGATAGTGCTGTATGTGCTTTAATTAAAAATGCAAATATTGCCTCGCTAGTTTCAGTACTACTGAAGAAGTCTGAAGTGGGTCTATGCTACTTTCATTCTTAATTGACTGTTTTTGCAGATTATATATGCTGTGGTAGCAGAGTAGTTGGATTGGGTTTTAATTGGGTGGGTGAATCAGATAGCTTTGCTCATCAGTTATAAATCTCCATTCCAGCTAGGGTGTCTTCAGGGTACCATATACAATGAAATATTTCTGTTTTGTAACTGAGTATTTAGTCTGCAGCAAGCACTTGCAGAGAATACTTTTGATGCCCATATTATTTTCTTAGCTGTCTTTATGTAATAGCATAAAGCATCGAACTTCATACTTGTAAACCTGCATGCAGATGACTGGAGGCCTTGGCTTTCTGTGCAGATATCCTTTCTGGCTGTAGTCCTTGACGTGGGAAGAGAAATTCAATATCTTGGTTTTAAATGTCAGTTCTTAGTTGTATGATGATGGTGCCTGTGTGTGGTTGGTAAGCAAATGTTGCACATTCTTGGTAGTTCTGAGTTTCTGTGATTTCTTGTAAATGCTGTTAACGTCTCTGTTTGGATTATCACAGATCTTTGGCTTTCTGCAGAAGGTGAAAAGCCTTTCTTAGAACTACACAGTCCTAGTTTGTCAAGTTTTGGGTTCAGGAGTATGGCTAAGATGAAAGACACTTGTAGTATGCATGTTATCAAATCCAGTAGAGTTTACAGGTCTTAGATGTCAAGCTCCAGTTGCTGCACAGTGACTCTTCTGCAAGTTCCAAATGTTGGCTAGAGCTCATGGGGCTTTGAAAAAATCCCAAGCTTTTTTTTTTGTTGACTTTTTTTGTGCTATCTCTCTCTGTAGGCAATGAAAGGAGAAAAGGGAATTGCGGGAACAGTTACAACTGGAGACGGTCTAAGTGAGGAGCTCACAGAGGAAGCATTTAGTAAGTAATAATTTTTAATTTATTATATTATTACTACAGCTTTCATAAAAACAGCGCTTCCTTTAGATATCAGAATTCTTACTTGGGGAATATATCCTGGACTGGCCACATGTTATGCCTGTAATCCATTGAGATTTTTGTTTGAGGTATCTGGAGATAAACTGTGCTGAGATAAATCCTACTCAACGGTAGGAGTTTTGGTCAGAAGTCATATAGTGGTAAATGATGACACTCCAGTAATAGCTAACATCAACTGTGGAAGATTTTTAAATGCATATATTAGTGCTAGTATTTTTCTCTATGCTTTCTTTTTTTTTTTTCTTTTTCCCCAGCAGCTACATGTTTAGGCCACATTCGTTCTACTTGCAAGACTGTGGGGGGGAAAAAAAGTGACTTGAGGACTTGAGGAGCTCATCTTTGAGAATGAGGCAGAGAAGAACGTCATCTTCATATAATTCTAAAATACTTAGTATTTCTTACAGTTGAAAGAATACACAGATTGGCAAATAAAAGGTGTAGGGCAAGGAGCATCATGTGCATTCACTGTAGCTCTTCTTCCTTATACTGTTAATTAAAGCCTGACAGCTGTAGGGATTTGCACTGGTTTTGTTGATGTGGGATTCCTGCACGTAGTCTTTACCTTGGCTTTCAAATGTTAGGGGCTGGTAATGTTGAAGCTGATACAAGAAGAATTAGGAAGCGCAGCTCTAGTCATATCTACTGATAAAATTTAGTTTTTCAAGTATCTGATAAATATTCTGTTTAAAGTCGCTGAACTAGTAAAAATTCAAAGACTGAGGACCAAAATTACCTATTCAGGGTCAGAAACACACTTTGCTCCAAGTTTGATGACTTTGGATACCTAATACAGATTCTTCAGGTCTCTTCCAACCTGGAAGATAAGCTTGTAAAACTGGCTCAAAACTAAGAATCAAAATTTAAATATTGCAGTGGACTTATAGAAAGCTTTATTTTTTTTAATATGACCCTTTTAATTTTATAATTAAAGATTAGGCAATGCAAATAGTAAAATCTTATCTCTAGTCACTCATAGGTAATAGCTCTGTTTGTTCTGAAGTAGTGAGAGACTATCACAACTATGGGCCCTACTTGTTTTACCTTGGATATGTTGCTAATGGTTTCTACATTGCAGCTGTTTGGAGTCTGTCCAGTTTGGAAGTTTGTTGAATCAATACATAGAAATTGTTCTAAAAGGTTTATTTCATGGAAATACTGATTTGTATTTGTGTATATTCTGATTTTCGCTTCAAGCATCTAAACTGCTGTTCAGGAATTGAGGGGGAATATGTAGTTGGAAACTTCTCGTTGTGTCTGTGTCCACTGTCTTGTTTTATAGGGCAAAGAGGCAAATTCACAAAAAGTTTCTCCTCTTGATGCTCATGGGCTGCTTAGCCCGGGTACAATGCCCACCAGAAAATAGAAACCAGAATCAAGAAATCAACTTATTCTATGGATCCTCTGTCCCCCTCACAGATTTGATGTGATCTATTAAGCTTCAGAAGGCTGAAGGGCTGCTCCTAGTTCTTGTTCAAATATCTCAGGCCTAGGAGCCTCGGAGTACTCTATGAAATAAACCTCAATTTGGTGTGATTTGAAAAGAGCAGCTTTAAAAGTAATATTAAGTCCTGGCAAGATGCAAAGGAGATGTTGCAGTAGTAGAAGGTAAAAAAAAAAAATTATGTGACATAGCTGACCATGTCAAGTGCTGTAGGTATTTCTCTCCAGAGGGGCAGCTACAGATCTGTCCAGAATGATGGTCTCACTGCAGCAGTAGCAGTGACTGCTGTGCTGCTGTGGCACAACCCTCAGCTATTTGTTTTAGCCTCACATCAGGGCTGGGTCAGTCTTGCCATTAAGCTGTGTTGGATGTGAAACATGCAGATTGAAGGGCAGTAAATTTTAGACCTGCCAGAGCCACTCTCACTTGCAACTGAAGTAACTGAAAATTTGTACAACCAAGGAGGAAATTAAAAAAAAAAAAGTGACAAAACCCCCAACCAACCAAAAATCCAATTACAAAGCCATCAAGTGTCAGCTTTCAAATGAAAACTGTTAAGGATTATAGTGTGTTTTCAAAATTTTTTGTTGCTATAGATCTTGTCTATACTTAATGACTGAAAACAAAGCCCCATTGTTTGCGTCCTAGAGGAAAATGTTACGTTACAGTGACTCAACTTACAGTTTAAGAGTTCTGCTACTTTGCTGCCAAGTAGCAGTTGTAACATACCTACTCTGTCACAGAGCTCAGTGTACATGTTATTGTGAAGGTTTATGTTATAGCATCGCTCCCCATGTCTTCTCGCTGTATTTCAGAAGTACTTTTTACTCCTTTTGTTGGCCTCCTCTCTCCTGTGTGAAATTCAGAGCTCTTGTGCATACCCTGAAGGACATGCTGAAGTCAACCAGCGTAACATCAGGCTCTGGCAGTGCCTTTTATTTTTTGCCATTGCCTGTCTCTGTTCATCTCTGCTGCCTTCCATGAGGCTTCCATATTATGGAGTTCCTGATGGATTCTGTTTTATAAAGCAGCATAACCATTTCATTGAGTTCCTCACACGTGGGTATGCTCAAGTGCTAACCAAAGCCAAATGAATTCCCCAGGTTTCCTGGGATATCAAATGCTGGAGATTGCTTTTTCAGTGGTCAGGATGGCCACTCCGCTCCATTTGCCAGGGTACAGCTGGGTATGTTCTGCTTCAGACACGTGCAGGGCAAAAACAAGGTGCTGTCTTACTTTTAGGTTATCTGATGCAAATTTAAGTTGAATTTTGTTTCTTAAGTGTTTCTTCTTAACGGGAAGAAACTTGTTTACTTATAACACTTGGTAACAAGTGTGTCTATATGCAGGGTGGGATGGTAGCTGTCAGGAGATGAATGGCTCTGTAGCCATGGAGTGGAACACAGAGGTTATTTAATGGACACAAGGCTCTGTATATCCAGCAGCTCCTGTCTGACTTTCTTAAAATACTCTTTCTTTCAGCTAACCAGTTGCCAGCAGGCTTAATAACCACAGATGGCCAACAGCAGAATGTTATGGTCTACACAACATCATATCAACAGGTACTGTATCCCATCCCCTACTCTCCTTTCTGCTGCTAAAACTCAAGCACTGATTCAGCTGCTCTGTTCTGAAGGATGCGAATGGATTTTATTTAGTCCTTTGGTGGTGGCTGTGCTGCCATTTCAACACCATGACAGTTCATGGCTGCTGCTGCTGCAATGCAGTTTCAGAAAAGGTGCATTTGAATGTAAACTTGCATTTTCTTTTCTAGATCTCCGGTGTTCAACAAATTCAGTTCTCATGATTTTGAAGAAAACTTTTTATCTGGGAACATGAGACGGAAAACCTGTGCAACTCTAATGAAGAGGCAGTTTTAATGACTGGTGAAGAGATTTATCTCTTTGTATATTAAATAGCTGTAATGTAGCTACCAGAAGCTTGACTAATTGAGGTGTGAGTTCTGACTCAAATCTTTTTCATGATGATTTTAAAAAAAATAATTGGATTTTAAAGGTATTAAAGTATTTTTGTTTTGTACAAGAGTTTGTTGCTCTGTATAACTCCTGTATGCATTGTATATTGCAATTTATTACTGTCAGAGATTTGTAGACAGTTTCTTATTTTCATATTGAATCATGTTACTTTTGTAATTCAGGTAAACAGCTGGGTTAATTCATGTTTACCCTTTTAATTAAATTGTAAGGGTAAAGTTCATTTTTGAATGCAAGTTGCCTTTATTATAAAGATTGAGTTGGTCTTGGTTATGTAACTTGTCTTGCATGACAACCTCAACTAACTTTACATGTCAGCATATTTATTGAAATTTTGAAAGGGACTTTTTCCTCATGAAATGAGCAGCTCAAAAGAATTGCTACAACTGTTTTTTTAATGTAACTTCTGAATTAAAAGTTAATCAAAACCAATGAATGCTCTACTACATTTAGGGGCTTAGAGCTTATCAACAGTGCCGAAAGCACTGACTGTGTGTGATGCAGGTTTTTTTTTCAGTTGCATTAACTCTCCTTTAACTTACTTTGATATTTTTAAGGTGGTCTTTCTGCCTTCGTTTTTATGTATGGTTTTTAGAATCCAAAACTTAGAAATCCAAGGCTAGTGGGGGAGGGGGGGATTTTATAGTCCTTGTGGTAAAAGATCTCATTTTAACTTTTTACTGAAATGTTTTAAGGTTTCTTGTGAGACTGTGGGAACTCAAATGTGTTAGTGACTTTGTGTGCAGGCTGCCTGTGTGTGTGTGTGTGTGTGTGTGTGTGTGTGTGTGTGTGTGTGTGTGTGCAGGAGTGGCTGAAACTTGAACAAGTGATACAAACCTGAAATGGAAGACAGACTTCTAGTTTGCTGTCTCTTTCCTGGTTTTGCAATAAACTCTTCCTGGGTAATGTAGTTCTGTATATTTAGTGAGCTGTTCTTGGTAACATTTCTGTTTCTTTAATAATTGGGTGGGTAATTTTGTTGCCATGTCTTAGCCTGTTAGGGTAATGGTGGGGGTTTCAGTAATATATCTTACTCAGACTGAATTTTGGGACCTTTGATATTTTTACTGTTTGCAGTGGACTGCAATGTAATATAATAATTATCTTTCCACCTACATGTCATTAATTTAAGCAAACCACACCTTGCAACTGTTGCCATATAATTTCTTGCTGGTTTTGTCTTTTCTGAAAAAAAAAAGAAAAAAAAAGCCAAAAAAAAAAAGTAACAGTTCAGTATTGGGAAAATAGCTTAAACTAAGACATCCTGGAAGCCTGAAATAGGCAGTTCTTTGCTAAACAAAAATTTTATGTATGTGCAGATTTAAACAGCGTTTCTTACGTGTCAGCATCATGCTGGCAGAGCCTTTGGAGGTGATCCAGTGTATTCTGTGGCAGTCTGGACGGATGTTCTGGGTTTTGTGGCAGCCTGTCATTCTTCAGCAGCTATGACTGAACAAATGGAGTTTTTCATTAAATGTAAAAATGAATAATACAATCCCTACACGAGCCCCTTCTGTTTGTATTCCATTTATTTCAGGGCAGGATACCCTGTTCTTGATGTTCCCAGATTTGCAATGGAAAAAAGCTGTGATACCGGCTAAGGAGAAGCTAGGAGAGATTTGGCAGTTGGAAGTGCAGGAAGGGGGCTGAGGTCATCTTCTGTGAGTTTAGGTTAAAGTATTTTGAGTTTGTGGTTTATACACCATCATGTGAGCAAAGGAGCATTTTTCTTTTTTCTTTCTTCTCTTCCTCACCCCCTGAGGTCCAGGCACAAAACTGCAACCAACTTGCTCATTCACTTCTGAAACTACATAAACAGAAGTAATAGTGCAACACTTTGTTCCACCTCTCTTTGAAACCATTCTAAGAAAGTCTGCAGGGTGCTGTAGTGATGGTACAACAAATAAAACAACTGTGGTCTGAAGAAATACTTGCCTAATTTATATTAGGAGTAGCACAACCACTGCAGAGCCTTTAGTTTTGTTTAACAACTGATGCACGTTCTCACTTTTCAAGTATTCCAAGTTTACAAGTAGCTTAGACCCAAACCAAGAATGACCATTCCTGCTGCATCTCATGTGTTCCTACAAAACTGCTGTGTTTGGTTCTCTGAATGTTTTGTTTGAACTGACATAACCCCAAATTGAGTTTGTGCTCGAGAAAGCTGTGGCAGCCTGTGCTGAGACTTGGAGAAAGGCTGCTTGCAACAGCAGTGATGGTCAAAGATCTGTTTCCAAGCACAGTGACTTTTTTTTAGGTGTCTTTTCATGACGCAAGCAAATTTTACCACAGTGATTTTTTTAAAATGAATTTCTGTGTAACTTGATCCTCCTGACATTTCTTTATAGAGTGCTCGTGGTGTCTTTAAAAGCACAGAATTGTTGTTATCTCTGGTCAAACTGCAGTTATGAGAAAAGCTGATTTAAGTGGTGCTCTTTTACATCCCCTTTTCATTACAGGCTTAATGGGAGCTGAGGCTCTGCCTTTACCACTCTTGTTGATGTACATACACATTGTTCACTATTTTGTTTATTCCTCTCTTCTGATCTCTACTGAATGCTAAAATATGTGGCTGGATGATGTAGCCAGAACACAGATGGAGTCCTGGCATGAGGTGGTACATTCTAAATATCTACTGACCCATGCTTATCTGCCTGTAGGTAAAAATCAGCCTGAATTATGTGGGCTGTACTTCAGATAGCTGTCTTCCTTGAACTGCACCCTGATATGCTGTGAATCATGTCAGATTAGTAGATGATCCCTATTGCAGTTTCAGGATGATGCTCATTAAGATGTTGCAAGCATATATAGGTGATTTCTCTCTTGCCTTTGGCAGGAGAGGAAGCATATGGGCAACTGCACACACAGAGGAGATTCCTCAGTGCAAAGCAAGGGGGAGAGCCAAGGGCTAGTATTTTCCCCAGCACCTTGCTGTCATGATAAGAGTTGGCAGCAGCCTTGCTTATAGCTATAATGTTCCTCATTTGGCAGAGCTCTCAATGTGATTAATGTTCTAGTTGTCACGTAGACTCGCTGCTTCGGTTACAGTTACAGCAATAAGACAACTTGCTTTTAAGTCACTGTACTCCCAAATGGTGCAGGCTTGACTTTTTCAGTTTTGATTTGTACCAAGTAAAGTAAAAGAAAGGAAGATTTTCACCTAAATTTGAAGTGAATTTTCTTGTGTCTATAGATGAAAAAACCACACCCCTGTATGTAGATACTAAGGTTAATAACACTATAGGAAAACTATATTTTATACAGGGCCCAAGCAGCCCTAGAGGAAGAAGTTAAATATTGATAATGTGGACCATGGTTCTTACTGTTCTCCTGTCAGACTGGTTTGGTGGAAGGAGCAGTGGCAGGAGGATGCCTTTTGGATGTGGTACACTTTAAGATATACCTTGTTGAAAATACAAACCAATTTCTCCTCTTCACAAATCCAATATGCTGTTCTGGCAAAATAATTCACACTTTTGTAAAAGGCTGAAAAAATACATTCAAGCAACCAAATATTGATCCATTTACGTATTGATTTGTGAAAGTGGGATGATAATGGAATGCAACGTCACCTCTGACCCTCGGTATGTAAAAGTTTAATGGGAAGCTCTCTGGAAACTGCCAGTTCAGCTTGTGGTGACATCCAAGGCCACGTGCTCTTGGGAGCGAGGGCAGTTTGCTCCTGTGCACAATGGTCTCCAAATTGGTGCCAGCTGCAGAGTTTATTAAATCAGGGTCTCCAAGGATGGCTGTGGAGGCAGGGCCAGAGGTGAGGCTGTGCACAGCAGCTCAGACAGAGTCGGCTCCCCTTGTATAAGAAATCTTCCAGGCAAATTTCCAGGGTCATTTCCTGGAATATTTTACTGCAGCACAGTGGGCCAGGGGATCTGTTTATCGGGAGCAATGGCACCTGATTTGCGTTTGTAGGAAAGAAAACTATTGAGGGTTTAAATCTGCTGGGCAGAGGAGCATCCTTGGGGCTGCTAATCTGATCTGTGTGTGCCTTACACTTAATCTGGCACAGCCCATAAAGTAACATGAACAGCAAATAAAACCACCTCCCAACAGCACACCTGAGACTCACAGTTCAGGTGTAAGTGCTGTGTCACTCAAAATACAGCTGCAGCTAGAGCATGGCCACCATTTTATGCAACAGCAAATTAGGAGGAGTATAGAATATTTTCACTTCTCTCTGCACCCTGTGGGAAGACAAACAGTCAACCCCAGCAAAGCTTATGTCCCATCACTGTTGAGAGCAACACAGCACTGATAAAGGGTGCTGGGATGCACAGCTTTGTTTCTGCAGCATCCAACTCCTTGGCCCCAGCCATGAAATCCAAAGCCAGCCAGACACCCAAGTTCCCTGTGTAATGTAACATACCAGGAAAAGCAACCTGATGAGCAGGGAGATTCCCAGAGCCAGCTAACAGGAAAGGCTAAGCACTGAGGGAGAAGGAAAGGATCCAAAAATCTCACCTCCAGCCAGCTGGAGAACATTTCTGCTACAGGGAAACAGGATCCATCACTTTGTGATGAGAAAACAGGGCCTGGGGAGTGTTGCATCAGAGGATGAGTCCACTCTCACTCCACTGAAAACCATGAGCAACAGCCACATTTCACAAGCCAAGCAGCTGAAACTCATCCCAAATGTCTCTGGGGTGGATACAGTGGGATCAAGTTCCCATCAGAAAAAGAAATAATGACAATAAATGGCCATTTTGTCTGGCTTGACAGCTCCCACATTGGTTCAGATGACTCAGCAGCACTTTTCTACAGCAACTTCATCTTCCTAACTTTCTTCGGTAATCTTTCAATAATAACTACATAAATATCCTGCATTTACACTAAAACATTTATGCTGTAACATAAATAGGTGAAATCTCAAACTATTACATTGATATTTCAAGCCTTTTTTTTCAAGACAGTTATTTCAGAGAGTTGCTCCCAGACTCCATTTTCCTTATGGAGCAGACAGCATTTAAGGTCAACATAAAAGTCTCTTCTCTAGTCAGGCAAAGTACAGTGAAGAAATAATTACAAAGCTGCTACTAAAAAGGAAAATTTGGGATATTTCTTAATACTGCTCAAAGTTGCAAGGTGCTACTTGTACTAAATAACTTTTTGTTAAAGGAGAACTATCAGCACTGCACCTAAGAGAGCGATGGTTACTCTAAGAGGCAGTTAAGAGTCCCAGACAATAAACATTTAAATGAGTGAATGCAGACAAAAAAAGAGGATGCAAACAAAACTAAGGAAATATTGCTTTTGAACCTTCTAAAATGGCATTATACCCAGTGTGCCTCTTTTAAGAATCACTTGGAAATAACTATATTGATAACTTCCATGTGTGGGTAACAGTATTTCGTAATTTAAACAGATACAGAAATAACTCTCTGAACACTAGGACACACTGAAATGCGTCTCTTTTTCTCTTTGAAGATACCACATCCAAGCCTTAGTTTTCATTTTAAGGAGCTGCTGTACCAACTTAGCAATTATGTCATATATTAAAAGCAGATGCTTGTGAGAGGCAGAACCCCCTTGAAAAAAAACAATGACAGCAAACTATGCCCAGCCCCAATTTGGTAGATATTTTTGTTGTTACTGTCAGGGCTGTAAGTCCAACAAGTACTGTAAAGTGCTTCAGGCTTTTGAAGGATTTAGGGAACAGGCCAAGGCTTCATTTAGCAGCTTTATAGATGCTAGATTTTTACCAGATACCTTTAGGCACATAAGGATGGAGCTAGACAAATGGGCCCATGAGCTTACAGAGATCTCTTGGGCCTTCCTGCCACCCTCCCTCCAGGGGGCTGCAGGTGCAAGACACAAATTCTAGGATCTGGCTGGATGCCCAACCTACCCTCACCTGCCTCCCAGCACGCCCTGAATGTTTCCCCTCTCTGGGGGCAGTGCTGGAGATGCAATATCCTACAGACTCATTCATGGAACAAGAGAATTCATTTTAAGCTCATTGTCCTGATACCTTTCAGCTAACTTCTGGATAAATAAAAGAGATCTCCAATTCCAGATCGGTGCAAAACACACCAAAACGAAGATTTCACAACTACTAACAGGAGGAGGAACACGCTCACTGCACACAGTGCCAGCAGTCAGTGCTCCACCCCTGCCCTGGGAATCTGGAAATGCTTCAGTGTCAGAACTGGAAGCCACAGAATAAAACCCCTGATGTTTAGCTCATTAGAAAATATAAAAATACACAGGGGACCAGCTAATGCCATAAAGAAAAATAAGCCTGAGTTGCTTTTAAGATAAATCCATACGGCAAATTCAAATTTGCCTTCAAGAGAAAATAACTCCTACTCTGAGAATCTTATTAACAGAAAGAAAACAGCACGAGGGAATTCTTCACTGATTGTTTAGGTTTTCCCATTTGTTTTCCACTAATGCAAAGATCACAAATAACAAAATAATAACAAGTTATTACAATAGCTAGGAACACAAGGAAGGAATAAATCTGGAGCAGACAGCTTTTAGCAGTTTCTTGTATGAGGTCTCTTAAGGAGGTCTAGAAACAATCCAGACCTTCCAGTTCACTTGCTTGTCTCTGCTCCCCTGCTTCTGGCCACACGTATTGCTTGTTTCCTCAGTAGTTCCCCATAGTCAACTGCCATAAAAGTTTACCAACTCGCCCAAGATGATGTCATTTTGAGCAGAGCTGGACACTAATGCAATTCATGTCCTTACCAGAAGCCTTCTGAGCACGCTAAGTACTGACACATGTTTTTAATAAACTGTAACAAAGCAATACCAAACTCTCTGTCACTCATTTTGAACAGCATGGCTGGTGTATAGGCAGGGGAAGTAATTTCAGAATTACACTTCAGAGACCACAGCCTGCAAGCTGCATGGCACAAAGGCAAGGAAGGGCAAAAGTAATGGTGAGTGCACAGCAACTGTAGGAGAAGGTGGGGCAAGGAAAGTGGAGAGCCTCCACTAAGGAAAAAGCTCATGAGGTAACCAAGAAGTAACCTGAAACAGGGATAGTATTACATTATCATTAAATCCTCTTCCCTGCCTTGACAAACACACTCGCTCTCTTCTCTGTACCAGAAATTTGAAGTTTGTACACGTACACCTTTGAAAAAACAGCCCCACGCAGTGTTTACAATGCATTTGATAGGACAACCACTTTATTACAAAGAACAAACAATGCTTTGAAATAAGACTAATCAACTTCAATTGTACAAAATGTCAGTTTCCTTGTAGAGGTCATTAAGTAACAGGCTGTAAGACTAAGTTCACGTCAAATTCGCTATCCCGAAATATCAGATAACAACAGTAATACTTATTATATCTTCAGAGTTTATGGCATGATCATGTGCTCTACTCCAAACTACATTCAAAAGATATTGCTATAATTACTTTGAAAACACAAAGTATAGGTTATTGTTCATTTCATTTCCACTTTCACAAGAACATTCTTAAGGTGAAGCTGTAGCAGTGTCTGCCATAAGTGGCAGGACTGTCCTATACTTACACAGTCACAACCTCCCTAAGGAGTTTAGTAAACCTAGACATTTCTACAATATGGATACTGTCATCTGATAGATTTCAGTTTCTGTTACATCTCCTTTAGCAGTATCTGAAATAAATGTATAACACGAATTCTCAAAGAGCTGGTGTCAACAGTCTTCTAAACAAATTTAAAATTGAACAATCAATATTTGTCTGATATCTAGTTGATAGGCAAACAGGTGGGATTTAGACATTATAAATACAGTTCTAAAAACAGACCACAAAGTGTATTTTACAGTGTGTACCACAATTTCAGGTTAAAGTAAAACTGTGAGGAACTGAAGGTTTGCTTATGGTCACTATTCAACATCACCCAACTTGGACAAAAAGAGAAAGTGACATCTTATGTCAAGTCAGCTGAAGAAAGCACACTTACAAGGGAATTACACTTTCATTGAAAACGCCACAGTTTTACCCTTTGGTAGTTGTGACATACCCACTGAAAAAGAAATTGTGCAAAGCAGGTGAAACCAAGTGCAAAAAAACTCCACCCAGACATACCCAACAGGTTTTATTCTTAAATAACGACTCTACAATCACAGCTATCAACCAACAAAATCAAAGCCACAAATGTTTTCTCTAAAGGCTTCTTTCACAGTACTAATAAGAAAAACCAAGTTCTACTCTTCTAGTTAACAGTTTGTGTGTATGATATTTTAGTTATCAGACAGTATTGGTAGTGAGATCATACCTGACAAAATGGACCATTAAAACACAAATATCTTAAAGCCAGTTAACTTCAGGAAAAGTCCTATACATTCATACTATAAACACTGTTTAAAGTGAATCTGGGATATCTGTTATTATCACAAACACACGGTTTTCCTCTGGAGTCAAACCACATGTATTACTCCTGTGCCACAATTAACACTATCATAGTGATTTATGGTCCCCAGCACTTCTCATATGCTATTGTGGCACGTGATGCGTTGCGATAATTAAGGCTGTACCAGCACTTCCGTTATAACCCTGATTTTCAGGGTAGCCAAAACTTGGCTATTAAATCTGCTCTGGGATACTTGAGCTGTTAAATCTCTAATATTTTAGTGATACTTCTCCCACCAAACCAGGCACATAATTTATTTTAGTTTATATATTTACAAACGCTCTTAAGAAAAATTTAACTGGAAGAGGCAAGAAATTCTACCTTGATGTATAGTCTTTTGGCATTTGGGGCAAAATTAAAGTGCAAAGTATAAACTTCATTGCACAGTAAATAATTTAGATTTTATTTTAAAATAAATCTTATTTAAGTGCCTCAATCTATTCACCTAGTGACCTTGTCCAACTCAGCCATTTTCCTCTACACTTTGGTAAACACAGGTTTACATATAGATATATAAATAGCATTTAAAATGTTTACCTTTATTTCACTACTGTGAACAAATTTTTTCTTTTAGCATAGGAATGGATCAACCTATTCCTAGAAGTAATGCTTGTTGATTTTATCAGCTAGCTAGTTAATGTAAAATGATGCATAGTAAAAGGGAGATACTGAACTTGATTGGTAGAATATATTGGTAAAGCAAATGAGCACTTAAGAAGATTAACTGGAATAAATATGTTGAAAGTTGCCATATAGTATGTGCAAAATTGCTTACCATGTATTCTAAACTTTGGTTAAAATTTTCAGATTGAAGTTTTACAGAAACATTATGGAAGCAACACAAGTGATTACAAACACAGGAATGAGGTAAGTTATTATTAGTGCAAAAAGCAAGCATATGCTAAAAGCAAAGCATATGGATTTATTTAAAAAAAAAAAAAAAAAAAAAAGAGAATGAATCTCATGGAAGTTTTCATACAAGACCAGAAAGGTCTCTTGTAAACATTGGTATTTACAAGTTTAAGATTTGTACAACTACAAAAGGATAATTCTAAATATTAGTAGTGCATTTACATTGAATTTACGCTTTTTGTAATAAGAGCAATGGATAAGTTTCTCTTTTTCCTTTTAAATTTTCAGGGGATATCTTTCAAGATTAAGATATTTGTTACAAATAGTAGAAAAAATCATTTCTTTACAAAAAAAGTATATATTAAAATATTTATACATTTTAAGTTACTATATAATAACTGGAAACTTTTGCCTTGTACTCAGACACCACAACGAAGAATGTGGTATAAGGAACCAAAACCAAACAGAATTTGCTCTTATACCAAATCTTATGAATTATCTGTGCAAGATCCGAAGCAATAATGGGGACTCTACCTCAAATACTGCTGCTTGTGCCAAATTTGTTCTTTGTTTTTAATTTGAAAGTGTGCATTTTTTACATTTTAACTATCACTACCAAAAAGAGCTACTGGATAGGGTGTGATCCTTCACCCCACCATCTTCAATATAGTTTCTATAGGTACTCATATACCTGAGCAAGGCTGTGTAACGCTGATGTGTCAAACGTAAAAAAGGTTATATATTTTTAAGATAAAAACAATGCAAAAATAAAATATTTGTAGCATTTACAAATAGTACAAGAGTTACATTAAACACTACATTCGAAACTGGAGATTTATTATGTTGTTTCTACTGATGGCTTTGAGAGTAGCAACACTACTTTGAGCCTGATGTTTTCATATCTGCAAAAAGGAGGAGACATTGTTAAATGCTTCATAATTTCACGTGGTGTACGTGGTCAAACACTTTCAAACAACTGCTGTTTCAGAGTTCTGGGGTACAGATCATGGTCAAACTCCTTGCCAGTTAAAGGGTTAAAACAGCACTGGAATAGTAAACATTTTGGAAGACAGCAAAAGTTCTTGTTTAGAGCCTCTGGACTGGCTGACTTTTAAGGTGAGCCAGAACTGATCAGGCTAAAACTAATCTTTATTTTCAGTGAATCCACTCCCATCCCCAGGTCATCATGAACCTGTACAAATTCAAGCGCAGGGACAAGATGACAAAACCTCTTCTGGCTGTAATACAGACTTTAAAGTGTATAAGCATCACAAAATTGCACCTTACATCATCTAATGAAATTTCTTTCTAATAAGGACGCTGAAAAGACTGAAAAACACCCCCTGACTACACACATGCATGTAAATGGATTGCTTATTAGACTGGAAAAAATTTTGAGCTGAAGTGCAGCCCAGGGAAGTCAGAATCTTCCTAGGCTGTTACAGTTTTAGGGAGCGGGTAAGACTCACTGACCAACAAACGTGCTTGGTTTCGCTTGTGAACAAATCCGATTTTTTTTTTTTTTTTATTTAAATGCTAAGCCAACTTCAACAACTATATTTGCATAAAGCTCCTGTGAGGAACAAAAGAACATTTCAAGGCTTTACCTTGGAGCCACCGGACTTGCGTGGCCGGTCCGTACCCTCTCTCGTTCTTCGCGGAAATCCTGAACACAATGGCAGGTCGGGAAGTGTAGTCAACGTGAGCGTTGGAAAGCTGGGCAGCAGTCACTGTACAGGATGTTTTAAGACCACAGTATATTCTCATAAATACAAGTTGACTTGGATTTTCCTGTAACTGTGTGGAACGGATTGCTAAGTAGGCAGAATATTCTAAAATATTTCCAGAGGGTGAAGCAGGAGGCTCCCAAGAAAGGTGAATACAGTCTACACTCTGAAGGAAAAGAGAGAAAAACGTGATAGTATGTAGCTAACCATAAATATAAACAATATAAAAATAAAACTCCCCAAATTCTAAAGATGATCTGAGAATTCTAACCTAAACATCATCACTCTGGAGATAAGGATGTGTCTTTTGACTTTTTTTTTTAAAAAGCATGGTAAACCCCTATAGATTTAAGGATGAATGAACAGGGAATCACAGGTAAACCATCAAATGATTGAATAAGACATGTATCTGGTAACATAATCAGTAAGTCTTAAAATTATTATTTTTAGCAATTTTCTTAAAGAATATTATATTGAGCAGAGTTAAGTAAGTATTTGAAACTATTTTATAGGACAATTTTAACTTAAAAATAACCCCAACAACAAACCAACTAAACCCAAGAGTTCTGAGATTAAACTGATGTATAAAATTATATTACATATATTTCTCACCTTGGTGATTTTGACTGTTGAAGGAGCTCCAGGAAAACCTGGAATGCAAGTTTTGAATTCACTGATTTTACTGAAAGGCCCAACACCACAGCCATTAATTGCAGCAACTCTGAACCTGTACACTGTGCCTGGAAAAAGATCCTGTTTCTTCAGTAATCTGTAGTCTGGTACATCTGCACCTTCCGTCTGAAAAGAAAGCAACATTTGTGTTAATTTTTAAAATATTCCAAACACAATTAGCCTAAAAAAAGTAAGGTGGGTAGTAATAAATTAAGTTTAATTGAAACTGAAAATCTACCTAATACTGTTGTACTTAAATGAGAATTTACAAAAAGGTTCTGACTGAGGGCACTATCTCACCTCAAAACAGGTGATCTAAGATGCAATGTGAGAGACTATATCTCTAAACCAAAAAAATACTTCACTTTTTCAATCATTTAAACTGCACCTTGTGGTTATTTTTACTCGGGGAAAGTAAAAGCAAAGTAGCATTTACAATTACATAACTTATGATTCAGTTAGCATAATCTTTGGTCCTAAAAAATATTTTTATTTCAAAACCAGTTATTCCTCTAGTTAGGAGCTGCAAATTGATGTGGAGGTAATCAAAATGTTTTTAAACAAAAGCTCTGTAAGATAGTAACAAATAGGTTTCTGAAACATTATGTGCCACTGTACTTCCATGATTAAAATATGCATTGATCCATCACTAAAACTTACAATGGAACTATCTGCCTTCTGAATAACGTACAAGAAATACAACCAATGTAAACACTGTAAAATGTACTATGCTCTTTAAAGATATACAATATTTATACTGAAGTGCTTTCAAAGAGAAGGTTCTGTTATTTTGCTTCTGTCTCATGAAAACAAAATACGATTTTTGTTTCAAGTTCACTAAGACATCATTAATTTACACTTTTGTCATCAAAACTGCAACACCTTTGCAAGTTTCACATGTATTTTCATATATCAACTTACGTGTACAAAAACATTAAGACGGAAAGATCTAATACAAAACCCACTACAGTTCCAGATCTAGTCTTTTTAAACAGCCTAGCCTATGTCTTATTAGTATCTTTAAGAATTTTTAGGCAACAATTCTGGGAACAGAGAAGACACTTTGAAACATTTCAATGCTGTACCAAAGTGACATATTAAAAAAGTTGTGGTTTTTTTAGTTTTTAAGAATTTTTACTGGTTTGAAAGTTTATTGAGTTGAAAATTCTTTCTTAATGTTAGAAATAAGAAAAGAACTAACAATAGCAACAGGTCCCAAAAGATTTTTATGTGCAAGTTATGTCAGAGGAGAATCAGCAGGTACCTTGTTAGAAATGTTCAGTGTTTCCTCTGGCAGCAAGTAGAACTGGCTCACCACAGCACTGTTGTTCTTAAAAATTCCAACATCATACCACCGCCGGTCTCTTGCTTTCACCGGTGCCATCGGTCTTTGTGGAGTTTTCTAGTATTTGAAGAACATGTTATGTGGATTACCCAGACTTCAGAGTAATGTAAAGAAGTGTTAAGACTCTATTATATGTGAGACACAACCCCCTTTTATACCAGTGTTACTTTCTTATACTTCAAATGGATATGCATACACTATTAAAACAGTGTTCAAAACCAACTGGTCCTTAAACATGGACTCAGACACAGTCTGTCATTTAAAAGGCAACAGCTGGGATGTCACATCTGATATTCTAAACAGGCAGGGGAAGAAGTTTAAAGCTTTAGAACTAGGTGTCTGTAGCAGCATGTAGTTGCGAGTTAATTTGGCTCAGAGGTCAAGAAGTTCCACAGAGTGGTCCAGCATCGGCAGCTCTCCCTGGGAATCAGCTGTATCTCAGCCCCAGACATGCTCTCCCTCAGCCACTGCTGAACTCGCCGGCAGCTGAGAACAGGCCTCTGCTGCGGCGTGGGGCGACGGTGGTGGAGGGTGTGTGAACTGTTCCTGACTGACCCAGAAAGACAAACTGTCTTTCCTGCTCCTCTCCAGACACCAGGGAGAGCACTTGCACAGTCAGTGTGCCCAGCACAGACAGGCCATGATCCTGCTGGCACGGAAACGGGGCAGGAACCGCAGCTGCTCTTGGCAAAAGCACCCCAACCCTTTAGGCAGCAGCTGCTTCTCCCCATCCTTAGTTCCTCGCTTTTGGTGGCAACAGTGGCACCTTGGTTTTGTGTATTAAGTTGTAAGCAGGTGAAATAGGAAGCATTTACTTTTTCAGGCAGTATTTACAGCTTGCATAGCCAGTCCCCATCTCCTCTAGGGAAAAACATCAAGATGTCAGTTAAGTAACGTTTCAAATCTATAGATCAGCAGCTAACAATAGTCTGATCTAATACATACTTCATTTTCAATTCAACTGTGCATACAGAAAAACATTTTACATTTGCACATCATGCAGCAGAGAGACCATTCCACTGTGCCAGTCAATAAAAATGATTCAACAGCTGAAACACATACTTGGATCTCCTCCCAACTACACAACTGCTACTTAGACTCACATCAAACCCACACAATGCAATTAGTTTTACAACAGAAATGTTTACCCCTGTATTATTCACTTCAAGCCCTAAATAAACATTTCCTTTAATTATATTTCTGAAAGAAAAGCAAACAGAAGAGCCCTTACAACTAATCAACAGAACAATAGATACAGAAATTTGATTATACTTTTTCAGACTTACAGAGGAGTGTGAATCATTTGTCTGTCCAGTACTGACCCTTGTTGAAGGCATGATATAAGCAGTTTCAGCAGCTAAAAACAAAAAAAGTTAAATTTAAAAAGCTTGAGTGATATAGAAAATGGAACACAAAATCGACAGAATACGGAAGTTGACCTCAATAGCCATTTACAAGTATTTGTTGCACAAGTCCGTCTCAGACTTCTTTTGCATGCAGTTCTATTTATAACACAAACAACTAATTTTGGCTTCTGTCATATTCACAGAACAATTCTGAGAGTCTGGCATTGGAGGCTGCTACAGATAATAAAAACAGAAGGCAGAAAATCCTAAACAAGAACAGAATTATGAAATCCATATAAAATATTTGCAAGCAAATAATCTAAATAGCAGACTGAGGCACAAACTGATGACACTGCATGAATAGTCTAAGTGTGAAATCTTAATTTGATTGCATTGTTTCTGACATCAATACAATCTGAATCTGAACATGAGCAGTTAATCTGTAACAATTTTAACAAATGGGAACAGAGCTTTCATTGAATTTAAAATGGAACATTAAAGAAAGAAAAAAGATTAAGCACACAAGCAACACAAGGGAATATTAGTATTCTATACTTGTGTTTCTGGGTTTTGCTTTCAAAGTACAATACTGTTTGGTAAAAATTATACTACACACGCAACATCAACATAAGAATACAGTTCTTTAGTTAACAATCAAAACAATAACAAGCACAGCCTGTTGATATTTGTGAAAAACAAAACTTGAAAAACTACCCGTATGTTTATTTTCTGCTTTGCTGCTTATTTTGGATATTTCAAGCAAACTATGAAGAGGCCAGCACATTTGACTAGCAGTGAGCTAGCCATGCTAACTGGACATATTTGTTAAAGGTCAATTGCTTAAAATCAAAATCATCTAAGGTTACTATTTTAGTCTTTTGCTGACTCACGATCACTGAATGAAAGCAAATGTGCAATGGGCACCAAAACTGGCTACCACTGCTATTTAGAAAATGGACCTTAAATGAAGACTTTAAAGGACTTTTCACTTACAGGCAAGACAGTGATTTACAGATGTATAAAAGGAATATCCTGATTTTAAAAGACGTTTAAATCATAGCAGAGATCATCCAGGCTGCACAAGGTCTTCAATGCCCAAAGCCTATCTACATCCCAGGTACTAGTCAAGATGGGAATCCCACCACACTAAGGGAACTCTGATGGCCTTAGATATATATGGCTCAAAATACAGTATGTGAAACACATTTCAAACCTTCAGATTTTGAATTGAATGTTGTTAGTGAAGTTTCATCTTTAACAACTGCCCCATTTGTACTTGATGATTCAGTTTTAACAGCCTGCTGGGTTACCATAGTTTGTGTGCTGGAGACAGTACTGGATACAGAAGCATCAGGATTTACAGTTTGTTTGTCCAAGTCATGTAATTCACCTACATTTGCTGATGTCTGAGCACCTTAAAAAGAGAAAATATTAACCAGAAATCAATACTGATAACACATAACAAATCTCAACTTGATCTAATGGTTTTAGTTTCCTATGAAGCCTGAGTTTAGCTGAGAATTAGGTTAGAACAGATCTGATCATATTGATTACCAATGCTTTCTTTAGGTTTATAACTGTTTATAACTAGGTTTATAAAGTCTGTCTGCAGTCATAAACAGATATATGTAAACAGTTGTTTTAAGCTTGCCATTCTGTATTAATTTTGTTACAAAATAATTAATTTGGGAAAAAAGCAGTAAAATGAAGCATCCACACAAATCAGTATCACAGATTTGTAACAATCAAGATTAACCCCTGTGAAATTTTGTTTCTCACTTAGCACTAAGAACCAAAATTTCCACATGACACTTTACATGTGGAATTACACATTACATGATAAATTACACTATGAAGAAAATAAAAATCAAACAACCCATAAAGTACGTGAAAGTCAAATATAAACAGATCAGGTGACTGAGCCTGGATTCACCACACTGAACTTAAGGCACTTCAGTGAAATGCCTACATCAGTGCCTTGTCATCTTCTATTTCCTCTACAGTCAGAGAGAAACAGGCTTCTCTCTACATTGCCTGAAATTTTACATTATAGCTTTTCACTGCTAACAGACACAGTGTCAAAGAGTCTGGAGTTACCATCACCATAATGTTGTAAAATGTATCTGTCCTTTTCTTTGTTAAAAATGGCTATTTATGTTTAGACACATTTGCCATCACAATAATGAATATACTGAGAATTTCACATCCCTTGCAACACTTCAAACGATTTAGAATTTCATTTTTCCCTGTATCTTCTAAAAATATGTTCAGCAATAACTAACACAAGTTGGATTTTTTTAAACTACAAAGGAATCTAAAATAATTTTTAATTACAAGACAACTAATCTTATTTTATGTTTATGAGATGAATTTTAACTCTCTCTTTTCAATTAATTTTTATTCTACAGTCATCTTACTTGAAGTACAAACAGGCAAAAGAGAAGGGGCATTTGATTCTTTGAATCCTGTAGCATCTGTGTGGTTTTTCATAGTCTCCTGTGTAATCTTGTTTTCAGGTGCTGCAACCTTTTCTTTTCCTTCTACTTTCAATAATGAGTTGGATGAAAGGGAAACTTGGACCTAAGCAAAACAACACATTTGTTAGTGTTTAACTGCAAAGTTGGGAAATTCCAGTTGCAAACATGGCATGAAAACGCTTACTCATAAGCCACAAGCTAAACTCCTCCAACAATTCCCTAGTACTCTAAATTAAACCAAGAAACCAACCCCTCAATCCCCCTTATCTTAGCCATTATAAAACCAAAACTCAAACTCTGAGTTGACCTGGACATGTCTCTGATAGATACTGAATTTTATCTGACAGTGAGCTCACGTTCTTTTGTCATTACATGGAAGTTCATTGATGCACATATTTAGTCTACTGGGGGGACCTGAGGAGATGGGGAAAATCACAATTACAGAGGCTTTCAACTTTTGCTTTCCTGGCATGTACTTTAGATACTTCTACTGTTAGTGAAATTTATATAGTATATCTACATATGTTTTCTCCAGGAATACATTATGGATCCCATACAAATCTAAGACTTTTCTCATTTAAGAAAAGGTGCAAAATTATAAAAATGTGATCCTTTAGCCAGCCTTTCTCCTCACTCTTTCTGTTGAATTGGCAAAACAATGGAATGTGTACAACTGTACAAACAGAACAGATACTAACTGGGTTTAATCTGTAGTAAGAACCTACAACTAAGCAGGCTAGCATAAAAGCACTAACAAAGGAGGAATATGCCTTATTCTTTTTGC
Source organism: Chiroxiphia lanceolata (assembly GCF_009829145.1). Classification (NCBI taxonomy): domain Eukaryota; kingdom Metazoa; phylum Chordata; class Aves; order Passeriformes; family Pipridae; genus Chiroxiphia; species Chiroxiphia lanceolata. Next base: position 55,798,921 of record NC_045641.1, read on the forward strand.
TTTCCACATTAATTTCACCAACATTTTAAGGATGAATAGTATTTCTACTGGTATCAGGCTCCCAAATTAGCATTCTGGAAGTCAATACAGTTGCAGTTTCCTTTCTGCCAGGAAGAGGACTTGAAAGATTGTCTGTCAATCATAAAAGTAAAAGCTACATAAGAAAACAGACACAACTACTTCAGCAGGTGTCTTTTTGTTTGATTCGGGTTTTTTTTTCCTAAGGCCCAAAAATTATGCAAGGACTTTTAAAACTGAGAAAGTGTTCTGGCAGTCCTCTAGCTTCCCACACTACTTTGCCACTCATGCATTTTTCAGTTTAAACTTACATTATTAGGAATGAGATTATTTGTTTGGCTGGGATGATCAACCTTCAGTTCTGGATAAGGGATGCTAGGCAATGGTTGTGGATTTTGATGTAGAGAACAGCCACCTGGCAGGTAAACAAAAACAAATCCCCATCAGTTATGTAAAACTTAATACTATGTTGGCTGGAATCTATTCCAGTAAGGGAGAGGGAGACCCAAAGTTTCCTGAAGGAAAACTTTGTTGTAAGTCTGAAATGAAACTGCATGACCAAACAGTCAGATAAAATCCCTTTCTCACTGTTTCCTTTCTCAAATCGTGCCCAGCACTGTACAAATATCTTCATAATTCAGACAGCTGACCAAAATCAACAGAAACAAGGTAAAGTGGAGTTTTACACAATCACAATGCAGGCATTTTGGGAATAACCAAAGAAAAAGGTTCTCTCTCGCAAAAAATGGTTCTTTAAAAAACAAACTCATATCAAATACTTATGCAATACTCCAGTCTGCCTGTGCACAAACATTAGCATAATGTGATCTGACTTGTGAGACCTTCACTACCTTGTGAACTCAGCACTGATGTCTCAGGAACACCAGTAACAGGAATTCCAGCCACCGGAGGCACTGGTGAGTCAGCGTGTAACTGAAGAAGATATCCTTCAACTGTAGGAACTTCATCCCATTTCAACTGAAAAGAGTTGGTTGTAGCTCTAATCAGCTGTACCTGTGATGGTGCTAGGGGCTTCTCTACAAGAAACCAAAAAACCACAGACAGCATGTTAGAAATGGCCCTCCCTTAATCAGCTTATTAAATATCTATACATTGTGAGTAAAATCAGTAGCTCCTTTTCCACTGATGTACAAAGTATACCAGATTCAACAAGAAACCCTTGCCAAAGGTGGCAAGATAAGTCAGAGAATTACACAGTGTCATGTTAGAGTGCTCAAAAATGCTCAAGTTTTCATGCTTTGTTTTCAAGGTCTCTTCTGCTGCCAGTAAGACTTTGAGTTACACCTATGTCACTGCAGAAATTACAAAGAGACCTTTGTGCTTTCCCAAAAGGCTGCAGGTAGCTCTTTGGTCCCTAAAGCTTTACATATTCCTCAATAGAATTCACAGAAGATCCCTCTTCCTTTGTGCATGCTCTCTGTAACTAAAGTGAGCTTTCCTTCAAACTTCTTCTGCAGAGGCTGAAGCCTAGACATGACTGATGCCACTGGCCTGCTCCTCTCACTTGCCTTGACTAGGCTGCAGTCTCAAGCACATCCCTCCCCTGCTACTTTTTTCCATTTTCTGATCTTCTGAGGGAAAAATAAAAAAGGAAAAGAAAAACAAAACAAACAAACAAAAAAAACCCCCACCTCCCTATCTCCTAAATATTTCACAATCTCCAATAACAAATTCCATACTTCTGCTTCAATAGGCAACAACTTGCTCCCAAAAGTTCCATTCTAGTTCCCTCTTCCCCAGTACCATCTCAGTGTCCTGCCATTAATCCAGTTACTAATGAGTGATTAGGGCTCCAGAATTCCCTTCATCCACAGGAAAAATTTGGTCCTTTCTCAGATTCAATAGCATCATTTTGCAGTCCAAAAGATGAGGAAGCAGCAGCAGCAATGATCCCAAGAGAAGGAAGGGTTGGTAGGAAGGAGCAAATAGTAGCAGAAGAGATCACTAAAAAGAGAGGTCAGGAACCCTGAGTTCAGGCAAAACACCCTTTAGCACCTTGTATCAACTGACGATAGGATGCAATGCAGAATCTAGCCACAAAGTTCTTTCAGAGGCTCTAAACAAGCCTTCCTAATTTTTTCAGTTTAAGTTATAGCTGTAGCCTTTGAACAATCAAAAGTGAAGCATGTTTTTTAAAATAATCTTTAAAACTTAAATAATCTTTGAGATTGCTACACCTTTAGATGCCCTGATCATCCACGATGCAAGCTTCCCAGATGTTAATAAAATACAGAACATAGGGCAAGTCTCTTTATTTTTGAACTCACCAGTATCAAGGTACCAAAGATCTTTGCAGCAGACTTGATTGTTCCAAGCTTTTCTGTAACCATCTCTACCACTCCAGATGTACAGACGAGTGCCAACCGCTACCGCGCAGTGTCCTGCTCTCGGCCCTGGGAACAAGTTACTTTTGTCCTCCTGGCAATCTGAGATCAGACCTATCCATTCTGTGGTATCTAGTAAACGAAACTCGAAAGATTTAGTTTCTAGATGTTTTCCAAAGCGAGAAATAAAGATGTTAGTACGCTTAACTGCACAGAAAAAAAGGTAAATGAATCACTTCTAGTTTTATAGACAATTGCATTTAAAATTGAAATATTGCAAAGAGAAGGTCACTTTCCAATTAATACGCAAGTTGAATCAATTAATACAGGATGAATTTTCTGACCTCTGGTTATCTCTCTCAGGCAAATACAAAATCAGAAGTTGAGGATTCAGAGATAGTACTACCATGTTTAGAAAAATATCATTTCAGGATCTGTCTCTTGTGTTCTTCTATAAATGAAGGAGTATTTAAATTACTTAAAGCTGTATTAACAAAGATTTGCAGAAGCAAACCTGCTGAATCTTCAAAGAAAAACAATTATTAAAATATCACTTCTCAAGAAAGACGTAAAAACCCGGCAACTTCTTTAGTCCCCTAGTGCTACAGCTATGTATCCTAAACTTTTCTCAGGGTCTTCAAAATAGTTACCCTACTCTGTTAATAAAGTATCATTTAAAATGCCCACTCCCAGAAAGGCAGAAACACTAACCCAAATTAAGGTAAGAAAATGAACCGGTACATTTCCATTCGCCATCATGAGCAGAAATTTCACCTCCTGCTGACTGTGGAACCCAGCCACCAAAAATATACATTCTGAAATATAGGAGAAGAGGGAAAAAGAAAAGAAAAGACAATTAATATCCAGATCTGCTGCATGGACTCTCTCAAACTAGGATGAAACAGAAAATTCCCAGTGCTTTACAGTTCTGGTTTACAGCAAATTTTACTTGAATCTACTCTCATTATAAAGTACTGCAGCAGACATCCACGTTCTGAAATTTTTGAGCAAGTTAACTGATTAAAGAACTCAACCAAACAAAAAAATCCCACAAGCTCCTCAAACAACCTTCCAGAAAGAGAAGTTAATACTGTCACTTCTTACAAGCCACCAAACTGCTAATGCTCTCAGAAAATCACACATTTACACAGTATTTCTACAATCCTTTACTGCAGACTTCTCAATAACTAAAATAAGAAAACTGGTATCTAAGTCAGATATCAAAATTTAAAAATATAATGCAGGCTACAAACTACCGACATGTTAAGTAAATAATCAAAAACTAAGCTACTGAATCATAAGATACAAAACTTGCACATCTTTTTCCCCCCCTGCCTCTTTCTCCTTATGCCCACTTGTAAATTGATATAAAATAGACTGAAACCCATGTTTAAAAATCCATTTTATCAAAGCTATCTGCCAAAACAAACCACATTGGTAAGAAGCAGAGTAATGAGAAACAGAATACGGTAAAAAGTGTGGAATAGTTTTGCCTAGAACTAGTTTTACTCTTTGAGCAGTTTTTTTGCATAGCTAATTTCATTTGTGTCACAGACACAGAGGCACTCGAGCTCACTCCTGACAGAGCCAGGTCAAGCCCAGGTCCCCAGAATGCACAAAGGTGCTTTAGGAAGCCTGGAAAGCTGCTTGAAGGCTGGGTAGATTGTTCTGCTGGATGGAAACACTGACAGTTTGATACCCTTAAGTTAACAGTGGTACTTAAAATAGCAGCAGCAAGGTACTCTACAGGGCTGATGGTTTATACTGAGCAGTAGTGGATAAGTGTCATCATTCTCCTACTAGGTGTACCTTTCTAGAGTTGAGCTTTTAACAACAGACATACTTGTTTCCTATTACATTGGCCGTATGGAGACTGCGAGGAAGTGGTACTGTCCCTTTGGTTTCTGGTCTTGACCAGGTCATGGTTTCTAAAAGAAACAGAATAAAAATCCTCAAAGAAACCTTGTTACTGCATATTTCACTCCCTGGATTTTAGGAGGGAACATACCTCCAAGATTAAGCAAAACAAAACTTCACCTTTTTCAGATGGTAACTTTAAGAAAGAAACACAATAACAAGCCCCAAGAGATTCTTTTAAAACAGGAAGGAATACAATGTTTATCAGTTTATCAGAAAGATATATTATGGTTCCGTTATGGTTACTCAGCTTGGTTATCATAGTGATAACCACTCTAAAGAACTCTCTAAAGAAACAATCTCACCCATAATCAGCAAGGATAATATATGCAAACAATGCTGTATCTATTTAATTCCAGAAATTACAAGAGGTTAGCACTATGGTGTTAGACTCAATAATATCTGTACCACATCATGCCATTAACCATTCTACACTGTAATTTTTCCTCTCAGCCAGTGAGCACGGACTTCTACTGGCAAATCAACTCACCTATGTCAAGTTCCCAGAGATCATTAAGCCGACAGCCACACATCCCTCCAAAAATATACATCTTCGGACTTCCCACATCTTTTCTGCAGTATACGATGGCTGTGTGAGATTCTCGGGGAGATGGCAAGATTCCTTTGGTCACAGGAATACTCCAGCCAACAACGCCAGAACCATGTTGCAGCTCCAGTTCATAGAAATCATTTAAATATCTAGGGGATTATTGTCAAAAGTATGAAAAATTCACTTACAAGCACGATTACAAGTGCGCTTTAAACCCCGACCCCTTCCAAGTATTACAGACTTCTGTCTTGGGAGAGTGCAGAGTTTTAAACTCTCAAAACATTTGATGCATTGTGGACAGCACCAAAACTGGATTTAAAACAAAAAACCTGAACAATTATAACTGGTTGCCTCTAAGGAAACATGCTCTCATATCATATTTGCTACACTGTATTACATGAAGGAAACATTCAACAGGGGTAAACAACATTCTTCACAGAAATTACTACATACAGACACACTTGGAATAAACTGCAAAGCTGTGAGAAATAACATGATGACCAGAGACATAAGAGATGAATTTCTGCAACTCCAAGGCAATAAAGGTGAGAAGAAGCTATTTTTTTCTTGTGCCTTCAGACTGGCCAATAGACAATTAGCCATTTGTTGCTGAATCTATCAGCAAGTTATTTTTTAGATAACTGTTTTTGAATCTTGGCATTCACATGACGTACCCCTTGTTTACTGAGCTTAAAACTGCCAGGTTATAGCTCAGTGGATATTACTGCTCTGAACTGCAGGTGAACGTGGATATAAAACTGGAGCATCAGAGCACTGTTTGCTGGCAACAAAGGCAACTTCAGCTGTTACTGTAAAAAATTTCCAGATGAATTCATAACTATTTTCCACAGTAATATAGAGGAAACATCCATCGTGAATTCCCTGATGACTCATGAGACTCGGTTGATTCAAGTAATTCTAACAAACAAGCCATTCTTAAAATCATCACCCAAAATACTAGGAAAAATACCAAAGTCTACTCAGGTTTGCCTACATAAGTGTCAGAGCTGTCAGTCACTGTTACATATTGTGGGGTTAGCAGAAGAAATATTTAAGCTTCTTCGCATGTAACCCGTCCACTGCACAAATAATCCATCTGCAGGTACCTGGTACACAGAACAGCCTGACTAGAATGTTCCTGCTCAAAGTTGTCACATCTAGTCATTTGTCTTTAAAGCCATTAAATTCAAAGCAAATCAGCATACCTGGGAACGTTATTATTTGAATCTTCACTTTCATTTGCCAGGCCACCAAACAAATAGCACTTGTTACCATATAAAGAAAAGCTATGGCCAAGTCGAGGACAGGGTGGTGATCCATTGGAAGGAGCTTGAGGTTTTACTTTTTTCCAGAGCCATCGACTTGCCTTAAAGACAAGAAAAATATGTTCAGAAATATCTTCATTTATAGTCACTCACAGTAAATAGAATTCAGGTAATGTTAACAGTCTTATATTTTCTAAACTATTTTTAAAGGAATGCTGGGCTTTTCTCAGGACATATGTTAAAAGGGACACATATGAGCTAACTGAAATAAAAGACTAAATATTTTATACTTTATTTAGACTACCTGGAAGTCTCTTTTTCAAAGGCATTTGGATTTTCTCCATCTTCAGAATCTATTTAAAGTTTATTCTTCCTGGAGCAGAGCAAAGCTTATCTAAGTTTCTTCTGCAGTTGGTAAAATAAAATGTGTTTGTTCGTAAACAGATAAATATAGTAGTCCTCAAAACTGAAACATTTTCATACATTTCCTACCTGCAATTCATATAAATCATTACTGTATCTTCCATATTCAACCATTCCTCCAAAAACTAGTATTCTGGTACCATCACAAACAAATCCATGTGCTGCACAGCCTGGAGGAATATCTCCCCTTACAGCAGGAAGGAACCATTGATTTGTAACTATAGTAGAGAAAAAAAAAAAAAAAGAAGATAAATATTTAAAACACCGAAAAGTGTATTTTTAAACACCTCCGCTTTTTAGAGCATTACTTTTTACCTGTAGATAACTGTGAATGGGCTATTTGCTTAACACTAAGTTTTCATTGAGGGAGTTTTTTTAATAAAAAGGAAAGCAAACACCTGTATCAAACCAATGTTACTCAGTATGAATGAGCCCATGAGGTCACTGTAACTAAGTCATTTACGAAGGGTCACCCAGCAATTTAACAGACTTGCCAAGAATAGAGGCTAATGAGGAACACAAGTGCAGTTCCACAGAAGAGAGATAACTATGCTAACTCAGAGGGAGCTAGCCCTAGAAACAGAATTATTAGAGCTACAGCAGCACGGCAGTGTGCCTGGACTTAATAGCCCTATTCAAAAGCTAATTACACTGTTCTGGGACCCATGTTAATATCCACGGAACGCTACACTGATACATGGGAGAGGAGAGGCACACAGGCAAGAAAGAGCAGCTGAGACAGTCTGATCCAGCAGCAGCATATTGGTGTTTAAACTGCTCTGGAATCAAAGAACTACAGGAGATACTGTCTTCTTTATCCTAAGCTTTTTTTCATGAGCACGAAGAGGAAAAGTATGAAATCAGAAGCTTCCAGTGAACGTTGCTGCAGTGCACTAAGATGCTCAGTGTGTGCCAGCTCCTCGGAAGTCATCACACGCATAGCAAGAGCCACGGATGGCATCCCACACTGGGGCAGCCTGGGTCACAACCCTGCACCTTAAACCCTAGAGAAAAAAAGGTCAGTTTGGGCCAAGCACTCGTCCAGGAACCGGAACAACTGAGTCATGATCCTTTTTGTCACTGCTATGAAGGGGAAACACCTTTAGCAGAAAATCCGGGCAGGAAAAAAACCCAACAGACTCACTCAAAAGGTACGCGTCAAAACCTTTGTTCTGACAGACAGCATAACTGTACTGTTCTGAGAGTTTTATTTGGGATTACTTGTCAGAACAGAAAGGTTAAGAATTTTTTTTTCTTCGCCCCCCAAAAATGCGATTAAGAATAGTAGATCTTTAAGATATCAGAGAAAAATCTGCTTGGAAAAACTCAATCAGCTAACACTGGAAGACTGAGAAGCACGGATCAGTCACTGAACTCTCCCGTCTCGGCCCAAGCTCTAACATTACACGCAAGTTTTCCAGCCTCATTCAGCATCCCGTACAGTAATTATTTAGGCATCTAATCCTTCACAAATAAAATCGGTCTCGGGCAGCTTCCTGTTTCGAAAGGCTCCCAATGCCAGCATGTTCACTTTTCCAAGCAAGATTCCTATTCCAGCGCGTTCAGCTCTCGTGAGCTGCCGCCACCAGAGGGAAGAAGGGGGATCCGGACACTGGCGGGGACTAATCCCGCCTGCCGCCATTCAGCCGAGCCCTACCAGGGGAGACTCCGCACCCCCGCGCCAGGGGCTGGGAAAGCACAACAGGCGCATCAAGAGATTTTCCAGGTTCCTTTTCCCCAGAAAGGCCCACTAACGCCGCAGCACCGGCCGGGGCGTAGCGCTATCCCAGGGAAGACCCCACGGCCCGGGCGTATTTCCCGTCCCGCCATTTCACCTCCAGGCAGCTCCTCAGCCCGCCCGCCGCCCCCTCGGCCGAGCCGGGGGAGCGCGGGAAGCTCGACGGGCGATCCCGGGTGCCGTGAGGGGCCCGGTGCCACCAGCGGCCGGAGCCGGGACTACCCCGCCGCCTTCCCCCCCCCCGCCCCGCCCGCCCCGCCGCCCGGCCCCGCCCCGCGCACCCGTGTTGTAGACGTGCAGCTCGTCGGCGATGCCCTCGTTGCCGCCGCCGAAGATGATGAGCAGCTCTCGGATGGCGACCGCGCGGTGCCCATGGCGGGAGCGCGGCACCGGCCCCGTGAAGGAGGACACCCGCCTCCAGCTCAGCCCGGCGGCGGCCGCCGCCATCTCAGCGCCGCTCCCACAACGCACCGCGCGGTCGGGGCAGCCCGCGGGGAAGGGGGGGCGCTGACGTGAGGGCGGCGGGTCCGCGGCCCGCCCGTGTCCCGCCTGTGTCCCGCCCCGCGGCCGCCTCCGCCGCAGCCCTCTGTCAGCACGGCCCCTCTGTCAGCACGGCCTCTCTGCCCCCGAGGACCCGCCGGGCTCGGCCGTGCTCTGGCGGGAGCCCTGTGGAAGCGCACGCAGGGCACCGCTGGTGCGGCGTGTGCTCTTCAGCCCGGGGCGCCCGGCTCTGCCCCTGAGCCCCCAGAAACGTGTAGCAGACTCACTTTTTTTTTTTTTTTTTTAACTGGCGACGTAATGCTGCTGCCTGCGAGGCGTGCGTGTGAGAAAAGGGATGAGATGCTGTTTAAGCGCTGAGGGTTGAGATTAGAAACCAAGGTTTCGGTTCTGCAGTTGAGGGCGGGTGATGTGAATTCGAAGGTCTCGTTCTGCAGGAGAGAAGCTGCTCTCTTTCCTGTGAGAGCAGGGTGTTATGTGAGAATGCAAACGTGTGAGGCTGAGGGAAATCCAGAGAAGGTGTATCTGGTACAGAAAGCCTCTTCTTATTGAGCTCTGCGTAGTAAATTGCTATGCCGAGATGTATAACTGAGCGCTGTCAATATTCTCTAAAATACCACATACAGTCTTCAACTGTGCCAGGGGAGGTTTAGGCTGGACATTAGGCAGAATTTCTTCACAGAAGGGGTAATTAGACGTTGGAATGGGCTGCCCAGGGAGGTGGTGCAGTCATGGCCCCTGGAGGTGTTTAAGGAAAGCCTGGAGGTGGCACTTGGTGCCATGGTCTAGTCAATAGGGTGGTGTTCGGTCGTAGGTTAGACTCGATGATCTCAGAGGTCTTTTCCAACCTAATTGATTCTGTGATTCTGCGAAGGTGCTACTGTGTTGCCAGTAATCCAGGGGTTGCTGTCAAGTGAAGGATCTGGTCCCAATTCCGCAGGCTCATTTGGCTGGCAGCTGCTTGGATCTGTTCAGATTCACATAGAAATGGAAGGGAGGTGAAAAAACACAAGTGGATTTTGAAAAACATAAGCTTGATGCAGCTTAAATACCACAGTATGGAAAAAGTACTAATAGTCGTGGCTATCTGCACAAAGCACATAACTGCATGTTTAACTCTTCATTTATTTTTCCTTCAAGCAACTCTGCAAAAGATGGATTTCTGTACAAAATCAGACACAGATAATACAGTTTGGGCATGTTTGAGACATACAGTTGAAACCCCATATTTTCAGTTCCTGCAAATGGAGGAACAATCTTCATATAAAACGTTTAAGATTTTTAAAACCTTCACTGACTACTCCTTGTAAGTTTTGCACTGCCTCATGCTAAAAATATGAACAATAGTTTAGTGTTGAAGATGTTTATTATTATTCCTTTCAGTATTCATGAAAATCTTGTGACAAAACAACATTTTATCATATAGAATGGTCATTCCTAGAAGGGAGGGAGAGAATTTGAATAAAAGCAGTGCTGTAGAAATAAAACAGCAAAAGCATTCCAGGAGAGCTTAGGAGGCAGGATATCAACATGTACTGGTAACCTTCATCTAAGATCCTTTTGAATTTAAACCAAACCTGTGGATTAAATGCTCAAAGATTTGGAAATGAGATGATTCAAGTCAAAGTGCATGTTCAGAGTTGATTTTTGTGGGTTTCCCTTAGCTTTTGACTTTCAAGAACTCTGCCAACAGACACTGGAAAAACTTTGGCTTTCAGTTTGACTTTGGCATGTTGTATTTTGGCTCTTGCACACTAGTTATCTGTTCACATTTAACATAAATAATGACTAGAAACCTAACTTGCAGCTAGACTCTTGGAAGTAACTTCTGGAAGGGTTTGCTTCCTTCTCTTTCCCCCACCCCTTTAAGACTTTTTGTCTTATGGGATTTGTTTGCAATCTGCTAGCTGAATCTCTGAGGCAAGTTTGCCAAATCTGGGGCTGCATCATCGTTCTGCACATCTGGAAGTGGTTTATGGGCTCTCATTCCTCCAGTGCAGCGTCTGGACTCCGTGCTATTCCTCAGCAGCAGAGAAAGAAAAGAAAACCAGCACAACTCCAAAGTAAACTTTGAAGAGTCTGAAAAAGGAATTGAATCGTAAAACTGTTACTGTGCCCTGTAAGGCCCTTGTGCGGGTGACTTCAAAGGAGGATGGTGGTCAAGGAGGCTTTGGCAAGAGTGCTCACAGCTGTGGGCTATCTAGGATCCAAGTAAATAGCTCCTCAGCGCTTCAGGAGAGAGGAGTCCCGAATACTGTGCTGCTTTGAAGAGGTAAAAAGACTAATTAAGCAGGAAATATCTGAGCAGTAATGTCACTGTTTCTGAGCTTTCCCTTCTGCAGCCCCTCGTTTTGTTACAGGATTTGGCAGCTGAGTTAGGGACTGCCAGGTTCCAGGAAATAATGTCTACAGGCAGGAAAAATGAGTAAATGTTTGTAGGGGAGCAAATATACCTCTCTTTTCTTAAAACTCAGCAGGTAATCAATCGGTGTTACTGAGGCATAGGAATGCTGTAGTCCTAGAACTCAAACTTGCTTGGGAGTCTGTCTGAGTATGGATTTTAAAGCTTAAAACATGGTTCAGTTTGTGTGGATTTAATAATTTCTGAGGATACCATGAAGCTGTGGCTATGCAACTTTCCTCTTGCAGTGATCATTAGGACTGTTTGTGACTATTATTACAAGTATTAATTCAAAGACAGTGGTCAGCTCTATGGAAATCAGTGGAAGGTTGTGATTAGCTAAATGAGGTTAGAAAGTTACTCCAAGAGTGTAGGGGTTCTGTTGCCTCTCTGCTTACCTAAATGAGTAAAGTTTTTAAATGCATATGAAGATGATACTTGTGTGTAATGCGTGAGAGAAGGGCTTTCTCAGCTGTGGTGTTTTTTCCAACAGATAAACTTGATTTCCTCTGTGCAAATTAATGCCACATGAAGAGAGTGGTCTGCTGGAATATAGATAAGTAGTGCAGATGTGAAAAAACTTCCAGAATGACTCCTTTCTCACTGCAAATTAGTCTCCTGTTGGGACCTAACTACATAAGTGGTTTGTAAACAAAGCCACATTTTAGACTTTTTTCATATTTTTGTTGTCATTTAAGTCGTTGTTCAAAGTAGAGACTAATTTAGGATGCTGCCTGAACTTGAGCATTAACCAATGAGAGGAGGTCAGTTTTGTGACTCAGATTTCAAGAATTCCTGCTGTTCCGTCTATCTTCTCAAGGAGCTGGACTAAATTTCATTTTTATGTGGCATAGAAATCCCCATTTATCCTTATCTATGCTGTAATGTGTCCCTATGTATGCGTGGTAACTGGAAAAATTGTTTTCCGTCCTATATCCAGCTACACAGTATAAAGGTTAGATCACACAGTTGTATTGTTCCCTCCCCTCCAGCTTCTGGTGCTGTTTTTTACTGTTGGTTGTTTGTTGTTGTCTTGGTTTTGTGATTTGGGTTTTTTTTTCATAAACAGTAGTTTTGGGTCCAGAATTCAAACGAATGTTGTATTCCCATAATCCTGTATTTTAGGGTTTATGTTCTGTCCTCTTGGGCATAAGATCATGACTGCTCTTGGGCATGGCTTAGAAGTACAGTTTTAGGGTACATTAAACATACTCCCTCCTTACTGTTTGTGGAAGGATACTGCTCCTAGAAAATATTTTTACTATTGTTCTGAAATTTTCTGCAAGTCTGATAGACACTGTTCCAAGATAAGATTCCCATATGTTTGTGAGCATACTCCAGCAAGAAATCAGTATTTGTGACAGTTACTATGTTTTAGGTGAAATCAGAGATAAATGTATTTATAAATTGCATCAGTGGGTGATTTAATGCTTCTTTGCACATTATTTTAAACTGTATTAAAAATATTAGTTATTGCTGATGTAGGTGATCAGATGGAATTTGTTAAAATGCTTTTTACAACCTGCTAGTTCTTAAATTAAAATATGAAATATTTCTAGCCCAGAATATTAGTTATTTGTTCCAAAAAAGCAATGTATTTACAGAGATCAAATACAGTTTTACTTTGACCAGTTCAGCAGTAAAATTGATAATTCAAAACTTTGTCCCTGAAATAACTAAGTGGTATTCACTTCTGGCATTAATGATTTTTCTCTATTTTTTTTTCCTCTTCTAATTTTTTTTTTCGTTTTATTTTACCACAGATCACACTTCTCATCCAACACGACAATGGCTCTTTTAAAGAAAAGTAAGAAAGATTAAAAACATTTGAAACATATATTTTTTTAAAAAGCACAGAAATGTCAAATACAATTTCTCATGCAACACAGTTACGTATAAATTTATAGTTCTAGTTTTCCTAAATCATGCTTAACTTTCAGTATACAAATAAGTCTTTTCCTGTTAACTAAGTGGGATAAGTGTAACCATAAATCTCATTAATTTAAAATTACTGCATGCATGAGACTGGATATTCTGAAATTTCAAGAGTGCAGGGAGCTGCTGGTTCCATGTGGGTTGTGCCTAGAGCACTGAACTTGACTGCTTTTTAATAAACTCAGCACATTAATGCTGTTCATACTCAAAATTGAGGTGTGTCCCTCGAGAACTTTGGGGTTCTCATCAACTGTCAGGGTCACTGACTGAATATGGGCCATTGTTTGCCTTCAATTATGCACCCAAAATTTCTCTGCAGTCAGCGGGCTTTTTCCTCAGCTGGTTTAAATTAGTGCAGGTTTGGTGACACATGTTTACCAATTTCAGTTTATTCTCATGCCCAGTTGTGGCCAGTTGGCCCTTTTGATTAAAACACTTCAAAATCGTGCTCCCTTTGCTCTTTTGTACGTCTTAAATACCTTTTATGGTAGTGTAAAAGAAACAAAGTTGTCTGAAACAAAGAATTCCCATCATCAAAGTAACTGTTGATGATGGCAATGCATTCCTTCCCCACTGTATTCCATGAACTCTTCTGGTCCCTGCATGTGGTTGGTTTGTGTTGAATGACTTTATCTTGTCCAAGATTTGTAGGAACTGTAAATCAGAATACAGAGTCAGGTCTTTGCTGTTGCACATCTTGTTTTGATTTTACTAATTAAAATTACTCTGTCAAAATATGTATTTTCAAATATTTTGAAACATTCCTGGTTCCAGTAGCATGCTGGGTTTGTGTTTCTAGAATTTTTGGAGTTTTGCTCAAATACACCTTGAAGATCTGAAATAGAAAAAAAAATTCTCCTGTGCATGAAGTTTTATCAGAGAGGCACTAGAGAAAGAAAGGGCTAGCCAAATAAATATAATTAACTCGTGATGTCCTGTGAGGATAAGCAGACAACAAATTAGGCAGGAAAAAGGATTCCAAGCTCCTGGTAAAATTCAGAAATATGTGAATTTCCTAATATGGATAACGCATATATATTGTGAGTCTTATGATTTAGTGAGTAAATTAACTATGAAAATGAGGTAGTTGGAAATTACTGTAACGGGGAAGAGTTATGTTTTTAACAGAAAATTTTTAGCTTGATCAAATAATGTGAGAAAGAAGAATTTGATAAACACAGCAGATACAGGTTGTCATGTACTGGTTGCAAATTGGATTTTTTGTTTTTAAGCAGATAATTGGAAATTATGTTGTACTGTTATACTGGTTGTTAATACATTCTCCCTTTTGTTTCAGTTAACCAGATCTTACTGTTACTTCTTGTCTTAACTGTGTGTGCCATTCTGTATAACAAAGTTCACCAAGTGCCATCGGCGTTAAAAAATGAAACAGGTAAATGACTTGCACTTCTGTTTCATTTTACATTCCTTATGTCTTGATTTGAACAGCACTTTCCATCTTACTGAATCCTGTTTGTCCTGCAGCAGCTGAGCTACTCACACCATTCCATATGGTCTGGGATGCAAAATTTCTTGCTTCTGAATTACTTGGATAAAATAGAAAGAAATTGGTAGTAATGACTAAGAGTTGCCATTCTGATTCACGTTTTTATCCAGATGTCACTGATGTAGATGGAAGCTGGAGTATATCCTTATTTGTGCTGAACAGATTGGTGTTGTCAACTGGTAATAAACTTTGATCACGACTTGCCTCTTTGGGAATGTTCTTGGCCTGCTTATTGATTTCAGATAGACCATCAAATCTTGACATTTACAGCAGAAGTTTTTGCTGGAATATTTATAGTGACAGAAACCTGCTAGGGTTGATATGGTTGAGCTAGTACTAAATGTTAATACAAATAGCTTATTCACTGTTCCCAAGGAAAACAAACTCTTTCTGGGTATAAACCATTTATTTTCAGTATATTTTGGTTGGAGTTGTTATAACTTAAATGGTTATATTTTAACCAATATAAATATATACATTTAAGTTCTGTAAGTTAAGCAGTGCTAAGGATAAAAATCTTCCTTATCAGTAATGTGACCTGATTCAGTATTATTTAGAGATTTTTTTCCTTTTATCATTAACAACTTCCTGCTGGCACAAACTTTTGCACTGTTCCTTTTAAGCCGACTTCCCAAAGAAGTGGAGGTCATGCAATTGCACTCTTTTTGACTCCTTTCCTTTCATAATTTTGGAACCTATTGTTCAATTTGTACTAGATATAACTGAGAAGTAGAAGTCTCAAAGGTGTTCAAACCTCTTTAGGTTTCATATGAATAAGCAGCTACATGAAGGACAGGCTGAATTGTGACCCTGCTGAGAAGAAGATGCTGAGAACTCTCTTATATATTCTGTTTGGAGGCACCCAGCAGTCCAGTCAAACCTCACGCAGTTCTGGACTAGTGACAGCTCATGCTGTGTGCCTTGCCAGATGGGGATTTGTATAGAATGTGGTAAGGAAATGGGGTGATGGTGAAATGATTCCACTGCTCATGAAAGTATTTGTTCATTCCTGGTCTGATGTAAAATGGATTTGTTTCTTGTAGTTGATTTGGAGAGTCCTGAGGAAATGGAAGAAGAAATCCCAGTGGTGATCTGTGCTGCTGCGGGCAGGATGGGTGCAGCTGTAGCAGCCATCAGTAGCATCCACAGCAACACAGAGGCCAGTGTTTTGTTCTACATAGTTGGGCTGAAGACAACCATCCCACATATTCGGTATATACCAGCCTTTCTTTGCTTCATGCTGAAGTTAGGACCAGGTGGTTGTTCTCCCTAGCACAGGGATAGACTTTGCAGGACCTTTCAGGGAAATGTTTCTCCCTTTTATTTAATTAGTGCTATTAGTAGTAGCCCCCAGGATTCTGTATGTGTAGGAAGCCACTGACTGATGTAAAAGGGTGTGAAATAGCCAGACCGTACCCAGACCTGTCCTTCTCTGCTTTTTGTAGATAGGCTGCAGAGGAGTCTTTAGTTAAGTATACATATTCCTACTCATCACAATCCCACTTTGTGGCACTGCTCTTACCTCTCATCTGTCTTAAGCTTCAGAACTGTTTAAAACTGATTTCATCTAAGAGGATGAATGAAAGGTTATAAAAAGAATCCCAAAAAGCTTGTAACGAAAGCATATTTCGGTGTTAAAATTTGCAAACATTGTCTTTAAGCAGAGAAAGGTGTGAAGCAAAACTAAAGCAGATTTCTTAGCGGGTCTCACCTCTGGCCTGTGTGCCACAATTTGTGTCAAACCGAAAAAATGTAATGAGTGGGGTCCCCCAGGGAGCTTTTCACATTCTAGTTCATCAGCAACCTAGATAATAGAGTGAAGAATGTTCTTTATGAATCTGCAGTTGGCATGAAGCAGCAAATTTATTGGGGGCAAGAGCTGAAAACAAATTAATCATGGTGAACTGGAAAAATTAACTGTAAAATATGATTAGAATCAGCGGAGGGAATGACAAGGTAATGTTAGTGGGAATAGCTGATTGTGTTGGCTCAGAGTGAAGCAGAGGTTCAGTAGCATTCATTTGGAAAACTGCAGAATTATGACTGATAACTGAGCACACTGATTCAAAAAACAGAAGGCATGCATCAGTGGTTATACATGTTGACATATATAACCAGAGGAGATGTGAGGAAACTTTTTCCAATCTTGCAGACATTATTAAGGCATCAAAAAAGTGTGGTTAGCTTTAGGTGCCTTCAGGAAGGATTTAGAAGAGAGGTCAGAAGAGAAAATAGGCAGTGATGATAAGAAGTCTGACAAAATAATGAAAATATTAGTTTAGTCTGAAGAAAATATGATTAGGATGTGATGTGGCAGTCATCTAGAAGGACATAAAAGTGTACAAGGGAGAAAACTAACCTCTACTTTAAAAGCATGGTAGATAGGATAAGAAATAATGATCTTTAAGTATACAAAGAAATCTTAGAAAAATAGCACTTATTGCTAGTGATGGTGAAAGATGGGTCATTTGGGCAACACATGGAGTCTGGCTTTGACAATGTTGTGAGGTGTGTGTTTTGTTGAGGTTTTTGTGTGGATTTTTTTGTGTTTTGTGTTAAAGAAATATCTGTGCAATGACTGTAGACATAAGTGATTCTGTGTTGGGATAGAAGAGATGAGTGAGCTTTCAAGCCCTCTTTTTCTTCTAAGAGTCTGTGAATTTCATACCAGAAGTACTTGCCATACACTCAATATTTTTTTTACTACTTCTTTTTTAATCACAGAAAATGGATTGAAAATTCTAAACTGAAAGAAATAAAATTTAAGGTTGTAGAATTCAACCCTATGGTACTAAAAGGAAAAATCAGACAAGATGCATCACGTCCTGAGCTACTGCAGCCTGTGAGTAAATGAACACCACATAACAAATTTTTGGGGTTTTTTAACACCTATTACAGGCTTTAAAATGTCCTAGATCTGTTCTATTACGTGTGGGGGTGTAAGTCAGAGAAGCCAAATCAGATCCAAATGCTATACCCTGACTTAAGAAGGAGAAATGCCCTATAACAAGCTCCTTGCAACTTGTCTGTCTTGCTGGGACCCTACTATTTGATGACATAAAATTGGTAAATTGAATGTATTGTATCTTTGACAGTATATATTTATTAGAGGGGAGATGTAACACTGTTCACTGTGCCTTCATGATGCTTGAGCTGGCTGCATTCTGCTCATGTCCAGGGTTAATTCAGAGTCTAATGACTAATCTAAATTCCTGGCTGTCAGAAAAGGCAAATCAGATGTTAAAAATTATTAGGAAAAGAGTAAGGATCAAAATAGAGAACATCAGTTTGCCACAATGCAAATCCACAGTTTTCTCTCATCCTAAATACTATGTGCAGTCTTCAACCCCTTAACTGAAAAAGATGTAGCACCACCAGAAAATGTTTGAGTTTGTCCAGAATGTTTGTTCACACCAGCCTGCTCTGAGCCTTTGACATTTCTAATATATGGAAAAGATTTCATGCAGGGAATCAGTGGGTTAAAACTGTTCAGCCTGGAAATAGTGGACTTTTAGCATGAAAATAGTAGTGGTCTAGAGAATGGTGTGAAGGGCTGGGTGGGGGATGATTGCTCATTCTCTTCACATGTAAGAACTAATGGCCATGAGATGAAATTAGTTGGACTGACAGTCAGCACAAACGAGAGATGTTGCACACTTTTCATGCAATGAGTGCTACATCTCTGGAATTCTTTGCTGAAAGGTCTTGTGGATGTACAAATGTACAGGGATTCAGTTAGGACTGAAGTTCATATTTAAACAGATCACACCTAGATCAGAAAATCCCTTGAGCTGAAAATGGCTGAAAGCTAAAGGATTCTGTGATTCTGCAAAGAAGCAACTGTTTTGGGCTGTTTGTTTTGGGCCATGGCAAATAAATATGGATTGATAATAATGATAACAATAATAATAACAACGGATTCAGGACACTAGTAAAGCTGGGGGGAGAGGAAAAAAATGATCACTGGCTAGTGCTCAGTTAAGAGATATTAAAACTGATTGTTAATAGAGACAGAAGTGTGAGACTAGTACATTAAACAACTTTACCATTTAGTCTTTACCTTTTTTTTTTTTCCTGTTTAATAGCTGAACTTTGTTCGATTTTATCTTCCTTTGCTTATCCAGAAACATGAGAAAGTAATATATTTGGATGATGATATTATTGTTCAAGGTAAGCTGTCATCTGAAAAGCAGTTTCTAGCAGAATTAAAATTAAAGTTATTGCAGCTTTTATGATCATTTGGAAATATGAGATATAATGGAAACTAAGGCAGCTGCTAGGAGTGTTGAACTTAGGGGAACTACAAATAATCTATTTGTCTAAATGAAAGTCTGAAGAAGAACTTATCTGCACATGTTTTGAATAATTGTGATTGAAATTGTATGTGGGTTTCATTGTAATTGATTCTGGTCAATTCCTGAATGATACAATGGATTTCACTCAGGTGCTGCAATATTTATTAAGTATGTGACATGCATTTCCTGCTAGTATTTGAATTCTCCCAAATGCTACCAATTCCTTATCCAGAATTGCTGCTCTTGAGAGCAAAAGGAATTAACTCAAATAAGAGGATTAAAATTCCGAACACTCAAAATATGATTTGAGCATCTTCAGCTCAGAATCCAAAGCAATTTGCAGAGTCATGATCAAAGATCTCAGAGTTCCTAAACAAATGGGAACAGTTAGAAGATATTCCAATCCTGAAAATTTTTTTTTTCCTTATCATACAAAGTAATCTAATCAGAGGAACAACAGTGGTTTTTTTAAGTTCTGTTTCCCGGTAGGTTTTTTTTTTTTTCTGTTTAGAGTTGTTGTTCTCCCTTGTATAATAACATTTTCTTGTTATTTTATAACACTTTTTAGTCAGGGTGTTGTGCTTTAACCCTGGTGGGCAGCTAAGCACCGCTCAGCTGCTCACTCACTTTCTCCCCAGCCCCAGTGGGATGGAAGAAGAGGAAAGGGTCAAGATAAAACAATCAAACAAATAATTGTTTAATAAGCAAAGGCTAAGTGGAATAAGAGGGAAGAGAAGAAAACTAAACCCCTTAGATGGGCAATCCATGCCCAGTCAGTTCCCAAGCACAAGCTGGCTACCTACACCTCATCTCTCCTTACCCACCCCAGATGCCCTCTTTCCCCTCTTCTTGCTGAGCATGGCATTGTGTGGCATGGAATAGCTCTTTGGGCAGGTCAGATCATCTGCCCAGTTGTGTTCCCTCCTGGCCTCTTGTGCACCCACCAACCTGTTCGCTGAGGGGGGCAGAATGAGGAACAGGGAAGGCCTTGATGCTGTGCAACCGCTGCTCAGCAAAAGCCAGAACATGAGTGTGCTAAAAATCTAAACCTCAGCACCATATGAGCTGCTATGAAGAAAATTAATTCTATCCTAGCCAGGCCACAGGGGCAACAAAACCATTTTACCTGTTCTTGTTAAACGTTAAAGGAACGTTCCAATGAAAATTTTCTTTGGAAAGGACTGAGTATAACTACAATAAACTCATTGCCCTAAATTAGTCTTTGCTGTAAGAACATTAAGACCACTGAATTTACATATGACAAAAGTATAATTCTCCACTGCTTTTCTACACCTTTTTCTAATTTTGTCTCTTGAGAGACAGATTTCAGAACATCTGCACTTAAAGTGTTGCTTTATAAAAGACGACTAAGCCACTCTGCCTTTCTTGTTTTAATTTGCAATAGACTTCGTATCACAGTTCTTAAACATGGGTGTTTCTCTGCTTTTTGTTGTTCTGTTATCAATGGACAACAGCAATATTTAACTCTTCGAAAAGTTCTGAAAGTCTTCATTTAGACTCCAGTTTCATGAGTGGTTCAAGCTGAGCCCACCACTTCCCCTGCACCCCACCCTGCACCTGCGCAGGGGTTCACCAGGAACGCGATTACTTGCAGCTTTAATTAGCCCCCTGGTAGCGTGGCTGGGGGGAGGAGGGGAGATAGGACTTTCACTAGAGGTGTCAGTTTATGTCAGCTGATGGTGTTTGTGGAGCTGCAGGATAAAGGTGCAGTTTCTCATTACAGCTCATGGTTGGCTGCTGCTGACCAAGTGGCCTCTCCTGCCCCCAGGCAGCTCCCGTTACTTACGTAGTATCTGCAGTTGTGCAGCTGCAGAAGAATCTGATTCAGCTGGTTGACCTGGCAGAAGACTAGCAGTACAAAATGTAAAAAAAGAAGAAACCAAACTCTTCTTTTTTTTTTTAAGTCTTTTTTTTTTTCCCCCTTTGTTTCAGTCAGCCTGTCTTGTTCACCCTTTGGCCACACAATCATAGGGCCCACAAGAAGGGAATAAAGATGGACATGTGGGAGTGAGGTGGAGGAAGAGAGCTTGTCCAGGCAGCTACTCCCTGTGTCTTAGCTGTAATTTGAGACTGTGCTTTCTCAGATGTCTCTGCAATGGGAGTGAATGAGACTTCTCATGGGATAGGGAGAGAATGGAACTGAACTTTGGGATCATTTCTTTGTTGGTCGTTGCTTTCAGCAAAGCGGTAAGAATGAAACATACTGAACTTGGGGTGTCAGCCCAGAATTCTTTGCTTTGATTTTTTTTTTTTACTTGTTTTTGCTTCTCAAGAGAAAAGCACCAGCTGTTTAGAATCATGAGAAAACACTTAGCAAGGCATGCTGATCTTCAACAATTAAGTGTCCTACTAATTCAAATTCTATTTTTGGTGGGACATGAGTTTCCAGCCACCTGGTGAGATCAGACAAATACATAATCTCTGTTTATTTCAGAAATACTAGTTCCAGGGTTGGCAGTGTGGGGAATGTTTTTGGTTAATTGTCTTTTAATGAGCTCACCTCAGGCTACGGGGACACGGCCTTCCAAGATAATTCACCTTAGCAGTGACCAACCCATGCCCAGCAGCAGAGCTGGTAGCTGTAGGAGTTTGGATGCAGGCTCACTCGATTGCTGTGGCAGTGCTGTGCTTCCCACCCCCCCTGAAACTGTTCTGGCACATCGTGGGTACCTGCCAGTCAGGTGATGAGTGAGGTGCCAGGCATTACGTTATTTCCCTCCACCAGAAAGGAGCTGGATGGTCTGCGAAGCCAGCAGGGATGGTCAGGAGTGACAGGCACATTTCTACTAGCCATTGCTGGGAACCTAGGTATCTTACAAGGAGGTATAAATGCAATAATACCAGAAAAAACCTGATCCTGTGCAAGAGATTGAAGTGGCACCTTTGTGGGACTTGAAGAGGATCAGAAAAATTGCCTGTGCTCTCCCTCTCCAAAGGCAAGCTCTGTGAATACAGAATTTTGTAACCAGGCTTCTTAACAGTGTAATCAGCTTCTGCTGTAAGTGATTTTGGACACTCAAACCAGAATATGAATGTACTGAATACCAGTGATAATATTTAAAGATAGACCTTAGACATCCAGGTACAGGACTGAAATTTGAGAATTGTCCCATATTACAAAATTCAGCCTTTATCAATATCTGGGCTAACCCCGAAAACCAGTGTGTTTATGAGTAACATATATGAGAATGAATGTTATCCTATCAACCCTGTAGCAATGCAGTAGGTGTTGTTTTATGCTTTTGACCTTTCTGTAATCAGGTGACATCCAGGAACTCTATGATACTAAGTTGGCTCCTGGACATGCTGCAGCTTTTTCAGATGATTGTGATCTGC
The DNA here is from genome assembly GCF_009829145.1 of Chiroxiphia lanceolata. Classification (NCBI taxonomy): domain Eukaryota; kingdom Metazoa; phylum Chordata; class Aves; order Passeriformes; family Pipridae; genus Chiroxiphia; species Chiroxiphia lanceolata. The sequence continues at coordinate 55,821,170 of NC_045641.1, forward strand.
CTTCTACACATGAAATGATTAGAAGTGTAGGGATGCAGGTAAGATGCCATTCTGGAATTCTAATAATGAATTTGTTTACCCATAAGTGTAAGAAGATTTCATATGTGTTCCCCAAAGTGAAAGTTATATATATAGAGATATTTACTTTTGTAATAGTTTTACTGGTAATTAAGAATTTTTTGGAGTAACTCTGTAGTGCTATGCAGAATTGTTTCCTGTAATAATTTAAATATGTCTTGTTCTTTGGATTCTACTAAATTATGTTTGGTATTTTGCTATCAGTAGATAGTGAGCATTTATAGAACATCTAATGAAGACAGAATGTATGATATTTGTATTAGTCACACTGGGAATGAAACCTAGGAAAACAATTTAAAGACTAATTCCTGGGCTGAGTTCCCCAGAATTGTCAGTGCATCCCTCTAGTATTACAGCTGTAGAAGTGTGATGCTGCATATTTGATGTGAGCTACTGAAAAAAAAAGATGTGGTGAGGGAAGAGCCTCATCAAACTTCCACTGTACCATACTGTGGAAAAACTAATTTAGTATCTGGAAGTATCCTGCTTTTCAGCCTTGTGTCATGGGGAAATCACTACACATAACCACCATCTAGAAATTCAGCTTTGGGAGTGCCTGTTTAGTCTCCCTCTCAGTGATAGACAGATGAATGTACACATCTTTAAAAAGATTCATAGGGGATAAACATAGTTTTTTATTTCTTAGAACACGTACATGGGATTCCTGGACTACAGAAAGCAAGCCATCAGAGATCTTGGCATCAGCCCCAGCACCTGCTCCTTTAATCCTGGAGTAATTGTTGCTAACATGACTGAATGGAAACATCAGCGGATTACGAAGCAGTTGGAAAAGTGGATGCAAAGAAATGTAGAGTATGTGTAGAAATCTAGCTTTGCACTTTACTTTTCGTACTTGGTTTACAGTTTTATTTTCTGTTTAAAAGCTCTTGAAAGTTTTTTTCAACTCCGGGCAGTTTTTCTTTTAACTCCTGTTTCAGCATTTCCATCTGTTTAAATATGACCAATTTTGTGCCAGGAAATGACCAGCTGGAATTTTAGTCTTGTGTTTAATGACAAACCACACATAATCCTGAGGGACACTGAGAACATGTGGTTCTCATTTTGGGTGACCAACTTTACTTGGGATCAAGCCACTTAATGATCTTCCCTTCCTGAGGCTGGCTGAAAGAAGGAGGAATCTTTCCTTGTTTGTGTGGGGACTCTCCTATTGTAGCATCAGCCAAACTGTAATTGGACACCATCTTTTTTTTTTTTTAATACCAGTAGAAAAGACTTCTTTTTCTCTAGTTGAAGGAAATTTGACATGAAAGATATCTTTATGTTTTTGGCCATGAATAAGTCATAACACAGTGAAACAAGCACCATTCGTTATTTACATTAGTTCCCTGTTAACCTGTATTTGAAAACTTGACTCTGCAAAGGATTGAATTTCAATTTAGCAAGGCTAAACTGCCACTGAATGGTTTGTGCTGTTGGGCTGTGTCCATTACTTGTTAGTTTTAGAAATGAACAGATGAGGGACACAAATGAGAAGTATGTGAATGACTGAGAAGCCGAATAGTTTTCTCTTACTCTGCTTATGTAGCATATCCTGACAAGCTATTGCTGTGCTTTTAAAGAGATTTTAAGAGTGAGAACTCCATATTACTGCAAATTCCATCTATAAAGTTGATTTTGTGCCTTAATAACACATTCATGCTCCTTTTAGCTGGGTTTTGAAATGGCAGTGAAAAAAAATTGCTTATCAATTGAAACTCAGTTTTGAGGGGAGGTTATGATTTTTTTGTTCTGTGGCCTTTCAGCACCTCTCTGTACTTCCCAGGTTTCCTCCCCACTGGACTAGGTGGGTGGCACAGTGGCACAGTGGCACTAAGTGGGATGGCTTTGCCCATGTACCAACTGGTCAGCAGGGCCATCAGCACATGTGGACAAACATCTGGCTGCCACCTCCTAATGCCTCCCCTTACCATGATTAGGCTTGATCTGGATTTACCACAAAATTCATAGGAAACTAATATTCTAATTGATGCTAACTAGGCTTTGACAAAATCCGACCAGAGGTCTAAAAGCTGGGGGAGGGGAAAAGGGAAAGAAAGGTAATGGAAAACATGGAAATATGTACACTTTCTTAAGAAACCAGGCTGAATTATGTTTGATTCCTTTAACAGTTTTCTTTTCTACAGTTAACTTTGTCGTTATTGAGGACTACAGGCTGTGCGTAGAAGAAACTGGCTTCATGGTGGGTCTGACTCCCATTTTTCTAGGTAGCAACAATTTACTCTGTGGGAATTGGAGTTACAAATACAATCAATTAACAGCATAAGGAAGGAGTCTGCTGAAAACTGGCCTGTTCAAAATGATTTTGAATGTTTACCAGAATACTTATTTTTTAATCTTCTGCCTTTTGTGCTAAAAATTCTTTGAGGTTTTGAACATATTCTCTCTTTTTTCCTTTTGCAGGGAAAACCTCTACAGCAGCACCCTTGGGGGAGGCGTGGCAACCTCTCCAATGCTGATTGTATTTCATGGAAAGTATTCCTCTATTAATCCTATGTGGCACATAAGGCATCTTGGTAAGTTTAACTTCTCACTGTTTCCAAGCTGGAACTAAAGTGAGTGGTTTGTAAGATCCCAATGCAGGACCTTACATTACTTTACCTCAGGCATTACTTTTTGCCTCAGATCCACAGCACATAATCCCCAACTTCCCTCAAGGCTCATGAGTCCTGCTTTCTTCAGGGCAGGGCAGAATGTGGGAGTCGGATGTAAGTATCCTAATAGGTCAAACAAACAACATATTTGCATCCCCGCAAAAAACCCAAACACCTAATAGTTATGAAATTGGATGAAAAAAGGAAAAAGACCCAAATACCAAGGGCAAAGTTACATGTTTAAAGACCAGCTAACCTATACTGCCATCAGCTATGAAAGAATATGTGAAAGATCTGCATGTAGTCAGACTGAAAAAAATCAGTTTTTTCTAGGTGCAGTTGGAAGAATATGGGAGGCTGGGCAGCATGTGTTGTCAGCATTCTGGAGGATGCAGTTACCTTTCACCTGGGAGTGAATTGTCCTAGGAAAAACATAATGTCTTAGCTGGTGTGGTAAAATGAATAGATTTTATTTTGCTTTTAATCCCAGCTATGCTAGGATGATAAAAGCGTTGAGAGAAGAAACTTGCTGAAATTTTTTTGCTGATGCAGCATTAAAGGCATCAAGCTAAAAAAAAGCTACTCTGTCATAAAACTATTTGATGAAACCATACTAATAAGACTTCTGAAAAAAAATCACCTGAATTTAACTCGCTCTATAGTGTTTTCCTTTATTAAAAACTGGATTTTTAAATTTTTTTTTTTTAATCTACCCATGCAGGTTGGAGTCCTGATGCCCGTTACTCAGAGCGATTTCTTCAAGAAGCTAAATTACTTCACTGGAATGGGAGATACAAACCTTGGGACTATCCCAGTGTCCACACTGATCTGTGGGAAAACTGGTTTATTCCTGACCCTTCAGGGAAGTTCAAATTAACTCGTCCTGATAGCTGATACTGAAACAACTTAAATACTCCCAAACATAGTGTATTGGATGCATGTAATAGTTTGAGGCGCAGCATATGAGGAATATGATTAACTGATTCTAGAAAACGAAGTATTTGTTAAATATATGAATAACTGACCATCACTTTTGTGTGCATAGGGCTTGAGAGGGAGGCTGGAGTGACCATTACACGGTTCAGATTATCCTGACTTTTATGTAAGGTGAGGAACTAGGTTTACTTGACAGTGAAGTATTTTCATTATACATTTACAGAGGTAAAACTCGGTGCCAGACAGTGTACTTTAATTTAAGGTCTTTATAAATAAGACTCCAATGGCTTCTGGTAGAAAGACCTATCCAGCAGATACCTGCAGTATTACACACAAGGTGTCTTTAGTTGTCTGGCCCACATTGAAGAGCATGAAATGAGATCTTAGGCATATGTTACTGAGTTGTGTTGAGTGGTGACTCTGTTTTGAGGCATTTCTGCTTATGACACATCCTGTAGTGCACTTAGACCTTTGCTAGCAACATGTGAAAGCACATTCCAAGACACTGCAGTACAATTCCTGATTTTATTGTGAAACATGGATAGATTTAAGACAGATTAAGAACTTCTGTATTACTGTAACAAAAAGAGCACCAGTTCTGAGGGAGGACACATAGAATTGCAGTATTTAGTGAAACGGTCATTGTAGACTTAACTGTATTTTGTACCCAGTGACTCTTTTAAAGAAGACACCTTTCCCTTCCACTCAAAGAGGATAGCCTTTCAGGAGTTAAATCCTACTGTGCTACATACTCAGCAGTGCTAATTCCATGCTTCCAATTTTGTTGAAAAAAAAAAATAATTGAATTGTAACAAATCCCTGATGCAAGATACTTTGAGCACCTGCAGGAAAACACCCATGTAAACAGCAATACATGATACAGTACACTTTAAATAACAGACAAGTCCTATACCTTTCTGACAATATACAGAATAGCTTTATGCTGAAGCTAATAAACACAATCAGAATCATAATGCACACTTTCTTGATTTAAGACGCTCAGAATTAAGCCACATAATTTGGGAAAAAACTGTAAACATCATGCCTGCCTCATAACAGGTTGAGAGTGTGCGATCTCTGTGAGAGCTGTTATAGCAAGATTAGAACCTACACTAACTAGTTACACACAACTGACAACCATTGCTGGCTGTGAAGAAAGGATAAATTATGCCCTGCAGGACTCTCTGGCCCGCACGGAGTGTGGAGATACTGTTTGTATCTGTTTTTCAAGTATGTGAAGCACCAACTATTATAAGATCATCAAAACTGTAGTGTTTTGATCAGCTTATTGCTTTTACTTCATCACTTCCTCACATGATAAAGGAGGGAAAGAAGATGATGGTTAAGCACCAGGATGGAATCTCGTTTCTTTCTCAGTAACTAATATTGGTCAAAAATATATATCATTTAGGCAAGTTCCTCAGAAGAGAGCTGTAGTTTCTACAGCCAACTTCTTATTCATGGAACAGCTGCTCCTATATTTAACTCAGTATTTTTTGCTTGTAAGAGGAATATGAAGACCACCCTCTACAGACTGAAGAGAATGGAATGTTAAAACCTGCTAAATTGCAAACTCTTTTCACCCTGTGCTAATTGTACATGATGTAAACGATGTGGCTGTACGTGATTTTTACAGAGAACGCAGCCTTTCAATTCCCTGACATGTAATCTGTTCGAAGGGGTTGTCTACTGCTGAAGAGACTAAACACACAGTAACGACAATGTTTGAATGCTACAGAATTGTTTGTTTTGGGCCTTTTTTCAAGGAATTCCAGTTCCTTACTTTGGAATTTCAGAGGGAAAGAGATAGAGTGGTAGGCATATCTTACCGTAAGCCAGCTCAGCTAGAATATTTAGGCCCTGTCCTGTGTGACACAAATTTTCCTCCCCAGTGTTGTGACTTGAGAGGATGTCTTCACTCCCTTAATCCTGAATATGGTCCACTCACCAAGCAGACAGAGCTCTCTCTTCCCACCCAGAAGATACTCAGTGCTCACAGCTGCAGAGTGCAACTTTCTGCACTTTTTAAGAAGGTAAAAGGCAGACTTAAAAAGCACAATTTCCTTAACTGTGCCTGATTAAAAATATCGCTTCACATAAGTTAAGGGTACACTTCCCATTTTCCCCTCTGGATATAAAAGGATTGTGAGATATCCAAATATTGAGGCATCAGTAAGAAGTATACTGCTGCTGTTACTACTACATTACAATTCATGAAATAAAATTAACGCCCAAAAGAAATCTTCACAAATGAGAAAGCAATTTGTCAAAAACTGCAAGAAATGGCATACATTAAATATAAAACTCATATACAAAAAAGGACTAACTTTTTTAAAAAAAGTTTGAACAGTTCCTTAAAATCATCTAGTTCATCGATTTCAGCCTACCACACACTTACTTTGGACTATAATAAAATAACTAGGGGAGATAAAATACTATTAAAATGCTTCAGTTGGAGAACCGAGGTACCAATCTTGGTCACTGCATTAAAACTGCAGCATGGATGCATAGCTGAGAAGGAACAGCCCCTACACGCTGCTTCCCTCCTCTTCCCGTGTCACACCGGCATTGAACTCTGGAATCTGGTCTGCAAAGGACTGTGTCATCCATTGTCCATTAGGAACTACACCGAAGGAGGACCCCTCGCAGTACTGTGGATTGCTTCCCGCTGAAACAAAACAAAAATCCCACTGTTTACAAAATGCAGCTGACACCCCTGAGTCCTTGTTCCCAGGCAGTGGTTCACAGCCCGAATGCCCAGAGTGCTGCACTTTACCCGTTCCATTGGAAGAGAAGCTGCACTGCTCACTGTCATACGGTGCACGATCACAGTAAGCTCCTCCATATGCTGCTTCATAGCCTGGGTCATATTTTTCCTCTTTGACAGCCATCTTTTTAGCATCCTCTGCAGAAACAGAACACCTGAAGTGTTAATATTTAGAACAAATACTATCAAAGAGCACTTTTATCAGAAAACACTTGAAAACCAGCCACAAATTCTACAAGATAATCCCCTGCTCCCCTTATAGAATTTAGGCTGTACTATAAAGAGAGTGGAATCTGTAATTCTACACAACACAGTTTAGAAAAGATGACACATCTGCCTCCCTTCCCCCCATCCCCCATTAAATTCTTTATTTCTTTCTTGCTTGGGAAACTTCTAGCTGTCTTGTACACTACACTGCATTTTAATAAAGGGTTAACAAAATAAGCACTGTACCTTGTGCAAGTTGCAAGTCGAATGTATACTGCACCTCCTGCACGTCTGTGTTTGGTGTGATGCCTTTCAGTTGGTCCCTTAAGTCTTTCAGCTTTATGTAATAATGAACTTTATCTTGTGCCCGGGGAAACTGAGCACATCTTGCACTGGATGATGGCATAACGTAGCAGAGCTTGAGACAAAGAGCAAGAAAAACAGCATTATTGAGCTATGAGTTAATATTTAGTGCATTGAGAACAACTTAACAGTTAAGCCCACTACTTTAACCCTTTGTACAAACTTCAACTAATGCCAGAGGTGGTCGTGGAAAGGGCTAAAAGGAGTCTTTAATTTTTCTTGTCCAGCCAGCTGTCTTGCCCTGAAGAGAGGGGCCAATTATCAGCTGCCAAAGTGAGGACAATTTTCACTAGTTATTTATGTGCTGCAGGAGAAGCAGTACCAGTGTGTGGTACAAGAAATTCGCAGTGTGTGCCAGAGAGTGGAGCACACTGCAGAGCTCCCTGAGCAAGCAGAGCCCCGAGCCAGAGAGTCCCCAGAGGAGTAGTGGCAGCATGCAAACAGCCCACACCAGTGAGGGAGGCACCACGGGTTAATTAGCTTGGCTTCTGGGCCAAGAGCATCCACAGCACACATGCCAGGGTGTGAAACTGCAGTTAGTAAGTATGGTTGGAGCCAACTCAAGTGTCTCTGCCTCTGCCAACAGCCTTAACTAAAGACATCAAGTTAGTTGAGCAAAAACAAACTGTTCAATCCTTTTATTGCCATGCAGTATTTAAGAACAAGTACCAGTAAAGGGGATTATTTATCTTTCTTACAAATACATCTACCGCAGAAGTCTTTAAGAGCTACTTAAGAAAGCAAGCACTTTATCAACAACAGTTCTTCAGGCTCTAATGGCAACACTTCACCTTTAGAGAAAGACAGCTTAAACTTGCAGCACTAGTAATTCGGGATAGAAATAAGAAGAAAAACAATCCCAACTTTTGAACTGACAAGGTAATGAAGCTTTAGAATAAGCTACCTTGGCAGGTAGTGTAATTCCCTTTGCCCTAACCTGTTTATAAGAACATGTTAAACAAACCTATTTCTGATGATATATAGCTGGTCTATTGAGATACTTTCCAGCACTAGATGTCTGTGACTAATGCACTCTTCATCAAACTGTTTGTTTTATCTTCAGCACCCAATTGAACTTCAAATTGCAAATCAGCCCAAGGAGGTCCAGACTGATGGCAGTGCTTGGGCATGCCCAGCTCCTGTAATGCTACAGTGGTTTGTGTAATAGCACAGTGATGGACTTGCTGTTCTTTCTGCCCCACAGTGGCACTACCACCACCATGGTCATGTTCAGTATTAAAGTTCAGTAATACAAATATCCAGTAAATTGGACACAGGGAATCAGATTAAAGTTATCACAAAAGCATGCATTATTTGTACTTTAGACAGTTGTCAGAGAATGCACTAACCAACTAATCATAATACACGATTTCCCAAATAAAATCTGCAAGTCTGAAGAAGCTGCATGAAAGATGTGTCTGAAAATTGCACTATCCCCCTTTCTCTATTTAGGTAAAAGCCTTTCACACCTCTTGTACTTTGGTCATTATCAGAATGTACTTGGTTCATTGTCAGAAGTGTATGCAAGTCCTGAGATTTTGTTACTTTTTAAATGGAGTGCCCTGGCTTTGTTTCTTAGTTTCAATACTCACAGTTTCTGTATCTGGCACTTTGTGTGGCTGCAGTCCAAATTCCAAGTTCTTAACTCTAATTCCAAAAACTTCTCTACTAAAAATTTCATAAATACCTAAAATAAAAAAAAAGATAGGATAAGTGTGAAGGAAAAAAATAGCTATTGACAGAAAAAATTAATTTAAAAGTCAAGGTTCTCACATTTTCCATTGAAAACTGCTATACGAGGTTTATACTTTTGTAGCTTCTGCATCAGAATTCGCCCTCCTTCCCGAATCTCTTTGCTGAAAGAGAAGGTACTCAAAATTATAATCACAACTATTAATTCATTAACAAGCATGATATATTCCCCCTTGCTGCCCTACCTGGAAAGGTCTTTGCTTCCAGGTGTTGTCCTTTCAACCATGTTTGTAAATCCAATCCCATATTTATGGGGCAAAGTGTGGTCATCCATATGGTTCAGTTGTTCATTACTTAGACCAGACATGAACAGACACTTCCCTGTGAAGTAAGAAGGTAGATACATATTTGCCTATTTCTATGGAAAAGGAAGCACAATGGAAAAAGCTCAACTGTCAGAATACTGGAATGCTAAAGGAAGAATCTATTTTAACAAAGCATCAGTTAATTTGGGAAGATTATTGCCCTATCTAGAAAAGTTAAAAATAATATTACTTTATCTACTGCAAGAGAACAGAAAAGCCCTATGAACAGGAATTCCTCATCATGATCCTGTGTATGGAAACCAGTCTTTTATCCTAAAAGTTCAGTACAGAGCTTTAGATTTTGTGACTCACTTAAGCAGGGAGCGAATGTGATCAATATGGATTCCGTGGGAAAGAATGTGGCAAATACAATGTGTCAGCTTTCTTTTACAAGCTTGCCGTTGCTCCTCCTTGCCCTGAGCCTCTGGGACAGAACTGCTGACATCTCACATTCATATTTAGCACATAAAAGTAGAGTTTGGGCGATGTGCAGTGCCAGCACAAACTCACGCCAGGTAGCTCCCAGTGATTTGGGAAGGCTACAAACACCTGGATTCGCCAGAGCACACATAGCTGGCCTGCTTCTCAGTAAAGGAGGTGATCAGTCTGACCAGGCTGCAGAACACTAGAGAAATACCCAAGCCTGGTTTTGGGTCTGCTGGGCACCAGGAATATTTTGACTGGAATATCACAGGGCTGCAACTAGCCCACGTGGAGCTCCCTCCCACCACCACGGCTCCTATAAGCAGAACTGAGCATTTCAGAGTTCAGGTAGGATCTTTTTTTATGAGAACATGATGCAGCAAATGCTATACTGAAAATGGAAAAATATTTAGGACAAAACATCTGTCTGGAGAATCAGGTATATGCCAGATGCATGTCTGCTGGGAAATGGCAACTGGCTTTGCTTTTTCATCACTTAGAAAGCTTCTAAAGAAGAGATGGATGAATAAATGCAAACAGAAGAGGGCTTGGTGAAACACATTTTTTGGATGATGCCTGTAGTTTTATTTTACATCAGAAACTGATGCTTATTGACTCACCCTTGATAAATGAAGTACTAGAGATTTAATTTTTATTCCTTAAGCTGCACACTAATACAACAATAAGGTATTTGGTAACAGTGTGTTTGCCTGACAATTCTAAACCTGCATCTGAAGTCGCTGATTATTTCTCATTTATTCTTTCTTATGTACAGTATTTGACAGAAGTACTTATGGGATTTAAATCACTCTTGGATGGTTAAAAGCAAAATCCCTCTCTGCATCCAAAACAAAAGAAAATCAGGAGAAAAACAAAACCCAAACCAGTTTAATTAAAATACCACAAATTCTAACAAAGTTCTGCAAATTCTAAAAGAAGAAAGGAAAATGAAAACGTACAAAAATGGTTTCCAGGTCCCGGGTAATGATGTCCTTTGTAAGCTGCCATCAGGCCAGGGTTTATGCCAATCTAGAAAGATATCAGTCCATTTGAACAATGAGAACATGGCTTGTAGCCAGCAATTTAATCAAGTTACAGCAAGGATGTTTGATTCAATTCTCTCTAAGTTACTGTCAACAAACAAAACTGTGTTAATGGCACCTTCCACCATTATTTTAGAAAACTGACAATTTTACAGCAGTGCCTCACTTAGCTGTGCAATGCCAAAAGGGCAGCTCACAGTGTGCAGAGCTTCCAGCAAACAAAGCATCGAGTAACGGTCTCTCATGACTCTGTATCATACCTAAACCTTAGATTTCTCAGAAATTACGACTATGCTACTATGGCTTTTAACAGAAAAGGCAAAGCAGCTCTACACACAGGAAACAGTTTATATACTTTATCTTGCAAGATCTTGCCATATAAGCAATATAGATAAGTCAGCAGAAGGAATGTAAATCATAACGAGTACAGGACTTTTCTACCTAATCTGGTAACTCTGTTACTTACTATTACAATGTCCAGATCAAAGGTCAAAATATCAGGCAAGGTCTTGGTCAGAAGTTCAGCTTCAGATACACCATTAAAACGATCCACTTTCCTTTTGACTTTAAAAGTATCTGTGATCTTTTCTTGTTTGCCTTTTGACTTGGCTGTTTTTTCTTTTTTAGCAGCAGGCTTTTTGGGTTGCTTTGGCTCAGTTGCTTTGGCTTTTCTTTTCCTTCCTCCTTTCTTAACTTCTGAAACACAAAGCAAACATTCCTTTTGTACATTTCTAATGTTGCAGTGTCAAAAAGACTCAGCTAAATGTATAGATACAAAAAGATAAGTTTACCTTGAAAATTCACTAATTTAAACAATTACCAGATCAATCTCGGTTTTGCAGGCTCAACACAGAGTTAGCTTAGGTATCTCTGTACCACACACAAACACACCACTCTCAGACAACTACACTGACTTGGGATACAAAGTAACCCAAGTAGTTACCAAGAGTAACCCCATGATTGGGTTATGTTGTTTACATGTTTTACGCCACAGTCCTTTGGAAACAGTTTCATTTCTTTTGGAGGATATGCCAGAGCATCAAAGCTTAGGTTCCAAAGAATGTCACAGTAAGTTCTAGTCACCTATCCACCCTTCAGCTTCTAAATATGAAAGTTGAATGTTACAGGTGACATAACATCTTGAAGAAACCAAACTGCACGTCAAAAGTAAAAGGGCTCAAGTAATTACCCACAGTGTCAGGTATGAACTTGTCAGGAACACGAGCACAGAGGCTGAATGCTACATAAGCTATTCACACACTGCTGCATTCACATACATTCACACACTGCTTCCAGAACAGATACTGTCCAGGGCAGCATTCAGCAAGGTAATGCAGCATCTCAATCTGAGTGACACCAAACACTCATTTTTATTTACAAAATGCCAACATGAAGTAGTCACTGTTCACTCATCTGAAGCTTCTGGCTCTTAAAATTTAGAGATTCAAGCAGCACAGGTACTAGCCATGACATGACCACCCAGAGAGTGCTCTCTATCTCTATGTTCATTAATAATGTCAAGCTGTAGAACACAACTTGAAAAATATGAAAACATACCTAGCAGCAATCAGCTGCTAAATAGACAAAGTAATCTATTACTTTAAAACTGAGACTTCATCTTACTTTCAAAATTCATAGATGAAAATCTCCCTCAGATAAAAAATAACTGTGGTAGATACCCAGACACTGCCCTAAGTCTGCAAACTTTTTTGGAGCTGTTCTTGTAAGAAAGCTGTGTAAACAAAAGGGAAAACAAAAATCATGTGAAATTCCCAGGGCATCACTGCAGCAACTGCTTAGGGAAGCTTTAAGTAACTACTCAAGTTCTAGTCTAGTTGCAATGAAGAGGACAGAAGGGTCTAGACTTGGTGAGCCACATAAACAGCTTTTTTCTACCGCTTGAAGAGTTAGAAGGTTTTTCATGTGACAGCATAATGCCACATAATGCTCCAACTCACAGCAGTCAGAGTATTTTAAATGAAGCAGGATAATGTTTTTCTAACTCTCACACTGATCAGGTACCTACCAACCAGACACTGTTATGGAAGATGAACAATGCCAGGGCAGCCTTTCAGAGGATAATCCTAGAAATCTTACTATTTTCACCACAGCAGTAGCTGGACTCCAAATCTTTGTCTTTCATACATGTTCCTGTAAATTTCACAGACATTTGATAAATATTCCATCCCCACCTTTGAAGGCCCTACTCAACTTACAGTTCTTGCAAAAAACAACACTAGGGAACAGCTTCCTAACAGACGATCACGGTTGTCCAAAAATACTTGCAAGTGCAGTCAAACAGGGTGCTCACAGTGACACTATGTTATCCAATACTAAAACTGCAAAAGAAGACTGACTACACAGCACTTGAGATGCAGCCTAACTGAAATGAATAATACTGTGACAGAACTGAGCAGTCACAACTATTTTAAACTGGAGGTTTTCCTCCTATGATTTTATCTGGCCACGCATTACAACTTTAACAAAAAAAAATGGTTATCAAGCAATGTCATTGCATGAACTGGCTGATAAGTCTCCTTGGTACACAGAGCTCTGAGCTGTATCTAAATATTAAAGTAAGGTGAAACTCTGTGTGTGAGTATTGGCTGCTGAATCAGAATTTAGGCATAGCAGAGATCACTGCTTTTTCATGTCCTAAGAGTGAGCACAGTAACAGAACAACAGATGTCCCATTGGCATAGCTACTGCAAAGACTGAGTGTACAAAATCCTAAGGGGGGAAAAGAAAGGCAACATGCAAGTACAGAGAGTACAAAACTTGTGTCATGTACAGGACACTTTGCAGCACTGTTTGCATTTTGTTTAAATGAGCTGCACTAAACCAAGTGATTCTCAGTCCATACAACCAATTCCCTACCTATGATCACTACAACACACTAAGGAACCATTTAAACAAAAATATTTCAAATAAACAGTATTATATTGTACTTCCACTGCAGAAATTTTAAAAAAAAATTTTGAACTCAGAATTTTTAAAACCCACCTTTTCTAACATAATATTAAAACTCATGAAATTAGCTAAAAATTATGCATTTATCTATTTAAACAAAATTTTGCTTTTCCTGGAACAAGATAATTGTGTGAGACTGAACAACCCGAACACATCCACCTGGGTTTACTTCTTGTCTTTTTAATTATCTGTTAAAACACGTTACTTGAAGAATACAATTAATCAATACTTCCTCAGACAGCACCAAGAAAAGGAAATCCAATATGTCCAAAGAAGCAGTTTAAGAGCAATATTTTTTTCCCAATCAATTACTACTGTTTTAGCTCTCTTAGCACGGCCCAGTCAATTTACCTTTCGGAGGTTCCTGAGCAATGTTTGGCTCTGGAACGCCCTCTAGAGTTGGCTGCTCAGCCATCGTTTCCATGTTGGGCACCGCAGTCATCATCTGATGGAACGGAAACGAGTAAAATGCTTGAGCTTGCTGAAGATATGCGTAGTATCTTAGGAGGGAGAGGAAAGAGACATAATTTGTCAACAACTTAGAAATTGGTGATGTACCCTACAGACCGTAAAAATCAAACTTTATCAAGGCTGGCATGTATTGCACTTATATTCTCCAACGACTCTATTAACAAGGGAGTAAATTATCCAAATCCTTGAAGCAGTCTGGCTGCTGAGCTGGTATCAGTTAACAGTACAGTTCTTGTGATCACTATAATGTGGAATTAACACAACACTGGTAAGTGAAGTGTAGAGCTTTACCCTTTTTTTCAGGAAAAAACACTCTGTAGCACACACTTCCAAAGCAAACTATCAAACACATCGGCAATTTACAACACACGTGAGCTAAAACTCTTTGGACTTCAAGTTTTCAAAATTTTTTTAGATTTTTTTTTAATGTTGCATCATTTACTTGATCTGGTAAGATCCAGAACGGATGAATCATTCTGGGCTATAAAGCATGAAGAACACACACAGCCTTTGTTACTATGCAGATCATTAAACAGCTTTAACAAATTGTGTGGCAGATGTTGTCCAGTTATCACACACTGGATCCCAACACAAAATACTGCACTTATTCTACATGGAAGTGTTCACATACACAAAAACTCAATTTTCTTCCATGCATAAAGATATTTTTCCATATACAGCTTTCTTCCCCCCCACATTTATTAGTCACATACAGCCCTCACACCCCAACGCAAAATTCTGCTTTATACTGTCACTCCTTTCTACCTACACAGCCCTTTTCTTGGCCACAGATTCTGCTGCTATAAAAATACATAGAAAGGATTTTGTGAACAGTAAATTTTCAGGAAATAATTTTATCATCTCAAAGCTCTTAACAAAAACACCAAATAATTTTTAGACACGGACATATTTGTCCAAGAAGGCCAATGGCATCCTGGCCTGTACCAGAAATAGTGTGGCCAGCAGGACCAGGGCAGTGATCAACCCCCTGTACTCAGCGCTGGTGAGGCCACACTTCAAATCCTGTGTTCATTTTTGGGCCCCTCACTACAAGAAAGACTCTGAGGTGCTGGAGCGTGTCCAGAGAAGGGCAACGGATCTGGGGAAGGTCTAGAGCCCAAGTCCTATGAGGAGCAGCTGAGGGAGCTGGAGTTGTTTAGCCTGGAGAAAAGGATGCTCAGGGGGAACCTTATACTCTCTACAGCTATGTGAAAGGAGGTTGTAGCAGGTGGGGGTCAGTCTCAAGTAACAAGCAACAGGACAAGGGGAAATGGCCTCAAGTCGTGCCAGGGGAGGCTTAGATTGGATATTAGGATAAATTTCTTCACGGAAAGGGTTGTTAAGCATTGGAACAGGCTGCCCAGGGAACTGGTTGAGTCACCACCCCTGGAAGTATTTAAAAGCCGTGTAGATGTGGCACTAATGGACATGGTTTAGTGGTGGGCTTGGCAGTTCTGGGTTAATGGTTGGACTCAATGATCTTAGAGGTCTTATCCAACATAAATGATTCTGCAATTCTAAATATCTCAAAAAAAGGGACCATTCACTACTACACAATGAATTTTTAAGAATCCCACTGTAAATGAGATTTATACCAGAACAGCCCACACTCTTATGATCAAGCCACTAATTTTGAACTAAATACCTGTCCTGAATCAAGGAGAATAAATATGAACGTAGGTCTGTCAGACTCCCGAGGAAGTTGCCTAATAAAGTCATGGGAGATTTTCAGAGTACTGTGACTACTTTAACCCCTCTGCCGGAAGAGTTCCATTTTATATGAAATACTTGTGCAGCTACTGAACCAAACCAAACTGATCTTCAGATTTGTGTTGGGAAACACAACTGAGACATGCAGAATCCAGCTCATAAAGTAATAAAAGCTTAATCATGCAGAGCAGAACAGAGTGAGTAACAAAGATGTGAAACCAAGACCAGACGCCTTCTTGTAATACAGGCCTTATTTTATGTGTATATAAAGTATCCTTCTTGTAAAGAGAATAAAATTTCCTTTAAATAGAGAGAAAATTCACGCCATGTCACAAACAAGTCCTCTAACCACTTGCTAATGAGAGGAAAGAGAACTTTTACCCCTACCTCTAAGTTTCCTACACATTTTAGGCCACATTTCTTGCCCGTGGGTTCAGAAATACAATTCTTTGTTACTGATGTATAACAAACAAAACAAAATGTCATGGGACATTTGAATAAATATTTCCAGTTCCACGAGGAAAAGGTAGGGATTCATTCCCCCTCGCCCTACGCCCCCCCCCCCCCCCCCGGCTTCAGTTCATGCTAAAAATGAAAGAAAAATTAAAAGAAGGGTAGAGAAGATTTGTTCACAAAACAAGTATTAAATAACACTCGGAACAAAACCAAGTATTAAACGATTTTCAGCTCCCCTTCGGGACGCAGCCACGACCGCGGCCCAGCGCCCCGTTCCCCCCCCGGGGCCCGGCCCCTCCGAGCCCCGCTCTCCGCTCCCCTTTGTGCCGAGGAAGGGGCGGGAGGCGCCGCCACAGCCCGGCCGCGGGACGTGGGCGAGCAGGAGGAGCAGGACCACGGCGGCCCCCCCGCGAGGCCCGAGCGCGGCCGCGGGCGGGCGGCGGTACCTGCCCAGCTCCTGGGGCTCCATGGCGGGCGGGGCCGTCCTTGTCACCGCCGCTGCCGCCGCCACTGTCGCCGCTCGCCCCCCGCCCCTTCCCCCCGCTCGGCGCCCCGACCGACCTGCCGGGCGGCCCCGCGCCACGTGACCCGCGCCGGCCAATGAGCGCGGAGGGCGGGGCCGGGCAGGGGGTTGTGTGTGGTCCCCCCGTGCCCCGCGGGGCGCCGGGGGTTCTGTCGCGACTCACCGCGCGCTGCCGCGATACTCCTGCGCCGGGGGCGGGCCTCCACACCCTCTTCCCTTTTCCTTTTTCCCTGCCCCGCTGCCGGCGGCGGCGGGGATGACGCACGTCCGGCGCGGTCGGTGTGTGCGGAGTTCCCGGCCCGGCCATGCCCGCCGGCGTGCCCTGGCCCATGTACCTGCGGGCGCTGGCCGCCAGCATGCTGGCCATGTTCGCGGGGGCCGAGGTCGTGCACAGGTACTACCGGCCGGACCTTGTAAGTGCTCGCAGGGGCCCGGTCGGCGGTGGCGTGTGTGCGGGATGGAGGCTTTGCCCCCGGGAGGCGTCCGGCCTGGCTGTGCACAGAGATCGGCCTCTGCCCGGGCACCGTCCGGGCAGCCGGGACCGTGCTCTGCCCCGGTCTGGACTCCTCAGGACAAGAAAGACAGGGAGCTAGTGGAGAGGGTCCAGTGGAGGCTACAAAGGGCCTGGAGCATCTCTCTTATGAGGAGGGACTGCGGGAGCTGGGCCTGTTTAGTGTAGAGAAGAGAGTGGGGATGAGAGGGGCTCTCATCACTGCATATAAATATCTCAAAGGCGGGTGCCAAGGGGATGGTGCCAGACTCTTTTCGGTGGTTCCCAGCGACAGGATGAGCAGCAATGGCCGTAAACTAAAGCACAAGAAGTTTCCCTTTAACATGAGGAAGAACTTCATGTTGAGGCTGGCAGAGCACTGGAACAGGCTGCTCAAGGAGGTCCGGGAGTCTCCCTCTGTGGAGACATTCCAAACCCACCTGGATGCATTCCTGTGTCACCTGCTCCAGGTGACCCTGGCAGGGGGGGTTGGACTGGATGATCTCCAGAGGTCCCTTCCAACCCTAATGATTCTGGGATTCTGTGACTTCTCTGGGGAGCCACCTCCACTCTACTGATGTGGTACCAAAAATAAAAGCTATGTAACCCCCTTCAAAAGGGGAGAGTTCAAAAGTGGTGAGAAGGGGCTGTGCTAGATTTAAATAGACTTTGTTTCGAAGACAATCAAAAGTTGACTTTAGAAATGACAACAGGCAAGGCTGTCAAAACTACAGTCACAGAAATAAACTTCAAATGAAACCACCCACCAGGAATATTAATGGTTTAGTCTGTTGGAGGCCTGACTTGTAAGTTTTCCCTCACCCTCCTGCTCTTGATTTTTGTAATTCACTGTGCTATTTTCAAATGGAAAATAAGTTTAAAAAAATTACCATGCTTGAGCTGTCACATCAAAATTTAAGCAGTGAGGCTTAAATCATTGATAGATGCATAAGAATTTATGTATTTTAGTAGTCTCTGCTGTAGCCTTCATTACAGGCAAATAGACATATTTATTCAGAATGATCAAATGATCTATATCCCTAAAGTAGGATGAATTTTGAGGAGGTACCTCGTTCTTGAAATGTCATGTCATCTGGTACCTTTTTATTTTTAAATTTCATCTTCAACTTCAATGCTTAATTTCTAAATCAAGAAGGTAGAGGCAGTGAGACATTTTCTTCTGTCACCAAGAGAAAGAGTAGATGTGGAAACTTCAACTGTTTTAGACATCTCTACCAAGCTTACTTTCTTTAATGGCAAAAAAGCAGCTTTGTTCATTTAAATGAAACTGTTAATTCTTTCTTTTACCTTCTTTTTTTGTTTTCCCAATTATATTTTGCTATTTTAAAATAAAAGTCAAATTACAAGAAGGTAATAATTTTTAAGATGTTTTGCATGTAGGAATTATATTCTGCTCAAAGAAGAGGGCAGTATAATCACAGTTTAGCTATAATGCTCTTACAGAGTGTGATCCTTTACTGTTTTGTGAGTTTAGTGTTTCTTCTGCCACAACACTGATGTCTTTCTCTGTTTTTAATAGAGCATACCTGAAATACCTCCTAAGCCTGGAGAACTGAGAACAGAACTGTTGGGTCTAAAAGAAAGATCAAGCAAAGTTCAGACTTCACAACAGTGACCAGAAGTTACTTCCGTTGTGAAAACTAGGACTGATAAAATATTTATTCAACTGTTTAAGTTGCAGAAATATGTATGTGAAATACTGTACTGCCTTAATGCATTTTTGCTTTCCTTTAAGCAGAGTTTCAGGCAGCATTTAAAATAAACGTACAATGAGTACTGTTGTTAAAAGTCCAGTTGGTTGTGTGCCAAAATAGTTGTGACTTCTTAAATCTGGATTGCAGTGTAACTATCCTTCAGAATAAAGGGTTGAAGCATGACAAAGATGTAGGAAACCTACTATGGTCCACTGTAAGGCTGGGATCTTACAGCTTGGTCATTTTAGTTAAAATGGGGCAATTCAGATTACACTGAAATGACATACATTTGTGCTCCATTTGGGGATCTTCATCTGTTTATGGCTGCCTTTGATAGCTGTAAATATACAAAGCTCTGAAACAACAGGTGTAGGGTTTACCTTTCAGTCCTGAAATAGGATCACCACAAAACTTGCAGCAGGAACTGGAAGGTACAGAGTCAAGATCCTGTAGAGGTGGCAAAACGACCCACTTCTGAGTGGTACACAATAGAGCTTGTGAAGGTTGGGGATTGTTTTCCCTTGAGAAAGATACCAAGATAAGGCACAGGCTTCATCCTCAGTTCTCACTTGGGTTTAACTCAGGGGGGTAAAAACCACAGTCTGATAGATTACACATTAAGGAAACAAAAAAGCTCCCTAATTGCTCCTGACAGAGTACTTGGATGTCTTGTAATAGCAGAGGGATCCAGAAATGATCAGTGAGAGTGCTACTTTTACATCTGTTCCAGCTGTGAAGCTTTTATTTATGTCTGCATAAGTTGGAGCAGTTTTCGTAGGAAGAGAGCTTTGTAATTCTTCTGCATGTGTATGTGCCTCTGCTATCCCACAGTTTTACAGCTGTTGGTGGGATGAGATCCTCTCCTGCTCTTATGTGCTGTTCAGGATGCAGCCTGCACTGAGCACGAATACGTCACAGGCTCTCTCTCAGGCTCCTTTATCAATGACAGCAGGCATTGATAGAAAGGCTGCAGTAAAACACGTTAAATCCAAATGAAATCAATCAGTGAGACCATCTTAGTAAGTCGAGTTCTGGTGAAAATACTTTTCCCCTTACTGCACCTAACAAAGCTGAAATTACCAACCTTCCACCTCAGCATAAGAGAAAGTTTGTTGAAGAGACAAGATGGGGCAGTTCAGCAGTATTTTGTTCCTGTTTTAACTGGGGCAGGAACAGCAGTTTTTCAGTGACCCCTTTACAGAGCCAGGATTCACCAACCCCTTATGCTGTTACTCACACTTTGTCAGAGTAGCACCTCTGTTACATTGTTGATTTCTGACATGAAAAATGCATTTCTCCCTCTTTTCTAAAGGTTTTTAAGATCTAAAGGCTGCAGAGGGAAGTTTCTAGTAATTAGGCTTGGATTTCTAGGTGTATCCCGTTGCTGCTGGAAACTGAGCAACATGGAGCTCAGCCTTTTCTAGCACTGAGGGAATTGTCCTCATTAGTGCCCATCTAGGAACAGCAAAGCTGACAACACAAAGGGTTTTAACAGAAATGACACCCCCAGAGTCAGCATAACTGCAGCACCAAAAGAAAGAGCCTGATGGGAGACCCTTCTTCCAGCATTGACACTATTTTGCCTCAGAGCTGACAAATAAGTAGGCTTACAAGTGCATTTTGTGCTTATTAATAGCAAACACTTGTCACTCCAGGGTCTAGAGAAAGCAGCTGAACCACAGCTATGTTGCACATGATACTCTCAGCTGAAGTAGATGAAGAAGCACAAAGCATGACTCTCATGTGTGCTCTTTATTATTTCTGAAACTGAATTGTCATCCTCAAACCCATCAAGGCAATGAGAACTTTAGCTATACAACAGAGCAAAGGTTGCCTAAGTCCACAAGTAATTAACAGACTAATAATACTGTAGCAAGCAACCCTACACTTCCAATATTCCACTTTGGTTTGTTGGCTGCAAAAGCACTCCCAACCATACAGGAGTGAGTTGCAGTTGCTGCTTGGGGTCAAATAGAGATATAAAGGTGGGGGTAGTAAGATATACTCAGAAAGGTATCACTGAAAATAAGTGATACCTTTGGAAGTATTAAAGCCTCAGCAGCAGTCGAGGTGCTACACAGCACCAAGAAAGAAAAAAAAATTAAAAAAAAAAAAAAGCACACTGCTACAGTAAGAATAACAAGCCTCGAGAAATGGTGCACCTGCCCAGTCACTAACTTACTGCCAAAGGCTGCTATTACAACTGACACAGCCAGGTGCTGAAGGACTTGCTGGTGTCAGACCCCTCAGCATGTGCCAGTAACAGAAGGCTCTTCTCTAGGATACTACTACACTGAGCAGAAACCAGAACTCCAAACTCTCTCAAAACCACCCCAAACTAAGGTTTCATTCCTTAGGCCTCAAACAGCATACTTCAATAAAACCATCTCTCTACAAACCCTAACACCATAACCATAGTGATACATGGCATATTTATTGCATGGAAATGGTAATCAGGCAATATAGAAGCCTAGTAAAAATAAATGGAAAGCAAGTTCTTCAGGTCAGTGTTTAGTGCTCTAACCTAATTAGAAAGTTTATTTTACTTCAGATTCCAGAACCTTATAACTTCATAGTTCTGTTAAGAAAACAGAAGTGAGGGGCTCTTAAGGAGAATCACTATGTAGAAGTACCACACTTATGTAGTTCTTCCACGGAGGAAGGCAAAAAAAACAAGAAAAAAGAAACCCTTCAGTGCAAACACTTTCTACCAACCCTGTGAAGATGTTTTAAAGTAGAGGCACAACAGAAAATGCAGTGCTTCATCCAACCAGTACATAAAACTAATGTAATGAATAGAAGTGGTGCCTCCAGTTTAACCTGTCTGCATTAAAATTTGATGTCAATAGGTTTAGCTTGAGTTATATTAAGTATCTACAGTGCTTTGCCATACTAAAGAGACACAGAACAATAGTGATAAAGTTTAGGAATAACAGCATTAAGGTGTAACCATGAGAAAAGAACTTCCACACCTTTAAAAAAAGCCTGTAGCAAACAACTGCTGTAGCCACACAAGTCAAAGGCAGGGTTTCCAAGTACCACAGAGGATGGTAGCAGCTCACAGGCAGTAAAAGCCACCTCTGATGAGGGTTGTCCACATACTTAGTGAAAGGAATTCCCCCCATCTCAGCTGTAAAGCTACAATTGCCCAGCCCAAGTTCTAATGCCATTTTTAAATGCCGCGTCTCAACTTTAAGATGGCAGTACATACATAACTTCTTGAATATTTTCTTCAACTAGCAAGTTCAACACAGCTCTCAGATACCAGGTGTCTTTCAGCAAAGCAGCACAGCAGGCTTGTAAGCACAAAACCCAACCACAGCCATATGCTACACTAGTTGGTGTGGCTGTGCCAGCATGGAAAGGCACGAGGATTGCCAACTGCCCAGTTGTGCAAAGGACCATCCCTTTATTTCTTTGTGCCAGCCCAAAAGGTGAGCTTTCCATGTATAAATTTAAAGTTAGTGGTGTTTGGGAACATTTTATTTTGTACATGACAAGATTTTACACCAAGTCAGTTAAATAATACAAATTTACATTCATGAGGAATGTTTTTAGAAAAGTGAACTTAAAAAAATCCCTCCTTTACCCTTAAACCCCATACCATCCCTCAACATTTTACAGTGGAAAAAACCAAAACAATCTAATTCACATTCCCTCTTAACCCCCCAATGCAGGACAGTAGTTGAGTGTAGTTTACAGTTCATCTTTCACATCTGTGGATTCCTGTCAAGACAAAGAAAGAATCAGGATATCAGTTTTTTAAAGGGGAAAAAAGGTTACAAGAGCTGTTCCAGAGAACAGAAACTTTGTATTACTGTAATCACAGGTTATACTGCATCAAAATTAAGTAGCTAGAGCACAATAAGCATTCTTCTGTAGGAAATTGCATCTCTGTAAGCTATAGATTTGCCCTACTCACAAGAGGTCATCTTGCAGCTCTTTTCCCAAGAAACTAAGGTATGGGAAGGGTTTAGCATATCCATCAAGACATCATTAAAACTGCAGCCATTAACCAAGTGAAGGCTGACTTCACACGATAGTTGAACTGTTTAGAAGCAATGCTGTTGTCTGTAGTCTTGCTACAAGTCTGTATCGTAAAAGCACTTGAAACTACATTCTTGCTGATCTTTGTTTTTGTCTGCAAGCTGTGGAAATACCACTGATAATCCAAAGCTTTTATCTCTTAAGCTTAATTTAGCTCCACCTTATCCAAGTGTCATCTTCTTACAATAAGGTTTGATATGGAATTTGTGCTGCCTTTTTCCCCCCCCTCCAAGAAAAGCCTGGAAAACCTCACACTAAAATCTAGTGTCATGAACAAAGTGAACAAATTTATTTCCAGGAAGCACCACAGACAAAACTGCACATAAATATTGGCAAGAAAGTGTCGAAACCCTACCTTCTGTGTTTCACTGTCTTCAGCATCGGCATCCACTTCCTCTTCATCTTGCTCTGCGTCCTCAGCTGCATCTTCAGGCTCTTCAGGTTCCTCTTCCACCTGTATGACAGTCACAAGCAATTTGCTTTACTTGTTTAGGATGTTTGCTAGTTGTGGACTAGCTAAATACAGGCTATGGAAATATCCTAACGTTTGTCCCAAGCTACCTGAAGGAGAAAGCAAGTTCTGTTTGGCACTGACCCACTGTCATGCCTTCTCCAGCAAAATACCCAGGATAAGTTCTTGCACAGCATTATGAGAACCCTTATTACTTATATCCACTTAGAAATTTCTCCATTAAAGAGATAGGCACACGTGCCTTTGATCCCTAATTTACTCCTGTAGAACCACCACTTAGCTAGGGACAGGACAACACCTGAGAAGCGTAATGAGGTAGTAGAATCTCAAGCAACTAGAAAGAAGAGGTGGGGAAGGGAAAACATGAGTAGGAAGTCCAGATTCATGGCTGGGCTTCCAGTGGTCCACGTATGTGGCAGGAAGCTGGATACATTCAATTGAATGTATGTGAATCAAGTAGCTGCACTTTTTAGATGTAGCAATAGTAAAGTCCATTATCAGCCCCAAGTTGAAGACAAACTAACCTTTGCATCCAGGTCAATATTTAAACTCAAACGAAGCATTCTTTCTATTCGGTCTCCATATTCCTTAGTGTCTGGCAACATATACCCTGATCTCAAAGTTGCAGTTTCAAACAATACCACTGCAAGATCTGAAACAGTTTTGTCATCTTCATTTTCCTAATGTGGAAGAATATGAAAAACCAAAACAGACCTGTTAATTAGGCTGTGTGCAACCAAGCAGTCAATGTTTCACTACTGTTATTTATTTACCTTGACTCGTCTGAGCATGTCCTTGATCAGTGGATGCCTGGGGTTAATTTCAAATGTCTTCTTTTGGCTAGCATAGTAACTGAGAAAAAGAGAAGTCACATCACTAAGTTTTAAAGTACAGGACCCAACTACATCTTTATACCCATGAACACTGGTGACAGTCACAGCAACAAGTATATTCCCCCCGTCCCACTTCAATACTATAGCTTAATTCTAAAAACATTCAAGCTACTAAGTTCATCTTCTCTTGTCAACAAATGACAGATAGCAAATGTCACTGATGAATCTTGCTCACCAGGCAGTTTTACATATTGAGCTTTGAATTAACAATGTAAGGCTATGATGGAGATTAACTTGGTTATAAGTGACCTTAAAAACACCAAGGATCATCTGAACCAGATGGAAGCTTGGTATGGGCACAGCAAGCAAGGGAGGCCATCAACTGCATTTCATGTCTGCTGCTATGTAACTGAAAGCTTACTTTGTGGATATATCCTTCCCAGTTTGGTAAGCTTGAGCCTTCATGATTCTTTCCATGTTACCAGACCATCCATACTGACTAGCCACAAGAGCACATGGAGACTGGGTTAAACGCTGAGACAGCACAGCTTTTTCAATCTGTAGGGAAAATAAGTGCCTTAATTTTCACAGAGATAATAGCTTATACAGTGAATACAGTAGATAACTCTGAAATTTCTGTCACTTCAATATTTTGTGAAAAACATCTAAGATCACATTCTAACTCAGTATCTTTCTGAAATAAAGGTACTAAGCATGTTTATCCATAGAGAAAGAGAAGCTACTGTCAAGCCCATGCTCAAATAATCTGCAAGGTGCATTGTAGCAAGTACAATAGCATTTAAAAATAATCACTACATGTAACAGAATATTTTACCTTGTCTTTTAGAGCTTTGTCTTTCATCCAGTTTAGAAGTGGTTCGAATTCCTTTTCCAAGGCTTCCCGACTCTCCTTAGACTTTTCACTTTCTTCAAACTTAACTCCTTCTTTTGCTACATTCTGAAACCTCTTGCCATCAAACTCTGGCAAAGCCTGAATACAGTACTCATCTACAGGTTCAGTCAGATAGATCACTTCATAGCCCTTTTTCAGCAAACGTTCAACAAATGGTGAGGACTCAGCCTAAGAGGACAAAACACATAAGATGCCAGTTTAATTGCATTTGTATCAGCAGCTACTGAAACCTGTACAACTATCTGACAAACGTTGGTACAAGAAAAACTGAACTGCAGTAGCAGCATAAGCATGGAGGCTCCACATTTACAGCAAACACATAATTCACAATGTTCATAGTACTAAAACTAGAAGCTGTAACATTTTTTACCCCTTTCTTCTTTCTTTCACTCTCACATACCTCCTTTCTGCTGGCCCCTGCCATGAAGTAGATTTTATCTTGTTTCTCTTTCATTCTTTCCACATACTGATCAAGGCTTGTGAGGTTACTCTCATGATGAGAGGACTGGAAGCGAAGAAGTTTAGCCAGTCGTGTACGATTGGAGTGATCCTCAATAACACCAAGCTTTACATTAGTACCAAACTCCTTCCAGAATGTGTCATTGTATTTTTCCTCTGCAATTTTCTTGATCATATCAAGAGTTTTGCGAACAAGTTTCTTTCTGATCACCTAAAAAAAGCAGCATTATTGAGTTAAAACAATAAGCATTTGGAAGAGCCCTCAATTCAACCCCACTAAAAAGAATGGATTCCAAACACTTAGTGTCTCTGATCTAAAGCAGACACAGGTATTTTGAGAACAGCAATGTGTGAATTTCCTGTAGTTTAATTTCACACTCCTTATGTAACAAAATGAAACAAACTGTTATTCTCCTAAGGCTTGCTACAATCACGTGCTTACAACGAAAGAAATTAAGATCAATTAGCTTACCTTTAACAATTTATGCTGCTGAAGTGTTTCACGGGATACATTCAAAGGAAGATCATCAGAATCCACCTAATTGAGGAAGCAAATTTTAAGTACACCTGACAGTATTTAAAGATTAAAAAGATAATCAAATAATAGTAGGACATTTAATACTTACAACACCCTTAACGAAGTTAAGATATTTGGGCATCATGTCATGGAAGTCATCAGTGATGAAGACTCTTCGAACGTACAGCTGAATTAAAAGAGAAGACAGCAGCCAGGTTACTTATTTAGTGATTTATTTTTTACATGAAACCATGTCCACACACTTGCTTGTCCTACCTTAATGAAATCACTTTTTTTGGATCCATATTCATCAAACAGTCCACGTGGAGCAGAATTAGGTACAAACAAGATGGATTTGAAAGTTACTTCCCCTTCAGCAGTGAAGTGGATGTATGCCATCGGGTCATCATGTTCCTGTGGAGAGAAAATGCTTTTAAATGACATGGGGAAAATACCAGAGTTAATATATTTCCAGTAATAACCTGAGTTTGCCAAATAAATGCCATTATTTTGCACCTAATCTACCTAACCATGCTTTGTTAGAATTTATCATGGAGACAAAAGTTTAAGTTACAAGAGCCTAGTTACTCACGAAAATAACCTTCCTAAGGACCTACTACGTTTTGTTATTTTTCAACAAGCCAATCACAAAAAGATAGCCAATAGCACAATAACCAATATAATATAATCACAGTACAGTTAAGAGACTCCCAAGTTCACACATTACACTGCACTGACACAAAGACATTTCTAGAAAGCTGTACCTCCCTTTTTCTTCCTCCATGTGCAACAAGCACCACCATTCAGACTAAATGTAAGTTTTCCTGTTAACATTTAGACACACCAATAAGCTTCACATAAGATGGACCATATTACTTCCCAAATCTAGGCCACTCAACACTTGGGTGTCAATATGTTTTCTCTGGAAAAAAGATTAACTCCAGACTAAAATGTTATACCTTCCAGGCTCTGCAATTCCATCTACTGACAGTAACTAATTAATTCTTCAGAAACAACCCATCCTATAAACATTCAGTTTTATTTACAAAGCAAGAGATACTAGAGCAAACCTTTTGCTGTGGAATCATCTTGAGGCTCAGAGCTTACCTTGGAAAAGGTTTTGTAAAAAGCTTTGTATTCATCTTCTTCAACTTCTTTAGATGGTCTCTGCCAGATTGGTTTTATGTCATTCATTAGCTCCCAATCCCAGACAGTCTTTTCAACCTAGGTAAGTAAACACCACACAGTATAAAGAGACTCATCCTTTACTTCAGGTTAGGTCAATTAAAGACACTCCACTGAAGCCAACATGTAAAATAGCATGTAAAAATACATGTAAAAATATGCTAATTTACAAAATTGTGCAATGGCCTGGACATTCTCATTCAAGTATATGCATTAGTGCAACACGTGGGAACAAATGTTTAGTCTACATTGTATTGTGTTGTTCTATGTACATTTAACACGTTCACTGAGTACCAGTATTTCTGTTCTACTGCCACTCTGGAAAAAGCTTCCCAGCAGAGTATACTTAAACTAGTCAGTGTCAGCTTACTGAAGCCTGCTACCATTTCAAGCAGTTCACTCCAATTCTTATAATTAGCTCTGTGACCACTGTCCCACAAGGCTCTTGTCAGTCATCTGCCTGACCTCAACCAAGTCTGTTTAATTTACAATCTACTATCCTGCCAAGACATCTCCACTTAAAAGGGATTGGTCCTTGAAAGCACACACTACTGAAACGCACCTCTGCAAAACCAGTGAACCATCTGAGTTCCAGAACCCCAAGTTTAACAAAGCTTACCTTCTTAGTTTTTGGTTTCTTTTCTTCCTCCTCTTCTTCAACTGCAGCTTCATCATCATCTGTTTCTTCTTTCTCCTTTGCTTCCTCCTCTTCAATGGGTTCTTCAACAGTCTCTGTCTAAAGAGACAACTGAAAGTGGGGATTTGAACACCTTGACTTCCTACCAGGTATGTTCTAGTATTCTCTCAAACAGCTTAATCTCTCACAGCACTAGTTTGATTTGTGCTATTTGTCTATTGCAAACTTTTCTCTATACTGTTCTGTTAAATTTTCATGAATACATGCCTTCCTTCAATAAACTGGGAGATGACCATCCTCAAATTTAAGTTTTTCATAATGCTAATCAGAAACTTGGTGGATTTTAAATTGGTGCTACAGCAAGAAAACATCAGAACAGACCTAATATTTAAGACAATGCCCTATTTTTAGAAAGATACCTACCATGACCCCATTTGAAAACTTAAAGCTTCCATCTACCAAACAAAGCCAGTGGAAGAACAATCCTTCTTAGTAATCAGCAGTCTTTTTCCTTTGATAAAGTTCTTTGAGTCACAATAAAACCAAGTTCCTTTAAAGTCTATGATTTTAGCAACAGATCAATTTTTGGAGAGAAACTAAGTAGTAAAATACTAGCCAGAAGAGTCAGGAACAGAAGAATTTTGGGAATTAGACAAGTAGCAGCTCTCTGACATGTCCTCACCCCTCCTGAAAGATCTGGCCAGACAGCTCTCACAACCAAAGCTCATACTGTGCAAGGCTCAGTTAAATGCTCCCTTACCTTGCTGCTCCACACGTAGATGGGGAAGTTTATGAACTGTGAGTATTTCTTTACAAGATTTTTCACAGTATCCAGCTCAAGATAATCAGATGCTTCCTCCTTCAAGACAAGGCTAAAGAAAATAAAAAAATCCTTCAGTTTAAGTACCAGACAAGTATTTTGACATAGTTTTATAGAAGAAGATGTGTTTTCCTGTTGCAGCTAAAGCAATTTAGATTTATGCAAGTCAGCTTTAATAAGTTCAGCTCAAAGAATCCCTTAAATATAATCCCTTCTGAACTACTCCAATGACAAAGGGCTATTGTTTTAATCACTTGAGGTAGAACACAGTACCCAAAAATCTATAGGAAAACCTTAAATCACATTGGTACTCATCAGGATCTTGATGCGCTTTCATGGGCTTTGCTTGAAACGAGAGCACCAAGATCAACTTTTTCACGCTAAGTGCCTTCTCCAGGAAAACAGCCTCTAAACCCAGACCAAGTAAATTTATCTGCTCATGAAAGCAATGAAAATAGGACTGTCAATCTACCCCTAGTTTGAAATTTGCATCAGGCCAGTCTCGCTGGTGTATAAATAGCAGCCAGTTTCCAAGACAAAGCTCTACAGCCACTGTGTAGGTTATGCCAGGCCACAGTTGTGTTGAGGAACTGAATGAGCCTGCATGCAGCTGAACTGTCCAGAATTACTTGCTGACAGTTCTTAGGATGCTCATGGTTTTCTTATGTGGGATGCAGTTTACAATCTGTATGTTTCTATTAAACTCAATAAAGCTGTATTACAAGAATCAAATACTATGAGTCACAATGCTGAAGTCACTCGCATATTTTAATAAGAAAACTGTATCCACACAACTTATTTTAAATCCAAAGAAACTCAGTACTTACGTTATGGTTGTGCCACGTCCCAAAGTGTTCCCTCTGGGGTCATCAATCACAGAGAATTCATTTGAATCTGACTCCCAAATATGTTGAGTGTCATTGTTGTGTTTTGATGTGACAATAACTCTGTCTGCTACTAAGAAAGCAGAATAAAAGCCAACACCAAACTGGCCAATTAACTCAGATGTTGACTGGCTATCATCCTGCATTTCAGTCATCTTGTTTAAGAATTCACTTGTACCAGACTTTGCAATGGTACCCAGGTTTTTAACTAATTCCTCCTTTGTCATGCCAATACCCGTATCTGTAACATGAAGCATGTTCTTCTCTTTATCACACTGAAAAAAACAAAGAAAAATGCAGTTTGACTTCACTTTGAATCTTAACACCTAACACACTGCCCCCTAAAAATGGCTAAACGTATTACCCATTCAAATATGCCTGGCTACAATAAATGGAATTTGCAGTAACTACAGAAATGAGGAAGATCCTCCCTTCCAAATATTCCAGTACTTCAGTTACTCTTTATAAAAGAGTAGTCTTTGATAAATCTAATTGCAAGGGTCTTGATGTGGTCCTAGTCTGTATTTGTATCAGTATGAAGCCAAAATATTTAGATTTAATGATGGACCATCTTTTTATATTCCTCCCATCACTCCTCTGAAAGAGATGTTTGTATCTAACACATCTTACCTTGATTTTGACTGTAAGTTCCTCATTACCAGCCAGAGCATTTTCATCAGTTAATGATATCAACCGTATCTTATCTAAGGCATCCGAAGCATTTGAAATAAGCTCCCTCAGGAAAATCTGAAATAGAAACCAGCAGTCAGGAATTCCAGAAGAGACACACACACACTCTCCTCCATGTTCTAATGTGATCTACTGATAAAGGCACTAACCTCTTTATTTTTATATAAAGAATTGATAATTAGCTTCATCATTCTGTTCACTTCTGCTTGAAACGCGAACTTCTCAGATTTTTCTCTGATTTCTTTGATCTGGGATGCATTTAGGCCATCTAATTGGATAGCTTCTTCCTCTCTGTTAGGACAACGAAAACCTGTCAAGTAGTCTCATCCACAAACAGCATCACTAATTTTATCATCAAGCAACAGCAGTAGCAGCCTAGTTCAAACAACATGAAGACCCTTTGTCACTGTTGTAGCCCAAAATTACACGATCAAATGACCTAAGTGTAAGAGCAGCTATCCTCAACTGCACAACCTTAACCGAGAACTGGAGTGAAAATCCATGACTGCAAGTGAGACTTTTTCATAAAAAGAAGTCCAGGGAATAATTCAGATACATTAAAGCCACTGCAATCCTCAGCACGCAGTGCACCTCACAGATGAAGCAGTTCATGGGCACAGAGCTATTTCATTAGTAGGTGCTACACTGGTGCCATTTAAGACATGCAAGACTAAACTCCATGAACATACTGGTTTTTATACAGCTTATCGATACTGGACAAAACCAAGTTGAGCTTTCCTGAGCCCAAGTCCTCAGGGTCACTTCAGGGTCTTTTCCAGAAGTATTTTCTTTTCCCCAGCTGACCAAATCTCTCTTTCGAACAGCAGTCCCTCCCCATTTCTGAGGCCTCAGGCAATACTGAGCACGAGCGCTCTGCGTACCAACCTCTGCACAACTTCATCATCAGTTCGAGACCCTTCTCTGCTTTTGCCCAAGTCATCTTCCACGGTCCCATCTACATCCACCTCCTCGGCTCTGACCGACACTGGGAAAACAAGGAAACCGATGCTCTGAGCTCCCGCACCGTCCAACTTCCCCGCTTACCCCTCCCCACGGCGTTCGGCTCAGCTCTGTCGTTCCACCACTCCCTGCCCCCGGAAAGTTGAGCCCCGCTGGAGACACGGGAGATGGGCAGGGGCCGCCCCCTCGCTCCCTCCCCTCCGCCCCCGCCCGTGACGGCGCAGGAGCCGCCCCGGCCCCCTCCCCCCGCCGCCCCAGCCCTGGGGACAGCCCGGCCCGGGCAAGGGCTCGCCACCACTTCCCGTCCCCGCAGGGCAGAGCGCGGGGTCCCCCCTTCCCCCAGCGGCCTCCGTCCCCCTCACCCCAGCGAGCGGGGGAAAGGGGCCTGCTGGCCGGGACCTCGACATCCGCCCCCCCTCCAACCCGTCAGAACCTTCTAGAAGCCCGCGGGCACTCACCGGCCAGGAGCAGCGCGCACGCCAAAGCGAGCCCCCACACGGACCTCATGGCGGCCGCGGCGACAAGCGAAGAGGCCGCGGTGACGAGCGAAGAGCCCCCGGCACCGCTCCGAGCCTGACCCGCGCTGCTGCCGCCGCCGATGGCGCTGGAGCGGCCGCGGCCCTCCCCCTTCGCCTTATCAACCCCCGGGCGGGGGGCGCCGCGCTGCGCCCACCAATGGCTGCGCACCACGCCAAATACACAGCCAATGGGGAACTCGGAAAGGCGGGGCCTGCGGTCGCCGCCACCAATCACGGCTTTCCATGTGCGGTTTCCTGCGGTCGGAGCGTGGCCGGCGCCCATTGGCCGGGCGGGGCGGCGCTGGGCCAATGGCGTGCGTGGAGGGGCGTGGTCCGGGCCGCAATGAATGGGCCGCTGCGCCGAGCGGCGGGGCCACGTGGGGCGCGGCTGCCGGGACCGACGGGCGCCGTGTCCACAGGGAACAGCTTCCGGGGACACGCGGGACGTTCGCCGGGGAGACGGGTGCTATGACAACGGGAACTTCCGGTCGCGGCGACACCCCCGGGTGCGAAAGAGGAGCTTGGGGTCATGGGTCATGGTTACGGCCGTAACCAGCGGGGCCGACAGCGGAGGGGCGGCGCTGGCGGGTCCCGCCGGCAGCCTTGAGTATGCGCATGCGCCTTTGCTCCGCGTTGCATGCCGGGAGCTGTAGTTCGCGCCGTTGGAACCCCGCGGCGCCCCCTTGCGGGAACGCTATGACAGGACCCTCCCGCTCCCCGGTGCTCGGTGTCCCCCGGCACAGGTATCCCTGTGCCCTTGGTCTTGGATCTCCGCTCCCCTGCCGCGTGTCCAGTGCCCTCACACGGCCATGACAGAGACTGGCTGGCTTCAGCCGAGCCTCCCTGCGGCCTCGTCCGTGGGAACGCTCGGTGCTGGTGCAGGATAAAGCAAGCTGGGTGCTTGGCAGATCTCCCTGATTCGCTCATCAGGGCGACCATTCTCCAGGGAGCTTGTTGGCACTCCTCAGCCCACCCTCAGGGCTGTTGTTTATCCATCAGGGGCCCGCTGGTGTGAGGGGACAGGGGGACAGTTCCCCTGTGCCGGCCCTGCCAGGGAGGGACAGTGTGATGAGCAGCTGGGATTTGTGGTACCGCTGCTCAAGAGATGGGACGTTCCCATCCTTTTCCAGTGTCCCTTTCAGGGATTGCAGCTTGTGGAAAAAAACCCCACAGTGCGTGCAAATCCTGCAGCGCGTCGGTGTTAACAGCTTATGTCAATGAGGTGCTTGAAACCACTTCTGACCCCCTACCCACCCACCTTACCATACTTAAAAAATCTGCCCGGGCTTTCATGTGCCAGTCACCCGTTTCAGCTTACACATGTGCAAAACTGGATTGGGGAAAAAAACACCAACAAAGTGACAATCACTGATTTAATGGACTTTGTACTCGGAGAGGAATGTGTTGGAAAGATACCGATCTCCGATGTTCAGTACAAAAAAATCCTCACTGGGTTTACAACTTCACAAACACAGAACTAAATCTATCAGTCGCTAAAAGTCTTGGCAAAATGAAGTTTAGCACCTTTAGTTGTACAGTGGGCCAGATAGTTTTTTTTTTTTACTTCAGAACTCGGTGATGTACCTTTTTGTCCTGCTGGTAATTAAAGTACATAGAACTGGAAAGGAGCCTCTGTATTGTGGTAAAGAATGGTTGTCTTTGGGTTCTTCTTAATGAAGTGTCTGGGTTCAACTCCAGCTGGCAACGAAGCCCCACACAGCCACTTGCTCACTCCTCCCCCCAGGGCGAGGGGGAGAATCAGAAGAGTAACAGTGAGAAAGCTCCTGAGCTGAAACAAAGACAGTTTAGTAGGTAGAGCAAGAGCCACCCATAAAAGCAAAGCAAAACAAGGAATTCATTCACCACTTCCCATGGGCAGGCAGGTGCTCAGCCATCCCCAGGAAAGCAGGCCTCCAGCACACGTTAACAGTGACTTGGGAAGACAAATGCCATCACTCCCAACATCCCTCCGTTCCTTGTTCCCCCAGCTTTATGTGATGAGCATAACGCCATATGGTTTGGAACATTCCTTGGGTCAGTAGGGGTCAGCTGTTGTGGCCGTGTGCCCTCCCAACTTCTTGTGCCACTCCAGCCTCCTCAGATGGTGGGGTGGGGTGAGGGGCAGAAAGGGCCTTGACTCTGTGTAAGCCCTGCTCAGAAATTATGAAAACACCCCTGAGTTATCAACTTTGTTTTTACCACAAATCCAAACCCATATCAGCTAAGAACATTAACTCAGCCAAAACGAGGACATTAAACCAAAATTCGGTCTTGACCTGTTTAAAAACAATCATGTAGCCCTTCTCTGTGATTCGTGGTTTTAGTAGTTGTTTTTTTGCTGATCATGAATTATCAGAGAAATGCAAAGGAAAGCTACTCTCCCAAAATGTATATGAATGACTGTGAAAACTAAATATGAGAGGTCAGTGTCGGGGTTGAAAGCAAAAAATTATCTGTCAGGTTTTTCTGGAGACCTGTGTGAACCAGGAGAATTATTTTCCAAAAAGTAGTTTTACTTATTTGAAAATACAATTCATTATTCAGAAGTCTAAGCAGAGAAAGTTTGCCTTTTTCTAAAACTCACCTACAAGCAGTTCAGGATTTGATTTTCTAATTGTGCCTGTATGATTCCCAGAGTGAGATATGTTGCTTTATGACTGTGAATTTGAGGGCCATAGGGATTCACAGAGTAATTACCCCTGTCTTGTAGAATCCTTGCATTATCAGGTTTTTACGGCATTTCTGGTTTTGCAGTAATTTTGTTGGCAGCAGGAAAATATAATGCTTCGTGGCAATCTTTTTGAGCTTTGGTAACTGGAATAGTAAGAATGCAAACCAATTCTGCTATCAACTGTGCTAAACCAATAGAGATTTTACATTAAGTTTTGTGGAATTCGAATTTAATTGGCTGCTTTGCTCCTATGATTATACAAAGTATATTATATGTTGCTTTTGAAGGAAATACGAAACCTGATAAATCTGTGTTTGTCTGTTGAATTGAGGCCAGACTAGTAAGAACTGTAATGAGTTTAGTGACATTCATTGCTTTATGTAAATTATACTGTTTACTTTCAAGAATGCCCAGTTGGATTACCCAGGACAAACTGATAGGCGAGAATGAGGCAGCTGAGTACTTATGCTCTCAGAAAGAGAGTTTGTTCTCTTTACAAGGAGGTTGTAAATTGAAGAAAATATCTTCTTTGAATATTAAACTTCTAAAAATACTCTCTTTAGTCTATTTTAAAACCATACATATACTGTCAAATACCACTGTCAATGTTGTAAGCAAATCTGAGTAGAGTTTTCACTGAAAATTTATTCATTTCAGCTTAATTTCTGCTTAAAAAACTTAGGGTTTTTTTTTAAGATCTTAGTTGCACTGACTACAGCTGCCATTCAGAAGAAATCTGAGTGTCACCTTTCAGGATTTAATACAAAAAGAAAGGTGTAACAGTCAAGTGGTGATAATTCCTCAGCAACTTAGCTACATTACAGAGTTCTACAGAGCAGTTAGATATACTTTGATAATTGTGTGCATAATGATTGAAATAGTCTATTTTAGTGCTCTGTTGTTCTGTTAACTAAAAATTCAGGGTCATGTGGTGATAAGATGAATAGAATAGAAGCACTGTCTCCTTTCATGCGAATAGAAGAGCAAGACCCTCTCCAGTCCTCTGAAAGCAACTTTATCAGGTCATCCACATGTCTGTGTGGAATTCAGCTCACTGAAGCATGCCACGTGATTCCAGCTCTAAGTTGTAACCAGCAAGAAGTATAACCTTGACAGAAGTAGCTGTAGAGATAAACTGAGAGGAGTTCATAAGACCTGACTGTGGGTATTTGACTTTAACAGCTAAATTAGCCAGCTACTCTGCCCAGGCTCCATCCATAACAGAGAGCCAGTCCTCCTTTCACTGTCCTGCTTTGGTGTATGTGAGACTCTTTCCTGAGCTGATTTAACTCTCTAGCCCAGCAAAATACTCCATAGTTAAATCAGTTTAAATCAAGTCCAGGCTGCACCAGACTAGAGCATGGTAAAGAGGAGGACTTTATGGCTAAGAGAAGGTGATATCCTGGTTTCCATGGTGGTGGGCTGAACCTGGGATGTAAATTACACAGGACAAAGATTTTGTACATAGGGGCAAACATAAGGAAGCCGTAAAACCAAACACTGTGTTTGCATTGTCAGAATATCACCTCTTTAAATACACGGTTAAATTGAAATCTGTAACTAATGCAAGTTACATTTTTGTTCATGGATAATTAAAGTGGTTTAATTTGTGTCACTGCTAATTAGCCATTTACTGTCATAGTGTATTTGAAAAAGACACATAAGTGATTTTATTTAAGAATAATTAATGCAGTCTGAAGTTTGTACCATCAAATTGAGTCCTGTCTTTCTTACATTATAATGCATTGGAAATATGAAGAACTACTTATCTGTATTCTCTGTAATTTGAACTTCATTTGTGTCTTTTAAAACAATACATTGAGAGTTTATATTCCTTTCTTCTGCAATGTCTGCATCAGAGACTAAATATTGTACATACAGCACAGACTGAAGGCTTAACACTTACACAAGATGCTCTACAATATTTGGGACTGAATGTGAATATGAAACAAAAAAAAAATGCTGCCATTAGCTAGCTTTTCAAGCTGATTATCCAAATATTAGGAAATTTTAACAGTAACTACATACAAGCAGGATTAAAATACCACTGTTTGTAAACACTGACAGCTTTACTAAATGCCCCTGCTGTGTAGCATTCTTACCTGCTCTCTTTTTATCAAGAACTTGACCAAAATACCATGCTTTGATTTCAACTTTTTTTTCCAGTTAGGAGAAATACATCCTGTATCCACTGCCTACAAAGTTAGTCTCAGAATTAGTAATCTCCACCAAACTGGGAATCCAGTAGTCCTCTAGTTTTCAGAGGTGAGAAGGCTAATGAAAAAGTGAGCTCTTTCATTCCTATACTGTGAATGGCTGTGCAACCAAACGTTCTGCAGCTTCATTTCTTTGAATCTTTTATTCTTTGCAAAGGAACTGTAATGTGGCTTGTTTTATGAAAAATTAGGCTTTTATTGATTTGTTCTCTTCTTGTCCTCTGTTCTTGCCATGGCATCCACAGCTAGCTGCTGCTGGAGACAAGATCTGAGATAGCCATTCTTAGGAACTATCTATGGACCTCTTCAGCTCATATAATAACTGGAATGCCTAAGGACCTGAATGCAATGAATTTATCCAGGAAACTACAGGCCAGTCAGTCTGACCTTGGTGCCTGGGAAGGTTATGGAGCAGATTATGTTGAGTGTGATCACACAGCACATACAGGACAACCACGGGACCATGGGTTTGTGAAAGGCAGGTCCTACTTGACCAACCCGATCTCCTTTTATGATCAGGTGACTGCCTAGAGGATGAGGGAAAGGCTGTGGATGTTGTCTACCTAGACTTAAGTAAAGCCTTTGATACTGTCTCTTATAACATACTCCTGGAGAAGCTGGCAGTCGATGGCTTGGATAGGAGCACTCTTTACTGGGTAGAAAACTGGCTGATGTCTGGGCCCAGTGAGTGTTGGTGAATGGAGTTATATCCAGCTGGCAGCTGGTCACTAATGATGCTTCCCAGGGCTCAGTGTTGGTTCAGTTCTGTTTAATATTTTCATTATTAAAAGGAAGAGGGGATTGAGTGCACCCTCAGTAAGTTGGCAGATGACACTAAGTTGGGTGGGAGTATTGATCTGCTGGAGGGCAGGAAGGCTCTGCAGCGGGATCTGGACAGGATGGATCGATGGGCCGAGGCCAATTGTATGAGGTTCAATGAGGTGAGTTGCTGGGTCCTGCACTTTGGGCACAACAACCCCATGCAGTGCTACAGGCTTGGGGCAGAGTGGTTGGAAAGCAGCCCAGTGGAAAATGTCCTGGGGGTGCTGGTCAACAGCGGTTGAACATGAACAAGCAGTGTGCCTGGGTGGCCAAGAAGGCCAATGGCATCCTAGCTTGCGTCAGGAATAGTGTGGCCAGTGGGGCCAGCAGCACCAGGGAATTGATTGTCCCTCTGTACTTGGTATTGGTGAGGCTGCAGCCTGAATCCTGTGTCCACTTCTGGGCCCCTCAATTTAGGAAAGACATTGAAGTGCTGGAGTGAGTTCAGAGAAGGGCAATGAAGCTGGCGAAGGGTCTGGAGCACAAGTCCTATGACAAGCAGGTGAGGCAGCTGGGTGTCTTTAGCCTGGAGAAAAGGAGGCTCAGGGGAGACCTCATCACTCTCTACAACTGCCTGAAAGGAGGTTGTAGTCAGGTGGGGGTTGGTCTCTTCTTCCAGGCAACCAGTGACAGGACAAGAGTACATATGCTCAAGCTGAGCCAAGGGAAGTTCAAGTTGGACATCAGGAAGAACTTCTTCGTGGAAGGGTTGTTAAGCTTTGAAACAGACTGCCCAGGGAGGCAGTGGAGTCACCATCCCTGGAAGTGTTCAAGAAATGACTGAACATGACATGTAGTGCCATGGTCTAGTTGATGAGGTGGTGATATGTCAAAGGTTGGACTCGATGATCTTGGAGGTCTTTTCCAACTTAAATGATTCTGTGATTCTGTGAGTGTGGAATACAGTCAGAGCCAGATCCACAGGGAGCCTTGGGCACTACAATATTGTCAAATCAATCCTTCATTATTCAGCACAAAAAGTGGAACAACTGTAATGAAATGTGTTGCTGCATGTTTTCAACCTTTTCTTCCTTTCCTCACCATTTTCATATCGCCATTCAGAGTAGTGAGAGATATGAGAGTGAATACCCTAAGGTAGAGAATTAATTGAACTGAAGTTTCTCTCAGCTTGGGTTAATATTTTAATCACTGAGTCACTGGATAGAAATGCTGTGAATAGCAGCTAGTTTTTGAAGGAAGGAAGCAGTCTCCACCTGTTTTTGAAACTTGATCTAGAAAGTATGCTCTGGGCTTCCTTTCTGGACCAAAATCACTCTGGCGTGAAAGATGGAGGGAAATTTGTTTTGTGAAGGTCAGGAGTGAGCTAGGTTGTTCACTACTTGACACGATAAGCATTTGCAGTACCAGAAAAGAGAGTTTCTGTGCTTGGAAAGCTTCAGAGTGAAAGCTGAGATGCTGACGGAGCAATACAGGGTTGTTTCCAGGCTGGAGAAGGATTTTGGAGACAGCTGGGCTCCAAAGAGACACCCATATGTCTGAAGAGGGAACTAAAGGTGAGCTGTCACTGTCTGTGAATTTAAGGTTCAGTAATGTCCAGAAGGTCAAAAGGATCTAGTAGAAACTTGGTCTGAAACACCTAACATTTCTGACACTACATTTACAGGAGACATAGTACTTGTACTGATATACAAGTCCCAGGAGACTGATGAAAGATTCACTGATGTTAGACACACTATACACCTGGTCAGAGCTGGTGTTTAGACATCTAAAGGATTGGGGTCTAAGTTCTTCTTTCAGCAAGCACTTTTGGTATAAATGTTTCTTTCAATATTACAACTGTTATTCACAGCACTATCCAAATCACATTAGGAAAAACCCTTCATCTGTATCTTTTGTCATTTTATATTTGTAATAATTTCTAAAAATGTTAAACACTAAATTAGACATCAATGTCATATTTACAGTATTTCCAACTTTTATTTCTGTTCTGCTCTAAGTTTGGAAGAAAGTGTTTGTTCTTCAGGTATTATTTGGCTTTTAGTTGTCTTTATACCATTCCTCCTGAGACTGATGACTGCACTGCAACTGGCACTGTTAGTGAAAAGTCAGTAATCTGTGGGGCTTCCCCCTGCCCCTCATCAAGTATTTTTGAAATTTGCAGGGTGTTCCTTGAAGTTTAGTGCTCTATAGAGGAATTCATAGAAGAAAATGGATTTTAAGGAACCTAGCATTAAGGGTAAAATTAGTTAAGGTGAGGAATCATAACCAAAAGAACCTTTGTACAAATAAAATAACCATGTTTTCATCATAATAAAAGCCTCCCTGACTCTTCAAATACTGAAACCTCTGTAAGTTTCAGTATCGCTAGAAATCTGCACCTGCAGCAACATATTTCTGTGACTAAGAATAAAAAATATGTCACAGTGAATATCACTCTTCTCAAAATAGCTATGCCTTATTCTGATCTGTAAGTACTATTCTCCATGGCTGAAGAAATCTAGCTTGAAATAGCTGGCCACAGTGAGTGCACAAGTGGTGACATCAGCTATGAGTTCCCTTTGGTTTCACAGCAGCTTCTGCCTTGTGGTGCATGACTGGATTTAGGGGGTCAACTCTGTCAAAGCACATATTTTAACTAAAACCCAAGGAAATTATTGACATCTTTGAAATTAATGCTCCCATACTGTGCTGGTCTGAAGTGTTAGTGCAGAGAAAGAGAGAAAAGCCAAAATGGTCAAATACTCTACTTGTGGAAGAGGGCACATTTCTGTTAACAGAGGACGAGCTTACTGACACCTGCAGCGAAATGGGCCCAGCAAACCCGTGGTGTAAAGAGTATCATTTCTGCTTCCCCCCGGGGAGGGCAACAGGGGAGTCTCGGCAGCAGAACAGAAGAGCTGCTGGTGAGGAGGTGTCGCCCTTCGGCTGGGGCAGGTCCCCAGGGCTCAGCTGGGCTGGGGGAGCGGCTGCGGCAGCAGAGACTATTTGCATGGCATCACCCAGATGTGTCGGGACAGCTTCCAGCTTGTTCCTGCGAGCTGGGCCAGCTTTCTTATCGCTCAAGAGAATGTTAAATTTTTTCGGTGTAGAGCCCATGTCCACAGCGACTGCATCTGAACGTACCCGTGGGAAATACAATTTCTGCGCGCTGGCACTCTTCTTTTGCTCAAGAACAGAGGCACGAAGGTATAAAAGGTTTCGAAGAGACGACATTAAGCTTTAAATAACGTGCTTTCCTTTTTCCCTTCCCATCCCTGGAAGCACGGGAAGAGGGAAGGACCCGAAGTGGCGGAGCTGCAGGGCTGAGGCTGGATTTGCTGGGCGAGAGCTCGCCCTGGTGGCCTGTCGGCAGCTTGTCCTTGCAAGAGTTCACCGCTGCCAGGTCCTGACGTGCACACGGCTGTGCTACATTTGTTGTTCCTCATGGTATTCTCCTTTTCCCACTGCTTTTATATATTTATCTCAGTGTAGAGACATTAAGACTAGAAAGAGACATTTCTCAAAAATTTCAGCTATTCTTTGCATGTATGTTTTTGTGTAAAGTAAGTATTTCTCTAACTTTTTAATAGGGAAAATACATTTTTTGTCATTATAGAAGTTGCCACCTCCTTGAAAATGTGTCATGACTTCTCTCGTGTCCCAGAAAGAGGTTCTTTGCAGTACTGCCAGAGAAGGTTAATAGACAACCTTTCAGAAACCTTAATTTGTGTTAGAAGTCCTTATTCCTTCATTCAGAAACATCATAAGTAAATACAGTAGCCTGAAAACTCCAGGCCTGTTGACTGTACAGAAAGGAGTGCCAGGATCTCTGTGAATAGCTGGAGGTATAGTTTAGTTATCTCTGTTTTTTTGTTTTTTTATATGTTAGATCAAATGTAATTTGCCTGGAAAATAGTAAAAGACTATTGACTAGAAAAAAAATCATTAAGCTTTCCCAAGGTATGGCAAAATATTTTCTTTTCAAATTAATTTTGTGAAATCCAGGTTTATATCAGTGTAAAACCCATGTACTGATTGCATGTCCAAATATACCTAGAAATAAGGAAAAACCTTATACCATGACGGTGAAATGAATTTTAAGGATGACACCACAATTCTGTCCTTACTAGACTTTGAATGATGGTAGCCCAGGTGGAGTTGAGTCCAGCCAGGAAGTCACTTTGACCATACCTAGAGCACAGCCTATATGAGGACTAAAGCACAGACTTGAACTTAAAGGCAACTGGTGAGGCAAAAGGTGGGAGGTGTGTGGGTGGAGGCACAGA
Source organism: Chiroxiphia lanceolata (assembly GCF_009829145.1). Taxonomy (NCBI): domain Eukaryota; kingdom Metazoa; phylum Chordata; class Aves; order Passeriformes; family Pipridae; genus Chiroxiphia; species Chiroxiphia lanceolata. The sequence continues at coordinate 55,862,861 of NC_045641.1, forward strand.
TAAGGCTTCTGACAGTTGTTCTCACAGGAGCCTGTTCCAGGTTACACAGTTGTGCCACATCAGAGCATGGCTTGAACGCTGGCAGCCAAAGCCTGGATGGATGGATATATCATGATGATGATAACAACAAAAGTTTTGTAGGGAAGAAAGGTAGTTAGAGCCTCCTTGAGTGCCTTGGGTTTTGATTCTGAAATATTGCCTGTTTTGAGTTAGGGGGTAGTGATACAGCCTAGCCCAGGTGTTCTAGCTGTGTATACAAGTATGAAATCTCTCTCTTCTTACTTAACTCAGGAAACTCCAGTGACCCCTTGTACTTCCATCTCTGGGCTTTTAGCCCCAGAGAACACGAGCAGCTTGGTAAGTGAGCTACTGGATAATACAGTAGAAAAGAACTGAAGTATTTATTGATCAGGACAATGCTCTTTTTTTCCTCTAGGGTGTGTTAGTCTTCTGCACTGGACTTGGTTTCTTGGTTCTGGAGCACACTAGTCACAAAACTCCTTTTCAGGTGTTCTCTATGATGTTGAACCATCCTTTCTGTTCTGGGGCCAAATGATTTAATTATTGTATGTGAAGCAAAACAGCTTTAACAGGGGTGAGTGAGAATATCTATTGTTGGAATACTCAGAATTACGTGTCTAGCTACTTTTCTCGTGTGCTTTTAGCCTGGCATTTCTCTGTCATTGTACATGCTAACTCACTTGAGTCTTTGTTCTGTCTCTTGGTGTACAAGTGTTTCATCCATAGCTCCCTTAGTATCCTTATGTATTAGGAGCTTTTTCAGCATTTGTGAAAAGTGTGTGCTTAATTTGGTGACAAGGCTGATGTAAATTATTTCCTTGACATCATGTGAGTCCTTCTGCAGATTTAATCCAGTCTATCTCTTGAATATTCTGTGTGAAATATGGTGGGGTATTTAATAGGAGAAAGAGTGTGTTTCCTAAGATAAATGGTGTTTGTAAGATGAGAATATCCTAGCTAGGTGATGAGTTGGCTGCACCAACCCAGCTATAGGATACAATAGTGTTAGACTCTAGCACGGTTAAAGCATAAAAAAGCTTTATGAGGGGTTTATGTTTGTAAGCTGTATTTTATTCAGCTTTATCTGAATGGTGGCAAGCCAGCATGTGGTAGTAACTCTCAAGTACTTCTGAAAGCAAACTGATTTTTAGAGTGTATGGGAACTACTCTGACAGATTTTCTTAGAGTCACAGGTAATTGTAAGCAATCTGATAGTGATGGATGCTACAATAAAGTCACTATACCTCTGTATCCTGAACTATGATATGGGTTTGGAGGGCTGAATATAAAGAAGCAGTTTTGAAAATTTTTTGAGAATTCATTCTGTCTGTATCCAACAGCTAACAGGTTGTGAAAATGCCTGTAGGAATGATTAGATAATGAAAGCAGACAGTAATAACATTTGGGATAGAGAAATAGACTTTGGATATGACAAGGTGCTGTGTAAGACAAAATGCTGTCATGCCTGAGTTAGGCCTGTTAAAGCTATGGGGGAAAAGGGTGGGAGTGAATCTTCTGCATTCTTCTGAAAGACAGAAACAGTCAAAAGAGACAGATTGAAATCTGTTGCAATAGTTTTGTACCAAGTGATTCTCAAGTTCTCTGGCTACAAGGCCTAGATACTTTTAAAGAAATAAATGCTTTTTGGTGTGAGTTTTTATTAATAGCAATGCTAAATATACTGCTCTATTAAAGAAGCAGTAGAATGCAGTGGATGATGTGCTGAAATTATCAATCTTAAAAAACTAAAGAACTCTTCAAAAGGATTTGCAGTAGATTTTTAAGAGCAGATGTGTCTGTCTATGGCTTTAGATCTTTCTGAGTAACTTGCATTTTAAGAATGGTGTATTATGATGTATTACTACGGCTATAACACATTTTGCTCTACATATTGGAGTAGCATTTCAAAGGCCCCCATTATCTGAATTTAGATCTATCAATAGGCATCCAGACCTTAAAAGATATAATTGCTCAATAGAACATGAGAGTCAAATCTTAACCCAGACTTCAAACTCAGGCTGTACCCAGCAACTCCTTATTATTGTTGTTATTAAGTGAGAACTGCTTAGCATTTAACAGTTCTGGAAATGTTGCCTATAGTAATTAAGTCTTGGAACACTTCTAAGGAAATACAGCCAAAATTCCTGTCAATTTTGTACATGCATGATTAAGCCTCTATGGTCTTATTTCATAATTCAGCCACTTAAAGATATATGTTACCTTGCAATGACAGGGATCTGTTATAGTTTAATGGAGTATTCTGTGTTACTGTGTTGACACTGAATTTTCCTGAACTCTCAAATGCATGAGAAGTTTTGTATCTCTTTTTTAAGGTTGCTCTAAAGAAGACACGAAGATAGCTTCAGTTATTTGCCAAAAATGGACTTCCATGAGAACAACTTGAATTGTTCACACTAGAAATTAAGGGTAGATTAGAAAGTAAGGTACTTCATTTTGATGTTTCCTGACAGGCTTGTTAAAAAATGTTTGTAGTGTTTAATTCATGCAAGATACACACCATGATTTTTCCAGATGGCACAGTGATACACTGGATAGCTGTAATGTTATATTTCTTCTGTCTACAGTTCTTACCAGTAAGAAGTTTCCAGCATAAACAGGCTGATTTGATTTATGGTGCTCTTGCTCTATGCTGATTATAGCATATAACTCACTTTGCCATGTTTGGTCAGCAGACGTAATTGGACATCATCCTGTTTTCCAAGTCCATGTCCTCCCTGACTACAGAATGGCCTGCCAGTGATTGCCATCACTGATGGTATTTCTGCTGTGCTTCTGTAAAACTGGTATCATTAATCCAGCAGTTGTGCCATAAATTCTACAACACGTGGTTCAGTTCTTTAGGATATTGAGATTTCTTGGCTGGGCATCTGCTGCTTAATATATCAAAAACGTAAAGACAAAAGCAAACATGTATTTAATTTCATATCAGAAAATGTAGAGAATATGAAACCCACTATAAATTAACTGTCTATTTACTCTTTGTGAAATGAAATAGTCTGAGCCTTTCTTCCGATAAAACTAATTATAGGGTTCAGAAATTACTCAGATTGCAGATTGAAGCTGTACCAATTTTATCTGACAGATCACTGTAATTGCAGCAGTAAAGTGCCTGCAAATTCGTGTTGCTTAGTAACATTATGGACAAAGTTATGAGGAAGGAGTCATACTTTTTAACATATACATACTTCCACTGACTTTTCTGTTGGAATGTCATTCACTACTTGCATATCACAGTTTTAACATTATGCCCTGGCAAGACACAGACCTGTGTAACTGGAGCTTGTGCCGGTGAAGACTTACCTCGGGGAATAACTTTGTGCAAGGAGGAGTTAAAGCTTCAAGGAGACTCCTAAGTCAAGTGTATCCATAAATCTTTGCAAGCTCTGGACATGGTGTAGTTATGCTGAACTTAGTTACAACTGGGATGCAATGTAATGTAATGGATTTTGTAGAAAGGGTGCACAGGCTTGCCCCATAGAAGGGAAAGCCATACAACATCACATTCAAGGAACATTAAGAATGTGGTGCATCTATCTTCACCTTCACCTCACTTAATGTTTATCCCTGCATATTCTTATGGTTATAGGTGGCAACATTAACCAATAGAAAACTATAATAGAAATTACCTTAAAAGTTTAATTCCATGCACATAGTCTCAAATCTAGGCCCAAAAGAGGAAACAAATTGTCTTCCAACCAGTGAATACTGGCATCCTGGTTTTGCCAAGTCTTAGAAATGTAAAATGTTCTAAAGGGGTATGTATTAACCCAGAGATGGATACACGTCAGGAGTATTATTTCTGCTACAAACCCAAGAGTTAAATGCTGATGTGGATGTCTGGGCCTGCCACAGCCTTGTGCTCAGCAAACAGACTCCTTTACCAGCATAAAGCACAACTCATGTTAGCGACACTTTGTGAGAAGAGAAGAATTCATCATTTGGTCAGACGCCAGTTTTGAGTCTTCCAACTTAATTTGTGATAAAATGTGTTTAAACGTGTTTTTCTTTCTTCCTGCTTGAAAGGGCAACAGAGACAGAAACTTTGACCAGTCTTTTCTGATATAATTCAAAACCAAATTCAAATACACAAGACCAGATAAAGTAATAGGACTGCATGGTTGGAGGCAAATCCAATATGTCTGGCATTAGAGTAAATTTTACTTTTATTTTCTCTGAATAAATATCTGTTTTCAAGGAAACTTCTAAGAAGAGAGGTTGCATTTTTACAGTATATGTGTGATGTATTCAGTTTGAAGTAATACTGTACGCCCTTACATTGTCTCTCGGCTTTGAGATGTTGATATTTAAAAGAAGGTAAACCCACCCTTTTTTTACAGGATTTTTTAAATTATAGGCACTGCCTCTAGTAACAGGAAACATCACAAAATCTTAGTAAGTCTGTTTTCAGTTGGTTTTGACTTTGGCAAAGTTTTGCTATGTGAACTCTAGGGTTTACAACAGGCTTTTCTCCTTTGTTTTGAAATTTCAAGTAGAGATTGCCTAGGAAAAAGTATACATTGTTAATTAAACTACTCTGGTTTAGAACAGGGGATGGAAATGGGAGGCTGTGTTCCATGTGCTACAAATGACCCTCTGAAAATCTGCTTAACTGTCTAGGTTGCAAGTGTCTGCAGAATTGCAGTTTGTATGAGCTCCACAGGGACTTGGCTAAACCACCCTGATAGTGCTACTGTGTGCAGTCGCAGCGATCCCAGTGGGCTGCAGTGTGACGTTCCCACAAAGTTTGTATTTGTATCAGGTTTCAATATAACTTTATTTGATCAGTTAAGTCTATTCAGGCAAACAAACTGTCCCTCAAAATTAATCCTTTGGTTTTGAGCCAACATTTGTTTTTGCTTGCTTCTGTTCAGGAAAAAAGAAGTTTTCATTCACTTCTTGCTGTGGTGTTTGGTTTTTTTATTACTTCTTTTTTCATCTTCAGACTTTTTGGGGTGAAGGATATTTCCTGTTTTGCTTCTACGTTACATTGTGCATGACAGGACTAATCCTTTAGCTGGAGGTCAAGGACAGCTGGCAAAGTTTTCAAGTGATCTCAAGAAAAGTCAGGGCTATATATAAAGTGTTGAGTAATAAGTGACATATTACATGATCACCTCACCTAAATTTGTCAGTAAAGAAAATAATGTTTTGGATATATTTGAACCCTTATTCGAGTTTCATTAGTATCTTTAAAGATTGAAAACTGCTCAGTTTTCCCAAAGATCTTCAAACTTATTGTCAGTGTTATCTCAGCTGGGTGAGTGAAAACAACCCAATTCCCCAGGTGTGGGGGAACCCTGACAGCTGATGGATTACGGACTCTTGGCTTTTACCTGCTCATAAACTCATTGAAAGCAAGATTTTTTACTGAGCTCTGGCTAAGTATAGTGGGGGGAACCCCCCCCCCCAGACCTACTTAGTCACATAATGTGATGTCATGTGTTATGCTGATAATTGGGTCAGTTATGTAAAGAGTACTCTTCTAGTGATAGAGAGCCAAGACAGCAAATGCTATGACATCTTCTCTTTCTGCAGCCCTAAGGTGAGGCAGACCTTGGGAAACTAATTCCTAGCTCCTGCACTTGGAATGCCTTGGCCGTCACTTTTTCAGAGGGAAAGGGCAGCATCAACTGGAGTAACTCGGAGGACACTCTGGCCCATGTTAGCATGTCTGTGCAATTCAAAAATTCTTTGCTCTTTGAGCTATTCTAACTCAGATTGGTGTAGCACAGAGATGCCTGAGCTACAAGACCAGAAGTAGTTTGGCATGATAGCACCAGCTTCTGTATAGGCTAATTTGTTCCTCTCAGAGGCAAATATTTTGAATTATCAGCTAGGATCAGAATACTGATATGTCTGCAATGCAAAATTGAATTAGTTGTAGTTAACAACACTTGGTGGGCTTTTCTTAATTCAGGATATTTTTTTTATGAGGGTTAAACAAACTTGTGCATGAGCTAATGGAAATGGTTGAGGGTGGTGGCAGGCAGAGGTGTCTGGGATGTGACCCATCTTCCAGACAGTTTGACTGTCTCTGGAGTGTGTTTCTTTACATTTCCTGTCCACTGTGAACTTAAGTAAAGACACACTTGGCTGTGCCTGCTTTGCCAGCATTATTATTTTGAGGTTTGGTATAAAATAATTTAACATTGCTTATTTTTTACCTTGCAGACTCAGAATATCCTTTGGACCACATACTGGTTAAGTGCTCACCTGTCACATAACAGGTAGCATGTGCTATACTGGATGGTATTAAGAGAAAATAATGACAGGCTTCTAACTCCTCTGGTAAGCTTGCTCCTATGTGATATATAGTTCAAATTGTATTTCATGTGAAAAGAAAGGTGGTTTTTTTAATTGCCATTTAATCTTCTCAATATAAGATTAGGCTGAAAAGCTAGAAAGTTGGGCAAAAGCAGTTATAAAACTCGTGTCCCTATTTTTGTTTTTCCTAAGTCTGTACAAACTTTATGTGCTACTTCAAATTATATTAATTAAAACACCTTGAGAGTTTTGGCAATGTCTGTAGTAGATGGAATAATGTACCAGAATTAACATTCCAAGTTTCCTGGATAGCAAAATTGTCCCACTTGAGTTACCAGGAAATCACCTAACTTGTTTGGATTATGTATTTCTTCTCGGAGGAGGGGCTGCTGATAAATTTTCACCAGGCAGAACTAAACAGTCAGAATCTTCTCTACCCAGTTGCATTATGGAAGTGTAACACTGGAAGTATTCAGCTGTGGTTTATAGCGAAGTTTGTGTGGAACAGCACACACACTAATGTTTCTGTCGATTGCTTTATTTTTCTGCTCTCATTTTAACCATGTATTAATATGCACAGGTAGTGTGTGCTTATATTCTCATTTTTCCACTTTGGATGTGGCAAATTAATTTTACTTAGTGATAGTATTATTGAAACAGAAGCAAAGGAAGCAAATATGTAGCTCAGGAAAAAAAGCTTTTTCTTCAAAGAGTTAGATGCTTTTACGAAATAGCTACACATGAACACAATTCCACTTATTTTTAAATACCAATATGAAAATGAAAAGCATATAAAAATTTAACATATGCAAAAATTTTCCATATGGAAGCATTTGTTAGTGGGAGAAGTACTGGCTGGTTAAAGGGACTGTAACAGGGTGTGGTTTCCAAGAAGACTAGAATCAATAGCATCTGATGGCATTCTGTGGTCTTTAAAGCGAAATAATTTTCACAAACACATTTAGGAAAATTTATGTAAGCAGGAAATATGTTAAAGATGAGGAAACTAACATTCCTCAGACTCTTTTAAGGCAGTAAGAAAGACTGTTCTTTCTTTATTCTTTCACAGGAGGTTGTTTCTGTGCTGCCTTTGCCCATTCTCTGTCAGTCCAGGGTCATTCAGCTCTGTAATAAACAACTGTCTGATAGAATCCGTCAAAAGCTTTTATTGCTTACCAAGCTGTTCCATTTGGAATGTTGCACCACAGAAGCTGCAGTAAGATATTGTCAGCTTTCCTAGCCTTGCATTTTAATTTCGTTCAATGGCACTTTAATGAATTGTAGTATCTGCTAGCCCAATCTGAAGCTTTATTTGAAGGCTGTACTAGCTGATTAGAAATCCATCCCTCAGTGACTTAAGTGCAGGAGTGTCTTTATTAGCCAAGTGGTTTCCAAAGTGTTGAGTGCTCTCGGTGACCTCAGACATGAGAAGGAGCTGGCAGGGCTGAGCAGGCTGTGGGGAAATTTGCATGTTTCCCCCGTGTGAACAAAACTTTCAAAAGCAAGAAATTAGAGGTGGTGTAATCATAGGTCTAGCTTGTCATACGTAATATATGTGAAACACTTGACAAGTTCTCAAAGGTGTTTCAAGTATGTGCACATGGAGATCACACGGCATCTGTATCTTGAACCTTCAGCATTGTTAATAGAGCTGGTGTTTGTGAACTGAGGATTCTGTGTAGCCTCACTCTGAATTACTCCCGGCCAAAAAATTCAGTCAAAAGTAAAACAGTTAATAAGCATCATGTGTATTATCCCCAACCAGACCCTAGTTAATTCCACAGGCCTTGAATAGTAGTGGGATGCCAGATATAAATCAGGCTCTGTGATATGTACATAACACAGCTTATGCTGTTTTGCTTTTAGGCCCATACTTTCTCTTGTTCTATCCATGCAGTAAGACAGCCCTCTGAGATTCTTCTTTGAAAGGATAATTCTTCTGTGAAACTCTTTATGTTAGGTAGGGGTTTTCATTTTCTTTTTTTGTTTTTGTTTTTTAATTGTCAGCCTTACCTAAACACCTTTCAATTTGTACCGAGTAAATCATAGGTGTGGTAAATTCTGAAAATAACATGAGGGAAAGTCTGGGTTCTTTTGTGCATTGTGTAAAATATTGGAAATTTCTCTTTTATTCATCTCTAGGATCACTTGGACTGATGTGATTAGAAGGGACATTTAAATTAAGACTAGCCTGTAGGATTATATTTCATGTTAAATGCCATTTTAGAAAGAAATTGAAATCCTCTACTTCTGCATGTTGTACTCTGCTTAAATAAAAAGTGATACAAGTATTGGAGGATGGGATGTGGATGCAAATAAAGGCAAATTAATTTCCATGCATGCTCCTTCATACCAGTTTACATTACCACATATTTTCCAGTATTTGAGTTGGAGACCAGCAGACAAGGGAAAGGACAGAGTTGTCTGAAGTTGAGTTGCTTAAAAACTTATTTTTAAATACCATCACTTCGTGTTTTAGCTCTGTCTCCAGTCTTGCTGCTAACACTTAGGGATTACTTTGATTTGTGAGAATAACCTGCTTGCCAAACACGCCATTGAAGTTGTCTTAGCTAACAGAATTACATCAAAGAAACAACTTTTCTTTTAATTTGTACTGCATACATCAAGCATTAAAAAAGCATGTTGTCTGATATGCAGGGACAATGATCTTTGAAAGCACTGGAACTAGATACTCAAGCACAGATCTCTTTTTATAGGTTAGTCCTGGCTATCTGAGGAGCCAAACTTTCTGCAGCAAAAGTATGGGTTTCTACCAACAACAGCAGTTTTCACATTCAAGCCTCTGTCTTGCACATGCCTGCAGAAATAGAAGTATTGTCATTCTAGTCTATTAGTATAAAAAAAGAAATGAATGTGAAACTTCAAAGCCTTCAGGTTTCAAGGAGTGAGTGATATTGCTACTGTCTTTTTCCAGATTTCTGCTAGAGACAAGTTTTCTAACCTTAATCCTGGTGTAACAGTGAGGGAACATAAATCCATGTCTGCAATACTCTCTTACTGCTTATGCCAGAACAAGCAACAACTCCACTGAACTGCTGGAAATGGCTTCTTCATTACTGCTCCTCCTTGTATTATTCAGAGCAGTCCTTGTAACTTTTCCTTGAGAATGCCTCACCGAGCAAAGTGGTTATTGTTCACAATATTTATAGTCTTGGGACTGGGAGACCAGGCTAGGCCCTGTTCAGGAGAAGAACAATGTGACTTTTTCTATTAATTTCAACTGAATTGCATGTGGGATTAATTAACCCATAGGCTGGAGTGAAAAAGCTGTCCAGTTGTAATGCATTTTTACTTTTTTGAAGGTGATTGATTAGGAGTTGGAGTGACAAGAAAACCTACAACACTCTAGAACTATGCCATGAATTCAGAATTTGTAATTTCATAGATGACTTAATTTTATTTTCTAGTTGTACATGAAAAATCTGATGCCAAAACTTAAATGGGAGTTTTCATTTTCCCTGCCGCAGGATGTTGCAATGAAAGTGTTCTGTAAAAATCTTCTCTGACTAGAAAGATCAAAGAAAGCAAGTACCAGCTCAGGCATTCTCTATGAAGCTGTCTTTCCTCTCACCTTGTCTGTTTTCTAAACATTGACCATCTTGTTCTCTCCTTGTTCCCAGAATTTATCATGATGTACTTGTAGTGATGTATACCAGAATCACTTACTGAAAGAACAAAATGACAGTGTAACATAACATAAATGATAATGTTGGAACTTTGAAGAAAGCTGTATCTTGCCTCCACCAATAACCCAGTGTTGGAAGTCTGTAGAGTATTAGACTTTTGGCGATCACAATTGTAATGTCAATCAAGAACTCAGCCTTGCTAGGAAGGATAGAGCACATATGTCCCCAGTGACAGACACTTCAAAATCCAAAGTCGATTGTTTTTCTTTCAGTTTGTTGTGGTTTTGCCTGTAAAAATAAGGTGAGCGTCATTCTTTGTAAAAAAAGAGAACGCTCAGAGTAGTATTTAGCCTGAAATCCTTCAGTTTTGTATAGGATTGTTTTATTTAGAGATGTTTGGGGAGGAATGGCTGAGTAACTTCCAGACATAAGTGACAATGGGTTATGTGGATCTCCTTGGTATAAGAACAAGTTGTATTTGATGTTTACTGTACTGGAAAAAGAATATGTTCCTTTTGTTGTAAAGAGTTTCTGAGCACATCAGGAATTCTGCTTTGACAGTGGTCTGGGCTTCTTTGACAGTGGTCTGGGCTTTGTTCTTTTTCATCCATGCATCATCTAATATATATTTTTTTTTACAAGTGTTAAAAGATATGGCTCAAGTTCTCAGACTGTCAGAATCTACAGCTATCAGCGGCAAGTGTTTCACAAGCACACGGGGGGCCTCAAGACAGCAGTAGAACTTCTGTGGGTTTCACTATATTTTATATTCAGCTTGTGTTTTGAGCTTGTTTTTCTCATGGATGTAAGCAGGTGTAAAGAGCACTTCCGAAGTGCACGCTGGCTGAAAAGGTAAACATCTGATGTGGCGTTTGTGGTAAAAGGACCCCAGGCAGCTCCGAGCACAGCAGAGACCAGAAGAGCAGCAGAGGCATGAAACTGGGGTACATCCCCTGAGCGGCTCCACTTGACCTTGACCAGCAGGTGCTGGAGGCGGTGACGGATGGGGGGACGCTGCTTTCCTTCCTCGGCTCGGCAGATCCGAGAGTCCCGACCCAGCTGCCCCGGGCGAGCCCCGAGGGCGCGCTCCTGCCGGATCCCACTGCTCGCCCAGCACCGGCCGCCCCGCCCTCCTTCCCTCGCGGGCCGCACCTGCGGCCGCAGCCGGACCCGCCTCCCGCCTCGGCGCGGCCCCGGGGCGGGGCCCGAGGAAGTGACTTCAGCCGGCGGCGGCGGCGGCGTTGTGGCTCGGCGGGGCTGAGCGGCGCGGAGCGTGTGCGAGCATGGCAGCGGCAGGGGCAGCGGTAGCGGCGCGGTCGCTGCTGGCGGCGGGGCGGGCGGGCGCGGGCGGGCGGCGGTGCCGGGTCCTGCCCCTGCCCGCCGCGGGGGCCGCTCCCTTCTGCACCGTGGCCCCGCAGCAGCAGCAGCAGCCGTCGCCCGACATGAAGAGCTACCTGTGGTCGCGCTACAAAGAGGCCAAGAGGGTCACCAAGGGTGAGCGGCGCCGCCGCCCCGCCGTGCCCGGCAACCTGTCCCGGGGTTCGGGGAGCCGCCGCTCCCGGAGCGAAGGGATGCGGGTTGGCGGCTGGGAGCGGGGGAAGGACGAAGGCTGTGGGGGCAGCGTGAAGCTCGGGGGGCGAGGCGCGGGTCCGTCCGGCAGCGCCTGGCGAAGCGCTCTCCCCTCCCGTGGTCTTGCCCGGTGCCGGGCTGGGAGAGGGGTCGGACCGTCCCCTCGGCAGGTCCGCGGGGCTGAGCCCGTCAGAGCGCCCGCCGGGGCTGCAGCTGTTTGGAGGTGCCTCCAGGAAGGAGCCTTCCGTGCAGCGTGGCTCGGGCTGGGCAAAGTGGCAGGTGCTGGAGATGCATTGTGCGGGGAAAAGCAAGTGCAAAAAGGAAATCGAGAAGTTGGTCGTCTGTTTGAGGGGGTTTCTGCAGTAAGCTGCTCTTCCGAAAAGTTGAAATCCTGTGAAGTTTTGGATGACTTTTTTTCATTTTGCCTGTGGTTCCATTATAACACTGTAAAGCGTTGTAAAATGCTCATAATATGTGGATGACTCTGGGGAGCCCTGTTCTTTGGCCCAGCTAGGCAAAAAGCTAGGGGACAAACGCTTGCTCGCTTCCTTGTTTCTGCCTTTGCTCTGATGGGAATAGTATTACTAAGGTAATACTTGCTCGAGTGCAAGCTTGAATATGTGATCTTTTTTGGGACCTGAAAGTGAAAGAGGCAGAGTGTGTTCTACAATATCAAATGAAAAAGATTGTCCCATAGTGGCAGGAGATCTAACCTTTAGATCCCATGTTTTGGCCTTATAAAAAGAAATTACTGTGTTATTCTGTACTTAAGAGTCCTGAATGTGGGCTTCACAATGCTGGGTGCAAATAAAGCATTTGTGAACATAAAACAGCGTCAGCATTTCAGAAGTGAAATTAAAAACCATGTTAGAGATCTTGAGAGAGTGCTGTGGGATTTTGGAGGGTCAGATAAGGGATAGGAAAAAGAGAAATGCCTTTTATTTTGAACCTTTTTTTCTTTTCCTGTTCTGGGAATTAACTTTCTTTTATTCTAAACCACACCCAAATAATACTTCAGGGTAATGTTATGAAAAAATAAGTCGGTCAGTGGGTGTGAGTTGGCAAAAGATGAGGCAAGTGCTTCTAGAATATTTCAGACTCATATTACAGCCTAAGTTGTCCAATGGCTTCAAGTATGTGACGTTTCATTTAGTTATGATGTTGAGATGATGTTTCAACATCTCCCCTGATTTTTGAAGTAAGGTTTATAGCACTTTGGATGCTCTCTGGTAGCCAGAATGTCTAATAGCTACCAAGCATTTACACTGTCTGTTTTTTGATAGGCAGTACTCAAGCTCTTTTTTAGCTGAAATATCTTTTTATCTCTGTGTAGCTATATAAATATCTTTGTTTTTAAAACAAGGGTTGAGTCACCAGGCTGAACAATTGCCATTTGAAAAAATACTTTAACTGTAATACAGAAATGGGTATTGTAATGTGATTTTAGAAGTTCACAAAAAATACGCTTATGTCTTGAAGTTAATTGAACGATTCATGGCTCTTTTTATAGAGGAAGAGTATTTGCCTTGATTGTAGCATGTCAAATACCATTTGATATGATTCCTGGGCTTTATTTGAAATCTGGAATTAAACTCAGTGAATTTGCCTTTCTTCCTCTCTTAAAAATTAAAAGACTTGGGTATCTGCATCTGATAAAGTTGAATGGTTTCAGATTACTGACTGTGATTGGCCATCTCTACGTTTCTTACTATATCTGCCTGTCAACTGTGCAGCAGTTAAAGGCATTGCTTTTACAAAAGAAGTGTAATTTCCCATTCCATGAGTTGGCCAGAGTTTTCAAAATGGAGTGCTATTTAACAGACCTGGAGTCTCCACACCTACCCCCACCTTGTTGAGATGGTTTCCTCTGGTGGTGGAACATGTAGTGATCTGTACTCAGAGCTGAAGGTGTTGAGATAAACTTGATCAATTCCTTTTAAAACTATATAGAAAGTAACCAAACAGACCATATTCCCTTGAAACTCACCCTTCCAAGCACAGATTTAAGATGATAGTTCCCCTTTTTTTTTTTTTTTTCCACTAGTAGGGAAGTCTGGAATATATAAAGATAGTCTATGAGAAAGGAAGGAAGGAAAACTTACTCATGTTTTATGCTGACAGGAGAGTAGTATTTAGCCTCCTAATGTTGCTGTTTCAAGTTTTCTAAAGAAGAAATGTAAACATTCTTAATGTTTAGTACTGACATTGGTGTTGGTCTGAAGTTACTTGATATGTTATGGACTTAACTTCTCTGTATACTTTTCCATCAAATATCAAGAGAAACAGCCTTAAAAATGGAAGTGGTTTACACACTCTAGGCATGTTAAGTAGAGAATAAGCAGAATGTTTTTGGTTTCCTGATTTGCTAGAAGGTTAGTAAGCATAGCAGTGTGTATATAACAGTTGTTTTGAAACTATGGCAGTCATATAAAGTTTACTGAACTCGAACTCAAATAAGTAATATGGTAACCTTGAAATGGTGAAGCAAAAAAAAATAAATAAAGCAATGTCAAATTAAAATTAAAACAATGTCAGTTCTGCTTCTGTGGCAGGAGCTGGACTAAGTAATGGGAGGAGAAGACAAGGTTCCTAGAGGAGTAGTTATAATAATAATAATAATGTCATTCTCCAACTCCAAATTAATTTTCAAAAGCATTAATAAATATGTTAACAGAGTTAGCAAGAAATTACGTCTACCATTCTCTGATAAGCAAGATGGCAAAATGCATTTTCTCTCCAACTTGGACTGTGCAGATAAAAGTGTACTTCAAATAAAAACTATAGGTCATCCCGACAAGTTTGGGACAGCATGTTCAATAGCATCATATTGTTAAGGAATAACTGCTTAGTGTGAATTAGTTTGGTAGTTTCCATCATCATTTATCTATATTTAGCAGTTGCTAATGGATTTCTTTGTCTTTATTTAAATAAAACTGCAAGGCTGATGTAACTTTTTTTTTTCTGTTCACAGAGTTGGTTCCTTCAATTATGAGTAACATGCTGAATCCAGATGCTATTTTTTCAAACAATGAAATGAGCCTGTCGGACATTGAAATTTATGGTTTTGATTATGACTACACGTTGGTCTTTTATTCTAAACATTTGCACACGCTGATATTCAATGCTGCTCGAGATCTTCTTATCAATGAACATCGGGTGAGTAAAATTAGTGGAATAACAATGAATTTATGAATAAAGAGTATAATAAATAATTTCTGACTGAGAGGCATAACTCATCTTTTCATACCTCAGTCGTAGCTTGTCTCCCTTGTAGCACATTTTGTACAACAGCTACATATGAACAACAGAAGTGCTGGTTTATTCTGAGCTGCAGTTTTGAGCAGAGCACAGTCTGTTAAGGAGTACGGTTATTTTTGTCTTATTTTTTAATGTGGTGGTGTGGTTTGTTGTTTGTTCCTGACTGTCATTTATTGGAGTCACATTAATGAATAAAAAGCTTCAAAGTTACCATTACTGTTTTATCCACTGCTGTGAGTGCAGTGATTAATTTCCATGTGGAGTATTTTTAGATTGACTTCTGAGCAGGTCTGTGACTGCACTGTGTGCTTGCAAGGTGCTCTGTGTGCACCAGGCGTTTCAGCTGTGTTTGCCGAAGGGGCAGCGTGATCAGTGACACTGTAATCAGAGCCTGGATATGAGTAAGTGTTCAGTTCAGTAGTCCCCTGACCCCTTGCCACTGTGTTTGCAGTGGTGACCAGTTGACATCCAAGCATTTTGGAGCTGGTTGTTGTGTAGTTTGGGGATGGGAAAAGTTGCCGTGTGTTGGGAAGCAGGGCAGGGGGGAGATGGGTGACTAAGGAAACTGAAGGTATTGCTGGCATAAAGACTCTTTTAGTCCACTTTTAGGTGGTCTAAAAGAGACAAAGCTTATTGAACTGTAGGGCTTGCAGGAAAAATAAAAGACAAAAAGTCCGCAGGAGAACTTAATAAAACTGCTTGTGTATTTTTATACAACCTAAATCTGAATGGGTGGTGTTATTCTACTTTCATATTTGAATCTAAAGGTTAGGAGCTATATATAAACATCTATAAATATCGTTGCAAGAACAAACAAAACTTCGTGGGTGCTACAAGCGTACACAGCTTGATCCCCCTACAATTTTGGCATGATAGTGCCTTAGTAGTGTTTTCTGTAGGATGTGTAAATACCTTTTATTAAAGCTGTGTGGTTCTTGTGAAAAACAGTGTTACTGTAGGAGTCAAGATTTCTTCTTATAGACAAAAATTGAAATGGTTTAAAATGATTAAAAAAATGATTCTTGATTAAAGTCTCTTGAGCTTTAGTAAACAAAGCTGTAATTACTTTTTGAGACAGCTTACTAAAATACATTCTCCTCTTGGAATTTACTGAGGGACAACAGTTTTTATTGGTGCTATCTATGTAGCTGCTTATGCTGCTAATGTTTTTTTTGCATTTAACATTAGAAAAAAAATTCTAGGTATTACTGTCTGTTATGACTGTTACAGTCAGTCTAAAAGATGACCAATTTTGGTCATTGCAGTCTGAGGTAATTCATCAGAAATTGCAAAATGCAGTGTAGGAAGCAAGGAATTTTGAAGTATGTCCAAGAGAATAAACATCAGTTTAGTGCTAATCACGGAGGTGGCAGCAGGTGCTCAGTGTAAGCTCTTGTTCTTGGGTTTATTTCTTTCCTAGCATACAGGCCTTGTGCCATCCTATTGGGACTGCTCTTTCAGTCCAGTTATGTTTATCCCTACCAAAAGTGCAGTAAGCAAACAGTACAATTTTTGTAATTTTTTTTTTTTGTTTTGTTTGTAAGGAAGCTTTGATTTGTGTGCTGGGGTAGGCTCAATCTTTATTTCTTATGTACTACCATGTGTGTAAAAACACAGCCTTCTAGCAGAATTAAAGTAGGCAAGTCAAGTATGCAGAAATTTGATAAAAGTCAGAAATAAATTTCATTGTACCTGCATGATGGGTCATGTTCTGCACATGGTAACTTTTAATTGATCACGTTTGTGTGTCCTTCATTGATGTCCCTTGTGCCTCTGCTTCATGTCCCCTGGCCAAATCTTCATGTCTTCTAACCTCTCTGTAGGCTTTTGATGCTGTTTTTCATTCAGATCAGTAGCCTGCCACATGTTTTCTTGAAGTGGTGGTAGGGATGATAGTTAGGAGAAAGGGCTGTTTTCTTTAATTGTATATGCCTGTGCTCAATGCAGGCACAGTCTGCAGGGTAAGTTGCAGGGTAAGTCCTCTTCAGCAAGATAAAAACTTTAGGTAAAATTGCAATTCATTTATTTATTGTAAGAGTGGCTAGAGCCTCCATTGAAACTGCATGATGTACCCTCCCCCCCACCAAGGCTTGTAAATTAGCCATACATGCATGGAGACTGTTGTAGATAGGGTGAAAAATGTGCCTGAAATGGATTTGTCAAGATCTAGGACTACTGTAGCCTGTGGGAGGGAAATGAAAGATTGCCTTTCAGAGGGTTAATCAAAGAATTGATAGTTTTCTCAGGCCTTGTTGAAATGACCGAAGCATTTTACATTTTAAAAACAAAACCCTTAGCCCCAGGCACACATCTAACATTTTTTTTTTCATGGCAACCTATGGTTAAAGCAGGACAAAATTACAATGGACTGAAAATGAGCTTGTACTGAAAAATGCTAGAAAACTGTATAATAGTGGTGTGAGCTCCCTACGTTACATGTAAAGAACATGAGGAAAGGGTACATGACAAAGTCATTCAATTCACATACAACTCTAAACAATGAGTTTTTAAAATATATTAAGAATATATTAAATTAACTTTTCTGAACGAGAGGCTGATGTTCAAAGTTAATCATTACAGAGTATACCTGGATGTCCAGCTTCAAGTACCATGATTGACCTAGATTTAAAACAATGACCTTGGATTTTTGGAAAAATTGTTGACTCGTCTTGCACTGTGTACATATGTCCCTGCAAATCTTCACCAGCCTATCAAAAGCCTCTTAACAATTAGAGAAAATGAAAAGCATAGAAAACTTAGACTTTTAAAGTTCTGCGGAAACAATTTTTATTTGTTTCTACTACGGATTTAAAATAATTGCTCTCTTTTCTTAGTATCCTGCAGAAATAAGAAAATATGATTACGATCCAAATTTTGCCATCAGAGGACTTCATTATGATGTACACCGGGTATGTATAAATAACTTTGTGATGTGTTACTTAGTGCTAAGAACCCAACCAAAGAAAATAAATAGAGCTTTTAAGTCTTCCAACTTTCCACCCTACGTTGATTTGTAAGGATTTTGTTTCATATTTTCCTCTTTCATAGCAAGCATCATTATTATTAGTAGTTGTATTTGAATAGCTCCTAACTAGAAAACATTTTGGGTCTTTTGTCCTCATGGTGGGCAGGGAAAGGCAACTTAAGAGTGCAACAGAATAAACCCAGGTAAAAGCAATTGATAGAAGTTTTTTGGAAACTATGAAGGAAGTTGAAGTGAGGGTGCTCAGGTGTTCTTGAGACAGGTTAAAGGTAAAATCGGTTTGACTTTAATAATTTCATTGAAATAGTTGATGTGATAAAAACTGTTACTTTCTTTTTTTTTCCTGCAAGGCATTGTTAATGAAGATCGATGCTTTTCATTACATTCAGCTGGGAACAGTTTACAGGTGGGTAAAATTATTTTCTATTTATAATAAGAAGGTTTACTCTTATTTTTTGAATCTTTTAACTGCATTTATTACTGTACATCTCGGTTTTGTATCAGGAACTGTGCCCTGACAAGCACAGACGTGAATGAACATTGTAGGCTTTCTTAAAGGGGGTTTCTTTGCACCTCTGTGTGTACACACAGACATGTGTACACGTTTACTGACTGATACAGTACAGCTGATTCCCTGGTCCAGCTGGGGAAGTTGGCAGGCTGGTTGGTCACATAGTGCTGACTCACTTTGTTTCCGGCTGTTAAATTGTGCTGAAAGACATCTAAAAATACACTGATGACTTCTCTGCTGTTGCTTTCTATGTAAATAGTCACAGAGTGCCTGTTAGTGTGACTTTGGTGTGATTGTGGAGACATTTGAGAGGTCTTGCTGTGTTTGCACAGAGCTTTTAAGTTTGGACACATCAACCACATCATACTTGCAGAAGGAAGCTCGACACAGCCTGACACTTTTTGAATTTACTGAATTGATGTAAAATGGGTCATCTCTGTGCTGTTCTTTGTTGCATGATATAGACATACTATATGTGAACTTTGACAGGAAAGTTTTTAGTATGGCTCAGTTTGCTGTAATGAAGCAGTACACATTTGACTGACTTGAACACCACACACAGTACCAGATTTTAAATCAAGCAAGAAGCCAGACCACCTTTCTTAAAGTCATTGGACAAAAAGTTTTCATCTGGGACCAAAAGATGATGTGACTTTGAAGTGTGATTTACTGTGGGGGATTATTTATGGTAGTATGAAATGATGATAATATGCTCATCACTTATTTGTTTGCCAGTTGAGCAGGTAGGCAAGATGATTCAGCCGTAGTCATTCATCTGTTATTGTACTAATTTGACTGAGATGCTTTTTGGGAGAGGGTAGAAGAAGCCAAGGAAAATGAAAAAGGACACAAGATGGCATAGACCAGTTGATGGCTCCTACCATCAACACATCTAAATCTACCAAAACAATGTGTTCTGTATGTATCATCAGAGTCTGAGGGGAACTTTATACCAGTTATTTGTGTGTGCTGATGTAGAATATTTATTGTATGTTTCAACTGACAAAGCCTGTTGTGGTTTTCAAAGAATAATAAATATGCAGGGCTAGGAGGGAATCAGAGAACTTGGTGTAAAGGTTACTGATGGCAGGATTTGCTGTGAAAAATGCTGGTTTGTTAGATTAAAGGCCAGGTAACCAAAACTATGTTTATCTGTAGCAGTATGTAGTAGAAATGTAAAGATTGGTGTGGATGGAAACATGTATGTATGAGAGCACCAGAAGAAATGTTGATAGAGGGGACAAAAGGATGGCATGTGTTGGTGGTGCCTGCATGAGTTGGTCATCAGGATTTAATCACGTTTGCATGCTGTTTCTCTAGACACCTGTACAGTCATGAGGGGAGGAAAAAAGAGACTGAAGGATGTGAGAAATGATGTCAGGAAGAGCAATAGTAGGATTGGAACTGTATAGGTGTCCTAGATGAGAAGATGAATGGGTGGAGAGTCCACCAGCAGTGTTGTGTTATGGCTCAGAGTGAGACAGAATCAAGAGGCAGAAAATCAGGTTGCTGTCAACTCCTAGTACAAAAGGCACATCCAAAGCCAAAACATGATGACCATGCAAGAAAACTCTAGAAGGATGTTGAGATTTATGAAGTGCTGGTGGCCCTTGTTCTTCTTGTCACCCAGAGTAATTCTGGATGGACTGCTAGGCTGCACATCTTGTTATTTAAGAGTGTGTGAGAGTGAAAGCTGTGAACGTGAGAGTGAAAGCTACCATTTCACTTAGTACTTTCTCTTAATTTTGTTTAAAATGATATTACCTTTTCTCTTCTGTACCAGCACAGAGCTTTGCTGTCAGGTGCTGCATATTTGTAGTTGTTAGTTTTGTTGTTCCCTATGTTCTGTACGTGTTACACAGATAAAAGACTGGCCCAAGTGTACAGCCCCATTTGCACTGAGAGGTTTAAGCAATTCTGATGTCCCTCTAAAAATGCACATCTCCAACAGCAGCAGTGGGAGCGGTGCTTAAGGTTGAGAGTGATGTTTTTAGTGCTGTCTGTCCATGCTGTCAGTGAAATAAAACAAACTTTTTAGTTTTACAGCTGGACTGTGAACTGTGTCAAGACTGTGAGTCTTCTGGTAAAACTAATCTGCAACTTTGCCTAGATAATCATCTCTCCACTTTGGCTTTCACAGTTGTCCTCTCTTGATTTGTGCTTAAGTAGTTACAGATCCACAAGTGTTTTCTTTAGCAGTATTCAAATACCACTTGGCATAGCTGTCTGCAGACCAGAAGGTACCTTCTCAGTTCTGATGGTATTACTTGGTATCCTTTTAACATTTGGTTGCATTTAACATTTGTGTTTTCTGCTGTGGAATGGATGATGTTGAACTCTTTATGTTACAAAACCAAAGTATTATCTGCCCTGTTTGTGTGCAATACTGACTTGAATGGTGGAGTCCTGCCAGGAATAGCTCAGAGTTTTGTACCAGTCAGTGTAGCATTGACAAGAGCAGTAAAGGAGCTGGTTAATGTGGGACTCTGCTACCATAGAAGCCCTGAGGAAGTTGATGTATCATGCCTTTTCACTACAAAGCTTGTGTGGATGATAAGCACTGAAAGTACTAGGCTAATCAATTTATTTATTTATTTTTTAATGCCTGAAAACACTTCTTGGTGAGACCAGGAAAAGGAGGCACTGAATAACAGCCTGTTTTAAAAAGCTGCAAAACACCATAAGTAGGCATAGAAAAAAAGAGACTGGCTGATCTGGTTTTCATTTGTGTTTTTTATTCCTAAGCAAAATCTCAACACTTCTGTGTCCTTTGGTGAGGATATTTGCATGCCTGCAGTGTTTTAGATGCTTTAATAAAAGATGCTTGATGCTGCAAACATATAAACCAAACCAAAGCCTTTACTCTCTTAATAGTTCATAAAGAAACTCTGAGGAGAGATCATATCTCCTTGTTCCCTATTTGTTGTTGTATTTTTTTATGTTTTAATTACTTGTCAACCGTCCTTCAAGTAATCTTAAGTTTTGTGAAACTGAAATGTTGATACAGTTTAAAACAAATTCTTATTTAGTTAAAGGCTGTATATGTTTTTCTTGAATCTTCAAGGTCATGATGCAGAATAATCTGGTTTAAACACTATCACATCATCGATACTCTGTGAAGGGAAGGCAGAGAGAAATTACTTTGTGATAAGAAACTGTAAGCTCTAGCTACTTACAAACCCTTGAGGCATAATTTCAATGGACTAATTAGCTCTTTTCCTGTAAGAAAGTAAAGTTAAATTTTAAAGTTAAAATTGGAATGTGTTCTGTGTGTATCAGTCTGTTAAAATGTTGCTTGTTCGGTAAGAAAAGATGCTGGTTTAGCTTATAGACAAAAGTGTTCCTGTGACATTATTAGTATTTTAATAAGGTCCAGGTCTAAGTGTTAATCTGTTGGACTTTGGTGATTACTTGAAAATTTTAATGTGACTTTTGAACTAAAGCTGATGTTGTTTTCCAGAGGCCTCAGTGTTGTCCCAGATGAAGAAGTTATTGCAATGTATGATGGTTCCCATATCCCTTTAGAACAAATGAGTGACTTTTATGGCAAGGTAAAACCACAACTGATCTTTATAAATGGCTGTGGGTTTTTTTTTTTTGTTGTTGTCACGTGTGTTTGTTTTTTTTTGTTTGTTTGGGTTTTTTTGTGTTTTGGGGTTTTTTTTGTTTGTTTTGTTTTTATGGTTTGTTTTTTTGTTTGGTGTGAGGGTAGTGGTGTCTAAATTTTGTTCTCATTATATAACTAGCGGTTATATTTTCTCAGTATGTGATTGACTTATAGTACTAGATGTGAAGTTTGCCCTCTAAAGTTTTTTTTTTTTTCCTACTTCTTATAGTTTCTTCTTTGACTACTCCTTTGCCCAGTCATTCAGACAGGGTAGTGGAACATAGAAAATCAAGTGACTTGCTTAGTGTTGCACAGCAAATCTGATAAAGGCTGGGAAATGAACCATATCTAGTGCTTTACCCAGGCTGTGTACTTCTTCCTGGTGGTCTGATGGCTTGACTGATGTAGCAGCAAGTCAATGTGTGGAGACATCTCCTGTGTGCAAACTGGCAGAGTGATAGTAAGAGGATCTGACAAAAGATGAATGATAAGAGATGAAACATTTAGGTTTAAGATCTGACTTTCTCAGGAAAATTGATCTTTTGCTAGTAGGTTCCTTCCTCTTTTCCAAATGAAGAATGGTGCTGTCTTTTTACTGAAAAGTCAAGTTTATTTTACACCTTTTACTTAGGGGTGTTAATTTCATGTTGACATGAAAGGACCTTCTTTGTGCTGTGGAGCAGTTTATTGTTCTTGCACTTGGTTTTTTTTTTTTTAAGGAGCTGAATTTAGGATTCCCGAGTCTGTTCTCTGCAGCAGTTGTGAATATCATCCTGGCATTCCCTGTGGGATGCCTTGGTCTCTTTAGGCCTATACTTTCTTACATCTTGGAAAGGAGAGTGACAGGACAAGAGGCAAGAGAGACAAACTGAAACACAGGGTGCTTCCTCATCAGGAAGATGACCTTCCTTTACTGTGAGGGTGATATAACTATCATTATAGCTTTTACAGACTAGAAATCTCTTCCCTTGTTGCTGCATTAGCTGTTGTAGATTCTTAAAACTTTTTATTATCTTATTTTAAGGAGGTGAATTGTTTTGCAATCCCAATCAGTATTCCACTTACTAAAAAAACCCCAAACAAATAAGAAAACCTTTATTCCCCATCACAGTACCCAGTGCTCCTTATTTGCAGAAGTGGAGATTTCTAGTGAAGACCTCTAAAGGCTTTTCTTGACTTTAAGCTGAGCGCTGTCTTGTTTTTATGAATTAAAATACTGCTTTTAAGAGTGATGAGTTGGATTTATTTGAAGAATTAATCACAATGCTTTTGTTGGAGATACTTTATCAAAGGTCTTAGTTCAAGAAGAATCTGAAGCAATGTGAAGGGGATGGCAAAACCTGAATATCTGCAACTAAACCGAAATGTTTATACGAAATGAATGAAAGTGTTTTAATCTGACAAATGCCTGACCTTTTTTTTTTTTTTTTCCTTCCTGCCACTGTAGAGCTCACAAGGAAATACAATGAAGCAATTCATGGATATATTTTCTTTGCCAGAAATGAGACTCCTTTCTTGTGTGAATGAATATTTTCTGAAAAACAACATAGACTATGAACCTATTCATCTATACAAAGATGTCAAGGTAGTAGCTTTGAAGATTTAGGTAAACCTCTATATTTGTGTATCTTCTCTGTGAGCACTTCAGGAAGCTCTTACCTGTTGTGTCAGCCTCAGTGAAATACCTCACCTTAGGTTTTGTATGGAGTAATTATTGCTATATAACCTTAAAAACGTAAGTAAAATTAAGGTAGAGCTTGGAAAAGAAACACAGAATCTTTTGAAATTTTTTTGAAATCTGACATCCTTTAGGGCTGTTGCTCTTTTTGTAGGTTTGAGGGGTGGATAGGGGGAAAGTGGAGAAGTTCTTGTAAATTGATAAGACTTTTTTTGCTTGTTATTAAACAAAGCCTTTTTCTCACTATCAGGAATGTGAGAAGCTATAGGGTATTCCAGTTTGGAGCTTTCAGTTATAATACCTCTACATCTTGGCTAGTATACAATCACTTGCTATCTTATGCTTCTGAACTATCTGTTTAGCCTGTTTATCTCTCTTCCTCTTCCAGAAAAACTCTAGTACTAATCTAGTAACTTGACCCTCTTGATTCCTCAGAATCTATCCTGCAGAGGAGATCATTTTATGTCATGGTTTTGTAAGAACACAAGAGATAATGCCCAAGGTGATAGTATTTGTCTGCACAGGCATTCCATCCAAAACCTTTTCCTGGCCCCTTGTTGACTTGTATTCAACTTGTGTAGTTGTTCAACACATGTGACGCACTCATATGTTGAATTTCTCACTTTTCCAAGTAGATCATATGGATTTTAAGAAATTTTTTACCTCCAGAGTAATTTTCGCTTCTGCCTGTGGTTGCATAGAGTCAGAAGGCTAGTTCATGTAATTCCTGCTGAAGTATGTGTAGGAATTTCTGTACTGTTCAGCATTACCAGCATTTTGGAAGCCCTTTACTGGTATTTTTTGAGGATTTTGAGGACGTAGCCCATGTAAGTACCAAAATGGCAGTGCCACTGATCTAAACAGTGATCTGGTGCAGAGCTGGCTCATGAGAGCTGCTAAATGCCTCCAGAGCTCCTTATGAGTGCTTTGCTCAAGCATTTAGCTGCTTTCATCTGTTCATAAATTCCTTATTTAAATAACAGGGGCATTTGTAAGTGATTGTAATCTAAAATCTGTCAGACGTAAAACTTTTGGTTAGGGTTTTTTTTTTTTTTTCCCTGCAAGAGGAGGGGAATGTGTTCTGCTCCAAAGGTCACTAGAAATCTGTGGTGACTCTGCTGCTGCAGAGGGCTTTCACCCCACTTCACCCTTCTCAGCAACCTTTCACAGTAGTTATGTAAAACAGCCCCTCTGCTATACAGTTTTGTACTTCCCAAAATTATCAAGTTAGTGTCTTGGAGGACAGGCTTACTCTTTTAGTGGTGACATATATGTTCGATGAACATTACATGGCATTTCTGTAAAGTGCAATTCTGAGAAAGGAATTGTTTTAAAAACAAATTACTACTGCTATGCAGTGAGCATGGATTTTATACTTGAAAAGATGTTAAAGTTCTCTAGTGCTCTGCTGCTTTCCTTACAGGACTCAATCAGGGATGTCCATATCAAAGGAATAATGTACAGAGCAATTGAAGCAGATATTGGTAAGTATTAATGATACAATCTATCAAAGCTTTTTTCAGTGATAGTATACTGATCTTTCTGGCTTCTGTATTTAAGATTAGAAATTCTAAATTTTTAAAGCTTGAAAGCTTGTCAGAGGTGCCTTTGTTAAGTGCCTTGTGTTCTGAACCCCTTGGTTGAATGCAGAGAAAATTCTTTTGAAAAACTTTCTCAATTAATACTGTGTTTTCCCCAATCTTGACAGAGAAATACATCTGCTACGCTGAGCAAACTCGTGCAGTGTTAGCTAAGCTGGCTGATCATGGCAAGAAGATGTTTCTCATCACAAACAGTCCCAGCAGCTTTGTGTAAGTGAGCAGTTGTTTTCTGTTTAACTATACATTTTTAAAGCATGGGGAGAATGAGGTTCTCCAGTGTAATTAATTATGTTGCTCTGATAACTGCATATCTGTTATGCTTCACTGTTAATATCCCTCTGTCCTTTCTAGGGACAAAGGCATGAAGTTCATAGTTGGCAAGGACTGGAGGGATCTCTTTGATGTGGTCATTGTCCAGGCTGATAAACCAAACTTCTTCAATGATAAGCGAAGGTGGGTGTTTAGTCAGTAAAGAATGATTCAAGCAGCTTATTCTATCATATAAGGCTGTAGAGGGTGTTATGAAATATTTTAATTTGGCTGCAGCGTAAAATGAAATCATACTTGGTGAAATCCTGTACGAGGTCACTACAAAATCCAGCAACATGCAATTCTGAAGTCTAAATATTTACCATGTCTTACCTAAGACAGTTTCAGGAGCTATCACAGCTACTGGAGTGAGTCAGGGTCACAGAAGCTATTTTTAACATCTGATTATAAGTTGGTGAAGTGTGCTTCTTTCCTAAGAAACATGAGAAACTTTAATGCCTTTCAGAATCATCCCCTTATCTGGAAATGTCTTCCATTGCTTTGGGTTTTTTTTAGTCACAAATTATATTTGAAGGGTGTCTCTCTGGCTGACAGACTGGAATATTTGGACTAGTTGTTCAATTAAGTAAACACATTTGTACTGTGCATATACAATTCTTACATTTGAAAAAGACCTGTTCCTTTATGTGTAATTATGATTTGAAAGTGAGATGGAGGGAGGTGGGATTTTTTCCTCTTTACTTTTCTTCATTTTATTTTAAAAAAACTTTGCTGTACATCTTGCCCCCACTCCTTTACCCTTTTCTTCAGTTGTCTATGTGTAGAAAATGAGGTATTGGGCAAGATTTTTACACATCTTCAGGGTTTTTTTTATGTTCTCTCCTTCTTGGCAGACAATTCATACTGTGTCTTCCCCTCTGCCTGGGGTCCCTGCCTTACATCTCAACAGCTGTTCTCAAACTAAGAAGTGTCATAGGTGTACTGGAGAGATACATTGCTTTTCACTGGTTAAAATGGAAGTTTTGGAATCTTGCTTCTTCTGTTACACAATGTTCAGGTGCTAGAGAGCATGTTTTCCTTTTGAGAGATGAGTATTGTTAATGTTAAGATTTTTAATTTCCTAAGAAGGGACAGAATTTCTACAGCAACGTAACAATTGTATATCTATTCTAGACCATTCCGGAAGGTGAATGAAAGGGGGGTGTTGCTTTGGGACAAGATTCACAAGCTGCAGAAAGGTCAGATTTACAAACAGGTATGCTTTCAATAAACTTTTTTGGTTCAACTTTAACACCTATTTCCTAGAATCCCAACCTTCTTTAGACATAAAAGCTTCTAAAATGTAATATGTTCTTTGAGACAGTTATTTTCACGTCTGAAATTGTAGAAATTCATTGTTGGTATTGTATGTCCTTGCCTCTTGAAGTGATAGTATTACTGAAAACCACTTGTAAAATTTGGGCTTCATAATATGTAAACTGAGAACAAGATTAATGATATGAAAATGTTTTTAGGGGTGTACTAAATACCTTTTTCATGCAAGTTTTATGCTTCTGCAATGTACATGTCATTGTTTCTGCAGGGTAACTTGTATGAATTTCTGAAGCTTACTGGCTGGAGGGGCTCTAAGGTGCTCTATTTTGGTGACCACATATACAGTGACTTGGCAGTAAGTAGTTTGCTTTCACAAAATAAGATAAAAGAAGAGGCTTTTTGTTAGTTTTCCTCTCTCCCTCCCCAATTATTCAGTATAACACATTTTCATTTGAGATTTTGAAATACAACAAAATTTGGTTTGTGGTTAAGCCATATTGCTTTTTTCTGCAGTGAAGAACATTGGTTTCTTTAAAGGCCAACCATGTTTTCCACCTGACTTGTAGCATTTAACTTGTTTACTAGCTGTGGTCAGGAATGTGAGTTTGTATACCTCATCCAGATACTGATTGTGTCAGACGTAGCAGAGTAAACAGATATCCAAATATACAGGATACGCGTGATTTGGATGACATTTACTGCCAACTGTAATATGAGCTGAATGAATTTCTGTTTTGAATGCAAGAGGAAATCTTCCTGTCACTAATGGTAAACTTCCTTCTTAAGACTTTGCTCTGGTTTGTATCCCAACTCTCCGAGCATTTTCTTACTACTTTATGAGAAAATGTATTTTAGCTGTTAATTTAGGGTAAGTGAACACCATCTAAGTGTTTTGTAATTGATATCATATGAATGCCTGGATAGGACTTTTCCACTGCCAAGCTATGGTAACATGTTTCAGCAGCAGATAATGTTAACGTTTTTTTCCCCAGTCTACTTTCAAAAAGAAGAGTAAGTTTGGGTGCTTCAGAAGACTGAGGATCAAAAAAAGGAGGATGCAACTGTGTTCTAGTCTGGCACAATGGATAAGAAAGCAGAGATGGCATCTGCCTTGTGTTGTACCTGTCAGGAGGAGTTTGAATAGCTGGGGCTCCTGATAGGAGCCTTCTGTCAGCTGACTGTGTGGGTAAATATCACAAACCCCACACATGGTTCCTCCAGGTACTTCTGACAGCAATAGTGGTTTCATCTACAAGAGGAATGTCCTGCTGTTTGTTTTAAACCTAATGAATTAGTGTTTATTTGCGGGTGCTTGTGTGTTCTTTATCTCTCTTCAAAAATACAGGATTTGAAGCTTAATTTGAAATTAAGTTTTATTGCTTATTGGCACAGTTAAGTCCCACGGTTTCATATTCCTGCTTATACATAAGAAGCAATTAGTGCCCCTTTGGGATACACAATAGTCAAATTCTTCAGTTCTTTTTAAGCAGTTCTTCTTAAGACTAATACCTGTACTTTGTAATTCTTGGTAAATAGGACTTGACCCTGAAGCATGGCTGGCGCACTGGTGCAATTATTCCAGAGTTACGGTCAGAGATTAAAATCATGAACACAGAGAAGTACATTCAAACCATGACCTGGCTGCAAACCTTGACAGGATTATTGGAACACATGCAGGTTTGTTCTGTGTGTGTGTAATCGGCTCTGTGTAGCAGAAGGGATCCAACCAAGTTTCTACATGCTGGACATCGATGTTGCAAGTGCTTTGAGTCTCATTGAAGTGTTTGCCTGTAGATAAATAAATGCAGTTATTTGTGTGGCTAGTTGAGTTTTCTCCAAATCTCATCCCCTTCCTCCACTGGTTAGCCTGGATCAATTCCTGCTTTTGTTTGTTTAAAATGCATGTGGATAACTTCTGTATACTGATCTCTGAAGTATTGCTCATGTCCCGTTGGCTGATAAGGGTTTATTAATGGAAAGGCTTATCTATGAGGGTATCCTTAGTTACAGGTTATCCATACTTCGCATTCCAGGTTCACCGTGATCCTGATTCTCAGATGATTTTAGAAGAATGGAAGAAGGAAAGGAAGGAAATGAGGTAAGACACAGGAGATGAAGATTTGAAATATGCTTACTGATAGCCAAGGGTTCTATGTAATGTCTTCCACAGGTTTTTTCAGAATTTCTCTCTCCCCTGATTTATATTCCCTGGTAGTTACAGACCTTATAGAATGTTTTTCTATAGCAGTATTCTACCTACTCTTCTCTCCTTTGACGCTTTGTCCATATGAACCCCTTTTCCCTGTTCCCCTTCTTTAGAACAGATATTACTTCTCTGCATGAAAGGGTAACATCAAATCAAATACTTTTCTCATTTTGGTTTTCCTCTCCCTCTGTGTTCAGCTGTCATTGTTGATTACACAGCTTCTGCACAATTAAACAATGTATTTCTTTGTCAAGGCTTAGGTTACTTTTTTGGTTTTTTAGATGATTTCTTCAGATGACATGTAATATGTTTTAGAATACATAGAAACTGGGCTCTACACTAGACTGGATATAGCAGTGGATTTATCACAAAGATAGGAAATGGGACTAAAAGTCTAATAATCTGCTATCACGAAGGAGAGGAGTAATCCCTAAATGCAGGGGGTGTGAAGGGCACAATTGGCAAGGCCATCAGCTCTACCAGCAGCAACCTTCCCTAGAAACATGGAAGTAAATGAAATAGATAGGAGTGATGCTTGGCAGCAACTAATGACAGAAGTTAATTCCAAGAAGTGTTTAAGCTTTTTGTGTGCATTTGGCCAAATATTTGACTTTTTAAAAAAAGTCTGTTATCTTTGGAACAAGTGGATGTCATTAGGATACAGATGAAGGTAAAAGTCTTCTTTCACAGTCTCTAGAAAGAAGGCTTGAGATGTCACGTTTCTGATGTCAGAAGCAACTTGTCAGAACGTCAGAAGTGTGAAGCTCTTCTGTTCACAACTGATTTCTAGATCTGGGCTACGTGTGTGCAAGGGGTGAAAAAATTTCTTATGTGGCACACTTAAGTGTTTAGAAGTAAAATGACAAGAGAGCAATGCTAAGACCATCTTACAGGAACTGCTTGCTTCAGGTTCTGGATGCTGGCTAGCAAAGAGATGTGTGCAGGTGTGTTCACTTCATTGTCTCTGTTTTCTTTCTTTGTGGGACAGAGAGATGAACAGGAATTTCTTCAATGCACATTTTGGAAGCATATTCAGAACTGATGAGAATCCAACTTATTTCTTAAGACGTCTCTCTAGATTTGCAGATATCTACATGGCATCACTGAGTTGTCTCTTGAACTATGAGCCTGATTACACGTTTTATCCAAGAAGGACTCCTTTGCAGCATGAACTTCCAGGCTGGTCAGATCAGCTGTGCACTGGTACATTCAGAATACCTTTCCTACAAGAAACAGTTCAGATCAAATGAAAACTTGGTGACTTCTGTCTAAAATGGACAAATATATCTTGGTTTTTTTGAATGTATGTGTATTTTATTTAAGTCACTTAAATCTGTTACTTTGGTTTAGATGTATCTCATACTTAATCTCATAAGCATTGTAACTGTTTTCTCCTCTTCTGCTCAGATGTGTGAAAACTCCTCTTACACACAGAACAGATTATGGACTGCCAAAACAGTAGTAGGCCAGGAGGGAGGGCAGCACATCTGAGGGGAAGGACTGGTGGTGTTCTGAGGTGGTTGTTTTTGTTTATTGGAAACTTCGATCTGCAGCCTTGTGGTTTACAAAGAAATACCTGTACTCTCACTTCTGGCCCTTTTCAGCACTCCAGCTGGAGCCTCTAATGGATCTTGGCACTGAAAAGCTTAAATCCAGTGTTAGTCAATTGTCATTGTCATGGCTGGGCTTCGCAAACGAAGATTTGGGAAGGGCTCTACCCATGTTTGTTACAAGTGTTGGTGGCTAAAAAGGCCAATACGAGATAGACACGTCCGGTTGCAAAAGGCACAGCAGAAAGAGAGAAACGGCTAATAACCAGGTCAGGGTGAGACTCAGAGGGACAGTGTGCATATTGTACCTTTCCTTGCTGCTGTGGCTAGAGCCTGACCTAACTGAGCTGGTGACCGTAGTGTCGGTGTGGCTGTGCTGCACTGACAGGCTCAGGCTGATGGGCTCTTTCTACTGTCTGTGCAGTTTCTGTTCTTGTAATGTTTGTGCTTGGCTGCAGGTGGACCTGAGCCTAAACCTGAAACTGCCAGTAGCTTGGGCTGCTTTGGCTTCCTCTTGTTAAGTTTTAGGCACCTTTCTTTTTAAGTTCCAAAACACTTCAAATATCCACTCTCTAGTAATAAGGTAATTTCAAGAGGTCTTGCATTTTGCATTTCGAAGTGGAGACAGATCTTTCCATCAAGCTTTAGTTTGATCCTAAATGCTGCTTTTAAAATTTTTAACAGTGTCTTATTACAGTGGTATGCAATGTGGTTTTGCTGTTTGCTAGGAGAGAATGTATTTCATATAGCCTTTTACAGTCAGAAGTAAATACGCACAATGGGCAAAGGAGTTAAAAGAAAAATTAAGAAATGAGAAAATGAAACCCAGAGTATTTCTGTTGACATGTTTTTAGCTCAAGCCCTGAAAGCTGAATTAGGGATGGTGCAGATTTTGCATAAAGAAAAATAGTTTTGGTGGTGCAGATTAAAAGTTTTATTGAATTACTGAAATTGGAGGTAATGCATAAACACAAACTCTGGGTAGCATATGTTCCAAAGATTTGAGCTGAAAAATGTCTACTTTGCACAAGGAAAACATCTGTTGATGTGTTTCCTCTAACAGGCACTTTATAGAACTGCTATATAATTGTTTTTAAGTAAGAATTATTTTCTTTCTCTGGATCCAAAGGAAATGGGTTGGTTTTTTGTTGTGTTTTTTTTTTTTTTTAACTGGTGCTTCCCACCCCAGCCATTTTAGCAGGTATAATATGATTAATAACTTCCAAATTTTAGTTTTTAAAGGCTTCGTTTTTAAAAGCATACAGTTAACAAAACATATAGCATCTGGTGTTCTTAATTTCACTTGCTTTCTCATGATTGTCAGATAAACAAACTTTTGGTGACCAAAAGTTTTCTCGTTTTGGCTTTTTCTTTTTTAGGCTGTCTGTATTATGTGCAATTACCTAGATTGAATTTCATATACAGTATCTTTCATGTTTTTAAAAGCATGTTTGCAAAGTAAAGAATGTATTTTAATCTAGTCTGCACAATTTTATAAGTAGTTTTCCTGTATGCTTGAAATCAGTATGATGTCCTCAGAGGTGATTGTGGATTTTGTTTTCTTGTGCTCCTGTTTCAAACTTGACATGCAACATGCCTGAAGTGGGTGTGTGTATTTAAACAGATGAATACACTTGAAATGAGGAAGTTCATCTGACCATCCTGCTGTTTTGCTGGATGGAAAGGTAAAGTTTTGCAGGAAGTTAGTTTGACTTTACCTGGAGACTTGTTGGTGAGGCTGTGCAAGAAATATTTAGCATAACTTGTTAATGAAATGTGGGGATAGAAATATCCCGATTTGCCTTCAGTTCTTTATTCTAATGCTCAGCTACAACCGAAGTTGGTGTTACAGGTGTGTAGCACCACTCATGCTCCAGAGATTTCAGTTCACTCTTTAAGAAAAGGAAAAAAACCCACCAAAACTACTCTACATTCTCCGTCTTACTACCAGCAAATAAGAAGATTGTATTATTCAGTTCTGCATTATTGAACTTGATCATGTTTCGTTGATTATAGCTCTGTGATGTTTATTCTTTCAAACCTGGCTAGGAGCCAGTTTGTTTGCTTAATTTTCCTGTGTTAAGCAGGAACAGTTTAATTGGCTTGGATGGTGTTATCCACGTAATACGCATTTTGTTTCAAGATTTTCTTCTTTTACCCTTCTGTTCTCTTAACTTAAAAATCAAACTTCTGTACCAAGCTATGTTTCAACAGCGAGCTCAAGTAAAATATTGTTTATATTGCATGAATTCTTGAAATAAACAACGTTGCATGAAAAGAATTAACTATGGGAGGGTTATGTTTCCTTAAAACAATCCAACTGTATGTAATATGAATTTAAGTGAGAATATTGAAGTGTATTATTTATTTTTCAGTGCTAGAATGCGGCTCTTTAACTTTTAAAAATATCTTGCATTTTTTTAATGATTTCACCTTGGCACTCTGTGTTACTTATTTTAACCTTGTTATGCTACTGACTTCAAAGAGATTTTTCAGCATGTTTAAAAGGCAGTGTTTCTTTATATTAATTTTGAGAGTATAGTTCATTTGAACACCAAAGCAAGAAGAAATTTTTGTTCTGTTCTATCAAAAACACAGAAGTGAATAGTCTGTCAGTAAAAGAAAGAGTTTTATGAACTGTGGGGCTTTTTTTGTGATAAAAATATTTAATGATTATTACAAAAATAAATGTTTGGACTTTATCTTCTGGTCTCTCTGAGCGTTAATATTTTGGGTGACTGGGGAGAAGGAAAGAACATGATCTGTATTAATTGCAAAATTCTCTGGATACATAAGTGTGTGTCTTAACTGTATTTGTGTTCTAAACTTTCTAATATAGGTTAAAAAAAAAAAGCAGGCATAGGTAGGGGTGCAGGGGAAGAAGTTTGGGGAATTACTTTGGTCTGTCTGTTTCATCCAGGTGTATTTACAGGTTAGATTCCCTTTGTTGTGCTCAAAAGCTGCATCAACAACCCTGGGTTTGCTTGCTTATCTTGTCTTGACAGTAGGCATCCTGGGGTGACACCACCTAATGCCCCCCAGGCATTAGGGGGGTGTTACTGCTGCCAGCAAGAAGATCCTCCTTTGCTTGCAACATGCTTTGCTTTGTTTTGTGGTTTCTTTTGTGTTCTCACTGTATCGCTATGATATGAATATTTTGGTTGAAGGGAACTTATTTGATTCACTTCTAATAGTATGGTGCCAGTCACAGTTGTTGCTGCTATGCTTTGTAAAAATACAGTTTGTGAAGAAGCAGCTTCTGCTCCTCCCGGACCCAAAAAACTGAATGTGGGCATTGCATGGTAAGGGGATGTTCATATTCGTTGTCTGTCACAAAAATGGGTCAGGTAAAGATTGATTGGCATTTAAATGCTCTCACATTGCCTGCATGTCTTGCTAAAGATGCCTCAATGACTACTTCCCTTTGTACAATGGCTGTTTTGTTTACATCTCATTTCAAGTTCAAGGAAAGACAGAGGCAAGTGGGGCAGATGGGGTGGTTTTGTTTCCTGCTGCTGAATATCTTACCTGAAAGTACACTAGCAAAAAAAATCCCCTCAGTTTAAAAATAGATGTTTAACACATATTGCCTTTCATGCTTGTAACTGAGCCAAATGAAAGCACAGACCTAGAGAACTAAGAAATACAGGATATTTGCCAAGTTAGCAGCCCTGTGTGTTTGTGGCCATTTTAAAGTCTGTGAAGAAGAATAAATAAAAGCAGTTAAAAAGCAGGCTAGTGAAAGTTATCTACTTTTCCCAGAGAGGAGTCTGTTTGCTT
Organism: Chiroxiphia lanceolata; assembly: GCF_009829145.1. Taxonomy (NCBI): domain Eukaryota; kingdom Metazoa; phylum Chordata; class Aves; order Passeriformes; family Pipridae; genus Chiroxiphia; species Chiroxiphia lanceolata. The sequence continues at coordinate 55,897,141 of NC_045641.1, forward strand.
CTGGTTAGGTTGGTTGAGACTCAGTCTTGCATTTAGCACTCATAGTTGGTACTGCTCAGATACAGCCAACACGTCTGAGGTTGGTAACTCTGTGAATTATATAGACTACATCTTAAAGCCGGGCTTTTTTGGTTTTTAATTTGTAACAAGATTTTATTCCCTGTAATGTGTAGGTGCTGGTTTTCTTCACAGTAATTGTAAATAGAAATGTGTTTAATAACTGACTCATGCCAAATTCAGTCTTTAGTTCTGATCATAAGGACCACTCATCACAAGCTGTTGGTCATCCGAATCCTATAAAATAGAACAAAAAGAAAATTAGACTTGCATATTATGTTAAGAAACGAAAGTATCTTCTTGGCACATTTGCCCATACAGGTGGCGGAGTTGGCACCCAACATTTTTTGCATCAAATGACTTTTTACTGGATGCAAAAAGGTGTATTTTGGTTTTAGAGTCTGCATGTACATGAGGGTATCCACTGAAGCTATTCAGATACTCTGGCTTTACTCAATCCTTTCTTCTCTTGGTCCCCAGCCCCCTCCCCCTTTGTGTTTCAGATTCTTTGGAGTGCTAGCATGGCACTCGGCTATGTTTGCAGCAAGGAGACATGAAAACAAAATTAGAAGGCTTTTGCAGTTTGTATAGACATATCACTGTCATCCAGAGGCATTTGAAGTCCAGTTTAATTCAGCTCTCTTTGAAGGTGGACTTGAGATACTGCTGTAGACCACAGCCTCAGTTTTGCTACAAGAGACAACCCAATTCCACACACTGGTGAGACAGGAGAGCCAGGAACTTATATGTTGTTTTCTTGAATTAATTTCTCTTTTTTTCCAACTAGACATTTTCCTTTCATGAAGTCATTCCCTCTTAACCTTATATTCATAGTTTCTCAAACCAAAATGAACACTTACTGAGAAAAGATCATAAGTAGGTTCTGGTGGAGTCAGTGCAGAAGAACTTTCATATGAGGGGTTGGTGATATTTGAAGGCTGTGACTTGTCCAGTGATGATGTGTCAGTCTCATCTTTTGACTACACAAAAGCACATAAGCCTGCTTAAAATTCATCCTCCTTCCAGTGCATTAAGTGGGGCACTCACGCTTCACTACCAGCTGATGCAGTGTTGTGACTGAACTGGCTGTATCATCTAACTCACTATCTCTGAGCATAAACTATGTTTTGGATTGTTATTGTATTACTCAGGTCACCTAACACTGATTTTCCTCTCCCTTCTTATTTTTAAGCCTCAGCAAAGAATGGGAGAGGAAGTGTGGCCCTGACCTTGTGCCTGGGGTAAAAAGTACCTGATTGGTCCCGAGTGCTGTCATTGCAACTATATAAAAAACCAGGCATTTCCCCTGGCTCTTGGGTCCTGTGTTTTGTTTCTAGAAGATGATTCATATTATATGCAGGGCCTAGAACAGGAAGGAATTTGTTTACTTAAAGGTGGACTTTCTTTTGGATTGGTTCTTGTGTATTCTGTAACTTTTTTTGTCATCCCTCATCTCTGAGTAGCTTGGCTGTTGCTGGCTGGTTTCACATCATCATGTGACGTGAGATAGCAAAGTTAGTTAAGAGAAATCAAACATGAGAGCACATCAATATAAAAACCTGCACTCTTCAATCCTGCAGTCATTTAAATTTGCTTGTCTTTTGAATCTGGCCTTTTTCCTATCAAACATTTCAACCTCCAGAGCAACAGAATGATTAGCTATGCCGCAGAGGAGGGGGAGGAGAACTTTCAGTGGTTGCAATTACCTGCAGGAAGTTTCCATGCATGCAGGAGCCCATTGGGCTCCCTGGGTGGAGATGTCTGGGGGCAAATGTAAGCTTGTGCCCAAGACCAGTGTGGGAGCCTTCCCTACTTTCTCTGTCTCAATCTGAACAGTTCAAGTGGGAAGTGATGGGGAGTATTTCTGTCTTAACAAAATACACGGAGAAACTGGAGGTTGTGAATTTGGGAGGTGCGGTGGGTCTGGAGAAGCCCTCCCTGCTTTGTGTTCCTGTCTGCCACCTACCTTGAAGTGCTGGAAGCTTGTGTTTCTCTTCCTGAACCTGAGGTAAGAGTATCCAGTAAGAGCCACAATTCCAGTAACTAGACAGATGCCAAAGAATATTCCTGTCCCGGTACTGGCATGGAGAGGAACCTGGAAGCAAGCAAGAGGGTGAATGAGCTGTGGGTGGGCACTGGTCACCTTCCAACAGCCAAACACATGTAGTGTTCCTTGGAGATGTGCTCTGAACCTGAGCTGCTCTCGTGCTTGAATTCCTGGTACATGTTCCCTAGAGACAGTTGAAGTGGCCTTTTGATAGAATCATGAATTGTTGAGGTTGAAACAGGTCATCGAGTCCAACCATTCACCCAGCACTGCCAAGTCCACCACTAAACCATGTCCTGAAGTGCCACATCTACACATCTTAAAGCCTTCCAAGAATGGTGACTCTACCACTTCCCTGGCAGCCTGTTCCAGTGTTTGACAACCCTTTTCATGAAGAAATTTTTCATGACATTTGGTCTAAACCTCCCCTGATACAACTTCAGGTCATTTCCTCTTGTCCTGTTACTCGGGAAAAGAGACCGGCCTCAACCTTGGTACAACCTCCTTTCAGGTAGATTTTTTATTTGGGGTACTGGACATTGCTTCCAGTACACCTTCATCTTCTTTGTTTTTAAAGCTGAAAGTTTTGAAGAATGTCTGAGGCATCTTTTCTGGTCAAGTTTTTCAAAGGAGCAACAGGGGCTACAATGAGACTTAAACCTTCCTGGCTTGAGGAAGAGAAACGGGTACCAGATTTGCCTGAGTAGTTTTGTAAACCTGTCCTACAAACTCTAGAGGGCTTTGCATGGGTTCAGGCTAACTCCCCACTGCTTTGTGCACTGGGGAAGTGATGGTTATTGCCAACTATCAGTAGCCATACTATCCTCTAAGCCCTGCTTACCAGGGCTCAAACCAAACTGCATCTGAGACCTAGGCCCGTCTCATCACTGGTCAGAGGGACTGTAGCCTGTGCAGAGGGGTTGTAGGGCTGGTCTTGGCTCTGCCAGTAGCCCAGCACCTGCTTTCTCTAGGTCCTTTTGCCCCAACACATGCAAAGCCTTTATGCTGAAATCATTCTTCAGTCAAGCTAGTAAAGTGCCAATCCATATAACTGTATATAATTTTTATAAATATTTTAATAAATATGTAGGTGAAGGACTGAAAAAAATTCTCACATGATTTGGATTTAATCTAAAGGGAAGAAATGCTTCTAGGCTCTGACTTGGTTTGCCTTCTGCAGTTCTGTGGCCTGACAGACAGGTATCATGAAGGTGACTGATAGTTTAGGGGTCATGGTAAGCTTTAGGGGCCCCAGGGCGTGCAGCCACTCAGGCTGCAGTCTCCCCAAAGCATTGTGCTCTTTGCTGACATTTTGGGAGATGAGGAGGGTCCGGAAACAGTTAAGAGGTTTGTATTGCTTTTCATACAATGCCTTAACTCTGTGGCCTTGTACTTAGGAAAAAAACTATTAAACTTACCCCGACAAAAATAATCGTATTGTTGTCCTAATAGATATGCTGTCTTTTTTTTTTTGTTTTTGTTTTGTTTTTTTTTTGTTTTGTTTGTTTGGGGCTTTTTTTGTTTGTTTTTTTGTTTTTTTAAGAAAACAATTTATATGGTGCAGCTGGACAGCTAAATATTAGAAAAGGTTTAGTTGCCCTCTAGCATGTGAAAGGTATTATAATGAGTGTAATATCATGATGCTGTAGACTGACAGAAATTGCCTGGTTTTTTGAATCATTTGCAGGCATTAATTTATACTATTACCCAAGTGTGTCGTTTCCTACTTCTGAGAATTGTAGGCTGCAAGAGGTTTTTGTGAACTGAGACTGTGCAGGCATATTACTGGACTTCTAGCAATATGCCTGCACATAAAAAGCTGGTTTGTAAAGGAGAAAGGGTTGCTCAGAACAAAATGAAGGTGAGAAATAGGGTGTCAATAGGATTAACCTTGTGGACCAAGGAGATGGCTGGATAACTGGAACCTTTGCAGAAATTCATGCAGGCAAAAAAATAGATCTGTTTTCAAAACACCATGTTGTTTTGGATAGGAAAGAACACCAGGGCAAGAGTAAACAATGTTCCTTAGAAGCTTGAAAGATCTTTTTGGAAGAACTAAAATGGAGCTTTATGAAATCTCCATTACATACATGAGCTCCGTTATTTTATATAAAGAAAATAAATTTATAAATGTGGGAAGAAATTGTTCAGATGGAAACATTTTGAATAAGCTTCACTGGCACCTTGTTTTCAACTTCCAGTTCTCTTTGAAAGTAACCTTTTAAGCTGAGAATTGCATATATGACAAGGAAACTGGGAATATATGAAGTTCAGCAATGAGTTTAGGATGATATAAGCCACAGCCACCTCCCATCACATCAAAAAACTAAATCAGTATGTACTTACAGGTTCTGGTGGAGCTTTTAGAGGTTCTGAAATGATGTGGATTATTCCATTGGAAGCAATTATATCCCACTCAACGATAGCACTTCTGTCCACATATCGGATCTCGCTCTGACAGGAAAAAGAGGAATGAGAGCTGAGCTTTGACACTTCTCCCTTTGGGACTGAAATAAACATTGTCTACTTCCCCAACTCAGTTACTGACACCCAGAGAGAAAAAACACGAGAGCTTACACTGCTGCCTCCCTGGACATCAGCCTGGGATGGCCCTGGGCTGGTCATGGTTCTCCTGTGCATGAAGTAGCCATCATCATTACCTGCATATTGCCTTCAGGCATTCATCTGTCCTTTTTTTTCCCCCCTTGCTTTTTCTCTTTTCTAAGTAAAGTGTTTTGTGGTGCTTGTGCAAGTGCCAAGCTCTGCCTAGGAGCTCTGTTAGTCCCAAGTACCAGGCAGTTGCTTTCTGGGCTGAGGCTGTCACTTGTTTGCAGACTCGAGAGCTGGGTCAACCCTGATGGGGAATCACTGCCTGTGTTTTATTTGGTGGCCCCATTTGGCAGGTTATCAGGATGGGATCAGTTGCTGCCAAGCCAACACTTCTCTAAACTCTGCTGATAATGGGAGTCTTTGACTGTTTCATGCTGGTCCTGAGTCCCTCCAACCTGCATTTGTGTTTTAGGAGAGTAGATTCATGGGCATCTGCACTATTACAAGCTGTGCTTTCAGTTGCATGCTGGCACAGTGGTTTCTCCTCAGTGGGCAGAACCAGAAGCTGCTGCCTGCTCTTGCCCCTGGCATGAGACAGTACACTGTTGCTGAAGCGTACAGCAACTTTCTGTGCCCAGGGAGGAAGGGCTCAGTGTGGTGTCAATGCAGAGCACTGTGGGAGTCACCTTGTGTCCTTCCCTCACCCCTGTGCTGCCCTGCCAGGGTCCTGATGAAAGATTTGTGGGCTCCAACCGTGTGTGCTGGGATGGGGGTGCTTGGCTGCCACTTCTCCTTGCCACCCTGGCACCCAACTGAGCTTTACTGCAGGTGGGTGAACTGAGGACTTGCTCAGGTTCTCCACAAAGGAGGCAAATCAACAGATTTCTAACCTCAAAGTCTTCCCTTGGGAGCTTTTGAAGAAAGCTGGTTGTGGGGTTTCTTTTTGTTTGTTTATGGTTTGGGGTTTTTTTGCCTTATTTTTTTTTCTTTAAATAGAGAATGTCTTCTAGCTCACATATCAGATGAAAGTCACCCAAAAATGCTCCTGGTGTGCTACTGAGTGATACAGGTAAGCCTTGTACTGGTGTACCTGATCTCTGAAGGATATTCTTTATTAATGCAATTACTGGGTTTGCAGTATAAGGTGGTTTTAAAAATATAAGTGGTAATTCTTGTGCCAAAGGAGTTTCCTCTGAAAGGGGGAGGAGGAAGGCAGCAAAGGCAACAGATGAATCATTTGTACACCTCTTCCTGCAGCACCTATTTCTTCATTGTTGGTGTCCATGAAAATCTGCCCTCGGCCCCAGTTGGTATGTCAGTCACCATTCTCTAGAGCACGTTTTAATTGCAAGCCCACAGCTGCAGAGCTTCTTATTTTTGTATTGATCTATGCAGCATCACCCACATCAGAATCCCAGACCTGGTTTGAAGGGGTTGCTGCCACAGGGGTCATTTAAAACACTTGAGCAGTGAGTGTTTTCTCAATAACAAATGAGAAGCTGGGGGTGTTTTCAAAGGATGCATTCCCCTAATTCAAAAAATACTTTCCATTTGCAAAAAGAATATAAATTTTCATATTTAAACCCCACCAAAATAGTAATAAAAAGGCAAACCACTCTTTCGTCTGCTTTTGCTCTGAGCAAGGCTGTGTTGGAGTCTCCTGCCTCTCCCAAAAAGTTACTAAGAAACTTTACAAATGCCAACACCTACCTTTAATGATATACTGCTGCTCTCATCTCTTCACCTATCACACAGCCATTTCCCATAATCCTGCCAGGCTGAAGGAAGGGTTGAATCAAGCCTGTATCCCCATCCTGCCATTCCTGCAGGTCACTTGAACAGCTTCCTTTGCGTTTTGCAGGTCAGAGCTTGGCTGTTTGCAAACTTGTAGATTTGCAGTTTGCCAGTTGTTATCCCACAGTCTCTGGGCAGGAAGGAGCCTTCTGAATTCAGTCTCTCATTGCTGCCCACTCTAACCTTATTGAATTGCTCTCCAGAGCAGTGTGCTAACCGATTACAGGGTATAGCATGAGCAGGGGGGAAAAGAAGGAGGACAGGAAATTTATTACAATGTTACCTGTTTAGCAGTGGGGGCTTGATGTTCCTGGCCCCTGGTGTTTGTAATGAGGAGTTTTTTCCCTAGATGAGTTAGAAGAGTGGTTCCATTGGTCAAGTCCTCGTAAAACACTATCCTGGCATTAGATAAATGATACTCGATGTCTCTCCCTGAAAGTGTCTGCAAATGAGGGCAAAATGCAAGGAGTGTTAATGGATCTCATTAATCCTCTGGATTTACTGGTAGGCTAAGTGCCTGTGACCTTTTTCCTCTCTGCTGTTAATGCTGCAGCAAGTGCAGCAGCAATAGGAGCTATGGGGAAATCTGCATGTGAACAGTGGGACCTTGGTCCCTGCTGGCCTCCGACGGCTGCCTGCAGCAGGCAGTACCTGAATTCCCCCAGGAGAAAGGATTTTACTCTTCTGTATGATGAGCTGGAGTGATGAACCTCAGAGATATCCCAAACAGCTTAACGATGTAAGCCAGTGCATAAACCCATGTGAATCGATTGAGACAATGTTTAATTGAAGGAAGGAAAGAAAGAATAGAAGGGATAAGCACAGAAATGAAGCTAGGAACAGATGCTTTTAGTGTATTTGTGGGAAATACCAAAGCTGTGTGCTGCTTTCTTCAAATAACTGCTCAATATTAATAAGTCAGAACAGACTTCATCTCAGGCAGACTCCTTCATAACTGGGTAACTAGAATCCCTGATGGAAAAGTCTCTGTAGTTACTCAAACGCTTGATAACCTTGCACTTCTATCCGTGGAAGGGAAATGGAAACAATGAATTCACCTCTTTCAGGAGCACAGTTTAAATTATATGGGGTTACACAGAAGTCACATCCTACTAAGACTTTTTTTTTTAAGCTTAAATTTCACTGGGATACAGAAACCCGTAATGGCTGTTTAAAATGTGTTATTAAAATGAGGAAGGAAAAAAAAGAAAAAAACCACTGACCTCATTTTCCTTTAACCCACTATCGTTTGGAGCAAAGAGAGTGGCATGCACTGACAGGTCCGTGAGGTACTGGAGGAACTCTCTCCCCTTTCTAGAGCTGTTGGAGTAAGCCATGATGTCCTAGGCAGAAACAAAATCCAGCTTTACTAAAGGCAACTGTGTACTCCTGTGTGGAGAGTGGAAAAGATGAGACCATATAAATAACAAAGGAACTTTCTCTTATTAGCCATCAAGCAGATGTGGAGTGACATTACAAAGGAAGTTTGTATTCAAAATCCAGCTTTATCTGCTGATTTGATGAGCACATCTTAAACTGAGTTGCAGTTGTACATATAATGGCTTTCTGAGTACTGGCAAAGAAAGGATCCTTTTAACATTTTTTCTTTTCCCAGTAGCAATACAATAAAGTTCCAAAGCACAGTGCTCCTTGTGATGCTTAAAAAGCCAGGAGCGTTTGTGTAGAGAATCTCCTTTACGCTAAAGCTGCACCAGCATTTTAACTCCAAATACATTTTAGAAACCAGAAAACTGTTTGGAGCCAGCAATTACAAAAATAGTAACTAAGTTCTGATGTTGATGGTGCAGGTTTAGACCATACCCCCTTGCTTTACTAGTGTGTTGTGGTTACGTGTGTTTGCTGTGCCAGTAAAGCAAACACTGAGATACAAGCCACAAATTCCCCTTCGCTTCCCTCCCCCCCTAAGCAGCGTGTCAGCCCCGGGCCGTACCGACAGGAAATTTGTCAGCGTTGGGAAGGACATCAGCACTTGAAGCAAATTCCCACTGCAGGAGAAGCCGTCCCCCACGTAGCCTGGCTTGCAGGTGCAGTTCACCTCTGAAAGATTTGAACACGGACAGCTGTTTGGGCAGATGCCCTTCCCGAGAAGGCTTTAGGCTGCCCTGTGCCTGAGGAACAACTTACAGGCAACATATTTTTTTTTTTTAAGTTAAAAAGCGTCAGATTCTCTTGCAGTGTTATCTAGCAGCCTGTAACTGATGAAAGGAACCAATATCTGGGCTGCTGCTCCCATTTAGCCCAGAGAGATGTGGCAAAGGACCCTCTTACCTTTCTCTCTGTAGCAGAAAACATCCCAGGTTTCACTCAGATTGACTCTTTTCCCATAGTCCACGATGCCAACGTACCCAGAGCCACAGTTTGGAGAGGAGAAGCCGGTCGGGTAGCCCACTCTTTCCCCATCTAGCCAGCCAGCAGAGCACAGGTGGTACCTTGCCTGTGGTTGGCACAGCCATAAGAGGAAAAAACACAGGGAGTTGCTGGGTGGTGGGGCTGGAGAACTTTGGATGAAATGAGCAATCCCCCCCGGGTGCTCAGGCAGCACCTGCCTTGCCAGCACTCTTTCTGTGCATCTGAGTAGTCTCCGTCCATTCATCTGTCCTGCAGCCTGCCCCGTGCAGAGCTAAGGGGCTGCAGAGACTGGAGCCCCTCTGAAAGTTGGTGTCTCCTGGTACAGACCAATAGATCCTTTCCTGGAAAAGCTTCCCTGAGTGCACTTCCCTGAGTGGATGTGAAAGCCAAAGGTGATGTGCAATTCCACTGGGTGCCAGCCCACCTTTTGCAGTGTGGGAAGGACTGACAAAGTAGCTCAACACAGAAAGTAAGTCACCAGAAGTTCTGGAGCCAGCCCCATTGCCAACTTTGCTGCTTCAAGGGAAGTATTTAGACTATGGAGCACAGGGAACCTGCAGCTCTGGCTGCAATCTGAGTCTCCTTGAGCAGCAGAAGGAGGTGTATGTCCTGGCCGAGGTACAGCCTCACATTTTGCTAAAAGTGTCTCTAAATGGTGAGTGTCTTTCTATCTTCTGTAGGTGTGAAGGGGTCAGAAAGAGGCAGTCAGTCTGACCCCCCTTCTAAAACAAGTTTTGCAAATCCAAATTGTGATGCTCATCCCATTGACATCAGCCATGTGTTGTCTATAACATACTCAAGGAAAATAATACAGAAATGGGTCTGCTAGCTTAACAGCATTTGGGGAAAAGATTCCTAGAGACTTACTTGAAAGAAATAAATTAAGCATAATTCTGAGGTGCACATTTCTCTAAGAAGTATTAAACCCCCAAGGAAAATACTCTGAAAGTCTTACTCTACCTCTCACCCAAGTATCACTGGAAACAAGAACTTTGCAAGTGGTTTCAGTGTTGTGTGAGCAGGCACGAAACCAACAAACAGCCTGAAAACTGCTCCTGGCCAAACATGGCATGAGGGAAGAAAAGGAAGGAAAATTAAGCTTATTAGCACAGAGCAGCCCCCTTGCTCCTCCCTCTACATTTGTGTGTGGCTAAATCCACTCTGGGGACCTCCTCCCACAGAGAGGCTGCCTCACCTTCTGCGCATATAGCAGCTGGGTATATGTAGCAATGGTGGCTGACTCATTGGCACAGGCCTCCTTTGCCTTCTCATAAGTCATTTTGTACTGCCCTTGTGAGGACCGCAGATGGAAAACCCCAACCGTGGTATCTGCAAAGAGAGAGAAGAACCAGCTCTTCCTGAAGGGGTTTCCATGTCTGGATGCAGAGTCAGCTGTCCCCTGCAAATGCTCATGGATTTTGTGAAATGTAGTTAGGACAGATTGATTCCTTAGGGGTAACATTCCCACCTGGAATGCCCTCACATCTTGCTTCATAAATCTGGTATTGCAAGGTACGTAAGCACACGTTCTAACTGCAATCTTCTCATGGTTTCAAGGGGACATAAGTAAAGGGTTGAGTGAGCTTACAGATCCTGGCCACTGGCCTCAGTGCAGCAGCTCAGGGATGATGGTGTGCATGGAGTGCCATCCTCACCTTGGAAATGGAGGTCGGCACAGTCAGCATCGGGGTGGCACTGCCCGTTGTCTTGCAAGCAGCGGTCAAGAGGAAGCTGCATCACGGTGCAGTTCAGCCCATCACCAATGTAGTTATTTTTACATTCGCACTTACGTTTGTCCTGGTCAGAGAGAGAATGAAAAAGGCCTAGCCAAGTACTTAGCTGACATAAAAATGGTATTTCAAGCAACATTCTGAACTGCTGGAAGAATTTCACTTGATATAAGCAGGAATAGACAAACAGGAGAGTTGCTACTAACAACTAACCAAAATGTTTACAGATGTACTTTGGTGCTTTGCTGAATTAACACCAAAGCATAATTTCATTCACAAAATTAATAACATGCATTGCAGAGTTATATGACACATAATTTACAAAAATGGATGGCAAATACATAAAAATTATATTTAAATGACTGGGCATGGAAGCAAGATAAAAATTTAACAGCCCCCTGATAGTAATAAATGAAACCAAGTAGGAATCGGTGACATCCAGGGGTTGTGATGGTTGACAGCTGGAACGGATTAGTGGCAAGACTTTTCTAGATCACTCCTGGAAGGCAGCTCAGGCAAGACACCGAAATGGAACAGACAGGTGATCCTGAAAGCACCAGGACAAATGCTGGGTCAAGTCACCAGCACAAGTTTCCTAAATCACATTGACCATGTGGGCTGTGGAATTTTTATCATGTGGCTGCAAATCTTTTTATTTGAGTCCAGTAAGTGACATTATTCCCTTGACTATCCCTTTATTTAGCTTCCAAATTGTATTTAGTTTCAATCCAACAAACTCCTGTTGCAAATAAGAATATCAGTAGGGTGAGCCAAGAGTGGGACAGAAAAACTGTGCATGCAAAATATCCCATCCTCTGTGGTACCTCATTCCCCAGAGCAAAGATGTCAAACTATTTCTCACCCTTCAGCTAAAAGGATACCAAACTGTTGTGGAAAATAGGTTAGAGCTCAGTAAAGGTTGTTTTGGAAAACAGGGACTTAAAGGGGTACAGAGCATGATCCCACCAGAGGAAAGGCTTCTCCTGGCACCAGGGAGAAATGCCTCAGACTTCCCTGCTGGGGACTGAAATCATTCAACTTACAGGTCCTATGACAGTGCAAATGGCATGCTCATGGCAGCCTCCGTTGAACCCATCAGCGCAAGGATTTATTGGAAGGCACGTAAACCCATCTCCCTTGTATCCTTTCTGGCAGTTGCAGAAGACTTTCACCCCAATTTGTGTGCATTCAGCCACCTTGTGACACCCACCATTGTTTTGTTTGCAAAGTTCTGCAGCTGGATGGGAAAAAGAAAGCAAGTGAGTAAAGTTTACTTTTAAAGATCATATTCTTCATAAAGACAAACCTTCACCTGTTCTTTCAAGGTACACTAAAGTACTAGAATAATTTTGCTGGGGAAAAAAGGACTGTTTCCTTTTCCTGAGGCCTTACTGAATTTCTGTGAAGGCTACCCTTTAGGTTTCTGAAGCCTTTGTCAGGATGTTCTTGATTTAAGAGACACAGCATCACCCTGCAGACTTCTGGCCAGGTTGACTTTGGAAGATGCAAAATACCTGGCTGAGAAAGAACAACTGTTTCTGCAACAGTGTTACCAGGGTACTACCTTGATTAACGTCATCAAAGAAAATCATAGAATCATTTAGACTGGAAAAGACTTCTAAGATCATCGAGTCCAACTCTAAATGCTGTCAGGGAAACCCTGTTTAAAACCCTGTTGTCTTCCACACCTGACTGAGCTGCACTTATCGCTCGTGCTCCTGGTTAGTAAAATCTGGCAAAATCGGCCTTATGCTTTAGAAAACCCTGATCTCTATATATTCTAAATTTGTTTCACTTGCTGCTGTGTGGAATTTTTTAGGTTCAACAGGCAACATTTCATACTGGACATTAACTGCATGCATGTGCATGTGGCAGAGGGAACAACCTGCCTTCCAGTTGTGAGTGGGAGGGGGAGCTCACCCGTGCATGTGATCCCATCCCCGTCATACAGCGGCTTGCACTGGCAGGTCTTGTTCTCTGTGCAGACAGCGTTGGGGGAGCAGCTGGGGGAACACACTGGCAGCAGAGCTGTGGGGGAGGTAGAACAGCTGGAATGAAAGAGCTCTGTGTATCACAATGCCCTTGTTTTCATGCAGAGGGAGAACCCCTCATACCAGTCTTGCTAACTGGAAAATCTGTAAGAATATTTTTTTTTTTGACTGCTTGGCCCTGGGGTGATACCTTCTCTCAAGCACCTCCACAGGGGTGGTAAGAACTCCTATTCCCATATCACAAAGGAGGAGACAGTGGGGTGAAGGGACTTGTTCACAGTCTAGAGTCCCTTAGTGTTCTTTGATTGCTCCTGACATTATTAACTCTTTCTCTCCCTTATCTATGGAAACCTTCTGTTGAATTGCAAGGGCTTTCAGCCCATGGCTCCATGTGACAGAGTCTGATGAGAGGAGGCAGAGACCTAGCTTGGTTTCACACAGCCGGCCAGTCCATCCTGTTTCACAGAAACATCGTCCTGTTCCTGAGTATCCTTCATCACACTGCCCGTTGTTCTTGCACTCACAAGCTGGAAAAGAAACACAGAGAGATCACGTGCAGGGCTGCCATTGGGAAAGGGGAAGATCTTTCTCCACAGAAACATCACCTAGACTGTCAGTTTAGACCCAGTATTATCCAGCAGTAATTTAGATGAGTCTAACCTCATGGTTTTTCACCATGAGGCCAGTCAACAGAGGACCAGACTTTCCAGAGTGGTTGAGCAATCTCCATCCTTGGAGGTTTGCAAGAGGATAAATTCTGAAAAACATGAGCTCAGGACTGACCCTGTTTAGAGAAGAGGGTTGGACTAGACACCTTCTGAAACCCCTTCCAACTTGATTTATCCTGTGGTCCTATGATTTTAGAGCTGGCATTAATTCAATGTGCCTCTGAAAATGAGTATTGATCTGCATTTTGGTGGAGTAGCAAACTCCACAAAGGACTGTGGCAGGAAGGAGTTAATGGCTGAGCTGAAGACCCAGATGGATCAGTCCTAATGAGCAGCAGCTGGTAATTGTGAGGAAGCCAGAGAAAACCGAGGTGTGTAGAGGGAGAGGGTTTGATTGCTGCGTGGGAGAAGGTCTAGCTGAGTAAGGAAGCTGGATATGAGGTTAGTGAGCTTTGCTGTAAAACATGGATGAGTTATCTGTAATTTTTTTTTAAGGTTTTAGATATTTTTGTGACTAAAAGCTTTTGGATTCCTTTTACATATGAGATGTTACTCCTTGTGCCCTTCAAACTGAGGCAGTTAATCTATAGGAGATGTTTTTTGCCCCACTCTTTGGGTCCTGCAATAACTTATATGCTGAGTCCTTCTTAAGGAATTATTGATGGCTCTCTGCTTTATAAGGTAATGCTGTAGCATCCTTTCTTGCCTTATCTGTGTTCTTGAAATATTGTTGTTTAAAGAAGAAAATTATGTGGAGTTAGTGGAACTGATTTTTTGAAAACCTGTCTTGCTGAAAGGGAGCTTCACTTGCTGGCTTTATTTCTTTTCACCTGGTTACTTAATTTCTGCCTGTCATAAATACACATCAAAAAGAAGGGGCTAGAAAACTTTTTTTTTCTTAGAAAATCTGGGTTTCAGACTAACAGCTCTTAGAGTTTCTGTTATGGTGTGCTATAAATTGGATAAATTGTAGGTAAGCATAATCCTGAACATTGGTGTCCAAGGCTGTTTTCTTGCATACACACCAAGAATATCTAGCCTGTAACCTCCCCATCCTATGGGCCTCAGGAGGAGTACAGGTGTACATGGTTAGGGTAGAAGGTTTAGTGTTACAGCTTCTTATCTGAAGGCTTTATGTCAGGAAAACATTGAAGTCTAAAGGGTGATATTGATCCTGCTTCCACCTACTTTACATTTAAAACCACAGAGAAGGGGATTATATGAGCAGTTGCTCGACTGTCTCTCTTCACAAATTGTCTTCATCTTGGTGTCCTTTTTCTTCTTTGCAGAAGTAGTGCATGGCCTTGGCCTCCTGCAATCCTTGAGGAATCACATTACTAAAACGCTTAAAAAGTCTTAAGCTTTATGTGGATGGGGGAGAAGGGTGTGCTGTAGTTAAAAACACTTGTTGCTGGAGGCTCTGCCTCTATTCCCTGTTACTTATGTACCATGTAAGAATAGGAGGTGCTGTGCAGAGACAGCTACGCAGCCTCTGCACCCCCTGCCTTCTCCTCCCTTCTGAGACTTTGTGCCATCTCTCCATGTGAGGAGGCACCCAGGAAAAATGTTGGTGTTAAGTGGGAAGCATTTTTTGACTTGCTTAGAAACTCACTGCTGATGAAATAGTTTGGGCTTGATGTGGGCACTGATATGGAAAGGAAACTGAAACGTACGTCTGCAGTTGAAGCCGTATCTGCCTGGCAAACACAGCTCACACGAAGTCCCATTGAAGCCCCTGTTGCAGTGGCACTTTCCTGTCCCTGTGTATCCGTCATTGCAGAGGCCGTGGTTGTTGCATGGGGTCTCTGAGCCACCAGGGCAAGCTGAAAGGTTTAAAAAAAAAAGAAAGAAAAAGCAGCTTTTTAGCTCAAGTGTTTATTCATTGTCACTGTTGGTTATTTACTGCTCTGTAAAAATAATCGAGCAGGGAAATGCCTCTGAATGCATCTCTGGTGAGGCATGTAAAAGCAGCTGTGACACTGTGACTACTGCAAGCCTCTTACCCTAAATTCCTTGACACACTTTTACAACTCCTGTCAGTAAGGTGCTGAGGACCCTTCCAGCCCTGGGTCGTGGATGCTGTTATCTGGCTGCTTGCTCAGTCAGACCTGTCTGTGAATGGCACACCCCAGACCCTGCCCATTTCGAGCCTTGCTTGTGCATATCTATGTGCCTACATGCTGTATGGGTGAGCCCAAAGCACAGGTCAGGCTGGCCTGGCCAAAATTACATGGGATCTGTATGTGTCTGTCTGTGAAACTGGGACAGAGCAAGCTGGCAGGACTATATGTCACTGGACCTGTCTGCCAACAGAGATTTTTACTTACACCTTGACCCTGTGTGTCCTGGTGGGAGCCTCTGTACTGTTCCCCTACAGGGTTGGGGGTTGAAGGAGCAGTTTGTTAGTGTCTGCTAACTAACAGCTGAGATAAAGCCTCTCAAATTGTCTCACACCTCTTCAAAATTACAATTTCTGAGCTCATTCTGCTAGTGTATGCACCTGCATGTGGCTGAGCAATCAAGCACTGTGCCTCAGGTGTGTGCCAGTGTAAATGTGTGAATCTCATGTTTGTCTGTGTATAAATGGGTTTCAGCTGGTGACTGATTAGGTCTCTCTAGGCTTGGTTATAGCAGGACAGCCTTTACTCTCTATAGCATTCACTTTGCTACTACCGTGGACTTTAAAACTTGCTGTAAATGTGAAATCAGATTATTTGGAGCAATAACAGTCTCTGTGTTCTTTGGCTCTTGCAACCAACTTCTCCCATCTTGCAGCTGGTCTCCCCTCATGCCCCTTATCCCAACTCTCTCAGTTCAGCCTGCTGGGCACTATGCAGCTGTACTGGGGCAGGCCACAGGCCAGCAGTGTAGGTGGGAATCCTACCTTGGCAGTCTGGTCCAAAGTAGCCCTTGCAGCACTTGGCTGTGTGGATGACCATGGAGCAGTTCCGACGGCAGCCATCCCTCCGCAGCCCATAGGACTCATATGTGCACCAGCTGATTCCTTCCTGGGCACCACGTGTGCCAGCACAGAGAGGGGAAGAGGGAAACACAGGAAAATGAGTGCTGTGTGGGGGTTTGTTTTTTTCCTCTTTAAATCACAGTTTCTGATGTACATTGAATCAAAATGTGATGTGTGAAGGGTGCAGATGTGACACCCCCACCTTCTCTCTTTGATTCCCGACATGTTAAGCACCATTAATGAGAGTGGTGGGGCTGCTCTGATGTCAGCCAAAGCACTTGCTACAGTGGGTGCTGTGTGAGACCAACAAGCATCTCCCATCACCAGCTCCTGGTTGTTTGCCCAGGAACAGCTTTGTCCTTGAGGCTTTAGGGCATCACTTAGTAGTGTGGTAGCACTGTCAAGGGTTTCCTTTTAGTTTATTTATGATAAGAAAATTTTTCTAGTTTGCTTGTATGAAGTACAGAGAAGAAAAATTAGACAGCTTACATGCAAGATTTGAATGTATTACCTTTGGTTTTGTCCCTGGAGGGCATTTGGAGTTACTGAAACAGCTAACACAATGCCCCTGTTGTATAAAATGGAAAAGGAGAAAAAAGCATATTAAAATAATGGCTACAGAAGGCTATTTGACATAGACAAAAAAATCCATTTTCTGAGAGCAGCAAATATGAGCGGAGAAGAGGTAAGGCTTATTACACTTGAAAAAGATCATAAAAAGCTCTGGAGAAACAAGAGAGGAGAATGACAACAACATAGATGCAATAATTTAGTGCCACCAAATACAAGAAAGTAGTTTTGATACCAGAATATAACTTCTGCAAGAAAAAATTTAGTTTCGTTTAACAAAATTGTGAAACAGAAGCCGACTTGAGCAGACAGTATATACACAACTGTTGGTATTATAATTGAAATATATATTCCAATAAGCATTTTTAAAGACTGACTAGATGAAAATTTTTTTGCTTCTAGATAATTTTCTTATACATTCAAATTAAACTGAAGAACATTTGGTCTTGAAATTGTTTCAAAATGGCTTTCAAAATGTCCCATTTGTGGGACCCATCAAAGTTCACAGAGGAAACTTCCTCCACTCTAATGGTGCCTGTTCAGGCGTGTTAAAGAATATTTCTGTGAAAGCAAGAAATGTCAGAGACCAACACAGACTAAGTAGTTCTTTATCTTGTATCCTTCATACCCTGTGCTGTTGGGACAGCAATATTGTTCCTTTGTGATAGGGAACTTTGTAAATGCAAATTCTATGGACAAATCCAGAGTGTGAACTTCTACTAATTTAAAAGCACGATCAAAAGATTTGTCAATGCTCAAATTTCTGCTTTCATATGTAAGATTCTGTTCTTACTGAAAACAGGGCATGGCTTGCTAAGGTGGTCTTACTGAAACCACTTGTCCCCTATGTTGCTTAATGTGGATGCAGAATTTCTGTTGTTTATCTCTCAGGTGTGGTGTTGCACTTCATAATCTCGGCTCTAACCACATAAAGCCAGTCTGAAGTGGTGGGACGTACTCTCAGTAGTGCCAGAGCTGCAGCAAGTGTTACCCCAGTCTCTGTGAAGAAGTTTGGCCCTTGGGCTATGTCTTTATCAGGGTGGGGGACCAAAAAGGGGGCTGACCATGAAATCCACAGTGAAGAAGCTGTCGCAGCGTCCCCCCAGGCTGGGTTCCATCAGCAGGCAGTTGATACCGTAGGCGATGCCCCCGTCAAACTCCAGCTGCCGCTGCACTATTTTGCACTGTCTGTCATTCAGGAAAAGGGCACCCTGAGAGACAGGGAGAGAGGGGTATGAGAGGTCATGAACTGTTCTTCCTTGGGGCCAGGCTGAATCTAGAGCCTTAATGGGAGTTGGAGGATAACCCCTCCCCTACAGGGAAGTTCTTGGTGCAATCTGATGTGTCAAACTATACTGTAGCATTGAAGGCTGTAGGGGTTTGAAACTAATTTTGCGACCTCTCTTCCTATAGCTGGATACTATAACCTCATAGATGAGAGATGTGTGTCTGGAGTACTGTGTCCAGCTCTGGGGCCCCCAAACAGAGGGAGGATGTGGACCTGTTGGAGAAAATCCAGAGGAGGGCCACGAAGATGATTAAAGGAGCATCTTTCTTGTGAAGATAGGCTGAGATTTGAGGCTCTTCAGCCTGAGAGAAGGCTCCAGGGAGACCCTAGACCTTCCAGTCCCTAAAGAGTGGCTATAAGAGAGTTGGAAAGGGGCTTTTTAGAAGGGCATGTAGTAATACGACAAGGGATGATGGGTTCAAACTGAAAGAAGGTGGGTTTAGATTAGCTATTGAGGAAAAATTCTTAACTGTGAGATTGATGAGGCAATGGAACAGGTTGACCAGAGGTGCTGTGGATGTCCCATTTGTGTAAGTGTTCAAGGCCAGGTTGGATGGAGCTTTGAGCAACCTGGTCTAGTGGAAGGTCCCCCTACCCATAGCAGGAGTATTGGAAGTAGATGATCTCTAAGGTCCCTTCCAACCCAAACTATTCTATGATTCTATATGATCTTTTTTCTTTGCTGAAGAGGACAGAGTATGCCAGCCCTATGTCCACAGGTTTACCTTATGCATATTTGGGCTTAGATGCTTGTCAGATATGATCTGCTACATTTGCAAATTAAAATGTGACGTTGTTTTTTTTAACAGGCTATGTGCATGCCTTAATTTGTACCTACAATATTAATTTGTAGGTGCTTACAAACTAGAGTTTGCATGCAGATGCTGCATTCATTGAGTTCAAAGCCAGGTTAATCTCAATGGGTTTCCATTGGTATTTCATTGTAGAAGTTAAAATGTGCTGGTATTTCAGTTTCAAGGTAGCTGAGAGCTGTTTTGAACAAACAGAATCAGAGCAAATGACAGCTCCAGAGAGCTCTGCAAACCATCTAGTTTGCTGAATCTGTTGGTGTGGCCGTTGACACGTACTGGAGATGAACAATGAAGTTTTGGTGCATCTGACCCTCTCTGGGAGCTGTGGAAAGGCACAGTGCTCTCTGCATGAGTGGATCCTGCATCAAGGGTGAGGGATAAATGTGCTGGCAGAGTGAACACTTACAATGTCCCCGTTATCCCCACAGCTCACACTGAGGTTGGAGCCTTGCAGGGTCTTCAGTGAGGTAGAGCTGGGGAGCTGGTAGGCCAACACCTGGGAAGGAAGCAGGGGAGATGCAGCTGTCTGGGCTTGCACATCTTGGCCTTGGCAGTGCTCCTAAAAAGCAAGGGCTTACCGCAGCATCACGGACAATGTGGAATTTGAGGTACTGCACCAGTTTGTCAGTGTTGGACTTCTTGAAGAGGAAGTCCTGCTGCTCCTGTGGGAGCCCACGGATAGCTGTGTCTGTGGGCCAGAAGAGTGTGACGGGTTTGTGAATAGGGTCGTAGATCAGCCCAAGCAGGTTGTTTTTCTGCAACATACCAAAAATTGGGGTGGAGGATTAATGCCCTATCTAAAATGGCACTGACCCTATGTGGTGAATGTCTAGTATCACTAGGATGCAATGGCCAGTGCGGTGCCTGGCCACCAACCTGCAAACACCATGACTTTAGAATACAGGTGTCTGAATTGAGCTGCCCAAGTTGAGTTATATGACAGAATTCTCAGGAGTGCTTCATCACTCAGGACTGCCCACTGAAAACCAGTCTGATGGCCCAGCTTTGGGTTCAGAAGGTCATACTTGGGTCAAACCTTGATCATGTAATTTGATATACAGTAGGACAGAGCTGAGCGAAGGGGGGAAAGGTGGCTGTGAGCCTGTGTGATATTCTCTCACCTCTGTGGGAGAGGAACTGCATGGTGACCAGGATTGCTGTGTACCATGTTGTGAGACCTTTGGCTCCTCTAAACAGCATCCTGATAGTGATGCCATGTGCTATGTGTGTGCTTTTGTCTTTAAAAAATATTGTTTGCAACCTTTGTCCAGTAGCTCCCATTTCTGGTGTTCTTACCTCTAGCAAACTGCTGAACAGGATGTATCCGTGTTTGGCTGCAACCATTTTAAGGCTTTCCTACAAAGAAAGAAATGTGAGTAATTTATCTAAAAATTACACCATATGGATATTTAGAAAGCAGATATGAGCTTACTTTTCCCTGCAAGTTGCTTTTTGTTATATAACCAAAGCCACTATAAAAGTCCTGTGTAAAAGATCCTCTTATACTATTCTTACTTTGTCTGTAATTCTGGTGAATTTTAAATGTAACAAACATTTAATTTATGCAGCAGTGTTAGTGTTTGCATAAGGTCTTTTTAGTATAATTTTTTTTTCCTGACTTATGTGATTTGTATATCTAACAGTAACTGTGGAAAAGCCCCTGGGTTGACAATGGCAATGGGCTGTACATACCTTCTTGAGGGGAAAATCCTGCATATGTGATGGGACCAGAATTTGATTTATGACATGGATCACACCATTTGTGCCAACAGCATCACTGACTATGATTTCAGCTTTGTCGTTCAACACCAGTGAGTTCTGGAAAGGCAACAAAAACATGTTTTCTTTGGAACCTTGTGGGACAGTAAGGCTGATGCTGAATTGCTTTGACACAGTGATTCCAGACCATCTTTTCTTTGCAGCAAATAGCAGTTTCATCTTTAATAAATTTCCCTTTGCTTTTTCAAACTCTTGTCATGCTCATAAAGCCAGAGTCTGAGGATAAAATAATGTTTAAAAGCAAGGGTTATATAACTCCACTCTTGGCATGCTGGGTAAGTGCTGAACACTTCAACTGAATAAGCAATCTTATTTGAATGCCATTGATTTTTGTGCATCAGAGAAGTAAAGGGAATCATTCAAGTTTTTTAAAATAGCTGAATGAGAGTAGGCTGTTTAACTCTTCTGTTCCCTGCCTCTTCCTGTTCCGTTACCTGAGAGTAGCTGATGTGTATCAGGTCACCTTGGAGAGAGGTGACGTTTGTGATACTTGTCAGGTCGTTGTACAACAGATTGGCACAACCCACCATATGGTACCGAAGGACTTGAGCCATCACTCCTTTGGCAATCCAGTCCTTGACCTACAGTGCAAAGTGGAGGAGTTGAGAAGTAGTTGAACAAGGCTTCTGAACCCCAAAAGCTCACGTCCAGCTCACCAAAAACATCTGGCCCTTTTACTTACTCGTGGGTCGGTGTTCAGTATGTCTGTGCGAGGTACAAACAGAGTGAAAGGGCCAGGGCCTGCGATATCTTTGATTGACAAGGCCTGCCAAATTTAAGAGGACAAAGCAGTAATGAGTTAATACACCTAATGCCATGCAGTCATGGGGAGGTGATGCGTGCAGCCCCAGTGCTGCCATGTGTTGGGTTCCCTTCCCTGCAACACAAGGGTGAGAGAAACACTCATGTGGACTTTCATTCCTATCCCCATTTGTCACCTCTGCTCACAGGAATGGAAGATTTTGCTCTTCCAGCTTAAAGTCAAGTACTCTGTCTCCTTAGCAACAGCAAACAGAAGAGGAAAAGCTCCCAACAGACAGCAATGCAGGGAGGGCAGAGGGGGCTATTCCCTCCTGTGCAAGGGAAAGACGAAAAAACCCTTTCATCTTGGGAAAGGTGAGAGTGGATAATATGCATTTGTGTGTATATGTATTTAGCTGATACATGGTTGCTTGTACCTAGGAGTGGATTAATTACTCTTAGGGGTACAAATTGACCTGGGATATTGCAGCCACTTTGCAATGACCACTGACAAGCTGAAGTAAGAAGAGATCTCTGCTAAAGCGAGAGGAAGCCATCTGTCTACCATGATAACAGAATTGAAGCTGGAATATGAGTCTTTAGGCTAGTAGACCAGTATAGAGGTCTGTGCTGCCCTGAGGCTTGGGGTAAACACAGAATGGCTATTGCCAGTCTCCAGATAGCAGTGAGAGCTGGTGGTGCACGCTGGGCCTCTCACAACACACACAGCATCCTGCCATGTTTCAGAGAGGCAACTGAAAATGCTGCTGTTTGGAAATGCAGAGTTAGTAAATGAGTGGTATTTTATTGCTTCAGACTATGAATGGTTAAAAGCTTCTGTTTTATATCTGGTCTGGAGGCCCTACATTTCCCTGGGATCTTGGTCTTGATCATTAATACTCTAGATTTTAGTGACAGCTAATACTTTAAATTAGAGCATCTCAAGTATCAGTGACTGGAGATCCAAATCCAGTCCCAATTATGTTGAAGGATGTTGGTACACGCCAGGTTCTTGCCTGCTCCCCTTCCATCTACACCCTTGAGGCAAGAAAAAAAAAAGAAAAACCCACTCAACCTTTTCTTACCTCTAAGTGGAAATAAAACTTAGATGTGTTGGAGTTCCTGAGAAGTTCCTGCAATTGAGAACAAGACTCTGTAACAGTGCTGAATATGTGAGATAACATCTGTGGAGTGCAAAACAAATGCACTACTCAGACAAGAAGGGGAACTTCTGGTTTGGAATAAATAGTGCTCCTGTTCTTTTCTTACCTTGCTCTGTCAAATAGCAGGCTTTGAAACCTAAAACTTCCTAATACTGCTCTGGTACTGCAGTCATAATGATTGATCTTCAGGGATTTTTTTTGTTTGTTTGTTTGTTGTTTGTGTGGGTTTGGGTTTTTTTGTGTTGTTGTTTGGTTTTCTGGTTTTTTTTGTTTGTCTGTTTTGTTCATTTGTTTTTGAGTTTTTGTTTGTTTGTTTGTTTTAGACAGTTATCTTGCAGCATCCTGTTCCTATTCCTTGTTTCTTGGATTGGGATAATTTCAAATTCCGGGGTACAAATTTGTCCAAGAAAAAATGGCATGTTTCAACTACTGTATTAAGTAACTATCTGAAGGAAACTAAGAGCAAAGTGCAGCACTTTACCTGGAAGATATTGCCTCGGCACATAAATCCATCCCCAATGTAGTTAGGTTTGCAGGTGCAGGTCCTTTCCGTCAGCTCAGTGTCATTACAGATGGCAAATTCACTGCAGCCTCCATTATTCTTGTAAAATCAAATTTTGAAATATAGAATTCCTTCGTTGTCAGGTGCACAAAACAGTTCTAATTCAGCACTTTCCTCCCCCCCATTTACATACTTTATAGTTTGGAAAGACTTAATCACAACAGCTTTTTGAAATCACATCTTACTGGTACTTGATGACATATACTTTCTTGCAAACACTATAGAGCATTTAAAGTTTATAACAAATAACTTTCATTTTATGCAGAGGACATAGTTTTGATTCACTCCTTATATCTTTAGTTCATAATGCTATAAGGGTGCAAAATATTGACATGCAAGTCTCGTTCTGGATCTTAGGGATGAGTCTTACCTTCTCTACCAAAGCAGAATTGACTTACACTAAAGGGAATTACTTAGAGCTGTAAATCACTTTAACAGTGCCAGGAGCCTGAATTTATGGAGGAGCATTAGCACAGGACTGTTTATTGTTCCCTGTCTGTCTGATGGCCCAGGTCAACTGGAACAGGGAACTGCTACAGGTCTTTGACTCTAAAACATCCTCTATCTGCCCCTTGGATCCACTGCCAGTGCAACCTTGGGCTTGGAGCAGCAGATGCATCTCACCCAGCTGCCTGCTTCCAGAAAGTTCCCCATGCTAAAATGAGATGTTCCTCATTCAGAAGCAGCATGCTGGGGCTCAGAGCTCTGCTCAGTCACAGGTAGTGACCAGTTAGCACCTCAGCTTGCAAATAAGCTTCTGTCCTGCACTTGAGAGCAAATTGGGAAAAATTGAGAAGCTCTCTTGCTTTCTTTTTTGTGCTTGTTTCATGGTGCCCTTTCTGTTGCTGGTCATCTCAGGGATCCTTTCTGTTGGGGCATAAGTGGGAGCAGAAGCTCCTTTGGGAGCTACCGGTGGGGCCTGACTTTACAGGTCACAGAGCTGCCTGGCTGTTAACAGTGGGTTTGGGTGGGCTTGCTATGTATTTGTCTAGGTTTAGACAGACTGCTGGGTGTCTTAGCTACCTGTGAAGCTTGGCTGCACAGAAGTTTGGTCACCATGAAACCAGGTAAGCCTCTGGTCTGACATTGGTGCTTCTCAACACTATCTTTTTTTTTTTTTAAATACATAATTAACCTGGCTTAATTAGTCAAGTGGAAGCAGAGCTGCTGGAACAAGGCATAGGAAAAAGCAAAAGAATACAAAATCATAGGGAGCAGTGGCTCGTAACTTTAAATTTCCCTTCCTCCAGCTTCTGTTTTTGCCCTTGCTCTTTCATCTCTGCAACCTTTCAAGGTTAGATGAAGCCTGCTGACAGGCCAGGCTGGGAGGGCAAGAATTATTGTTGCTGTGCTTAAAGCACAGAGGATTAATGTACACAGGAGAGTGGATATGTCCCTGCTACAGCTTGCCAAGAAGCAGAATAATGCAGCTGGTGCAGAGAACCATGTTGCTTGCAAATATGTGGTTTGCAGTGTGTGAGGTAGCTTGTGCAAAATGAATCTGGCTAATTCTCAGCCTGCAGTGACAAGTGAGGGACAGAATGAAGGATGCCATGGGACGTCCCGGATTGCGTGTTGTGGATGGAAACAGTTTGTGTTGGCTTTTTGTATGAACTCTAGCAATGACAAAAAAAGATATGACTTAAGTTTTACCACTACAAACTAGGGTCTGTTTCTCTGGATTGGATTTTAAGTAGTTTTTCTAAGACTTAATGATGAGTCCAGGACCTCACTTGTATTACATCTGGGCTGTAGTCCAAGAAAAGCCCTTTCTGCATATTTAGTTTCTATCATAGCAATAGCACTAAAGCATGTACCGAACTAAGAATATTTATAGATTGGCAAAGTTAATGTAAGTTGGTTCTTAGCATACCTGACTTAGTTAAAATGCATACAAACCCCAAAAGTGTAAGGATGAGACCTTAAATGGATACTTACTTGTGAACACAGACTGATATATGTGCATCTTTTACCATCTCCAGAATATCCCTTTAAACAGTTACATACTGCCTACAAAACAAAACCAGAAAACAAGCATGCATGGAAAAATGCTTGATTATTATTTCTTTTCAGCACATGTATATTTAATTTGCTTTTTTCCCCTTGATCATTTAATAGTGATATGCTGTACAATCTGTTAAGCTGAAAGTACATCATCTCTCCTGCAGCAGTTTCTTGGCCAGCGTGAGCAACCGGAGACTGAGACTGGGGAGTAACAGTTTTCAAGAGGCTCAGTCTGCCCTTTCCTTGCCTATCCATTTCTGGTTTCCTCTCTGCTGCCCTGGTCATTTGACATGACCCATTTGACATCTGCACATAATCGTCTTGCTGGCAAAACAGACTAAATTTGTTAGTTTGTTTTGTTTCCCTCATTTTATTTGCATAGGTTGGTGTTCCCCACTCGTCTCTTTCCTTCCCCTGCTGTGATGAAATGTATCTTCAAAACACACCTGCAATTATGTCCTGATGTTACTGGCAGCTTCCCAGTGGGAATGCATCTTACACTTATGTCCTGATTACTCTATTTTGCACTTGCAATTATCCAAAAAATGAGAAATTAGCATAGTTGCAAAGAAATTAATTATCTTCTCCAATTCACTACTTAATGGTTCTCAATTTAGGATTTACGTTTAATATGCAGCAGAAGTAAAACTGTGAGGTGGTGCAATAACAGTGTTTTATGTATCTTCTGGGTGACTGACAGCCCTAGAGAAAGCAGACACATTTCTGTCTTACAAGTTTACCTTTGCAGTGCTGGGATTTTGTGGTGGAGGTTGTTATTTCTCTGGTGTTAATTACATCCTCACGGGTAAGGAGGAATAAACAGACATGTTGTAGCTACTACTTCTATCCCCAGTGAAGGTGTATGGAGGAAAGTAACCATCACCTGTCTTGTCCAGAGGGATGGGGAAGATGGCTCTGTGCTTTCACCGAAAATGTACTGGCTTACAAATGACAGTCAAGGCACAGAGTTATTTGTTTGGACTGGCAAAAAGGACTAATGGGGTTGTTGCCCCTTCTGTCCCTGAACAACTAGAAGTCAGGAGGTGGCCTCTGACTCCCAGTCTCTGTTTCCTGCCTTGCTCCTGAAGAAGTACTGTTGTGCAATACTCGCTGGAGGATTACAGTCCTACCAACAGCCAATATGAAACTATAGGAAGATGACAAGAAGTGCTAGAACCAGGGAGTTCAGCTTCTTCTGAAACTGTTAGAGAAATAAAATCACTAATCTCTGTCACCTGCTTGCCCTGACCAGCTTGCTTCTCCTTTGTCCCCTTGTTCTTTTATGCTACTTTCTCTTTGTAGAGTATGTGGCACTTTGGCAAACAAAAGGGACAAAACAGAGGAGCGAATGAGAACAGCAGAGGAGTGAGCAGATGAAGGAATGCTGCAACCCCTATGAGTCAGGCCATGTTGTTTCCTTGTGAATGTGTTTGATCTATGCTGGGAGAAGGGCTAGTCTAAAATGGAATTTCTCCATGGAGAGTTTCTATAACAATAAAAGAAACATTATCTGGCAATACTTTCAAACTGACAGGTTTTCACATCAAAACCTCCCAAAAGAGAAAAACAACTACTTGAGATAGCAAAACACTGCTTTCCTCTGCAGTTTTTGATTTCTTTTACTGAAATTAATTTCTTCATATTTTCCCACCCTTCCCCTCAAATACCATTTTGAAGAAAAATATACTTTTGAGAATTTTTGTTTTGAAATCCACTTCTCTATTTAAAAACAAAGTTAAGATGGGCAAATCTTTTTTTACACAGTTGTAAGACTTGGCCACTCTTATTTTTCTTCACAAAGTACTCACTTGATTGGGTCCAATCTGTGTGCATTCTGCATTTCTATCACATCCACCGTTGTTCTCCAGACAAGGGTTGATTTCTTTATAAAACATAAACAGTGTAATAAAGAAAGATTGACTTCTGAAAACCCAAGAAGGGAGAATTTTTAAGTGAAGCATAGCAGGAATGCAGGTTTGGGGCAACTGTGAATCAGTAAAATTCATTCCTTTAGCTGCTTAGTACCTCAGTCTAGGCCTTTAGTTGTCTTGGCGAAGACTATAACTCTGCCATCAGCATTTCTAAAACCTGGGAATGTGTGGTACAACAATGTCTGAAAGTCTTAAGGTTTGTGATGGTCAGAGGAGTGTGAGTGTGTCAAGCTGGTGAAGATGGGGTTAGCCTTGCTGAGAGGTAGATCTCGTTTAACGTTTAGTGTCACACCACACTGCTGCAGTTGCGTGGTTTGCCAAGTAGTATCAGCCACGTGGCAGGTAGAGGTGCCTTTGGCATCAACCTATAGAGTGTTGGGAAACTGCACTTCTGGGTCACTGGTAGAAGGATCATCCACCTGCAGGAAAACCCACTCCTGTGATGTTCCTCTGTGTAATATGTGAGACACCCACACGCTTACCAATGCAGACTATTCCATCCCCCGTGTACCCAGCATTGCAGACGCAGACTCTGTTGCCCGGCGTTGTTCTCCTGCACTCTGCCTTGGCAGAACAGCCACCATTGCTGGTCTCACAGGCATTGATAGCTGAACAGTGACAACGACACAGATTAAACCAATGTGCTTAACTGGCTTTTCAGGTTAATCTGTCTCTGTGTTTTAAAGGGATTAACTAACATTTTCAGAACACAGAGTCTTCCTGATTTAGGAGGCCACAGACTTCACTAATGCCAGATATTTAATACATTTTATTGTTTAAAGAGGGAAAGCTGAGAAGATGTTTCTAGTATGGAAGGTAGGAATTCATCCAGGACTGACTTTCAGTAACTTCCCATCTTCCAATTCTACCCATTTCAATGAATCAACAAAAAAGAGACCTTTGCATTCTCCTCCAGTTTAAATGGCCATTTTAAGCTGTCCCTGAGCTCGACTTTTTCTGCACCCAGATCATACTCCCTCTCTCTTGCACGAGGTCTAGAGTATAATACCACCTAGCCCCTCCTGTGATAGAATGTCCTGGTTGTTATTCAGATGGATACTCCTACCGTTTCTCCAACTCTGGGTGAGTCAGAGAATGAATTTGTGTGGATTACCCTGAGAGCAGGGAGGGAACCTTCTCTGAAGTGTGAATAAAATCAGCCCAAACATTGCTGTAGTTTTTGCCTCAAATTATCCTGAATTGCTGTTTCAGCAGCCTTAACAGCCACACTAGGGAGCTGACTTTTCCCATAACTAGTTTTGCTCAGGAATCCTGTATAGGGGAACAAGGGTGAGGCCAGAGTGACCTGTGTCACTCAGATCTTCCTGCACATGGGGAATTGCCCACCACTAGATTAAAATGGATTTGGCTGTTTTGTGCCAGAAGAGAAAAGGATTAGTCCCCTGTCAGCCACAGTGAGTAAGTAGAAAAATATGATTCTGTTCTCAAAAGCATTAGTATTTTAATGAGTTAAGGATTAAGAAACACAACTGTAAAATTAATTACAATTAGTGTAGCTGGAAGCTGTCTACTTTGTAAGTCTGGATATCCCAGACTCTTGGAGGAACACCTTGGATAAGCTGCTATTGCCCCTTTCTGAGGGTCTCTCAGAATCTCTCTGGTCTAAAGAAATGGATTTTATCATACCAGAAATCTGAGCAAGTTCAGAAAGCTGAGGAAGTGGTAGGGCTATACAGCTTCCAATAGCTGGAAATGTTACTGTACCCTGAATTGGCCTCTCTTTGCTGGTCTTTGTTGGGAAAGGGAGTAAAAGTCATAAACCAGGTTTCATTACTCTGCAAACAATGGGGCTGGGGTTGTGCACGGCATGTTCCCTTTTCTCTGGTCTCCCTTAGCACAATGCCTTGCAACTTCGAGATTTTGAGCCCTTTGTCTGCTATGAATCCATACCTGTTGGGCTGTTACTTGTTTTGAGTGAACTGGCAGCAATTCCTGTTTTTTAACTGGTGCATAGGGAAGTGCTCATCTCTCACCAACTCTACCGTGACCAGAGAACGCTACAAGCTGGTTTCTTTTTTTTTTTTTTTTTTTCAAAAGGGAATAAACAAAGTCCACTTGCCTGTGCAGAACGTCCCGTTCCCCTCAAACCCAGCTGCACACTTGCAATAGGCAGTGCCATTTGATAGGAGAAGGCAGCTAATGAAGTAAAAAGAGGGAGATGACATTTAAAAAAAGAGGAAAAAAAGGAAAGAAAAAAAGGTAGTCAAGTCTTTTGTACTGCTGTGAGTTCTTCTGAAGGTAACATTGCATAGAAATAGCAAGGCATTTAACCACACCCATAAAAACAAACCTAGTTGGACTAAGCTTCTCAAATGTATTTTGAATGTTTTATTTTAGGTATTAAAATTCTACACTTTGGTCATTAAGTGACCTATTTTCTCATGCAGATCTCCAGAGTTTGCACGTCTACCCCCTCAAAAACTGTGCATAAATTTATGGAGGGATGCAGCAGCCCTGATGTTCAGGGGCAGGAGCCAGACATCTGAATTCTCTGGGTTTAAGTTTGGGTTTTTTTGTGGACAGTTTGGCCTTCTGAATGCAAGTGTGAGCTTATTGCCCTGTGAGCTCTGTGCAATACAGGGATTGCTCCCTGGTGCCGCTCAGGGATAATGTCACAATGCAGTCAGCACAATTCTGCCATGCCTGCACCTATCCTTGTACGTACAGGTGTACATCAGTGGATGAAAAATACTCAAGAGAAGAGCAGTCTGCTTCTGTCAGAAACACAGTCTTGATGACAGAATGTGTGGGGTTCCCATGAGCAAATTTGAGAATGGAGTTTTCCAAAAAAAGCCTCTTAAAATATCACTGCTGTGAACTGCTGTTCACTAACACAAAGGGGAGAGAATCACCTGCATCAGGAAAAAAAGGGTTTCCCTCTCTGGTTTCTCAGCCCCTACAGAAGAGCTGTGGCTGAAAATGAGGAGTCTTTCCAGCCATCTTTTCTTGTTTTTTTAAATGTCTTCGCTAGTGTAAATCTTGCTGTCTGGTCAGTGAAGAGGGGCCAGTGGGGGTCACTTCCTCCTTTGAAAACTAGTTAGTTCCAAATATTGGTGTGCTGGACTGGTGAGAGCATTTTTTTTGTCCTTGTTTGTATATTTTGATGTGAAGAGAAGAACTGTTTCTTGTCCAGTGTAGTTTTCTTTGGAGAAGTCCCTAATGCCAATGGTATTTCTCAGTGATATGTGCGGTGGTGGATGGGGCAAATAGGAGGAGCTGATAAAGGTCACTTCAGAAACCCACCTATGTCATTAGTCTTGGCCTGACCTCCTGTTCTCTTTAGTGCTGCAGGCCCCATTTCTTTATATACTGCATGATAGGATGTCTTGCTTTTTTTTCCCTTCTCCTTTCTCTTTTTTATTTTCCTTACCCCAAAAATCCCATTTCCCCCCCCTTTTAACATGAACGCTTTGAACTTCTTGACCTTCTCATTGTGTACATTACATTTGCATTGCTCCTTATCTCTGTGATGGAAAACATGAGTGTTACCTAAGGTGCTGGTAAGTCATGAGCAAGATGGACTATGCTTTTTGCCTTGCAAGAGATCCCCATTTTCTCCCCTCCCCTCTAAATAAGTGGATTTCATACATACTTAGCACTGGTATGGCATGAAGAGTTACATGCGTCGTCTTTGATTTCTGCAAGTGGAAAAAAAATGAATCAGGGATCAGAACCTTTTGTGCCAACATCCTTTGAGGCTCAGAGTCTTTTGATCCCATCATGTGGAGCTGGAGTCTGAGTTCTGCACCAGACAGCTGTGCTCTCAGTCTGTATAGAAACTCCATCTCTATAGAGACTCCATCTGTATAGGTCAGTGGATACCACTTAAATTCAATTGCAAGTAAGAGTCATGTCATCATATTGCCAGGAAAATATTTCACCCATTTTCATTTATCTGCATTTAGTCTGGTGAATCTTGCATATTATTAGTTTAATTATGTAGGTGTAGGTTTTCTCAGATACAGCAACTCTCTTATAAAATTCTATTAATTATTAATTTTTTCCCTGGGAAAATTTAAAACTGATATTGAATGCTATTATTAATGTGCTTATAGCATTTTTTATTTTATCCTATTATAGGCAGAGTTCTGAAATAGTTATTGAATGCATTTTAATTACGTCTAACTAAAATATAATGTGATTGGATATAGGAGATGGATTTTAGCCAACACAAAACTATTTGCTATTTACTTTTTTATTGCATTAGCAAGAACATAATTTAATAGACAGTGTGGTGTAGCTAAATCAACTTATTGAAGCACTTGAGAGGCTAAAATTTGATCTGAGGATCAAAATGTGCTAGCTAACCCTGCTATGGAAAAGATGTATATATATGGCTTTTATAAATGGGATGTTCTTCAGGACAGATACAGGGTGACACAGGTAGAGAAGTAGCTAACTAGGGAGTTTCAGTATCATGAGCAATATCTCAGCTGGCTCTCCATTAATACAGTAATTAATTGCCATAACACAGGAGTGTGACCCTTATTTCACTCTGTGTGGGAAGTTACTGGGTATCTGGTAGTACACTGGGACCTGATCGTGGCTGTAGTTCTGTCATTTCCTGAAATGCTCACTTCTCACCTCAGAAAAAAAAAGGAGGGGACACTCACCAGTCTCACACAGCACCCCTCTCCAGCCAACGTCACATTCACAGGAGCCATCCCCGTCGATCCCACTGCTGCATTTCCCATGGACACAAGTGCACACTGTGGGGAGAGATGGGAGGAAGCCATGGTCCCTGTGCAGTGTGCCAGTGTGCACAGCAAGGGGAAGGAAGGGCAGGAGAGAGGGCCCAGACATCATTTGCTGATGGCAGCGTCTGCTCTAGGCTATTTCAAGTAATGCTTTGTCTTGTGCTTTTTGGCTTCTAACTACAGAATAAATCTAAATTCACACTATGCTTACCTTTCCTCTGTCCCCAAATACAGGGACAGAAACTGTATTTTAATGAAAAAACATTGGAGAAATAGCAGTGCTAAAGGAGATTATTCTTGTTGGACGCTGTTCTAAGCCTGTAGTGTGCCAGAGTAGGAGGCATTGTCTGCAAAAAAGGGATTAGAGAGAAAACACCAAAATGAGGAAAGAAAAGGGGTTAATGATGTTTCAAAGACTGGCCTATTACCCTGAAAGCGCTGTACCTTTCTAGAATCTAGAATAGACATGGTTAGGAGATGTAAGGGGAAGGTTTTGACATGTGACAAGACTAGCAGAGCTGCCTGTGTGGTTTGGGGATGCTCAGTACCTTGATCACAGTTGTGGCCGTATTTGCCTTCAATGCAGCTTTCACAGGCTGTACCGACAAACCCCTCTTCGCACTGGCAGGTGCCTGTGCCATTGATACCATCCAGGCAGACGCCATTTCCAAAGCAGGCGTTCCCTGCTTTTCCTGGGCAGGGCTGGCACTGCTGCCCGAAGAAACCTGCGCAGCACTCCCTTGTCTGGAAACCCAGAAATATTGTGTTGAGGGTCAGAGTAGCAGGCAGGGTGAACTAGGGATCTGGATTTTTACAAGGGCATGTAGCAATAGGACGAGGGGTAATGGCTTCAAACTGAAAGAAAGGTGGATTTAGTTAGGTATAAGGGTGAAATTCTTTGCTGTGAGGGTGATGAGGCACTGGAACAGGTTGCCCAGGGATAACCCATCCCTGGAAGTGTTCAAGGCCAGATTGGAGAGGGCTTTGAGCAACCTGGTGTAGTGAAAGATGTTTCTGCCCATGGCAGGGGTGTTGGAAGTAGTTGATCTTTAAGGTCCCATCTGATCCAGGCCATTCTATGCTCCTGTGATTTTTAGCAGGACTTTGCTGGTCTGTGACCACGCTCCTCAGTGTGGCAGGATGCAGGCTGCCACCCCGAGTCCTTGGTGGGACCAAGGTACCCTTCACCTCTTCAGGGAAAGGTGGACAGGATTTCTAGGGACATGTATAGGGTTACCCTTCCCAAACCTGTGCTCCCTCTGCACCCTCAGCTCCCAACCTTTCCTGTGCTGTAGCTATCAGTCTTTAATGTTGCATTGTGTTGCATCCATAATAAAGGTCAACAAATATATTGTCAGGAACTGCCTTGACATGTTGTGTGTGCTTAGCAGGGATGATGAGGAGGGCGAAGTTCAGGGATGGGGGTTCCTGGCTTTTACCTCAATAGAAGAAGTGTACTCACAATGATGGTTTTAGCACACTTTGGCTGGCACCCGATCTGGATGGTGTACATTCTCATGTGGTTTTCTGTGAGGACACAGTATTTCCTCTCCCCTGCCTGAGCAAATATTGGAGAAACAGACGCACTTCTGGGTAATAGTGATCAGCTACTTTAAAATATTTGAAAAAATGGGACATTACCTTAATGCATGTTGTGCACTGATTCACATATTCACAATGAAAACGAAGGAAGTACTTTTAGAAATAAAAATATATTAGCAAAAGAATTTTTTTTCCTAGTGAACATATGATCAGTTTAACTCAGTGTCTTGTGGTGTTTTAAAGATATATCCAAATATTGCCTTTGCTCAGAATTGAACAGGGTTTTTTTTCTGAAGTTTGAAAAACATTTCTTTTTTTTCCTTCTAGTTAAGCTGAGTTCTGAACTTCTGCAAAAACAGCTGTTGAAACATTGTCTTTCAGATCTGGACACAGTTGGGAAAGATTTCTTGCTAAAGAAAACTTTAGATCTCACTGTATACTTGTGAGGAGATTGAGATAAGCATCCACCCAGCTGTTCATTGTAAAGGAAATGTTAAGGTGTTTGGGTTTTACCCATGAGTACACAATTTGGTTTTGCCAGTCAAGTACTCTAGTGAGGTAGATGGGACTTGATCTGCTTTGGAATACTATTACTGGCATAATTAATTAAAAAATAAGAAATAATAAAGGAAAATATGTAATTTCAATGAAGGGGCTTTCCCAGATAAACTTAGGTACTAAGAAAATCTAAATATCTGCAGTTGTCCTGCGTTGGATCCAGGCATCCAAAGCCTCTACAGTCTCCAAGTCTCCTTGTGACCATTACTCACAGCATATTGCTGGGGATGGGTTGAGTTTGCCCTTCTGTACATCTCTGATTTGAAGGGCTCAGAGCCTCTTCTGTAATTCAGGCATACTCCAGATCATGTTTAATTCCCTCAGTTTTGCATGGTAGCGGTAAACTTTGCAATTTGAGGAGTCTTCAGTTGTCCCAATGCATACTAGAAACTGGTCTTGAAGGAAGAAGCTGTCTTTCAGCTGCCCTTCTGCTACCTTGAGCAAAGGTAAATTTTTAATAAAAATCTCTAAGGTCAGGGTGGATTGAGTCTATTGACTGTAAGCAATGTATGTAGCAGGCTGAAGTAACCATGATAACTTTTGTTGAAACTGAGGCAATTGTATAAAAAATGGGATTGAATGCATGTGTGCTCAGTTTTGACATAAAGAAAATAAATTAGCATTAATGATAAAGTACTTACTATTTCTTTTGTTCCTGGAGGACAACTTGATGGGTGTGAACAAATTCTGCATTTTTCCTTAAGCAACAAAAATGGAAAGTAGTTAACAGACTGTATAGAGCTGCAGACAGGTTGTGTCATAGAAAATGCATGATTTCCAGCTATATTTCTAAACCTAGCCCTTGTGGTGCATAATTAGGATAACCCCTTTGGTAAAGGTGCTCAGCAAGGAAGAATATCCCTACCAGTGGCCTTCTGCCAATGGGAAGGAGAAAGAAAAATCATTGGGGAAATTTTATTTGCTCTTCTAAAGTGACGTTTCCCAAAGGTCTTCCCATCTAAACCACAATAAGAGGCAAATCTTGAGCTTGGATATAGTTTTCCTGTGGTGCAAGGGCAGCTTGGAAATGGAAAACTCATGCCACATGTGTGTGAATTGTTCACACATGTAAGGTTGGTTTCTGCAAAATGCTTAGGTATGTGTTGCACCCAGTACACAGTTTTTAATACTATTCCTGTTTGCTTAGCTACATCCTTACTTTTCAGTAAGGCTTAAGTGAATGTTTTAGTATGTTTCTGCATTTGAATAAAACGGGGAAGATAATTTTCCATTGGAAAACAGAGGATGTGACACAGCCAAGCTGTATAAAAACCTTGAGTGAAATATGGGACTGTTTTCCAAGGAAAAGCTGCAAAAGTTCATGCCTGTTAACTTTGCTTTAACTAAAGTGCAAGTCTGACTTTTTCTTCCTTGTCTAGTTTGTTGCATCCTCCATGAAAAGGGAGGAAATCTGCCTGTTTGCTGTTCAATTTGATTCACTCAAGAGAAAAGACAAAGGACACCTTTGTGAGGAAGTCGCATCCTATGCTTTAGAGAAACGTGAAACAATTTATATTTCAAATGTAAAGGAAATGAAGGAGGGAGACCGTTTTGCTCAGAGGGTACCATGGAGTTCATGTGTATGTACGGAGGCAATCTACACTTGAAATGAAAAGAAATTATTTTTCCTTACAAAAAACATTTGTTTTCCATTCTTCCCCCCTCTTATTTACTTTATAGACAAGTGGCCTGGCTAAGAAGATGTATTAGAATAATGCATTACTATTATTTCCTGAAAATTATAGCTCAGGAATTGCTTATTCCTGTGTTACTCTGATTATATTATACCCAAGCTGTCAGTACAGTGATTGCAGGATTAAAGATGTCTTAAGAGATGCTAAAACTCATTTTAGCAATATAATTTGTAGAAAATGTGTGTATTCATTGCTGGGAAATAGTGCCACGTATCATGTACAGTTGAACTGTGGTTGGCTATAGATCTCTCTGATGGACCTTTAAGCATCTATACGAACAGAACCACTTACAATGATCACGGTATCATTGATATCACATCTGTTCTTCTGGATTTCCAGGACCTTTCCCAGTCCGTGAATAATTCCTTTGTCTGTTGCAATATTTGTATAGCGTATAGGTGCATCATTTATGAACAGCTGCAAAAGACACGCAACCAGTCAGAAAGCAGCAGAGCTGTTTGGTGGCTGTATGGTAACTAGAGCAGCAGCAGGTGAAAGAAGGAGCAATGTATAAGTATCACTTCAGGAAAACCAACAAAGGCAGTTAACATCAGGCACTTGCTCATATTCCCGTTGCTGCACCACTGGACTGGAGGGCATGAGACGACTTGCAGCCTGTTGAAGTTTCTTAGCAACAGGATTTAGGGAAGCAGCTTTTTCCAACAAGGTATCTTAAGGTAAAGGGTATGAAGAAGGACCCTACAGCATCCCAAAAGGTGGGTTTGCTCTCTGGGGGGTGAGGGGCTTCAGGGAAGTTCTCCTAGTAACTGCTCTTTCAAGGAGGGCTTTCATCACCTCAGTGCTACCCCACACTCCCATCGTGCTCTCAACAGCAACAACCCCACTGCAGATGCTTTTCCAAGGCTCTGCTGTGGGCAAAGAGCAGGGCTAAAACTACTTGACTGAGAAGATTTCTGTCTTCCTTTGCCTATTCCCAGAGGGAGTTCTGGGACAGAGAAGGAGGAACGAATTCCCTTCCCGACTTCCACTTAATCTTGCTGTGCCTGATTTTTCCATAAGTGGTGTTGAAAGACAATTGATATTTGTTGCCCAGTGCTTTGAGCTCTTAGGTTTGAAAGTGGGGTAAATCCACAGAAAATAGAATTAATGTTGTATAATTAAGGGCAGGTTCCTAATAGCTCTTGGAAGCCAGATTAATGACTGCTTTGGAATGCAGGCTCGTAGTTGCTAGACAGACATCTGAAATGCAATGCTAAATGTGAACAGCACAACTGAAATCAAATTCAGTTAAAGATCCCTTCAAGGGTGACTTTGAATTAAGCAGGTATGAGGCAGGCCTTGCATTTGAGAGACAACTTTTGTACTGTTATGTTGCAGAAGCTGGTGGGGGATGCAGAGCTCCTTTGGACTGCATGTTAGTTTAAAGTTGAAGCTGGATTTGTAAAAAGCAGGAAACCTGTTACTCCAAGCAAGTGCAGACACACAAGTTCAGTACCTGACTGTTGTAGAGGAAGAATCCAACCTGGTAGGAGAACCCTAGCATGGTCTCCCTGTGCATGCCATTGTGCAGACTGTTCTTGAGGAGCTTCTCATCCAGTACAATATGATAGCGGATTTGGCCTTCATCCTGCAAACACACAGTTAAATTCAGGGTTATGTAGCAGAGCATGAAAAGTTACTAGGAATAACATTTTCCAGAGGATATAAGCCAAACATAGATTGGCTGAATTTCAAGAGAAGCCTTTCCAGTAGGCAGGTTATTTCATACTTCTTACTGTAGAAACCCTGCATTCCTGTCATAATAAAATTTTTATTGACCGTGGAGGGTGAAAAGCTATTGAATTGTGAGGGCCAAGGTTTGCTTGACCCTATAGCATCTGTTTCTGTGCTTAGGGCTGGCTGACAGATTCAGAGAAAAGTCAGATGACATTTTAGGACTCTGAACTTCATAAGTTCATTTGACATCAAAAGCTGCATATTCATGTGTGCTGTTATAATCTTTCCATACCTATTCTTTCTTCCTTTGGGAATACCTGAATGATCTGTGGATGAATATTTAGAGGAATATATTTATATATATATATATATATATATATATATATATAATATCTCTAAGGTAATTTTCAGTTAATAAAGAGTTAGAGCCACACCTGTTAATTGAAAAGTTTTCTATGCCTCATTGCTAGAGTGAATTCATTTGTCATTGAAAAGTGATGAAGTTATTCTCTGTACATCAAAATTTTGGGAGGGCTTCCCAAAGCTTCTGCATCTTGTTCCAAAGCAGGAGACTTCCAGAACTGACTAGGAGGAGGAAGAAGAAACAGGATGTGTTTGTGAGAGGTTTATAGACGTGAGAGAAGCTGAGGCATTTGGAGAGTTTCAGGGCTGACTAGCTGACAGATATAGTGCTTCTGCAGCTTTGTGTCTTTGCAATAAAAGGTGTTTGTGGGAAATCCTGCTTCCTGCTGTCCCCTTGTTCTGAATGTTCATACTTCTCATTCTTTGGCCCCTTCAAAGTGTGTGAAAGCATGAAGCAGCTCCAGGTTGCAAGATTTGTGATGTAGCCTGACTTCGCCCACAGAGTGAAACAGTGGCCTTGACATCTCTTAAGGTGGGCCTCATTCTATTTTGATTTCCACAGATTTGGCAAAGAAATATTTGCAGATGAGAAGGTGGGAAATAAGGTAGAGCTGATCTCCATCAGTGTCCAGCCCTATTTAATGCTCCTGACTTGGATAAATTGGAGGAAAAGTTAACTCTCATCCATCTTGATTTCTGTCTTTAGTCACCAGTAGAGTTAGGACATCTTGTCTCATCAGAACCAAGAAATGGGCTCTCCTCCCTGTGCTGAGCTCTTCCCTCTGCAGCAGAGTTCTCCCAAGTGTTTCACAAAGAGGTTAAGGCTCAGGCAAGCTTAACCTTATGGTTGTTTTCTGATTTTTATTTTTTTTTTTTTGGTCAGATTGCCATATCAGGCAAGGTTGGGAGCAAGGCAAGGTTCCATCCTCCTCTTGGGAGGATGAAAGAAAGACTGGAGGAACATTGGTAAATAGTGGAAGTGAAAAAGATTTCTCTCTGTATGTAACCCAGACCTAATGGGATTGATGCCCTGTGCATCTCTCAAAAGTTTGTTATAAATGCTTCTTGCAGTGATGTGGAAATGATGACGATGTGTCACAAAACACCTGAAATAGCATTCAAAAGTCATTTGAATGGATGTAGCTTGATCACACGTGAATTCTTCTGGTGAGGCAGGAAGTGGGGCTTTTGCCATGGGTCTGCCATTGGTAGTAAATGCTTTGGGATGATTTAGTTGAACCTTGTGCTCCTCAGCTTCCTGGCTGCAAATGGAGACCATGCAAGTAGGGACAGAGTGTGGCAGGGTAAATATTTATGGAAGAGACAGGGAAGTATTAATGTCATTGAGCAAATCATGGGTAAAACTTCCTCTGCAAGGTGTGTGGCTCTCCATATATGCATTCCACAAAGCTGTTTCAAATTGAAAAAAATATGAGGAAAGCCACTGGGATGATTCAGAAAAAGGATAACTTAACTTGAGAGGAGACTGACTGGCTTGAGAAGGGTGTTTTGCCTTGTAAATGTGCCAGGGCATGAGTGCCAGAAAGAGAAAGTTGCTTCAGCTAAAGCATATTCCTGGTATAAGGATAAAGGGGTATAAACTGGCCAGAGGTATGCTGTCAAAATAATATAAACTAGCTCAGGGCACGAGGACTGAGGTCAGCAAGGGAGGTGGGCTGGATGCATCCATGCTGGTGGGAGGAGCTGGTGGCCAGTGGGGCATGAGCCTGCTGTGGGGCTCCTGGGGAGTGGGCAGCAGCAATGGGCTTTGCCCGAGGAAATTTTTGTAGCCACAAAAATGTCAAAAATTTTTGTGAGCCCTGGGACTGACCAACTGTGTTTGTAACCTGGGATTAGACACCATATGTGGGAAGTAGCTGGGCAATAGTGTTCCTGCAGGAGTGACAAGGGCAAGCATCTGGATAGTTTCAAGAAAGAGTCAGCATTATTAATGTGGCATTATTAATGATGGGATATTTAGTGATGTCAGGGGACTGGGCTTGTTGACCTAGAAAACTCATTTTAGTGTTTTTCCTGGTCCCTCCTGTACTGATCTTCGCATTAAAAAAACCACTCAAAATACCCTAAACCAAAAAAAGTCTACTGATGACATGTCTTGGATATTATCAGCATGATTTTAATCTAGAGAAGGACAAAACCCAGAACAAATAGCTAAGTTCTTCCAGCATGCCAGGAAAATGTATGTAGATCTGTGCCTCCTCACCAACTCTGATGTTAAAGAAAAAACCAAACTCAACAAATCCCTCTTCCTGTTTTTGTGTCCTCTCAATACATCCGCTTGAAATTGTGATGAAATACTGAACTGTTAAGACAAACCTTGTGAGTAATACGTACCAGAGTAGCAGACTTTTTATCCTTTAGGTAATTTTCTATGGCATCATTATCTGGGGCAAAGACTGTGTACATGTTTGCTGCTTCTATTTCATTTGCCAGGCTGTATTGCTGTTGTGAAACACATAGAAACAAATCATAATGACCACTGATTGTCTCATATCAGTCCAAATGCAACCAAAGCAGAGAACTTCCTCTGTTCTTAAAACATTGTGAAAGAAATGTGAAAGCTTACAACGATGTAGCCCCTGAAAATGGAATAATCAGGCATTTGCTCCAGGCGGGCCAGCAACCTCGGCATGACAGAGCTGCGGAGGGGGGTCAGAACCTGGAAAGGGAGCAGATATCCCACATCAGCGTGTGTGCACCTGCTGTGGATCAGATGCAGGACAAAATGCTGTTCTGTGCAAACGCTTTTTTTTCCAAAGGCAGTTAATTATTTTGCACTGCCTGTGGTGCAGAGGAACAAACCCTCCCTTGTGTGGCCGTGTACCTTGTCAATAACGTGTATGACCCCGTTTGTGGATGCGATGTCACCGGCCACGATGTGAGCGCCCTCCACGGTGAGGTTCTGAAAGAGGGCGAGGAGACAGGGTTTTCATTCACATCATGGAGGTGGCGTTTTCCCAGCAGTTCATTCTGTGGATTTCCACACCTTCCTAAATGCTTGCCTAGGGCTCCACCATGGCTCTGCTCACACCAGTCCACACCAGGGGCTGGTTACCCTCTAGGAATCACGCACAGGAGAGGGGGCTTTGGGACTCTCTGTTGTTCCCTGTGTGCAGACTGGCAAAGCCATGGGGTTACTTGCACTGGAGTGGTTACCTGGGGTAGGTGCACTTCCCCACCCATGGGCAGGCTGAACCCTGTGCCAATTCACATCGACTTGGTTCTATGCAGCTTTAAAAGATCCCGTTCATGATTCTTTCCTTGGTGCATGGAAACTGGGGGAACTTTCCCCTCCCTTAATGGGGATGAAGTGTTTAAATGTGCCTTGTGTATTTCCAGAAAATCCTCCTCAGAATACAGAGTTTACCTCATAGAAAGGCTGAGTGGAAAGGGCTGTCAGTTGTAGTTATTTACCTTCAAAAATATCTTCTTGTGATTTAGGACTATTGAGTTGCTTATGTGGAGATGGGTGTGTTATCACTGCTTCCTTCTACCTTCCTGATTCTTTAAAATATGTTATTGGTTTTCCTTGATGCTCTTTGTCTTAATTTAGTTCACACAGGCTGCTCCAGGCAGAAACTGCCCTTTTGCTTGGTTGCAAGATAGTCCAGTGTTTGCGGCAGCTACTGGGACATTAGGAATAAATAATATTGTGGACAAATTTCAGCTAGGTAAAGTGGTGGAGAAAATCAAGCTCATGTTTCTCCCAGAGGGCCCAATATAATCCATCTATTCCCTTAATTTTATTACATGGTCTTTTTTTAAATATAACACCTGTGTGGTTTTGTAATACAAGAAAGTCAGTGGCAGTGATGGTCAGGGTTTAGTGTATGACACCGAAATGGTTTGCAGGTCATCTCACCCCATTTTCTTTCGACAAGTGTAGGAATTTGCTCTGTAGCGATGTTGGCAGCATGTCAGAGGACGATAAATTCTGGAAATCAGCAAAGCTGTAAGCTCCTGTCAGTACATGATACCTAAAGGAAAGTAACTGGATTTGAAGGTTTGGTATTTTCTCTCTCTTTTTTTTTTTTTTTTCCCCCCAGATAAATAAGCTTAGTGTGTCTAAAACCATGGTTTTTAAATAGGAATTGTTTGTATTATACCTAGTTCAGCTGTGTTCTGATCTTAGTTTGGCCTTTAAACATTTCTGGCATAATACAAATAATGCTTTGCTTCCAGTGGACTTGCTACAGAGATTTATACTGCTGTAACAAGAAGGGGAATCCTACGTCCTTCCTTTAAAATCATAAAACCTGTCTTGCTCTAGTGGCTTCAAACCAAAGGCTTGTTTGACATAAAAAGAAATAAATTAAAACAACCAACCAACCAACCAACCTCCCAAACAAATAACATACTTCAGTAGAGTTGGAATGTTACTTTTTGACATCCAAAAGGCTTTCTCTTCTTCATCCATGTTTTCAATTGCTTGCAGAGAGGGCACGAGGACAGTTAGATTAGAGGCGGTGGATAACACTGAGTTTATCTTGGCCTCCTGCATGAAAGTAAAGAGAGTAAAATAATTCATCCTCAGGACAGTCTATAAATAGCAGCTGGTGACTTCTTAGCAAGGTGGAGTATGTGACGTCCTTTGTGACCAGCCTGGAGAGGAAAAACTATTATACTGAGCAGTGACTTGAACCAACAGTACTTTGAGCTGTACAAAAATGGTCAGAGGGAGTCTATTTTTTTAACACAATAGATTGCTAGCATTTAAAGGGCAGAAACAATGCTCAAGTCAGAATTGTTTTTTATTATGAAACACATAACTTGTCTCCTACAAAAGTTAGTCTGTCTCATGGATTCTGTATTATGCACTTGAATATTGAAAAATAAACAAGATGATGAATACTAATAGTTACTGATAACTTCAAGTAATTTACTCTTACAGAGCACTCCATGCTATTTAAAAGATAGAAGGACTATGGACTGTGAAATAAGAAACTCCCATGACACAATGTTCCCATTCCAAAGAGGACTATTTAACATGGCTGGGATTTTTCAAGATGTCCAGGACTTATTTGTGCCCACTAGGCCTACAGTGGAGCTTGCTGCTGACAGCTCTAATTTTAGGTGGGGCTTGTCAGCTCTGTAGTGTGCATGAATTGATTCATCTTCCATATGTTTGTGTCTGCCTTAAGGATGGAGAAAGCCTCCACTGGAGAAGATTTTTCCAGTTGTGTGGATTTTTTTGTTTTTGTGGAGTGAAAAAAGGAGAGCAAAAGATTTGAGCGTGATTTTGCTGTAGATGAGATTCTCCAAACTTTTCACAGGCTCCACAGCTTGCCATTTTCAATGCTGTAAAACTCAGGGGAGCAATATGAGTATAGGTTGTACCTTTTTGCAGCTCGTATGCTGCCTGGGAGCTGCTCGTTTTGGACAGTCCTTCATTACCCATATTGGGTTTTAAATCAAGAAGGGAATCATCTCCCTTAAATAGCTGGGAATTTTGTCTCTGTTAAGATAATTTTTCTTTCTAGCCATCATCCCAGCCACCTTCCAAATATTTAAATATAGAAATAGCAACACTCTTCCCCATCTCATCCTTTCTGACCAGCAAGAAAAATATTTGGTTATAAAAAGTGGTAAACATCACATTCCTGTTCAACTATGAAATTAAAAACCTCACAGATGGATCTATCTCCTTATTTTGCTCATGTTTGTAGTTACCGTTGTTTAGTTTGATACTATTTCTCTGAAGTGTAGCAGAAATTTCCACATCGCTGTTTCAATAGATTATATGGAATCTGCCCTCTGATTTTCCCCCTCATTATCTAAAGAGCTCACTAGCAGGTGAACAGCATTTCTCATTGTGTCCATTTCTTTAAATTCTTAAGTTGCTCTATACAGTGTCCAGTGCTGCAGCCTGAGCTCACGACCAGGCAGATAACTGACTTGAATTAGCCACATTAGCTTCTCTTTCAAGCAGTTCCCTGAGGTGTTTGTTGTAATTGTGTGCTTTAATGATCTCCAAGCCATCTAACTTTGAAAAGCATGAAAGCAACTAATGTGCTGTGACTTCTCCTTCTGATGCTTTTCATTAACACATCACTGTTCTTTTTTGTTCGCCTTGTATTTGCTATACACTTCCTATATTTAGGTTTTAAGCTCCTTGTGGGAGAAACAGGTTTTGATCTTTATTCCTACAGTGCCAATCATAGTGGGGTAGGACCTCTAATGTTACTGCTGCTTCAGTAATAGATGATAACATGAAAATAGAAAGTAGATGGTGACAATCCATCTATCCAGAACTTTGGTTTGTAAAATTTAATTTGGTGTTTCTTCCATAATCTGGAGCCATACAAGTTAATCTCTTCCTTCAGTGAGGTTGTTCGGCTTGGAGAAGAGAAGACTCCAGGAAGAACTTTTTCAGCCTTTCAGTACTTAAAGGGAGCTTATAAGAAAGACAGGGCAGACTTTTTAGCAGGACCTTTTTCAAAAGAAAACTGAAAGAAGGTCGATTTAGATTAGATATGAAGACTTTTTTTTACGATAAAAGTGGGAGAGGTTACCCAGAGAGGTGGTAGATACCCCATCCCTGGAAACATTCAAGTCAGGTTGGACGGGGCTCTGAGCAAACCTGACCTAGTTGAAGATGTCCCTGCTCGTGGCAGGGAGGTGGACTAGATGGCTTTTAAAGG
Source organism: Chiroxiphia lanceolata (assembly GCF_009829145.1). Lineage (NCBI taxonomy): Eukaryota > Metazoa > Chordata > Aves > Passeriformes > Pipridae > Chiroxiphia > Chiroxiphia lanceolata. Next base: position 55,941,374 of record NC_045641.1, read on the forward strand.
TCCCTTTCAACCCAGACCATTCTGTGATTCACTGTGACTCTATGTACCTTGGTCAAGCCTGCCAGACTGAGTTTTTCCCCCTCGCTTGCTGTGGCAGCAACACGCTGATCACCCACACACTCGCATTTTCCTGCCATGGGCACAGTGAAAATGGTGAGGGTTAGGCCTTTGTCCACTGAATGAGAGAAGTTGCAAGGAGCCACTTGGGGGTAAGTTCAGTCTCTGCTTGCACCATGATGCTGTTCATCTGCACCACAGTGTATTTACATACAAAGCTAGTCATGGCTTACGTGACCCCCTGCCTCAGAGAGGAGGCTTGTAACTAGCTCTGTGGAGCCTCCTTGCTTGCCTGAATTTGGGTTCAGAATTTGTTTTTCAGGTAGAAATATGGAACCAGATGATCAACCCCTCCATGAGTGGTGGGATAGGTACTCTGATGCCTCTCCAGAGCTGCAGCCTCTGTTCTCTGATGGCAATATTGCTGTAAGGTTCCCATTCCTAAAGGTTACAAGGCTTACGTATTTCTGCAAACTGGAACATACTAAAAAAATTAGGCATGAAGTATACTTACATTAACCCACCGGTTAAATGCAGCTGCTTCTGACAGAGTAGATAGCTCCTGTTTGGAAAGAGGAAGAGAGAGTAATGAGCAGCTAAGCTGTAATTAGCTGTACCAAAGTACTCTTGCCTGTGGTGTAACCCACTGTGTTTGGCCTGGCTGATGTGACATGGAGGAGGAGGTTTTCAGTGTGTCTGAAAAGGGAAGACATCAGTGTTTTTCTAATTCTAATACTTTCTGGTGATGGAAATGGTGAGTTACCAACTCTTGAAAATCAGGCTGATGATTGCTTAGGTGTATTAAGTGTATCTGACCTTGGTGCGTATTGTGTACTGACCCCAGGCTAAATGTTAATTTTCAGGGCTTCTAAACCTAAATCTTTTCTTAACTCCATGCAAAATTAATTAGAATTTATGTTGTTTTGTTTGGTGTTTGTACAGCATCTTACATATGCTGCAAGTAGATAGCCTTTATTCTGCCACAGTACTTAGAACAGAGATAGATGATAATATGAGCAGGGGTGGCAGACAGTGCTGAAAGCCATGCAAGATTATTGCCAGCGGCTGAGGCAGAGGACACTTTCATTTTTCCTACACTGTTAAATGCATATATATTTCACCAATTTACTTGCTTTTGTTTTATCTGCCTGTGGGTCAGCATGGTTTGTTCCAACATGATAAATTGATCATTTCCACTTAGAAATACTTCAGGGCAGAATTTCAGAAGAGCTGACTGCTTGCTGCTTCCAACTGGGAGGTGAGTGCTTAGCACTTTTGCAGGTTTGGACTCTGGGATTGGCAAGAAATACACTCGGATTCCTTAAGCTACTTTCCAAGCTGTGTTTTTAAACACAACAGATCATTTATGTATCAGGCAAGTGTTTCCTGCTGGAAGACTGTTTGCAGATAGCAGTGATGGGCATCATATTTTTCTAGCTGTTTATAAAGGCTTTGCTATCTCTCTGGTTAAGATCCAGCATGAGAACTGTGCAGTAGATCCTGTGCTCAGAGAAAGTGACCATCCTACTTACGTCTGCAGCATTTCCATAGCATATTGTACCATCTCCTTCGTAGCCCTTTGGACACACACACTTCCAGCCATGAGAAAACTCAAACTGACAAGTTGCCTTTGAACCAGAAAGAGAGAGAATTTGTCAGATACTCAGGAGACCACTCAAGAGCAAGAATGGCCTGTAAAGCCTCTTACTGGAACCCATTTATATACAAACACAAACTTACAAAGGATGTTTGTACCATCTTCCGTGGATGTCCTCAGTCTCCTATAGGACACACTCCATCAGCCCAGGGCACTAACTTCCTCACCTACCCACCCTGCACTAAATCTGTAGGAATCCAAACTCTTGTTCCACCTTTCTTATTTCCTCCCTACATAAACTGGACCCTATTCCTTCATCCAAATATGACAGACTTATCCTCTGCTCCCCAGTACTCCTCACTTTAGCTCTGTCCTTGTGCCCCCCCCCCCCCCCCCCCCGCACTAGTGTGGCTCTTGCAGGCACTACAGGACACAGCAGAGCACATACAGCTACTGATACAGCTGACAGATGCCCGGGGAGAGATGTGTGACTTGGGTAAACATCCCAACAGTCTGGTGCATTCAAGTTGTAGTTGCTGGTAGAGAAGCAGCATTTACTTATACCGAGCTCGAGATAATCCTTCTGTGCAGGCAGATTTGGGAGCAGCCCTTGCAGTCTGTCCTCAGCTCATGTACCATACTGACATGGTTCGCATAGCATTTTTGGTGCTTGTAGCACTACCTGGAAAATGCTTTCTCAAACAGAAATTGCAGGCTTGAAATGGCAAGTAAATTCTATGGTGTGCGCAGGAGGTGAGGTGTGATATGTATCTGAACACTTTGTTCAGGGAATGATAAATTACTCACCAGATGATGGCATTTTCCATTTTGTTCCAGGCACGAGTTTATGGGTGTGCACTCAATTCCATTCCCCTGAAATCCATCCTTACACTTGCAGTCATTCTGTCATTTCAATGAAACACAGCAATTAATTAAAATGATTAAAATAGTGTGCATATTCTAGACATGGTGAATTAGTTTCTCTGTGTTTCTGTGTAGCTTAGCATTGACTTCAGTGGAATGACGCTGATTTAATATCTCCAGAAGACCTTTATACCTGACATCTACTAATGTATTTACTGAAGAAGTATTTGCTGCCATGGTATCACCACGTAGGAAGGAGAGAGGACTGGGATAAGAACTGAAGGAGACTGCTTTAAGTAGAGAGCACGGTGTGGAAATGACATCGTAGCTGGGAGGGAGGGGAGGATTTGGGGAAGAGAACAGATAAGGAAGCAGAGCAAAAGGGTTGAGGACTAGCACCGAAGATGGCAATGAATGTGAGATGTGAGGACCTACCTGACCCGGCCCAACGTATATGCAGGTGGCATTTTCGTGGCACCCTGCCGCGATGGGTAGCAGGCAGTTGTTGATGGCTGAGCAGTCCCTTCCATCGCCTGTCCATCCTGCCTGGCAAACACACATGTGCTCTCCTGGGCCTGTCTGAATGCACTCAGCCTAGGGGGAGATGCAGAGGCATCAGTTCAGGACAGTTAGGTAGCATCTGGCTTCAGGTGCAAGGCCTGTCTAAGCCACAGTGACCCTGCTATCTGGGGAAAGAACCTGGAACTCCAATGAACATCGTGACTCTTCTGCAAAAGTTTCTGGCCCCACCTTCCCCTCTGCCTACTTTTTCATGGTGTCAAGCTCTGTGGGGAAAGCACGTACTTACATTGATATTGCAGCCACCAGGGTTTAAAGCAGCACAAGGATCAACTTTGCTGCAGCTCAAGCCATCTCCCTCATAGCCAGGTTTGCAAACACAGCTACAGAGACAAGAGGAGGAGGGAGGCGTTAAACGTGATAGGACAGCTCTAAAATAAAGTGATTGTTTTCCACTGTAACATGCTATTTATAGGCAGCTTAAAATTGGTAACCTTGGATTCATGATGCAAGTAGCCTAAGTGCGTACATTATGTTTTTTTCCAAAATGTTGACTGGGTTAATTGAGTCAAATCAGGGATTCATTCTCTGTGTATGAGATGGGGAGTGAAATTAATTCTGAGCTGATATGATCATTGCAAAGTTGAGCTAATGGCTCTAAATTATTTATGAACTGGCTACGTTCTTTCTTTCAGTGATGCTGAAAATAGCTCTCTCTCTGAAACGTATGCAAGACAACTGTTTGCCTGGGTCCCCTCCCCCAGGATTAACCTATATTGGAGGGAATTACTTAAGCCCTCGAGTTTGACAGCATCCCCCATTCTGCTTTCTGCAGTGACTCATTATGAATACACTGCATCAAGAGTCAAACTTGCTGCATCCGAAGGTGAGCTTGAGGCAAGTGCAAGGCAGCTGCAGCAGTAACAGAGGTTTGTAACCAGTCCTGTCAGGACTAGGGAACCTGTGCTGAAGTCTGCAGGGCTGTGGCATGCAAAACTTGCCTGAGCTGACCAGAGTGAGATATCTATCCCCAAACTGCTTGAGAATTCCATTGTTTTTCAGCAAGGCTCAAACTTCTAAATCACTAAGGGATGGTTAGAAATAAGGGGTTCCTAAGAATCTATGTAGATATTGGTAGGAAGGTAAGAAGGATCAGATCGGTGTGCATCTATCTTTCAGTGTTAAGTATAAGGTACAGGACAGGGTATTGAGATCTCTTAATTACTATCTTGCAACTCAAGGTCAATGTGGTGCATGATTATGCTTATTTGCAGCATAGCAGTATTGTAGTGGCTGATGTTTGTGTACTGCTGCCAGGGACTGTTTTGATCAAGCAAATGGCAAAGAGCTGCAGCATAGTTAATATTACTTTGATGAGAGTTACTGACTTACCTCACTGTGCCATCACTAATCTGACAGTCTGCATGTGCATGGCAGAGATGTAGGGAGGGGTCACAGGGAACAATCTGCTTATCACAAAGTTTCCCTGTGTATCCAATTCTGCATGATCCAGGAAGACAGATCCCATTGCTGTCTATTCGATTATCACACTTCCCATAAATGCAGAGGCAGTCTATTAGAGATAAATTACAGTGTGCAATTCCATAGTGGTAAAAGGCATTTATCCTTACATAGCATTTCTTATGAATCAGATCCTCCTATTTCTTCAAGAATCTAAACTTTTGTATTTTTTAAGTCTCACTTTGATGGGGGACTTAGTGTCTATTAATCATATCCATGTCTTTTCATGTGTGTTTTATGGGTAATTATTTAAAACCCATTGTATCTTTACAGTGCACTTATCTATCAATGAATTTCAAAGTACTTCAGCAAAGTAGTATCAAAAGGCTATGTTTTAGGCTATTAAGTTTGAAGTTACCAGTTGCACAACTTTTGGCGTACTTTCAGTGATATGGGAAGCCTTCGAATACTGAACCCACAATCCTACAGATTGCACAGTGCTGGGCTGGTACACAGAGCAGCAGCACTTTGTTGTGACTGGGCTAATTAATGCTGCTGGGAGGCACAGCAATGTGCCCAAAGGACACAGTAGGTAACCTCTGTGTATTCCAAAGCAGTGCCAGTGGTGACTAGTTAAGCAAACACTTATTACTACAGTGGGACAGGAGCTTAAAAAATTTTCTTATGGAATTTGTCTCTCAGCTTTTTTCCAGTTACCTCTGAACCTTCAAGTGAGCTGTGCTTCATGAATGACAGGCTGTCTCATAGCAAAAAAGGCTATAAGTTATTTTATAGAGGGGGGATATATGTGTGTTTGATATTGTATATATTGTGGACTCTCAAATGTATTATGATTTGACTTATCTGTCAGTATATGAAAGGTGACTGTAGAACTGAAAACTATTCAATAGATCAGAAATTATTCAGTAAGGAGGATTACTAAGTGGCCCTAAATACCATCTGTTTATAGATCTAGTTGTTCTTAGATTACATATATTTGTCATTGCTGGCAGAATCTGTTCTGTTGTGGGCCAGACCACAGATGGGAACAGAATAGCAAAGATTTTCTTTTCTATTACTTATGTGAAGGACACAAAAATTAAAAGAACAGTAAATAAGTAAAAAGTAAGCTATGCCCCCTGCAAAAGTCCCAATTAAGTCAATGAGAAGATTTACACTGACTGTACACTTATGGTGTATCCCATAAGAAATAAAGTACCCCAGAGACATCTTGCTCATCCACCACAGGGACTATTTAGTGATCAGTTAATTCCTACCTACATAATGTTCCTGGGGTGCAAAAGAAATAGCCCAAGCTCTTACACTGAGGATGTGCTGCTGTACTTACTTTTGTCACACTGAGGTCCATATTTGCCAGGGTCTGAGCAGAACTGGCAGTGTGAGCCCTGAAATGCCTCAGTGCAAATGCAAGTCCCATTTCCATCCAGGCCATCCATGCACTGTGATATGGAAAAGTGGTGATTGCTACATATAAATTAAAATAAATCTTTACCCTTACCCCAGAGAAGAGACTATATGCCTGTACATATTATGACTATGATAGACTCTCAGGAAGTATCTCAGATTTGATGACAAAGGTGTTTCAAAGCAAAAGTTTTCCTTATGCTTTTCCTTTGCTGCTATATATTCTGCCTTCCTTTACAATTTTAAGGTGAGAATAGTGAGCTGGGTCATTACTCTGTGCTGTGCAAACTAAAACAATGGGAATGGACCATGCAGCGTTGCCTGTATGCCGTATGTTGGAACCCCAAAAATCTGCAATTTGGACATCTGAGAGGGGACCAATTCGTTTTCCCTCCTCTGTATGATGAACCTGAAATTCATGGTCATAAATGAAGGGGACAGCTCTTGTAGAGCCCAACATTCCAGTTCTGCAGAAGGGCTTCAGGGACTTTTGGGACACAGCCTGTCCTTCCTCCCTTGGAGTGTAGGGTGCTGCCAGATGCTCTTCTTACCTGCCCATTTCCTGAGCAGGGTTTGGAGAAACCTCCTGGACACGGACTGCAGCCAGGGCCAAAGAAGCCTTTGCAACACTTCGGTTCCTGTGAAATAAAGCAAATATCCTCTTTTACAGTGCCTTAGTGCAGAGGCAGTACACAAAACCCAACTCTCCATCGTGTTTTGGCCCTCTGGCATAGGCCCATAGGGATAACTGGCTCTGAAAAGGATTGTGTTGGACCAGAACCACCTCTGTGATGGCCTTGTTAAAACTAGGTAGGGTGCTGGCAGGCACAGGCCACCAGATCCTTCTCTTGTTCTTATCAGACTCGTCACTGTCAGAAAACCCTGTCCTGTCCCCACGTACGAACATGTCTGTGTGTGTCTGCTTGTATTGTGTGCACTCTTACATTTGCCAGTGGGAGTGCAGTGCAACTGGGAGACAGGCAGTCTCCTTTGCATCTGAGATGCTGTGACAGCCAGACACGTTGCTTTGATCTTCCTCCTTCCCCCCTGCACCAGTGTGGGATTTAGCCACCACACAGCCCTAAATGGCTTTTTTAACTGCGTCTTTTATTTTATTCATGAATTGGCTGCTTGGTCTGTTTATTTATCAAGGGCACAGAAAGTGCATTAGAAAAAACCTCATTTATGTGTGTGATTCAAGGGAAACAGGGATTAGCAAAAGGCTTTCAAAGCTTACAGTTTGTAGACTTATCTGCTTGTTACTAAGCAGCACTCACAAAGTGCAGAAGCCTATTTAGGAGCCCCAGGAGCTGGAAAGGTGTAAGTACTTCTTAGAGGCTAATGAACTCTGTGAGAACTAGACTTGTCAAGCAGCAGTTGGACCCCAGTTCTCGTTTCCCATTCATTGTTATCCAATATGATGTGAAGTCCTGGGACAAGAGAAGAGACCCAGCTGTTCTGTTCTTCATGGGTGAAGCTGTAGGGGGCAACAAACACATTTGGGCTTGCAGCCCTATCTGAAAACTCCTGCAGAGTATGAGTGCGTTCTTGTGAATAATGTGAGACAGCTAAAAAACCTCTCTGGAATTTGTCTGATATTTAGCTCTAAGATCTACAGTAGCTCCTCTCAGCCTGCTGTATGGAAGTGTATGGAAGCTACACGAACAACTCCAAACACCTCTCAACTCCAAAAGGAAAGTTCAGAATGTATAAGGCAATATTTTGGAAAAAGAGCCTTTCCTTAAGGAACCATAACTCTATACCTTTATTGTTATATTGCAGTCTCTAGCGCAGCCGATTTTCTGAAAGGTTGGGTGTTCAATAATGCACCTCCGTTTTGAGAAAGGCTGGAATGCACACAAAATGGAAGCATTAGTTATTTCTAAGCAACATAACATTCTGTGATACAGTCTTAATATCACCACATAATTTAACCTGAGAACAAAGCACCCTGCAAGTATTTTATTTTAAAATTTTATTAAATTATGTATTTTTTCCTAATATGAACTTCCTTTTTAATGTTACTGGATACTGACTTATAGGACTACTACCAGTGAATTTTTTATAACATGGGGAATAAAATTCCTGTGGTAACTAGACTTGAATTTTGTATGTGGAGAAACACGTAGCCAGATTTGCATCTCTTAGATGCAAAGCAGATGGAAGATTTTCAATCCTTACTGAACCTGTGTCTGCAGACTGTTACTTCAGGGACGAAGCTTAATCAAAAGGAAATTTTTAACAGATGTGAGGTCTATTTTAAACATATCCAGTTTGCTAATTCTCAAAGCATCATCATAGTGATTCTCATTCCTCACGTCTCCCGCTGAAATAGAACTTCACCTGACAAACAAGTCAGAGCTTCTGTGAAGTGCACGAGGGGTCTTGCAACAGCAAACAAAATAATGCTGGAATTACCTGATAATCCTGTCATTGCCAAAAAGACATTAAAGTACCATCTATATTTGTATTTTATTCAGTCCCCTGTATTCATATCTGGTTCTTTTGATCACTATTTTTTGGGAGAGCGGTAATCAACATATGGGGATGCCTTTCCTCTATGCATTTTGTACAACTGGTGAATCTACCAGGAAATGTCACTTACGATGGGCTTTGAATCCTGTGGGCAGTGAGCCAATGACTGCGATAAACACCCTGCACAGACACCCTAGATGGAAACAATAAGGATAGTAATTTGAAAAGGTATACCAACTGCTGAGATACATACTTATGAATGATACACCCTGTAAATTTTAAGAATATCTGTTCTATGACTTAAGCATGATTTTGCATCCAAAGAGCAGCAGCAGGGCTATATCTGCTGTCTCTGACTTCTGTGGAGTGGTTGTTCACTTCTGCCTTCCCCTTCACATCTCCATTTGTCCTTCCTCTGCTCCCTTCTTTTAAAGAATGTGAAGCTTCCTCAACAGGAACACAGGGACATGAATGCACTAGTGTCCTTTACTCAACTTAGTATAGCAAAGAACTAATATTGTCTGAGAATCTAGTGCAATCTGCACACTTAATTCTATGAGGGTTTTTTATTTCTTCCTGGAAAATCAAAAATTAGTTGAGTCTTTTATACAGACAGTGCGAACAGAAATTTGTCTTGTGTATACATGGTGAAGAGAAAAATAGTCTTTGCTCCCACATCATAGATCCTGTACTCCACTATGATCCAGTGATATATAGCTAATTTTATGTTTTCACCTTTTGGTTGCCTTTCCCACTAGCTAATTTATCACCATGTGATGGTGACAGTGACTGGCAATTACATCACTGAGGAGATATAAACTCCAGTGGCAGTTTTAAAGGTGAATCTTCTACAAGCTCAACACGCAGTAACTTCAGAGAGGTTGAGCCTTTCAGAGTGTGGATATGGAGTTTATCAGAGCTGTGGTGCTTGTAACTACCAATGTTTTGGTTTTCAATAAAGTTAGCATAAAACCTAGAGCCAGCATCCAATGTGTTTTGTAGTCATTGGACAAGAGGCCATGAAGCTGAATTATGGCATTTTCCCTACAGGTTTTTCACTGTAGCTGTGGGGAAAGAATCAGGTACTGGTTTGGATTTAGTAGTCCCTCATGTTTTACAGCACTTACAGGAACAAAGGACCATACTTACAAAAGCATTTGTGCACCAAATTGTTGAGGTACCGATGCCACTATTATGTTTTAAAGGTTTGTGAGTCAGATGTATTTTGGCAAATACATTTGGACATTACAAAAGCTTTTTTACAAGCTGCATAGTCATGCCTGAAGCTGACTTAGGCTCTTGCCTTCCTCTGTGCTTCTGAAAATCCCTGCAAGTGTGTCTGCTCCTTTAGAACTTAAAACTCCAGTTGATTGCTGTGAACAGTGTTCCCCTCTGTTGGTGTTATGCTCAGTGCCATTTGCTGTCACCTATTTACTCCCTTTCTCTGCCTGGAATGGCCTCAACCACTGACGTGTACCTGCTCCCTCCTTTTCCTGAGGATGGGCATCTTGTCTCTCTCTTCTGCCATGTCACAGCGAAGGACAGAGAAAAGTGTCTGCACTTCCATGCAAGGCCAATCTGCCTATTTTCAGTGTTCCATTAAGATACTGTCCTTGCACTGAAGTAATTGAAGCATAGATATATATTCCTCTCTATCAAATCTGCCACAGGGGCCATGCTCTGGGAGGAGGTGGAACAGAGAGGTGGGGTCAGCTACTAGTTCATTGTTCAGACCACCTCCTGTCTGAGGTCATCAGAATTGGCCACAGTCCACATACTGGGCAGGTACTGCAGACCTGTTGTCCCTCCTGTGCTCTTTGTGACGTTCAGAAAAAGCACTGCTGTCCTTCAGTTAGACTCAGATGAAGCCTTTAGAGTTCTGGTATGGTTACATGGATACGGATGCCTTAGCCTAATGGTATCATCTTTAGGGATGTAAAGTTCTTGTGAATGTGTATACCTACCAGTTCCTACAAGGTTTGTGCCTTTTAACTCTTTGAATACAAGCAGTATTTCTGAGGTGGTGTTATTCCTGTTTTCTGAGAGTGATGAAACTGCTTTGTGCAAAGTAAGAAGTGCCAAAGCCATTGCTCCCTTCTGGTGTTCTCCCGGCCAGCAGTGTTCTGCTTAAAGCCTTGAATAAGTGGTTGTACCTTAAACTACGCACGAAACTTTCAAAGTTGACAGGAGTGCCTAACTTGAGTTTGGGGAATAATTTTTGCGACCGTTTGTTTTTTCTTTAAACAATTTTTTTCTCAGTGTTACTTCAGGATTGATTGATGCTGAACTTAATTTTTAAGTAGTTTTTTGGTCAGGAATTCAGATTACCGAAGTTTTCTGGGTGGAGATTGCTTTTTGTATCAGAGATTGCTGCTTGGAGCTCTGCCTGGTTTATGATTATATTGCACATGCAGCACTTTGTAGTTACCGCCAGAGGTAATAGATTGTTACTGCCAGTGTTTTCTTCGTTACATTTTGATGCTGTCCAGCTCTTCTGGGAACCTCTTTCAAGGCTGTGGTTCTGGACTGTTGTAAATTAAGCCAGTAAATATTTTCCTTTTGTACCGGAACTGTTACTGGCCCAGACATGTGCTTGAACATGGTCCAATAACAGCTCACTGGAGCCACGCTCACTGCAAGCGAAAAGCTCCGTCTGATACTCTGTTCTCTTACCAGAAACAGTATCTGAATGTTACCAAATAAAGGCCTGTACTGTGTTACCTAACTGAGCAAGGTATGTCAAAATCCACCCTTTTAAAGATGAAACAGTTTTGTTTCTGAAAGAAAGGGGGGAAAGCTAGGGGAAATTTTGGCTTCTGAAAATAACACATTCCTAATATACAAATATAAAATTAATCATTATGTTAATATTTTAATTTGCTGTCTCCTTTCCCTGCATATTTAGTAGAAGTGAAAATATTGTTCTAGAGTAGTTTCCCTGAGAACTTGACACTGCTTCCATGTACTTGTATGTACAGATGGAATTCAGGAACTGGAAGACAGAGTTGGATTGGAGAGATGTTTTTCAAAGGGCTACTGCAACAACTAGCTTTTTTGAAATGGTGTAGAATATGTTCATATGAGTTCCCTATTTGCATCTGTGCAGTACTGCTAGGCTGGTGGCTGCATGTCATTGATATATTAATTTCCCAAAATACCCCTTTTTAATGAATAATATCAGAGAAAGCTATTAAAGAAGCTAGAGTGCCTTGAACAGTTAAGAGCTACCAGTTCATTATGATTCTCTTACCTTTGTGACTTGACTTCTTGTCTCATCACACCGATGTGGTAGAATTGGAACAATTGTGGGTGGGATAAGAACTCCCTCAAGAGTATAAATACGACCATTTTTTGCAACAATATCTGTTTCTTCCATTTTTTCTCCACTCACCAAGACTTGTCCCTATGAAACAATACATTATCATTAATAATGTTCATAGCTTCTCAATTTCTGATAATTTAATTTAAAAAAAATTAAATTACTTTCTATTCTTGCTTTTTTTTAAAATTGGCTATCTGATTTTTATCATGCTTGTTTATGCAAGAAGCACACATACATTGTACATTTTCTTGAATATTGATCTACAGCAGAGGTATCAAAAATTTTATTATGAGTATGCACTGTTAGCCTGTGGAACTGGTGATTGATAGACTGGCCAAAATGAGAAGACTACTGATGACTCCAGGCACTGATTTTAGAGGGCATAAACATGCTTTAGTACTCTCTCTGGCAAAGGAGGAGGCAGAAAAGTGAGAGAATCTGGGATCTATGTAAATTTACATGAGAAAAAAAAAAGTCTTCTTTCTGCATTTATTCCTGCAACTGCTCTGCCTTCACAGGAATTTTCATAGGTGCATCTCTGCTCCAGGACAGAAGGAAGCTAACATAATAGATGAGTTTGGTTTTGCAAAAGTACTGAAAAATTAACACCTTTAAAAATGTATTCACTGGGTACATCAGAATCAGAAACTCTAATAGTAAAGAGAATTAAAGAATATCTTTGTGTGCACTGAGAAGTGTTTAAAATAACTAAAACATGTAACAGAATGATTTAAAATATTTTAAGTAGATTTTAAATTTATAAAAAATTTATGCAGAGTATAAATGAGGACCATTCCTGGACTGGGGCTAATCATAAGGGAAAAAACCCTGCAGGCTGTCCTTATATACCAGTTATTTCCTCTGCATCCTTTATATTACTAATGGTAACAGCAGGTGGGAGTGGCAAGTTGAAAATTTCTGCCTCATTGTAGCAAGAAATTCCTCTGCTAATGTTCCCCCTTCCCCCTTTTTTTATTCCCCCTGCATGTGAACAGTTGCCTCAGTCAGAGTGAGATGTTCACAGGTGCAAGCTGTGACTTACAGTGCTGGTCCTGTTAAAATAAATGAACTGCTTTGCCATGCTTCTGATGTGCTCTATTGAGACAAGGCTGGCAACCTCGAGCTGAAATGAATATAAATTGATTGAAAGAGATGTAATAACATTACTTTTTTCAAATCCAGAAAGACCTTCTCTGGGGTGAGGAAATGACCCTATTATCAATGTGAGCAGCCCTTGCATTGACTAACCTGCTTGTATAACAAAGTTAGTGCCATTAAATTATGACTGAGCTTGCTGGTTGCTGCGTGTGAAGAGCTTGGTGCTCAAACGAATATTAATTTTTCTTCTAATTATAGCAACCAGTCTAAGTAGAGTTAACACTTCTCCCTAAAAATAGCCCTCTTTGTATCCACAGACCACTGTAGAAATGGCGGTGCTGGTATCCCATGAAGGTACACTTTCAAAAGAGGATCTCATGTCTCTGTTCCCTCTGATCCCAGTCTATACTGGGAGTGGCCTCCACCTCAGATGCTCTGAGTGGGACCCTTCAGTAAAAATACAATCACTTCTTTCCTTCCTCCCCCACGACAGTGACTGGGGTGGGAATGAACTTCCACCTGGGAAAAATGGGGGGCTTGCTTAGAGTCTGAAAAACAGAAGACTAATTTTATCAGAATAGGCTCAGAGAGAGCTTGATTTTGATGGCAGTAAGTACTTTTCCTGCTATTCATGCCTGCAGTCCTGACAATACCCCCTGACAGTGGTTCATGCTCTTACACTCTGGGTCAGTAAAGCAGCTGCGCTCACCTCAGTATTGGAGACAATGTGGTATCGGACAAGTTCCAGCAGCTTCCATGAACCCTGCCAATGCAGAAAAGAGGTTGTTTTAGCCCAAACGGAGTCACACAAACCCAGCCTGACCTGTTGAGAGGCCATGGTGAAGAGAACAGCACCACTGGCAGGTGCACAAGAAATCCCTTGTCAGTGGTGGCGCTCAGCTTGTGGTATGCACCCTGACATTCCATATCCTCACTCCTACCTATTATTTTGACACGGGCCTTCCATGATTTGCATGTGTGTTGGGAGAGGCAGGAGGTGTCTGGGGGACAGGACACCAATATCCACCTCCTGGGAACCCACCAGCAGTGTCTCCCATGCAGTGGGGCCCTTGTGGCATCTTGACTGTTCCCACCAAGGGTGACACCTTTCAGGAGAGGGTTTGGGGCTTTGCCATGTGGCTGTCTGGGCAAGAGCAGAGGACTGGGGGCCTGGTGTGGAGGATCACTGTCGCTATATGTGATGGGAGACCCCAAATCCCCTTCCTCTCTAGGCGTTGTCTTGATCTTTTAATTGTTAGAGATGGCTTTAAACCTTGGTCATAGGAGCTTAGTTTAGATGAACACTGGACAACATATGTATGCATCTCCTATCTGAGAAAGATTTGCGTTATAGAAAGATTATACCTGTGCAGAAAGCAGGTAATCCAGAGCCTCAGCTTTCATATTATTCAAAGCCTCATTACTTGGAACAAAGACTGTGTAAGGCCTGTTGTCCTGCTGCAAATCCATTCCCAGACCAGTTTTCTGTTTTGGTTTAAAAATGAAAGTGAAATTACATATTAATACTGAATAACACCTGAAATAGCTTTATGTAATTGCTTTTCTGTATCCTTACCTCTATCAAAGATGTAAATTGGCTGTATCTTCCATTATGTTTAAGTACTGACACTATGGTTTCCTGAAATAAGATTTGTTTTAGTTGGGAACATGGAACAAAAGCCAGTTCTTATAAGACACTTCTTGAGTTACTGTGCAAGTCTCAGTTATTACAGATTGAACACATTTCAGTTTCCTTTTTATTTAGGTGGTTGGTGGTGCCTGGAAATGGCTTGTCTTGGTACTACAGTTAGAGTACTCTACTACGATTAGAGTTTGTCATTGTCCTGTGTAGTCACAGAAAAAAAAAGTGTGCATATGGGGAAAGGGTTATTATCTCTTCATTCCCAGTGTGAAAGGGTGGAGGAATAAAATATTTGCAAAAACACCATATAAAGAAGTGAACTTTTAAGGAAGTGTGATAAGCACATCACCAAAAACCCCAAAGTATCCAAAATCACCGGGTTTTATAATATTAGCCTTTTGTGGGGGAGGAATTGCAACTTTAAATACAAGTCTTGCCTGATATCTGTTCAGATGTCCCTTCTTTTAGTATGCTTTTCAGGAATTCAGTGAAATTCACTGATTATAACTGCCAGTTTTCCAAAGAACCATTCAAATGCAGAGAGTCCAAATCCTCCATGAAGTAGTTTGGCAGAAGGGTATATGTCTGTTTGCTGTGGAAAGTGTTGTCATTACCTTTCACTTTGAACGTTTCTTCACTGAACTGAAGCACGATGGCTCAGTAGAATTTGTTTAGTTGCTGTCAGTCATCCTCCTTTGCATTCAATCAATGTGAAACTAATTTAAGAGGAAGTTTGACATTGCATGTATATAGCTTATTGCTCACCTCTTTGCTGCTTTCAAATGTTGGCTCCACATTGTCCATGGCTTTGTCAATAATGTGCAAAATTCCATTGGAAGCAATAATATTTCCCTGCAAAAGTTTCCCTTTCCTCCTTCCTCCTTGGATTCTTATTCTTAATTGATTATCCTGAAAGAAGCCAGGCAATGGATAATGAATTCTTTATTATGAAATGACAACAGAGTGAGTACACATGTTGAATACAGTCTAAGATCCCATTACATTGCTAACACCTGAGAAATTTAAATCTGGGGAGGCTAAAGACTGCTTCCAATGCTTATCAAGGAAATGGAAAAAATTCCTTTGTCTTTGGATCAGGATCATGTTCTTTTTGTTCCAAGACAGCATGGTTCAGAAGACAAACAGGGACAGGTCCTGTGGTGAAAGCAGTGTACCTGAAAGGGCTCTGATGACTGCTACTAATAAAAATTTGCCAGGAAATGATTTAAAATGTCATTGTACTGAAAAGCTCAGCTCCTGTAATCTCAAGGGACTACAACCCATTTCCTTATATTATATGTATATTTAAAACAATAAAAAGTTGCTGATTCTGCACTGTACTGAAGCCTGCAGGAAAAAAACAGGCCTCAGACAGCAATGGTATTTCCCTGTTACAAATGGAGTGTGTACTCATCGAAGACAAAAAATAGATCTCTCTTCTCAGATGCCACTGATCTACTGCAAAACATGAGAAGTACTTGATTTCAGCCTCCACATAGGCCCAAGCCATTAAGAGACACTTAATGGGCCAAGAACAATAATTCTAGATTATAAAATCTAGTATATTATCCATAGAGAACAAATTTTTTGAACTGTGACATCAGACTACCCTGATGTTTACTGACATCAGATGAGCTGGGCTAATGATGAACTCTACTATTCATTTTTCATGGTTAATTGCCATGTGCATTCTATTTATGCTGAAGGCTTCTATTTCCTGCATTGTTTGAGGGCTGCTGATGCTCAGTGGGAGGTGGGTTCTGCAGTGCAGTCAGTATTTGCTCCATGTAAACAGTATACACAGGTTTACAGCATAAACGCTGGGCTTCTCCCTCCCCATGCCACTTCTTTTTTCATTTAGGCTCTCTTAATGCTCCTCCTCCCCTTCCTCCCTCACCTCCCTCATTGGTCATGCCAGCAGATTTAAGAAGACTTCATTTTAGCAAACAGTTTTAGAGCAGTCTGTCTTAGTGTGCTATGTCACTCAGTGGTGAGACATGTCTAAAGGTAATTTTTGTTTTTACTGGTTTTAGTGGGATCTTTGATGCCAGCAAGAATTTCAAGTTTTACTTGAAGTCCTTGTAATGCATGGCCACAGCTGTGCTTTTTCATAATCCAACAGTTATCGTTCACCTGATGTCTCACTGCAGAGAGAACTTTCCTGCTCCTTGTCGAGGGAGCAGAGAACAGTATTCTTGTTGTGGTAGGCTGAAAGGCCACTTACCTTTTCTCCCTTTGATATCTCTCCTGACTTCCCAGTCAAAGTATATATTACACTGGTATTATTCAAGCTACTTGTGTTAAGCTGACCAGCAATAACATGGAGTTTAGCGAAGTACTGGGCTTTCTGTTTATTATTCAGAAGATCCTTTATCTAGAAAAGCAGAGGAACAGAGATACATTTCAATGTAGGCTTCCTTAAAAAAAAAAAAAGTCAAGGTGAATGCTTTTTTGTCCTCTCCAGCTGTTACATTCTGAAATTATGTTTTCCTTTGAAGTCAGGTGATGGAGTCTGAATGGAGACTTCTCTTGATTTCAGTTCAGCTCACATTACACCCTTATGTCCCTGTATGAGCAGTAAGTGTCTCCAGAGTTGTCCTGATGTCAGTGGAAGATAATGGATGCTGACTACTTACATATCAGCCTCCTCTCCTTTTTTCTCACTAAAGCCATTATTTTTTGTATCCCCCTTATGTAAAAGGTGACCTTCAGGCCTCCCTGCTGGCAATTCAGATCTTAATTCAGCCCCTGTCTCAACCAAGTGAAAAGACTTTGATCATAGACATGTATGACAGTCCAAAACTTGAAGCATGAGAGTGTTTTACCCTAACTCATCAAATTATTTTGTTTTTCTTTCAAGTAGGAACAATACAATCTCTGGCCCCTAGATATAAATGTGTCCAGAAGTGTATTAGAGCAAAGAGTTCTTCTGTATCTTTTCAATCAAAACACAACACAGATGAGAGATTTCTGAAGGAGCCAAATTCCCCCTAATGTAAATCCCTTTATCTTGCTTACTTACATTTGTACCTTTGAGTCCCTTGTTTGTTGGTACAAGCACAGTAAATGGTCCCAGAGTGCTCAGCGGCCATTCGTAGGTATTTTCTTATATGAAGAGGAAATAAAAAAGTTTAAATGCCTATTGAAAAGTTCACTGGACAAAGGGACTCTGCAAAGTATGCAAGGGCAGAATAAGAAAGAATACTGTCTGTGGTTATTAAATGTTAGTTTAAGATTCTAAATCCAAGTTGTTAAAAGATGAGAGACAGAAGGGATGTGAAACCCAGGTCCTGCTGCATATTTGACACAGAATGAGGCAGAACATTCAGAATGCTTCTGTGGCATGCAGGCCAGGGCAATGAACATGAAACTAATAGTTTCTTTGGAGATGTGTCCTTACAGGAAGACAACCTTCTGCTTTAAATCAATTCAGTCTCCATAGGGTGAGGGATAGCCTGCTGGTAGTGCAAATATCAGCAAACACAAAACTGGTAATCAAAACCGATGCACCGAAAGTTAATTAGAGTTCATTTACTACCCAGCGACTTTTTCTGTGTCCAAGACAGCAGCATGAGACCACTGGTTCTACAGCTGAAAGCATTAAATATTTCTAATATTCAGCTCTTTTTCCAGAGGTATAAAATCAGAACTGACAAAATATTTACAGTCATTACAGGTGTGTTGTATCTCAAAATTAATAGGCTATCCTGCAAAACATCTGTATATTCTTAGCTTTTGAAAGACACCAGTGTGTAAAGAATGTAATGTAAGATAACCTGTGTGGTTAATGTGTCTTTGTAGCTTCTGGCTAGTAAATTATACAGCATATTTATGTCCAAAACATAACCAAAGAACATAAAATCTGGATTGTTAACAAATGGCAGTACTCAGCATATTGGGCATTTTTCAAACACATAAGGAGAAATACACAAAGAAACTGCAGCTGAGCTCTCAGTGCTGAGGCAATGGGTATTCGTCTTCAGTGCTGAATGTGAAGGTCATTGCCAGGTTTTGCCCTGGCAATGGGGGATTCTCATTCCTTTCTAGTTAGGTATTAATACTCTTCATTTTAATTGCTGGGCTCTGTGAAAAGGACTGAACAAATTATATTAAACAGAAGATTTTTTTTTTTCATATTTACAAGTTTAAGTCAAAGATCCAGCTCAGTTTTAGCATTGTCTGTTCATAGCTCAAATTTTTGGCCATGAAACAGAAGATGATGAAGGCAGTTATGCTGTTCGCTTCACAAGGTGATTGCAGTAACTATGAAGAGCTGGAAGCTGTGAGCCCTGACAGGGGCTCCATCTCACCTCTTCAGGCAGTTTGTAATGTGGAGACCACGAAGCTATGGCTGAGGTGCTCTGCTGGGGGGTCCTAAGGTTGATGGAGACAATGGATGGGATCAGTCCCATCATCTTGCCTGTGGCCTCTATCCTGGTGAAGGCAATGCTGCTGCTGATGGCTAGGGTCTGGGGAAGATAGACCCAGCTGGGAATGACAGTGTTTTTGGTGGACTACTGTGTTGTTCTAGATCTAATCTCAATTGTCCAAACCAATGGGGGCAGGGAAGAAGAAGAAGTGGGATGATCCCACTTATTACACTATGGGACGAAATCCACTGGTGATATTAAATGATGTGTGAAGGGTTGAGGAAACAAGTTTAGCATTCCTGCTTGGAAGTTCTTGCACACTGTGTGGCGTGATGAGCAAAGCAGCTTTAGATGGTCTGAGGACTTTGCAGTGAGTCGCATGCACCCTCTACCATGCTGTTTGTGGCACCTTCCTATGGCAGGTGGGCTTGGGGAAGACAGGGTAAGATCAACCCACTGGGCAGGAGCTGCTTGCGTGTGGTTACTTACCCAGAAGTGATAGGGTGGATGTCAGCTTGCCTTGCCACCGTCCTCCCACTTCTGCATTCAGGTCTTGGAGGCGCTCCATGATGTTTCCATAGCACACAAAACCATTCCCCACGGAGCCCCCCTGGCATGTACACCTATGAAGAGATTGTGACTTTAGCTGTGTGCTGGTGCCTTGTAGTGTCATAATAAACTGGCACCAGGTGTTACCTATTGCTTCTCTGAAGACATTTTCAGGGAGCACCAATGCATTTTAGTTTAATCTTTGTTTCTGCATGCTGTGAAGTATGTCACTGTGCAGGGCAGCCTGAAGGCTTCTTGCCTGTTCTCCTGTCATGATGTTCTCCTGTCAGCTGGGCCAGGAGGGAGCAGTGTCTATCTTGCAGGACCCCTTTGAACAGGGGCTATTTGATGTCCCTGGCTGCAGTGCAGCCTCTGGTCCCAAAATGTTGTGATTGCTGGAGCCCAGAAAGCTACTGAAGCTGCCTGTTTGTGGGTGAGGAGTGGGTACAGAATAAATGTGTAGGGTGCTACCTTGGCAGTGGAGAGGCTGTTTTGTGAAGACCTCACTCATGATGTGGGATTTTGCAGGATTAATTGTAGTTAAAGAGGGAGATGGCAGCTCATCAGTCCTTGCAATAGCTGTATGGGTCTTGTAGAAAAAGCAGACAAGGTTGTCAGTCCTTTCAACAAAGTAAAGTTGTGGTTTTTATCCTGCCATTTAAGAAATGCAATGATTTTGGCAATAATACTTGTACTTTCAACATTATCTTTTTTTTTTCCCTGAAGCTTTTGAAGCACAGAATCCCATGCTTTTTTAGATGTATACCTTGTGTTGTTGCTGTCTCTGTACTGGAAATAACATCTCATATGTAACACCTTGGCTGTCGCCTGGGCATTCCAGCCTGTGAGAGATACCAGTGAAGAATGCCTGACAGTGCTGTGGGTGTCTAAAACAAATTCAGGTTGCCCATCAAGAGATGGGCAGGCAATGCCTCAAGATGGGCTCAATGTCCACTACATTTGAAGTAGTGTGCTGCAGTCAAGGCAAAATGTAAAGGAAACTTATGAAAGAACCACCACAAGCATCAGCCTTACATCTTCTGTCCTATAAGGGAGGGAACACTCCTTATGGAAATGCAATATTGTGGCCATGAAAGACCTCAGCTTCAGAGAGAGGTGGGGAAGAAATCGCTGGTTGTCAATGTGATTGACATATGCTTGCTATTAGGTGGTGGTGGGTACAAATGGTTGTGCATTTTGAAAAGCAACTAGGTCTTGGGTGTGCCTTGACCTTGTGTCAGCCTGACTGTTCACCAGGAGAGGTGGTTAATATTTTCTAAAACATCTGGACTCTTCAAGCCTTGTCAATGTGAGGGGCCATTGATGCCTGCTAGTTTTGCCAATCTGATTTCTTTCTGTTGCAGTCTTCAGGAAATCAGCCCCTCCTTGCCGGTACTTGGGAGGTTGGCTAGAGTTGTCACCTCTGTCATTTACTCATCCTTAGTGTTAAAAGTAAAGCAGGCACACATCAACACACACACAGAACAAAACCCGAACTATATTTAGGAAGCTAAACAGGTATATGGTATGTGTTGTTGAACACTGGCTTTTAACTGTGCCTTTCCTAATTAAGTCTGCAGTGTGTTCATTATTCATATAAGCCTTATCCATAATGATTCATCTCTCTGGATATTTTTTCTAATGGTATCATTAGAGAAGGAACATTACTTTGTGTAAGAGAAAAATGTTCTTTATATAACTAATGGACTAATCATTTGCATGTGCTGGTTGTTAGAAACACACATCTGCCACTCACATCTGCCCCACAGCAGTATCAACCTGACACCGAACCCTCTCCTGTTTGCCACATATGGTCTCTGCTGTAGCTGTATCTCTAGAGATAGCAATAGTATTTGAAAATCCCCAGAGTCCCTGCGATCTGGGAAGCTGTATACAGTCTCAAAGGGGTGCTGCATTTTGGGACAAGAGGCTCAAGCTTTGATTCTTTCTGATCCTGGGTAAAAAGGGCAGTCTAAAAGCATCTTAATTTTTTAGAATGTGATTCTGATGGTGAGCCCTCTTCGTTTTAAGGGCATCTCTTGTGCAGAGAGAGTATGACTGTGGAGCCCAGATGTAAGGTTTAGGGGTGGGATAGAGGAGCATCTGTTCCTTGGGAGCTGATCCCTTTCTTCTGGTGGGGTAAACGTTGCTGTATTGATGTTGACAGCCCCCTTCCACTTCTGAACAGAGAAGAAAAAACCTGAGCATTCAAAGGAGCTAAGAAATAGTTTAGCAGAAAAAAGGAACTACCCTTGAAATATTGCACAAATCAGATTAAGGTTTCAAAATAAAGCTCTCTTCTCTTTTTCATAAAGAAGCAGATGGTTAAACAGAGTAATTTTTTTTGGCTATCATTTCCAGGGTCACAATGAACTGCAGAAATACCTATCTAGTTTGACACTTCCCTTCTGAGGACAATACTGCTTATAACTGAGTGGGCATCCAAGTAACATAGTTTGGATTCGTATGCTGAAGGAAAGCATTTAGCAATTACAGGTTAGCACCTACTGCACAGGATTGAACCCTTCAACCTGTCTGTTCCCTCACCCCTTCTGATAAAGTAATTTATCTGATGAAGTAATTTACTCTGTGTGGCAGGGTTTGGGAAAGACCAGCTGGGTGAATGACTAGATCTGTTTTGTCTTAGCTTTGTCTGGAGTAACTGCTTTGCGACTCACAGTGCGTATGGATTTACAGGTATTGCTTTGGTTACATGGCGTGTGGGCTGGGTGCAGCTTTACAACAAACTCTACTGGACTACCTAAGCTTAGCTGTTTGATGTTTTCATGGATGCTGCACAGACAGTATAGGCAGGACTGAAAAAGATGGAAACCATTACTATTTCAGCTTGCTCGGAGAACGGGGAAGAAAACTTTTATCTCACTATAAGAGGAAACATCAGCTTTCTGTCTCCATTTTACCAAACCTCTATAATAGAGTTTTGGTTTATGAAGCTACTAATTTTGGCGTTGAAGACATAGAGTAAAAATAAGAGTGAGATTGAGAAAGAAAATAATAGAGTTTAAGCGATGGAAAGGCATTTCTCCTCGGAAACCAGAGAGGTTATGATCTAATATGCAGTGTAATTCTGCACTGGCTGAAGCTTCATAGCTTCTGGGTAAGGCTGAACATGATTACTGTGCTGAAGTAGTGCTATAGAAAAGTGTCAGCACTCACTCAGGAAAGATGTATGTGGGAACATAAAACAGAGGAGATTTTGACTTTTGAGGAGGTTCCTATGTTATATTCACAAACTAAACATTTGTCTTTTTTCAATCTTTGCCTGTATGAGAGATTTATTCCTGTACAAGTCATTTGATTCTGGAGTAAGTAGAACTGTCTATATGGGGAAAGCTAATAGCATAACTGTATCCATAATAAAATCAAAATGCAAAACAATGGAAAGGAGGCAATGCAATTTTGTGGCCTCTGTTACAGTTTTGTGTTTTAGGAGAAGGAAAAAAACAATGTCAAAAAAAGCCCTCCCAAATACATTTAAAATCTGGGATGCAGCCAAAATACAGCCTGTCACTTATCAGAATTAATTTATTGTGCCCACATTTTCCAATCAATGTTTTTCTTTGTAAATTTCCTCTTTCATAAATGGATTTTCCTTAGTTGGAAACTATTCAATACAGTTTCAATTTTTTTGCCAAATAGGTAGTTTTAGTTTGATTTGGATCCCACTCCATTCTTCTGTACTTGTTTTTGCCATTAAGTGTCATTGAATGAATGATGTGCAAAGCATTTGGGTTATTTTTTTCCATCCCCCACTCAAAAATTTTTCATTTTCCCATTCTGAAATTCTCGAAACTTCCTCAGCTTTTGAAAATTCTGTTGCAACAGTGAAACAGTGATTAATTAGGAAAAAAAATCTCCTGATTTGTGTGATGTGGAATTTAATTTTAAAGTTTCAACTCAAGTACTCTGAGTATAACATGAGTATACACTAAGCAGTTTGAGTCGTATACTGTGGTCTAGAACTGAACTAGAGGATATTCTAGATAAATTTGTTTGAAATGCACAATAGCTTCCATAAAAGTGATGTAGATATTACACTGCAAGAGAAAGCTCCTTGATGACACAAGAACTGGCAATAAAAATACTCTCCTGAGTGAATGCTTTCTGTCTACAGATCTATATGATAATTTATTCCTAACCTAGAATTAATGGCCTGTCTTGTCTTTGTCATTCAAACTCTCAGCTCCTGAAAACTAACATTTCAGGAACAGCTCTTTATACCCAGTTCTTGCCATCACTGGCCTACAGGAACATGTAAGCCAAATTCTGTGAGAATTGGCTTAACAAAGACAGCTTTGTTAAGTGTTAAAAATTGAATTTCTTTCTAACATCTGTGTAGTATACTTCTGTACAGGAAAACAAACTCTGCCAGAAATTTTGCGGTTTCCCACCTGCTTGACTCGAGATTTTGAGGAATCTTCTGAATTTGGTGCTGCTTTCACAGCATGGGGGCAGATTCCCAAGTTGTATATGTATTAGTATACTAAAAAGAGGCAGGGCTCCAGCACTGTTCCATGATAATTAATGCCGATTAATTTTTAGCATGCTGCCTGGCATGTTTCTGGCCCACACCAAGTAGCATTTTCCCAGGCAGTGCCCAGGCACAGTCGAAGGGATACCATGTGCCAGGGACTGCTGCCAGGAGGCAGTTACTCTGTTTTGGAAGAGAGTTTAGCTGTAAGACAGACAACACTGCTTGTCCTCAGCAAGAGAAAAGAGGTTTTGGTCCTTTTTATTTACTAGTGTAGAAATGACCTCTGAGTGCTATAAAAATGAAACTTAACAGGTATTACCAAATGGTCTGATGAAATCTAACACTATGTTAATTGGCTGACCCTAACCCCATTAAATCTTGTGATTTGCCCCTGATAAAGAGACCATTAATGATAACTTCAGGACGTGTTCATCCACTGCATTTGTTTTAGCAACTCATTACTGGGGGAAGAGGGAAACTGTGTGAAATTTTAATAAGCAAAAAGACTCACGTAATCTGTCCTGGTGCAACTGTTAAGCATTTAGCCCTTTTATGGCAGGTGTTGTTTGTTTCACAGATGTCCATCATGCTGCATCCTTTCCCAGGTATAAAGTTTGTATAATGTTCCTTGCATTCACAGTGAGACTAAATCAGAAGGATGTGAGAGGGGAGAGAAAAATTAGCCATGCAAAAGTTGTGGTTTTCAGCATACTTTCTGGAACTAGAGTTTGAAGACAATGAGCCTTAGTTAATCACTTCGTGAGTTCAAATGCAAATATAAAGCTTACTCATATTTATACAGCTCCTTTCCAGGTTTTATCCACTCCAGAAGACTACTGACTCTCATATAGATTTTCTTCAGATAAAGCCCTGTAGATTCCCTTTTCTGACCAGAGAACATTTAGAATCAGTGTGGCTAGGTCAATTTTTTTACCTCTGTTCCAGCCCACAGCCCTCTGCTTCCCGAAAGGAGTGCCCAAGCACACCACTAACAAGTGAGGTGTATCATCACTGCTGTTACACACACCAGCCTGTGGGTGTCAGCTATGTGCAGCTCATTGAGACATGAACATGAACTGCAGAACAACCCTGGGTGATTGAGTCCCTTTTTGGCTCTTCAGGGTTTCCAAGCAAACCTGGCATGGTCTTCTCAAGTCTTGCTTTTTTTGATGATGTGAGTTTTACACACCGAAATCTGAGCTAGTTCTCAACATCATGAATAATGCACAATCTATATAAAGTGCCACTCATTGATTGTTCCCAAAGACCCAGATTACTTCTTTCCTAAGTAAACTAACTTCAGGCGTGTATCTGTGGTACCTGTGTACTAGTCCTACAAGCCCTCTGTGGTCAGAGAGACAAAATTTAACTGGGAGAAGATTAATTTCAATGCCTCCATTTTGGGGAGGCAAATCAGAGCCAAAATACTCTCAGAAAAAAGAACACCATTGCCATTCCCATTTTCAGAGGGGGAAACATGATTGGTCATGTTTCATTCTTGGTCAGTTTGGCTTATGCCAAACCTAAGAGTAGAGTTTGATCTCCTTGAGACCTGTTTCCATACCTACATGGTTCCTTTTTCGAGACAAAGCATTATTTCTTGTTAGGCAGTTGCCATAGGAAACATCTGGGGCCCTCATTTAACACTGACCTTTCCTGGACTGTCATAGATGCAAATGGTGGACTGTGCAGGGCAGTTCCCGTGTGCTTCTTGGCAAGGGTCTACAGGTAAGCAGATCTGACCATCCCCTCTGTAACCTTCCTGACAGGTGCATTTGTGCTGATTTGGTCCGAGGTAAACACAGTCAGCATTGGGATCGCAGACCTTTCTGGAGCATGGGTTGATAGCTTGTGAAAAAAGAAGTGAGGTAAATGAATTGTTGCCCACAGTTCTCAAATTGAAGACAAGGATTTAGCAGGGCACCTCTATGCCAAACAAAGCCCGGGTAGACTAAACTTCTCATAACAGCCAAGTCCAAAGTATGGTGGCGGCATGAAGGCAGAAGGGAGGAATGCTAACATAGCAACCAACTGTTTGCTTCTGAACAGAAATGATCTCTTAACTTGGCAAACTGAGTTATAAACAGATTAAAACCTGTAACGTGCTCATTAAAATATCACAACTATTTCCTCGTTTGCAGTGGGTTTTAACTAGAGAAGGTCAGGTAGGTGGTGCGAGGTCTGTACAACCTTTGAGCACGTTAGATCAGTTGGAAAATATTTCTCGAGACAATAGGCCTTCACTGTTTTCTTTCTGGTAATTAAACAATATAATGTCATCAGTTCAGCTATATGGAAAACTGGCCAGCAAGTACTTTGGTTGGGTCTTCAACACTGCTCTATTTTCAGGACTGGACTAGAAGGCCATTAGTTATTTCCATGAACAGTTTTTTCGAGGCAATGGCATTGCTTGTTCTTTTTCAAAATTAAGCAGTGCTTGGAAAGCATCTTCGTACACATTTTTGTCCAGTTTAGGTTATGGTTAAGTGCACAGTGTACCTAGAAGATGGCAGGCCATGGACGCACCTAAAAAGTGATGCTTCTCACTGTTTTCCCCTCTTCTCTTCCCTTTCTTACCTCTCAGCTGGGACTGAGAGAGTTGACAATGCTCAGCTTCATTTTTTCAAGCCTTCTCTTCTGTTCCAGTGTGAAATCAAACTCATACACATATTCACATGCTCAAAATCAAGCAAAAACAATGCCACCTCCAAGCTGAGCCTGAGGCAGCCACCGCTATCCTCACTTAAATACTTAGATTCTCTGGAGGAGCTTTGACCTGTGCTTCCCAGCCAGTCAAATTTAAAACACACTGTCTTAAACCACTTATCTAAAGGTGCTGGGACAGAGGATCAGCATTCATGCAGGCTGCATCAATATAGACCCCAAGAGAGGGAGAGATAGTAACATCCTGCTTCTCTGCTGGTTTCTGCATTTTCTTTATGTCTTACTTGTCTGTGCTGCCCATTAGAAGAACCTCGCATTCCCTGAGGAATGACCTGCTAATATCTTGCCCTTGGATGGTGTTCAGTCCTATGCAGGGAGGACGACACCGTAGTTAGGACCAAGAGGACTGAATGCAAGTATTCCCAGACAGAATAATTGCATTTGTGTCCTGATCCAAGCCAACATTTACTAAATAGTGCTTCCAGCATCAGATGAAGCAATTTTCGTCGTTGCAATTGGTCTAGAAGGAAAAGCTGGTGCTGTAAGATGTAATGTATGTAGAAGAAGGAAAATCTGGACTCATAATACAGTAAATTTGGGCATTCAATGGCAAGTTGAGGAGTCTATAAAGACTCCCAGATTTTTCCTCTAGCTGAGATTATTTAGCTTCATTTCATGAAAAATAGGAAAGCTAAAATGAGCCTTACTTTTCTGTAGAGTTTATGCTCAGTGATGGAGCTGAGCTGCTACATGATGGATATTCAGTAAATATAAGTCTTTGGTCCCCGTTGTTGATTTTTATGGAAGCAAGCTTTGAGGCTTAACTTTAGCAAGCAGAGAGATGACAGGAGTAGATTTGTAAGCACTGATGACCTTGTATGCACCCTGTGTATTTCAGGGGGGTTTCCTACCTTTATTCTGGTTTCATGGGCTGAAACTTGTTAGCAATTGGATGGATGTGATTCTGAAGGAGTCTAGTTTGTGCTTTGGGATATGAACCCATGAAAAATTAGAGGGTGAGATTTGGCTCAAAAGCACATTCCATATACCTGAACTATAATACTAATGATGTTGTATTCGAAGAACTAGGTAGATATGACAATTACTCACGTTCACATCGTGTGCTGTCCCCATGATAGTTGGGCAGACAAGTGCATTCCAGTCGTCTTCCATCCTCACCTGAAGCAGTACATCTGGAGTTTGCAGGGCACTGCAAGGCCTCACATTCAGCTATTGCTGAGGAACAGAGGGTGATAGGTTAAACTCTGCCTGCACGCTGTGTCAGGCGACACTGCATTCTGCAGCAACCCACTTCAAAGTGTGCCTGATTCAGGCACCATCGATCCCATTGCTGTCATCTTTTTTTTCTGCTGACTGAAGTGGTGATGATGGTTATGGGAGTTACAGACGGGGTTTGAGGTTTGGTGTATGTTTGGTTGCTCTTGTGTGTCTAACCTGAAACTAATTTCACATTTGTCCCTGCCAGTTCTAACCATATAAGAGATGTTGAATGTGTCTTACATAGGAAACAATCTACTTACGCTGATCACAGCTGAGCCCTTCGTATCCAGAGAAGCAAGTGCATCTTCCATCCCCTGTAATTCCACTGTTGCATACTCCATGAACACAGTCACAAACTATATGGAGAAATGGATTTGCTTTACTGAATATTAATGATGTTCAGAAAGGCATCGTTAGTGCTTACTCATAGCAAATAGTGTACTGGCCAATAACTTTGGCCAAACCAAGCTTTGACCTGAGTGCTTGAATTTCTAGGCTTCCATTAATGAGAAGATCAGTATTTGCAGTTGCACATATGAGTAAATTTGTGCAAAAAAATTCAAAAATACTAATTTTTGAAGGCTCTTAATAGCCTGAGATCTGAAAATCTTCACAGGATACACACTATAATCACCAAATTGACTAGTTGCTAATGCCATAAAACTTGTAAAATTTGACATACAGTCTGGAGCCAAAGTGGGATATAACATGTAATACTTACAATTTTTATAACTCTTAACAAATTGCTTGAGTTTGCTTCAATTCTATTGGTGTCTCTCAAACACCTCAAGAAGAGATGAGTTTTGTGACTTTTTTTCCCCATCCCTAAACAGAATTTATTTAGTTAAAAGCATAATTAATCACAGTGTAGGTCTCAGGCTTCTTTCCTTTTCCTGTGCTCTGTCATTTCTGGTTATAAACCCTGTGACAGTAAGCACACAAGATGCTCCAATCAGAGTCCAGGCAACTATGAAACCCTGCTGTGTTTTTTGAAGACTTAAGTATACTCAAAAAGCTTTCTAGTTATAACTGTTTGAATTGTGGTAATGATGCTTTTTTACACTTGGAAAAGCCTATAAGATGTACAGAGTTGTATTGGTGACTTCATGTTTAAGCTGCAGTGAGGTAGCATATTCTCTTTCCCTTAAAAATATATCCTGTGCTCTTGCAAGTCACCTGCACTAATTAATTATTAACTTCTTACCTGTGTTTGTACTCATAATATAAAATGTCTAAGGTATTACTGAAAAGTAGTTAGCCACAAATGAAAAATTGTTTATATTTTATTTATTCTAGAAAACTTGGAGGAGCTCAAATATCTGAAAGTTGAAGTGTAAAATGTTGCTTAAATTAATATGCAGTTGAATCCTCCATAGCTTCTTGGAAAATAATTACCTGTATGTATTGAATTCATTCAAGTACCCTATATTCATGAAAATGTTGGCTCAGTTACATTTCTGTGTATCAACACTGTCATCCAGTGGACAGCTGGTGGAAAAAGGGCCTTTGAGTCAGCAGTGGTGTAGAATTAGTGTAGAAAGGCGAATACAGATTATTTAAATTGAGATGATTTGTACCTCGTTAGAAGTAACATTATGTAGATCTTGAGGGGAGAAAGGGAGTTTTACTTAGAGATAAACAAGCAACTATTACCATTTCAGAATGAGACAGTTTTAAAATTTTTTTTCAGGCAGTTTCCTGGTTTGTCAGTTTAATTTTCAGCAAGGATCAGGAAGGTAAATAAAATACTAGAGATCATTAAGAAACAGGCAAGACGGAAAATGTTGTATAAATATATACAATTGTGATACATATACATCGTAAAAAATACACATAGTTTTGGTCCCTACCTCAATGTTCCATTTCTCCTGACAGAAGTATGGCTAATCAATGAAATCATCAACCAGCCAAACCCCAAAACTAAACCAAACCCACCCTCTTTTATACTTTTGACAGAATGGTGGAGCTCCTTGGCACAGAATAGAGTGAAGAGCAAAAGCAAGTTGGGTTCAGAGACAGTCTCTGGGTGCTTCTACTCTTTTCCTAGATATAAACTATTGGCCTCCAATACGGGATACTAGGCTAGACAGATTTTTGCCTTATTAAAAATGGCCTTTTTTGAGTCCGATATACTGATTTAAGTACCACATGAGTATTGCATGCCTTAATACAGATGGTTCAGTTTGTGGATATGCTTAAAAATCTACCAAAACACTGTAAACCATGACATATTTGCAGTTGATATATTCCCATCTAATATTTTAAACACTATAACAACCTCCTGTATTTAGATCAAACAAATGCAATTCCATAACTTAGGCTAAAAAATGTATAATGTGATAACTGGCTAACAGAGAGCCATACCTCTGGGAACACATGGATGATTCTAATCCTTAGTTTATTTGACTGTTGGCTAAAACAAAGATATTCAAGACAAGATGCAGATGTTTCTGTAGCACTACACTGAGAGGCCTTTAAGCCCTCTATGCATTTCACTGTGATTTCTTAGTGTCTGAATACAGCTTTCATTCACCTTCTTTTATGTAATCAAATAAAGAAAACTCAAACTTACCTGATGTGCAGTCAGGACCAAATAAATTATCTTCAGCACATTTTTCACAGGCTGTCCCACCAAACCCTTTCTGTGAATTACACAACAGAAATCAAAATTTAGGTTTCTCATCTATTCACTACAGACAGATACATGGTTAGCAGCCTGAAAACAGCCTCTTTCACTGCCAAAAGAAAATAACATGAAAGTTCAATCAGCAAATAAAAAAATAACTACCACAATCTAGACATTGTCTTTTGAATAATCTTCCCCCCTCCACCTTTTTTAAAAATAATTTGTAGATCTTCAAATCAGATGTTCTGACTATCAAGTTAACAGTAAACTGCAGTAATCAATCCTAATGCCCTAATCAGTCTTACAACTGTTAGGTTGCATTTTCTGACTACTTCTCTCTCTGTCTCTTTTTCACATGTCTCCAGAGGAAACATTTTTGATGTAAAGAAAAGATCAACCAGTAGAGGGGGAGGTAGAAAAGATTAATTTGAGTTGTTTTCTTAAAAAAATTCTTTTGCCTGAAGTTAAGCACTACATGTTGCACTCTTGGCAAAGGAACATTGTATTGAGAGTTCAGTCGCATGTGTAAGGACTTTCTAATTAGGAAAAAAAGTAATAAGTAATAACACACTCTAAAAAGAATAGAGGAACTCAAAAACACCTGTTTCGTAAAGGCAAGATGAAAAAAGTTTTTAAGAATTGCACCTGAATATGCTCAAGAAATAATAGTGTGAAAATTATTGCAATCCAAGCAAAAAAATGAACTCCAAGCTGATCTTCTCTGCTGTTTCTGGAATACTTAGCTTTACTGTGTTTATACAGTGAAACATGCAATGTTTCTTAGCAGAGCTTATGTGCTATCATTGTATTTTTTCATTTAAAAGAAAGGACATACCTGACAAGTGCATGTTCCATTTCCAGTTATGCCCTGTGAGCACTGTCCTCTCCCGTTGCATGGTGATGCAGCTCCTCCTGGACATGCTAGACATGACAATGATTAAGCCACCAGTCAGCTTTCTCTGACCCTTATGCTTCCCTTGCACAGTCTGGAAGCCTCAGAAGCTGCAGGGTTTGGGGCCAGACAGGGACTTTGGGTGACAGCTGCTGTTTTGCAAGTGCCCGAATCTCTTCACTAGAATCTCAGATTCAGCAGTCTGTAAAGACTGTTTACAGTCTTTTCTTGTCTGTAAACTTAAGCTAGTGGCTACAGTCAAAGGATTGAACAAAAAGTTAGTTTTCTTATTCTAAAGTACCATATGACTTTGTCCCTGAAAATCCACCTCTCTCTGCAGACACTCTAAGCTGTCAGCTTTTCTGATGCAAGTGGAGTTCGCCTGATCACTCCTGTATGTTAATACAACTGTGATGGATTGAAAATTTGCTTTCAGAATTACATTTGATGCTAACTTAGAGTTTAATAAGACTTACCCTCCCACCCTCCAGATTGCACTTGCTTTATGTGGAAAGTTTTTCCTTTTCCCTGCTACTTTCGTAGGACTGTGATAATTGATTCAAATGATCTTGGAATTTAGAATTTGGATATCTCACAAGCCAATCCCATCCAGTGGGCTGGGGTCACTAGCAAAACTTGTGTGCCAAAGATGTGTTATGCTCTTCAGATCCTCTGGTGCTAAAACCATGATTACAGGCAGTGGTATACCAGGTGGGACAGTCTGAACAAAAACCCTAGCCAGCAGGATGGGATAAGAAAAAATGACTGTATTTCCAAATAAAAATAGTTTATTTTTTGTCTGAAATGTTTCAAAATTCAAATTTTTACTAAAAGATTGTCTATAGGAACTGTATATTATAGTATCTTATAGGAAATAATTTTGTCAGGTTTTTTCTCCTTCAGGGATACCCTTATTTTTCATAGTTGTCCAGCCCCTCCTTGGAAATGATTTATTAACTCTCTTCTATAAGCCCTTCCTTCCTGTAATTAGAATTCCCATTAAGTACCATAATTCAGATGCAAGTGGTATCTAAATGTATCAAACTCCTACTGGCCTTACAGGTACTCAGCTGCACTTTACTCGTAGATTTATTGCTTATAAAGAGTCTCAGAGTTTGTTCTGTGTGAGTGGAGCTGGGCAGCACTGGATTTATGCTCCCACTGCCTAACTTAATCCTGGTTTAGAGTGTTTAAGTAATGTGGAAGTTTTAATAAAAATGAATTTGATTTGGACGGAGTGATGAGCAAATAAGTCGATGTGCCTATGCATACATCTAATTTCACTGAAAGCTTTGGCTTTGTACCAGTCTGTTAATATTTCTTAGTTTATTCCTTAATGTAGTCTGTGAGGTCTATTGTATCCAGGTAAACTTCTTGTGAAAAGCCAATAAATTTAAAGACAAAAATTTTAGTGCAGTTTGTCTTGTACATGCTGAAATAATATGTATTAAGAATTTAGGTGAAATAACCAGAATTAAGGTAAAGTAATAAATATATATATACTTTAATCTTTAAAGTTGCTTTTAGTGAATCTTGTTTTCTGACTACCGTATGATAGCTAAATGTCATCTTTAGGACTTGTGCCAGCTCTTTAGTATTTGCACAGTGTGGGAAAATGTTACCTGCACTGATGCTTTATTGAATGTGCAAAGACAGAGAAAACTCAGTTTATGGTATAACTTCTAGGAAATGTTATGTTAAAATTGTTGACAAAATAGGCTTTTTTGCAGTTGGCATTCATTACACTTCCCCTTGTATTCACTACATCTTGTCTCTTGTTTTGATACCATTACCAAGGGACAGCTTTATCAGAAGTTTAGCAAATTTACCATATCGTTGTACAAATTTGGGCAGGCAGGTAAAGTGCTTCCTGCAACCAGGGGGGCCACAGGAAGCAGTGCTGGGACACAGGAGCAATGCTGGGCACAGTCACCTGCTGCCACCCTGGGGAGAAGTGAGACCTTTGCTTTTATTGAGGATGTTTTTTGAAAAGCAGTGAGAAAAAGATGTTCTTGCTTATCTCTTACAGCAATCAGAGTATAGAGGCCAAATCTTCATATCTAGGCCGAAAGAGCTTAAACCTATCAGCCTTTTTTTGCCTCATGCAGTTAAATTCAGCACCTCCCAAGTGTCATCAAATGCAGTATCTTAAAATCCTTTGCTTCACCTGACTCCCTGCGAGGCTGAAGCAGTGGGTAGAACTTGTGAAGATGTGTTTTGGATCATTTAATTGCATAGAATTAAGTTTATTATTGTTCCTCTAGGTTTTTTTTTTTGTTGTTTTTGTTTTTGTTTTGTTTTTTTTTTTAACTTTTCACAATTTTTCCCCCTTTAGTCTTACAGTGCTTTCTACTTAGTTGGTCATATCATACACCTTTCAGTTGGTACCCAGACTTTTCTTTGGAGCCATGTAAATATTTGCCCAGAGTGGGAACCAGTGCTGGGGTAAGGAGTAGCTCCTGCTGCAGTCCATCAGTTACAGACAGGGGACATCTGAGATCCACCAGCTGTGGTGTCTGTGGTTGGGTTATACTGGTAGTGTTAAAAGGTTGTGATCTTTCCCCCTGGACCTTTCCCCACTTGGTACTTTTCCCTTTTGACTTTATGACTTTTTTACAGAGGGGTTGGTGTGTGGCTGGATGGCTTGGTGTGCTTCGTGGGAGGGAAAGGGACAAGAGATCTTCCATTCACTTTGTGCATTTCAGCTATCATTTAAGGAAGTCAGAGTGTTATTTAAGACCTAGTTCTGTCCTTGCCATCAGATGCTAAACGTGAAGTAAACCCCTAGTCAGGGATTTTTCACTGGCCTCAGGAAGGGCCGTCTTTCCTCCAAACATTTCAGGTTGCGCTGTACCCTACTAGAGAGATTGTGATAACATAGAGAGCTATTTTCTTCCTACAAATGACAGCAGAAACAATACTGAGACCTTGATTTCTCACTTTTTGGGGTCAGGAAGTTTGTCCAAAGGAAGAGAGGGCTTCCTTGCCTCTGCACCTTCCTTCACACAGTGTTACAGACTCAGGGGCGGTGAATTCTGCTCCTCTCCAGAACTACTGATGTCCCTTGCGTGGCTTCCCAGGCATTCTCAATATGGGATGATGAGCACTAAGGCTGCATTTGGCAGTGGGATGGTAAACCACCAACCTCAAGTGGTTACGTTCAGAAGAACATATGACCACGTACTATGCACTCAGATATTTGCTTGTGTTTTCTATTGCAGTAGCTAAAAGTTGGACTGTTTTGCTTTAGTAGATAAATAACTGCTTAAATAATAGCTTGGGCTAAAATTATATTTTTTTAATCTAGTTTGTGGACAAAAGGACTTCACAGACATTGAAACAGACCTTGACACCATTAACTAAAGAAGGAAACACTCTGGTTGGGCAGGGAAACTTCCTCTGTGGGTCTTGATGCCTATCTTGGCAGCCAGAGATTTGATGCACTTGTGGAGATGCTGAAAGGCTTTTCCTGAGGAAGGGGTAGCTTATTACCCCTGCTTCAGTAATGGTCTTCAGATTCTCTGGCAGTTCAAGAAACTATTTCAAGTTGAGCTAAAAGAAAAGACCCTACCTCCATCAGAAAGTAGAGAACTAAAGAGATTTGGAAATATTTCAGACACAGGTGAGGGCGATTTTGACTTAAAATGAAACATTTAAACTTGTAGTTTGAAAATCTTAACTTTTAAAATATGAAATAATTTTGCAGGCATTGACCAAAATGATTTGTTTTGAAAATCTCAAAACTATGGAGATTTCCTGAGGTTTTTTAAGTTTTCTATATTTTTTTCTTTTTAAATGAAGCTTTGAATATCTGTTTAAATCTTCTAAGTTTTAGCTGAAAACTGCTGTTTATTTCTACTTCTGTAACAAGCTCTGAGGAGTAAACTTCTCATAGTAACAGGTTCTGAAAAGAACGAAAGTCACTGCTTTATTTCTGTTCAAATTATATATTTAAAAAAAACCCCAACCAAACCAAAACAACTTACTCAGGCAGTCTGGGCCCCAGTGTCCCTGGCAGCACTCAGGTTGTTCAAATTCCTTCACACAATGATGCCGACACCCCGGAAAAGAAAGTGTGTGTGTTTTAATTTCCAGATAATACCTGAGGAGAAGAAGTTGGAGCTTCTTTAAAGTACTTAAAAGCCTCCCATGGGGAAAAATAAAATTCTTAACTTCCTCTTCTCCTTTCAGTGTCAGACAAGAGCATTTTAAGCTTAGTTGCACTGATCTGCCTTTTTTTCTTCATTAAAACATACGTTGAATGTAAGGGCCTAAAAAGATTCTTGGATCCTGTTTCTTTGAATAGTATATTTATCTTCCCCCCCCAACATAAATACGGCCTTTTTCTGTAAGTTTTTATTTGAAATAGTGTTTTAAAAATCATAATTATTTAATATCAAAGTTACTTAAATGCTAAGTAAACTCAAAATAGTTGCATTTTTTCTAAAATACTGCTTTTCTTTTTTTTCAGTCTGAAAGGCAATATTTCAGATTTGCTTTGAGATTTTTTTCCCTGCCCTTCACCCCCTCACCTCTCCAACTTAGCAGTTTTAAAAATCTATTATTTACATGATAATATAAGATAAGGATAATACATAAGTGTAATTTGATACTATATATATTTTTAATATATTTTTGTATCATTCATATCAAGTATGAAGAAAAAACAAGGAAGAGATTATATGATATCACTCAAAAGAAAATCTGATACTCATTAGTAGCAATGTTTATTTTCCTGTTAAACCATTTGCTGATTAATTTAAGCATCAAGTACTCTGAATGAAGCTTGAGTTCTGGAGTTGCTGAAGCCAATAGCAAATGTTCTGTAATGAAATTGCATAGACTAGAGCATTTGTGATATGAATTAACATTTTCTAATTCATGAGGAACAGCATTAACAGAGAAAAGCTCTGACAGAAGAGATACCTGCAGTCTGGTATCCCAGTCCCATTGGTAATTTTGGTGTAACCAGCAGGGCACTGGGTGTCAAGGTTTAAAGAGCAAGGTACACATGCAGTTTTCATTCTAATGAGCAGCTTTTGATCACATTGCTTCTTCATCTGTAATAGGAGAAGAATAATTAAAAAGAAGGAAAAACTCTGCCCCCGGTGACATTTCTGAAAAAATTTACCTCAGGTTTGCTCTCACTCCCAGACACAAGCTCTTTCCTGTTCAGCAGGAGCTCCTGTTTTGGAGCTAAACTATGTCATAGACCACATATTAGGGCTTTGCAGTAGCCTCGTCTGCAGAAAATATGTCCAACCACAGCAGGATAAACCCTTCTAAGTGTAATGTTTTTCCTAAGAGTGCTTTATCAACAAATGCTAAGTTCATCAGACTTAAAAGCCGGGTTACTGAGACAACATCAGTCTAGGGAGTGATAGTTCCGAAGTTGCCAACAAGTGCCTTCTCTATTCAATGGCAAAATTTAACAAGGTGTGGAGTAGGTTTCTCATGGCTTTGAGAACACAGAGAGCACAGCACAAGCCTGTGGAACAAAGTTCCTCTCAAAAGTGGACTTTGTGTTATCAGCACCACTGCATTGGACCAAAGGGCTTGGGAAATCTGACTATAGTGCTATAACTTAAATGCCAAAGGCCTGTGTCCCTTGCTGTTGTGGTCCTAGTTTCAAGAATACAGATCTGACAAATGACTCAAGAAGGTGACAAAAGGAGAAAAGGCTTAGGGTGTTGTCACAGCAGTGGCATTATATTTTGGAGTTGTAGAAATCATAGATGTGAAAATGTCTATATACCTAATATAGTGTCTGTTTCCTACCATTTAAACAGTCAACCTATTTTAAAGCAGCAAGTCTTTGATGAGCTTCACCTAATGTCAGCTTCATCTTCTTTCTTCCTGCTATTTGTAGAAGTAAGTTTATAATTCACAAATGTGAGAAATGATCTAATGCAGAGTATGATTTTTAAAAACCAGCAAAATGACCCTGTGCAGTCCAGATAATACCGTACCTTCTGGGCACATGTGGGATGCTGACGCCTCTTTGCAGAAGCACACAATTGGTCTAGGTGGGTACACTGGTACCTTGGGCTTTCTACATGTCCCATTGCCTGGTAGTCCTGAATGAGGCCCTCACCCCTATGGTTTCTCCTCTTGAGAGATGAACATTTCAGTAGCAAAACTCGTGAGGATGTGTTGCAGACATGATGAGGAGATTTAGTTTCATAACCTCTGAAGGACTACCCTTGATTGTCATCATCCAGTTATAAGTACATTTCAACATCAATTTAGTTGTCAAATTTTAGTCTATAAAAGCACTATTTAAATCTAATTTGGGTAGTGCTCAAGTGTTTGGGTAGTGAAGCCCCTTGCTGTGTAGATGCATTTCAGGTATCTTTGAAGTAAAAATGTGACCTTTTTCCGGATGTGGCTATAATGTGGACACAGCTAGATCAGACACTTGGTAAAGCAGTGGTGAGCAGTGCCATGCTGGTAGGGCTGAGCAGCCTCCTTTTCCTTGCAGCAGAACCCAGCACTGGTGAAGCACTGGACAAGACCTGGCTCTTTGGGCATCAGGCTCCCACAAACTCAAACCAGAGCACCTCTGCACCTCGCTTTCCCTCCAAAACCACCTGATGAGGCAACAACATGAGGGAGCTTGAATGTTTCCAATAATCCTGGTGCTCAGCACCAGTGTGGCCACCTTAACAGCTCATCCCTAAGGAAAGGACCAGAGCACCCATGCACTGGAGTAAGAACTAAGCAGCACAAATGCACAGTTCATGCACATGAAATCCTATGAGCATTTCCACTGGGTGGTATCATTACTGATAATATTGAAGAATCATAAAATCTGGAGTGCTGGTTGATTTTTCTGAGTCTTTTACCAATGATGCTACTGAAGCCCTGCTCCTTGCACTTGCTTGGTGTAAGCCTGAGGCTGGATAATCTGCTGGGCCTGTAGGGTATTCAGGTCCAGAAGCAGAAAAGCTGTTGGCATTAGTGACTGAAATGATCTTATTGCAGATGTTGTCATCAAAAAGAAGGAATGCCACAGATTTTCATTTTTGGAACAAGAAAATTAAAAGGGATTTTTGAAAAGGTAAAATCTAAATAAAAATAACTTATACCCTTTCCCTATGAACAGCTCTACAACAGCATTTAGGAATGGCGGTATTATTTCAACTTTCTTTCATTTCCCTTTTTGTTTTAGGGAAAATCAAAGAAAGTTGAATTTGTAGTGACTTTTTTTTTTTTGAGATAGAATAAATTTAACACATTTCCTAGTACTTTTTGCACATTTCAAAATATCTTTCAGTTTAAAAAAACCCAACTACCAACCAACAACATCAAAACACCTGAAGTGCCTTCCCCCCCTCTCCAATTATCTCTACCTTTCTATTTCCTCTTCTACAAGTGGTTTTATTTCAGAACACAGTAAGTTAAAGTCTCATGTTGTGATGTGAGACAGTTTAGAGGAGTGAATGTCTCACTGTTGAACTCCTGGTTTAGATTTGTGACCCAATGCTTCCTGCCTCTTACAAGGGTGATGGAAACATTTGTTATTTCACAGATCCATAGGATTTGTACATGACAAACATACCACTTCCCGAAAAGACTACAGATCTTAAGTTTATAACTTTGTACAATTACTTTCAAAAACTCAATTCCTTAGATTTTTTTTCCTTACTTATCCGAAACAGTTGTCCCTTCTTGTAGTGAGTAGAGTGGATAATTTTCACTATAGAAAAATTTCTGCTTTCATCTTCTGACTTATCAGAAATCCTAAGAATTTTCTTTTGATAAATGCATCAGCTACAGTCTTTTGCCACATTTGCCATTTTTCAGAGACTTTTTCAGTGTACTCA
The DNA here is from genome assembly GCF_009829145.1 of Chiroxiphia lanceolata. Taxonomy (NCBI): domain Eukaryota; kingdom Metazoa; phylum Chordata; class Aves; order Passeriformes; family Pipridae; genus Chiroxiphia; species Chiroxiphia lanceolata. The sequence goes on from NC_045641.1 coordinate 55,980,537, forward strand.
TAACATTTCATTTGAGCCGAAGTAAACAGATGCATTTCTGTTATTTCAGAGGACTGAATTACAGAGCTTGTGGTTTATAATTCAGTGTCATATACATCAATGATTGTTAAAGTGGGTTTTTCTTCTATAGGATACAGTATCTGATAACTGCTCTCTCTATAACACAGAGTAATACAGACATATAATAATCCATTACTTAAAGAAAAAGCTGTTTCTTACCTCATCTTGGACTTGTGATGACGAACACAGTTTCATCGCAATCACAAAAGCAAAAAAGAATAAAAAACCTGGATTGTTTCTCATTATGAAAAATTGGATTCTTGTTCTTTCAGAATCCTCCAAACACGAAAACTCAAATTCAGACATAAAATGATTGTTCTTCAGAGGTGCTATTTCTTCTGCATTCTTAGGTAAATTGTTTAACAGGACTCTTGTGTTCCCCAATGTAAATGAGTGTGGGATTTGGCATGCAGAGCTTGCCCAACCAGGAGAGATTCCAAAATGCAGGGTATTAGCTGAAAGTTTTCACTGGAAAGCTGAATAAAGCCTTCCTAACTGAATGACAGGATATCCTGACAGGGCTCTGATCATTTATTCCTCTCTCTGAAACTGTTGACAGTATAAAATGAAGGACACAACTGTTATGACAGAAGATGATTTCTTCTTTTAGGTGGGCATTGATAGGGGACTGGAGTAACTACTGTGCTTGTTATCATTCATTTGTTTAACTGATCTAAAGGAGAGCAATGGATCTCTGAAGTTGTCTTATCAGCCATGTAATTAGCCTACTGTAAGGGTGCGTCCCCTGAATGTGGTTTTGGGAGAAGTACTAGTGACTTTATCTCAGGAGACCAAACGAACATCTTCCAGCTTTGGTTAGCTAGATAAAAGGGACACTTTTTCTCCCATTTTTGCTATTTTTGTTAAATAATTTTGACTCATTTTTTGGAGCTAAGCAGAGGAAAATTGACTCAGATATGTTATTGGATATGGTTAGGAGGGATGAGTACACAGACGATTTGTCAAAAGCAAGACTGTTCTTTCTTCTCAGAGCTCTTCAGCTCTTTTCTAGTGCTACTCTTTGCTGCTTCTCTGGTCAGTCTTGTAAGGGAAGATCTCTTGTGTCTTAGATATCTGATAATTTGGATACCTCCAGGTTGTCACCTTTTCTTGGTGCCTCTGACCTCATAATTTTTTTAATCATTTGAAGACACTCCGTAAGACTGCCTTAATACAAATTGCGCTTTGCATCTTATCTTTAATTTTGTGTTGTTTTCCTAAAGAAAGAAGTGTGATATACATATAATATAATGTACAAATTAATCTACTTTTGTTATATGCTCTAACAGAATGTTGCAAAATTGCTGGTAGGAGACAGCAGGGCAAGATGTTTCCTGTGCACTCATCAGATCCTGTTCCTTTCTGCTATACGATGAGGAAGGTAAATCATTTCTTGTTTATGCAGACATGATAGCAGCCAGGGGCTGTGATGTACATGCTGACAATATGTATGTCCCTGAGAAGGGCTGTTTCTCTTTTATGAGGTCAAGGCCTTTTACGCTGCTTTGGCCTTGCATACAATGTACAATCTGGCATGGTGGAAGGAATGGCTCAGGTTTTTCTCCAAGAGCAGAATCCTGGAGGATCTTCTCTTCCGTGTGGTGATAGCTCACAGCCACATCCCATTCTCTGGGGGATGTTTGGGAGCGAAATTTGTCCTCCCTCTGCTGCAGTTGTGCCTTGTTGGAGCATGGACAGAGTGTCTGACTGGGAAGGGTCTGTGCTACCTGGGCAAAACACGTTTGCCTGGTCCCTGTGTGGGTGATGGCAGGAGCCAACAGCTTCTTCAGCAGCTTGAGGTCAGATGGGTTTCTTGCCTGTGTTACCACTTCAGACAGTACAGCGATGAAAGGAGCTGTAAATTGAGCACGTCCCTTTCCTGTCCTGTAGATTGAGATAAAGAGCAACAACATCAGCTCTCTTGTTATCTGCTCTTGCCTCCCGTATAGGCATTTGTGTGAAGTAAACTCTTTTTCCCTTTCCTTCCTCTCCCTTGTTAGAGCATGGCCTCCCCACCAACTGCCATGATGGCCACTTTCCTTGCTCCAGAGGGACCACACACCCTTTCCTCCTTTTGGTGATGGGCGTTTTCCTTGTTCATGGAGGTTAAATACAGACTGTGCCAGGCTCTAACTATAACTCTGCGTGGCTGGTTCCTGCCCTACTTTGGGCAGAAATACAGGCTAATAGGTCCCCTGGCACACAGGACAGGGCTCCCTGGGCCTTGGAGTGTGGGAAGGTGGCACCTCAGTGTTTAAAGCAGCCTGTGCAGTGTGGCAGTGTCCCTCCCCAGCCAGGGAGCTGGCACACTGCCTTGCTTGGGAGGAGGCTGTCCTGGCCTGAGGTGCCATGCTGGTGTTGTGTGCTGGTGTGCTGTTGACATGGGTAGGAAGCCCTTACTACCAGGTTTTGCCCTTTGCTTTTGGAAACATGATAGTGGTGTTCTCGGCAGGCTGGAACCTGAGTCCTTCCTCCCCTTGTGCTTGGGTCACAGAATGCTGAGGAATCCCCTGAGAACACCAGTGGGGATTTCATCAATGTGCTGCCCTGCGTGTTGGCACAACTGTGCCAACTTTTGTCTTTGGTCATCTGCCAGCTCCTTCTCTTGATGTGTTTGCAACCTGTCCTGGCCTTGCAGCCCATGTATTTCTGGGGCTGTCCTCCTCCATGGTTGTGGTGGCAAGCTATCTCATCCTCGTTATCTTGCTGCTTATATAGCTTCCTGAGACCTTTGTGCTCTTGCATTCCCTGCTCTTACTTTTTCCTGGTTTTAGCCAGGATATCTTATTTTAGCTTTGTGCTGTATCTCATTTTGTGTCCAGCTGGAATGGTGGAGAGGTCTTGGATATCTTTGGTTCCTGCAAGAAGATGAAAATGTTGGAAGCCTTAGATGACAAATATCAAAATACAAATGTCTCTGTGGAGTTTGTTCCCTTGGAATTTTTTTTTTTTTTTTTTAATAATATTGATACAATTGAGGGAAGTGAGAGCAAGGAATATGGGAGTGACAGTGACTGTGGTCATGGATACACCTGAAAGCTGGGATCAATTTGACATGGGGGAGCTCAGCCAACTATCCCTGGGGATGTTCCAACCAATTGGATGCTCTGTGTTTCAGCTGCTAGTCACCCTTGTACCTCTGAAAACATTCAAGGTGCAAGCAACCTGGTGAAAAAATTTAGGAAGAGCCACTGTGTATGCTGTAATTCTGCAACTGTACATGCTGTGGCATATCCTTGTGTGTGTCACTACACGTACTGTGGCTTATCCTTGTGTGTGTCACAACTTACCTTTGCTCTGCTATTGCATTCCTGGACTGGATGCTCCTGCTTCAAGTAGATGTGAATTGGTTGCTCTTTTATTTTCTTCTTCCACCTACTGTCTCTCTTCAAGTTACTCCTATTTCTGTGCTGAAAATGTCAACCAACCAGAGAAAACATGACGCTTCATTTATGTAGATGTTTTTGAAGACAATGTTTGTACTACGATTTATTTCAGTGTTACAATGAGGCAGTTGCTTTTTTTTCACAGCCAGGCACTGGTTTATGAGGTTGGTTTAAAAGTAAAAAAAAAAAATAGTGGAGAGGTAGATATACATGATGGTTGCAGCACTTGCTTTCCTCTACACAGTTTTGATAATCACACAATTTCTTGCATTTAAAAATTTTTTAATCGATTATTGACTGCACATTGTATATTGTTCCCCTTAACTTTCAGAATTTAAAGCTCTCTCAACCAGAGAAGGCTGAACAGCATATGATGAACTCTCAGAGACTCACATGAAGTTCAGCTATTTCACAATCATATGGCAAAAGCATCATCTCAGAGGAAGAAATAAAAAAGAAATAAGACTGTTTCGAAACAAAGCACTTGTTGCAGTCTGAGCATTTGTGAGCTATGTGTGATAAAAGCTGGTACTGCTTTCCTGGAATGTCCCACACTACTTGCAACTTAGCTCCTCTCCCAGGGGTACAGCCTGGTTAGTGAGATCTTAGAGAGTGTCAAGGGTGAGGGCAGTATTGAGCTAAATTTAATATTCTTACTTACAAATTTGGAAGTAAGCAGCAGAAAATAAATGAATCACTGTTTTTTTTACTGTATGTGGCTTCTGTTTTAGAGCCAATCACAGCAGGAAAACTATCACAGGGGTGTTTGAGGCTCCACATGTCTGAGGGAAGTCACTTTGCTCTTTGTTTGGAAACTGGCTAAAGCACCTTGCAGCCGGGTAGGGAAAGATAAAATGTGTTCATAAAGAAGAAAGTTTCCTAGGGGGAGGGAGGCTTTGGTTCTGCCAAGAGAAACGTCTGAATGCTAATTGTAGGTGGGAGGAAGGGGGGTACAAACCATCAAGTTGCCTAGGAGGAGGCTTGGGGAAAGGAGGGGGGAATATTTGGGAAATACTGCATTTGATTAACACAGACTTAATTGGAACGTAACAAAGAGATAAAAAAAAAAAGGTTTGGCAAGTTAAATCTTTCCAGTGCCATACATCTGAGGAAGCCAACGGCAGCCTATGGAGAGCCTGAATGGGCAATGTGGAAAATGCCAGGGGTGTGTAATTTTATCTGTGGGGTTATGACAGCCATCATTTTGAAACATGGTGACTATCAGAACTAATTAATTCTCCAAGCCCACAGGATGCATTAAGATGGAGCTGCAGCTGGTATGCTGAGGAATGCTGTGCACCCGGCAGAGGCCATCGCTTTTATCAGTGTTAATGAGGGAGAAGGCACAGACAGCTGATCTAAACCCAAATGTGTTCATGATGCATACAGCTGATGGCAATGCAGACTGCCAGTCAAGGGGTGGTCTTAGCCATAGATTAGATCCTCATAGTGGCCTCTTCAGCTTTCTTTCTTTCCCTTCCTTTTTTTTTTTTTTTGTGTTCTCAAAAGAGTCTTTCAGCTGGTGAAATTGTAAACAAAAGGCATTCTAGCCGAAGCTGTGGCAGAGAGGGCTTTGCTAAGGAGACATGAGTAGAGTAGTGTACGCGGCACTAACTTGGACAATGTTATTTACTACAAATTTTAAGGGGAGTGTTGGGTGGGGGAGCTGTAAGGCTGAGCTTATAATCAGAATCATGCTCTAAAGAGAAAGACCACAATACCAGGGCCCACTCAGAGGTATTTCTGCTACCCTTTCATGTTATAATTGCAAGTTGTTTAAAAAAATGAAAGTCATCCTCAAGCAATAGGTAAGGCCCCAAGTCTTGTAGGTCCAGTAGGATATAGGGTGTATAAACAAGTCCCTGATTTGCTGGAAAGTGTTCCCCATGTGCAGCCATGAGACAGATGTACAAGGGCATGAAGCTACAGGGTTCCTGGGTAGCAGTGCCTCCACTGCTAACATATATATATATATAATATAATATATATATATGTATCATATATGTAACATATATAATATGTTATGCCTCCACTGCTACCCAGGAAAGGACTTAGTAAACAGGACCTGGAAGTGTAATTGGCATAGAGGAATATTAAAACTGTCTTTTTGTCCTTGACTCTACTCTGCATCTGCTTCATTGTAGTTCTGGATAGACCATGCATAGACTCTGGTCCCATGTTGTTGCCACTAATGGTGTGATAAATGGAGGAGGTACTGCCCTGATACTAAATCTTGATTTTTTAAAAAAACCTATAGGTCTTTGTGATGATATAACACGCTTCAGAATCATTACATCTCCTATTTAATGGAGTATAAATATAGCATATATTCCTTGCAGAGATTTGCAATAAAATTAACCGCAGTTATGAGCTGCTGGATAAATACACCAAAACAAACTTGTAGTTTGATTTAACATCTGTGTAATGTCAGCATGTAAGGAGCTTCAGCTTTAAGATGTGATCAAAAGATATTGGAAACTAGGAACAAATAATGGGCTTCCACAAGATGGGAAGTTAGCTCAAATGGATCTTGATGGAAATTCTCAGGCAAACCTCTTTCACAGTTTATAAACATCCAGGAAGGAGACTGTGGTTGTTTGTATACGTCTTGTACTTCTGCAGTTCTGCTAAGGTTGCAGTATGTAAAGCAAAAATACCAGGAAAAGCCTGAGATTCCAGGATTTAGGATGGGCAGAAGGATGTAGAGCATGGATTTCTGGTGCTGTAAATGTTACATTGATTTTTCTAACCCTGTGGTAGAAAAGCAGGACAGAGAGCAGCACACATTTTTCAGCTTAGCAGTAGGCTGTGGTAGGACTGGGGATTTTTGGAAAATCCAGGCACCATAAGGTAAGGGGTTTTGTGGAGTCAAGAGAAGGAGGAGAGGCTCTGCTGACTTCCTTCTTTGCTTTAGACAATGCAGAGAGCTTGCTGTAATTTTGGCCTACATAGAGCTTGTATTCTTTCATAGTAATACTTTTGTTTTGACTAGTCAGACTTAAACAAAGTTAGATTAATATAGTTAATAATTTCTACTAATAGAACCAAATTGCAGATAATGATATGGAGGCAATCAACCCCTGCTCAGGTTTTTTTTTCGTCCTTTTAAATGCAGCCTTTATAACACTATCTAAATGTGTGTGTATATGGCTATAGTGGATTGATTTCAGCCACAAATTATCTTGTCCTAGGAAAGCCATCTCAAAATACGATTGAGAAAGAAAATTGTGCAGAAAACAATACGGCACAATTTCGACAAATAAAACAACACAATGTTATTTTTTCATTGTCTTCCTTCTTATGATGTGTGAACTGCTGTGATTTACATCAAGTTACAGGGCTCTGTTATGTGCTGTACTAGTTGGGCAACACAGTGTGGGAATGCAGAATGGAAATCCCCAAGCCGTGATCCAAGGGCAACAGGTTGCCCATGGGGACATCTGATATTGCTGGGAAGAGCCAAGTGCAGTATTGGCTGGCCAGCAACCACTGCCCTAGGAAATAGAGCTGGGCTTGGGAGAAGGAAGATCAGGCTGCATTTTTGGCTCCATTGCTTAAAGATACAGACAAGCCACTCTCCCTTCTGCCTTGGCTGCATCTTCTCTCCTTTCTGCCTTTCTGTAGTTTGTCTGGCTTTCACAATGGCTCTGTGCCGGTGCCTCCAAAAGTGACGCCTGGGGCGAGAATGGCTCCTGTGCAAGTTAATGCCGAAGAATAAAATACAGTTTCTCCACCAGGATCCTCCAGGCTTCTTCAGTTCAGCTCACAGAACCGTAAAGATCTCCTAGTTCCGATCCCCGTGCCAGAACCCCTGGGGCAGTTCTGCAGCGGGCTCGGAGGCGGGGGCGGGCTCGGGTCCGTCCCTGGTCCCGGACCCTCCCCGCGGGACCACCGGAGGGCAGCAGAGCCCAAGCCACGGCTTCGACCCCCCAAACCCGCGGGCAGCAGCACCTGGAAGTGACTCCTCGAGTCCCCACGACCCTCTGCGAGAGCCCTGTGGGAGGCAGCTTCCCCGCCTGGGTAATCCGCACAAGCCGCGGTGTGTGAGTGTGAACGCCTTGACATGACCGAGGTGGTTTCCTAAAAATCCGAGAGAGAGTGGGTATATAGAAATATTTTAAATAAATGTAGATTAAAATATATAATATGTTATAAACATGTAGAAAATTAAAATATAAAATAAATACATAAACAAACATGATAACGTATAAATCTATAAAATATATTAAAAATGTAAAAAGATACAAAACATCATATGAATGCATAAAATATATAAAATAATATTAAATGGTATAAAATAATTATAAAATATAAATAAACATCGAACATAGCTATATGGAAAAGAAATATAAAATCTATAAAATAAATTCATAAAAATGTGATGATAGCAATATTAAAATGATGCATGTTTTTTAGATGATGGAGAAGTTTGGAAACAGTTGAGTTGTCTAGTTGCAAAGGGCGCACAGACATGAGGCACATGTACATGACCAAGTAGTACATGAGGTAGAGAGGAGAGGATATAGTCAGACACCTGCACAAACGTATGCTGCGTTTCAAAAATGAGCAACCAGGGAACTGTTCTCCTTCACCTGACTCCCACAGAGCTGTACATACACTATGGATAAAATTCTGTAGGCTTTCAAGTACATGGGACTGTCCGTTGAAGTTCCATTTAAAAGTTTCTACTTTGTACCTTGTATGTTGAAGACTAACTTTTGTAAGAAAGTTTACTGGTTTTTATGGTGATGAAGTAAACACACAAGGATTCTGTCCAATTACCCAAAAGGTATGGTAAAAAGACAATACTTTATTTCAAACATACTGGAAAGTCTAAATAAAAATGCAAATGTAAAGTCAGTGTTACTGGCAATGTGATAAGGCTGAGCATACATGCAGAAAAACCTCTTCAAAGAGGTTACACTATGTGTAACAAGGCTCTGTACAGGAGGCACTTGTGAAGGACTGTGCAAAGTTGTCATCTACAAACATAGATAAGTTTTGGATATGTCTAATGTAAAACAAAAGAGCTACAGTTTTGAAAAGTTTGATGGAGAAGTTAAGTATTTAGAAGTATGAAGAGTCCAGAATTAAATGTCCTCCCCAAGGCTATTATTCATTTTAGCAGTTAGACAATATCATGAAGTATTCACCTGAACAGAGGAAAAATATGGTATGTAGGGGTTATAAATTAGAAACTTTCTAGTCTTTGAATGCTTAAGTTGTTTTTAAATTTTAAAACGAAATGTTGGGGGTTTGTGTTTTGGATTTTTTTTTTTTTACATTTTTGGAAAAAGTAATCACCTAAAATATTAAAAAAAAGAAAAGAAAAAAAGAGGAAAAAAGAAAACCCCAAACCCACCTGTAAATGAAGTTTTAATGTAGTTATTTCAAATCCACTCAGGTTATAAGGAACAGAGACAAGGTTGTTGATGTGAAACCCTAAGCAGGAACAATGCCACTTCTTTAGCCCTGGTACCATCACTCATGTTTGTATATATATCTTTTCCTGGCACTGCCAGATAGTCTTCCAAGACTCTCATTCAGTATTATCTATCTCTGCGATTACAGAATGTATTTTAATATTGTTTAACATGAGCAATATTATAACAATATAAAGACAGACTATTTCACATTCGCACCCTCTTTAGTATCCTCTTTCTGTGCATCGGCTTTGTTTGTTTGTTTATTTTAAAATTTTGACCTGCAGAAGTGAAATTACACAAATACCTCAGGTATCAATTGGGGAAAGTACATTATTGATCTCCTGGGGAGATACTACCTCTACTTCCTAGGAGAAGACCAAATAGGTAATTAATATGGCCTGAATATTTTAATGACAAAGATTTTCTTCATTCTTCTTCCTACTCTGGTGACTAGTTCTGATCATCCCATCCCGTGAAGGATATAGAATGATTTGGAAGGATCTGGAGAATGAAAATGGCAAATATTAGAAAATTATGAAGTCATGAACATCTGTGTGGAGTAGATAGAAGACTAAAAAGAGATAACATGAATAGAGGTATTATGACCAATATAGAGATAATAAATGGGAAATTCTCAAGTTTTCTGCTACTGTAATTCTACAGTAGGAGAACTTTTGAAAGAATTACTTTGAAAAAAAAGACAAAATTATTTTTTTGCAAATAAGAATTTAAAAAACTTTTAGTCTTTTCTGCTAATGTAACTTCTTTCTTATTGCATAATGGTAAGTAGGTAAGTCTTCACATCTTTTAGAAGTTTGTGGTTGAGAGGAACAAAGCAGAAAATTGTTTCACAAACTTCCTATGGAGAATTCAGCTAGAATCTGTAAGAAGGAAATTCTTTTTTCTTGTAGAAAATATTTTGAATAACTTTGTTTTATTTCAACTCAACAAGGTTGAGTTGAAGAAATTTTACTGCAGGGAAAACATAAATGTTCACCTTTTTTTACCTCACTTGCTGGAGAAAGCATCTGCCTAGCACACTTGACCCCTCAGAGATGTAGTAGCTTGTCTCAAACTTTGTTGAGGAGTAATTTAGGTGCCTAAATACAGGCACCTATTGCCTCTTTAGATGTCTTTGGATGTTCAGGATTACCGAGTGCTGTGATTTCCCACGGTAGCACTTGGCAGCCACATGGATACCATGAGGCATCTAAAACAGTCCTAGACAACTAAAACACACCCTATGGGCATAAGGACTCCAAGGAACTAATAACCTGAAAGTGTCAAGAGCTGCAGAGATAATGGGAATACAAGGGCAGGGCCTAGGATGACCACAGATATCTCCTTTCCTAGTCCCCATTAGGCAAACATCTACAGAATCACAATTTTTAAGATACAGTTTTCCTTCTTACTCACTTGTTAATCCACAACTTAGGAACTTAGTCTGCCTGGAGGTCTTGGAAACTGCAGTGCATGGAAAGGATGTTATGAGGGAAAATCGAACTGATTCCTTGAAATTAATATCTTCACTTAGAAAAGGTTTTTTGGAGCCAAGGCTTCTGTTGGAAAAAACAATATAAAGAAAGAATCACGTGTTTTTCATCTGATGCAGGCTGTAATCAGAGGGTAGAGTAGATACTCATCTGTTTTCATCAACCACTGCTGAGTATTTCAAGAGATGTTATGAAATAAGTTTTCTGCCCAAGACCCAGCTCTCGATGGCTTGGCACTCTCAGCTGTTGACTAGTTTTTCAAAAGAACTCAGTTCCTATTGTGACTATTATGACCAGGTTTTCAAAATATTTCAACAGACTGTGCACTGAACTCCTTTGAAAGTGTCTTAATAATTATTTAGGTGAGTAAATAGCATCTGAGTCTGGTTGTAAAAGCTGACTCTTTCCAGAAAATCTTACCAAACAGCAATGTATATTATCAAACTTAAATTTTCATGTTCCCTCTATGTGATTTGCCTTTATATATTCTCAGCATTTGAGCTGTTTTAGATACAGTTTTCGCAAAATTAGAGTAGTGGAACAGCTATAGGGTACACTTGGGTGTGCTATTCTTAATTCAGAATCAATGAAATGCAGCCTTCCTACTGACGAATTGATCATGTTAAAACTTGAATGCCACTATTGAACAGAGTTTCCGTATTTGCTGATGAGTAACAACAGCAGACATGGTAGAAGAACAAGGGTGAATTCTTCAGTTAGTGTTATACATCAAGACCAAAGACTAGGGGGAAAAGAGACTGTGCTGATAGCAGCCTTGCACCCAAGGATGGCGGCACTGGGGACAACGGTGAAGGTTTTAAATACTGTGTCTGTTACTAAGTTGGATTTAACTAATTCCTGTCACAGTGCTTAAAAGGTAAAATGCCCAAATTTGTGTTCTTGGCAAAACTCCTGAGTGAACACATTATTCTGAATTTAACCCTTAATGTATGTGAAAATGCAAGAGCATAGCAACACACCATGTAAAATCAAAGGCTCATTTAGACTGGTGTCCTCTTTCCAAGAGTGCTCAGTACTGGAGGTCTAGCAAAAGAGAATAAGAAACAGGACAAATGTAGAATAATGTTTTTAAAGTACTTTTTCCAGATTCTACCTCTAAGAAGTTATTTTTGTCTGGTTTATATTAATTCTTTTGCTTCTATAGCATCTTGTGGCAGTGATTTCCACAATGTAGTTTCATGCTATGTGAAAAACCTCATCTCTTTTATTTCCAACCTTTTGTCAGATACTGTGTTGTGTGTCCCTGCATGCTGGGGTGTGAGAAATAACCAATACTCTGTTTGTGACTTTGTGGAATTGTATCGTATCCCTCCATCCTCTGCCCCCGTTATTTTTTTCTAGGTACAAGGGTTATAGTTGATGTAGTTTCTCTTCAAATGGGAGTCTTCCTGGGCCTCTGACCTGAATTTTGCCCTTCTCTGGGCTAAAACCTCTTCTAGTTCACCTCTGTTGCTTTGGAACTGCCTACAACATTCAAGATGTTTTTGCCTCAGATTTCTATTGTTATTTAACAGTATTTTTTTTCTGTTTTGTTCTCAATTCGCCTTAAAATTCTTAGCATTGTATATGGTTTTCTGTCTACTCTTAATCGTGGAGCTGATGTTGCAAAGAGGGAGGCACAAGGGTCCCAGATTTTTTTATGGAGTGTGAATACTGGTTTAAAGGCTTTCCTCGAGTCGTGGTTGTTTTTTCCTGTGTGTGTAGATGAACGCAGGATTTCATTTACTGCTTCTCCCCTGACTTGCTGTGAAATGCTCTTGCATCCCTTCACTCAATTAGCCTTACAATCAACCACTCCAAATATTTTTGTAACATGATATGTTTTGTTGCCTCATTATTAATGCCATTTTCATGTATGCTTTCAGCATAGTCATGCATCTCATTTCCTGGCCAGTGTTTTCTGTGTCATGTGAAAAATTGCCAATCTGTTCCTTTCCTTTATTTACTATTTCAGCTAGTTGATAATCCACTTGAGGAACTTCATTCCATACCACTTGGTTCCTTTCAGAGGCTTATGTAAAAGGCTATTATGCTCTGCAGCCTGAATGGCTGGGTCATATGGACTGCTATAGCTCTGATGGAATTGGGGATCTACACTCCTTGGAAGAGCAGACTATCTGTCTTAAAGAAATCACAAATCTTTAATTCTTATTCTTACAAGTACTGCATAAGAAAATCTATTATCTCAGTTTCTTGACCAAGGTACTCAGCTGTGTCATCAACTTGTCACAAAAACTTTGTATTTCATCTATCATTTCTTTATCACAAAGCAAGGTGTTGGTGTAGATATGGACTCACACTTTCTTTTACTGTTTGAGGCAGAGAAATGAAAAGTGTTTGGTCATTTGGGACTCATGCAGAACCAAAGTTAGTATGGAAGTGATACTGTAAAGTGAAATATTTATTATTTTTGCTTAAAATTGGATAAGGGTGTCTAAACTATATTATGTCGGCTTCATGAAAACTCTCTCTGGTGAGCAGTGTATTGCACAATAGATAGAATTACAGCATTATTTTGAACAGTCTTTGAATAACTTGTTTTCTGACTGTCTGGTTGCTATAACCTCATGCTGCCCCTGATGTATTTTCTTTGGTTGGAAATTAGATACCTGCACAGAGCTGCAAACATCATCTGCAGAACATGAAATAGAAAATCTCAAATGTATTTGGACTGAGACTGCCCTATATATTAGATACAAGGAAGTGTGCTTTGAGACATGATGCTGTGGAAGTTGTACTTTCTTCTTTCAATTATTTAAACCACTTGAGCTTGTCTCTCAAACTTAATAACACCATGATATTCCCTGGTGAAACTACAGTTTATGATACCAGGTAGGGTGAATTTTATTTTCTATTTCCTAAATTATTATTTGTCAGCAAGTGCTACAGATTGCTTTTCTGTAATTGTCTTCTGTATGATAGATCCACTGTTTTGTCTCTTAGATCTCTTGGTCACACAGAACCCTTTACAGAAGCATTCAGAAATCTCTCTCATTCTGATTATTGATGACTTAGGAAGGGGTTTGGTGTTTTTTCTTAATGTTTAGTATGTATGGTCCTATCAATTAAGAATTAATCTGAGTGCAGCTGAAGACATGGATGATTAGGCCCACAAAACATTTGGATGTCTCTTCACTCTGCTCTCTTTGTGAACTAGAGAGGTCCAGAAGCACCAAGTACGCCTGGGCACCTCTGTTCCTGCCTGCACCCATGTTTTGTCCTGAGGCCAGGGGAGCCCCTTGCTGTCTTGGGCTGTGGGCACCAGGATACACTGTCATCCTGGCAGGAGCAAAGTCTGAGAAGGGGTGAAGCATCCTTTTATGAACTGGGTGCAATTAACTGGCTTGGGTAACCTGATGGAGAGGGAAAGAGATCTCTCTGCTCCTCATAAATGCTTGCCAGGCCTGTGTTAGAGTATGTGTCGTGTTATTAATCTTTGGTCGTAATGATATTGCAGTCATTGCCTGCCACCAAAGAACACAAGAACTCATCCCCACCTGTAGTGCAAGGCAGCATGGGCAGTGTATCTGCATGAAATTCAGGAGGTATATGGTTCATGGATGATATATATATTTTTGTTTGCACATGTTGGGGTGTTGCTGGTACCACTTGCCACTTGTCTTCTCTTAAACAGCCTAGTTGTTATGGGGTGTTGCTGGTACCACTTGCCACTTGTCTTCTCTTAAACAGCCTAGTTGTTAGAGCAGTCATTCAGAAAATGGGAGATTTGACCTCTCTTCAGTTATTTTTCTGTTGTCTGTTAGCTGTAAAATGTATCACCAGCCCTGGGACAGGGTATGCTGTCTTGCTAAAAAACCTGCATTCCTAAAGTGGTATCATCTGTATTGTCTGGTGGAAAGCATTTCTTTCTTATCTAAACACATGGAAAATTTACAGGAAACAGAATGTTTTAATTAATTTTTTTCTTTTAGGAATATAAACATAATTAAGATTTTTCATGAAAACTTTCATATTGATGCTGTTGGTCCAAAATTATCAGTCAAATATTTTACCTGTTTCTATTATGAGCACTGGGAATTATGAATTCTGACATGAACACATAGGCAATAACACAAGTTTATCTTTTATTGATGTTAGAAATTAGTTGCCACAATGAAGTAATGTCAGTGTCATAGTGTCAAAACAAAGCTCCTGAAAAATCTGGACTTGTGCAAGAGATTATGAGGCTAGTGTTTAATTACACAAAGCCAAGAGGCAACTAATAGCAAAAATGCTAGCTCGTACCTCTATAATAAAAAGGCAGTGATGTAGGAGGAAAGCAACAGCTAGAGAATTTCAGAAGAGAAAACAATGCATTTTTTTTTTATAGTTGAGGCAATTAGTCCAGATAACAACCTACTGGAGTGAGCTCAAGTCACCAAGCAGCGAAGGGAGATTTTTAGGGTATCTTTCAAAAGCATCTGCTACAGTTGTATGAATAGTTATGAGTGGGGACTAAGTGTTGTACTGGAGGGCTTAGGGTGGATTGTGGGGACTGGTCTGTAACTTCTGCCCATGTTGGTCTTTGGGGCCGTAGCCCTTTTGCACACTTTGGCTTGGGTGTGTGCTTGAATTATGACTGAACAAGACGGAATGTTTCACTTAAATCACCTGATTTTGGGCTGTTATCAGAGAGATGCTAATAATGCCAAAGCTGAACTATTGAGGTAGATTGGATACCGCATTCGTTGCAGCCCAAAAAGTGGTTTTGTGTTTCATGGCAGCAGAGTAGGAGATTGCCCCTGATTATAATTGAAATGTTTTCAGAAGAAGGATAGAAAACTGATTTGTGACTTAAGGTGGTATTTCCAAAAATTCATTCAAGAACAGCTAAGAAAAAGAGCATCTAGCTGTAAGAAAAGGAGTGATTTAAAAAGGGAGAATATGTTGTTGGCTCCAGCCAGTGGGCCTAGAGATGTTATAGGTAGGACTTCTACAGTAATTAGTGTGGATTCATTCCTCTGAAAATCAACAGTAAAACAAAACAGCAGCACAGTGCTGTGATGCAGCATGGGATGGATTGGGGACGAAATCCTGTTACAAATTTACATACTTTTATTCCAGTACTTGATTTTGAACATCTTTCAGCAAAACTCTTGTGAAACATGGAAATTACTCAGTTAGGCCAAAGCTACATGGAAATGACTCAGTCAGGCCAAAGCTACAAGAAAACTGGGACATGCTGCTGTCCGATTTCAGTTTGGCTAATCTTCGTATTTAAATTCTGCTTTCCTGTGTTGGAGGTATTAAAACATGTCAATAATGTAATTCATGAGAATGTGAAAATTCTCTGGCAGTTTAGGTTTGGAACTCAGACTAAGCCAGACGAATGCTTCAAATATGGTTTCTACCCTGCTGAATGGGAGGTCCACCAGCACCATTGCCTCCTCTCGAGTGACAGAGGTATGTGTGTTGGCTTCAAGGACGTCAAATTCATCCTCTGGCAACCTGTGTGGTATGGACCACTGTAAATCCCTCTCTAAACTTTCATTTAAAAACAAGTACTGGAGTCTGTCCATAAAAGCTACCATTCTGTTTTCTCTAGTGATGAATTACCGTAACATTTGATAAACACAGTATGCCATAAGAGGGTATATCAGCCACTGTTATCAAAAGTTAATTTTCTAGACTAAATATTCATTTGGATCATTAGAGCTATTAAATCCTGTGTCAGTTTTTAAGAAGCTGGTTGTGCCTGAGCGCTAGAAGGAGCCTGAAAAGAATCATATCCTGTCAAGATAAATGATTGAACTGTTCAATGAACTCTTTGACTGGCATTGGTTCCAGTCATGCCAGCTGAAGCTCAATTCCTCTTTGTCTGTGTGGTCTTGTTTTCACCTTGCCTGTGGGGTGAAAGAGGTTTGATGTGACCCCCTCGCAGACAGAGGCATGAGTCTAACCTCTATTTACACCCTGTCATAATAGAGAGCTGGCAAACACCGCCGCTTGCCGCTGCTCTCCTCATTTTCCCTGCTTTTTTTGTCAAATAGTTAGAAGTTGTGCATTCTAATAATAATCTAATTAGCATAGTGGGCTTATAACATCTTGTTTATGTTGTCTACTCTATTTTGAACAAAAAAGGAGCAGAGAAAATATGTTCTTTTGGATATCTTAAGTACCGCCTTAGGGACTGCATGTGAAGTGGAGCAAGAAGGTAACTGGATAATGTATATATAGTTTTGTCCTTTTGAAATTAAAATTTGAGATACAAACTAATTCCATAGTCTGAGGCTCAGACTTCGATTTGAAAGTTGGTGTATGACACTTGATATCTGATTTATTTTTTGGCATTCATCAAACCTTCTCCTAACAATCTGAGTTTGTTGATAGTGCTGTCCTTTTGCACTGACTCTAAACTCATTCATTTTCTATAACAGTAAAACTATTGTTCAGCCCCTTTTCTTCATGGCCAGATTTAATGTGTCACCTACTGCCTCCTGCTTCTTCTCTTCCTTTTCCTTTGGTTCATTAACTGTTTCTTTGGGCAGACCTGGAATGCCAAAGCAGCCCCCAAGATCTTCCAACTCCATGCTCTGAGAGTGACTGCCCTGGAGTACCCAGGCTCCTACAGAATTCAGTGGAAACATGCACCTCCCCTGGAAAAGAGAAGACAGAAAAGAATTGCTGGGGACTCTTCTGGAAAATACTGTGTGGATTGGAGGATTTTCAGGTGAAATGAGATACTTCAGGTCCACTTGAATGTGTTGTTTCAATAACGTTGGGCAGAGCCCTGTTTAGCTCTACAGTAGATGCCTCCTGACAGTGATTTATCACCATAGTGTGTAACAAGTTTGTGACCTACAGCAGTGACTGATAGCTCCCCTAGACTTCACAAAAAGGAAGAACAGAAGCCTCATTTATAACTACAAAGGAAAGAAGTGATTCTAAAAAGAAAGAAAGAAAGGAAAAATGTGCTGATGAATCTCCTTTGCATTTTGAGGGATCATTTCTATTTATACAAGGAGATAAGTTATAAATAGAACTAAAATTTATGTACCATTGTTTTATGGCTGAATTAAAAGAAAAAAAGATGTGAATGAGATGGTACAATGTGGGGAGACAGATAGAAACCTATTGTATAATATATACAAATATAATTTTAGAAAATAAAAAGTCCTTTTGTAGATAATAGAAAAAGAAAATAAAAAAAAAATTTAATCGATCCTACTTATAATTCAGATTGAATTCTTTCAAAAGTAAATCCTGATGTGAGCAAAGAGAGCAGGAACTAGCTACATTCATTGGATGTCCTCTTGAACAATTATACACATGTCCATACCAGATAGTAGATCTAGTGACAACTGAGTCAAAGTGCTACTGTTACTGTGAAGCAGGTTGAAGAAAGCCCCTAAATTTGTGGAGAAGACATTAAATCAAGGTGCCTCAAAGGGTAAAAATCATTGTCCTCTCAGGGTGCTCCTGGAAATGGAGGAGATGTGTGGGAGAAATCTTTGGGAGTGCTCAGTGGGAGCCTTAACAACTTCCGTGGCATGCCTGATCTCCGGCCTCCAGGCCCACAAGACGGGAGTGACTTAGATGGTCACGTGTCTGACCGCTGAGATCAGCAGAAAGTTTCTCTTCTTACCTCTTCCTACATCATAACAGCTCAGAGAGGAAAACTTCCACTTCTCTCCCTTGTGTTCCTTTGTCTTGTTTGTATTAATCCTGGAAGGCAAAAATATCCAAATTAGCTTATGGATTTTAATCCTGTTTCAGACCTGCTTCCACATAAGATAGTAAGGTGTTGCATGCTCTGTAATACTTCGCTTTTT
This sequence comes from Chiroxiphia lanceolata, assembly GCF_009829145.1. Classification (NCBI taxonomy): domain Eukaryota; kingdom Metazoa; phylum Chordata; class Aves; order Passeriformes; family Pipridae; genus Chiroxiphia; species Chiroxiphia lanceolata. The sequence goes on from NC_045641.1 coordinate 55,998,695, forward strand.
GGGTCTACTGATTGCTTCTGCTACCATGTGTCATTAGTGGCAATAAGCTCCAGAAAACCAACACTTCCGCTGTTCAAATGTTGTACTTTACTACTAGTCCCGTGTGACACATAAGTGCTATGAAGGACACCTGAAATCAGCTGTAGATGGGTATACTTGTAACAGAACTAGTCAGATTCTGCCAAAAAAAGTTCTTTCTTCTTCCTTGTGGGATGAAACTCAGTTACAGCAAAGATTGTTTTCAGGAAAGGACAAATTCTGGAAACTGCATATTTCAACGTTTTCTAGATGAAATTTTTGTTTTTCTGCTTTGGCACAATTGACATTATAAAAAGAAAACATTTCATCTGAACTTCCCCTTCTTTCTCTTCCCGTGGCTATTGATTTGCAAACCTTTTCAGGATTTTGGCTTTTTGTTCCACTGGGAACAGGAAGAGTTTGGATCCTCGGATGGCAGAGAGGAAGGCTGCTCAGGTCAGCTCAAGGGTCCACACACATCAACAAGGCACAGCCTCAAGGTACATTACCCTGGCCATGTTCTGGTCCCCAACTGGGTCTCCGGCATGGAGCAGCCTTTGCAGCAGTTTATGGCAGAGAAGTCCCTTGCTAAAGCCCTTTCCTGGAGCAGCTTTGTATGCACAGCAAAGCCTTTTTACTTGTGCTTTCCTCAGTGGCTCAGGGTTTGTCCCTTACATTACTTCCAGGGGCTGCTTGGTTTTGGAGTAAGCCGTGAACTTAGAGCACCGATTGCATTAATTGCTTTCACGCCAGCATATTTCCATTGTGGTTGCCATTATAGTTGTGTAATGTTTCTTCTCTCTTTTCTTTCATGGCTTTCTTTGCCTTGACAGGCTCAGTCAGATTCCCTCATTCACATCTGCTAATGTGAGAGCTGAATAGAATAAATCTATGCAGTGATGGTTTTGGAAAAGAGAGAGGGAGGATGGTGGAGAAGTAGCTGCCTCAAAAAAATAATTTCTGCTTAATAATTGGTATTTCAATAGACAATTTCAGTTAGTTTGTCCCATGCAAGATGCTGATAGTATGAGTAGTAACAAGGCCCCAAATCCAAAAGTCTACTACTACTTTTTTTCCTACTCCTTTTTTCCTCAACTTAAAAGTCACCCAAGCGAAGGAATAGACAATGCACAGATTACTTTATTTGGCTTCATCAGGTTTGCCAGGAGAGGAAAATGCTGCCAAGCTCCTCAAGACAAGCTAGGCTGGGTGCTTGCCCTTGTGCCAGTGTGAAGACAAAAAAAAATCAGAAGCCTTGAAAAGAAGCTGGTGCAGCACATGGCTCTTTCCCACTCCTCACAAATGATGGCTGTTGTGCTCGTTAACCTCTTCTGGGGCTCAGTCAGTTCATGCTGTGCAGCAGCGGAGAGCTGAATGAAATAAAAGGCTTGCAGGACCCATAGAAACGCCATAACTCCTTCATTCCCAACACACACGCAAAGGCCGCCTTCCTCGTGGAATACCAAGTGCCTCTCGTCAAACTCTTAATAAGTCAATCCCGGCTCCATGTGGCGGTGACAGCTCAGATTCCAGCACAGACGTGTGGGGCCAAGCCCAGCTTCTGATTTACCCCACTGGCTTTGGCAAGCCACCTCAGGCTCGTGCTTGGCTTCGCTCTGCCAACATGCTTGAGTGAGTCTGAGTCTTCTGCAGAGATGAGCTCAGCTTACCAGCCAGACAAGCCCTGTCTCTGTGCGTGGGCTAGTCCTGCTAGATCCTTAGCGGGGGTCTAAAAGGAGACACGTAACGAGCTTTCCACTTATAAGATAATTAAATAACTCCATAACATGCCTTATAAAAAAATGTCTTTTTTATCTGAGTGGCTACGGTTCTGATAAATGAAAGAGAATCTCCTCTTTGTGCTTATAAATGAACAAAGAGAACTGTACAGGCTGATCCGAGGCCCACAGAAATGAAAGAAAAACCAAAGACTTCAAGGCACTTCAAATGTAGGCTCTTCTAACTAGTAGCCTTTGATTTTAAGGATTTTTATCTCAAACTGAAGAGGACAAAGCTACTGTTTAAAAGGAACTATGAGCAGTTGAAGGGCATGACAAACTCCCATCTGAGGATGCAGAAGGAGTCTGTGTGCCACAAACAGACTAAGATATGAGCTCTGGTATTTAAAATAAAAGGGAAGAATATTTGAAACAAAGCATACAGTTAATTAGGAAAAACCAAGAAAACATAACAAGAAAAAACCCCTAAATAAAGTTTTCTGTGGCAGTTTGAATGATACAGAGAAACACATCGTCTCAAACTGAATGTTTTCTTTCAGCATTTTTCACCTGCATTTAAATATCAAAGTGCAAAGTATGCAGAAAAAAAAATGGAAGAAAAGGCCACTGCAGCAAAACATATATATTAAAACATGTGAAATACATTTAATTATGTAGTATGAATGCACTGCTTTGGACCCCAAAATACAATATTAATCAGTGCTTCTTAGATATCAATGAGTGCAAGATGAAGAGCTGCTTTCCTTGTCTCATGATTCTGTTGCCTTTCTGGATGAGGAACTATTTCTGGAATCATCCTTTTCCTTTTTTACCCACCCCAGGTCCAAATCACCATTGATTCACAGAATTCTGTGAACTTTTGGATGGTGTCCCTTCTGTTGAGTCAATGAATATCCTGTTTTGCTGTCAGAGACTGAAGGATCTCTTCCCCTAATTCCTTGGTCAAGCTGAGAAAGCTTTCTAGGCTCACCACGCAGTGAAAAATAACCAGATCAAGAGTTTTATAACAGCAATTTTCAATTTGGAAAGTGCATCAAAACTGCTTTTTTTAATAATCCTGTGTATCTTTAAAGGAAATACATCAGAAAGTTTATAGCTCGTCTGACAATCTCGGAGAGAGGCATGTAATTGAATTTACCTTTGTTACATTTCAGTTTAAATGCACGAATGTCTGTGTGCTGGTCTTATGCTTGGTATGTAAAAACAGAAAGCAAAGCCTAGTTAAGAGAAGCAACAGCAAAATGGTATGAGTGTTTCTAAAGGATGAAAAGTGTGTGGTCTTCATTCAGATTTCAAACTGGTTTGACCCCATGTCATCCTATTGGCTTTAGTTATTGTCCTGATTTATGTTAGCACAGACAAGAGCAGGATTAGATATAAATGTGGTAGTCCATTGTTTAGATGAAACATGTTTGTTTTCCATACTATCATCCAGAGAAGCTGACTAGAACTAAGTAATTTGAAATATCTTCATTTTTTTAAAAAAGGTATATAGAACCATCTGTATGCCCATTTCATGCAGAATTTAGAATTAGAGAGGGAAGCATTAAAGAAAAAAACAGCTCTAGATCATTAGCAAAGCATTCTTAGACATACTTCTATCCTCAGTGTTTCAGTAATTAACACATATGAAAAGATGAATTTTATAAATGAACTACAAATCTTATCATCTGCAAATGCTGAGGTTGTACTTTTGGTAAATTGTACCCAATTCACTGAAAAATTATTTAAAAAGTGCTATCTTTTTTTTTATGTGTACCTAACTTACCAGAACATTGCACTGTTACTAAAGCCCACCTGATTATGCATAGTCTTGTGTGACTTTTTAGAAAAGGGAGTAATTTATTGCTTGCAAGCTGAACATAAAATAAGACTGGCTTAGCTTGGCTGATTTTTTGAGTTTTAATATAGTTAGGGAAAAGATGTGTTTTCACTTGTGTACCACCCCATGGACACTGGGATTAGGCAGAGCCTGCTGAGTGTAGAATATGGCCCTTACTGTAAAGTCTAGTATGGCTTAAATGTAGACAGCAATGTGAATTATATATATGTTTGTATTCTTAACCTGGGCTGATGAAACAAGGTGAACCAACAACAGGGAATGGAGAACACTTAGATGTATGTGGTACTGGCTAATGTGAAAAGCCCGATGTAGCATGGTAGCATGTCAAAAATATGTTGGAACATGAAGACTGACATGAATTTCACAGAGAAGAGTCCTCTTTAAAAGGCAAATGGGGGTAGATAAGTATCTTTCCATATCATGGAATTGTTTCTGTTAATTGAACATGCTGGAGCCTAATGTGGTAGCCACTGATGTTGTCTGTTTTAATCCTGAATAACTTTAATGGGAGCAAAATAGGGCCGAGATCTTCTAGACCAAAAGTTGTCTCCTTCATGTACTTGCTGCCTCCTCATCTCCTGCTAGGTGACATTTCTGCAAAGTCTCTTCCAAAGGGGCTGTGATGCTGGGTCAGGCCAGTCTGATACCTGTTCTCAGCCCCAGAGACACAGAGAGGAGAGGAGACAGGGCAGGAGACCAGCTGGGGAAGGTGGAAGGACTGGAGAGAGCAAAGGAAGAACATGGAGAAAGAGGAACTTTCCCAAGTAACAAGTGATAAGATAGGGGGAAAGAGTCTCAATTTGCACCAGGAAAGATTTAAGTCGGGTATCAGGAAAACTTCTTTATAGAAAGGTTTGTCAAGCATAGCAACAAGCTGCTCAGGAAAGTGATGGAGTCACCATCCCTAGAGGTACTTAAAAGACATGGAGATGTGGTGCTTAGGGACACAGTTTAGTGTTGGACTTGGCAGTGCTACATTTATGGCTTTACTTGATGATCTTTAAGGTATTTCCCAATCTGAATGATTCTATGATTCTATATATTGGCTTGAGGCTATATTTTGTGACCTTTGACTTGTGGCATGGTCCTGGTGAAAAAAGCTTTGTGCAGTCTTTCTCTCAGACTGATGTGAGACAGTAACGAGAAGAAGTTATCTTCTTTGTGCTATCTCTTTCCCATAAAATTTAATTGGAGAAATTATACATGATACTGTGTCAAAGATATGGCTTATCAGATAATTGTGCCACTGCCTCTGGGACTTATATTTCTGTTCCTAATTTTTGTAAGCTGTTTTAAAATGCTACATCGAATTATGTTTAGAACATTATCATTGTGAAAAAGATGTGTAAGAGTTAAGAAACACTGAAATCAAATCAGCTTCAGCAATCTCCTGCAGTATATGTGTTATTATGCAACTTTTAATTGAAGAATGACATTCGAGTTTGCAACAGAATCCCACTGAAAAATGAAAAAAGAATTTTAGAAAAAACTTTTAAGTATACTTTTAGGTTTGGTTGTTGGGGTTTTTTTGTTTGTGTTTTTTTTTTTTCTTTTTTTTTTCTGAAAGACTGGAAATAGAGATTTTATAAATAAGTAAACTAGAAGCCTTATATGATGATGTAGTATGGCTTAGTATGGCTACACTGTGGTGAAACAGTGTGAATGCTTGTCTGGACACACAGCGGAGCTGCCTCTCAGCCAGCTGCAATGGTTACCACTGGCATGTAGCCTTAGCAGTGTGCTCTCAGCATGACTGAAGAAATGATCATTTATCCAGATTCTTTATGAACTTTAGAGCTTGCATTGTGTTTTGTGTTGCTGAAACCTGGGTGGTTTTAATGCCTGAATTAGCAAGTTAGCAGCAAACTCCATGGTGACCTGCAACCACTGCCTGCAGGGTAGAGGCAGCCTCACTGTCAATCACTGAACTTGAACTTCATGTTGACAATGAAGTTTCCTAGAGATGCTCCCCTCTCTGTGTAGGGAAGGATAGCCTCTAGCTCAGAATACATATGGATGTTCTGGTATTTTGGAGTCCTTTGAGGATGCAGATTCTTGAGGAAAAAAAAAAAAGGGAGGTGTAACAAAGACTGTGTACCTTAACATTAGGAGGCAGACTGACTAAAACAAAGCTCCTTCACACAGAGTGACATCCCCAAAGGCCAAAGTGTGCCAAAAGTAAAAAGTTTTTTCCAACCCAGTTGATTCTATGATTCTGTGATTAAGAAAATAGCAAGTAAATACTCTGCCAGCAGTGAAATTCTCCAAAGTATGGGAAGCCTTAAATGGGCCACTGTTTGTGCTTGCAAACAGTGCGTGCTTGTAAAAGAGGACTGCAAAAAAGTCTCATTATTTCTATAGGCAGTAGTTAGCTTCATATTCTGGTATGCCTTAGTAGTTATAGTTAAATCTGGCAGGGCAGGCTAGGTGTGAAACTGTGCTGAGGAATGTCACACTAATTCTATATCAGAAACCAAAATGAAAGATGAAGCATTTTTGAGTGAGCTGAGGTTATATCTTTCATCATCATGGGAGGAAACTAATCTTCTGAGGGTTAGGTCATAACTACAGCTCAGAGCTGAACACCTCACATTGTGAGCAATTCAGAAATAATGGCAAACAGCACAGCTAGACTTTGCCAATCCACAGAATTACGCTTTATGGGATGAAGTTGTTTATATTAAAGGATCAACACTTCCCTGAAACCTGATTGTGTTGGATCTGCAGTCAGGACAACAAGAGAAAAAAGAAAGGCTGAGACAGAAAGATCTCAGTGTCAGAGCCCAAAGAGGATAAAACCTGCACAGTTGCTACAAGAAGTGAAAAGCAGGGCAAGGATGGAAGGGTACAAAGTTGGGGTAGGTGAGGTCAGCTTGTGAGAAGCAGAACCCTGCGGCCAGGGGAGGTGAGGCCAGTGTGGATGCCCACTGCCACCACTCCTGTGGATGTTGTCCCAGTAAGTACCACACCGCTCACTGGTGAGCAGGAGGACCTTGGTGCAAACCCAGCATATTGGCAGAGGCAGGACTATGGCTGATAAACCTAAAGCCATTAGAAAAGGTAGAGGTTAAATCAGAGTCCTTCTGATTGAAAGAAGATTGAAAATACCTATCGAGTCTCCTTGCTGCATGATTCCCAAAACAATGAGGTAAGCAGCGTCTCACAAAGAGAGAATTACTGGGTTATGTGTACTAATTAGGGCTCTGATAGACATTGTCTATTAATTTGTCTATCAGCCTCCTGATTAGCATTCATATTTCTTCGTGAAGGAAAGCACTGAAGAATAGCTTGAGTCTTTTTTTGCTGCTGGCAGCTGGCTGAGCGAAGAGAAGAAACCATTGCTATGGGTGCCTGCCTGGCTCCTGGCTGTTTCTGTGTTTGACTTTCCTGCTCATGACAGTATAATGTGATTTTTTTTTTCTTTGCCATGTTTTCAAACATTTCCATCATCTGAGGAATTAAACATAATACTTATCTTAGTCTGCTTGTGATATTAGTCACAGGTTACCCTGACAGAAAGTTGCTCGAGGCACTTTCGTGGGCAGAAAAAAAGTAAAACCAGCCTGCAATCATTAGAAAATGATAAATTTAAATACAAACCAACTATTTATGAAGACAAATACCAGTGCATGGTTATCTATCGCCAGGTTTGTTTTGATCTTTGATTCTGAGGTGCAAAGATGTGGTCCTTGCCCTCTTTGTCAACAGAGATTGAGAAAGTTTATTTGTAAGAACAAAATATAAGGCATGGAAAAAATATGGCCATTCCTTCTTTTTTCCTTTTAGTTTTTGACAGTGCTACTTTAGAGGAACCCTTCCCTTCTATATAAAAGATTCCCTGGCTGTCAATTTATTTTTCTACAGGATTTTAAATCTTTCTTATAGAAAAGAAAAAGTAAATGGGCTTTTGATAGTTCTGTGACATTTGTAGCAATGCAGGGGAGAAAAACCCACATGATGAGCAGACAAGGGATAGGTGGGGGAAACTTCAGAGCAGAATGATGCACAATGGAAAAGTAAAGTGGCAGGAAAACAAATTATGGAAGACACAAAGACTCTATCTGAAATTAAATCCTAGATAAACTGTAATAAAAAATAAATCCTGCAAATGCAAATATATCAATTAACTTCTATTTGTGAAAGATGCACCGTGTGGAGTCATGTTTTCCCTTTTTGCTTTGTCATTCTTGAAAAGACTACTGTTATTTTTCCCACTAGTATTGATCAATGCAGGGAAAGCCTGTTTTTGAATAAGATAAATTATTAGAGAACAAAAAAAAAAAAAGAAGGTTGGTTATGGAAGCATTGGCACTGTTATTGGGTCTGTGATCATGGGAGGCAGAAGAGTACAGAAAAAAGAGACCATACTAATAGACCGCAGTAACAAAATAATTCTTATGTATTTAGCTGTCTAGGAGATGTTTTTGACAAGGTATATTATAAGGGGGGGAAAGCTGTTAATTGGTAAAGATCAGTGTGTGTTTGCTCTCTTGGTTTTCGTCTGCACCCACGAGGAAGTGACTGTACACACAAGACACTACAATCCTCAATCTCCATGCCAAGCTCTTGAACTGAAGTGCCACGGTTCAAGGCACTTAGAAAAAGAGCTCCCAGCTTCCTCTACAGCCGTGCCCATCCAGCCCTTCAGAACATTTAGGCATCAACATTTAGATGGCTCTAATTGCAATTTCATCTGTACACTTACCTGCATTTATATTCCTTCTTTGCAAGGGCAGATGGAACTTGATCTTTGCTTAGGAGGAAGCCCTCATCCTCTTCTCACATCCATTGAATCTGTAACATCTCTTTAGTTCTTGTTCCTCTCCCTCCCACAGTGACCACAATTTTTAAAGCAGCTGAGAAATGTAGAGTCCTAAATCTCAGAGAAGTTACTGAAATTTGCATTTGTTAAAAATGCTTTTGTCGGTTTTGAAATGGAATGTAGGACACGCAAGACATATCAACTCTGTTCCTCCATGATTATTTTAGCAGGTATTGTGGACCAGCTGGGCTCCATTTACACCTCTTTTCACAGAGGAAAAAAGGAGATGTTTTCGAGCGAATCCACAGAGTTCTCGGACATAATGAGTGTTAAAGGTGTTTTGATGCATCTCAAACCTTAGTGTTGCAGTCATCATCCACTCTCACACACACAGGTGTGGACACACACACGCAAACAAGCAATATTGAAAATTGGGCTTGTACGTTCTCACCCAAAACGATGAGTTAAGACACGTGAATTGACAAAATCAAGGGATTGACTGACAGTATGAAACTTCAGGTTACCCACGTTGCAAATGCAGTGTAGTTGTCAGTTCACAATAAATCATCTCGTTGTCATGTAACAGACAGCATGGAGCACGTTAGTCTACATAAACATCCAATTTGCCTCCTTGTAATGAAAATGCTGTTCTCTGGGAATGCTGCTGCGGTGTTTTACATGCTCTCTTGCTCACATGCACATGTTATGTGAAAGGATGCTGTTTTCATAACTGAAAAATATCACTGGAGAATAGGCATTTTTATTAAAAGTGTGTCTCCTGCTGACAGTTTACATATTTTGACAACCTCTTGGAGAGCAGCAATAATAAAGTCGAGGCCATGCTGTGTATGGCCTCAGTGATGCATGGCAGGAGTGGCAGAGACCCCACTCTGCATCCTGCCCATACTCACCCCCAGTGTGCTGAAGTGGAATTCCAAGTGCAGTTCTGCATTCATTACCACCTAATTATCTGACTCAATGTCTTCCAAAGTAATTTTTTTCCTCACGACTAAACTCAGACCAAATATTTTTATTTACCTGTGCTGACAGATTTTCATCTGTGAAAGAGCTTCACATCATCCCATTTTTGCATTCTTGTGGCTCCAGCCTGAGCAGAGGCAGCACTGGAGGATTAGATGAAAGTTATTTGGGGATGTGAGGTCGCTCTGCTTTCTGCTTGTCAACCATAGGTAATTTTGCAAAAAGGGGAATAAATTCTGGGCTCCCCTCACCATATCGTAGTACATTTTGAATCATCACAAGTATAAAATTAATATTCCTTTCCCCCCCCCAATTAAATATAGTGAAACCTTGACCACAGAGTACAGTCAATAAGAGGGTGACGCCACTGATCTATCACAAGAAACTGTAGATTATCTTCTACCTGGACAAGCTGTTATCTTTAATTTTTAGAAATTAAACTGTTAAAAGAAGGCCTTTGGTATTATGAATTTTGGTATTATGAACTTTATCTATTACTTACGGATGGATCCTTTGAGTGTAAATGAGAATATAATACAATGTTTTTGTGGTATGGTGGTTGGATAAAAAGACATTTTGCTGCATTTCATGTATTTACAACTGATTATATAGATAGTTGTATGGAACTTACAAACAATAAACTTCCAAGAAATGATAGCGGAGGAAATGGAATCAGTTTTGAGATAAAGGATAGCCTATTCCATACAGGAGTTGCACAGGACTATACCTGTGATTCCTGTGATTAAAAAAAAAACAAACTCCTCATTTATTATTGTGACCTGTAGTTTCAGAACTGCGTACAGTACTATAGTGGTGTATTTTAACTTCTGAATGTTGCTTAGTTTTCATCTGCATGTGAACAGAGTGGACCCATTCTAAGTAGAGCAATTCTACAGTAGAGCAAATAAGGATGTAATCTACAGATAATTGATATCTGCTGGAAACCAACTGAAAATATAAAATGGCCAAATATATCCCTGAAACATGTTGTTCAGTGGGTTGCTTGGAAATCCTAAATAGCATATAGGGTGACAGAAGTCTGGAAAGCATGGAAGATTGATAAAGTTTCTTCTCTCTAGAGACCGATCACCACAACAGGGTACGAAGTGTGTTTTGATCCTCATGTATTCTAAGAAGGATTTTTTTGAAGCCTCTGCTCTTTCAGGCTCCAATTAATAGAGGAATGAAAGATGTACTATTACTAGTCCCTGCCTATCTCTAGAGATCTCACTAGAATTTGCTACCTTTCTTTGCATGCATAGAATGTGGGTTTTGGATGATGTGGGTCAGAAAAAAAATGACGATAATATATAAAATGGTGATATTTATAGGCAAATGAATCTCAACTGAAAGTACTTCCTGCAAACCTGTGTGACTATACAACCTCCACAAGAAAGGCTTTCTTTTCCTTTGGTGAAAAGAAAGAGAAACTTTATGCCACGCACATGGCTTTAGCACAGCCAGATTGCTTCTGCTCAGACCAAGCGCTAAGCACAACTTATAAGGAAGAGTCTTACTCTCCATGGCTAGAGTGCTTTAACAAAATATCCTGCCAAAACATCCCTTCAGGCTTTACTTTGTTTTTGATTTGTCCTTCACCGTGGTGTTATATCTAACTCTATCTGGTCTCTCTCTTTGTTATGTCTCATGGAGACAGGCTACTCTTACTAGTCCATGGTGTGGAAACTTTCACACAGGCCCTCACCTGCAGATCAGTTTAACTTCTGTAACTTCTGTTTCTGTTTACAATTTCAGTATTTTTTTTTTAAGGTATACTAGCTTAGTTAATAAAAATTTGTTTGGATCAGAAGTTGTCTCTCTTTTCAGAAAGAGATAAGACGCAGCAGAGACGGTCTGCAGCCAAGTAGGAAGACACAGAGATCTCTAATGGAGAGAGACAGAGCAGGACTAAGCTCTACAGAGAGAGAGAGTTTGGGGTAAGAACTGAAACAACCCCCCCCAAACCCCTCTGACACCTCCTAGAGAGGAGGAGGAGATTATTAAAAATAATAAAAAATAATCTAATATAATTCCCTAAAGGTGAACAGGTGTTAGATGGGGCCTTGAATTCTAATTTATTACAAACAGTAAAACTCCTGATAAAGGTGAACAAGTCTATATCTAGAAGGAAATATGGGATAATTCCAGTTTGATAGCTGGTTCTATCAGCAGGATGTCCTGCTGATCCTGGTGACAGGACAAGAGGCAATGTGTACAAGCTGAAACACATGAAATTCCATCTGAATGAAAGACAGTAACTTGCTGTTGTTGTTGTTGTTGTGGGGAATCACCCAGGAGAGGCTGTGGAGTTTCTGTCTGTGAAAATACCCAAACCACATCTGGACAATTTCTGAGCAACTTGCTTCCTTGGGCCCTGCTGAGGCAGGAGGTTTGACCAGGTGATCTCGAAACGTCCCTTCCAGCTTTGAATTGGGAATTCTGTGATCACTTATGTTTGAAACAGTGAATTTTTGTTTATGTTATCTAATGCATGTCATGTTCACTCCTTACAGTGCAGGTTTTCCTTAAGGTGCCTTGGTTTGCAAAGTTAGATGTCTTGTGTGAGTTCAAATGCACTGTATCAGCACAGCCTGTGAAGTAAAAAAGTGTGAGGAACGCAAGCTAAGGACATAATCTGTAGTGATGTTCATTGACCTGAATGGCCCATTTTCTCAAGTGCACAGAAATGTTCACTTTGCTCCCCTTGTGCAGGATAGGTCTTGATGTCTGACTTCCAAGGTTCAGACTGGAAAAGACATTCAGGATATCACACCCTAGTGGATGGAGTCTTTTAAATGCCTTTGTGAATCTGTGCATTAGAGAGTGAAGAAATAACAGAAGCCCTTTATTTGTTTAAACTAGGATGTTTCTTTAGGTTTTTTGTCCTGATGTGTTGCATCTTGAATTGTAGGAAATGAATTAATTGAAATATTCTTTCTGGAAAAAACAGGAAAAGAAGCTAGCACTGGACATATAAACATTTTCCTCAATAATTTGGCTAAGGAGATTGCAAAAATTGTACTTTATATAACATCATGAGATGTGTGCTCTACCTCTGTTTTTCAGTATTAGTTATCCATCTATTGATTTTATTTCCTAGAAAGTGATTTCCTAGAAGTGATTCTTCCCATTTCTTCCACATTTATTTTACACTTGATGCAGTAACCTTTTGTTGGCTTAGAAATATAGAATTTAAAATGCAAGGTAAATCCAGAATTCAAAAATTCCATATTCCTTCTGTGTGCATTGCTCTGAACTACATGGTAGGTAAAAGAATAATAATATTCTGAGGAAAAAATATCCATCTTTAAGAGTCTGGTTTCTTCTTATTGATTCAGACAAGGAGTGAGGGCTATTAGCTGTGACACATAAAAGCATTCACTGCTTGTGTTCAGAAAGTCAGTGGAAAAATGGCTTGCTCTGTGTAAGAGGAGGTATTTCTAAATAACAATACTTGTTTGTGTCTGCTTGGTTATAGCTTTGCAGTGCACAACAATATCCAAATATAGTTTTTTCTAATGGAAGTTACTTCTAGGTTTTCATCTGAGGAATCTGCTCCCTGATGACTGATGCGTAGAAAACTCTGCAGGGGTGAGAGTTTAGCTTGGCTTCTCATGCACTCCCCTTTATAAACCCTCATCCTTGCCTGGACCTCCTAATTTGGGTTAGAATAGTTTAAAAAATTGCTAATGAGACACTCAACAGACCACCAAGATTTGCCAAGGGTTTTGTCAATTTGTTTATTAGGTGTGATGTTGTTTATTAGCTGTGATGTTGTCCCAAAATATTGGTGTTGTTGACTTAGAAGTGTAACTCCTTGTGGATCTTCAGTGATTCCCCTGGGTGAAGAACGCCAGCCTGCTTTGGGGAGAATCTGCTTCACAGGTGAGGTTTGAAACCAAATGCCCAAACATGATCACTGTGGGTATTGGTGCTGGCTGTAATGCAGCTGTAAAACACAGAGAGTAGACACTGCTTTGGCAATGGTGACGTAGGATAAAGCAGATGCAACGTCTCTCGAGAGGATGATGTGTGTGGGAGTGCATAGGCACAAACATACGCATATATATGTAAATAAAGTTCTATGTATAGATACCTAACGTCCCCCCAATCAGTGCAATCATATATTGCAAAGAACAGTGGGCTCGTGCAGTAGGAGCAGAGATGCTCCTGTGGTTGGTGCAGGGGTGCACCTGGCTGCAGTGAGGAGGAGGAGGTAGCCCCATCCTTATGCACCTCCCAAAACCAAGGGTACTCCAAACCCACAGCATTTTGTCTCTGTTACAGTTTGTGAGGGATTGGTTAAGTGCTTTGGTACCGCCCAGTCTGGGTTCCAGGGAGCTGTAATTTATCTGCTTGTTAAGTGGATGGTATTTAATATCAAACATATTCAAAATTATCCAAAAATCAAATATTTTGGGTCACATGCACAGACTCAACACCTTATTTGCATGCAGTGCTGTACAACATCTTAGGGGTTTTTTTTTTAGTTTTTGTTTGTTTGTTTGTTTTTCCCCCCCTTACACTGAGCCTATGGAAATGTCTTGATTTTCTGGTGGCATTAAAATGACTTAGCGAAATATTAGCTCTATTTCAATATCTTCTTTCACAGCAAATTTTTTTTTTCAGGGTGGGGAGGATTTGAGAGCATTGTGCCTTGTTTCCCTTCTGTGACTGCGGTGGTGATGTGCCTGGCTTTGTGGGGACCCCTCGGCTGCCCTTTCTTCCCTTGGTGTCCATTGTGGCAGGCTCATTCATGCATCCCTAAATCCAGCGCGTGCAGCAAAATGCTGACTTCCAGGGGCAGGAAGGGCCTTCCTGAAACCGCCCCGCTGGCTAAAAACACTGCATTTGTTTTACGTCCTCCTCTGGAAATAGCCGAGCCCCGAGCTCGGCTTCCCACCTAGTCCGGGTGAGCCTCCCCCAGCCTCTGCCCCGGCGGCAAGGGGAGAGCCCCTGGCTGGGCCCCCCGACTCTCCCTGCCCCCTTAATCCCCCCGCCCGCGTTGCCCAGCCAACAGTCCAGACAAGCAGGTGATGCATTGACAGGGAGCAGATGGTCTCCCGCCGAGGTAAACGGGGCTCAACAATGAAACCATATTGATCATATTGCTCCTTTTATCTTCTTCAGCTTCAACTTCGGTCTTGAGGTTTCTCCGCTAATAACATCTCCCCCCCTCCTCTCCCCCGGGTCGCCCCCTGTCCCGTCATCACAGCCTGCCAGCACTTCTGGGGAGAGAGGAGTCTGAATCTTCACCCTGCCCACCCAGCTCCAGCCCTGTTTCCTCTCCTGTTGAAATCCTTTTGCAAGCAGAGAGAATCAGAGTGCTCACCGTTTCCCTTCTCTAGATGCAGCCACCTCCCCTACTCCCCAAGACCCTTTAGCCCTGTCCCACCTTGCACTCCTCTCCGTCCTGCCCTCTTTCCCATTCAGCATAGGGGTGAGGAGACTGCGAGGTCCCTCTGACCCCTTCCCCAGCCCGACCCACCGAGGCACACATCCTTCACTGCCTCACCTCTCTCTTCCTCTTCCTTTTGCCCCCTGAACCTTGTTTGTGTGCATGAGTGCAGAAAACAGGCTGAGGAGATAAGTAATTTGCTTCCACCTGCCCTGTCGGGTGTCTGCCCTCTCCTGTACCTGCCTGTGGCCACAACTCCCTCAGTCTGCTCAAACGTGTTTAAATGAAAGCAAAAGCTGGTGCCTTTGACAAGAAGCCCTGAGCTTGCATCTTGCTCCTTCCATCATATGCCCCCCCCCCCAGACACTGATGTACAGATAAACAAGAGAGAAAACCCAGGCCCTCTGCCTGCCTGCCTGCCTGCCCACCCCCCTCTCTCCCCTCCCTTTCACCAGCCTCAGCCCTGCATTCACCACTGTGTGAAGATGCTAACACTGAGGGCCTGAGCACTGTTAGCCACTATTCACAATTTTAGTACTACTTCATAGCTGTCACATAAATTCATTACTGACGGCGGGCTTAGAATGGCAAGAAGGAACTTTAAAAAAAAAAAAAAAAAGAAAAAGAAGGAGCATGTAAGGAAAAAGAAAAAAGAAATCCTAAGGGTAGTTTGCTATGGTATCTGCACTCATTTGCAGGTGGTTTTTGAAACTATAACTACTGTAACTCCACGCAGTGTTCTCTACAGTAGCTATCACATAGTGGGGGTTTCTTTGTTTGGTTTTTTTTTTTAATCTATTATGGCAGCACACACACACTTGTTTTTTTTTACAGTAGATAAAAATGCCTATAAAAGCTCACCCCTCCCTTTTTTTTTTTTTCTCCCCGAAGGAGTGGAGAAAAAAAAAAGAAAAAAAAAGAAAAGCAAAGAAAGACGCTTGTGAATGAATGGAAAACAATGCAGGGTCACAAAGCTGTCGCAACCAATGTCATAGTGGTGCTGCTGGGCAGGCTTACAGAGGACTTCTTGTTCCTTGATTTTTATGGTGATCGGTAGAACGCATGTAGCACTTTGCGAACAGGTTCAGGACAAGTGGCAAAGAAAAGACTGCTCACAATAAACTCTTTTCTACAGCATCGGGGGCATTATGCCTGCAAACACCTGTAGTTTTCAATGAGGGAGCTGTAAAAGACACAAACAAAAAATATATATATAAACAGCGAGGCAAGATATTGTATTCAAGTTATACTGCATGTCACAATTGTTTACAATGGTGGGCTTTTTAACTCATCTGAGACTATGGAGTTTAGAGAAGCCCCAGAAATATTACTGAATACAAATGCCAGAATTTAGAGGATGCTGAGCTTGGGAAAGAGAAATGAGGTGAAAAGAGAAATGGAAAGATCAGCCTAGTAATCTGACAGGGTATCAGTACTGCTCTTCAACAGTGCTGCAGGAACTAAAACTCTATTATTCCTTCTGAAATGGTCACCAAATCCCCACAGTCTGTGAAGTAAGGACCTGAGCTGAAGTCCTAGGAGCATCCTTACATATACAACCCGGCCCAAGGGGGCTTAGTATTACAGTTCAGACTTGGTACTAGACACTAGTTAAATATGATTAGATTGTTAAAAAAGCATTTCTCTTCCTCTTCAATGTTGGAATAAAGTAACAAAACATGATTAAGAGGACATATAAAAAGGCTCCCTAGCTTCACTGACTTCAGGTTGGTGAAGTAGACATCTCTGTACTCCAAGATTCCTCATTCCAGTAGCTATAGCGTGAGCCAGGTCCCCAATACTTCTTGGAGTAAACACTCCCATGCATTTCAGAATAGGTAGTTATTTTCTTTCAAAACCTGGAATGAAGATCCTCATTAGCAGCCAAGAGAGCTCTGCCCACAGAGAAACTTCTTCTCCCTCCAGAACAGCTAAAGTGGTTCATTATTTCATAAAATTAAAATTTTGTATGAAGCAGACTTTCTTGCAATTTGAGAAAATTGATATAACTTATTATGATTATCTATATACTTCACCATTTCCCTTTTCTCTTCCCAGTTTTTCCTTTTGGATTCAATTCCTTAAGAGTCCACATTTCCCTTGATAGGTTTTCCTTTTTACTCTGCAATCTTAATTTTACCAAAACATGTCTTACTTTGGTAAATTATAAAAAACATAATTCTCTGTCTTGATTAGTTCTGTTGTTAAAAACTTTGTTTAAAAAAAGAAAAAAGAAAAAGTCTCCTCAATTGCCCCCAAACGTCATCCTACCTCTTCCTACCTCTTTTTAATTATCAATATAACTATGCATGCAACTTTGTTGACTGATTGAAATATAGTATATTTGAACCAGAGAAAATTGCTGCATGTTTCATTTGGAAAGTGATCTGATATCTTGGCTAGGGCATTAATCAAAGGCAGGGAAATGAGAGCATGGTCACCCATCTCTCCTATGACACTCCTCAGTGCCTTGAACTATCACATCTTGTTTCATTTGGGAGTCTCTGGACTGAAGCATGACTTTTTTAACTGGTACACAAATACCAGTTTAAGGTATTACTTGACAGATAGTCGCCTTTCTGAGGGATCCACAGAAGTAAAAGAATGCTTGGCTGTTCAAGATCATTAGCCTGAGACCTGCAGCTCCTTTGTACAACTTTCCTGCAAATTGGAACGAATTGGAAACCACTCATGGTAAAAGATGAACTGAACAATATGATCTGCTTTATCTTAAGAAATGAAATAATCTTCTCTATTCCCTAAACAATTTGAATATGCTTTGTTAAAAAAAGAACACTTTTTTTTTTTTAAGATAGTTGGAAGCCTTTCGTATGTCTAAGAACCCTGAAGATACTTGCACAAGAAGAATTTAGTATGAAAATTCTAAAGCTGCAATTTAGTCTTGTAGGGGTCTGGTATGTCTTGTTAAAGCTGCAGTTTAAAGTACTGTAGTTCAAAATATTGTTTCCTGCTGAAAAACTTCTACTTTTCTAGTAGTTCTCTTTTGTATTAAGATGACTGGAAGAAATGGTTTTTTACTCCTTAGAGAGATCTTAACTGTAGAGTTGAATCAAAGACAATGAATCTTTCTGTTGACCTCAGTGGGCTTTGGCTCACTTAAAACTTCATTGAAATTGCTGTGCAGGGACATACTTCTCTGATTCTATGAGTTTTTACCCCTTTGGGCAAGCCTTATCAGAAGAGTAAGTGTATTACATCTAGGAATTTTAAATCAAATGTACCTGCATGTCTTAGAATCTGAACCTGCATTAATTACCCTGAGTTAAACAGCAATCTGTTATCTTTGGCTAAAGCATAACCAAAATTTTTTGTTTAGGACAAGCTTTGGGATATTTTGTGAAAACTTGATTCTGTCTTGGTGTGCTGGTGATAACACACAGACCTCAGCATGCAGCAGCAGATGGGACAGGTGATCTATTACTGTTCCCAGTCGCTGTGGGCTTTGTCAGAACAGGGTTGGGAATAAGTGGCATTTCCTTGCACGTTTAAAGACATTACAGTGCCACGTGCAGTCAGGGATTTTAGCACCTTAATTATGTTTCTGGCAAAACTGTGGTTCTCTAATTCCTTTTGAAATGCTGATGTGCTTACCTGTCCTTTGTGATAATGAGGTTAAATAAGTTCAGTGTGGCCAGCAGGGATTTACTGGAAGGGTGATATTTTTCCTGTAAGAACTTGAGACTGATAGCTTGGTTGTGTGGGGCAGATCTGCTTTCTGTATGCTTCGTTAGTTGTTGCTTGACCATGGACTGAGATTAAGATATTTTCTTTGCCTTTGGATCTGTTCCAGACAGTTTTTTGGACATCTCTGGACTATTCATCTTTCAGAAGTCCAAAGAGATGTATACTGTGGCCTATTTTGGTCAACTTGAAGTTGATCGGGCAATGAACCTCATATTCAAATGGGTATTGGCTGGGACAATTACAACATAATTAATTCTTGCAATTTATCACTTTGTAAATCACTAATCTGCAGCCTTATCCAGGAATTCTTTACAGCTTTGTATAGTTCTGCTAATACCAATCAAGACTGGCCATGAGGCCAAAACCTTTCAGGATTATCCATCTGAATACTTTCATACATAAATAGTGTTACTGAAGCCGATGGGACTAATAAAAGTATAAAACTATGGAAGTGGTTACAGCAGTGAGTCTGTAATGTGCCTTTGCTCATTATGAATTGCTTGGCATAATTTGGTGTATATATATAAATGCCTTCAGACACGTATATTTATATATGTTCTTATGCATGTATGCAAAATGTATCTTCTCTTCCAGCAGTGCCAAAGTAGAACTCCTGGCCATAAAGTAAAGAATGAGTCAAGGTTTTTGAAAATGTCTAAATACTACTATTTGCACTTCGTCATTTAGTTTTGTAATGTCTGTAGTCATGCTTTTTTGCAGTTCTGTTTGGCTCTGGGGAGTTTGCTGACTGTGGAAAAACTATTCTTTTTGAGATAAAGTCTTCCTGACACTCAGAATATACTCTTTGACCTATATCCTCTGTTTCTGCTTTCTCATATGCACACTCTTCCTTTTGTTCATGACAAGGAAATGGATTAAAGAGATAGCAGGCAGTGTGAATTTTCAGCTCCAATAGGGCGTTCAAGCATCATCAAATAAGATTATTACTTTGAGAAGGGCAAACAGGGTGTTTGGCTCAGCATGTACTGACTTGTTCTTAAAGGTGCTCTCCTGAGCAAGGATTACCACCAATTACCTGAATACATCTGAGTGAGGACTGCTGGAGTGGATGCTATGGCATTATCCACTACACAGCTTTTAGATTCAACAGGGTTTCTCTAAAAGGGTTTGTAATTAAACAGTATTTTAACTTCCAAATATTTCAAAATATAGTCCTGCCACATTCCTCGTGACTGCAGTCATTGGTTTCTCCACTGCAGCAGCAGTCTGATTGTGTGAAGTAAAGTGAGGGACAGGATCTCAGGTTTCCTAATTGTTTCCTGACTGCACAGAGCAGGGAGCCTATGAAAGAGTTGGGATTAAATCTGCATCTAAGCAAAATAAATAGGACCCGTTTATTGTAAGCTGAAAGAGGCACACTGGCTATAGTTTCTGGCTTTTGCATTATTGTCATCATGCTACGAACACCATGGCTGCTCCCTTCGTGCTGACAATTGAAAACTCCAATATTCCATACTTTAAAAATCTAATGTTATAATTTGTTGCGTGGTTTTCCACTCATTCATGTTGCTCCTCAGTAACTTAGCAATGACAAGTCAAGATATGCACACACCATATTGTTTTACATGTTTGACTAGAACACTGACAGATTAATAGGAAGGGTAAATAGCTCCGCACTCTGTGGTGGCTCAGTGTGGGCTGGCAGGATTGACTGCTGCCAGACTTTGTTGTATTTGCACAGAGGAAGCCGCAGCAAAAGCCTGCTGGGGCAAGGTGACGTGGGTCATGGGTATTTGTTTCTCATCTCTATAGAAAACAATTGTCCTCTCAATGGAAGACAGCTTTTGGAAACTGTGTGGTTCCACTAGTGGGGAAGCATTTGTACTTCCAGAGCGCTAAATAAAATGCAGCTATAGAATGGCAGATGTGTTAAGTGTCTGCAATATACTGCATATCATGCAGGAGAGTTTGGGTTCATACACTGATAAATTATTTGCATCTATTTCTTTAATTTGCTCATTTTAGAAGAAAGTGAGTATTACTCAGATTTGCATGGATATTTTCCTAGCAAATTCTTCTATGCTGAAAACTTTTCTGAGACATCAGCTTAAGAAGAGCACGAGGGTCTGCATTTGTTGATGAGATACATACTTTGATTATTGCAAAAGATCACTATTTTAACGATTGCTAGACAATCATCTAGGAAGCTCATCTGAGACCACACCTTTACAGAATTAGATACCATAAAAATTTACAGTGACACTGAGCTTTTAAAGTGATCATACACTAGACAGGCATCTAAAGTAGTATTTTTCTTCTCTAGTTTCCAGTGTATCACAAAGACAGTTTTAGACAGGTGAGACAGAGATATGAGGTCCAGACTGAAGAGCATGGCTTCAGCTGTGTAGATGTTGGGAGGGCAAACTAAGGCACTAAGGTTCCTTGGGGTAAATGGTCTCAATGTCGCTTCAAGAGCTGAAAGTCCTTGTGAAGAGTAAGTGAACATATATCGCCTGGATGTTCATCAGGTAGTTTAGGTAGTGCTGCTGGTGGTGGTATGATAGGAGAGACTGCTTGAGAGGCTGAATAAACCCACCCAAGAGGTTACCATGTGTTGATTCCCCTTCTGGCCCCCCCCGACTACCTGAGCTCAGTGGTTGGCTCAGCTGGGGGGTACATCTGCACTTACAGGTGTGTTATCAGGCAAACCTAATGCCATCTCCAAAGGTCACTCAGAGGGCCCTGCCCAAGGCAATTTTAAGACACAGTTTCTGAAACTCAGTTTTGTGTCATAACCTTCATCCTTTCCTGAGTTATCCTTGAGGATAAACTGGGTTTTCTAACGGACTGCAAAGGTGCAGAGACTTCCCACTGTGTCTGACCACCACAGAGTGTTGAATAAACAGTGTTAGGAACTTTTCTGTGTCTAAAGTTTTGTGTGATGTTCTCTCATGAGTTGTCCTGCTCTCTGTCTGGTTCCTAGATATGGTTTCATTCTTGGTATGGTAGTGGCTGCATGTAATGTGTGAAGAGTGTCAGCCTCATGCAGTGTAGGCATATGGCCTGTGGAATATTGTTTTGTCTTACATTCATGCAATTCATTTCCTTGAGAAGAAAAAACCAAACCCAAACCAAACCAATAAAAAACCTGTATAACTTTAATTTAACCCATTTTTGATTTCATGAGACTCACTTAAAATAAACTGTAGTGGATGGAGAAACTATTCACTGCTTATGTATAGTTCTCAACAATGTTGACAGCCCAGAAGAAAATCAGTGTGGGAAACATCCCCCTATTGTTAAGATAATGTAAATACAAGACAAAGTCCCTTAACTCCAAAATGGGAGGAAAAGGGCAATTCCTGTCCTTCCTTCCTGCAGTCTGTTTTACCCTTTCTCTGCTTTAGGGTAATTATTTGCACTACAGGGAGGTGGCCATAAATTACTATCACCCTGAAAGTGTGGTGGCATGAGCAGATTGCTGTGGGGCAGAGTGGAGTGTGAGTTTGCAGAGCCTCAGACATTACCTGGTGAGATCCCCTGGCCGCGCAGTAAATACCAGAGGACTCTCAGCACAAGCTGCTCACAGGATAAAAAAAAAAAAAAGTCACGTGTGAGGGCTGGAGACAGTAATGTACTGTATATTCGAGCTCTAATTTGCTTCACTGTATTTGTATTGTATCATCATGGCTAGGCTTTGTGAACAAAGATTAAGGTTGTATTGTATAGATGTGATCTGATGTGGTGATATTTTACGGTAGCTTTGTTAAAATTACTGCAGAAGATCTAAGGATCCAGACTGGGCCCCAGACTTTTTTTTCTCCTCAAGTAGAATATTTGAATAGGGTAATGGCCACAATAAACCTGTAGACAGTCCTGAACCACATCAGGATGTGACAGTGATTAGTTGCTGCCATTTGGTAATGGAGACAAGACTCTCTTTTTCCCTCATTTACAATGACCTTGCCAGCTGTCACTGGATCTTTTCAGCATATGCAGAGAAACTGCAAGGCCTCCATGCAGTGGAAGAGGGTTCTGGGTTTTGGCCATAGTTTTACTGAAACTTCAAATATTCTTGGACTACATATGTATATATAGAGAGAGAGAGTTTACAGGTATATACAATTTCAGGCAGTGCAGTCATAGAAAAATTTAATATGCTTTTGCCCTGAACTTTTTTCTTCCCCGGTTTCTGGGCTTGCAACAGATATATTCAATTTGTTTGAAGGTAAAGGCACAATACATCTGCCTTTATTCTACACAATACATCTTTATTCTGCATAAAGAATCTTTACTTTTATGCCTGGTATGCCAGACTGTGAAGTTTGTAGAGTCAAAAGGAGAAGAAACATATATAAGAAACTATCAAATATGGAGATGCCTGGAATCACTTCCTAACTTATGCAGCTGGCAGAATACTGAAAACTCTGTGTAAGTTTTATGGTGTTTGGAGGCTTTTATATTTTTCTTTGTTCAAATGGAGACACCTCTACCTGTCTCTCAGTACTTATTGCAATACTGTCTTTCCGATGTCTCCCTCCTGTGGGGAAGGCTCCATCATCCCAGGAGCAGCAGTGACTCCTAGGTCAATGCAGGGTATGTATGGCTTGAGATATTTCTGGAGTAACTAGCTCAGGTAGACATCTTACCTTGGGAAAGAAAAATGCCCCAATAACTCTCTTCTGTGCTATATGGGTTTATGCATCAGTATTCACAGAGGTCTTTACCAAGGATTCCCATGGATTTAGGTTGTAATTTCATGTTCCCTCTGAAGACTTTTGCTAGTGAGGTTTGGTGCCAGCATGAATAGGCTATGGAGAAAATGCTCTGGGCAAAGTATTGGCTTAAATTTGAACAAAGAAGTAACTGCTGTGACTTTAGAGCCCTAATAATTGCCTCTTGAGAAGCAATTGTCCTTGAGGGTAGAAGGAGTGAATAGATATATACGGTGACTGGAACGTGAACAAATGTACGGGAGGTCTGAGAGTGTAGGGAAATTGGGATCCTTAGAGAGATTATATCCTCCCTTCCTGGTGTGACTTTTGGCTGGCTGTATCTGTACAAGATACTTTTCATTCATATCCACCTGTTTGTTGATGGCTCTTCACCTGAATTTTACATGGTGGGATTCATCAACAGCTGTACATTTAGCACTGGTAAAGAATGAAAGTAAACAAAACTTTCATCAGATTTTACTACTACAATTGGATTTTCTTTACAGGTTGTCTGTTGTAAAGTTAACCGTTTTTAATGGACTTTATTATTACCATTGGTTGTTTCTGGAGAATACACCCTATTTTACATTTTTGAGGCATTGTTTCATTGGAGATATTGGAGAACAGTCTGTATACAATTCTGTGCTTTAGAATGTCCCTGCTTGAGCAGGAAGGTTGGACCAGAAGGCTCACTGTGGTCCCTTCCAACCTTAGTCATTCTGTGATTCTTTGGTCGTTTTTGTGTTTGCTGAAACAGGTGACATAAAGTGATACTGTTGAAGATGTCGCTGAGAGTCAGGCACCCAGGCCCCAAGGACTCTAAATAAAATTGTGCAGAAAGGATGTCTCCCGGTTCATAGAAGTGTGTTGCCACATAGTACAATAAAAAAAGAAATAAGCAGACATCCCTTCTTTAATGAACTCAGAGCCAGCAACAGTGCAGGTAGCAATAAAGAATACAAAATGCTGCAGTACACAGCACAGTGGCTGCTTTGTATCATGTGTTTAGTAATTTAAGGTCAATAAAATACCCTGATAGAAACCAACTAGCTCTGGAAGTAAGCAGACAGACATTGATTAGTTACGATCAGGACTACAGTCATAGTGTTAGTTCAAACAATTTGTTTATTTATTATTGATTTTCTGGTTTGCATGCTCCTTACCAGGAAGAAGAGGAGTGTGAAGTTGCTGATTTACTTTCCTTTCAAAGTGTTTGTCTGAGCAGGGCATACCACAGTATATTTCAGTACCACACTCCAGGCTTGCCTGATCCCACATCAGAGGAGTTTCCCTGTGGCACAGGGGCTGAATTCTGACCTACTCAGAGAGAAAGGAACAGGTACGAGCCCAGGTGTGGTAGGAATTGGCCCTGATCACCATCATGTCTTGGAAGTTTCAGACTTGTGAAAAATGTATCACATTTGAAAACAACTCTGGCATCTCCCAAATGCTGTTAACAAGGTGAATGGTTAAATCTCCCAGGATTAGGTTCTGTCACCTTTGTTAATTCTACTGCCAGCGTGATCCTTATTCCATGGTAGTAAAAGCAAGAGAAGGGGGGTCTAGGATCTGGAGTTCCATTCAAATATATGACAGAAAGACCTCTATAAAATGGATTACACCTAAAGGGTTCAACAATTAAACCTACAATTAAGATAAAAGTGAAATGTGGAATACAGGAGCAGAATGTCTGTAGAATGACAAAAGGTATTTGAGTAAATAGATAAGAAAGCCTTGCAGAGAGGAGGACTGGTCTCACTGCAACATGAATTATTTGGCAGCATTGTTGCCCTTCCAACTTGTTTGGAAATGTATGGATGAGCTCAGGTGGAAGCTTGCAGTTCTGGATCTCTGTTGCATCCCCTAAGGCCTGCTGACAGAAAGTGTGTCCTTCTCATTCAGACACACAGCCCCTGCCTCGTGAGCTTGTCCTCTTTCCATAACTTATAGTGCTGCTGGCTCTGGGTTTCACATAAATAATCTTTGAGTCATTACCCAGCCCTTTCTGTCAATATGATGGGAAAATGCTGTCAGCAAAGCCACTTGTTACTGGGGCACTGGTTCTTTAAAGACTGCAAGTAGCACCACTCTTCTCCTGCAGAGCAAACATTATTGATAGTTCTCTGCCACAGCAGTTTGTACAAGTCCTGGAAGAAAATCAAGATTTGTTAAAGAGGATGGGTTACTCTTGTTGCCAATTCAGGAGACATTTTTTAGGAACTTTCATTTCTTGCAATACACCCCTAAGCTGAGAGGCAGGAGGTGTAGTTTTGGAGGCCATGCTTGCTAGCTACTGCCTCTTATTTCTGCAGAGTTCCCCCGATCTCTAAGGAGTGGGGTGATGTAACTGGTATGGTTAGGGGGAAGCTGCAGCCATGGGACTGAGGACTGAATGTTAGTTTCTGCATGGAACTCACCCTGCTATTATTAATTGAAAATTTGTAATTATGGTATTGAGGTTCATTCAGGCTGAAATTTGATGGAAGCAAAGTTGCAATTGGGAAGTCACTTTGTTCTGTGGGTTTTTTTCCTTTCTTTTGGTAAAAAAGACTTCAGCATTTGTGCTGGTTTTGAGTTTGGAATATTTTTTTCTAGTGGATGCTAATTTTCTTTTCTTCGCAATGGTCACAAATAAACCACACAGCACCATTCAGAATGCTTATAAAGGCCAAGATGCAAGATTTCTTTGTTTGTTGTGCCATATTAACCCAACAGTCTTGCAATGAACAGGAGTGTTCAGTTTTACATGGCCATATTGTGGATCAGTGGCATTGTCTGGTGGTTGTGGAGACAGCAGTCAACTTATATGCTATCAAATTAGTTCCTGTAGAATTTAATTAAAGAGGTCTGTCTACACCAGCACTTTTTCTGGGTAGCATTTTGGAAAACCCTTCCTCCACATAAAAATATCTTGACTCTTGTGTGTCTTTATTTCGTTTTGGGTGTTCTTTTAATCAAAGCTTCTGCTGCATTGAAAATCTTCATCCTGTATAAGCTCACTGTGAAGTTTGTAACTGATGAGAGCTCATTTCAGAGACAGAAATGCTGCTGAAAGCATTGATGTTTTTGTGAAACAACCAGCTCTTGACAACTAACAGCCTTATTCAAAATCCAAATGTTTTGCCCTTCTGCCACTAGTTTGTTTGTTTATTGATTTTTCAGAATATCGGTTTGTTCCTTCAAGTACAGCTACGTTTTTAAAAGACAGATGTGAAGAGAGTTTCTACTGAATTCAAAATCCTTTTCCTTTTTGAAATGAGCAAGCAGAACTGCAGACCCCATTTGCTTATCATGCCCCAGCTCTTCACTGGAAAGCAGGACCAAGGACTCTCTTTAAGTGAAAACTGTGACAGTGAGCCAGCTACAAATTTTCACTCTCCTAAATTTCCACATGGAGAGGGTGTGTGTGGCCCTCCAAGAGCAATTGCCTGACTGCCTGGCATGATGGCAGCCTGATGCCTCACACATCCAAGCCCTCTGCCAGTGGAAACACACCACATTACGAAGGAAAAGTAAAACACAAAGAACAATTATAGATCTTTGACGGATTTCTGATGCTAGAAAGACCCAATCAAAATTTCTCATCCGACTGTCCTGAAGAGAGGAAAAACACTTATCTTTAAGATTCATGATCTGAGAGCCTGATAGGATCTGCCGTTTCCATAGAGCCGGGCCCTAGATTTCCCTTTAATGTAATTAAGCCTGAAGATTTATGAATACAACAGGCCAGAACTTGATCCATGTTCATTTTCAATTACTGCAGTGAAAGGCCTCCATCCAGATGTCTCTATTTACAGCATTCACACAGGCAGGACCGGGGGCTGGGGGAGGAGGGACTGCAAATTGTCACACTTGTTAATTCTTCACTGAGGACACTCAGCAGAGGTCTTGGCTTTGACCCCGTGACAAAAGGCAGGGGTCTGCTGGAGCAAGTGCATCAATGACGAGGGGGCTGACCCGCCGACCCACCGGGGTCACTCCCTCTGCTTTGTAGGTATTTGGGTAATAATGGGGGTTCATTCCTTATTTTTATTTCTGTTACAGTGCCGGGGCATGGAAAGAAAGAGAGGAGCTCTGATGTGAAAGACAAACATACATAATGAGAGGATCAAGCTTCCCCTGGCAACAGTAACGACTATGAAATGCTACAGGGGAAATACACAGTACTTAGTGACCCACATAATCAGGCCTATTTTAGCAGCATTGTTTTATTTTTCTTTTGAACCTTTTTTCTTTCATGTTCCCAGATCCATATCATAGTGCAGTGTACAATTTTTAGGCATAGCACCTTTTCCCCATCTAACCTGATGCTCTAGGTAGGCTTTTAATCACATGTGAGATGGCTGGTACTATACCAAGTGTTGTGCTTTCTATCTGTATTTTTACTCCAGTTCCTCAAGGCTCTTGACAGACATATGCTAGATGCTTTTTTCCCCCTTGAAAAATGCTTAAAGCAAAGTAACTGAAGTGTCACTGTAAAAGAAAACTGTACCTTTTAGATATCTACACAGAGCTCGGTGCTTTGTTCATCTTTGACAAAGCTAGTGAAACATTGTGTGTTCCTAAAAGCAGCAGTTTCTCTCTCATAATGGTGTTGCTATTTTCACAGGACAAGCAACGAGGCTGTGACAGGGCAATATTGTTTTCACTGAACTATGATTGCATGTCATAAATTAAAATATCTTAATCAGAGCAAACCCCTTACAGATTTTCCAAAAGGATACATTATTTCTTGAAATAGCAGAAAGTGTTCCACTCCATTAGCATTTCAAAGAGATTTATTTCTTTTGCCTTCTGAAGCTGTACTTTTTTGACTTGCAGATAAGCTTAGAGGTTTTAAAGGGATTTGAACAAACTTTGCCAAATGTGAAATTATGAGCAAAACCAGAAGACCAAAGCATCCTCTCCACTTTCAGGCAGTGAATAAAATACTGCCCAGGAATGGCTATTCTGTAAAGCTATTTGGTAAAGAAAAGCAAGAAGGAGGAATGAACACCTGATGCTATCAAAACCATAAAATTTTTACTATTTATTGGGATGAAATTCAGAAGTTCCTAAAAAAAAAAGTAATTGAAAACAACTCAGGAGGAGTGAGTGCCACTAATCAGAATAGCCATAGAAACATTGAACAATTCAGATTTGAAAGGACTTTTTAGATGATTCAGTCCAGCCATTGTAAACTGTGCTTCTGTTGTAATCAGTTAGCTACAGAGTTAAGAATCTGAATGTGATTTCTACTCAGCTATTGCTCTCACCATGAGGTATGTTCTAGCTTTAGGCTTAAGACCTATTTAACTTTAGGGTCTTGTTTTTTAGCACAGATTTCACCTGGGACTTGCTAGGCCTCGTGTCTCTAGGTTTCTGTGAAACACATATTTCTGTGATGAAGCTTCTTGTTCTCACAGGTGGTCTGTTGTCCTATCTGGAGAGCAAGGCATAACCATAGGTTCAGAGTCTCTGCATAGAGTACATGGTTCTTGCCCCTCTTTTTTGGGATAGAGTCCTCTTGTCATGCTCCTGGTGTCCCTCCCCCTGCAGTCACTCTGAGAAAAGTCAAAGAAGGTGGCTACACCTTATCAGGGAGGCCCTGGTGTTCAAAGGGCTGATCAACAATAAAGAGAAAACCAGCTAAAATATTTTGGTAAAAGAAAATTCAAGATTTTTGCCTTTGTTTATGTCTAGGGTGAGAAGATGAGAATCCTCAATAGCAAAACTTAAAGTTTTGCTATTGGGATCAGTGTTAAAGTGATCCCAAACCATCATGGTAAAAGGGACGGGGAGAGAGAAGTAAGAAGCAGTAAGGAAAGCATCTTTCTTCTCATTAACCATGGACTGACCACAACAATTTTTTTTCATCTGTAATTTATGATTTTTTTCATAAGAAACAATTATTTTACTGCCATATAGAAAGACAAGGATTTATTTTAGAGACTAATAAATGAAGTTGAATTTATGTGGCTTGATCTTGATACACTTATCTGTTCAATTCTTTCTTCTCTCATAGTTGGGAGAAAGGACCAGCGAGTGATGGCAGTGCTTTCCATAATCTTCAATAACCTCTGATCACGTCTTACACAGCACTCTGCACTGGCCTGCTGGGATCTGATCCACCACAGAGCATTTCAGAAAACCCCACCTACAATGCCCGGTGATTAATATTGCAGGTGTAGAAAAATTGTTTTAAATATGCACTTGTAGCTCCTATGCTACCTTGCTCAGTTGGTGCTTGTATTTTGTTTTTTTCTGCATGTCATCCTGAACAAACTTAGTGAATTCTTGTTTAATGTAAACATAAAAATTCCATAATTTTAGTTGTTTGTTTTTAGAGAGCATTGACAAAAGATGACAAAGGAAATCCTTCGTTTGAATGAAAATTGTAATATGAATATGTTGGAAAAGAAGGTAGATGTATGCTATTTGCAAGATTTGTCTAGTAGAGAATACTTTAACTACAAATTTTTAATATCATAGTTAAACACGATTATATCTTTACTACAGTAAGTAAAAAGTACACAAAATTTACCTTCCTTCCCTCAGGGAGAAGAGACTTTCTCAAGCAGAGAACTGAGGCAGTGCAGTTCAAGCTCCACTTTGATGGAGAAGGGATTTGAAGCCTGCAGTGTAGACCACAGCCATCAAATTGCATGGCATTGTTGAAACAGCTCAGGGGCTGCTCTCTCCCCAGGATTCACTTGTGTTAATATTCAAACTGACGTTTTCTACCCAGTTCTCACAGAAGCATGGCCCTGCTGAGGTTGATAGATATGTGCTGCTTTGAAATCAGTCCTTATTTCTTATTCTGCAGTGAACAGTGGTCTCATATTCCAGGACTTCAAATTATATATTCCAGAGTTTGACATTCAGAAAGTTGAATATATATTTATTAAGTACTGAACATGAACTATCATTATGTTGTAATTGCAAGGAATAAATACATTGTGGAATTTTATAAATCTTCCTTTCATAACATGTTGAGACACTTTTTACTTCTTTTTGTACTATTTATGTACCTTTTCAAAGGATTTATTCTGAAATATATTGCTCCAGTGCACTGGAATTTTAACAGCTGTTGTAGGTAATGTACTTAGTTTTCTCTGCCCTGCCCTTGGTTGATGGGGAGGAGTTCTGCTGGGGCAGGGTTTTCAAGGTCAAACATCCTAAAGCAACAGAGTTTGGAAAAATCACTTATCAGTTGGGTAAAACTTAGCAGGAAAAAAAATGTGGTGAGTATTAGTTTGTGAATGCTGTTGTCATGGGTGACAGGCAATATACATGATAGATGTGACATTACTTCTGGACTTGCATAGTTTTGGTGACTAATGGAGTCTAGGAATTTGGATGTTTCAGGTCCTGGTCTCTCCCTCACACACAATTTACCTGGAAGAGGGCAGCATCACAAACCTGCCCTCTCTTCAAAGGGGAACACTGGTTTCTCTGTCTCCTCCTCCCACAGGTGGCACTGGCATTTAGGGACTTCTGTGGTGCTGGTCTGTCTCACCCATGCCCTTATGGAGGGCTCTGGATTTGACTTTGACTCTTCAGAGAAGGTTCTGGGGCAAAAAGAGGAAATGGAAGGTGTGCTTGTTGGTGTGAAAGGAATCCTGGTCTCTGAGGATTTACCGATATCTTTTTGGTGCCCTCATCAGTATCCTTTTCTGCAGTAAATCCATCTGTGATTACCAGCGTTCCCACATATACCCTAATTTTATGCATGGGTTTAACCTGGACTTATTCAGTTTGACATTGGGACAATTCTTGGTACAGATAAGGGTGCACATATGGTACAGTTAGGAGTGCACATATCCTTAGAAGATTCAGACTCAAAGCTAATGGGTCCGTAACTGCATCTCTTCCTTACACAGTTAAATGTGCCACTTGGCAAAATCATCTGAGATGATGTAAGATGATTTATTATTTATTATAACATCCAACCCTCCCTTTTCCCCCATAATCTCTTGAATTCTGCTCCAGGGATGACTGAGTTTATCTTAGATGATCTCAGCAATGAGATCTGATTGCTTTACTCTCCTTGGAAAGATAGTGTGAAGGCCCGAGAGGTGTAAGAAATTAAGATTTTCTGCCAGCATCCCTGACTAATGCTAGTACACATCTATTTTCCAGGTGTTCCTGTTTCTTTATTAACCACAAACAGTAATGGTATCTCAAACTTTCATATACTGGAAAATTTTGATCTATTCTTCTACAAAATGTTAGTTTATTCTTGTTGTTACTTATCCTTTGAACCGCCAGCCTTTATACCTGTAATCACATTTATTTGCTTTCATCAAATCCCAAGACTGTACATTCCTCCTTTAGTTTATAATTTACACGATGAGCTCATACCCTTGCTGAAAATATCTGTGAAAAACCACTTGGCTGCTACTGGTATTGAATGGATAATAATCAGGTAAGCATTGCCCCCCCCTCCCCGTGCCACTGTACTGCCTCTCCCTGAAGATTCTAGACATCATGTCTTGAGCCACAGCACAGAAGGTTAAGATACACTTATGAAATCCTTTAAAGTGCTGTCAAAGATGCCTGTTTTCCTTCCTCATAGAAATTGGACCAAGTAATCCAAGGTATAAATGACTTCCTATTACAGGGAGAGGAAAGATGCATTATTTTCAAAGGGACAAGAAAAATCCCAAACTGACCAATGGCTCAATGTGGCAGATTGGTCACTTTTTTCACAAAAATATTTTGAAGCAAGTAATACTAAAGATCTCTATTTAAAACAAAGTGAGCGTGAGCTAGAAGATGGTGCTCACTTATGGTCTCAAAGTCTCATGAAGGCCAAGATGTTTGTAAACCTCTTTAAAGTAGCTCAAATTCAGTGTCATGAAAACATGAAAAGTGTTTTCCTAACCTCTACATAGAATTATATAGAGTTGTGAAGGACTGATCAAGATTTCTTAAATATTTTTTTCTGACTGGTGAGCTGTACTTGTTTGCTTTTTTTTTTTTCAAAATGTGTTTTTATTAAAAACACCTGATACAGTTGGTAGAACCAAAAGTTCTGCTGTTAATGTAATATAATTGCTGTTGTGAGGATGGTTTTACCTTGTTCTCTGAATAGAGCCAGGAGTCTATTGTCATGTTGATGTGCTATAGATACCAGTGCTCCCTTCAATATTCCATTGTTTTATGAAAGTAACTGATAGAAAAACTAAAGTATTAAAGTTGAAAATCCCCAGTGCAACTTCATTTTAAATGAGATGCTCTTGTTCACTTGTATTTTGTTTTTCTCCTTGCGAGTTTGATAAATGAGGCACTTGCTACACCAGTTAAAATTTCAAACTGCATATTTTCCTATGAGGTTTCAGATGAAGTTTGTTTGCTGCCTAGGTAACAAATCCAGATGTGGCACTTGTCTGTGTATTTTACTGAATTATGTGGAAGAAGCTGAGGACAAACATGGGAGACTGTACTCAGCCAGAGTATATGCTGTGATATCCCAGAATGTTACTAGGGAAAACAAATACTGTATCCTTGTCATTTGGATTTGTCTGGAAGTGAAACCAGAAGCTTGGCATTTAGGCATGAATAATTGCTTGCATTACTTTCATTATCTTTAGCTGAGCTAAGATTGTTTTACTTTAGAAAGTAATTTCTTTGCATATTGATTAAAGCCTCGTGACTACAGTGTTTCAACAGAGAAGAAAATTCAAGCAGAGGGAAGAACTGATTGCTGCTACAGAAAACTAGCAGTAGTTTGTGTCTTTTTACCTCTGATAACTTTAATCTTGGATCTGTTTTTTTAATTGTGATTGACTTTAAAATGTGTGTTTCTGAAGAGCAAAGCTCATCTTGCAGCTGGAATTGATATCGTTATTGATAATAATTTTGCACCTCAGTATAGTACAGAGATAATCCTTCGAAGACCAACTGCATCTGGCCTGCATTTGAGAGCAATTCACCTGGCAAACAAAAGCACTAATACTTAGCTGCTAAAGGGATTTACTGAGAAAAAACCTAGGGTCCTGCTGTAACATATCTAACTTCTGCTCTGTGCTGCTTAGCATGGTAACGACCTGAGATTCAATACTATATACATTCAGAAAGTATAACAGTTATTTTCTGTATTTTTTGAGGTTTGAAATGATGGTAATATTCAAAGTAAAAATACATTGTCTTCCTAATGTATCTTGAATCACATTGATTTCAGTGGGAGATTTTGCAGTTTTACAGCAAATTATCCTCCTGTCACTTGACCTCTCCTCAACCCGAAATGAATGTGACCCAACAAGGGGGTAAAATCATTTCTCTTTATTTTGCTGAATGGCTCAACTGCTAAGAACAAATAGGGTTTAGCAGCTTGCATGATGCTTGTGGTGACTATGTTCTCAGGATCCCTCTCTGGGCTGAGATTTCCCCTGCTTCAAACCTCTCCAGCTCCTCCTTGACTTTAGGAGCAGAGTTGAGCTGTTCATGCTTCAGAAAGCAGACTGGTGGTAAAGGACAAGGAGAGAGGCAGAGGTTGATTTGGAGCAAAGAGCTGTGATCAGTCCTGGCTCCACTGAAGTCAGTGAGAGTTTTGGCATGGACTTGGATGAGGTCAGAGTGTGTGTGGTATGATGGGGTGATCTATCAGCAAGGCCATGGATGCCATTCCATGCTGGATCTGAAAGAAACTCCTGAAAAGTTGCCTGTGATGGAAATGTTCAACAGGAGGCAGTTGGCTGGACAGCAATGAAACAGGGAAATATTCAGCCACAAGGGACTGCAACTGAAGAGATTGGAAATAGTTTTAAAAAAGAAATCAACCCACCACTCAGCTTGTATCTTCTAAGACAATAATGGAAATGTCTTTAATGTCTAAAGTTCTTGCACTTTAAAGTGATAAAACAAAATTTGAAGGTTGAACAAGTCCGTTTTACCTTGTCATCACTAAAAGGATAACTAAATTTAGGAGACAATCTCATTAATATTGATGGAGTGCTTTAAAAATATGATGAGGGTGGCAGTATAATAATTGATGTTCTGAAATATTTGGAATTATACTGACTTTTCCCTTGGAACCTTCAGGTGAAATCCTGAAAGGATCCTGTTATTCTTCTGTGCACTTTGATAATCACAGGGACTGTAGCACACATTTTCTGTGACCAAAGTCACCTGGAAGAGGTTGCTGACAGTGTTGCCTCAACCTCCTCAGTATTTTCATTTACTGTGTCAGTGGTTTAAAAGTGGATTTGTACAACTATGATGATAGTTCTTCCATATAGTGGCTCAGAGAAATATTGCAAATACATTATATGTTCAACATGGATCTGTACCCTGAATTATTTTCCATTTTAGAAGTCAGTTGTTTGGCTTAACAGTGGTGTCTTTGAGAGGCTCCATAAGGTAATACTAAATTTTAAAAAAGTGCACATCTGTGAGTTCTTGACAGTAATGAATCTTAAGTAGGTTTGCAAATTATTTATGGGTATCAAAGCGATGTTCCTATTGTAGATCAAGAGCCATAGTGTGCTTGCCCTCTCTCCTGCTTTCCCCCTTGCAGTGCTGTAAATCTAACTTCTGCCCATCCTATTGTTGGAAGAAAAGCATCCATATTGTGCTGATTGCTATTAAATTAAAGCAGAAAGGGAGGGAAACAAATGCAGAAGCCAATCTTACCAGCAGGGACACCACTATCTTTTATTTTGTCTTTTGGGGGTCACAAAGTCATGGCAGGCAGCTGACCTCTGATAACCTTTTCAGTGCCACAGCATGCAGTTTCTTTCGGAAGAACTTAATTAAACACAACTGAAGTTCCTGGCTAACATTTGTTCCTGAAAAGAATCATCTTTGATTGGTGTTTTCTGCTGAGGGGACAACAGAGATGCTGCTTTTGTTCCGAGGAGAAAAGTTAGCATATGTTAGTTAAGGATTTGTGGTTTCCTATAGTGGTGCTGGGTCTTTCTGAAAATTCACTGGGGTTCTCATCTAGCCCCAGAGCACTACAGCAGTGGAGGAAAAGCACACTGAGCAAGTTTAAAAGACATTTTGAATGAGGTTACTCCTACTTTTTGAGGCTGATGTATAGCGTGGTCCAAGGTAAATAAAATTATGTTCTCCCTGTAGGGTTGGTGTGTCTATGGTAGTCTGTGTCTTTGATATGAAGTGTGCAGTATCAAACATGAATCCACCAAGGCTTGACTGTGAGCCCAAGCAAGATTAACTGGAGCAACATGGGATTTAGTCAGTTCTTCTGCTGTGGAAACGTGCTTGCAACGCAGGAGAAAACAAGCAGTTTTTATGGTATAGGTTATAAATCCAGAACACTGATTGAATGTAGATAGCACCTGCCAGGTAAAGTGTGTAAAGCTCTTTTTTCATTGGAGAAATATCCGTCTATAAGTAATTTTCTGTATGCTTTTTCAAGCATGATCAGATTGGCATTTTGTAAGTAAAACCAGTGGCAGAACATTTGACTAGACTGTTAATGACTCTTGGAAATGGAGATGCATTCTGTGCTTAATGATTGCAGGATCTTTTTGAAACAGAAAACACTGATAGGTCTTTTGGTCCAATACAGGATGTGTGAGTTGCTGCATGAATCTTTGATAGAGACAAGCTTAAAATTTTAGCTTTGGTCCACTAGAAACTCTGACAGGAGGAGTGATGTCTCAATGGAGAAGTAGCTCTCATCAGCTTCTACCTGCTGCCATAGCACAAGTGGTTCTCAGTTTGCAGTGTCTCACTTTGTTTCCTGGGTCAAACCTAATGGACTCTCTGGCAGCCGAAGTCCTGCTCTGTTGTCAGTCCTTTCTTGCTGGGACAGGAGCTCCCTGTGAGCTCTCAGGGCAGCCAGGAGCAGGGCAGCAGCTCCTGCCCTTGTTATCCTGGGTGTTGCCATGGGAGGTGAAGTGGCACTGCCTCATTGAGAGCAGCGGGACGGGCTGTGGGAAGAGATTGGAGATCCCTTCTCCTTTGCTAAGGAGAGACCCACTTTAGCAGATCACAGCTAAGCAAAAATTTTCCCTTTTTTTTTTTTGCTTTGCAGTCTTCTCTTTCCTCCTTTTGCTCCTGACTGTTGATGCTGCAAAAGAGATGTGTGGATGGTGTTTGCTGAGGCTGTGTTGCCTTCCTTGTAGTTAATAGGTCTCTGTGCAGGCAAAGGGTATGGAAAGCATCTGTTTTTGAGGTTGGGGCCACACTTAGCAGAAATGATGCTGTCAAAACTGCCTGGAAAGATCAGGTTACCAGCTCATTAGAGGGAATATGTCCTGGTAACTGTAAAGTGAGCTTCCATATTCCCTCATTTCTAGCATCTAATTTGCTAGGTGGTTTCATTTAGTAGCATACATTCAAGTGTGTGGGCACTTGTATGGCTCTTTCTTTAAGAAACAAAAACATTAACCCTCTAGTACACCACCTGTTTGCACTTCATTGTCAACTGTGAGGGGTTATTTTATTGGCTTCATTGTTTTGCTTTTCATCATTTTTTTAATTATTAGAGCATGCAGGCTGTTATCCTATTTCTTTTGCTAAAAATGGACTTTGTCATTATACTCTACCTCTGGCTGTATTTCTTTATTTAAAAGAAATAAAGCTTTTCTTTTATATCTAGTCTTTATATCTACCCTTGGTCTGTGTCTCTGTCCTAGTGGCTTTCCAAATGTACTTGATTTAGCTTTTCAATATGTAATTAATGCCAAACAAGTTAATTGCTTTACAAGTGTCCAAAATTCCCTCATTTCATTTCTATTCATTTATCAACCTTCATTATACAGCCACTGTTCCACATAAACACAAATGATCGTTAATGAATGCCTAATGTCGTATTCATTAGAAAATCAGGTTAATGGCTAGTAATGAATATCTGAGCTACTTGTTACTTTCAAGTATGTTTTTTTCCTTGTCGATTACAGTACTTTTTTAATCTACAAAGAAACCATACCTGTGTGTTAGGCCAACTGAAACACGATGAGGTCAAAACTTTGCAAAAGCCCCTAACCATTCCCATATTGCAGGTGCATGCTTTGTCTTTAGGTGGAATGCTAAAGATATTTGACAAAGACAGACAACCGGGAACTGCTATCTTATCCTCAGTTTGTGATTAATCTACCTGGGGGGGCTCATGTTATTAAATTCATTTTATGCTAGTCAAGGTGACAATGGTCATCCCTAGGTGCCTTTCTACAGTCATGAGAAAGTTAGTGGTTGGAGTTGATGATCCTAGAGGTCTTTTCCAACCTTAACGATTCTATGATTTTTCAGGATTAGTGTCAGTAGCTGGCACATACTGAGACAAATAGTAATTTTAATAAAAAGCACGTTTCTCATTGTAGGAGTATGGAGTGCCAGCTCTAATGTTTCCACATAGTTTTGCAAACCTCTAAGGTTCAAGACAGGTGAACACTCAAATTGAAAGCAGTGGTGTTTTATAGTAGCTAAAATTTGACTAGATCTATATGTTCAAAGACATCTATATACTCATGTGCTGTTAAAGATCAGTGGGAGTGAGCAGGTCTTACATGATTTAGACCACAGGTCCTCAGCTGCTGAATGTTGCCTAGCCCTATGTGCGTGATCTGCCCCTATGAACTTCTAAAGTCACTGGAAGAATACATCTGTACAGCTGCAAGCCTTGCTCTGATAGCCAGTGCTGTGTGGAGTTCTTCTAGGAAGTGATCTGCTTTACAGTTCTTCTGGGCATGGAAATGCAGTTCTGTTCTGAATGTTGAATAGGACCTGAGACCTTCAGAATATATGCTTTGCGAAAGACCTTATTTGAATTGAAGGTAAAACTGGGTCCTGACTTTTTCTGTAGTTCAAATTTCACTTGAATTTATCCTAAAACAGATATGAGATTCTGCTCTGACCAGATTGCTTTCTAGCTAAAAGCATTCTTTTGTCTCTCTCAGAGGTGGTGCATTTTAATTTCTGGTCCCTGTAACTGTTGTATGCTATGTTAATTCATTAGCATGGTTAGTATCTCCTGCCCCAGTTGTGGTTGCATTTTGATGGATGAAGCAATTCCTAGATGTTGGCTACAGTGAAATGTTTTAAAATATTGTATATTGACCTAGCAGGGTTCAGTAATCCTGATTATGCTAGATTATCCAAATGCAAACGTGTGTATGTGCATGCATGTGTAGTGTCTTTTCCTAGATATTTAGAGAAAAATAACATTGAAGAATATCTTTTGCCTTGCTTTCTAAGGCACTGCCTGCCAAAAAGATTTGGCTATTTGAAGTCGTATGTCCATAATAACTAGGCTATATTTCATATTTTGTTTTATAAAATGTTGGCTCATCTTTGTTTGCTATCGCTTCTGCCATGGTAACATGAAGGCCTGGAGATCCTACAGGCATTTAAGCTGGAGCTATAGCTCTTCTGAAAACGCAGGAAACAAAAGACCTTGTATTGTTTGCATTGATATCCACCAACACCTTCCTGTTTTGCCTTATTAGAGCTTTCAGGAACTTCACAAACAGACTGAATAACAATGGTAATGAACATGGTCCTGCTGGACACCCCAACCACAACGGCTCTTTACAGTTATAAAGAAATTCTAATTAGTAACTAAACCTTGAAAGAATACATTTGCCCTGACTAAAAATGGTGTGAAAAAGAATCCTCAATCTGACTGTGTAGACTGCATTTTGTCAGACATTGCAGATAATTTAAAAAAGAAACACAATACAGTTAAAACATAATTGATTTTTATAATGTTCCTGTCAAACAAATTACAACATGAAATAAGATGAGAGAACTTCTACAACAAAAGACAGTAAGTTGTATTTATTACTTAGTGAGAGTATGTAAGTGACAGTGCTGTATCAAAAGACATTGTCTGCTTTTACTTAATTTTGGTAGTTTGGTAGTAACCACGGTCAGAGTCCTATATCAGCATAACAGCTAAGTGTATTACATATGTTGTTTGGTCTCTAGCAGGAGTAATTAGCAGTGCTTATGGTTGGAATGATTCACAAGGGTGTATATATTGTATGTTGAAAGTTGAATATGTGCCGTGGGACTTTTTTGTGAATAATTTCTGCTGACATTCCAGATTTCATCAGCCCCCTCTCTGTCTGCTTAGCACTTTGCATGACTGAACTTTAATGAAAGTGCCAAAATGTAGACATGTACTGGCATTGCTCATTAGACCAAGATAGCTTGAAATGGCTGCAAGACACAATATGGAACATCACAGTGGTACCTTGAGGCAAGTGTTTTGTGGGTGTCTTTAGAGCACATGTATGATGGGTTCCTGGGTTTGGCCTGGAAAGGGAAAGGTGAGCAAGTAATATTGACACAGGGCTTCAATCCACTATGGCAACAATAGTGAGAATCTAATTTTATTTATTTATGTTATTTTGTGTGAGTCAAGCATACCAACCAATATATAATGGAGAAATCTCATGCTTTGTCTTTCGGGTCATTCTGCCATACTGCAAACTTGCATGAGGCAAGACTAAAACATCAGTTAAAATTTCTGTTGTGACACCTGGGAACCTCCTTAGATCTGTTCTACCTTTGAAACCTGCTTTTGAAATCTCCTCTAGAAGTGATATGCTCAGCCTGCAAAACCAGAATAAAAGTAAACTAAACTACTTGTTAAATACATTGCAGGCTGTCCCTTATTGCACAGCCCATGTGAGTGGATTATAGGGGGTTGGAGACATTTACTGCTGTGCTCCATTTATAGTCTCACACAGAGTCTCCCTTTTCCACCCACAAAGTTAACCACTTTTTATCTTATTATTTAATAAGCACTATTTCCACATCAATAGTATACAGTATATCCAAAAGTCCCACCTATCTGTGGGAGATGTTTTTGCTTATTTTTTTTGTGTGTATACTTCATTTCTCATGTGGTTTTTAGGAATTTATGTTCTGATCAGGCTTGGAACAAGTGTTCTTATGCTGTTGGATAGCTCTTGATCTTCTGACTGATTAAATAACCCCTTTTCCACACACAAGGATTATAAAGCAACACAAAACAACAACAAATAAAACCTCGCTTGGCGTAATCTCTAGTAGTATTTCTAGTACTATCACCTTCTTCATTTAATGTGCTATTCAGATGTTCTGTGAAGAATATTTTAGGAATACATAGATGTTGAAGCATTGATTTTATTATTCATCTGCTGTGTAAGAATCAAAATCTGCTTTATAGGTGCAATTTTCTCTTCACTAGAAGTACAAAGCGCAAAAATTACAAGAATAATTTCATCTTTTTCTTTCAAATAAAAATAAATAGATGAGTTCATCAAGGAAATTGCTGACCTGTTATAATTTTTCTTTCATTTGCTAATGATCTCTTTTTTTCAGTGAATGAAGCTTGAGCCTGGTGATTTTTCCTGCAATGTGTACATGTATATCTGGTAAATTAATGGCAGTGTGCTGGGGAAGATGGTAGCCATAGGCCAAGGCTTTCTGTTGCCATGGATCCATTGCAGACCCCTCTGATTGTAGCTTGTTAGGGCTTTGTTTAAACAAATAGGAACTGGGGGAAAAAAAAGGGTTTTCAGCTATTTCTGTCATTTACATTTTAACTGTTCTAATTGTCCTAATTTCCTTCCTATTTACAATGAATGGTGAGAGGAGTAAGCCTTCAGTGGTGACCACTACGCTCTTCACACTCAGGCCGCACACCGTCCACGTTTTTTCCCCTGTGCTGCTTTGGCATGGAAAGGATTTAGCTTGCCTGAGTCTGCCTGTGGGTGGCAACATGCTGTACCTACAATACGTGCACAATACATGCACATTGCCTATAAAATATTGTGTGAGAACTGAGAGTGCTTTAAGCATTAGTTTTATAAATAATGCTTAATTCCATCATGGGGGAATGGTCCACCGTGGTCAACTGTGGCACTTACTTAAATTCACCAGTCGCTTAAATAGAGAGATGCACCCTTTAATATTTCAAATTGCTGTTTGTATTGAGACCAGGTTTGTGCTGAACACAGGCTGCTGTGTGCAGGTACCCAACTGTTGTGGCAGTGTAGGACACTGTCATGGAGACAAAATGTTGATGGGTGTCTGGGCTTCTACAGGTCGTAATAACACATCTGTGTCCAAATGTGTTCCCCAGAATGGCCTTCCTGTGGGGTCTGCAATGAAAGGAGGGAAATGTGTGAAATTCTGAAAGGGTCTGAAGAATCAGATTTTTGG
This sequence comes from Chiroxiphia lanceolata, assembly GCF_009829145.1. Classification (NCBI taxonomy): domain Eukaryota; kingdom Metazoa; phylum Chordata; class Aves; order Passeriformes; family Pipridae; genus Chiroxiphia; species Chiroxiphia lanceolata. Next base: position 56,039,922 of record NC_045641.1, read on the forward strand.
TACATGGTCTGCTGCTGGTCTGAACTCCACCTCCACCACAGGTCCTGTGTTATCTCTGCATATTCTCTGTGTCCATGTCAGCTATGCCTGTGCAGAAGTGCTTCCCAGCTCTTTCTCCAGACCTTCTCCTGTATAAATAGAGAATTACTGTGCATCAGAAGAGCTGCTAGACCTTGTTTTAATTGCAGCTAAAGTCCTTTTTACTCTATTAAATTAAGAAAATATGAGGTGACTTCAAGTGGTATAAATCTGGTTTACTATTACTTTACAAAACCATTTTTACTTATCAAGTGGGAGCATTTGCTTTAATGTAAATGAATCCAGCTTGTTTGTAAGGTCAAGAGTGGCACTTTACTCTGAGGATGAGTATCGTGACTTTGCTGTAGGTGGAAATGTTTAAGGCTGTTCGGCTTAGAAGCAATATTTAGTAATGCTACTAAGATAAAATAAATATTTATTACTTGTTAACTATGCATAATTATATTATTAATAATGGCGTTAATAATAAAAGCCAACTTGTGGGCTGGCCTTCATTGATTCAAGTCTGTGTGAACTGGAAAGTGGGATCCAATCTCTTTCTCCTTCCTTTTTTCAGTTGTAATGTGCATCTTACTCAATGACAGCATCTAACCTTTTTAAGACTGCATGTAACCCAAAAGACTCAGGCTGGCCTCAGGCAGTGATCCAATGATGTGTCCCAACACTGTAGAAGGAGGAGGCAGGATTAAGGCTACAGTTACTCCACTTTCTTTCTTGTTTCTCATGACAGTCCCAAGCTGTAGTCACCCTCTGCATTTGTTCAGCCATAAGCTTTTTAGGGCAGAGGCAGTCAGGAAGTAAAGCTGGTGGAGCAGCTGATGAAACATCTTATAAGGTGCTATTCCTCTACTTTTTGCAAACACTACTGTTAACAGTTCTTGTGACAGTGCTGGAGTGGTAGTTGTTCCTGGCCCTTGGCTTTGGTGTTTGTTCACCTTGGACACAGGCCTTTCTCCCTGGCTGTTCTGTCTATTTAGGCTGGGAGGTTTTTGGGGTAGGAACTGGTGCTAACGTTCTGTGCAGTGTTGCATATGGTAGACCTAGGTTGTTCTTGTTCCTCAAGTTGCACAGTTATAAAAGTCAAGGCAATCTGTCTGGGAGGGACAGGAAAGAGATGGTCTGGTAAAATTTAGCCTAAGGAATTGTGTAGTTGACATTTGCCTATATGAACATAAATCGCTATTCCAGTGGGCTCACACTTTTATTTGCCCAACAAAAGGAAGATTCCCCACTTGCTTGTCACCATACAATTTTTTTCCTCTAGAGTACAAATAAGCCAAGTGTTTGTGACAGCTTCTTCACATTGTGTTTTCCTCTGCTATAAATGGCTCTTAAAGCAAGACATATAATTTTCCTCTTCTCTTCCAGAGCACAGGCAAAAGTAAATTCCATGGTCTGAGATGTGCAATGTGCTGCTGGAGTCAGAACTGGTCTGTGCAGAGGTCTTCAGAGTTGCCCTGATTGTTGAAATCCTGGCTCTCTAAAACACATAGAACTAAGTAATTTCTTGCTGGCCAGGGTTTACAGGAGCCTGCAGGCTCTCAGTGCATGTCTTCGTAAAGCAGCATCTTGGGAATGTCTGACTGCAGAGCTACGGGCAGGCGGTTGGTCCATGATGGGCAAACCCGCAGGTTTTGGTGCAAATTCTGACCCTGGAAAGGAAGCGGGGAAGCAGGCAGCGCTGGTGTGCCTATGGCAGTATAGACATACTGGTAATACCCTCTAGTGGAGACAAGAGGAGTGCCAGCAAGAGGAGGGTGTTTGCAAGCAAGTTTAAACACCAACGTGAACAGCTTCAGGACAGCTCTATCACGTACTATACGGCTGCGGTAGGATCGTGTGTGGGACACATTTTACTGGTATACTTGTGGTGATTAGAGAATGTGGCTTATTTCCAAGTCTCCTAGCCACTGTTAAGAGGCAGACAGAGCTGTGTAGCACAGACTAACGTTTTCCTGCATCATTCTTAGTATTATACATGGGGGTAAAGCATGTAATTTGCACTCAGTTTTTAATGCATAACTACACAACATAGAGGCTGTTATCACCATTTTTTTTTTTAAATTGTGCTTTCCTGATGATAGCACGTAACAGAGGTGAGAATTAGTTGTGTGCTGTTTCTTGCTGTTATTATTCCTTCACTTCTTTGCAAACTCCATGGGAACACTGAAATTTCTGCTGCTGAAATAGAAAAAAAAATATGAGGATACAGCTGAATAAATAAGCAAACTTTTTTCCCCCACTCTCTAAGTAACTTGCATGTGGACAGTTGTATGGTATTTTATCAGATTCATGGCAATGTTATACCAGGATGATTGGATATTTTGCAGTAATTACTACTCTGGCAAATCTACTACTTCTGTTATAAACCACATTAATTTTAGTATGAACAGAGGTAAGGTATGCTGCTGTTCTGTGGTGCCTCTCTTTTGTTACAAGACAATATCAGTATTGGGAAAAAGGCTTGAAAAAGGGTGATATACACGAACCAAAAAATCTCTAGCCTCTGCCTTGAATAATTTATCATTGAAGTAAAGGATATTACTTTAAATTGGAATACGTTATGTTGGAGGAAGAAAATATGTTGGAGGTCTATGATATTTGGCTTCTTGAGAAATTTTACAATTTATCTTTCACTCACAGAAAGCTATGTGAGAAGTTGTTTATTTAATAACACAGTAGACATAATTTTGATATTATTTTATAAGATTATTATAAGTGTTGCAAGTAGGGAAACATTTCCACATAAAACATACCAGCAATTGCATTATTTTAAAAAAAATAATAAATCAAGCCACTATATGTATTGCAGAATCAAAAATAATAGGAAAAGGGTAATACTGATCCTTTAGTATCAATGCTTAACATATCGATGCTTATCTTGTATTTAGCCTTTTGATTTTATTATCCAGTTAAGTGAGAAAAGTTTCCATGACTTTGGATTTTGTTTATATGCAAAGACCAATCTTTATTCTGCTTGTATCTCTTTGTTTTGCATACAACTGGAAAGAACCTAAAGTATGACCTGGTTATCCACACCCTGAGACAGTTCATTAATCTAGATATTTTTCTTTCCGAGGTGAGGGTACCTAAGATTCAGGTGGCACCTGGCATTATTTTGCTAAATTCTGAGGGGTGACTTTAGATTTACACCGTGAAAGCAACAAATGTAATTAGGTTTGTTGGGTTGCCTGCTTAAATTCTCATGGAATCAGATTTTAAAATTGCTTCCTAGGCTTTTAGTCAGTCTCAGGTAGGGTAATATTTAAAGCAGATGCTTAGTGCTGGCTTATTGCTTAGTGTTGGCTTAATGCTGCTTTCTTTAAAATAAAGTGAAAGTTTTGAAAATCCCATAAGCACTGTCTGATTGCTGAAGCCAACATGATTAATTATGCATGAGTTGGCACACCAAATTTGGCATCTGAAATTTGTGTGAATGCAACATAAAACCAGGAGCTTTCTGAACAGTGTGAAACAGTTATATTGGTCTAAGGTGTATTGATTAAGAAACACTGCTGAATGAGACAATGGCACGTTGCTGGAGCAGTTTTGTAGTGATGAACTCAATGATGGTTTATTTATTCTCTGTGGAAAACTTCAAGGGAAAATCACACATCCAAAGATAAAATGAGATGAAATTGCAGTTTAGTGTTGTGTGAGGCTATTACATATTATATGGTGTGAGGGGGATAAATGGTGGGAAAAAAAGATATGCAGTGGTAGAACTGTGTAATCTTCCCCCAGGTATAAGCAATTTAAATTCACCTGTTGAGTGAATTTAAGGCACAGAGGCACTCTCACTCATGGTTGAGCTCTGAAGGGAATTATTTCAACTGTGATCTAAAAGGCATTCATTCAACCTGCAAGATTCCAGCGTGCTGGTTGTTTACACGTTTTCATCACAGATTTCTGGAGTTTGTTTTTTACATTATTTTTATTAAGAACTGCAGAACAACCCCCAGACCCTTGAAATCAAAGGATTTTGGGAAGTAGCAGTAAAACATTTGCCTGTTTTTCATTTAGCATTTTGAAAGGGACTCCTTTTCCCTCAAGGATTATACAGTTTGTCAAGCTCAGATAGAATATGAAGAAATTAACCTGCTGTGTTTGAGGTTTTTTTCCTTAGCTCTTAGAAAATGAAATGATGAGTAGAAGATGAAAGTTAATTCAGTTTTTACTGGAGCAGCTACATGGTTTGCCCTGAATCAATGTGTCCCTGGACTGAGCAGTCATGGCCATGAGCTGAATTGATGGGTGGAAATGCGGGACCATCCCTCTCCTGTGGGCAGCATATCACCCTGCTCTGGAGAGATGTTGGGGCTGGACCACAGCTGCTGTCTTGGGGAACTCATGGTTCAGGATCAAATATGGGAGGGCAGTGCCAGGAGGCAAGGACAGGGAGGAGGCAGCGCTTAGGACACCACAGTTGCAAAAATTGTGAAGCCAACTGCAATACATGATTCCAGCCAAGACACAAGAATACCCCCAAATTCTTCTTTTTGTATTTAAAATCCCGGAGGAGTAGTAACCCATGTTTTGTATGAAATTAATTGTAGAGAGAAAAATGCAGTAAGTTCTCCTGGTGTTTTTCTTTCTCTGTATACAAAGGTATGTTTTCTCTCACAAGAACAGTCTAAATATTCCATTAATGTCTTATGTGTAATATTAACAAAACCCCTTTCAAGATAGATTACAGTATTTTGATTTGTTACTCATCAGTATGTATAATTATCGTTTAACAATGTTATGAAGGGCTGATGAAGGGGAGCAGGTGTTTAAACATGCAGTACCAGTGGTTTGACACAGCATTTAATTCTCTTTATTTGTGCTTTTTAAGGACATTTATTCAAGGAGGGAAAACAAAGAGCCACCATGTAGTCATGCATGAGAAAGAAAAAGGGTGTTTAGTCAATTTTTGGAGCAAATATTTTTTAATTAATAAGGGTGAGATTTTTAATGGTACGATGACCTTACATGAAGATACTGAAGGTAATGATGTGTGTTACAATATTAGATAGCAAGAAATTTATATCCTGAGTTGGGGTCTAGACCCATAAAATGTTTCTGGGTATCAGGGTAATGAAAACTAAAACTTGGTCCTGAAAACCCAGTATGATTTTTGAAGTCCACACACTGGAGGCTGCCGCTTACAGGAGGTAACTCTCAGGACCATGAGGAAGGCCAGTGCAGCCACATGGTTGATGCCCACTCTGCCTGCCCCACACTGGGCTGAGCTCCATTACCTCCGAGGTGGCAGCATCCATGCTGGAGAACACTGAAGGAGAGAGTCACCTCTTCAGAGCTTTGTGTGTCATAAGTTAGAATCCTCAGGACCAAAGAGTACTGTGAGCTGTCTCCCTGAATGAGAAGACTCCCACTGGCGTCCAGGCAATGCTTTCTGGGAAGAGGTGCTTGAAAACCTCCACGGCTATGAGCTAATCTTACCAGGAGCAGTGTCTCCCTGGTTAGCAGTTTGCCTTTTCATAATTATTATTATTTAGCTATGAAGTGTTAATTAATATAGGATAATAGAGCCTTTTAAAATAATCATATTCGGGTTAAAAAGATGTGCTTTTTTTTTCTCTGCAACAGAATTTCTTTAGTGTCCAAAATTATCCAAAATGAGCTATTTTGCCTTCTGAAGCATCAGTTTTTGTAAGGGGATCTGGCAGACACTTGTGTAGCCAGAGCAGGCTGTTCAAAACAGTTCCATAATGCAGCAGTGCCAGTGCTGAACTTCCTCTGAACAGCTAATATAGCACACCTGGCTTTTTCTTCTTTGTCCATGGCAAGCAGGCTGAAGTCTTATGAGGTGATGCAGGACACCTATACTTAGTTTTTGCTCTGCTTTACTGTGGAAGACCAGTTTCAACATCCTGTGTGAGTATGGTATTAACGCTGTAGCCTGACAGCTCTTCCAGGAGAGACTTTCCCTGATGGAGGAGAGGTGGGTACCTCCAGAGATGGCCGTTCAGCCATGTCTCCCATTCCTGTTGCTATGCTGGCGACTTCATATCTCTTTTTTATCACTCTCCAACTACTGTTCCTCTGGTTTTGTGGTACTTCATTTGCTCTCTTTCTGAAGAACCGTCATCTGCACGAAAGAACTCATGGTTACAAACTCAGTGATTGCTCTTCTCAGAAGCAAAAGGATTTTTGCATTAGAAATTGTGCTACTGCCATCATGACTCGATTTAAAGGTGCAAAATCTATGCTCTGCCTTATGGTGAAAGTCATTGTAAGTCATCCTAATGATCTCTGTCGGCCATAAAATGCACACATGAAAAATAAACATAAGGTAATGTTTCATGATTACATCTGTGTTTCTCATTGCCTGGTAATTTTTTGTTTCCCCTGCATGATATTCTAATATTAATGAAAATGGCATCTTTTTAAAGTGACTTACTTTCTAGGCAACCTTGGTTTTTCTTTTCCTCTGTTTACTTTGTCTCCTAATTGCTGTTATACGTCATTAACAGGGAGGCTAGAATTATTCCACCTGCTGGGCCAAATAAGCTGCCTAAGGGACCTACCCCCTGGCTCTTCAGGTGGCTGGTGCTTGGGGTTTTACAGTCTGTGCTTTGTAGTGTATTTTCTTTTACTTTTGAATGGCAATTTGAAGTCTTAAAGATTCCTACAAATCTTGGCATCGGTTGCTCACCCATTATTTCCCAGTGAGGTAGGTAGGTCCTTGCTGCTTCTTGCTCACAGAGATCACCCCTGAAGCTCCAGGCACTCATGCCCAAGAGGTGCTAAGCAGAGGGTGGTTTTAAGGGAGGAGCTGCTGCAATTTCAAGTGTCCAAGTCAGCTCCCTACTCTGGATTGTCTGCCAGAGATGGCTGTCTTTTGCATTATATCATAGGGCATTTTGGAAGCTGAGCCTCCTTATTTAGGTGGCTAAATATGTACTCTGCTGCTGAATTTCCTAAGGGTTCTGTCAAAGACAGACCCCTGTTGTGGGCCCCTGACAGTGATGGTGTGACTTCCAGCTCCCTCCCTAGGGTGCCCACTGCCTGCAGTGCCAGGCCCTCCTGGCCAAGGTGCTTTTCTTTGCCCCTAGTCCCTTCCAGTCTGTTGAGAGCGAGTGTGAGTTCAGCTCCTTGTGTCAGGTGAAGTCTGCTGCCTTGTGCAATGAGAAGTTGTCAGGACGCAGAGCTCGTTTGACACATCATGCCAGTGCTGCAGTACCCTGAAAATCACAAACTTTTATGATTAAATGTTAACATTTTGTCAGAGGGCTCCAACACTTAGAAGTTAACCAGGCTGACTTTAGTGAGAACAGAGGGTTTTGGGCACCCTGCAGACAATCAGCCCAAAGAGCAGATCCTGAAGCAAAGGGCTGGAGGTCATTTTAATATGGCTTTTGTGTCTTCATAAAAAAATGTAACTTCTGATGTCACTTGCATGAGAGTTGATGTTTAACTTTTTGGCCTTTAAGAAATTATAGTTTGACATTAACTTTAACTTTCTCGGCTAATGAAATTACCATGATGGAACAGCCCAAGTAAATAATAGATACAATAACTCTTCTTTGCCTGTTGTGTGCTTTTACTATTCATAATTTTTTAGGACCATAGATATTAGATACACTTACGTAAGTCTTAACGAACAGTAATTATCTTTTGGCTAAAGCAAAAGCCCAAACGAATGCTAAGCTGCATTATCGCTTGGCTTCTGACATGAGCTGATAATCAGATTTTCTTGCTTAAATCCATGGTCCTCGAACAATGCTACCCACTGTCTGTCCTTCCCGATATTACCCTTAATTAGAAAGAACAGAAACACAAATCTGAATTATTTCAAAATCTGGTTTCCATGGTCAGTGGTTGGAAGGGCTTAACTTTATTACAAATAAACCTGGCTTTATTTACTAATGAAATCTGAAATGCTAGGCCTGTAATAGTAGATAGTCTAATCGTATGGTGTTTACATGCTGAAAAATCTTGTGTGGGCAAAGTATTTTGTAATAAATCGTTAAGTAATTGAATTATGATTCTTTTATCCAATTAATAAAGCAGAAAAGGAGACCCATAGGAAGCCCTATACCATAGTTTAGGGCAAGTAATGACACATTGTTCTCTAGCCTTGTTCTTTGTATGAAGGACTTTTTTTTAAGATGCGTTTGGCGAATGCCTGTTTCTGTCTTTCCAAATGTTACAGACTTTAATTTGTCTTTTTTCCTAATCCCTTGTATTTACTGGCTCCTTGTTTCTGAACTCTTGACACAGTAAAAACTTTTTATTTTTTTATGTGTAGCTGGGGAAATCACTGTATTTGGCTCTTTTTATTTGTTTAGAGGCTTGGAAGCACCTTTTCTACCACCAAATACAGTCTTGTAATTTGCAGTGATAACTTTTATTCTGTGTAAAAAGCAAGAAAGATTATCTTATGATACCTGATCTCTCTTACTCCACTCTGATATAATTACAAATCACTTCCACAGTTACTGTGGTAGTAAAATGTAACTTTAGAAAAATAGAACTTTAAGTCTACCATAAAAGTAGAAGAGTAAGAGTACATGAATGATTCATTTAGTGAATGCTTTCTGTTTCATAACATATGTGTAGCTCTTTCTAATGTACCAGCAAACACATAAAACTTTTATCCGTAGCTGGAATTTTCTGCAGCATTTTCAAGCTACCTTCCTTTTCTAGTAAAATATTGTTCATCTTTAATAGATATTTTGTGCATAATAAATAGTTATTTAAGAGAAAAGCCAGGAAGAAAACCACCGTGTTCTTGGCAAGCCAACAATTGAAAAGTACAGGTGCTAGGAGTGGGTATAGACCTAAAGTAAATAGTTAATTGTTTTTTTTTTTAATCAAAAGAAGGTACCTTTCATTCTGAGAAATTTATTTCTTTTAAATATTTGCTATCCACAGCTGATAGCGCATAATGCCACTTTTCTTTCTCCCTTTACAAAGGGAATAGCTTTTGGTAACAAGCAGATGCTTGAGTGGACTGTGTGGCATGAGGTGTACCATCAGCCAAGAAAATCAATATTTACTGTTCTAGTATCTTTGTGGTGCGTCAGTTTGCCTTGTTTAAAAAGTGGATTGTGTATAATATATAAGGCCTTGCTTTTAGTTGATCAGAAGAGGGGTATTACTGAAAAGGGCACATTCTCTACAATGAGTCACACTTAACCCTCCATGTCCTATAGTTCTAGTCTGTTCATTTATTATGCAAAAAAATCAAACCAAAATCAGCTGAATGGTTAGATCTGAGAGGTGCTTGCAGTCACTCTCTTCTTTGAAAATATTTGTTTGGACATAGTCGATATGATTAAAACCAGTACTTGTTCACTAGCACAGTGAGTCCCTAGCCCCCAGCAGAGACCCCCAGATCACTGCCTCCTCAGGGCTTGTGAGAGCAGAGATCTGCAGGGATTGCAGTGATGGCCAGAGGGGGATGCATTAAATCTGTGGTACAGAGAAGTGCTGAAATATAGGTCTATGCACTACTTGGGGAAATAAACTTTTGCTCTCAAGGACAAAACCATTCATATTAAATAAGACAATTGAGAAATCTCAGAAACACTTTCCCAGTAGTAATGGTTTACTTGAGATTGCATTTTGCTGGAAAGACTTGGATCTCTGTTTTGCATTGATTTCCTCCTCCCCCACCACTTTTCATTCTACATTATAAAAAGAGAGTTTAATCCATTGTGATAAATTCTCATGCTACCTTTTCCTGCACTGAGCCTTTCATCCGTAATTTTTTAATTCATAGTGGTGGAGTACAAATGAGGAAAACAGATGTTAGAAATGGCTATAGGGAAGCTATGAATTTTGCGGGCCAATTTGATGAAACAGGAAGGTATTTACTCGTGGAATGGAAATGATTGTTCATTTCACTGTTCTTTGCTCTTCTCTTTCTTCTTCCATGGTTTATTAGGCAGATGCTACTTACAATGCCACACTTTAAATGTTTATGAGTTTCAGTTATGCAGGAGCATAAACCTGTACTTTGTAAAACTCTTGATCCTGTGCAAGGCTCTTGACTGTGTCAGAAACTATGAATGCTTCTTGTACTTTAATGAAAAGCTGCAGTAGTGGAGAGTCCCAAGGGTTACTAAGTCAGTCCCCTTGTTGCTACTAAGTGCACCCACCTTTCTCTTGTCATTTTTGCCAGGGTTTGAGAATCCAGAGGGAAAGAGGAAGTTGGTATGCAACTAAAGGATGGAAATGTTTCTGAACATGTTCTGTTACGCACAGAGAATGGGAGTCTGAAGAGAAGGGTGCTAAAGGTGCTTGTTCTTTCTCCTGGGAGCTTGGAAGTTGCATTACCACAAGTCCTGAGCCCAGCTCAAAGAGCAGGGCTTGGCTTTGGGGGCTGGTGTCTCCCCCTGAGCTACTTCTTTGCACTAACTCCCCATGAGCCTCACTCCCTACTTCTGCCAAAATCTCCTACCTCGCATTTTCTGGGGGTTCTCTGGCTTATCCAGCAGTTTGGAGTTACGTGCCCAGAGTGAAAATGGTAGGGCTGGCACAAATAATACAGCCAAAAAATTTATTTCAGTCACTGATGCCTCTCTTGACAACCAGAGGGTTGAGAAACACGGAGAGATGAAAGGGGATGTGGAAGGTCAGTCTGGCATGCTCAGGTGACTGGCCTAGGTCATGGTTGCTCATGAGGTCCTAAAGCTGTGGAGAAGGACTTCGTGAGAGTTGCTGTAGACAAGAGGGCCAACATGCCAAGCTAAATGTACAGTTACTGGGCATTTGATAAACATTAGCTGTGCATAAACCAAAACAGATTCTCCAGTACTCATCACGCTGTTTAATTGATCTCTGTGTAACTCATGGGATTCTGTGGGCCTTATCTTGCCCAGCTTCTGATGCTTAGCCTTAAAAAGCCCAACTTTAAATAAGAAAATGAAGTTGTTTGTTTGAAAATGAATGTGAGTAAATAAGAAGTGAAGATGAATGGAAAAACCTATGTTTCAAACTGTATTGAAACTATATATCTTCCTTCTCTTTGTAAACTCTTCTTATGCCTGGAATTTTAAAAAGGCATATTATGTTGGAAAATACTTCCTACACCTCTGCTTCAGTGCTGTTTGTCCAGGATAGGAGTACAGTGTCTCATACAACATACACACAGATGTGTGTAATCGCTCTCGTGTTTTACTTTACAGAGCACTCACAGAGAAATCTTTGCTGCCTGGTGCTGGATTTGTGGCACCTTGGAGTATGTTGTGTGGTCCTGGGCTCAGCACCAAATTCCAGGGCAATCTAGCTAAACAGGGGAGTCAAACCTGAGGGAGGTTCTTCTTCTCAGACAAATACATGTGGGCACATATTGTATGCAAAAATATTCAGTGATATGTGTTTAACAGGACTCAAAGTGGAGAGGAGTTATTTGCTATAGCTATACTTGTATGATAAAATTATTCTTGGATTGCATGTGGTAGCATCATCTTGTGACATGGACATACAGTAAAATCAGATCATATGCCATCTTTATGGTAAACTTTTAATTTTCAAAAATTGCAAATGTCTTAAAAATATATGGCAGTGAATTTCTTTTTCTTGTTTATTATTAGCAGTATAAAGGCATAATGTGTTGCTCATTGCATTGTTTTCTTCCAGTCCTTGTCTTTTTTTAACAGTGACAGTTATAATTTGCCTGAGCATATCAGTATTTTTTTTTCATGCTAAGAAGAACTATTTCGATTACCTGGCTTATTTTTCCTCATAGTCTGGAACAGATCACCTGGTGGATGGCAGTAACATTGAAATAGGGCAGTCCAATTTCCATTTTAAGAGTTCATAGGAGTGAAGAGGCTGCTGTATTTCCCCTAAACCAAATCTCCCAATAGCTACATCATCCTCAGCACCTTTTGGTTTTCTACCTCCACCTTCCCACTTTAGGATAACACTGTCAATTTATTGATCTCCTGAAGATAGTCAACTTCAGGATAATTTTTGCAGCTATAAACTTTGGCTTTTTCTCCTGCAATGGTGCAATCTATAGGCTTTCATTATGATTTCTCCTTTCTACCTTCCTGTATGACTCTGACACAAAATTCCATTTTTTTTTCAAGATGGTTAGAAGTGCACCAGAAACATGTCATACTGATTTCCATGAATACCATATTCTGTGTCTTGGAAAGAGCCATGACGACACCTCGGCATGCAGAACCTACTTAAGAATATTGCCTTGAGTTGTTAGGACTCAGCAGGAGGGACTGTGTAACCTTTTAGCTTACCCTGAAAAGCAGAAGGTCCAGTTTGTTTCTTCCCAGTAGTCTAGGGTCAAATGTTTGCACAGTAGGGAGCAAGATGTTTTCTGTATAGTCTCCAGCTTCAAAAGAGAGTTGGTGTGAGGCCAAATGACAAGTGTTTTGGAAATTTCTCCTGGTAGACTAAGGGCTACAGTTTATCTGAAATTATTGCCAAGAGAGGGCAGAGATTCATAAGAGAAGTCTTGATAAGAAGTTCAAATTTAGGAACTGTGGCAAATCCTTAGAAATAGGTCTTCTTAATTTAACAAGTCTTCTTTTTCCTTAGGATAAACTTGGATTTTTATGTCTTCTAGACTGAGAGAAGTGAGAATCTTCTGAAGTATATTTTGGAAGTGACAGAGCAAGTGTGACCTAGGCATATAATTTGCAGCAAATAAAAATCGGTTTTTTGTGTTAGGTTGCAAGATTGTTTAGCATTAATTCATAATGTATTTAAGTGTTCTCAGTCTGCATCTATGTAAAGTTTGCAAGTTGAATGTTTGACATAAAGAGAAGACTGGTAGATATGAAAAATAGTTGATTCATGGGCATTGAGAAGAATATTGGGAAAACAGACAACCTGGATCATTCTGAGTGATTTTCAAATTATAACATGAACCAACTTCAACCTATGTGAGTTTTAATAATAATAAGTTACAATACCTAGAATATAAGGGAAAAGGTATTATTGATATATTGATTATTGGAAATTGATGCTGCATTTGTGACCTTTATTCATTATTGTAAGGTATGGACATCCTACTCTTTAAGCTTTGTGTTATCAGTGATGAAAGTCAACAAAGACGTGTTGCCAAATTTTAACTCTTCAGGTTTAATTTTTTTGTATTTGCTGTCAGCTTCAGATAGAGTCTTGTCTTTTTAACAGTTTCAGCTGCAACAGTCACACTGTTTCTGGAAAAGGTTGGGGGAAAAACTTTACTTGGCTAATGGGGAAAGATTGAAACTATTTCTTTGAGAAACACTGATGCTCCCTGAGACTAGGGACTATATATCAAGCAGAATTTATGCCTCTATCCAGGATTTGCCTTTTGCCAGTCCTGAACTTCATCAAGACTATAATGAAAAAAAAATAAAAATCTGTTGTTAGAGAATGATTAGACAGCTAAACTCTTGGAAAAGTCCACGAACCCTGAGAGCTCCCCCTCTTGTGTCACCTCTGAACCTCCCTCCCTGGGGCTGTCTGACCAGGTAGAGCTGCTGTGGTGCAGGGCTCGCAGCCTGGGGCGTAGAGACATGTTAAGGTGGTCTCTTATTACAGCTGTGAAGGACAGAGGAGACTGAAGATGCTTCACAACCACAGAAGCAATGTTGGAAGTTACAGAGCTTCAGATCTGTTGCTGCTCCTCTCCACTAGCTGAGACCTGGACACTTCCTCCCATTCCTTGTAGTGGTGTGTGCCAGACATTTACATGTTATTATTTAGAGCTGAATTAATGGAACTGTTCCTCTTAGTGTGGTCTGGTCAAGTTAGCCTTTGTATTTGGTATCATGTGGGTTATTTTTTCCCTTGTTCTGAGCATAGGAAGGATGACGGTGTGTTAACTACCCAAGAAAAAGTCCAACTTGATAAAACCCAGAAATATTGGGGAGTAGCAGGGAGAAGCTAGATCTGAGAGGTAAGGAAGAAGAAATTCATAAGAGAAAGAAGAACATATAAAGAAGCCTGCAAGTAAAATTCAGAAATAGATGTAGAGACTGCTGATGGCTTTTGAGCATGGCAGTGCAGAATTTAGGCACTACCATAGAAAATGATCTGCTAAAGTACAGGATAGAGCTTATAAGCTCTTTCATGCTTTTGCTTAGATGCTTAGCAAATAAGTGGTCCTCTGAACGTGGTTGGGATGACTCACTGGAAATTGGATGCTGAATTTTTTGTCAGGTTGAAGGGTTGTCCTCTGGCTTTTAAATCTGGTTTAGTTACAAGAAAACTTGCTCTTGCAGTCGCTTTCTGTTCAAACAAGAAGAAATTCAGGCTCTGCACAGCAAAGCATTTGAACACATAAAAAGTTAAATGTGAAGTAGTTAAGTCTGGGTCTGGCTTTAACCCTAAGCATAGACCTAAGTATTTTGTCAGGTCCCAAGCATGATGCCTGAATCCTTTGCTTTGCCAAAAAGAAATCAGCTGAATTGTGTTGTGTGTTTTTTCCTGCTCTGCAACATAAATTTTGAATGTAGCCAGTGTTTCTAATTATTGTCTGGTTACTTTACACAGGTATGTGCCTGATTTATAGAAAGCTTGCTAAGCAGCATGACTGTCATTCAGGATTTGGCAGAAACAGCCGTCTATTATTTGGTAGTGATTTGGTTTCTGAAGGGCAGGCTGTAGACACAAACAAGAGACATAGCCTTCAGAAACATTCATGCAGCATCCTTCAGGAAGGGAGGGGAGGTTATCCAAGTCTCCATGCTGCTGTACTCATATAAATGCTCCCTCTTTTGTTGCTGCTGGACTCCAAAGAATAAAACCAAAACACAAAGCGCAGGCAGCACCACTGAGCAAATGCCACAGTGTTCCCTTAATCCATGTGGATCAAAAAACATGAACGTTTTGATTCTGTAAAGAATCTTCCTCAGCATGCTGGATTAATCACATGGATTAATAAAACACTGTTGCACTCACTCAGTGGTGCCTCTTCTGCTTTGTGTTTTCTTTTATTATTCTTTGGAGCCCTGCAGGAACAAAAGAGGCATGTTTATAAGAGTACCATAGGCACTGGGAATTCTATGAACCTCTCCCCCTATAAGGTATGCTTCTTGAATTTTTCCCCATGGATCATACACTACAGATTTGTCTGCGTACTAAACCCTGGGCTAGTGTTCCTCTCTGCCTGAAATACAGTGAGTTTAAAACCGGTGTTTTTTTCTTTCATTGTGTTTCTGTTTAGTTCTGCAAAGAGTGTGGCAGGGAGCACATATGGAATGCTCTCATCTAGCTGCTTTTGTGGAGCTGACACTTTTGTGTATAATTTCAGTCACTGGCTGGAGAGTAGAGTTGGTGGGCAGGGGCCAACTTCAGAGAAACATGTAACTCTAGCAACTTTCATGCACAGAAATGACTCAGGAGGTACAGACTCACTCTTTTCATTAATATATACTCACACATGAAAATACATCCTAATGTTAACCTTTGCGAAGCCATGTGATAAGCTGCCAGCATCTGGCACCTGACTGTTCAGCTCTCTCTCTGTACACTGATTCCTGCTCTCTGTATTTTTTTTTATAACATCTGCTTTCCAAAAAGCATTCTTTTATGCCTTGTAGATGAAGGCTGACCCCCTCCTTTAATGCAGGTCCCCACTTCTCTTCATCAGTGCAGAAAATACTATGAGTAGTGATCAATCTTAAGTTATAGGTAAGTTAAAGGTCTGAAATTTCAGGGTTTAGCAGAGCTAAATTTGAAGCTTTAACGCTTGCAAAGAGTACACAATACAGTCCTGGGATGACCCTAATTGAGTTAATTTCAAAGATGCTAAATAACTTCTTTTTCATTAGTAGAATGTACTTGAAGATTTTTGGTGTGATTATGTTTATCAGCCACAGGGTTGAGTATACAGTAATAATAAAAAAAGTCCTAATAAAAATAGCTTGAAGGCTTTCTAAAATATTCTGCTCATGACTTGGATATCCATGTTTTGTCTACATACATGCCTGTGTTTATTGTTATCCACTGTAATTAGAGATTCTGGCCTTTGTCTGTTAGTTCAGTCTCAGTCATTCTGCCTTTCAGGACACCTGGGTTACATTGAACCTAACAAATTACAGTGTCATGGTCTGTTATAGTAACCTAGTATGCATATGAACTGATACTCTATCCAAGGCCGTCTAGACACTAAGTTATCTGTTCTAGAGATGATGTTCTGTTATGAAGGATACAGGTGCCATAGCAAATTAGTCCAGCAGAGTAATTTTCTCAGTCAATTTCTGTATCCTCGTGGAGATGGGAATTTTTTCACATAGCCAGTGGAACACATTTCTCACTATATTCCTCATAATTTCTCAGGCTTCCTAAATTCTTTCTGTTCCTACCTTCCTACCCATGCCTTTGTCCCAAAATGCTACTGCAGCCTCCTGTTTACACACTGCTGCAATGCTGGATGACTGTCATATTGCACCCACTACTTACAGAGTGTTTCAGGTTCCAGCCCCACTGATTTCAGTCCTACAGCATCCCTTGAATTTTGTAGGACACAGGTCTTCAGACTACATTTCTCTCCGTGCCACCATTTACTTTTGCCAAAACCAACTTTCCTGCCCTCTGCCAGAGATGGGTACTTGATTGACTGTAGCATTAAACCAGAAGGGACCTGACTTTTTCTTTTCAAATGCTGCTCTGGAAATGAATCTCTTTCAGGTTGATAAGGCCAATTTCAAGCAGTGTCCTGCAGTGAGCTCCTCCTTTACTTTCATAGCATATCTGATTTGCCTAGGATTCCCTTTTTTATGGCCTGCTTTATTCTTTGAGTCTTAGGAATTCTCCTATGACTCATGTTGTACAATTGAGTCATGCTGCATAATATTCATTTTTCTACCATGTATTGCAGAAATTGTGGCACTTCATTCCAGGATTTTAATAGTGCTGAGCACCTTCTTCTGCAATCATGTTTTTTAGCCAATAATGTTAAAATGTTATTTGAGACTATTACTTATTGGTGAGGAGTGCTTTCAGGGTTGTGCAACATAATTTTCTATAGAAATTCTGAAAGAAAAAGGGTAACAACATAGGAAGAATTGCTCGATAAGCAGAATTTTAAACACATGAGGTATAAGCTCTTTCACTCTGTGGTAAATGCCATTCATTAGTGATGAACATAGAAACATTTTCCCCTACAGATTGGTGTCACATAAGTATCTACTATAAAGCTCCTTACATCTTCCTTTAATCTTTTAGGTGGTGACCAAAGTCCTGTGGTGAAAGGAGAAGCAATGGCCCTGACAATATGGTAAGGCTACTGACATACGTGATGTGTTGCAAGGGAGTCACATATGATATCTGAATATGTATTACTACTACTGACAACAAGAGCAACAACTGTAGACTTAGAGTTGCTGAAGGTGGGAGCAGTGACTGCTAGGTACTGCAGTAAGGTTGCTTTGTTTAAAGGGATTTCTCATCCACCAAAATGAAAAAAACCCTCCACTTCCTTCCCCCAGGTGTTTGTGTCATAAATGAAACATGTATATTCCTTTCTCTTGCTAGATGAGAAGTGCTGAGCTTTAGAGAGCACCTGATGTGACATTCCACTAAGGGACCAGAGAATTATAGCAGAGGTTATTCTAGAATGGACTGGGTGCAAAACTGACCACAGAGCTATTGAACCAGGTGAGCAGCTACAATTTGCAGTAGTGGAGATGGTGACTTGATAAATGTGGCATACCCTGGCAGACACTGGACAGAGACTGTCTGTTCTACTCAGCCCTGGTCACTAGAGTTTTATTGGCTTGGGTTGCACGTCTCAGGAGAGATGTAGCACCTGCTTTGGAGCAGAAAAGATTATATGGCTGTTGACAATTCCTGGAAGAGTCTTCAAGAACATGAAAGGTTGTTGCAAAGAAGGGAGTAATTTTTTTCTACCTGTCCATGACTGTTAGGGCAAGATATAATACCTTTAAACTATAGCCTCAGAATTTAGTTTGGTTTTTTTTTTGTTTTGTTTTGTTTTGTTTTGTTTTGTTTTTTTTTTAATTGCAAGTATGTATACTTGGAGTGCTCATAATTTCTCAAAATCACTTTGATAGAAATCAGGACTAGGCCAGGTAAAGCTGATCCTACCTCGGAACAGGGGACGGAATAAATGATGTCTGACCTCCTATGATCCTGTACAGATGCATTTAGAAGTGTTTCTCTCAGCACTGTTGTCACATTTACCACCAGTAATGGAGCAGACATTCTGCCTCTCATCAGGCAAAGCCTCATAAACCCAAGGTTTAATGCTTTGTTAAGATAGGGCTTCTTTAAAGACATGGGGTCTAAATGAAGTTATTTTCTTAAATGACTGCCTTAGGTTAGATTCTAAATTCATATTTCAGCATCTAAGACATCTTTCATAACTGTTGAGTGTTTACCAGTTAGTTCACATACAGAAGACATAAAACTTTTATTTTATCATATCAAATACTTTTCTGGGTGAGCTGGCAGAGGAGTGGTGAGATAATTTTTGTTCAGTTTTTTAATACTAATTTGATGTGTCGCTGTAGCTGGAAGGACCAATAACAAAATCATTGCTCCAGTGGGTTCTTGCAGTGTTTTTCTTTGTTCTTGTTGCCCGAAGTGAAATGTTAATGTGATTAAGCACAGAAGGAACAATATAAGCCAGCTTTAGGTCAGTCTCATCTCCCAAAATTGGAAGGACAGTCAGTTTAGGCTGGCTTCACAGCCTCCCAAATTATTTCCTCAGTCCCAGACATACCTTCTAAATTTAGGTCTGGGGATTTTTTCTGTGTACTGCAGGGTTTTTGTCTGCTGGTCCAGGACAGTTAGCATGGGAGTTATTTGTGCCTTTTTAATATCCGTACGCTGAACACAGAGATTTTGTACACAATGACTAGAATCAAGGTTCGCTCTGGCTATCCTGGTTACTTGTAATGGAAAGGATAACATAATATGTGCTTTTCACCCTGGCTAAGGAGGATTTGTGCACATTTCATGGCAGAGAGGGAGCTGCTCTAGAGGTTAGGGCACTTGGTGGGTCAACAGAGAGAGAGTCCCCACGTACACTGCAGCAGCCTTGGCACACAGCCCTGCTCGATAGAAGGCACACCAGAAACACCAGTCCAGCAAGGAGATTAAAAAGCAAGTACTTAACTCTCTGTAGAGATATATCCAGCAGTTGCAGGACACCAGTGTGGGTATGTGCCTATTCCCAGAGGAGTTCCATAAGAAAACAGGATAGCAGAAATCGGTAGTTGCTCTGTCTTGTTCCAATAATTTCTCTAGATATATTCTCCCCCTGGATTTTAGGTATCTAGAAGTCAGGCAACTAATCTGAACTAATCTACTTGTTCAAACTATTTGTATAGACAGGAGAGAATGATAAACACCTTCTCAGGTCATTCCAGCTCTCTGCTTTAGATATCTACCTTAGAAGCAGGAGTACTGGTCTCTGCCCAGTGACCCTACATGACTGTCTTGTCCTTCATCGTTGGGTGGATTCTGAAATCACAGAAAAGTAGCAATGACTTTTGCAGGGTAAAACAAGATTTGAGTGTCTGGTTAGGGGTGAGTTAAAGCTACTGCAAACTGTCATACAGAAAAAAGGTAAGAAGACAGAGGGGAGGGAAGAGCATCAATCTAAGTCAGAGGCAAGATGAGCATTCCTTTAATGAGAAGAAGCCTCCCACCCTCTCTAATACATGCCAGAAAGCGTACAATTGACCATACTGTAAGTGGCCCCTCTTTCTGGAGCAGTCATTGTTTTCAGTGCAATAGCCAGCACTAGAAAAGCTAATTGTTACAGCCAGAAAAGGAAGGGAATAGGTGGTTTCATTGACACTTTGTTCTGAGACAATGTGTGTTACAGGAGTAAGGAACCAACCAAACCTCTTGAAGGGATGCAGCAAGCACAAACTGAAAATAAGTAGAACTGGCTGATAATGCCAGTTCTGGTCACTGAGAACTGTAGCCAGTGTCCTTTTGCATTTGAGATTGTGTATTTAACTTGTGATGTACTTGTACAGGTTTTTGTACATCTGAGATTCAACCCACCACTGTGTAGGATGAGGAGTAAGATGAAAACCTAATGCAATGTGTGTTTCTTCAATTACAAGTCATAACAATAGTACTTGAGTTACTAAATTGAGAAATTATGTAAACACAACACTTAGACATTTGTAGAAGTCTCGAAAATAACATCAAGAGGTTATCTTATATGACGAGCATGAAATCCTGTCAGTATCATCAAACTAATAATAAAATGATGCAATTTTCCAAAAGTTGTTCAGAGCAGATGTGCAAACATCCTATATCCAGCTTCAGTGGTTCATGTGGTCCTGAGCCATACTGCCATGTGCTGATGGCGACAACAAGGAAGGATTGGGAGGAGCTTTTTGAGGCCCTGATTAAAGAATTTTTAAGTGCTTTTAAGAACGCGTTGAGTTGTATTCTTCTCCAGGAGAGTATTTGAATGGGATTTAATCCTATGCTCAAGCACTTTTTCTGAAAGTGGTTGTCTTCTGGAATCAACTTTCATTTCCATTTGTGGTCTAGTGACAGCCCCCACCTGGGTTTGAAATGAGGTCATTGGGCCTGAAAGGTGGGGGTAAAGGTATCTAAGTAGCTTTCATGGAGACTTATTCTGTTGCCTATAGCTACTTTCATCTTAAATAAGGAAGTGTGGCATGTTTGTATTCACAAATCCCGTTGTGCAACGTTCTGTCTCAATTGGGGCTGTCTGTGTCTCCATATTAATTCTCAGGGCAGCTGCAATTTCCTCCATTTCATGCAAATTAGCTTCAGCCTTAAAGCTCCTGGCAGGTTGCCAGCATAGCCCTCTTTGGCAAAATTTGGATTCATCGGCAGAAAGGTATTAGCCTTTTTGCTTTAAAGGCCTTTGTTCAGGCAAATATTTCAGTATTTTAAAGACAAATACTTAAGAAAATCTCTGTCTTTTAGACAGATGTATTCTTTAACCACTAAAGTAGTCCTAAAGATATATAAATAAACCACAAAGAACTAAAATAATGGTATACATTCTTGCTGCTTATCTTGAACATTGCTATAAATGCCACTGCACCAGTGCCATTAAAATGCATGTCAGGAATTTTCCTTGGCTGCCTCTATCCAGCCTTTTAAGATCATTTAACTACATAATGACTTTTAAAGATATTCTTTTTGAAATGGAAGGACTTTTTATGCAACCTAACTGAAAAAGGTATTCCACAGCTTTTCAATGCAACATCTTAATTTCATCTCTGATTTTTTTTGAAAACAGTTAAACTTTCTAGACTGCAAAATGATATTGTGTTTTTGTGTTTCCCGCAATTATTCTGAGAATATTTTTACTTTTTACACCATTATGAATACTCTAGCAGTTTTTTGTTTTATTCTGGGTATAAGCTGGTCTTCTTAAAAAGTCAGATTTAATATTTTTTCTTTAAAGATAATAAGGGTACTTTATTCTTCCTCCTCCTATTCTTTTCACAAGGATCACGTTTCATATATTTCCCAGGAATCCATTATTTAAATTCTAGTTCTACCTGAACAGTGACAATAAAATAGCACTAAAGGTTCTGCGTTCATGGTGTCACATTAATTTTTAATTTAATTAGGTAGCAAATAACATTTATCTTTTCCAGATATCACTGTCATATATTTTCTTGGCTGTTAAGAATTGAGATGTGTTTGTCCTGCATCAATTGAAGTAGAAATCCTGCAGTAGAAAAATCGATCCACAGTTCCACTTGTGCAAAAGTGTTCTTTTTACCTGATAATCACATGTCTATGAACCCTCTAAGGCACAGTGGAGTTCCAGAGATATTACTGAAACCACCATCTCAAGACTTGGTTTATTTCTGCAATGACTGACTTTTCTCTTTCCTTTTACTGTTGACATGCAAGATGGTAAGACCCCAGGCAGTTTGTAGTATATGAAGTGTTTTCCAAGGCTAGTATTTAGGAAAATATATTTGCACTATATTAACTGGAGGAACTTTACAACTGACTGTCTCCTTGTTCCTGTGGATATTGAGCAAACATTCATAAAAGCTCACAGTTTTTAGGCTGTCTATTTTTTTAAGTGCTTATATGTCCTCTCAAAGATAAACTGTGCCAATCATTTCAGTTTTAAGAGCTACTCTGTGGCCTTCTCTGGGTCTCTGTAGTTACTCACAGTACCTGGTCAGCCATGGACAGTCCTCTCTGCACAGAGGGGTGAAGGCACCTGATCTACCTTGAGATTTTCCAGGGTGATACAAGGATTAATATTAATATTACTATTAAGAATATATATTGAAAAATTGAGAGTAGTGAAGGAAAGCTTAGGTTTTTGTTCAGCAAACTGAGGTTAGCTTTTGTAGCTGCTATAGCTGGTCTCACGGTTGGATGCTTTAGGTGGTTAGATTTTTAGAAACATGACAGTGGGCAGATAGTAGTCTACTGTTTTACTTGTGCTGGAAAATTGGCTGTGTCACAAAGTAAAGAGATAAACATACCAGCTTTTCAGGGACACTGAAATAGCCATTGTGACCAGTCACAGCCAGCAGATATGACATCCACAGGGTGACGGACGTTTCTCCTCGAACAATTTAAAAAAGGCTGAAAACTCTTGTTGTGATATTCAAAATCTTGTAACTCTGAAAAGAACACTTTCGCTTGAACAAGGGAAGAATTTGATTGAAGTACAATCCCAACAAAAATCAGAATTTCATTTTAATAAAATACAAGAGTTCTCAGACCTTGGAATACTGAAAGATCACTGTTTGTATTTTCTCTATGTATTTTGTGTATGTAAAAATCCTACTGATGTAAAGAATTTAATAACTGAATAATGTTTTGGTCAAATATTGTTATTAGGCATGTCTATTGGTACTGATAACCTTTCTTTTGAGTGCAGGTAATTTCCATAGTACAACTCTTCCTCCAGCTAATTACTGTTTGGTGTGGCATTCCAGGGCATTTTGGGGTTTATAAGTTATTTTTTTTAACACAGAACAGTCCTGTGATCAGGCACAGGAGAGGAAGTGGTAGAAGCAGTTTGAAGGTAGTAGCACAGACAAGCACAGAGGACAAGAATGTCTTAAATCAACTTTACCTGCAAGTTTGACAGTCACAAAACTGTATCCTGGAGCTATCAAACTTGATCTCAGACTTGGCCTGGCAACTGGACCAGAGCTCCACACCAGAGTCCTGGCAGTCCACCTCTTGTTGTGTTGAGATGATTCTACTCTGTGTTCTTTGTATGTCATTGCTATCTGTTAATCAAAATTAAAGTACTGTTCCCAGAACGTCCAAACCACTCAGAAAAGTCCACTGCAAGAAGCTGGTCATGCCTAAAATAGGTGAGTGTTTGGTATAGTGAGGTGCTACCAAGGATCTTATGGCATCACTTAGACTAACTTTATACTTCTGCAGTCCTTTTCTCCTGTAAACTTTAAATTTCTGCAAGTAGTGAAGGAAAGAGAATGAAAAAAATAGAAAAGGAACAGCTGCAGATGAGGTCCACTTTTCAATAGGCAGTACCACTAATTGAACTAAGCAGAGTGAACTCCTGCCTGTGCTAATGACTGTTATTTGCAAGATTTAGTGGAATATTCACCTATCAGATCGTAGTTTCTCCATTTGATACTCTCACACAAATTAAACAGGACAATTGGTGCTTGAGACTGCACCAAATGTAGTTAAATCTGCAACCACCTTCTGTTAAAAAAAACCTAAGAAAAACCCAAACGCATCAGCATTGTCCGTGCATGTTAGCTGTGTCCAAAATTTGGGAGAGTCTTGGGGAAAAAATGCCTGACCAATAAGCAGGCTTAAGGTGTGATAAAATAACAAGTGAAGATTCGGATTCCAAGACCTGCCTGCTAGTCAGGTCTGGAAAGTGAGGTCAGGCATGTGTACGGCTACCCTTTGTGGTCCAGTGGTTCTGCTTGCTTCTGAGTTGTTTGTATAGCCAAAAAGATGCTCTGGGGAGAGAGCTGGGCACTCTCGGTACAGTGGTCCAGCAGGGCCAGGTGCAGAAAGGATGAATGACTTGTCCAAAGTTTGCCAGTGACAGCAACAGGATCTGAAGAGGGATCACACTGTACCCCTGACTCTGTGCCTTTCACCTCTAAATTTACATGAAGGAGACTGAGGTGTCTTTGCTACCTGTACTATCCCCTGTCTTCTGAAGAGTAGCTTTCATCTAATATGTTATAATCATGATGCATATTAAAACATCTGCATTATACAAAATGTATATCCAGAGTTGTAGTTGTTCCTGTCACAAGTAGTTGTTTTCTAACAGGTCTGTTTGTAAATTATTGCTTTTATTTTAAAATGTCTCTGGGCTGCATTTGGTACTCTCTTATTGACAGGCAAGAGCCAGAACCATCAACTTTCCTGAACGTGATCATCAATTCATGATGCCTGCACAATATGGGGATATTTCATCCTACACAAGAATGTAGGGAAGATCTCTTTTTAATTAGAGTGCCAGGAAAAAAAAAGTCACTTCAGGGAGCCAAGTGTACTTAAAGGTCTTAGCTGAGCTTTTAAGTCCATTTGACGGAACCATCAGACATATTTACCAGCCTCGGTTCTTGGAGGTGAGTGTTTGCTCAGAGGTCTGGGACTGACTCCTCAAGGGGCTTGCACACTACAGGTATTCAGTATAAATTCGTATGCATCAAGCCCTCAGACATAAAGAAGTGTGGAGGAACCTGTGTCCCGGGTATTTACACAGTGCACCTCAATTGCCCGGGAACAGAAGACGTCTGTGTGAGAGCTTTGCATTGCCAATCCTTTACGTGGGTCGAATTGATCATTTTAAGAAAGGGAGCGGCAGGATGAGAGGAGTGGGATGGTTTATTGCAAAGTTCCTTTAGTGTTTGAGAAATGGTGAAATTTGGTTGAATTACACTTTTCAGCCATGACTTGCTGTCATCCATCTCTCAGTTCCTTAAGAGTAACCGGGATTTTTGCAGTGAGTGCAGTTTGCGGCCAGAAAAATCTCAACTTTTGTTAATGTATAGGCATTCATCATCTGCTGTTCATTAACACACATATTGCTAATGCCAGCAACAGGGTGAACATTTTTCTAGAGTGGGGTCGAAAAACTAATTATTCACCATATGGTGGCTGGCTCAGCAACAATTGCTGAAGCCATGGAAGCAAAAGGAAGTTGGCTGGTTGATTTCTTTGGACAGTTTGCACAGTGATGACTCTCTTGACACATGCCATTCATGTAGCCGCTGCATAACAGATGGGCTAAGGCTGGGAACTGTGGAAAAATCATGGCAGAGATCTGGTGGCAGCCTCTGTCTTTTTATCCTTCAGAATGACTTTGGGTCACATGGGCTGTGAAAATAACAAGTAGGGGATTGTGCTCTGAGGATTTCCCTGCTTCTTTCATAAAGCCAGAGCGTAATTTTGACTGCCTTTTCGTATTTTGTTTATTAAAGGGATCAGGGTTTTAGATGAAAGAGATTACTTGGTTTGTGGTAGGGGGCTGTGCTGTGCCCATGACACTCGGCTCATTGTTAGCAGGAAAAATGCTGGCAGTTTGATAAGGGATAAGAAAATGGAGGGGTTTTAAATTAAAATTTAAATTACTCCTTATTTGTTCTTTTCTCATTTGTAAATCTCACATAAGCAAGTTTAGATAAGAGCTGTTTTAGATTCAGAATACTCAAACCTGAAATGAGTTAGTGTTTTTTCCAGAGGAGCTTAGTAAGGGAGGGTAAGATTAATTTGAGCATGCTGCCTTTGCAACTTGTATGCTTTCTGGATTTCTTATCATCCTGACAGTGCCTGAATGGGGAAGACCCTGAAAGTTTCCAAGCAGAGATTTGTTGAGCTTTAGTGTCATTCAAAATTAAATCAGGTTGGTTTGAACATTCTGCAAATTAAATTTTAATCGATTACAGCAAATTGTGGCAGTTGAGAATTTTCTCATGTCTTCTTTCACAGGAGCTGGGAATAAGCGTTGACAAGCAATGGAAGTATTGCCAGATCCCTTCTGAAGCTGCACAGCTTTCCCAGAGGGATGCTGGTCAGACTGGATGCAGCAGAAGTAGGATGGGAAAGGAAAGGAGAAGTGAAAGCAGGACTGTGCATGAAATTGCCCTACATGAGGGAGAGCTTGCAGATAAATCATTCACAACCATTCAGGATTTGGGGACGTCTTGTCAGGAACAACACACAAAGTTTCTTAGGTGAAATATGATATGTGAGGTCTTGATCCAGTATTATTACTATGTAAGCATTCCTTACTACTATATTTTACATAAACATTAACAAGACCTCTCTTTCCCCTGCCTACCACCCCCCCAAAAAAAGCAGAAAGAAATTAAAATATCTTACAAAGCAAAATTCAAACAATACTTTACAATTCACTGTTTTTGAAATTTCTCTTTATAAGCAAGCAGGCACTTGTGGCTTCTTGTTGTGACATTACGTTGTTGGCTGTTCACAGGCAGCACTGTCCTTTCCCTATCTGTGTGCCACAGGGGTGGCATGGTGACATAGGGCAGCCCATAATGCTGCCATCAGTGACTATTTCTTCTGGAGAAGGAGTAAACCAGTGTGTTTTATTTGATGAACTTCCTAATGAGCTTTTTTCCTCTGCAGTGATCTGAGCAAGCACACTGTGAGGATATGCTGCAGTCCCCTTAGTTCCATCATGCATCACCTGCATTTCTGAGATCTTGTGATCTCCTTGGTTCTTGATGGCTGACCTTTTGCTCAGTCAGTGCATATCCCACCTTTACTCAGTGGTTTCTGTATCAGTGTTAAAGAGAGGAATACTTCTGTTTTTAGCAAGAAGTCAGTCCAGCAGAAGATTAGGACCATTATCCAGCAGATGCTGCAGAAAATCTGCATGTCTCAGTGCACTGCCAGGGTTAGACTGCTAGAGAGAGAGTGGGATTTTCATATCACTGCTTCTCTTCAGCTTTTGGAGGTAATGCCAAAGCCTCAGGGCCTATTCAGGTGTTCCTCCACGTGTGCTCCACCTGCTGCTCATCTGAGGCTGCAGACTTCTCTGCTAACCTGGCTGGAAAACGTCCCTCAGATTTTCTGTAGGGATTTGAAAAGAGTTTTAATAGTTACAATTTATAAACTTGAATGCCTGCCAGATGTGATGGCAGCATCTTTTTTCATGAAAAAAGTCTAGAAGAGGGTAAATAGTTATTAGGAAAATTCAACACAATTCCTAAGGCCTCAGATGAGGCGTAAAGGCATTTTGCAGAATTGAAGAGAGGAGATGGCATGAAAGTGTGTCTGTATATACAATTATACTTAAACATGTAATGCATACATATTGCCATGTCATTTTCAGGACAAGAATAGGGAAATTATTTATTTTAAAATAAAAGGTACATATTTACAACACCATGTCTATTTTTAGAACACTAGGTGTGGTCCTAAGACAATGATGGTAAAACATTGCAAAGCAATTTCTTCATAAAGTGCTTCTAATCCAAAAGATGATTTTGAAGTGATTTCACTACACACAACTATTCATCTCTTTTCTTATTCTTAGACTCTTGCCTGAGTGTTTTATTAAATGTATGTGTTTTCTTTTTTTTTATTTTTTACAGTCCAATTTGGCAAGTGTAATCTGTTCCTTGTCTGCTTTTGAAATACATTAAGCATGGAAGGCAATCTTTAGACTTTAAAATCTAAAAAATGGTTTGGTGTGAAGGAGGTGAATAGCTCAAGTACCTGTGTCCTGGATTACATTTTGTCATTTTTAATCAGCTGGAATACCACACATTGAGGGAAAGACAAGATTTAATATGTTGACTGTTTTGCCTGAAGTGCTTGAAAGACTGAAATTTGACAGAAATGTTTCTCAAATCAAAATTTGCTGTTGATTGCTCACGTTCCTACATGAACTAGAGATGGGGATGGGTTCTACAACATTTCTTTGTGTGAAAATTAATCTGTTGCTGCACTTTGATACTTCTGCTGCTCACAGAACAGTTTTGTTTTAAAGTGTGCTTCACAAGAACCTTATCGAAATGGTCAGATGATGGTAGATGAGCATAATGTTTTTGTTTTATGAATGAAGATGAGTTGTAGGAAAAATTTTTATTTTCCTTTTTTTTTTTTTTAATTGAACTGAATTCCAAAGATCCAGACATTGAAATGTAGGGTTTAAGTTTAGATCTTGATTAATTCCTTCTTATGCAACCATCAAGAGAAGAGCTTTGAAGCTCCAGATATAACGAAAAGCTTTGTTTTTGTGTCAAGGAACCAGATCTGCCATGACCTTCATATTGGGTATGAATACTTGCCTGGCAAAACAAATTGTCTCTATAAAATGTCAGAAATCATGGTTACAGAGCAATGCAGACATTTCTGGCTAAGCCCTGGAGCCCAGGCTTTCCTACTTTATCCAGTTCTCCTAAATCATAGCACAGTCCTTCGCAGAGCTGATGGACTACTCAGAATACAGGGATTTTTTTTCCAAGAAGAATATCTTACATACTTTTTGAATCAGCCTTGTTTTAGCTTTGTTATCCTTATTTCCTTAATCATCATAAATGTTTATTGGATGTTTTGGATTTGCTACCATCTCAACATGCTGAAGTGGGCCATTAACTCCACATAGTTTGGGAAATATTCTACTGTCATTCTCCTGTCACACATTAGCAGTGTCAGGGTCACAAACAATAAAAAGAGAAAAAACAAAAGTGATTATTTCTATATTTCCCTGTGTTTTATTTACACTGTAAGTTTTTTTTCTCCAGCAGTTAAGTTCAAGCAATTGATTTAAATGGGAGATTAAGCAAGGACTGTACAGCCTTTTTTTTGCAGGAATCTCAGAAAAGACTTGTGTCCATCTCCCAGGAAGTAATTCAACCTGAATTTCATTTCAGTTAGATTAGGGCTGAGAGGAAACCTTCCTGCTGTTAGTTATCATTATTCTCGGAAGAAAATTTATTGCAAAACTAGCACTAACTACTGAACTTGATGGTCAGAGAGGACCTCAGGGTGTCTAGGGTACCCCAATAAAGAAAAGATCAGCTATAGTTGTGCATATTATAATATATATATACACACACACACATATTATATACACAGTATATTCACATTATATACATATCATATACAACTACATAGTTGCATATTAGTCCTGAATAATTTGTCTCATGGGTTTGTGAAGGCCTGCAGAGGTGGAGTCTCTGCAACCCCCTCAGGCAAGATAACCCAGCTGCACATACCCTTCTTGCAGTGGACTGTTTCATGGGTATGCTGCTGCACTTGAAAGTGGTTTTAACTTGGAGTCCTGCAAGACTTTTGGGTTGCAGGCAGCAGTGTCTGGAGGTCAGAGTTCAAAGCAGGTTGCTTCAGATTAGCTGTAAATGGCCTAGCACAGTAGGGATTTTTTTTTCAACACAAATAAGGTTAATCCCATTACTGTGCTGTCAATACTTCTGTGGTCTCATAAACCTCTGCTCACCCTAATGCCACCAAATCACTTGCTTGTTATTTGAACTGGTCACCTTTACACATATTTGATGTCTGTGTCTGCCCCAGCTTTTTGTATCACCTGTCAAGTGTACCCAAAAAAGATCGATGGTGAACAGGTCTTGTGATTTTCTTCTATTCGCCACAGAGTGGGTGATACCATTCCATTTACAGTAACATCATCTGCATTTTACAAAGACTGTATGATGAATTATCTATGGATATGAGACCAACTTATGCCATATGACTCTTTGTGATCATGTCATTCACTGTTGCTGAAAGTTGGCAAAAACACAAGCAGAAAGACAGAGGAGCAGATTTCTTTAGGATAAGAGGAAGAGAGGTCAGAAAAAAAGTCAGATGCTTGTATAAATTGCAAGAGTCTAAATCTATATATATCCACCAATTAAATAGAAGAAACGTTTATGGTAGGTTGATTTTATTTATTATTATGTAGATAAACTTGCTGAACACAAAGTGGTGGACACTGGGATTTACAAAAATGACAGAAGTGATAGCAATGACAAAAACAGGGGTGTATTAAGGGTCGTAGCTTCATAATGGCCTATGTGAGAGAATGAGAATATAGATTTTTTTTGTCTGTGCTTTTTGCATATAAAAAGACTCAGTTTTAGTCCATCATGGTTCAACCAACAAACCTCTTGTAGCACTCAGTGCTATAAATTTTACATGTATGGACACACAAAAGCATGTAGATGTTGTAAGTCTCAATAAATTCTGAGCTTATTGGTATAATTCTGTGATATGGCTGTAGTTACAAGACAGGAATCTAATTTTTCTGATCACTTAGTGCAGATGACAGTTTTTCATAATCAAAAAGTTTTTTCTGGTACACATGATCTCCTAAGGAAATCCTCATGAACTATTCTGTAGGAAAAAAAAAAAGAAGCAGAAGCTTAAAGAAAACCATGATTTTGAAGGGAGAAAATACTTCCTCCCTATCCTACTAATGGAAAATTTACATGTTATTGTGTTTTTTTCAAAATATATGACTTTTTGGAAGGGAGAAATTGATCTTTCTGAAAAAATCAGGTAGGAGATATATATATATATACATACATATATAGATACACATGTTGTCAGCTGGGGTGTGTTGATGTGGTGGCTCTTTTCTGTAGCTGTCTAATTTTGTTCTTAGAATGTTATACAAACTCAGACACTCACTAATCCAGCAAGGAAGGACCCACTGCCAGAGCAAATTCCAGTTGTGAATGTTCAGCCAGTTCTGTGGCTCAGATAGGGAAGTACCTTATGCCTGGATTTGCTTTCCACGCACATTTGTTTATTTGGCTGCTCCCTCAGTCTGTGACCAAGAGCTGTTTTGCAGCCAGTGCAGAAGCTGACCTCTTTATTCTAATAATAATGAAAAGATTTGTTGTGTGGGATGTTTGGGTTTGCTTCTAGGTTTTCATTTCTGAGAAAGCCTCTCAGACAGTTCTGTGGGTGTAATTTGATTGGCAGGTGGGCGTCCACCTGAAATGTAGGTAGGAGTCTTGGTTGGGGTGGCAGGGACTGACTGCTCACTGGCAGGTTGTCCCCACCTGATGTCCCCTGGGTGTGTGAATGTCCCTCCAGCATAGGGAGCTCTAAGGGGCCGTCTGCTTGTAAGACAACACTGGTCTTCAGTGTTGAAGCCCTTGTGGGGTCCACAGCAGGGGTCCCTTCCCACTCCGTGGCAGGATCAGTGACATATGTTGGCAGAGCTGCTGCTGTGGCAGTGGAGTTCCTTCCCACACACCAGCTCTTTTTCTGTGCCCCTCCAGGGGGGCAGTGCTGGTGCCCACTGACCTCTGCCTGCAGCCATGGAGTGTGGGATGAGCTGTCACCAATGGTGGATTGAGAGATTAGTGACCAAACCTGTCCTTGGCTCCTGGCAGGCACCTGGGGAGATAAGAACAGAAATGATCAGCAGCAACGTATCTGCTACTGGGTTTTAGGAGAGATCTTTAGGGATCAGAGAGCCATAAGGAAAGTCTCTGGGGAGTATTTCTGCGCTTGGGGATCTCAGTCATGCATCCAGAGGCTTTGTCACAAAGTGGTAGATATTTCTCTGCTCCTGCACTAGCACTGCTGGGGGAACCTCCAGGAGGGGTGTGCTGGCTATGACCTTGTATCCTGCTGCAGCCCCCTTGCTGGAGGGGCTCAGGGCATCAGCCAGGTTCAGCCTCACTGAGGACACAGTGAAACTGAGCCAGACTGTCCTCAGAGCCAGAGTGCAGGTGAACAGGCGAAAAATGTTCTATTGAGCAGTTAGAGAGTTTCTCTTGTTTTGGGTAATGGACCTTGAGAATCAGCAGTTGAGTTTCCTCATCTTAGCTCACTGTAGAGCTAAGAGGTGTATTTCTTGAGAATGTCTCAGGAAATTATTTCCCAATTTGTTCTGCTGTTGCTGTTGCCATTAAATTTTGCTTTCCCGTGGATGGTAGTGAACTCCTTACCCTCAGATTACAAGTATGAGAAAATATGGTCTCTCAAATACTGTTAGGCTTGGTGTGTTGTCTGAATTTCATTACAAAATTCACTAACACTTGCTGAAAAAAGAAACTAATCAAAAATCTTTTGACAGAATTATGAAGAGCGTATGGGCCTGTAGTTGAGACAAGAAGACACAGACAGTGAATTCTGATTAAGTTGTGTTTCAGACTCTGAACTGAAGGTATTTAACACTTTTCTTAGTTCATATTCTTTCTGAATAAGCTGTGTAAGTTATGGTATAGTTTGGGTAGAGTTATAAGAGCTCTAATATCCTATTAATCTCTGAACACAAGAATTAATTCAGCTAGTCACCCACTGACTTTGAATCTCCTATTTGTCACATTTTGCTTAGAGCTGCCATTTGCCTTTTTTAGGAGCACCATTCCCTCAGAGCATGTACTGAAATATTAGAGCAGAGGGGACCCACTTGGTAGGAGCCTTGATCAAAATTGCATGTCCTCTGGTGCCTGGAAAGGCACAAGCTTGGGCTGAATCTTTTCTGTGGGGTGGAGAGAAGCAGTTTCCATCCAGTCCTCAGTCTCTCTGTGTACAGTCAGAGGCACAGCCTTGTGTTTTGGTGGGTGATGGAAACCCAACTGTGTCATTCTTGGTACCTGCCCAGGATTTCCTCTTGGGGCTGCTTGGTGTAAGGCTGTAAAACTGATCTGGAAGCAGAGCATTCCAGTGTTGTTCCTCTTCATTGTTCCACTGTTAAGTGAACAGTCTTCCCAAATTGAAAAAGATAAAAACAAAAGGGCATTTTGCAGAAATGTGTCATATTCAAATTTTACTTTTAGATATGTATCTGCTGTACAGTGAAGAGCTGTTAGAACCAAAGTGACCAATAAATAATATTTCTGGCTTCTAGCTGTTTA
This sequence comes from Chiroxiphia lanceolata, assembly GCF_009829145.1. NCBI lineage: Eukaryota > Metazoa > Chordata > Aves > Passeriformes > Pipridae > Chiroxiphia > Chiroxiphia lanceolata. The sequence goes on from NC_045641.1 coordinate 56,072,693, forward strand.
GTGGGGCAGAAAATGATTGGAAAGCCAGTATTTGTTCAGTGAACAAAAGAGTCAAACTATTTAATTTAACTAAATGAATGAACACTGATAATGGAATTTTCCTGTTATCTATTAATTTTACTGAAGAGACCTCTAAAATGACTGTAACGGTTTTGTCCCTTCCATGTCATCTAAGGGTCAGACTGTGAATGTCATATATTGAGAACAGTTGCTGATATAAGTAATATGTCTGACATTTAATTTGTGTAATCTCACTGGTGTTATTTTCATGACTATTAAAGGATCAGTCAGAGATTTTAGCCTGCTGTGTTACATCCTTTTTATTTCGATTTTCACAAGTGAATAGTGTAATAGTGAACCTCAAAACCAGATCATTGCTGCTGACAACTAGTTAGTCAATATGAGAGCTATTGTGGAGCTCAAACTTACAGGAAGAATTGCTGTTTGGCCTAATTATTATAGATTATTAGATTAATTTTTTAATTGACAAGCCTAATTAAAGTAGCCCCCCTACTAGCAGTTAGGAAGAATATCTCTATTATCTGGTGTTCTTTCTCCACTGCCACTGTGCATTCAGGCCCCTGCAGAACTGCCTCTGAAGAGGAGGGGAAGGAGGAGGAGGAGGAGGGGGAGGACCATTCAAAGTGGTCACTGCACTTGTATTGGTTGCCAACTTTGAGACATCCTCTGGAAATAACATGTTCTGACAGATTTTTTTGAAGCATTTTGCCCCCCCCGTTTTGGGGCGATGATGAATGTGCCATACAGATGACCTTTACACAAGGCCGCACGCTAATATTCAGAACCGTGCTTTTGTTTGTCTGCAACAATGGCTGTCATTAAGAAAGCTGAGTTTGCCAATATGCCCCCCTGTTCCAGCGCCGGACCCTTCCTGATTGGGCACCGGGAAGCATCATGTGCCTTTGACTGAAATGACATGGAAGATGTATGGTCTGAGTGCTGTCCTCAGCACCACTGCTGTGATGCGAAGAAAACCACGCTGACCCAAACAGACCCACGCTCAAACAATGTCACACCAAACGAAGACAACATATTGGGAAGAAAAATGCTTGTAAACTGTGTGTGCTGGAAGATGTATTGGCCAGACGGCCATAGGGCAATCTTTGAACTATTGAAATCTTTAGAAATATTGTTTAGTTCTTGAAGAATACTTACAAACCTAATTAATCAAGCATAGATGGTTATTTTCACTCTTTACATACTGCATCATTTTGGGAAAAGAATAGGGCTGTCACATTTATTTTGCTGACCACTTCCCAGGTGCTTGCTGGCAAAACTAGGATTTGAGCATACATTTCCACAGCAACCCTCAAGTAGCAGCCTTAAGAGAATTCCTGGCCTTCTCCTAACCCTTAATATTCCTCAGACTTCATGAGTGTTTCCATTTTTCTGTTTGTGCATGTCATAGGCTACGACATTTCATTTTCTTTTTGGTTTGACATCTCCAGAACAGTATTTTAAACCTGACATGAACTTAATGAGTGATGGAGCAGCTAATGGCGTAATTTTAATGTCAAATCAATTGTGTATGTTCCTCTCAAGAGATGTGTGGATAAGAAGTGCAGTATAAGACCTGTTATTACTTTTTTTTCTTACTGCTTCTACTACAATCTTGTAGAAGCTCTTGGGAAATGCTCATGCAATGAATTCCTCTTGAATTGCACATAAGCTGGGGACTTCAATCTCTAAGCAAAACTCTGGTTCTTTGGATCCACTGTCCTACTGATTTCCAAGTTCTGGTATCTCTACATTTAGATTATTGTTGTTATAATAGAGGTTTACTGGTTTCGATTTTTTTACATATGCCATGTGACCAAAACCTTTTGGACTACTGAAAGTAAATAACTTCTCATTTTTAATTACTTTTAAAAGTTATCATCATGTTTAGTAATGATTGAAACTGGTTTGTACAGTAGGCAGTAAACAATTTATGAAAATGTTAAAACCTTTAAAATTCACCTGAAGTTAAATATACAGCAAGAGTCATAAAATATTGTCTCTTGTTATAATTAAAATCACTGAAACAGCATTTCAATAGTTTAATTGAATTGATTTGTATCAATTTAATACCAATTATTAATTCTATGTATTGTAATGTAATATATACCAATATATTTTATTGTATTGTAATATAGTGTAACAGCATATTGTATCACACCAATCATGATGTGATTCTTAATGTTGTCCCGTGCAGGGCAAAGAAGTGAACTTTGATGATTCTTGTAAGTCCCTTCCAACTCAGGGCATTCTATGATCTTATAATTATGATATTATAATTTAATACTAATTATTATTTTTAGATTAATTGTAGTATAATAATGACAGTAATATGTTCAAGTGATCTGCTAAAATAAGCTATCATTCAAAGGAAAAGATATCTTAAATCACTTCTAATCTTGTACTTGACTTTAAATGAATAGTCAGGGTTAAAAGCATGAGTTTAAACTGCCTTCAGAGGCAATACTTTCCCAAATAAGAGCTTACTTACTATAGGAATGGGAATCCTATGATTCATTGCATTTGAAGGCAATGCAATGAGATATGCCCAGAAAATATGGAACTGTTGAATGCACTCAGGAACTTTTCTTCAGTTCCAAGTGCACATACTAATGAATATAAATCCCATGTTTGCTACTTCTTTTTTTTTAAAGCATTGTTTTTAGCCTATCCCCCCTAGTAACATCATATATGTATATTTAATATAATAAACCATCCATACAAAAGCATGTCCCTCCCAATCAGGCTTGAGGTGGTGTGGGAAAATGTTCAGCCATTGCTTTTCAAGGTCTACTGCACAGGAAACATGAATGTTCTCTGCTAGAAATCTTCCCATTTGCAGAATTGAATTGAAGTAAGCCGTACAAAACCCCTGTTTTGATCAGGCTAGAAACACTGAACTCATGTAAAATTTAAAACAGTTAGAAAATTGTTGGGTGGGGAATTAAACTGTTGGCAGCAAAAGGTCTAAATGAGGAGAATTAAATGAAAATTAAATGAAGAACATATGTAATCTATGATTCTATGTGGATGTTCAGGGTTTCTGCATACAACCTGATTATGAAGTAAGGGTAGCTGTGTGGATATATGGCCTAATTTTAAAGATTCTGAGCTGCTAAATCAAAGCAGACAACATTTTTCTCTCCCAGCACTCAGAAATCTTGAACTAAATCATGTCTTAAGTTGGCATTTGGAAATTCAGGGTCTTTGGCTTTATTCTACAGATATTGGAAAGGCAGTGTTTTCATGTAAAAGGAAAGAGAGTTGATGGATTAATAACTTTAGCTTGGTGGTTGCTGACCCACTCTAAGTGTTTTATTTTTTTTTCTCCATCTCTTTCAGTCCGTTTTAGAGGAGAGGACAAACAGAGTTGTGCCATCACGGCATTTCCAAGTCATCCCCCACAGGGGAGCTTCCCCACCAGGCTGAGCACAAGGAAGGACCCGAATCTCCTTATATCCTGTGGGCCAACACAGGCATTGGATAAACACGCTGCTGTGTTAGGGGTGTTAGCAAAGCTTCAGGAGGCTGCGGCTTGGTGAGAGCAGAGGTGAGCTGCTCCCTGTGACAGGGCATTGCCCGGGTTAACTGGGCAGTGCTTAGCTCTGAGGGAGCATTTGCTGGGCTGGGAAGATACTACCTCTCTTGCACCTCCTCCTTCCCTGTATGTACTCATTCCCTCTGTTTTACTTTTAATTTCATCTTCAACGACACCAAACCAAGCTTGTTTGAGATTTCTTTATATCAGCTAATATTCTGTAGCATATTTCAGAAAACAGTTGCCCCATTCATCACATTTTTTATGCAAATGAAAAACCTATCTTTGGAGTGCATTTTCCATAGATTGGAGCTCCTCTCCCTTTCTTCCAAGACCAATTTAAATACTGATTACACTGGAAAATGGAAATTTCTATCATAAGGAAGCTTATGTTGAGGTTAATGTAAAAGAACAGGAACTGAGCCGTAAATCTAAACAGTTTAGTTGTGAGACATTACTCTGCTCCCTCGTTGACATAACATGTTTGGGTCCCTGGTGACCTCATGATGTTTTGGTCTCAGTTTGTCTCAGTATATCCACCTTCAGATGAGGATGGAGGTGACTCCCCCTGGCCCCACTGTGGTAGGAAGATAATCTACCTGTGTGTCAGGTGGTCAACAGGCACCATTTCATCTGCCTCCATCATTCACATTCTGCCTGTACCAGTTGCACAGGTTTTATGTATTCCTGTATACATGCAGTGAGAATAGTACATAAGTCTTTCTGCGTCTTTGTGTGTGTGTGTCTATGTGTCACAATTGCTGAGTGAAGCCCTCCCTTTTTTTATTTTTTCCATAAATTTGCTCATCTTTTTCCATATCTGCTAGTGTCCTCTCAGCCATGGATGAGGAAGGGGGCAGGAGCAGCATACAAACCTCCCAACCTGACCCCCATACAGGCTGCGTGTGTCTGGGTGGCCAAGGGTGGTGGCAGTGCTGGCAGCCCCAGTAGCCCCAGAAGCCCCAGTTACCATGGCACTGAAGACATTCTCCAGACTTTTTCATATTCCACAAAAAAAAATGCTCGGGGCAAACACCTTCTTTCGCAGAAATTTGGCATGACCGTCTCCTTCGCTGCTGGCCTGTTCTTCCACCCATCTTCCCACAAAGAGGTTAATAAATGTTTACTTTTTTTCTTGTTTCCATATGGTTTGTTCACAGGCTTTTGCTTGTGTGTGTATGAATGCTCACTTGCATTGACTGCTGTGAGGGAATTGTTCTACTAATGCTGGCCATCTTCAAATCAATGCCTGCACATAACAACAGAAAGTGCCTCAGATGTAGTGGTTTCCACAGGACTATTGTTGGGCCTTTGTTAAGCATTTTTGAACCTAATAAATAACGTCAAAAGTCTCTATCCTAGCCAAAAATGTTCCCTTTGAAACAGTTCTAATAGTATTTTTGTTCTGCAATGTCTCCCAGTGTTGTGAAGAATTTGTGCCTCACAATAGGAATCTGGTATATCGCGTGCCGTTTTCCTTTTTTTTTTTTTTAATGTATTTTAAGATGTGAATCCTTTTTTCCTGGGCAGGCATTCCTATTCCTATTTCTTTTCATAAATGTTGCTTTTTCTTGAATAACCATATCACTTGGAACTTCAGTACTGTAAATGCTACTAAATTTCACAAACTACAGGAGGAAAAAAATCTTAGTAATGATGGCATGAAGGGGAGGAAAGCAAATCATTGAACTTAATTATAGGCTATTTCAGTGAACCTCCGTTGTACTTTGTTGTATAACTCATAATTAAATTATGTCTAAAGTAAGGTTTTAACAATTGATTTATGCACTGAAAAGCAATGATAATAATGGTCAAAGATGATCATAGTAGTCCCCTCTGGCTGTAATATCTATTAATCTAGACCTTAATGACTATTTATTCTGGAAAAAGATTTAATTGGAGACTATGATTCATTATGCCTCATATAGTATATATTAACAATACATTTCCTATGTCCTTAATATGAAGTTTAATTTGTGGATAACATTTCCATTTCTGTGGTGCAATAGTGTGTAGCAAATCAAGCTAGGATGAAACATACTTGCTAAACATATTTTATTTCTGTTCATTTTACTTTGCTTAATTGGACTCTGGGGAAGAATGTCAAACCCCACATTTCTGTGCATTCATTTTCTCTGTGCCACCAAAGCAGTTGGATGCTATCAGTATTAAAACTCTGCTTATACTGTGGGATTTTATTTTGTTTCATTTCAGCTTAGAGCTAAAAGAGATATTTTAGCTTGTTTTCTGGCTACAGTAGACATAAATATTAGATCTACAGTTGGAACTGCTTATTTGTGGTGTTACATGGGAGGGTCTAAACCAAATTGTACTATTGCAATCATACTAGAGAATGAAACTCCACTTGGGGCTTGATAAATCAAGTTTCTAAAACTTCCAGTGATAGTTCAGTGGCTTTATGTCTCTGTTCAGTGACTTTTACAGAAGACACCAGCAGAATGGCTACCTTGGATTTCCAGAGGGCAGAATCTGGCCTGTTTAGGAGCCTGTTTGACAGAGTTCATTGGGAGGCAGTCCTGAAGGGCTAAGGAGTTCAGGAAGGATGGGCATTCTCCAAGGAGATCTTAAAGGTACACAAGCGGGCTGTCCCCATGTGCCAGAAGACAAGCAGGTGGCTGAACAGAGAGGTTTGGCTGGAACTGAAGGGGAAAAAAAGGAGAGTTCATGACTTTGGAAGAAAGGGCAGGTAACTCAGGGGGACCACAGGGATGTTGTGAGATTATATAGGGAGAAAGTTAGAAGGGTCAAAGCCCAAATAGAACTTAATCTGGCTACTGCCATAAAAGACAATAAAAATGTTTCTGTAAATATGTTAGCAATAAAAGGTGGGCTAAAGAGAATCTCCATCCTTTATGGGATGTGGGGGAAAGAGTGACAAAGGATGAGGAGAAGCCGGAGGTACTTAGTGCTTTCTTTGCCCCAATCTTTAATAGTAAGACCAGTTGTTCTCTAGATACCCAGCCCCTTGAACTGGAAGACAGGGACAGGGAGCAGAATGAAACCCTCATAATCCATCACCAACTGGTCAAAAGAGATTATTGTCCCACTCTGTTTTGCACTGGTGTGGCCTCACCTTGAGTTCTGTGTGCAGTTTTGTGCACCACAATATAAAAAAACCCATTAAATTATTCAAGAGCTTCAAGGATGGAGAAGGGTCTGGAGGGGAAGCTGTATGAGGAGTGGTTGAAGTCATTTGGTCTGTTCAGCCTGGAGAAGAGAAGACTAAGGTGAGACCTCATTGCAATACAACCTCCTTGTGAGGGGAAGAAGAGGGGCAGACACTGATTCCTTTCTCTGTGGTGACCAGTGACAGGACATAAGGGAATGACATGAAGATGAGTCAGGGGAGGTTTAGATTAGATATTAGGAAAAGATTCTTCTCCCAGAGGGTAGTTGGGCACTGGAACAGTCTCCCCAGGGAAGCGGTCACAGCACCAAACCTGACAGAGTTCACGAAGCATTTGGACAATGCTCTCAGGCACAAGGTGTGATTATGAGTATGTACAGGATTTGGATTCAGTGTTCCTGCTGGGTCCCTTCCAACTCGGCATATTCTGTGACTGTATGATTCTAGGAAGAGGAAATGGTCAGAGACTTGCTGTACTCCTTAGATACACACAAGTCCATGGGGCCAGATGGGATCTACCCAAGGGTATTAACAGAGCTGGCAGAAAAGATCGCCAAGCTACTTTCCATCATTTACCAGCAGTCCTGACTAACTGGGGAGGACCTAAGTGACTGGAGGTTATTTGATGTGATCCCAATCTACAAGAAGAGATGCAAGGAGGATCTGGGGAACTACAGGCCTGTCAGCCTGACCTTGGTGCCCAGGAAGGTCATGGAGCAGATCAGTTTGAGTGTCATCATGCAGCACATACAGGACAGCCAGGGGATCAGGCCCACCCAGCATGGGTTTGTGAAAGGCAGGTCCTGCTTGACTAACCTGATCTCCTTCTATGGCAGGTTGACCTGCTTAGTGGATGGGAGAAAGGAAGGTGTTGTCTACCTGGACTTTAGTAAACCCTTGACACTGTTTCCCTTCACATTCTCCTGGAGAAACTGGCTACTCATGGCTTGGATGAGTATACTCTTCCCTGGGTAGAAAACTGGCTGATGGCTGAGCCCAGGGAGTGGTAGTGAATGGAATTACATCCAGCTGGTTGCAGGTGACTAGTGGTGTTTCCAAGGGCTCAGTACTGGGGCCAGTTCTGTTTATTATCTTTATTGACAATCTGGACGAGGGAATAAAATGTACCCTTAATCAGTTTGCAGGTAACACCAAGTTGGGTGGGAGTCTTGGTCTGCTGGAGGGCAGGAAGGACCTTCAGGATATCTGACAGGCTGGATTGATGGGCCAAGGTCAATTGTATGAGGTTCAACAAGGCAAAGTGCCGGGTCCTGCTCTTGGGTCACAACAACCCCATGCAAAGCTACAGGCTGGGGGAAGAGTGGTTGGAAAGCAGCCCATTTGGAAAGGACCTAGAGGTTCTGATCGACAGTGGCTGAACATGAACCAGCAGTGTGCCTGGGTGGCCAAGAAGGCCAATAGAATCCTGACCTGTATCAGAAATAGTGTGGCCAGCAGGATGAGGGCAGTGATTGTCTCCCTGTGCTCAGCACTGCTGAGGCTGCACCTTGAATTCTGTGTTCAGTTTTGGGCCCCTCACTAGAAAAAATTTTCACCTGGTATTTTTAGAACAGCTAGGGAAGAAAATAAAGGAAGGTTCATGTGGTCTGTACTGAGACTGAGAAATCATTTAAGAATCTTGGGAAGGATTTGAAAACCCTCATGGTACAGATTGACTGATGCACCTCTAATACTTTAATTTACAGGGCAGCTGTCCATATAAGTTACACTGTATGGTTTGATTTTGATGAGCCAAAGAAGTAAAATGATCTCTTGAACACCCTAGATAATTAGGATATATAGGAGCATTTTTTTCCCCCATTCACAAATGATTGATGGAATTGCTATATTGCTGAAAGAAACCCAAAAGTATTTATCTTACCCTTGAAACACCTTTCCTTTGTCTTGAGAGATCTGTAGATTTCCACCTCCCTATCCCCCAAAAAACATACCTAACCTTACTGTTCGTATTCAAAGAAAAGCATCTGTAGCACAAATAATAGGTACAGAACAGTCATCCTGCAATGGGCAGAGGCCTGTGGGGTTTAGCTCAGTAATTAAAAAAATTAAGGTTACCTGGTGGGTTGGAAAAGTGAGAGGTCCCACAGAGGGCAGGACAGGGAAAAATTCTGTTCATTGCTCTCAGGCTTTGGAAACAAGTGGAAAAGAGCAACAGATCTGAGCAACCTGGTTAACTTCCAGCACGAGGAGTGTGGCATCAGAAGGTGTGCTAAGCCATAGCCGTGAGCATTGCTGAGCTGTTGACAGTGCTATGGGTGCCCTGAATGTCATATACCAAAATCCAGCTATGAGTACTGGTATGTCTGTGTGTGTGTTCACTGCTTGAAACTATAAAAAATTTGATTTGAACTGAGACTCACTGCCTTTCAGATGCAAACATGATATTAGATTTCCAAGGCTGAGATTACACTTTCCTTTATATGAAATATAATTCCTGTGGGGAATCTTCTTTGGGTTTGATGACGTATTTTTTCTATCAGACTATGTTTCATCAGTGCATAAAACCCAGAGGACACTTTAAAAAAATACAACTGCTGACGACGAGAAGAAGGAAACCTTAATATTGAGTGTTAGAGAGAATCTAAAGGTAAGGATTTTCGGAGATGGGAGTTCTTTATGATTGATATTTGCCATTTCTTTTGCTATGCCTTTTTCTGCAATTTGTAGATTATTTTTTTCCTGGAGACTGTGGAACTTCTCAGAAGAGATCAACTACTCGTCTCTTCTTGCCTCACCTCATTTCTCCATTCCTGTAGAACCAGTACATTTGAATGTTGCATTAAGCAACATAGCTGTTATCTGTTGTTCATGGCTGCTCTCTTCCCTGCCTGCACTGCATTCAGTGACCTCTTCAGCTGTTCTGGTTTTGAGAGCCTTTGCCTTGCTGTGATGGTTATTAGCATTGCTTGATGGCAGAGCCCCAAGGAGGTGCAGCCAATGCTGCCGGGGCTCCAGTGCTGTGGCTCCTGAGCTGGCCAGGCAGGTGGCCAGAGCTCTCCTCTGACAGCAGAATGGGAACTGCAGGAAACTCAGCCAGGAGTTTGGCTGGTGTTATGCATCTACTCTTGGCTGTGTGCTTTTTATACCCCTGCTGCTGTGGTTTGGCTGGCAAGAGTTTGCCGTGTGCACCTGGCCTTGCTGCCTTTTGGACCTCGCTCCTTGCGGGGGAAATTATCTGGAAAAACAAGGAGGAGACTGTTATGTGATTCCATCTTCTCTTTGGTGGACAGAAACAAAACAATCCTAAAAAATCCTGAAATATTAATTTAGCTAATCAACTTTATGGTGACGCATGAAAAGAGAAGCTGTATTTGTTCTTCTAATGACAGAAGTGAATTGCCTTGTGTCAATCAGGTACACATGCCTGAAATCAGATGAAACGGGCTTTTTCTAGTGAGGAAAACCCCTGATATCTTATGAAAACACTGGAAACAACTATCTGAAGGGGATTTTTTGTTTTATTTGGTTTGGTTTTTGGAGTTTTTTTCACTTGTCATCCTCAGAAGTGTATCTGGAATGCACTAGTTGGCTAAGTGATTTATTGCAAATATATTATCAGGTGGACTTAGCACTTTTGTTCTTTAGTCATTAATTAAAAGACTCTGGATTTTTGAATATATTTGCTACCTTCAACAATCTTATTTCAGAAAGCTACGCCTGTATGTTGTGTTAACTGCTACTTCTGATCCACAGCTACTCATTATTCATGGAGTACAATTGCTTTTCTAAAGTCACATGTGACTGTCTCCTTCTCCTGATTCGAGGACTTAGTCTTTCTGTAAAGTAGGGTAATGAGCTGTGATTAAAGATTGCTCCTGGTCACATGTTCATACATGAATACAGGAGAATGGTCAGTATTGGAGAGTATGTCTGCCTTAATACTGTACAGACATACATGAAAAGCACATGATTGTGGCCAAGTGAAAAAAAAACCCCAAAAATACAAATTTGCTGCTTGTCAGCTGCCTTTCACAGAGACACACCAGCAGAAAATTTGACCCAGCATTTTTGTATTATTTACAGAGTGCTATCAATCACAGGGAAATTTAAATCCTAATTATATTCTAATTAGAAAAAAACATAACAAACTCAAACCCACATTTTTCATGAAAAGTCTTTGTTACTGATACTACATTTTCAGTTTATTCAATTTATGGTGCTGTTAGTGATATATATCCACACTCACCATCACCATTTTTTTTTCATTTGTGCCTCTTAGCCAAGCTAATGTTAAACCTGATTTATCTTTTGCCAAGGTGTCAACACAATTGTCCAAAACTTTTTTGGACAATTTCAGCAGGTGTTATTTACCAATGTCCTGCAATAGAAATGGATGTAGGCAGGATATTGGTTTTTTTTACAGTGGAAAAATGTACATGATCATGATAGTAAATAGAAAGAGGGAAAAAAGATTGTGTCTGTACTTATAGTTGGAATCTTATATAGAATGTGAGTTTAGATTCAGTCTTAGGACATGAAAGTAGCATTTTCACATGTGCAGTGTAGCTTTATTAAGAGTTTAGCATTTCATTCTCCTGCGATGCCACTGACCCTGAGCACGCTCAGGTTTCACATATTCTGAAAAGACAACTCTGTGTGTTACATCCCCATTTCATGATCCCAAACATTGCTTTCCTCCTCTTTTGCCTCTGGCTGCGGCAGCCTGCTCTCATCCTTAACATCAAAACCCATCAAGGGGACAGTGATTCCCTTATTCTCTGGACACGGGATCTTCTGTGACTCATGAGCCACGGAGGAGAAGTTGCCTGAAGGAAATGCAGAGAGTGTTGTGGGGGAACAGAGGAATAACATGAGAGGAAATGGAGGATGGAGAAGGAAAACCGGAAGAATGACATAATCTGAGTTGTCCCATGGTGCTGTTGGGGGGAGTTCTGTACTTTCACCCTTGTCAAGGCATTTCTTGTGAAATTCCTTTAGTCATATATGTCTTAATAACACAGCAGGCCAGCCATCACGAAGCTATCATTTTCATCACTGTTTGGAGTGGTCTAGTTTGAGAAAGCTTTTGCAGCAAGTCTAAAAATCGCACGTTTTTGAAAATGGTTAATTCTGAAAGAGGTAGTGATAATAATACTGTGACTCCTATTACATTTTAGTACTGGACAGTCACTTCCATAAGGCTATAAAAGGCTCATGAAAAAACAAGTTCAGAATTCAGAGGCAAAGGGCATGAAGTACCAAGGATAAGTCTACAGGGTTTTCAACTCAGCTCATATTCATAGACATGTTTGGTGCAGGTTGAACGCTGAGACATCAATATTTTTGAACATTTTTTTTTCCTGTTGGAATCCAGTATATAAACATGAAGTAAAGAAACCAAGCAGATAAAATAAGAATTTCATCATATCGCTAAAAACGGATCAGGGCTTGCTACAAGACAAGTTTCCAATGTTATGTGAGATGGAATTCTTTGTCAAAAAGATGGTTGAAATGGATTTTATACCTAAAAGATGACTTTGCAAACTCTTGAAAATATTGAGTTTCAGTTAGCATTTTAGGAATAGCTGGCTTTGATTTAAAGAAAATACAAGGGAAAAAACATTATAGATGTTATAGATGATTGAAGTTGCTTTTGTAGTGGGAGGGAAGATATGATAAATAGTGTTATGTTCAATATTTCTTACTCTTGTTGAAATGGTCCTGGGGTGCATTAGGCACAGCATTGCCAGCCATTTAAGGGAGGTGATTGTCCCAGTCTGCTCTACTAGTGCAGCCTCACCTTGAGTATTGTGTGCAGTTTTGGGCACCACAATATAGGAAAGATATTAAGCTTTTAGAGAGTGTCCAGAGGAGGGCAACAAAGATGGTGAAGGTCCTTGAGGGGAAACCATACAAGGAGCAGCAGAGATCACTTGGTCTGTTCATCCTGGAGAAGAGGAGACTGAGGTGAGACCTCACTGTAGTCACAACTTCCTTACAAGGGGAAGAAGAGGGACAGGGACTGACCTCTTCTCTGGGGTAACCGGTGACAGAACGTAAGGGAATGACCCGAAGCTGTGTCAGGGGAGGTTTAGGTTGGATATTAGGAAAAGGTTCTTCTCCCAGAGGGTGGTTGGCACTGGAACAGTCTCCCCAGGGAAGTGGTCACAGCACCAACCCTGAGAGAGTTCAAGAAGCGTTTGGATAATGCTCTCAGGCACAAGGTGTGATTCTTGGGCATGGTCCTGTGCAGGGCCAGGAGTTGTAATTTGATGATTTTGTGGGTTCCTCCCAACTCAGACTATTCTACGATTCTATCTATGATCACTGACCTGGTTCAGAAGTAGAAGTGTGTGAAAATAGGACTGACTTCTTGCCCCCTGCAAAGTTGCTGGAAGTTTTGCCACTAACTTCAGCGGAGTTGAAATTTCAAGCATTTTTCCTGTCTGAAGTTGCTCATAATGGAATGTCCCTTTGCTGCAAGTGCAGATGTAAATGAATATGCTTCATGACTAGTTCTGCTGGACTGAGGCTTTTTCAGGCTTGGTGCCTATATTCCTATGCAGTGCTACATTTGAGAATCTAAAAGAAGCCAAAATTGGATTAACAGAGAAATTAGACTTTTAAAAATAAAAATAAGAATTGGATTTAGATAAATAAATGGCTTTAGATGAATCTTTTATTTAATGGAAGATTTTCCTTAGGAATTTGATTCATGTATATTAAGTCTAGAAGCTTTTATAAAATGACAACTTCTATCTTTCACATACGCATAAAGAGAACATGCACACACAAAGAGGTTTCAGTAGGCTGTATAAGTATTAATTTAGATAACCTATATGAAAGCAAAAATATTTTTGTAATTTTCCATTTTTTTCCTTTAAAACAGCTGTTGTATACAAATGAATAAGTCCATTTCAATACCTAGCATGCATCCATTGCATCTAGCTGTGCAACACACAGCCATTTCCAGGGAATGCTCTGAAAGTCGGAAGCAGACAAATGAATAGTTATGGGAAAATGGCTTCTGATCCTCCCAGAGTTGCTGTTGTTTTTCCCTTTGTTAGTCAAATTGTGTTTCTCTTGCCTTTACTGTGCATTGGATGCATGTTGCTAAGAACTGCCATATCTGCTGAAATTCAGTTTTACCACTTGTACTACCAGGGGCTTTTTATCTCCATCTCACTATGACATTACATCAGCATTTTGCATGTGTCCCCCCCATACTTCCCCAGCTTAAAGATGTGCTCTTTTAGACTTTTTTCTGTGTGACTTTAACAATGTTCTGTTCACATTTCCTTGGATAGACCCAACAATTGCTTGTTGACCCATTTTAACCCCTTTTGAGCATCATCTTCAAAGTGTAACTGTCCTTGACAATGAAAGAGACCTTCCTATTGTCTGATCCTTCCAGGCAATCTTTAGCATTGAGTTAAATGGCTTTCAGATGGAGGAGTTGGCTGGAAGGAAGGAGACAAAGTGGTCTGTTGTTTCTGAGTGACTTTGCTAGAGTTTCCCTTTTTTCTTTTAGAATGGTGCATTTCTATAGAAGATGACAGACGTTTTGACAGGTGCAATATGCTTTGAACTGTTGTGTCAGATAATTCTTTTGTCTTGGTTTTTCCCAGCAGAGTGGTACATCTCCTTAGGATGCTGATATGCATATTGTTTGCTTTTCATTTAGTGTGGTGAAGCCTTCCATCCTCCTTTTCTCTCTCCCTCTCTAACTTTTTTAATGGCTCTTTGCATGTATGTAGCTAACCCAGATGGGAAGGCGGAGTGACCATGACTTAAACCTCTCTCTCCAAACTTTTGATCATGATAACTAACACTTACAACTCAGGAAATTATAATAGTAATAGAGAGCTGGTAAAGACACACAAAAGCATGACCTTGAATCAAATCATGTTATAATCTCATTTCTGACTGCAATAAACTATGCTTGCGTAAAAAACGTGGTTTAAGGGTTCTTACTTCAAAGCAGAAAAGATTTAGTTTTGTTATCTGAGCATTGGCCTAGATGAAAACAAACTGTAGTTCCATCACATAATCAAAACTGGTTTGAGGGGAAAAGAACTCCAAGCTAAAGTTTTGATACTTATAAAATGTTTTGTCCTGCTTCTAGTAAGGATGCTTTATTTCTTTCTTAATATTCTTAAAATTACCACAGAAAGTATTTCACAAGCAGGTGGATTCATTTATTTGGAGTGTGTAGAGCATGTTCTATGTTTACAGTCAATGTTTTAGAAGTGTCAGCTCTGAGGGGTTTTAGTCCTGTCATGAGTTATTGTATTGTAAATAGCAGGACTGGTGAACTGGTCATGCAGAGAAGATATTGGGATTTGTGCCTGATACTGTCTTTCTATCTCAGTTTTTGCTTCTGCCTGCCTGCCTGTTTTTGACTTAAACAGACTTTTTTACTATTACCTTTGATGTTTTCTCTTTAGTTTCTGAGTTAACATCCCTTCTTTTGGTGGCCTGAGTATGACTCATTCATTGTGTCATGAATGACATCCGTGTTACTGAAAGACAATCTGACCCTGAAAAATTGAAAACAAGATCTTCTTTTGCAGTTGCTTCACATGGCACAAAACTCAATGGAGAAGAGAGATTTAAAGGCTGCCAATCAAACAGAGGAATGGACAACATAATTTACTGTAACAGGGAGAGGTGACTTGGAAAGCTTTGCTTTATGGATCTTTCCAGAACATCTGAGAACTCAGTTTAATAGCTCATGGAATATATTTTTAAAATATTTATACTGAGATTTTTTAAAATCAGAGACTAGCAGCTAAATCTCTGTAAACCATAGTTGGGTGACCTGGTGGCCTGATTTCTTAAAACGGCAGGAACCCATCAAACTGTGTTTTTCACATTCATCTGCTTCATTCTGAGGAATGCTTTACAGTATCTCACTTTAGCATTTTAGCCTACAAGGCAATTTTAAAATTGTCTGTGTTATTATGGTATATAGTGGGTAATCTTGCATTAAAAAAATATCAGTACTTCTTCTAAATTATAACATTTATGGGAAGCTTTCGACTGATGCTTGTGATACTCCAAAGAGTGAATAGCTATATTTGTCTCTTTACTGGTAGATGCCTCAGCGCTACAAAGTGTTCTACACCAGTACTTTAGCATGTGAGATCATGGATCTGAAATAGGTGGCCAAAACATTGTTTGAAATGCTGTCTGCTACCATAGAAGAGCTCTGGTAACTGTTATATTTGACTGTAAAAGTGCTTCTTTGGAAACAGTGACTTTTCCCATCTCTAGAGTTACTTTATTTTCAAGTAATTCTTGTTTATGTTGTAACTCCTGCTTTTGTAAGTCAGTCATGCAAACAATATACAGAATCTCTCCATTTTATTACCTATTCTTCTTAGCTGAATACACAGTATTTTTGCCATCTCTGTTCTATGCTTACCTGTTACCACTAGTCTCTTGTTGTAGATTTATTCAGTTATCAGACTGATAACTGGTTGAAACTCCTTATCTCAAAAGAGTAGAAAATATATTTACAACACTGGAAATTTCCAAACCATTTTTTGTTAGTTATATGCTGTAGGCAGCTGAAAGCAGGTTCTTATGAAGATTGTTGGATGGTCTTAACAAGAGGCCTATTTACTGACACCATCTCTAATTGGTATGTGTTATGGAAAGCTCTTGCCTTAAGAGATCTGGTATTATTCAAGGAAGAACCAAGCGGATCCAATATTAAACTGCTTCAGGCTCTTTTGCAAAGTAGGGCATTTCTGAAGCTGGGAGAATTTTGCCAAGGGACTCACAGGGCATGAATTTCTTGGGATGATGTGCATCACATTCAGTTTTATGGTTTCCCTTTCACTGTTTGAGGACATTGCATAGCTGAATAGATTGAAGGGGAACCCACGCCTTTTTCACAGGAGTCTAGTGTAAGCATGGCAGAGTCCTTGTTATGGTCATCACTGAGATGATTATTTATTGCTTGATCAGTATCTGAAATTTCTATAGGGTTCTCATCAGCAAAATGAAGATGGTTGCTCTTTTGATGAGGTCTAGTAGGAAAATATTCCAGGAGTTCTCACAGGCTGCTGATGTCTCAAAATATGTCCACTGTAACAATTCACAGGCTATACAAACTTCATGGTTGTCAAGTGTTCTGCTTGCCCTTGCCATATAGACGTCATGGTTGTCACTGGAGATAGAGCGCTGTACCTTCTGCTTCAAACACATTGGCTCCTACTGTCAGCCCTGGTATCGTGTTGTGAGCATGGGGAGACTATGCAAATTGGATAACATAATGCTGCTCATATGGGAGCTGACTGTGCTAATTCCCACGTTAATCCTGTGAGTGAATGCAATATGAACAAGACACTCACCCCCAAGGCTGGCTAGGGTCAAGCCGTGTGTTCCCACCACTGAGAAAAGCAGTGGCTGCTCTTCAGGTAATCAAGTGGACTCTTGAGTTCTCACTAAAGGTGCACCTACCACCTGATACCTTTTTTCATTATCTTAGAAGAGTTGAGTGTGGAATCCACTGATGAAGAGATATTTAAAAGCAGCTGTGAAACTTTCTGTCAATTTGCTAAAATTTGGATCACACCACTAACAAGAAAGCCATGCTGGGCATGTTCTTTTCCACAAGAATCATTTTACCTGTCTGGCCAAATGACACTAGATTAATGTAGGCTTTATTATAGTGACATTGCATGAGAAACAGCACCTTTTCCCGTGTTTGGTGTTCAGGAACCATTCCATGCTCATAGGACAGGAAAGGAACTACTACTGACTCAGGCAGTTGATGACAGTTTTAAATCCCTTTCAGCTGAAATCATTCTATTCTATTCTATTCTATTCTATTCTATTCTATTCTATTCTATTCTATTCTATTCTATTCTATTCTATTCTATTCTATTCTATTCTATTCTCCACAGATAGGAGTAATTCGTCAGACCAGCTCTAGAGCACTGAGTTAAGCAATAGGCGAGAGCATCAGGGTTGTGCCTGACAGCTGCTTTCTGGTCAAAACCTTTGATATTTCCTTGCTTTATGAAACTTTGAATACCATCACCTGAATGTATTTTGGTTTGAACTTTAATCTAATGGGAGTGTTTCATATCTTTTTGCATTCTTAGGTCCCATGAGTGAGATGATACTCTTAACATCCAAATTTAGTAGATGAAAAGAGGCCTTTAATGAACTTGGAGATATTCATTCATACACATGTTCTTCTTCATCCCAGCACAAAATGACACATCTAACAAGGCAGTCATACCTTTTAGGTATGTTTTTCTGCTGATTCCTGCTCATAAAACCTATGACATATTAGCAGAGACTATAGAACTTTGTGAGTGCATTCTTCACCAAGGTTTAAAATCAACGAACAAAATTTCAAAGTTAAGTCTCTAAGTCCACATTTACTTATTCAAGTTTTTACTGTAAACATTTTAAGATGCTATAAAATTAAGAGCAATAAGGAAAATCCCATTAAAGGGCATGAAATTGCAGGAATCAAAATCTACTATAGTTAGTAGAGTTTTTGGCCAACAAAGTACACTTATATGTGACTAGATTCAAACAAAAGGGTCAACACAAAAGTTTTCATCCTCATTATTATGTAAGTCAGCATAAAACTCTCTTATCAGTTGTCTCAGTTCAGGACTGATTTATTTGATGTTGCTGAGATAAGGTAAAACTGTTAAGATGTCCTTGTAGCCCTGTATCCAAACATGCAAGTCAAAAGTTTATTCCTTTTTCTAGGTATGGTTAGTCTCAGATGTTATACTCTTCAATCTTTTATTTGTTGTTTTCTAAATAGTTAATCAAATTGAGTGTGTAAATTAATAGCTACAATAAATAACTGCAATTTTCTTTTCCATAGCTATAAAAAGTTTACCTGTGCATTGACTTATATTTTCCATGTAGTGAAGAGAATTCTGAGAATTAATTGCCTCTGATCTCTTCTTTCTATCATAATGATGATGTTTAACCATTACGATTTTTCATTTATGGATGATTTCCCTCATGTAAGAATTAAGGATGAACTGAAAGAGATGATGCACAAAGACTAAGCAAAGTTACTTTGAATCTGACTGAAATATTTTATGTGGGATTTAGATAGTTTCTAAAATGTTTTCGAATGACTTTGCATTTTTTACTTGGGCTGACTGAAAATGTTTTCCAATGTTTTCCAAAATCATACTGATTTTATTATTTTAACCAAGAATTCCAAAGTGATTTTTTTTCTTTTCAAGTATGTACTTTGTTCCAGGTTCTCTTACCTTTATTTTATAATTTATTTTATGACACAAGATAGAAAAAGAAATGGAAAGATGAAATATCACTGTGAAATATTTGATAATGTCAAAACAAAGCCTATCATTGTATGGACCCCTGCAATAAATTTTTTTGATTCTGCTTTCATGGGAAATATCAACATAACATATTTTAATTTAGAAGCATAAGAGATGCTGCCCATCACTTTTCCTGTATGTATTTCTTTTCAGGTTTCTCAGACTTGAATATGATACAGAAAACCAATAAACAAG
Organism: Chiroxiphia lanceolata; assembly: GCF_009829145.1. Taxonomy (NCBI): domain Eukaryota; kingdom Metazoa; phylum Chordata; class Aves; order Passeriformes; family Pipridae; genus Chiroxiphia; species Chiroxiphia lanceolata. The sequence goes on from NC_045641.1 coordinate 56,091,888, forward strand.
CAGTTGCTACTTTCTCTTTGTTACCCTGAGTTCAGTTTATGTATATAGATTACAGTTTCAGGATTTTTTTGGCCTTCTTGCTTGACTGAGAATTGAAATCAGTTCTCAGCTGGGTTTTAACCTTACTGTTTGAAGTCTTAAGGATGATCAATAGCATTAGAAGGGTAACTGATAGGTGAATTGAAGGAAAGAAGTTCTTACTATTTAACTGAGAATCATATTAATGATGTCATTCATTTCAATGAATGCTAGTCTGGATCACTTGATCCTGGAACAAGACTGTTATGACCCACCCCTGAAGGCGAGGGTAACTGAGGTTCTTAATTGATCCCTTGGGTGGATTAGAGTGAAATGACACTGAATGATCAATGTTCATGTATATATTATTATATATAGTAATATAACAATGTAAAAGCATGAAAATAACACCTAAGAAAATGTATAAGGAAAAGAAAGAGGAAGAAAGGATAAGAGTAGAAAGATGTCACCACCCGTTAATCCAATGATGTGACTTGATTGTTGCCATTTCAATGCCTGCTGATTGAAGTGATGGTCGCAGTCTTGATCTGTCAGGGGTGGGGGAAGCCCATGAAACATAGATTTCAATGAGTTAATATATGTTAAAGTTCAGGTGGAACAGTCAGGTACCTCCCCTGGGCTGTGGGAGTTTTACACGGTGAATCTGTTGCATCTGTTATTCCCTTCTATAGTCCCTCTGGTCAAGGAGAACACCTTAGTGGCTGAGAATGTAAAATCATTAATGTTATTTAGGAACATATATTTGTGTTCATTCTAACTATCATTGCCTATTGGCAAGGCTCATAAATTGGAAATTCTGAGCCTGGGGACTCCTTCCTCCAGAGCTGCTGAAATGCCAACCTGTGATTCATGTTCTCAAGGACCAGTACTTTCCTTGGTTGTGTATATGCTAATGACATCATGAAGATGTTTGAGTATAACTCAGAAAGGAGACACTTGTGCCTCTCCTATGGTGATGAGTTGCCTCTTTTATGGTACCATCACAGTTCCTAGTTCCCAGGCATCAGTTCATTACATTAATTTCAGACATAGACACATTTTTCCGCAGATTTCCCACAGCCTTACTCTCTTCCTCCTCTAAAATGTATCATATTGTCTTGAGATGTATTTTGAGAGTTTTTGCTGTTATGTACACTGTGAGAGAAACTGAACTAATCATGGCATAGTCAAATTTGCAAAGAGGAAATTTGCCTTTGGTAAAATAAAACTGAGGCACGAGCAGACAGACTGCACATGTAACAAGTAAAGGTAGGACGTAATATACAGTTGCTAATGAATTGTTTCAGAGCAATGTGGAACTTGAAAAATCAACACCTAAATGGTGAGCTGTCTTTCTCTGTCCCAGCATTGTTCTGTCTTGGAGGTATGATGCATAGTTCTGGAGGAAATGCAGATGACATTAATTAGCACACAGCTTTTCAGCTTCCCTTATGAACGTCGTGCACTTTTCTGGACATAATACAGATAAGAATATAGATCTTGTGCAAGCTTTGAAAAAAATGTTTCTTAAATGGTTTTCATCTTGATAGCTTTAAGGTAGGTTTCCTGCGTAAAGATGAAGATTTCTGAAGATGAAATGTTTGACTTATGGCCCCATTTCAAAATATAGAGATTACTGTAAATTATTGTTGTGCAAGACAAGGAATTACATCCATCATCTGTTGTTCAATTTAGTTTTAATTTTTCTGATGGATGAATGTTGAAAACAGCCCTAGTTAATTTCTACATGTCAGCATTCCAGTAAAATGCTGATTCCAGTAAAATTCTCTAGTACCTGCTGATTTGGATAAGATCAGGGTTGGATGTCCCAAAATTATATCTATATTTATATTTTAATTATATGCAGGGAAGGAAGGGAATCCATGATCTGTATTTTCCATAGCTGGCAAAACACAGATTATTTTTAAAATACCTGGTTTGAACAGTTTCTTCTTGAACTGGCTCTATATGAGCAGGACTAGTTTTGTTCCCAAATCATGGGGGACAGTGCAGCACAGTATGTTTACAGTGTGTAGAAGCCTGTTTCACTACCTGAAAAGGGTCTCTAGTTACACATACAGACTTGATACTTCACCACTGCCCAGACCAAATAAACCAGGGATCCTTCCAAGGCCGAGTCTTCCAGTTATCTTCCAGAATACCTATGATCTGGCTACCTAGGAAAGAACAGACCAAAGCAGATGGGTTTCTTCAACCTGCAAGGAACATTCTTGTTTCTGCCAGAGTTTTGTTCCTGGGAAGCAAAATGCAAGAAGAACATCACTGTCTGTCTCTTTGACTGTAACTTGCCCTTAGCTGCCTCAGAGGTCAAAGTTTTTAGGATATAAAGTGTTCGTAAACTTATATTTTCTCCACATAGCCTATTGTACATAAAAAGGAAAAATAAAATGTATTTGTTTTGCTTTCATTTACTCTCTTAGATAAGTGGAAAGTGTGTCTTAAGAACCCATTTTTCATGAAGTATTTTCTTTATTTTTTGTCAACATGAATGACAAGCTTCTCACTCACTCGGCATTTTGTGAAGTATTTAACTCACCTGTGGGTATCCAATTGCAATTTTGCTACATGGCTTCTCTTTGTTTCTCATATAAACTAAGGTCAATCACATGAAGTTCTTTTTAAATTTATCTCATGTTTTTCCAAATTCAGAACAGTAAGGGATAAACAGTAGACAAGGAAACTTGGGAAATTCTGGACCCTCTACCACTTCTGTCTACATCATCATCTACTTCCTGAATGAGCCAGTTCAGCCAAGGACTGACACTTGCCAAAGTGGCTAGGGATTTCCAAATCTAGGCCATACTTCTTTGCAATTATTTTTCTTTATAGTTTTATTTTAACTTGTTAGCTTCAAGATTGCTCCCTTAGCAGAGAAGCAACTGGTATCATTATTATATAGTCCTATGGCTTGTCAGTCATAGTATGTTTTCCAATCCTATTATATTTTGCTTATAATGAGACAACGACAATGTTTTTTTTAGATGTACTAGGAATTTTAATGCATGAAGAAAATCGAGCCAATCTGTTTAATGGGGAGTGAGAAGTTATTTTCTTCCTAGTTTCTTATTACTCTACTGCTTTAATTCCTGGCAGCATTGCATTAATGTTAAGCACTGGTCCCCAGCACCAAGTGGCAATTTATCATCTATCTTGGCAGGCTTCCTGCTTCATCCTGCACCTGCCTCCTTGAAAGAAAACAAGACATCAGATACTTATTCAAATAATGCAGTAGCTGATCAGCAGAGTATCTACACAATGGTAAGTTATCCATGATAAAAGGACAACTTTTTCATGCATTATATGTGACATATGTGTCCTTTCTCTTAAGATTTATGACATTCATGACGGTTACTATTGTTACTATAATCGAATCTTTTACAGCCTAGCTGCAAAGGTTCAACTTATTGTCAATAGATTTCTATATGAGTCAATCATGCAATTTCATAAATGCTTTGAAACACCTGCACTCTCCTTGGAAGTGCAGAAATAGCAGTATCATGATCTCATCTTTCAAGTCATGAAACTACTGTGTCTTAGTAATTCTCTATTGGCAAACAAAGTGGGAGAAGAGTCAAAACTATGTGTTCATTTGCATTTGTTCCATATGATGCATACATCTGTTGCATATATATGTGTATATATATATATATGTATTTGCACCCACATATATAAGTGTGGAGGTGTATATATATAAACTTTCTGAAGAACAGATTGTAGTCGTAACGCACAAACAAAGATATTAAAGGAGAGCTGTACCTGTGAGTCAGGATGTGAAGAGAATGGCAGGAACTATTCATAAAAAGGACATATAAAATGTTATTCACAAATATGACAGGAAAGGTCATGTGTTTTACCAGGAATTTACATTTTACAAGCCTCACTGGAAACAAAATGCGTAACTGCTAGAATGCAGGATGTCATGTTCCTGCTGGCAGGGAAAGTGTTTTTTCTTTCTCAAAGCATTAATTAGCCTGATGTGTGGAAACTAGTTCTATGTGATCCCCTGAGACTGTCTTCTGGGCTTCTCTGGGCCTCACTTCCCACCTGTAAAATGATTAAACATAGCCCTTCCCTCTGCACTGTCTGTATGTGTAGTTATCAAAGACACACACAGGCACCAGTTAGCTTCTTGTATTTGGCCCAGAGCATTTAGAATATTAGAACAATGCAGCTGCATATGGCAGCATGGTGGTTGGTAAAACCAACTTATGTTCCATTAACGAATACTGTACTATCTATGATTGTAAACAATCCATATCAACCCACTGTGTTAGGAGCTGTAATTAAGGATAATTCTTTCTTGAGAGCTCTCAGTTTAATGAGAAAAACAAAGAGGGGGTAGAAACACTCAGTAAAAATGGAGCAGTTAAAGAAAAATGACAAGAGTCTGAGAATTTGTAGACAAGTGGTGTAGGTGAAGAGGTACTGTGTACCTTGTACAGTGAAGGTATACCATGCAAAGCTGCTCAGATCATTAAAAGACAAAATGCTTCTTTCAGGTGCCCATCTCAAAGCAGAAACTTGAATTTAGGAAGCCCTGTGCCAAGCAAATGCCCTGGGGTTGGGAAATGGCCCATCTCCCTCTTTCCTCTCAGATCTTCCCCAAAGGAAGATTTTCTCATTTTCTGCAAAACTAATTCTATAGCTATTGCATAAAAGGGTTTCTAATTCATTGTGGAGTGCTGAGCATTGGAAATATTTGCTGCCTCATGAAGACCTGCAGATCTGGTTCTGCCTTTATCCCCAGGGTTGTGAGATGGTGCCTGTATATTTGGCAGGCTTCTTGGAAGATTTTCTCCTCTTGTAGTGCTTGCAGTGGTGCAAAAAGCAGTGCCAAAAAGCTTATGGAAGGCTGTCTTGCTGTTGCAATATGAGAGTTTTTCTGATATGTTGAATATGAGCCTTTTTATTGCTACTCCATTTTGACCACCAAACTGATTTTAATTCTCCCAGCCTGGAATTTTGCTATATTCATGTGACCTTGATGTTTGACAGAAGCCACTTTTTTCCCCAAGAGAGCAGAAAAGAAAGAGAAAACCAAAATATGTAGGTCAGAATCACAGAATATTCTGAGTTGGAGGGAACCCAGAAGGCTCATTGAGTCCAGCTCTTAAGTGAATGGCCAATACAGGGATCAAACCCCCAACCTTGGTGTTATTAGTACCATGCTCTAACCAACGGAGCTAATCTCAATTGCACAGTAACAGTACTCTTAACTTCTGAAACCATCCTTTAAAAAGAGCCAGGGTGAAGTACTTTGGACTCCTGGAAGCTGACAGACAGCACCAATACAATACTTAGACAGAACTACCAAAGTTCATGTGTTTCCTGGGTGGTAATGCACAGGGATTTTTTATTGTTTTCCTGTTCTTGCCATAGCTCTGGAACAGCTCAGTAACAGGGGGCAAGTTTGGTAGCAAAGGCTTTCTGTAGCATATCATTCCCTCACAAATCACACTCTGTTCCTCACAGTGTGACCTAGGTCTGCTGGTTTTGCTCAGTGCTTTACAGCTGGGGCCGGCCTGGAGACTTGATTCTAGCTGTTGGACCTCAGAATTGAGAAGAAAGAACTACTGGAAATGCTCATGGACGTTTGTTTTTTTTTTTTTTTGGCTTACTGTATATGTGGCTATTTGATTTCTCAAGTTTTCTTATATTTTTGGATACCCTAATATTTCTAATGAGTCCTCGTGTGCAACTGCTTAGTAAATACCAGCCTTAATGCTTATGACTTAGAAGCTTTGTTCAATAACCACAAAGGCAGAATAAATGTATAAAGCTTTGTGTATCTGGTTGCTTGGGCAAGTTGCCTTACTTAGCAAATGCAAAGATATTAAATTTCTATTCAGATGATTAAAAAAGAGCTTCTTCATGTTTTACCGCATGACTTGCTCAGTTTACGGTGCATTAGGTGTTTACTATAGTGATATTAAAATGGCACCTTCTCTATTGCCTTCTCTTCTCCTTTGTAACAGATGTTCCTTCAGAAGGACTTGCTGATCACTTGTGTCTCCAACAGCATCTAACGATATTTCATTTAAAAAAAAAGTAATATGTATGCTTGCCTTTATTTTGTTAAGTTTTGATTTCTAAAGGTAACAGCTAGTGTCAGGTTTCTCAAACTGCTCCTTTTATTTCTTTTTTTTCAGTTGAAACAGTGTGCTGTGTCAGCAAAACCCACAGCTCGCTGCCACACTCTCTTTTGTGTGGCAATCGTTTGACACATGAAACTAGCAGCTGCTCTTAAAGGACCCTGCAAATTAACCGTATTGGAGATACAAAACACGGAGGGGTTCTTTTCCACGATAGTGAGAAGCTTTCTTAACTACATTTAATTCAGGGGTAAACCTTTACTACCATAATTAAAAAGAAGAGTGAAATAGGAGAGTGTGTTACATACAACAGGATTGCTAACACCGAAGACATGGGATGAGAAGGGATCAGAATAACCTGTGCAGGGGTTATAGGCTCAGTTCTTCCAACAGTCACCCTGACACCTGAGCTGTAGCTGCGTGCACTTTTTGAGAGCAAGTGACAGTGTTCTCTGCCTGCTGTCACTGCAGATATTTGTGTTTTGTTCAGCTCATACACGATTGTCACCAGTGTGAGAGCCTTTGGGAAGAGTGTGATGATGTTGAAAACAGTCTTGCATCCCTTTGGGCACTCCTGTTTTTTCTGTGAAGTTGCACAGGACCTGTGGACCTGCATGGTCTATAAGCAGGTGCAATCCATGCAATGCCCTGGATCTGACAGACTGAAATAAAACCTAGCAACCATCACTTGGAAAATTATTTTGTTGGGAGTTTTTTTCCAAAAGTTTATCCAAACCCAGAAAAGGTAACTTTCAATGATTTTGGCAGTTTTGCGGTGGGAATTGTTGTATTTGTCTGAGGAGAGAGAAAAGACCCCAAAAGGTGAGCCAGGCAGGTCTTTCTATTGGGAGGAATTTTTTAAAGCATAAAATGCACCTTTTTACACTTGAGTTTCTGTAAGGAAAACTCACCGTGGTTTAAGTCAGTGCTGTCCAATCTGTGCTTCAGCAATCTGTGGGCAGTGAGCTGAGGCAGCACGGCCTGAGGAGAGGAAGCAATCATTTTTAGAGGAGAAAAGGCAAACCCAGAGCGTACGTACCAGGGAGTCAAACTACCACTAGGAAGTTATGGCTGCCCATTTCCACTGCGAAAGCTTCTCGCTATAGCAGCATCCAGACTTCTCCTCTGTGCTTAGATCTGGACCAGACAAACACAGATGGTGAGAAGAGCTTCCTGTAGTCCAAAAGGAAAAATGCTGCAGAGTCCTCAAAACTTAAAAATCACTTGGCTGTTGCCAATCTTTTTTATCTTGCAAATTCACAGGTTTCATTGCATCCATGGGCAGTGGGCTAGAGCTTCAAAGCAGCAGCTGGACCATGCTGCCAGAACCACAAATGTGTCCCCTCGCAGAGGTAAATGGGCTTAAGGTAAGAGTCCTTCCTTAAGTAACTCAAATCAGTGTGAAAGTTTTGACAAATATTACAGATTTTGAGTGAAAATGGGAGAAAGCAGAGAATTCATTACTATACTGTGCATTGTTTTTAGAAAGTGCTACACCTCCCAGAATGAAAGCCTAAGGAGGATAAAAGTCTTGTTCTGTGTTCTTCAGAATATTGAAAAATGTTAAAGATCCATAATAAATTTTTAAAAATATGTATGAGAATTAATTTGTCCCTATTCTACTGATCTTCTACTGGAGAAGATATTCTGTTGTTTCAATTATCTTATGGGCTGGATGTCTAATTTTGATAAATATTTACTGATCCAGTGTTTTATCAGAGAACATAGGCGGTTTAGTTCCTGAGGCTCCCAGCAACCTCTCATTTTAAGGTGTATGGAACATTCATCTTTCATTGGAAGTGCATGAAGTAGTTTGTTAATTTGTAGTAGAAGATTTTTGTCAACCTGACATATTTAATTTGGCTCTTTCGTATGAATGATGCCAACCATACAACATTCAATTGAAAAATGCCTGCCAAAGGTCTGTTTCATAAGTGTAGCTTGCAAGTATGGCATGTATGGCATGAGTTTGTGTCAGTGGAGGTTTAGGTTGGATATTAGGAAAAGATTCTTCACCCATAGCATGGCTGGACACTGGAACAGGCTCTCCAGGGAAGTGGTCACAACACCAAGCCTGACAGAGTTCAAGAAGTGTTTGGACAATACTCTCAGGCACATGGTGGGATTCTTGGGGCCGCCCTGTGCTGGACCAGGGGTTGGACTTTGGTGATCTTTGTGGGTCCATCCTAACTCAGGTTATTCTATGATTCTATGATTCTAAGTACTGGGTAAAGCCAAGGTGTTCTTATGAAGAAATTTACATTTATAAGGGAAATGGTGTAGCCCCCTCATGAGATCCCAGTGAAGCTTCTCTCCTAGGGGCAGATCCCAAAGGACTGACAACCTTTACATACTGGAAATGGAAAATACTGGGATTTAGGGCTACACTGTCTTCCACACAAAGGTGCAAATGTAGCCTAAGAAAAACCCTGTGAGATGTTTCAGGCAGTGTCAATAGGCCCCACTGGCCTGGAAAGTGCTGGATGTCTGGAACAAGAATAAACTGGTTTAAACCATAAATAGGACCAGATCCTCTAAATCAGCAGAGCTCCTCGAAACATGTCAGTGTTAATGTTATCAAAAAGGAGGCTGAGGGGAGCTTGTGATGTACTTTTCAGGTGAGAGTCAGTGACTAGAGAGCACCATGTTTGATTGAGACTCTGAAAATAACTCTGCTCATTTTCCAGAAAGATCTGAGAGGAGGCTGCCTTCCTATACTGAACAAGCTTGGAAATCAGTTTTTAAAGCTGAAGCAGTCTCTTAAAATAGCAATTTTATTGTGTGTTGAGATATAAAAGTTGCAAATTTTGGCTGCTTTTTCCAGTTAAGAACAGTGTAGCGATGTTTTTTCTGTTTCTCACTGATGGAATTGCAGAAGGAATGAACAATACACAGGTTTGGCCTCATCCAGAAGCAATGCAAATCAGCAGTTTTTCCTTTGTCTTCAATGGCCTTTTATATGGCCATTAGTATTTTTGTGGCAAATGAGATACAAATTAAACAATTCATACAAGTGAACACACAATTTAAAGTTTAGATTGGCTTTAGTGCACTAGTATCTGAAGTAACCATGCAAATCATGAACCAGATATTCAACTGGAATGTCAATGGATAAACAATTTGCAAATCTGAAAATACTTGAAAGCATTTGTGATTAGATATGAATAATTTACAAGTTGAGTACTTTCCCAGTCTGCCCACAACTATGCAAGGAGAAATATAGGTGAAATTAAGCAAATATATTGCTAACTGCAGATTATTCTTTCAGTAATTTTAGGTGAGGCCAGCCACTGTTAAGTGTTTTTATTTAGTAATAGAAAAAAATACAGGAGCCCTCCGGTGGTCAAAATAAACCTCTCCAGTTAAGTCATATTCCTTACAATGCTAAGGAATTTAGCTGATAAAAAGCTTTATTCTTGTTAGTGTATTAATTGCAAGCTATTTTAAAGATATTTTTAAATCATTAGCATTTCTACCATCCTGCAAGCCAATTGCTTTGAAAATTTTCACATCAAAATCAAGAAAAGCCATCAGCACTAAAACCAAATAAGTTAATGAATGGTAGAAAAAGAGATTACCTGAATTCCCAGTGTTGTGTGCTACATATCCTACCTGAGCATGAAGGGAGTCTAACATCAGCAGAACAAGTTCCAGGTTATGTTCTCCATAGGCATATATGTCACAGTGCAGTGAGGTCTTCATCCATGCCTGGAGACTTCAGATATTGTGCAAAGCAAATAACTGCTGATAACAGTACTTTGGCACATATTTGGCAATCAAGTGCTCCACCCTTGGGGCAGTGTGGCTGTGAACTGGGGCTCTGACGATTCTTTGAGAATAAGGACTGGTTTTTATCAGTTTTTTTACACTTCTCTGTTACTGAAGTGTTTTATAAGCCACAAAGAGAGAGAGAATAAAGAAAAAAGAAACCACAGCAAATTATGTGTATAATGGCTATAAAACAAGACAGTAAAAATTATTTTCTACTCATGTTGACAAAACGTAGCTCCAGCCAGCTTGGCTTTAGAATTCAGAGCTCCCACAGTGAGGATTTATATCAGCACCCTATTAGGGTTAGTATTTTTATTCTCACTGAAGAGTCTGATAACTAACACATATGTGAGCTAACTCACTGGCATAGACATTGCAGCACAGAATCCATATAAACCACCATTTTTCTTGGGATTGATGGGAACAAGCAAAGGGGAAACATTGTGGTTTGGTGTCTTTGCTCTCAATTTTATCTTTCAGACAAAAATATTTGAATCTGCTTTGGTTAAAGTTACTTACTGGGTAAGTAGGAAGCAGTAGCAGGTAAGTTGTTAATTACCTGAATGACTTCATACTGAACAAGAGATGAATTTTCCAACTCTATGGAAGAAGACATCAGAAACAACTTGTTTTCTGGACTGCGTTTTTGCCTCTACAAAACAAAAAATAATTTTTATGTGATTCTGTAAGTGTCTGACAGTGTGCTGTTCACAGTATTTTAACACTGAGCATAATCCCTTCAGCAAGTGCTGTAGTATTCCACATAATATTGAATTATTATAAATTCAAAGTAATTTTCAGTGTTAAATAGTTAATGGAAATATAGCCAGGGACATCTTCCCTCTTTGAGGAGATATTTAAATGTGTAAAATAAGATGTCTGTATTTAGACTAATTAGACATAAGAAGGCTAGCAGCTGTGACATCACAGACAAATAATTACATGACCTGAATTCACTATTAAAGATGTATATAGAAAAACAAGCACTATTTGAAGGCTTGGTCTCTTGGTAATGACGCAGGAGTACCCACAAATAGAGCAAGTTTGGGATCAGCCCTGCAAGGCTGCCAATGAGGGCAGAATTGCTGGAGGCATGGTACATTGCTGCTTAGTTAAAATGGTGAAGGAACAAGGGAAGAAGGGACAGTTCTGGAGCAGGATGACTCTGTGCAGGGTCTGTGAGGTGCTCAGTAGGCACCAGTGAGAAACATCTTTTCCACAGTCCCCATTAAGCCCTTCGACTTGTGTTTAGTCTTAGGGTTTCTTTTACAGTGGTGAAACAGTTCCTATACCTCATCTGCAGTGAAAGACACTGAAGATTGCATAGACAGCCACCAATCAAATCTTTTTGCATCCTTCCGGCAGCTCTTGAACATTTATGCCTTAGTGAATATCTAGTATGTACATTTCTTGCCTCCTACTCCACCCAGACTCCTAGAGCTGTGTTGTTGTCCAGCTGCATGCAGCAGGGCTGAGCTTTGCTTCAGTCCACAGCCAGCCACAGGCTCTAGAGTGAACTAGACCTCTGCTGCTTTGTCAGGTAATACAGGAAAGGAAGCAGAGTGGCAACCCTGTGTCTGTAGCTCACGATCTGCAAAATGTCACTGAAAATAACCAAATATTAGTGATATTACCAGAAGCAGTCTTCACTCTTCACCCTCTGTTTCGGAGTTGCCCAGCAGTGAACTTTTTTTTTTTCATGTCATTTTTACTAAACTAAATTTGAAGTCCCCTGTTAAGAAGTCATTAAATTCAGATACAGGAGTTTTGTTTAGTTTGTTGGTTTTTTTGCAGTGGTGGTGGTAAATTGTAATATAAAATTTGAAGTGTGTTAAAACTAGTTGCAGAAAGAAATTAACATGTTTAGAGCTTCTCCATAAATTAGTAAGCCTTGAGTAAGCATTGCTCAGGTATATTAGACATTTGAAGCTGACTTACTAAAGGAAGAATCCTGCACAACAGCTGTATGCTGGATGGCTGTTCTTTCTTTGGAGAGAAGCAGGAGACTGAGAAGTGGACAAAGGACACTGATGCTAAAGAAGAAAATAAAAGTCAAAATTTGGAGTACCTGGAACAGACACACCCTACCCCCATCACTACCTCATTCCTGTCCTGCATGGGAGAAGGTGCTCTGCATGCACCTAGAGCTGCTCTGATGAGAGCACAGGTAGTCTCCTGGATGGGGTTTGCATCTGCAGACCTGGGGGCTGCACTGAGACCTGTTTCCTCTTCTAGGAATGAGATAGCCATTACTTTTGTTAATTCTTTAGTGTTTTCACTTTGTTTTCCTGAGGTTTTACAGTGAATTCGGCCACAGAATGAACATTTAGCCATGTAATAGAATCATATATTCTTGTAGGGATGGAACCAGAAATAACAGCATGACAGTTTCCTCTGTACAGTATCATACATTTTGTATGTGAGCCTGTTCAAATTACTCTTTTCAAACTGAGTGCTTAGCAGGGGCTGTCTAGGTAGGAAACGTGATCCTGTTTGTCACAGGGTCTGTCAATGCGTGAATGGAACTGCTAAACTGATTTACAGTGTTTTAGCACAGCTACTCCTGGACATGCAAGGCTAAAGTTACAGAACAATTAGGGTGAAGACATCAGTGGTATTTTATTTATGAAAGGTCTGTTCACATTCTGGAATTAGGCCAACCTAACCACAATAATTTATGAGCTGTAGTTGGCAAAAAAATAGTCTCAAAAATTTAATTACAGTGGACAGTGACCAAGGAAACTGATCTCTAAATGTTTTTCAGCTTAACCAGTGTTACTTATGTAGATACTTGCATTAAGAACTTTTTATATCCTCCCTACTTCTTGTATAGGACATGCTTAGAGAGCATATATAGAAGAGATTATGTTCTTCAGATATCTTGAAGGTCTTAGCCTGGAAACAGGCTTAAAACCTTACTTAAGATCATTAAATTAGCCCTTTCTGGTTTGCAATGGAGCAAAGGGGTTTACATGTACTTCTAGCAAAGAGGCCACTTGGGTTATTTCACTCTTTACAGATAATGTCTTTACATTTTCTTCCTCATACTTTACAAAGTTTTGCCTATCTGAGGACCAAGCAATCAATTGCAACTTGAACATGAGCTCTTCTAAGATGCTCCAGCAGTGGAACGAGGCACAGATTGTTGTTTGTTCTCCTGAGATCCCTCAAGAGTTCTCACATTCAGAAGTACAGCATTTTCAGTTCCCTGCATTTTTACCTCCATAAAATAACTTGAAGGTACAGCTTATTTTGAAGATGATGGTACTTGCTGCTGTTTATTAATATGGTATTTAATTTTTTTTTTTGACTTTTGAGAGTCACTCTCTCCTCAATGTCTTGTTCTGTGGGGAGGTAAAGACCTTTCTCTCAGCCTCAGCTTTTTTAAAGGTTAAAGGATTTTGTGCAGGAGCCAAGACCCCTAACTGTAATATTTTCATTGTCACTGGCAGCAGCAGGGCAAAATAGACAGCGAAAGCTGGCCAAACTGGGGGAAGAGAGCTAATGGAAGTGAGGTGACTGAACTAATGCAACCTGAAAGCTCATGTCTCAGTTTGAGGGACACCATCCTTGGATGCTAGTTTCAGGTCTGAACCCAAATGTATGATGTAACATCTATCCAGCTACGCCTTCGCAGCCAGGCTGTTGTGTCCCATAGCTCGGATCTGAGGGCTTTGAGGGAGGGAGAGTCAGCTTGTCTCCCATCAGTGGGATGAAGCAACAGTGAGTCACACACAGATTTATGGCAAATGATGGCAACCAGCAGGAATAGCTTCTAAAATCAGCTTCTGCTGTGCTAAGGAAGTGGTCCTTGCTGCAAACACTGGCAGACTGCTTTCAAATGGCTTGCACAGCCCTGTTTGCCTTCACAGTGGCTCGGGAGAGAAGTTGCCCTAGAGCCATGTAGGCAACATCCACTTACTTTGTCCTTGCTCTTGGATCTACCTCCCCATGAGTCACTGGGCAGAGGCTGGCAGACTTTTTGGGGCCTTAGACAGTCTGAGCTAAACTTGCACTATGTCCATCACCTTTGTTAGAGAAACTCTTACTAATAATGTAAAAACTGACAGAGAAAGCATCCAGATGAAAGTTTGTTGTTTTTTTTTTTTTTTTGTATGGTTTCATTCTCCGTTCTGAGGTATGTAAAAAAAAAGAAAAAAAATAAAAAATAGGTCTCTTAAAAGGCCTTTTAAATGTTAGAAATGGTTTTTTAAAAAACCCAAATTATTTCATTGATCTTCAAATCTTCTAATACTGTTATTGTCAGATATTCCATCCAACATCTTTGATTGGAATAATATGAAAAGCCAAGGCTGTTATGGTAAAATAAGGGCTTAGTGAATTTTGCTGATAAACTTATTAATATTTAGAAAATGATACAAATCTCTTGATCCTTGCTCAGTCTCATTTATTGTAACACTTTTTGACAGGTTTGCATGAAGCTGAATCCACCCTGGAGAACTGAGACACTGCAGGTTTGCCTAAGACTTGGGATGGTACAGGTAAGATGAGGATTCTTTCCTTAAGGCCTCCTTAGTTTTTATGTATTGTGTTTACATTCTCATTAAAGTGCACCAGCCTGTATATCTAATGATGAACAGTAACAACTCCCTTTGATAAACTGCTGGTTTGTCTCCTGGGTTCTAGTCCCTTCTCTTTGCTGATCTCTGCTCATGCATGCTGTTGTGTTTTATTCCTCTGATCTCTCAGTTTGTCTTTATTGTACATCACAGGGGTTCCTGAATGAAGGCTGGTCTCAAATAGCACTTGCTTTTGAAAGTTTGATTGCTTGATTTGGGGACCTAAAATCTCTTGGATGGTTTATAGTTCAAGGATTGGGTTTTTCTCTTCTCCAACGTTGCACGCATTTGTATAAGTTCTTTCTCTGGCCTTAAGTATAGTGATATATTTACACAGATAGTATATTTCATAAACTGTAACAGGCAAATTTGCATGAATTTTACAAAATACTGTATATGAATTTGTGTATTTGGGTGTATTTCTACAACTTCCAGATCACTCAAAAATTTCTAGAAGTTCTCTGGGTATGAGTCTTGTTTTTCTGTCAGTGAAAAGAAACATATGAATGGCTGCTGAATCTTCACATCACCACATTATCACTATTGGTGAAAACTCTAAAACAATTAAAGATCTAAAATTAAAAGCAACTGGAGAGCTTACTAAGCTGTCAGTTATATCAGATACTGCCAATAACTTCTTGTACTAGCAGTATTTTCTGAGCAATTTCCCATAGAAATGTGAATGAGAAGAGTTTTTGCATGGTGATAGCGTTTGGTGAAGAAAAAGGTAGTGATTTGATAGTTCAGATTGGGACTGTCACTTCCTTCATCAAGCAAATGTGAGAAGACAGTGGCAGTAGTTGTCAGAGACATGGACAAAGGGGGGCAGGTCTGGTATTTCTGGTGGTGTTTGGAGAATGGAAAACAATGCCAGGTAAGAGAAAAAACACTGTCAAAACTGGTAATGTCACTTTGAAGTTGATGACAAAAACCTTGAATTTGATGTGGAAAGATAAGATGGGGCAACAGAGTAAAAAGATGACCTTGTTTGCTCTGGGCATCATACAGGAACTTCCTGGCCCTGGCCTTGCTGAAGCATAAGGTGATATAAACAGGTGCAATTTCAGCATCAAGGGACTTTGAACAAAATTTCTCTCCTCTTCTGCGCATTTTTATTTTTTTATGGCTGTTACATGTAAACCCCAGCAATATATGCTCCATTGCACATAGTTTGGGCAGATGCAATGCTGGTTTAAGAAAGCTTACGTGAGTCTAGATGTCTACTTGCTTTAAGTGGTCTGATCCTTGTACAACCTTTTAAATTAACCCAGTGTTCAATAATTCCCCTCTTTAATTTTGATCCACACATTTGCATGATTTGTTGAGCAACTTTATATCGTTTTCTACTGAATACATTTCCACAACTGTCAAGCTGTATAAACTGTTCCTGAATCCAGTGCAACTGCTGTGCAAATGGGAGCAGAATTCAGAGTCTTAGGCAAATATCTGAATCTTAATTTTTATCCTGATCTGATGAAGGTTACTGGGAATCTGATTATAATAATACTGAATTACTGGAATAGTATCTCTGGAAACACATGTTAACAACGCAGGTCCACGGTCACTGTCTTCTATTGTATCCCAGTTTTTTATGCTGAGACTGACAATGCAAGTGTAAGACTACGTGGGTATAGTTTTTATTGTGATTAAACAAACTCTTGCTTGATCTTTTTGACATTCAGCTGTTGCTGAAGATGTTAAAGCAAAAGTAAATGTACTAATCATTGGTAACAAAGCAGCCTAATCCACACTGACCTACAATTTGTTTAGGATCCTTCGGAGCAACAAAGAGATTAAAGTATATAAAAAAAGAAGAGGTAAACAGTGGGTCAGAGATTAGAAGTGAAAAAGGAAAAGGCTGGCTTTCACCAGACCACACACTGATAGTGGACTTTTGGTCACTGATTGTTAGAAAATGTTTCATGTTTCACTTTCCCCCAGAACCTTAGAAACAGAAGGTTTGATTGGCACTTGTCATGACTGATAGAGAGACGAAGATGCTTTGGTAAAAGGGAGAGGGAGGCAGCCGTGTCAAAAGCAGAAGTAGTCAAAGGATGATTCCTCCTTTCTGTGGTTTTGTCTCTTTCTAAATTATTCAAATCTGGGTGGCATCTTAGGATAACTGGCATTTTGACACAGCTTAAAGGATTGTCTCACTAACTCTATTGAACTAAGGCTGCCATCCTTTTTAAGAAAAATTATAAAGAGGCAGATCTTCTATAATCTGATATGTATACAAACCAAAGGCAGCTTGATGCAGACGTCTTAAATATTTTGGAGGGGGGGCAGTAATTTTATCCATTTTGTGACTGATTGTCTTCTGCATCCATCTGCAAGAATGCTACTTATTGGTTTAAAAAAGCCTTTATTTGATTTCCTTTAGAATACCCATAGTTGTTTGCAATGCATCTGGTGGTTACAAATCCAAGTCAGGCCAGCTGGATCAGAATCAACAAACACAAGGAATTTTCTCAGTCTAAAGAAGGTACCTCACCAACAGGGAATCTCCTCTATTGATGGTCATCCTGATTATGGATTTTTCTTTTAGGGGCAATTTTCTTTCTTTCTTTTCAGAAAGGGACCGTGTCCCCTCTTAGTGCTTTGTCTGAACCATGCTGGCTGGTGTAAATGGGCTCCCCAGGGTTAGGAGCTCCTCTGTCATTCTAAGCTGCCATTTTATGCTTTGGTGTCCTCTTCACTTATCCATAACCAAAGCCAAATCCTGCTCACTTTATTCACGGGAATCGCCCACTGAAATAAATAATTGCATAAATTTTGGATTAGAAGGATTAGATGTCCAGTGCCAGTCTGTGCTTAACTTCTTAAAATCATTCAGCAAAGCCCATGATTGCCACACAGTTACAACCATTGCGATTGGCTGTAGTTAGCAGGAAAAATATCATCTTGGTCTCTGTATTGATGTATTTGCTTTGAGCTTCTAGCAAGCCAATCATCAGCCTTTATTGTCTGGCTCAGTTTTTTAATTCCTAGTGAAGAAAATCTTCAGTTATCTGAAAGGGACAGCTACACTGGGCTCACTTCTTACATGTAGAGTGAACAGGGGGTTTCAAAGGTCCTTCATCTCTACCCAACAATAGTCACCAAGCTAAAGACTTCCTAATGGACATATCAAAGTTTTAAATAAAACTAACTGGATAAACACAACTTTTAATGATATAGGGCTGAACTCCAGACAGATTTCTCTGATGGGTTTTTTTCTAGTAGCCAGTTTATCTTCTAAGATGAATCTTCTAGAATTTTATGAACAGGGCATGCACATTCATTAGTCCAATAACACAGACCAAGATAATTGTATAAAATTTCTGGGGAGAGAGCTGAAATGAGAGTACTCACAATACTGGGAATGTGAGGCAGGAACCTTTTTTCCTTGACAAGAGAAGTACGAACACTCAGGGCTTTGAACTACTAACATCTTGATTTTCTTAACTGTTAATCAGGGAAAGGCCAAAAGAGATGCACTCCTAGTCTCTCATATTTTGTTTCTTTTCCTCCCAGTTTGAAATAGGGGACATTTATGTATGATTTATCTTTAGTCATCTAGAGGCATAAGAACCAGTTGAAAATTAACATGAAGAGATAGTTTTTGCATTTCAGGTAAAATTTCTGAACTCTGCAGAAGGCCTACAGGAGACTCTTTGTGTGGACTTCGATAGGCCTCCCAGCCTGGATTACAGAAACCCCCAAGATGTGGGACAGTGATAGGAAGAAGAATAATAAAAAGAAGCACAAGTCTTTAGCTGTCCCGTGTAGGGCCAGGAGTTGGACTCGATGATCCTGATGGGTCTCTTCCAACTTAAAATATTCTATGATTCTATGATTCATGTCAATTCATAACTCAAGAAGGTTCCCTTCTTATCTTGTCATCCCCCTTGCCAAGGTACTGAAAATATGACCATCTCCAGCTTCCAAGATGGTGAGTTTTTATGTTTAAGCTTGTACTTGATTGCAGAGATCAAATGAGAAGTTGCACCATAAGAGTCAATATCCAGCCTGCACCAGTTTCTGTTAGGTTGCCATACTTCATGCATGATCATGAGTATCAAATAACTCTTAATCATCACAAACACACTTCTGAAGATTACGCCCTCTGTAAAGTGATATCTTTCACGATAGGAGAAGAGAGACGGGTGGTCTATTTTCAAAATTAAATAATACACTCAAAACCTGAGAAAGTCTTCCTTCAAGGGTTGAACTTTTCCAACTCAGTTAATTCTATGATTCCTTTCACAAAATTGAACTTACTTGTGTCTATTAAATAATTAGATGTCGTGTCCAATTGCCCAGAAGAAATTCAGATTCTGCACCAGTGACGTGCATGAGAGTTCTGATTTTTTTGCATATGCAGTTTAAGCTACTCTGCTGTATAATCCTGACCCAAGGAGTTTTCAAATACACTGTTTCATCTAGTTAGAACTGAAAACATTCTTGTTGATGTCAACATGTGATTGGCAAATATGACTTACATCCTGCAATGTGTAATTGTTCACAGATTCTGGAATTAGGTCCCATGTTTAAATTGAATAGCAACAAATAAAGCAAAATGCTGAATGACCAGAATATCCTGAACTGGAATTATTTGTCCACATTGCTGAAATCAGTGGCCTTAAAGCGCCGACTGTATGATCTGTATTTCCCCCAAAGTGTGAAATTAGATTCCTTTTGTGGATCCATCACGGTAGTATTGAGCCATTAGATACATCATCCTACACTTGTCAGCCAGCCTTCCCTGTTCATAGGGACTGTAAAGCATATTAAGCAGACAATAATAGTACCCTTCAGAATGATTGGGTTGTCACGTTTTTCAGTCAAATAACGTACTTTGCTCCTGTATCCCACAAGCATCAGAGGGCTTCTTTGAAACCCAGGTCCTCTGTGCTCCACATGTACAAGGTGGTACCAGGGATGTTTCTTTCTCTTCTTCCATCAAGTTTTCTTCTCCAGCTCCTTCCAGTGTGGTACCTAAGAAAGTCAGCACAGATACCAGGCCTTCAGACAGCCATGCTTCCTTCTGCAGTGCCAGTTCCTGGAAAGAGGCAGAAATGTGCTGGCAAGCTGCAGAGTCACAAGCTGAGTGAAAAGAGAGTTGTTCAAACAACATCTAATGGACTTAATCCCCACTTCCTGCCCTTTCAGGATAACAACCAAATTTCAAAGGCAGTGCAAACTAATATACAATTCCTAGGAACAGTTTGACAAAGTTAAAACATCCATCAGACTGAAACTGGTGGCAAATAAAAGTCTCTCGAGAGGCTAGAAAGGTGAAAGACAAATTTCTTTTGTGAGTGTTTCAATCTACCCAGTGACCTGCAGCCTGGCCATTGCCAGGCATGAAAAACACAGCGTGCCCAGAGGTGTCCCTGCCCTCCTGGCCTTGGCAGCCCCATTTCCTTGCTATGTATGCCCAGGCTCGGGTGGCTCTGGCGTTGTTTTGGTGCCTTGCAGGGAAAGTTGCACCTAAGTCCTGTAGATGTTTAACTTAAGTGTGAACAAACACACATCTGACCGTGTTTTCCTGTTTAAAGTCAATAGGTATTTCAGTGGTCAATCTCAGGTTTATTATTCTTATGTTTACCTTTTCTGTAGCTGCTCTCTTTATTTGGTTGTAACTGTACATGAAAAAACCCCACAACCCAAACCCCACTGCAATACATTCCCTATTGCTTTTCTGGAAAATCCCTCCCAAGGCAATGGGTGGATGACAAAGTATCACTGACTTCAGGCCTCCTCATGCTGTGCCAGAAGTGCCATGGCTGTGATGCAAAGTCACGATCTGTTTTAAATGTGTCAGTTTTGTATTTGCCAGTTTTACATCATGCAGTGTGATTATCATCTGAGACACCTTTTTTTTTCCCCTGTATCAGGTCTGTTTTAAACTCTTTCTGGTGTCCTAATCAAGCATGGGGACAGTGATGTCATATCACTCCATGCTGTACCTTTCAGGCTACCTTGACAGAAATACAACCACATGTACATGCCTGGTTTGGATCCTATTTGTAGACCTGCAGACCTACTACACCATATTCTGCTGTTAGTGACCGTAACAGTGTCATGTAAATCTTTTGAGGTGCCAGCATGAATTTGAGCTTTTCCACTACCACAGGGGTATGTGTGGGTGCAAATGAGCCATGGTGTTTCTTGCCCCATTTTCAGCCATGCACATTGTGCCAGGGCTCCTCTTCTGGGCTGGGGCTTTCTCCTCCTGAATCGCTGCTGACAGCTCCTAACAACGCAAGTGGTGGCCCTGCAGCCACTTTTCCCATCCACTCTTGCTGTCGGCAAGATTCACACTGAAATTGCCAACAAAGCAAATTATATGCTATTGTACAATCATGCTATAATCATTTCTGTACAAAATGTGCCTTTAATAAGTGCATTGCAAGAAGTTCCCTTCTCTTTTGTGTTTGGCATAATGAACCTTCAGACAGCAGTTTAAAGAAAGGATAGCAGTCACTGAGCTCCTATTTCTGTGTTTATTTATCCAGCAATTTACGTTAAGCAACAAGTATAATTAGCTTTTCTGGATAAACGCTAAGCAAAGTGGGAGTGTTTTAAAAACAATAATAGGGCACCCTGCAGTGGTTATATTTTTTTAATACTTTATTCAGAAAAAATATTCCCGGATGCCACAGATCCTCCTGTTTGCCATTGCTTAATAGCTGGTGTTCCAAGATCCTTTCTGAGCCTTGTCTGCAGGCAAGTGGCTGCCCTCAGGAGTCATTAAGAAGCCTTATCTAGCACAGCATTTAAGGGCGTGCTGCTAGACAGTCTGGATGAATTAGCACTTTCTAACAGTGTAATCAAAGCAAAGCAACTGGGCCTTGACTCAGTCACACGAGGAGGATGATTAACAAGGTAGAGCCCACAGCAGAGGCGCAAATACCGAGGGAGGGCTTGATGCCGGTGTTTTCAGGTGTGTGTGGATAGCTGGTGCTCCTGGACCTCTGTGCCTGACCCTGTGGAATAAACTTCAGGTGTGGAGCTGGTGTCTGGGATCCTGGCATGCACTGATCAGAGGTTTTTGTCCCTGCTCAGGTTGTTATAGATCATTTTTATAATGCCAAATCCAGAACAGTCTCCCGATGACTCCTCTGTGCCATTCTGAGCTTCTAGATGAGAGCAAAAATAAATCAATCCTCTCATCCCTGGCACATGTCCCTCCTCCTGGTGGAGCCCAGTCCTAGAAAACAGTAGCTCCTCTGTGATCTTCTGAGCAATTTGAAGATGCACAGAAGCATGCATCCCTTGGGACCTTGTGTAGTCTCTGCACTGTTGCCTCTGCCCAGGGACATACAGAGGGAGGTCAGCAAAGTGGAGACCTCATTTGTGGTCTTTGTGGGCTGTCTCTTCAGTCAGCAGAGACACATGATTTGTGCTACCCATCTGGAAAAGCCTGTTTCTCTGCACTGGCCACAGAGGGAACCTGATGTGTCCTAATTTAGGCTGGCTGCTAACGCTAGTTAGTAAGAAGTGTCTTCCTCCTTTGGTGGGCTGCAGAGAACTGTTACCTAGTCTTCTGGGCTGGCACCCCAGGATCTGTTAGCTACTGCTTTGCTCTGGCAGTGATGCTGGTTGGAGCTATGTGCCCTCTCTGATAAGAGTGACAACATGAACTCCTAAGTTTTGGAGGCTTGTAAGGAGATGCTGGCAGTTCCTTTCACCAGAAGAATAGCAAGGGGAAGTAAGAGGGAGAAACTATGTTTATGCATCAGGCCTTTCCTCTTTCACACCTCTATAGTGAACAGTTGGATATTGCTTATTTTTGGAACAAACAAAATTCAGTAAACACCATCTGCTTCTGACAAAATGAGCAACACTCGCTAAAACAGAAACAACAATATGTGTTAAAATACCTCTGAAAGAACAACAGGCCCCATAAAAATATAACAAAGGCTGAGGTTTTGTTCAGTGCCAAAAGTGTTGATAGAAAGAAATGTTTGTGTTAAGTCTAAAATAGATCTGTACCTAACAGGATCCTAAAATAAATCAGAAAAGTTACTTTCATTTATTTTCTGCATGAAGTCCAAGTCAGAAATTTAGCAACTGCTTATAAATCTGTTTCCATCATGAGGCATCTGGGACATCATACAGAAGTTGCAACAACAGTTGAAATGCATCTTCACCTCTGTGGAGTCATGAACCTGTTTTACCCTTACACAGAACTGAAAGCCATTCAACATGATGGGCAGATTCCAAGTTGTCATCTCAGATATTGTCCCTTGTTCAGCTTTGTGTTCCTGGAAATTGTGAAAGTCAGTGAATGCCCTGTCCTAATCCTTGTCCTAGTGAAAAAAGTCCCTTAGTGAAGACCTTTGGAGCAACTCTGTAATTTCCTGCTGGGAAGGTGCATTGATACACCTTTGCTTCTCAAAGCCTATCTGATACAATCACTCAGTGTCGCAAGGGACAACCATGCAGTTATGAGCATTGCTCTGCTGCCCACGGCATGGCATGGCTTTTCTCTGGTCCCCTCTAAAGTGAACTGTGAAGAGAGAATTGAACAGTTTTTCTGTGATATTGACATCAATATCACATTAGGGTAGGTGGACACGGCTCACTTCTGAGGGCAGCTTCTGTAAGCATGTCATCACCTGAACTATCATCCACATAAAAGACCCTTAATGTGTCTCAGACTACTCCAGACTTCTATACCTGTTGGACCAGCCAGGTAGCAAGGTGCTCATGCAGGTTCTGATTCTGGAAGACCTTGACAAATTTCTAATGCCATCTATAGATATTGTACACCATCCATGTGGGGAAAAGGTCATGGGCCTGCTTTTGGGAATAGGAGGCAACGCAGGCCATACAAATCTTGGCAAAGGGACTAACCAAAGCAGGATCGTGTTCATGGAAAACTACACAACCTGTGGAGCAATGTGGATGGATGTGACCTGGCCATGGTGTAAATGTTTTAGCCAACTTGGGCAGCTCCAGACGGAAGCAGTGCTTGCTGAGTAGGTGTGCTGAATAATTGCAGTAAGGGAGAGACATCATCCTTGTAGCCCTGCCTTCCATAGTTTGTGTACTGAGAGGACACTTAGGGATAGTGCTTGAGTCTGTTCAGTGTACATGGTCAGGAAACCCAGACCTGGAGAGCATCTCCAGGGACTCTGTTTCCAGCCAGAACTAGTGTAACAAATCTAGTCCTCATTCATGTTTTCTGATTTATTAATCTGAAATTGCATTAGAGCTGTTGGCCGTAGTACTGAGCTGGAATTTCATGTTCAGTGGACTATTCATTATGACCCTCAGATCTTTCTATCTTTTCTATCCTCATCTGGTCCCTTCAAAGCTCATACCACTTTCCTGTTTCCAGCTAGCTAAATGATCCCAATTACTCTGAATCAGCAGCAAAGCTGCTTAATAATATATCATCCTCCTGAGCAACTGGCCCTCTGTGGTCTTCAGTGACAAGTTTTTCTTCTGCATTATGGACAAACTCATCAACTAGGAGTGGGCCAAGATATAGCTCAATAATGTTCTTCATTTGTAATGACATTTTTAGACCTGTCAACCAGTTTTTAATTCACTGAATAAGTAGCACGATAGTTTGGTGTCATTCCAGTGTCTTAATCAAAGTTTCATGTGATACCAAGTGAAATACTCAGTAGAAGTCCTAAGTCTATTGCCTATGTCAACCAAACCAGTAATCTTATCTAGAAAACAAATCAAGTTAGTTTGACAAGATCTATTTTCATAAACCCATGTTGACTGGCATTAATTATATTTCCCTCCTTCCATTCTTTATTAATCAAATCCCTTATCAGCTGCTGCACTGTTTTGCCTGGGTTTGATGTCAAGCTGACAGGTCTATAATTACCTGGGTCATGCCATTTACCCTTTTTAAACAGTGGCACAATATTAGCTTTCTTCCAGGCTCTGGCACTTCCTCAGTGTTTGAGAAATGAGGGCCCAAAGAACTCCTTCAATTTCTGTTAAAACTCTTGGAAATAATTTTCCAGGTTGGCTGATATCTAACTTTTGTGTTTGCTTTTTAATACCCCTAAAAGTTGCTATTACAAGGGAAGACATGTCATGATCATTGTATGATTTCATTTACATCACTAAGCTCAGTATAGCGATTTGGTGTTTTTTTTTTTAATTGTACCAAAGGGCTATATA
Organism: Chiroxiphia lanceolata; assembly: GCF_009829145.1. Lineage (NCBI taxonomy): Eukaryota > Metazoa > Chordata > Aves > Passeriformes > Pipridae > Chiroxiphia > Chiroxiphia lanceolata. The sequence goes on from NC_045641.1 coordinate 56,116,510, forward strand.
TTGAACATATCTGCTTTTTCTTTATTGCTATTATTGGCATTTATATATCTTCTTCTAATCATCAGTAGGTTAATGCCAATGTTATGATTTCTTTTATTTCTGATATAGTTTAAATCTTCCCTATGTTAATTTACCTCAAAGCACTTTCTAAGCTTCAGGGAAACAGGCTTCCAAAGTTAGAATAGGATAGGATAGGATAGGATAGGGTAGAATAGGATAGGGTAGAATAGAATAGAATAGAATAGAATAGAATAGAATAGAATAGAATAGAATAGAATAGAATAGAATAGAATAGAATAGAATAGAATAGAATAGAATAGAATAGAATAGAATAGAATAGAATAGAATGTTTTGGATTGGAAGGGACCTTAAATACCACCTAGTTCCAGCCCCCTTGCTATGGGAAGGGATGCTACTCACTAGACTGGGTTACTGAGAGCCCCATCCACCCTGACCTTGAACACTTCTGGCAATGGGACATCCACAACTTCTCTGGGCAGACTGTTCCAATGCCTCACCACTCTCCAAGCAGAGAAATTCATCCTAACGTCTAATTTAAATATCCCCTCTTTTAGTTTAGTGTCCTATCACTATTTTCCCATGCAAAAAGTCGTTCGTCATTTTTTTTATAAGCTCCCTTGAAATACTGAAAATACTGAAATTACCCACAATTTGACTAAGGAGCTCAGTCTTGTGCAAGTAGCAAATTTCCCAGGGTCCTTCACAGCACAGGTAGATACTGTTGTCATGCCTAATGCAACACTCTGTGATTCACACAGAAGAGTCTGAGCAGTCAGGTCTTTGAAGGCTCAGCCCATGCTGGTTTCATTGTGCATCCTTTTCTGGGGGTGAAACAGTGGTAGTGGTAGGGGCTACCAGCTGACCCAAGGACCAAATTGGCATTTCCATGCAGTCCCTCCAGGATACCAATTAGAAATATATTCATGACCTTCAGAAAAAAAGGGAAGACATGTATATACAATAATGGTGTGGAGGAAACTCTCAAATGTTAAAAACGGGGTAGAAGAATGATTTCCTCAGTGGTGTAGGTGGGAGATACGAGAAAATATGGCATAAATCTCTGCTCACTTTCCTCCTGTTTTGCTGAGGAATATTTTGGTTTTGCTCCATTTAAACATTAAAGATGTCTTTTGGGAAAAGAGAGGAGAAAATGCTTTTTTAGACAGGTTTCTGCTCTAGATTATTGTTTCATGCTACACTGCATAGAAGAAAGCAACCCGTGTTTTTTAAAGGATAAAGCGAGGGGGTGGGCAGGGTGCTGGTATCAGGGAAGGGGAGGCAAGTGCTCAGTATGTAATCAGATAAAGTGAGCTGTTTGGCATTAGTGTGTTAGCTTTGTCCAAGCTCCTAGCATCTTCAAAGGGCCAAAGCACACTCTTCATTTGTCACCCCAGCGCACCTTTTGTGTGAATAATTTCCCATTGGTATTACCCAGAGCTTGGAGTTGATAGCTGGACTAGCCTCTTTGCTTGCACTATTATTTCCAGCAAGCTTCATACATCTGCAGTAAATCCAGGAGGATTTTCAAGTGGGCTAAGGAACTATGAGTGACAGAATGAGCTGATAAGGCCTGAGTCCCACAGAAACAAAAGGCTTCCCATTTTGTCCTGACGAGACAGGCGCTGCCTTGGAATTGATTTGATTTGATCAAGTTTTTGCCAGCTGAGCCCAAAAGTTCATGCAAGTGAAGAATTAAGCCTCCAGGCTCTCTCATGGTTGCTAGTAAACCTTCACATTGGTGCCAAGGATGAGAATATCTGTTGTGAGTTGGGTTGCCTGTTTGTTTTTGTAAAGCAGGGTCACTGAAGCTTTTCCTACTGACGCATTTTTGACGGTAAGAAACTGAAAAATGTCTAACGACCCACGACTCTGTGGACAGAGCATCTTCAAAGAAAGGCATCAAGCTACAATGCTATTGAAGTTTAATACACTCTGAAAGATTAAGACCTGATGAGGTAAAACATAATAACTTTCTGTAAATCCTTATTTTTGAACTTGTGCCTAACCAGGAAAGAATGAGACAGGTCAAGCATGAATCAGAAAGCCTACCTGATATTATAGAGCCAGACATTTTTGAAACTCAGAGGAAAATCTTTAGGAGGGTGTAAAAAAGGTGCAGGCCTACTTCTACTTTGGCAGAAGTGAAGACAAAGTATGAAAGAAAAGCATGACTGGACTTGGCAGCTGGGTTAGTAAAGGAAAACCTCGTGTTAAAAAATTAAACCTTTCCAAAAGAATGGGGTCATGTGAGAAATGCATTTTTTCGTAACAGATGTCATTGTTTAAGCTACACAATACAGTAATGTATAAGTTTTATCAAGGGCTACAGGTGCTGTGAAATGGCTTGTCCTGACCATCTATGGGGCGTGTGGGAGGGGTACAGATAGACCACCTTCAATTTAATCCCACTTTTCTGAGAATCTTCTCTTACCTTTGCAATCTTTATCAAAGTGATTGCAGTTAAATATTTATTGCTCAGGGAGGCGGAGTTTGATGATATACAGCTGAATTTTTCCCCTTGACCTATTACATGGCAGAGCTTTGGGAGTGGCAGACAGACTGTCCCTTGCTGTTACAACGATGTTCACACCCTTATTTGCAAAGACTAGGTAACATTTTTGTAACCTAGGCAGAGGTATCCAAAATAGAAGGAATTCTGTGTTTATATGTACATGTGAGAGAGAGAAGAAAGGGGGAGAAGCATGGAGGAACTTTCAGATCAGAGTCTCAACCTTAAATTTATAAGGTATATTTCTTTTTAAAGGGGAATAAAGTGAATTATTTACAATGCCTCATGGATTCCACACCTGGGAGTTACAGGACTGTCTGTTGGGGATGCCTGTAAAATGAGGTGCCCTTTGGACCCCCTTACCCTAGAAGAAAGGTCTCCTGTTTCACATGAAAGTGTTGCTGTGTACCTCAGTTTGATTTTACTTGTGTAGCACAGGAGTACAAACTTTACAGACTCCTGAACCTATGCTATGCCTTTATCTGTCAGTGGTGGCATGTTAAATCTAACTCTACCCACAGTTCATGGCAAACAATGAAAGCCCGTAAAAGTATGAGAAAGCCCCATGTAGAAATCATTTTTGGTTGAATGTATTGTCATATTTTTCTTGCAACAGGGTACATAAAAAGAATTTATTTTGGTTAAAAATGCTAACATGAAATTTTTAAGTTAGTCAAATGTAGATAAGAAAAGAATCCCTTTGTATTTACAAAATATTGATGGGCTTTCTTTAAAAAAGGCTGATTTTTAGAAAGAGATGTGTATGCCTGTGCATATACTTTTGACACTCAATTTGTATCTTTATAAAATATATTCTGCCCTCTGGTTTCATATGAAATGTTTGGTTCTGAAAAGCAAGCGTGTTAACTGCATGGGCAAATGCAGTGAATTGCATAGTGATAATTCAGAATTATTGCTAGGAACCTGAAGGTTTGTGTTGCCAGCCCTGATGTTTTAATGGTCAAGTCCCAACATAAGTTATTTTCTACTCCAGCAAAGCTCCTTCAGCTTCTTGTAAGTGGTATACCAGTTTTAGAATTTAATTGAGCCCCTGGTTATTCTTTCCCTAGTAGTTTCCTTTCTATCTGTCTCATAAACATCTATGATTGCCCAGTCAACAGCATTACTTAATTGGCTGAAGATCCTAATCCAGCTTTCCTGAAAGGAAAAGCATCCTAGACACAGTTGCCAATTATTCCATTATCTCTATTGACAGCCTGGTGTAGTTTGATGTCCTTCAAAGCTCTGACACAGATATCCCATGGGAGACCATTGTCTCCAGTTAAAGCACAGTGTTGAAGAGCAGTGATTTTCTGTGCCTGCTACCACTGTGTTCCCTGGTTCTGGAGATGTTACTTAATATCTTGATTTCCCTATCTGTAAAATGGGAATAATGTGTTATTCAGGTAAGGTTAAGAGGGTTAATCTTTTGATGTTCATAAAATGTTACAAGAGCTTCTTTATAGTTTTAAGAACAGACTACAAATGTAATAAAAAACTAAGTGGAAATTATGGAGCTGGATAGCAGTACAGGTTGCTAGCGACTTCATGTTACAGCTGCCTCAGTTTTTCTCTTGTTTTGAAATGCCAAAGCTAAAATTTCCAGTATAGTTGACTTCTACCCTCCTTTTTGCATCATGATGTGTGGCCTCTCAGAAAGCAGTGCTGTAGTATTTTCCATAATTTTGTAGCCCTTAAGTTCCTGACTTTTCAATTTTAATATTCTTTTAATACAAGGAGCTTACAGAGAGTATGAGAGTTTTAGTTTATGAAAGCAAAGTAAGCCACCTTCCCCTCCTCAGGAATGGGGTGTGCTGCCAAAGCTGACGTGACTCATGAACTCTGCATGGCCACAAGATCCCCAAGCAAGTGAACCCTAAGCCTGGATGCTCCCTTGAGCGTGTTTGGAATCCTCTTGTATTTCCCTGGCCTTTTCATTCACTATCCTTGTTCATACCTACTTACTGGGCCCTCTTCTCTGCAAACTTATGCCTGTTTTCATGAGACATCCCCCATGTGTTCTATGAAACACACAGGAGGAGTTCAGAAAGCAGATTATACAGGCATGACTTTGTGTATGGAGTAAATGCTACAGGTGGTGCCCAGCTTGTGAACAAAGAAGCAAAGACTAATTTTCCTGTTCTTTGCAGCTGTAATATATCTTGTTTTTCTCTTAAGTGCCTTTTTGAGGTAGGACCTTAGAAATACTGGACTAAAATTGTTCTAGTGCTAGTTACCTTTTATTCTTTTAAGGTTGCATTTTTAGTTCAAAATATTTTGTTAGAATTATTTCTGATTTCAATAAAAACAGCCTTTTAAGTCCTCAACAGTAGGAAGAAGTACATTATTCTGCCTGTACCTAAGGAGCTAATAGCCTTGCAACTGTTTCTGCAAAGCTAGAATACTTACACGCTTTGGAGTCAAGACTTGCGATTGTCTTGTGCAGGGCCAGGAGCTGGACTCGATGATCCTTGTGGGTCCCCTTTCACCTCAGGATATTCTATGATTCTGTGATTTTATGACTTGACATTTGGCACAGGGTGACTAACTAGTCCGGCCTGAGGGATGCACCCTCTCTCCGTCCCATAAATCCGCCCTGTTCATGACACTGTTTCAGTACCTACCTGCTCAGTACAGATTTATTTAGAGTTCTGCAGCTGGTTTTTCTTAGGCTTTCCTCAGCTCTGTGCAAACTGAATAGTTATGGAGTGAGGACCTGAGCATGATTTTGGATGCAGTCACTTCTGTCACCAGCTCTGGGTTCTCCAGTAAAGACAGGGAGAGGAGACAGAGCCTAGTGGGAGGGCAGAAAAGTGTGCCTGGCTGTAAAGTGCTGAGGAACAGCTGAGAACTCACATCTGGGTCTGCCCAAGCCCGAAGACCTCTAGCAGCCTTTTAGGGGTATATATTATGAGAGGTACAATGCACATGGGGCCCAGTTTCCCCTGACCTCAGTCTCTGTGACTCCTACTGGGGGCACTGCAAGCAAGCTTATATTGAAAGCTGGGGAGCTGTTTTTAAACGGTTCTTTACAGCAGAGAATAATTAATTAAACAGGTGGTTCCATGAGCGGTGCTACTAATGATGGCTGCTTTCCAGGGTTTCTTTCTCGTGTGGATTTCCAGGCTGTAACAAAGGTTGAGCTCATGCTGAGGTCTTTCCCTCAATGAGGGAATTAATAGGACCTCCCTCCCTCCCTCTACTCTGCTGCCTATTTTCATGAAACTTGTAGGTACTTAATTCCTGTCAACCCTCTACGCCTCTGTCGCACTTGGTCAAAATTGATCGACGATTTTGAAACTTCCTGGGGATGGAGGGAAATAAACAAAGAGAAACAGATGCATGAGGAACATGGTTGGAGAAAATCCACTTCCTTAAGTCAAAATTATTGCTGAAGATGGGAATGGCAAACTGATCTTTGTTTGCCCCTTTGGCCATACTGGAGGAAAGTAGTAAATAGCAGGAGATCAGTAGTGCTGGTGAGGTTGTCTATACAGTTTTGATGTCCGTGTGTTTGAGAAGATGTCCAATCTTTCAGGAGGTACAAGAATCACCAAAAAAATCCTTTAAGGAATGGTAAAAATTTCCAACAGAAAAACTGAAAGAGCTTCATTTAATTTCTTCTGAGCGTGAGCTTTACTGTAGCACATAAGTAATTTTACAGGGAAGATATACTGGAAATTAAAGATTTCCTTAACCTTGCAAAAACTGCTTTTGTTGAGACTTAACACAAGTTCAAGTGTCATGTAAGCCAAACATTGGTCTTAGAAATAATATACAATATGTCCATATGGGATTCTCCATATCCTGACAGCTTCAGATCAACACAGGAAAATTGTCTTCTGGAAAATTGTCTTCTGGAAAATTGTCTTCTGGAAAATTGTGCTTTGGCTAGGTTAAAATAATTGGGTGGATTACACAGTGATGATGTTTGACATCCTTTGGCCTTTGTTGTGCAGCAAAACAGAGTAGCTGACCAAAAAGCCTAAATCCAACCCTAGAAGTTGATTAAATAAACACTAAAGTTTCTTTTCTGATCCTCTGTTTCTGGGAGAGAGATGACCCTCCATCTCCCCCTTCCCAAAATCATTACAGGGCTATAAGGTTAACCACTCAATCGCAAGTGAAGTTGCAATGATATAAAATACTTGGTGGGAAGAAACTTCAAGATTTTATGAAGAGAAAAATGACAGATTTTCTTTTATGGTTTGACATTTTCCAGAATCACCAGATGGCGCCAATGCAGACTGTCCTGGAAGTGATGCTTCACCGTGGGTTGGAACATCTACATCTCCCAAGCCCACGTTAGTGTGCAAACAAAAGAAGGCAACTTCTGAAAATTTTTGTGGTAAAAGTAGATATTAGGTTCTGGGGAAGTGCTCAGTACTAAGCATGGTGCAAATCTTTTCCAGAACCTATGCCACTTGACTTAAATCTTTCTTAGATGCTGACAGTAAGATAGAATTGTGCAAAACCAATTTTTCCAGAAACTAGTTTTCTCATTCCTTTCAGTATTATAGTTCAGTTTGGAATTCGGAAGCACATCATGTGATAACAACAATCTTGGAGCATCTGTCAATCTGTGCTTGAAATAGAAACCTCTGTTGCTGTTTTGACATGGAAAGCCAAGATATTTTTGTTGTTTTTATCACACAGATTTGGTTCATCTGGAGTATATAGGATAAGCAACAATGGCATTTAGGCATCTTTATTTGTCCCTTTGTACTGTTTTGGACACAGCTATAAACAAACAATGAGCATTCCCTCCCAATAGGAGTCTTTCTTGCACATGGCCCAAAACACAACCTGAAGACAAATGTACTCTTTTAAAAAGAAACAGGAGATTTATGTTGCAAGCTTGTTTAGATACCAGTCAGAATACCACATTGCCACAACACTGTGAATCACTCCTTTTTTCTTTACAGTAAAAATAATGTTACTGATAGTGATGATGATGATAATTCAGATATTTTTTCTGACACCCTTTTTCAAATTGTTACCTGTGTTTTTCAGTTCTCACTCTAAATGAACAGGAAATTAGAAGAGCTGAGTCCCAACACTTTTCCCCCATCAGGTCCTGAATTTGCTGTCAGTTTCCCTTGACGTGAAAATAGGGTTTCTTTCCTATGAATGTGATGATGATGTGGTAGAAATAGCAGTCTAGGGACACAGAGAAAGACATTAGAAAGGAAGTAAGATGCAGTAGGAGTTTGAGTGCAGAAGTAACAGAGTTGGTACAATCTGCAGAACTCATGAACTCGGTCTGTGTTTGTGTCATGACCTGACTTTTCCCTTCAATTTTCTTATCCATTCCCAGCAGATTTTCATGTGGTGTGAGGAAGCAAGGCCTGCTTCATACAGCCCAATAACTCAAGGCCTTTTCCTTCTTGGATGATAGATACAGAAACAAGCAAAAAAAAATAATTGAGGAGAGGGAATCCCATATGGTATTTTTTAATGGTTGTCTCCTACTTGATTGCAATCAAAAGACAGAAATAGGAAAAGGTGTGTGATTTCTTTGATGTAGTTACTCGATACTGAAAGAGAAAAGTTTCTATTGGTACCTGTCTCTTCTGATTAGAACAAACCAAAGGAATTTCATTTCTATTGGTATCTTTGGGAGTATCTATGAAGGATGCTGCTCCACAGAACTCGAATTTGAAGAGGTTCTTTTCTTTAACATTTAAAACAAACAACAACAAGCGTTCGCCACGCTCCCAGACTACTGCCTGACCAGGATGGAGCTCTTATGCTTTATACATGTTAAACATCTCCTATTCAGAGCTAACTTTGACTTTGTGCCCTGGACCAGGTGAAAGGACTTTTTCAAATAAGAAAGAGTAAGGAAAAAAAGAAAACTGATAACAAAACCCACCAAAACACAAGAAACAAACCATAAATTGGAATTTCTGCAAGAGGAGTCTTCTGTGGCCAGTGTGATTGTGCATTTAAAAAAATAGTTTTCTTTATGGCAATTTATAAAAATGCTTAAGGAAAAGTGTGGAAAAGAGTTCTTTTATGGACTATTTTATCCTTTTTTTTGTCTGCTCTTGCAGTCGACTTTTTGGCAAAATACTGCATCTTCAGCCAGGAGAAGTTGGCGAAGCACAAAAGGGCTTTTGAAGCAGTAAGTGTAAATTCAGACTTCTTTTCTTTTCTTTCTTCCTTTTTTTTCCCCTCTCCCTCTCCTCCTGTGTCTGTAGACAGTTAAGCAGAAATAATAAGCACCATTGCTTGCAGTACACGTCCCATGAATTACGCTGACATCAAATGTAACTTTAGAATGGAGGCACGCTTTATTCTTTTCGACGAACTGTTCCCCTATCCATTCTTTATTTACATGTCGTGAGCCTAAGCGCTGCACAGCCAGTCAGAACACACACACAAGAGGGGGGAGAAAAAAGGAGGCCATTAAACAAATTAAAAGGGATGGGGATGACTAATACAGTACTCTTGGAATCTGCAATTTGATTAGTCTGAGTTTAATACACAAAAGCAGCGCCGAAGCAGGAGGGGAGTCGAAGTGCTCTTTAATAACCTTCTACAATTAAATTATGGTGATGAATTTAACTATTCTGTGCTTCTAAAGGGGTCTTATTATCTGATTGACTCTGAAAGAAAGTCAGTATTTAACCAGGGTTCTTGAGTCCAGCTATTGGAAGTCATACAGTAGTTTTATGCATTAACAGCTATTTTTTTTGTTGTTGCATGCCTCTTCCCATTTGAATTCATCTGTGATTTGAGAAAGATGGCTCTTAGGGTTATTCTTATTGCTTTTGATGGGAGTGTGTGCTGGCCCTTTTACTGTACTGCCCAGAGAGTTACCATGAAAATTGCATGGTAGGGTTTGTCTCCCTTTCTGTATTTTTGCTTGCAATTTGTAGTTTTCATTTACAGTTTTACACTACTTCCCTCTGCTGGTCCTCTCCATTGTCTAACAATGCATCATTCAAATGTAGACACTTTGTAAAGCATGCTGGGATCTCTGAAAAAGACTTTTGCTATTAAATGGCACTAATATCCATCCACAGTTTATCTTGACTTCTGGTTTTCTCTCTGTCCTTCCTCTTACATACTTTTTCATATGCTGATTGTAGAGTACTATGCTGCATGTACAAAATGGCAGAGAGGGGAATTGAATGCATTCCTTAAAATAGTACATTCCTTTTCTTTTTTACTAGTAAGTATATCTCTTTCAGCTCTTTGATCTTTGACAGAGAGAGAGAAAAAAAAGGACAGGGACTTCATAATTAACCTGATGGCAAAATCAGAGAGATGATTTTATTCATAGAGGGATATGACGGAGGCAGAATCCAAATGTTCCAGCTTTTACTTTTAATGGCCGAAATGCCAGAGCTCCTTTGCAAATTTTGATCTGAATATTTGGAGAGGATCTAGGCTGAGGGGATGAAAAGAGAGAATTATGCAGAGTACTGACTATTCAGCTAGGGCCTTATTCTGATACCTATTTTCATGCTAAGTTGTATCTTTCTCTGCCAGTAGTTTCACTGAAAAAAAAAAAAAAAAGATACTATTTCTGGTGCTAAAATACTGTGCTGTTTGAATGAGGGTGCTATATCCAGCCCTCGTTTTGTTCATGTCCTCAGTGCCCGAGCAGGAGGCTCGGTGCCTCTGCACTGTGCCAGCTGATGGCTCCAGAGCCGGTCCTCATGCAGGGCTGAGGGGCAGCACTGGCCCCGCTGCCCCCCACAAGACCCGTGTGTGGGGCTGGGTTTGGAGGTCTTCATTCAGCTTTTGCGCAGCTGGCTGGCTCTGCTGAATGAGGCTGCGGTGTGATTTAGACCTCTGCTGCTGTGCAGAGGAGGGAAGGGGCTCCCACCTTCTCGCTCTGTGTTTCCCAGAGTGTCCCCTGCTCCCTGGAAGGTGAGAAACAGTGGGTTCAAGGGGCTGCTTGCCCTTGTTTTGTGGCATTTTGTGGTGCTGTTGTTACACAAAAATATGTGAGAACAAAGTATAGTGGTACAGACCTATGGGATAGCTTCCCATAAGTAGCAAAGGAGCAGCTAATCCAGCTGAGGAGTGCACAGCTTAAAATCAGCAATGAGTGAAAAGTACAGGCTACTTCTCTGGCAACCCAATGTTGGGTGCCCTAAATATCTCGGAGAGGGTTGAAAATTGTTCTAATTTATGTTAGCTGCCCCCAGGAAGTGCAAAAGCATCGGAAGATGATCACTACAGCAAACAGGAGACAAGGTCGTATCCCTTTTTTTCCTGACAGACCTGTCTGCATAGCTGGTAGGATGATTCCCTCCATCCCCTATACCAAGGGAGTTTGTTTACCCTGAGGGCTCCCCTGGCCTGTGCTGGACACTGGGGGTCTCAGCATGGTCAGCCTGTGTACTTGGGTGCCCCCTCCTTGCTGCTGTTCTCAGCTCTTGAGCTGCTTAACTGTCTTAGGACAAGTTTCTGGATACTCCAGCTCTGCTAATCAGGATGGAGCTGTGGACAGTTTGCATGCATTCAAAGGCTCTGCTCTGTATTTTTTGAGCATTTTTTTTTACTCACAATGGTCTGTCTTTGCCTCTGCGAAGGGTCAGTTAAGACCAAATAGTTTAGACCAAAGGCACTGGAGCAAAATTGTATTAGTGTTTTGATATTGCAGTTTATTGCTTTGTCTTAACAGTAAAATCCTTCTTCTTGCTTATTAAATCATGGCAGAAACTTCCTCGTGAGCCAATGATGACAGGCAAACATGATGTCAGTTTTTAACGAGATGCCAGCCAGAGGTTTAAGGTTTCTGATTTTTATCAGAAGCTTTTATATTCTTTGACTAGTAAAAAAATACGTTGTGATTAGCATCCGTGGCTCATGCGTGGTGAAAAGGGCAGTGCACTGCATGAAACCTAGGGATGCTGGGCTGAGCAGCAGTTCCTTTTAAGAAGATTGTGCTCCCAAATTAACTTGTTCTGATGCTAAGCATAGCAGAAACAGTGCTGCTGCTAAGCAGAACAATTGTTTTTCCTTTGTAGTCTGCCTGCTGGTTTGTTCAGGCCTGCTTTGTGCTCAGCCTTGGCTGGGTCTGGGACAGTGGTTCAGTAACTGTGAAGCTCTGTGCTTAGATCCTAGCCAAATCAGTGACACACAAAATCAGGGCAGGCAGTGAATCCCCAATGTGCCAGGTTTAGGAAATCAGCCCTCCACATAAATGAGCCAATATCCTGTTTTTATTTTGCTGTTTTCTGCACCCATTTCTCTTGCATCTGGGTATTTAATACGTATTTCCAACCAGCAACGCATCAGCCTTAAATTAAATTCCCTACTCTGGATATCAAAAAACAGGCCCTTCCTTCTCTGTGCTGTTCCAGCTTTGCAGCAGTCACCAAATACAAGACCACACTTCCCTCAAGACTGCTCCCTCTTTTCTCCCTACCCAAAAGCAATTTTAAACTGCTTGTCTGAAAGCAGTATTTGAATGAGGATTTCAAATATGTGCTCAGGCTTCCTCTTTAGCTCACCCTGAGAGAACAGCGCAGAGCAAATGGTCAACTGCAGTGAGCATGCCAGCTGTCATTTACTTGAGTTATTCACCACGTGAAGAACCAAGGAATGAATCAGGGACACCTAAAATGAACATAGTAGCACTAATATTAAAAAAAAGGGATGATTTTACCAAAAAGAGAAATGAGGACTTCTGCTTCCTTCCTCTTAGCCAGCTGTGTTGGAATCACAATGCCAGGAATATGCAGTAGAGAAGGATGCTGGGAAGCAAGGCACAAATGTTGTGGCAAAAAGAGAAATGAGAAGAAAAAGTTTGCTTTCCTCAGGTGTTCCCCTTTCCCCGGCCTGCTGCCAGCCCCAGGAGTATGCTGAGCATCGCTGCGCTCGTTACACAAAGAAGAGCTTGGATCTGGCCCTTGCTCTCCCTGTCATATAATGTCTTCTGAACTGCTCAAGCTCCATCTAAAAGCTGTTTGCCTGCTCCCTCTGCACTGATTAACAGGCCTTTCAAGACCTGGACTGCTTTGGTTGTAAGAAATCTGTGTCTAATTTCCAAATGACATTTGTTTTCATGTTAACATTGCCAGCTAGTTTAGCTTCCTTTTTCCGCCTGCTTACCTCAGAGATATTTAGAGGGGCAGTTGTGCTCCAGCTCAGCTGTGGCATTGCAAGGCTGACAAAAGCAAGCTCTGTCAGTCTCCCTTGTGCTCATCACCCTGAACCTGCTCCACGCTATCTCCTGCATCGAGGCACAGCAAAGGGCAGGGGAGTCGGGAGTCAGGAGTGAGAGCAGGGGAGGTGGTGGTGTGGACAGGGCAGTGGACTCACTGGCAAGCCCCACAGTGCTGAAGAGAGGTGAGTAGGGCAGGTTCACCGTCAGTCACCAGGGTCAGATGCAGCCCAATGGCTGCAGACACATCCATAGCAATGAGGAAGGTCTGAGGTCAAGCCAAGAAGTCAGTCCACGGGTCAGGGTCAACAATGTCACTTGTGCAGAGTCCAAGGACAAGTGTTGGAGCTTAAACACAGCTCCTGGGCCAACAGGTAGAGGCCCCATTGAGGCTCCACGCAGTCCAATCATCAAGGTTAGTCAACAGTGCCATGTCAAGGCTGACCCTGCAGCTCAACCCCCAGGAGCAGGGGAGCAGCAGCAGAGCCCTTTGGGGTGATCAGAGAGGGTTCTGGCCCTGGAAAGGGAGTAAGCAGACCTACAGCCATCAGCACAAATAGTCTTTCCACTGCTGCTTAACTAGTGATTCTCCACCAGAAATATCCCCCTCAATAGACCTTACAATCGTGTTCTTCACATCAGCATTGTATTTCTAGCTCATAAATCTCTCTTGCTTGGTCAGTCTCACATGAACTTCAGTCTCCTCTGTCACCTTTTTTTGTCATGTCCCTGACTAACACAGAAAATCCTATTCTTAATCCTGAATTATGTGCCTTCAGACATTCACCTGAACTTTGCCCCTTCAGTCCTCACTAACTTCCAATTCTACGAGAGACTCTGATCCTTCTCTATTTTAACCTTTTGCTAATTAAATGACTGCTTTGCCTGCTACATGTTTGCTCACCTGAGCCTAGTGTTGCTGACCAGGAAGAGGAAAAGGACTACAAGATTCTTTTATCCTGTGAATATTACTGAATTAGACAAATCTGTGACTCTCTATGACAAAGATGTCCTTTTTCTGTTTCCCTCTCTTTCCTTCCATGCCCTTCCTTTCTCTTGTTTTCTCCACCTACCCTTTTAAGGACGGAATAGTTATAATTCTAGGAGTCACTTTTAATTCAGAATATTGAGCCTGGAATTACATTTAGATGTTGATTCATATAATTTAGGCTGTGCTTTTAAGGAACTGTACTGACTAGTGAGAGTTCTCTCTTATGTCGTGGTGGGGACACTTTGTTGAGTTGTGCTTTGGGTGATGAAGGTGTTTTGGCCTTGTTGCAGAAATGAAGTCCTTTTGCAGGACTACCAAACTATCAAGAATTGGCTTAAGGAAACCAGCTTGCCCCTTCAAGAAAATCCCTTTGGTCTTAAAATTTGTTGATGCCATGGATCATTTCTTATGGAAGATTTTCATCTGGCAGGTTGGAAGTTTTCAATCCAATTAATTTCTTTAGGTGTGAACATTTACTTACGTGTTCTGATCCTTTGAAAGCTTCAGGTGAGCTGAATTTGGGCACTGACATTTTTCTCAGGTGAGGTGCCACTGTAGATTTGCTGGAACCTTCTGTTTGTTGAGAGCTCTTGCAAGAAGTAGAAATATTTGGTTTCTCAGCATAAATATTTGTGCAACCTGACAAAATTCATGCTGTGTATCACATAAAGTGTGAGAGGTGTGTGTTTGTGTATGTGTTTAAAAAAGATAGAAGTTAAATACATAAACCTAAAATCAACAGTATATGAACACTTCTACCTTCCATCTCCCCCTGCAACCCCAGCACTACAAAACCTTCTGATTTAGGATGATCCATTTTAAGATATTTGAATGTTAGGAGTTGGCAAGCTGATCCTAGTGCTTTCCTAAGTCCACTTTACTCTCTTTCCATAATTTTGCTGAAAAAACATTCTTTCCATGGCAGTGAAAGTCAGTGTAGTGACTGGATATGACAAAGGGACTATGTTTTCACATTGGTTTCCACACTGTCAACTAAGCTTGCTCAAGCAACTTCCAAACAACAAGATCTTTGAGGCAGAGTGTAACAAAAGCCTTAGTCCCTAATGTGCTGCCAGGCCTAGATCATCTGTGTGCAAATGACCCTGTGATGCTGCCAGTGTCAGTAAGACCTGTGTCAACCTGTGGTCTGAGGGCTGTTTGCACAAATTTGTTTAGCTGGAGAGAGCATTTCTGTACAATTTACTTCTCTTTCAAAGTGTCTAAGAGGAATGGTGAAAGATCCCCTCTTCTTTGGAGTCCTGCCTTATTCACTGCATGTCTGGCAGGTACATGGAGAGCAGGCAGACCCCCGTGGGGGCACTGAGTGGTCCCCAAGCACGTGCTGGGGTAGAGCACCCCTGCGTTGTTTGCCGAATGGAAGTCTCTGGAGGATTTTGGCCTCTCACCTTTTTGAGATGAAAACTTATTGGAGCAGAGAGTGACCTATGCAACAGCATCAGAGCTGTACATCAGACTGACTGTGTAAGGCATGCTTTCCCCTGTGTTGCTCAACACTTACTACATAATGAATTCGTTAGCAGAACAGAAGGATATAAATGTATAGTGAGAACTCGAGATTGCTACCTGTGAGTAATTATAGCATCTTTTTCCTTCTGCTGCTGTACTTTCTCTGTTGTGAGTCTGTGAAGTGCATCAGTATTCAGCCATCAAAATACTTATGGACTTGAACAGAAAGAGGTACTGGCTGTGTATGCAGATTCTCAAGGCAGCAAACGGAGGAAATGATGTGATGGGATGTGACAGCTTCTCCATTGTTGATTTTCAGTACTGAACCTGAAGTGAAAACTGCTGCCTGGAAAGATGTTGAATGGGGGCAGAGATCAATAGTCCAGTTATGCTCCAAAAATACAGCAAAACCACAAATTTCCCAGTTTGTATGACGGCAGAGCAACTATTAGCTACTTGCTTCCCCCTCCCCCAATTTTATCTCATATATTACATTATTCTGCACCCAAATTAAAGTGAGCTTTAGTAGTCAGAGATACTCTTCAAAATAGGAAGTCAACTCCATTAAGGATACTTCATGGACATCTTTAAAACTGACAATAGGCTCTTACCATCTGTTGGTAAAATTGAATGGGAGTGACTTCAATCTGAATGGGATCTTGTCCTGACAATCTCATTCTCATTCCCATGTGTGAAGTTGCATCTTGCTGGAGATGGGTACCCCTGTTCATCTCTGCTGCAAATCACTGTTCCCTGGCGATTCTCCCCTGATGCCTTGTCACATCTGTACTCTTGACATGCCTGATGCTGTTTATTCTGTTTGTATTAAACAAATGAAAAAACTCCTTGTTGCTAAGCTACCAACCTCTGGAAGATAAACTCTAACCGAAGGTTGCAACCTGCTGCTTAACAAAGCTCTGGTTTTGAAACTCCATCACTCCAACACTTTCCTCCAGCTCCCTCTGAACCTTTCCCTGTGCAAATATCTGTCCCTGCCAGCACAAGGCTGTTCACCCCACTGGTAAGGCCACAGCCTTTGGGGCTGCCTGCTGAGGACAGGCTACGAAGAGGCAGCATGGAGTGCTGATAGTGCAAAGTGGTCATCTTCCTCCCTCCTGCCTTTCTTGCTGCCTTTCACTCTCCTTGGAGGGGAGGCACAAAAGGAAACTCCACTTTTCAAGACTGTTCAGTTTGCATCAGGCTGAAATGTGTTTTCGACTGAACAATCACTTTCTGTGCAGACAGTGACAGCTCAATTGGTCCAAGGAGGGGGGCGGGAGGGGGTGCTAAGGTTTTCTTTCACTCCTTGTAGTGTTAGACCATGTCAAATGAGACAGTTGAAACAACACCCAGTTTGTTTGTCTTGTGGCCTGGTCTGGGATGTGAAATATTAGGACAGCAGCAAAGTGTTTACATCTCTGCACAGCTGAAGAACACCTCCCACACAGCTTCAGCCCCTCTCCTCATTCAGTGGAGAACTGAAGAGCACCTTTCTCTGGATAAAAGCTCCCTTGGGTGTGAAATTTCTGGCCTTGGACTCTCTCTTGAGCATCTGAACAGATCAAAAGCGTATTTAAAGAGCTTTGCTAAGCTCTCACCCTTACAAGTTTCTTACATGGTATAAAAAATTGATTGAAGTAGGATGCTCAAGCTTCAGGTTATGCCTGAGACTACTTTTTCATTTGGATCTTCATTTCTGTGTGCCATTCCCCGAATGCTACTACTTCATTGTGAACTTGATTGAATTACAAGTATAAACCAGCACAGTGAGTGAACTTGAGAGCAGGGGAGGGAATCCACAACTTTGTGGTTATAAGAAGCATATGGAATGCTTACATATTTCCTTCTCAATATCTCTCCCCACAAAACACAAACTATGCTCTTTTTGCCCAATCTCTGCATTACATCAGTGTTTATGCACTTTTCCTAAGAAAGATTTTCCTAGTTTGTAAGCAAGACCTGCTTTAACATGGAATAAGGTTTGTTTGTTTTTTTTTAAATTGCCATTACTAATTATTTCTGGAGGTTCTAAGCACCATCAGAGGTTGATAAAAGTCTCTAAGAGATCAATTCTGCCTCTACTTAAGCTCTTCTTAAGGAGTCTTTCCATCTATCCCTGTGATAACAGAGAACTGATCTTACTTCTCTAACTCCTGGACAACTAGTAAACAGAGGATTGAACACAAAGTTTTAAGAGAGCTCACAATCCTGAACCATGTCCTATGTGGATTGTTGAATCTGAAGAAGAAATGTTTTATAATGATCCTATAAGGGACATGTATAAGTCAGTATGCCAGTCTGACTAAGACAGATGAGACTGGTAAAGCTTCAAGTGTAATAAGAAAACATGCTCTTAGTGCGAACAGATTTTCCCCACTGATCACATTTATTTACCTTAATTCATGTAAACCTCTAAGCGGATGTGTAAGGATCCATGGTCCAGAGGGAGCCAACGCAGCTCAGCGAGAGGCAATGCAAGCCCAGAAGCTCAGCAGCTGTGTTAAAAGGTGCACAGCCTAATTAATGTGTCCTATTGAGGATGAGGCGTGGGGTTTCAAAAGCAGCACTTCCCTGACTGTGAATAAGTTGCTGGTTGGCGTAGGCTGTTGGTGCACTGGAACACGTAAATATAGCAGTTCAGGTCTCCATCAGCTGAGGGAGATGATGTAGACATGACAGTCATCTCCTGTGTGACTTAGGTGTGACTTAGGTGTCCCAAATCTAGTAAGTGTGCTGTGGACTGTTGTAATGACATTTCCAGTCAAAAAGTCATTGCTCCTTATGATTAGGCAGGTAAGCACTGAAGCTCTATGACGGGAGTTAGGCTGTTTATTTCAGGATACCCTGAGTTATTCTAGACCATCAAATACCAGGGAGTTGCACAGTTTCTTCCTCTACTCTGACTTATTGGTTGAAAGGAGTGCACTATGAGAGACAGTTGGGGGGACAAAAAAAAAGGAAGTCTTATATGTGAATTACTTTTAAGTAAAAGGGGTTGGTTTGGGTAAAAGGAACTGAAAACCACATAAATTCTTGCCTGTACAGATCTTTTCTTCTCTGTCTATATCTTATCCAGAAGATCATAAAGCCTGTGCAGTGTCTGTAAATATCTGATGGGTCATCTCACTGAGAAACTTAATGAACTTTAGTGTCTCTGTGGAAAGACTGTAGTGCTTATAGTGTATTTTAGCTCAGTATAATGGAAAGTCATAGAGAGATGTCAAATCCCTCCATTCTTTCAGAATTTCTATATTTTCATAAGATTTTTGAATTTTCACTTATTCTTCTCCTGCTACTACTTTTGCATTACATATTGGAAAACAAGTAATTGGTGAAGAAGGTGGTGGAGAGCCAAAAAAAGCTAAACTACTGTGCCTCTGTGCTCAGCAAAGGGGAAGAGTAAGGTTTTAAGAGTTTCCTTCAAACTGAAAAATGAAAGCAGAGCTTAACTGCGCATTGTCAAAGCCACACTCTGAGACACTGGAGTTCTGCACAGAGGTGACTGTCTAATTTTCTGAAAACTAATATTGTGAGTGTCCTTCCAGGCTTTTATTGATGAGACGGGTACTTGAATTCCAACAAATTTTGATGGCCTTGAAAGAAGTTGCTGCCTCCAGAAGCATTGACTTACACTGTAAGTAAAGCCAAGGGATCCATTCCTGGAAAAGTGTGAGAAGGGATGGTAAACATTTCCAGTATTTATACCTTCATCGTTTGTTTGTAATATTTGGTTGGTCAATGCTCTCCTTAAATAAAGGGAAGCAACCTGACCAGCAGCAATACTAGTGCATGTCTGAGGTATTTATTTATTAAACAATTCTATATATAACCCAAATAATAGATTAAATAGCACACCTTCCTTTTTCTTCAGTTTCTGGAAGTAACAGTAATGCTCAAGGTCTGAAAGGCCTGGGAAGAAATCAAAGCTGTGAAGGAAGGGGAAGATCAGAGGCTTGCAGTGGAAATGGGGTGTATGCCTTCGTTCTTATACAGGTAATTCTGGCCAAGTAGTTGAAAGAGAATCGAGATAGCACTAAGGGTATAGTCTAATCATGTTACTCAATGTTATGTCTTTGCACAGATTTTCTTTTCTCAATTGTTAGCTACATTTTGAAAAGTGACAGGGGATTTGGGGTCTGTCCCATTTTGGTCAGCCAAGTTGGCATAACTTAGAGGAGTCTAAATATAGCTGTAGGAGATGTTGCTCATTAGGCAACTGAAACCACTAGACAAGATAAAAATATGTCAAATACTCTGTGTATTTAATTTCAGACCCAGCTAGTCTCCCTGCATAGAAACTGCACTTCTGTGGTAGTTGCTTTTATTTACTTCCCATAACAAAGACATCCGATTTTATCTAAATGTTTTGTATATGCTCAAGTATGAGAAAATTTTCCTAGTGTCATGGTAGTGCTCGAAAGTTTTTCAAGTCCAGCATTAAAACATTTGGCTCTTCAAATGCTGCTGGTTTGTAGCTGATGCACATCAATGGAGATGTGCCTGCTTCCTCCAGCTGAGCCTTCAGTACTTCACTGCTGGCCTTTTTGCAGTTCTCTTATCATGATCCTGTTTGAACTCTCCAGACATACAGCACAAACTCTGTTAATGCAGAAAACCGGTACTAGGAAATACAGAAAAAGAAGTATAAAAACCTCCATGATTTAATCCAAACCTTACAAAGGCGTTGTTTCTTTGGGCACTTGCTTTGAAAAGACCACCATTTCAAACAAAACAGAAGGAAATTAGTAGGAAGTGATTATGGAGACAGGAAATCTGAAAGCCATGAAACTGTAAATAAAGTGTTATTTGTACTACTGTACTTGGTGTCCTGCTTTGCATTCCCAGCACGAAATGTTAGACAAGGCTTTAGCACTAGAGCAGGGACCAAGTTCTTTGAATGTTTAAAAAAAAAAAAAAGGAAGAAAAAAGGCTTCAACATTTTCAACACATATTTCATACAATTTAAAATGAAAGTCTTTTGGACAATTATTTTGTATGGAGTTGTTCTTGGCAGATTTTTATCTGAAACTTGGAGCCCTGCAGCCAGTCTCCATTGCAATTTGTTCCTCTCAGCAAAGGATGTGACTTGTTTAGACATCAAACACATATCAAGTGGCTCAATGTTAGTATTCTGAGGCATCAGCTCTAAGGCAGGCGCCAGTGCTAACATCATTACACAACTCAAGTTGCACTATGATAATCCAGTTCAGCAGTGCCTGTATTTATTGTTTATTTTTATCAGACCTATAAAGCTCATCTTTTCCATCTGTCAGCATTATCTTACATGATCCATTAATACAGCTAGGAGGGATGAATTACACTGTACACTTGGATCTCAGTTAATGAACCACCTTACCCTATAGTAACAATTATGAATGAATGAACACAGATTTTAATTGCTTCCATTATGATGTGTTTGCTTTGACAGTGGTTACTGTCGTATGAAAAGTTAACCAGCAAAGTTATCCCTACATCTTTAGTTGTTTATGTGTGTGCATTCAGAAAATATTCCTTTCTTCTCCCTTCCTCAACAGCCATATATTGGGTTTTCTGCTATAGTTTAAAAATTATTTGCTCAGAGGGATACTAAAGCAGAGCACGTACAACTCCAATTTGGTCTGACAAGATGCTCTGAAAGAAGTGAATTTTACAGGAGTTAAGTTCATGTGTTTTCATGTTGCGAGAGGCCACTGAAGTCCCGTGGGCAAGAACTAGCCCCTGAAAGACAGAGGGCTGACAGAACTGAAACTGAGATTCTGATTGTTGTTTCACATTGCTGTTCAAGCAGAAACAACTGCCTCAAACTACCATAAGGCCTTTGACTGCCAGTGATATTTCATGTTAAGAGAGTCTGGAGGTAAAATTTGGACCTTGATGTGGAACGGACATCCATTTGGAGGAAGCTCAAAGGAGTCTGGTGGTGAGACCTGCAGTGCATTTAGGCTGACACATCCCCATATGCCGAGAAAATTGAGAAGACACCAGCACTATGCTTATAGCTGATAGAGTAACCTCTGCATGCATTAGCGAGAGGAGCAAGTGTAAGACCAGACAGAACTGGGCAGAACAGACTGGAAGTCAGCTCATGTTAGGAGAGTTTTATTGCAACTGGGCGGTTCACTATTTCAGTGGCTGCAGAGGGAGTTAAATGGATAATGTCTCCTGAAAGCATTTTGCACCAGATATAGTCAGTCTTTTTTAAAATGTGGACAAGTAGCAAGACAAATATGAGGTAGCTGAGTCCTACTTGTAAGTTGTCACCATTCTGATGCCTTAAAAATCAGCAAACACCTCCTTTACAGAGAGAGGGGGAAAGGAGGAAAGGAAAACCGTGGAATGAAAATATTACACTTACTTTCCTGTGGTAGAGCAGACAGTGTCTTGTGTAACACTGAGAGACAGAAATATTTGGGGTGTTTTTCTTTACTGATTTAGAGGATGTTCTTGAACTATCTTCAGTGCCTAGTTGTGTGTGGCAATGCCTAAATTATAGCTGTAATTTTTTGAGGCCTCCTTCAGCTTTCCTACCCCAAAGCATTTTTTCCCCACCAGTCTGGTGTCCTTATCAACTTCTTTGGAGAAAGCATTAATATTTTGGGGCGATTGTTTTGCTGGCTGTGCTAATCAGGTTTGTCTCTGCTTCCATCAGGTCTTATTATTCAGCTTTCCCCCTTCCCCCTGCCTCCCTCCCCTCCAAGCAGGGCAGCAATCTGTTCTCTTTAAACCCTTCATCATCTTTGCTCTCTCCATCTCAGTTTCCCCAGATTTTAGAGATTGTTGACTATTATGTAACAGATGGCCTGACAGACCTCCAACTCTTTGCAGTGATGGCTAGCTTGGCGCAGAAAATAGCAGCACTGGAGTAAGCATTCAGCAGCATAGACGCTCATGAATTTTAACTCCTCAGTGACAAAGGAATTCAAGGGGGTAAGAGCCAATCTATCAGTAGCAGAAGTAATTAGAAGACTTAGATGGCTCTCTAGTGCAGAGTATCCCTTCGCTGCTACAGACTGTTCATAGTAGATTAGGATAGTCTATGTCCCATTGATCTCTAAACCATAACTATGCTTCAAAACAATGGGACAGCTTAATCCAGAAATTGAGACATTCAAGTAAGCATCAGTGAGGGCTGTTCTTTTGGCTTGTAATGAAGCATACTTTGCAGCATCAAGCTGGAACAATGTATATTGAGCAGAGTTAAACTTTTTGTTTCTATCACATTCCTGGTTAGCAGGGGAAATCACTTGCATTAAAGGATCAGTATTTTGTCTCTAAACATTTAATACTTGGGGAACTAGTTTTCCTGCCCTTTTTACCTCTTCTGTCTTCTTTGTTCTTTGTCATTCTTGTTTCTGTATGTATGTTAAAAGAGTTCTTGTGAGCAACCACAGTTTTGGCACTCTCATGTAGCTTTTTGTCATCTCTAAGAAGTTTCTGAATATATCATTCCCTTTCCCAGAAATCTAGCTGCGTGTCTTTCAGAAATATTTCTGTGTCTGACCAGTCAATGGAAGCTTTTTCTTGTAAAGTAGGGGAAGTAGGGAGAAAGGACAGTCAGTTCAGAAGAGCAAAGAGCATCTTTAAAGCAAATTGGTCAGGTATTCAAACCAGAGCTGGTTTATATTATTTTTAAGACTAGACTAAATTAAAATAAATGGAGTAAGGTACTTCAGAGACAGAAGAGCATGAAAATAAAGAAGACATCAAATGAGCCTCCATTGAACTGAAAATAATGGTAGTCTGTTGAGACCATGTTGTATTTATATGCCAGTCTGTTTAACCTGGCTAAAATCTTACCCAGGAGCAGAAGAGAGCTGGGCATTTGTCTGAGCAGGCAGCATATGGCTGAGGTAGGTGCTGTGTGTCTCCCACGACAGTGTCACCAGCTCCACTGGTGCAGGTTCAGAGGTTCCTCACATTCATGCTCACAGCAGGGACTCCAGGACTTTTTTACCCAAGAAATGTTTGAATTACCTTGAATAACCTTAATTTTCAGTAGAAGCCTTACCAAGTTATCAGCAGAGGGGGAAATCCGGGAGTGGTAAGCCAACAAATATCTCCCCTTTCTTCTCTTAGATGTGCTCTGACACCTCTACAGGTGAAGAATGGGCCTTCCTTACGTGGTCCTGTAGTTTAGGAATACTTGTCTCATTGAAAGTCAGTTGTGGAAAAGTTTAATTCCGGCTCACAAAGCCTGCAAAGAATAACTACGCTATATAACACTTAGCAAAATGTGTGCTAAGCCACATTTTGCATTGGACCCTGACCCAGAGCTAGCCCACAGCCCCAAACACTGGTAAATGGTACAGACTATCCTGGAGGGACAAAATTCTCTTCGAAAGGCTCGATTACCCCTTGTCCACTGCCCCTGCCTGTATTCAGATGCACACATACATACAGACATCCCTTCCCTCAGCACATCTCCAACCTGAAGTGCTGTAATACAGGGAGACCCCAGAGACCTTCCATTGTACTTTTGGGACATAGAAAACTACTTCTCTTCTGGCCAAATCTCTGTGGCTCTGTGCAAGTCTTGAGTTTCCCAAGGATGGTGTATCAAGGAGAGGATGCATACAGAGGTCAGCCAGAGGCTCCAGGCTCAGCAAAAGGTAATGATCTGCCTAGGCTCTATGAGCACTAGTAGTGTCATTTAGCAGCAATAAGTTTCTGTTTTAATTAGAGTGACAGTGTCCAAAATGGCCATTTTAATAAGGTCTAGAGATTCTGGATGCAGAGCTTTCCTGCTTTTGCAGCCCATAATAACTAGTTAGTTGTGCGCAAGGTCAGACAGCAATATCTGGTCAGTAAAGTCTTCATTTTACAAAATATCTTTGCAAATGGTATCACTGTTGTAAAATTGGCTTCTCTTTCTCTGCCTATTGTTTAGTCAAGTGTCACAGCTATGAAACAACTCCCCCAAAAGGAACATCAGCATCCAGTCTTGGGCAGAAGAAACCTTGGTAAGTATTCCTGCTGGCTGGAGATACCAAGCAGTGACATGATAATTTTGTTCATTCTGTGTAGAAAGAGAGACATGAAATGTGATCTTTTTCAGTTATTAAAAATAAATGTTTCATTCTTATGTCACAACTGTTTGTGGGTGTAGAGTACAAAAAGGCTGGGATGGAGGGAGGGAGAGAGGGATGCTCTTCCCTCCCCACTGCCAACACATGGGCTAATCCCACCTGCAGCCCAATAAAAGGGGTGCTGCAGGTAGCTGCCAGTGGACAGTACTGGCTTCCGCAAGTGGCAAAGGCAAAACTTTCCCTGGCATCTCTGGACAACAGACAAAAGTGGGCAGAGGACATACTTCAGTCTCTAGTATTTTTAGTAGGGCCAAAAGGAACAGGTTTAGGGAGATGTTGCTTGGGCAGTGTGCATGGCCGCTGCTTCTGCAGTTGCAGTTCCTCTGTATGTGTAACCTATTCTCTGTGGGGACAATTCAGGGTGGTTTTCTTCTCCACTTAACCAATCTGAGGCTGCCAAGGTCATGCTTCACCAAAAGTCGTGACAGTCTGGCAGCTGTTGGACAATCTGTATAAAGTGAGTTTGTTTCAGCCCAAATGCTGAAGGAGAGCTGGACACTTCATGAAACCCACTGCTCCATTGGGCATGCTGGGTGTCCTGCAAAGCCAAATGTTGCAGGGACAGGGTGACCTAACTCTAGCAAGAGCATTGGTCCCTCATGTTCATGTTTGAGGTCCCTTTTTTAGCAGTGGGAACAAGGATGGCTCTGATTTTGGGGACTGCTGCCAGGATCTGGGAGGCCAGGAGCTCTACACTGCAGACCAGATGCTGAACTCTCCTCTGGTGAGGTCTGCTAGATGCAAAGCTGAGAGTAGTGGTACTTAGTCCTTCAGGTGGGCATCAGCTGTGGACTATGAGGTTTTGAGAAGAAGAGCTGTAAAATCCAACACGTATAAGCTTACTCACAAGTAAAACGTGCAGTGACTACCCTTAATAGGTTCCATTCTGCAACTCTGGTGAAATACTTAGCCTCTTTCAATCACAACCAGATATAGCTGACTTCTGTCTCTGACTTAGATATGCAAGCATTTTTTCATGCAGTTTTGTACTGCTTTTTTTTGTTTGGTTTGGTTTTTTTCTTCAACAATATCTCCAAAACTCTTTCCATGTAATAATTAGTTAACTACACTTCAGAATTTAATAGTTTGGGGAAGTTTTCTTATTGATAATACCAGGCAGTTCACTGAGAAACAGGGTAACATAGAAATCTTCTGCTGAAATCATAGCAGACATCTCAGAATTTTTCTGACAGAAACCGCTCTGTTCTGGTTTATTTTTGCTGGGCTGATGTTTACACTGCCATGTAACAGCAATAATAATAATTTAAAAAAAATACCTTTTTACATTATTTGTTGTTGAATTTATCTTGTTTAGACAAGGCACTTTCTGAACTTTAGTCAAATAAACAGATAGGAATAACTGGCATCTAAAATCAATAAAAGACAAGTGCAAGTGCAATCCATTGCTTCTTTGTGAGTCAAACGTTCCAGCCCCAAAATAAACATCTGCCAAAAAAAAAGGTCATTTAATGGGATGTCACATGTGAGAACTACCTGAGGGCAAATAAATGTGGGGATCATATTCTTATCACCCTTTTCTGATAATAATAGCCTGGTCACTGGGGACAGCCTGTTAGTGTTGGCCCACTGGGTCAGATAACAATCCCGAGTCTCTCCCTCTCTTCCCCCGCTGTGACCTGGCCCATCTGCTTCTCTCTGGCCATATGGTACAGAAGTATGTGGAGCTGAAGACATTATACTTTTATGCATCTCAATGCTCCTTGCTTTCATTGAAGTTTTTCTGACATGACATTCCTTTGAATATTCCTTGACAAAAGTGGGGTTTGTTTTGGTTTTCATTTCAGACAGTATAAATGAACACCGAGGTTTATATCAACAGAGGAGACATAATAGATATATAAGGTAGGTAGGAAAGCTGGCCATGCATTGCCTCCCAGCTTACCTTAAATGCAGTGTTATTTATCCTGCTCTTAACAACTAAAATAGAGCCCAGCATATGCAAAAGAGCAAGGTTTTTTTGACTTTGTCATAAGTAACAGGGAGTCTAACAGGGTCCCTGAATGTCATGGACAAAGCACAGTCCAATCTGAAAGCTGTAACACTGCTTTACAAAAAGTGAAGTAATTAAACCCATTGGGACAAACTGTGCTCGGACCCAGCATCTTTCCCCTTCTCCAGACCAGGCAAGGAGGCTTCTGGGATGTTGCAGCTCTCTACCTTGCTGTTGCTGAGGTCTCAACCCTGACCACTGCTCATGGGGCCTGTCAACCATGCTCTGGAAGTGTTGGCCCTCAGAGGTCTTCATCTGGCCAGCACGATATGGTCCCAAATCCCCCCCGAAGGACCCATCCACCCCCTTTCCCAGGCAGTCCTTGGGCACAGAGAACACACAGGTATATCCTCCACCGAGGGCAAATGTCCGATTAGGCCTAATGAGAACTCAGCCCAGGCATCAAAGGAGGGAGAGATAATAGCAAATGCACAATACTCGTCTTCAATGGTCCCTTTGCCAAGAGGAGGATGTAATTATTGTGTGGCCTTTAACATAATAAAGCCTATATGTTCATCCTGGGGCCTCTCTCACTGGGACCTCTGGACATCACAGCAACCACTTGAATGATGGAGGCATGAGATGGAAAAGTAAAATAGGGATTATTATACAAATATCACCACAACAAGCTGATTTACAAATTCTCTGAGGGAAGTGCCCAGCAGCATGATTGTCTTTCAGTTTCTGTAAAAATTTTTAATACCAGTAAAACCCCAAATAGTCAAATCTGTATCTATGTCACTCCCTCCCCTCATATTGCTCACAGGGTCCCTCATGTTTTCACCTGCCTTGTGGAAAGTCCCACAAAATATGTCATGTGAAGCTCCAGAGAATTATAAAATCAGTGAGTGTCTTTAGAATAATGCAAGGGTTTGGCCTATGTTTTCACTTTGTCAATCAACCCTGTTATTTCACAGTTCCAGGGAGGTACCTAAAATTTGTTCATTCAAAAAAAAATAGTGTTATGACAGGCTCAACAAATCTAGAGATTTACTGTCTGAGGCTATGTTTAATGCCTATAAGTCAGAAATTAAAGAACAGATTTTCTTGAGATGTCTGAAAATTCAGACGTGATTGAGAGTCTGAGTGCTGGAATTTGATGTAGATAGGCTGCCTTTCCTGCCAGACAAAGAGCCTGACCACCTGCTGCCTCTGTAAAATAGACCCCCAACCTCATGATGTCAGAATGAGTTTTGCCATATCCTGGCCCAGCATTTAATGGATCAAAATTGGTAAGTCCATCACCCTCTGCTGCTGAGTCTGTCTGTATGTGCTGGAAGGGACGCTGGCAGCACTGTTCAAGGAAAAGGGGAAAATAAAGAGGGAAGTAGAGAGACAACCTCATCTTCCTCTCCAGCCATCCTGTTTATCAGTGAAACATGATAAGACTCACATCACCTGAAAAGTAATACTATCCTTTGCATTATTACCTTTCCGATTCCTCTTTAGCTGGGAAAATTTTACACTCAGAAAGCAAGATTTGAAACCTATTAAGCAGTATGCCATTTCACAGGTTGTTTTGCACCTCAGTAGTGATTGTGGAGCAATACTTGCTGACCTGCTGCTAAAGGGAAAACTGTATTCTTCCCGTAATCCCAGGCTTGACAGTCATTCTCCTCCTTTCCCTTCAGAGAAACTGATACTCTGAATCTGGATTGAGTGTTCTGGGGGAGGCAGAGATGTCTGAAAAGTCAATATCATTATTGTGTCTATATTTAGAGTTTGAAAGGGATATAGCTTTGTGATGAAACCAGATGCTTCAGTTTTCCATAGGTTTGTGGTTTTTTTCTTCTTTTCCTGTTATAGCCCTTTACTGATGTATGCCTCCTAATAACAAGGCTTACAAAGATGATGTTCATGTTGTGCACACACACACCACCCCGACACATGCAAAGGCTGTGTGTGAAGCAGCAGTGGCTGTATGTTGCTAGCACTGGCAGTCTACAGTTGGTACAACTATAGTCACTGAGATGGCCTACGCCATCAGATCGTTCATTTACAGCAAAGGATCCTTCTCTCTTTGCTTAAGCTTTCACTGCCTAATTCGCAAAGGAAAAGAAAAAAAAACCTCCAGAAAATCTGCCATAAAAAAAAAATTAAAAGCAGAATAACAGCAGAATGTGACACATTTCTTGGGTGATGTGGCACCTACCATGAAATTGTTATTTCCTTTAAAAAAGGCTACTCTCTTCAACAGAGATGAGGAGGGAAGAGATGAAAGCAAAAATTTGTTTATTTGTCAGTTGCATTCAGTGATGGCTCAGCAATGCTTTGGACCAGGGACTTCTTGTATTAGGGGCTGTATGGAAATGTGTTAAGAGTCATAGAATGTAATCATGTGGTATTGTATGCATCATATCACAGAATTTCATATGGAATATGAATAATTGCTAAAGTGAGTTTCTCAGCAATCTACAACAATCTCATCATAGCTACAATCTACCTCCCTCTTTACAGTATCTTTGTTTCCTAAAATGTGCAAATAGAGTTATAAAAAGTTTCAGAATAATGTATTATTAAGAGTTTATGTAGTTTTATGATTCAATCAAGAAACTTATTCTTAGTTCACAGTATCAAACATATACATATATGTTTCTACATAACCTATTGTGGAACTAAAGTGGTTATTGCAGTATACTTTTCACAGTTTAAGAATATGTTCTAACAAAAATCACAATGCCAAATAAAAGTACACTGCCAAATACTGGTCTTTACTATTCTAGTCACAAATGCACATTGTTTGTTTCACCACTTCATTCCCTGGTGGGAGAACTAGCACGAATACCCTGGGCCTGTAAGTCTTTAAGAACCATACTGTGTATTTTTGGACCTCTTGATACTATACTATATGCTATGTTATATACTGAATTATATATAGTCAACAATAATCTTCAGTGAAAAGGATTTCTTGTAGGAAATCATACTCATGCTTATCCAATATCCTGTTGCAAGAAGGGACCGTACATGTCATTTCACAGAATGATGCAAACAGCCCAGAAGCTGGTGATTAGGAGATAATGTGCTCTTGGGGAAAGGCTCTTCCCAAACGATGGATGGGGATGATGCCCTCAAGCCAGAGAGTTCATCTCTTGTTCTGACTTTTTGCTTCTGACGTTTGATACTTTGATGCTGAGTTCTCTTGTTTTTCCAGATAAGTGTTCAGCGATCGATCGAGCAAACCAGAGGTTTGAGTTGTAAGGCTGGACTGAAGTTGGATGAATAGAGCATGTTAAGTCCCAGGGAGAGAGGCTGATGAAAGAGCACACAAAAAGGGTGAATGGTGGCTTTCTTATAAATTCATTTGCAAACATGTTAATAGAAGAGTGATTCTTTTTACTGCTCTCTTTTCATTTTCTAATGTGAACTCTTCTGCACAAAATCTACTTTTATCGCAGGCTAATTTTCATTTTTACATATAAAAATCTCTATTACTGCCTCAACACACAGTCATGATTTCTTCTGGTTTGTGAATATATGAATGAAACCAAAATCAACTTGACACCCGTCTGTACAGTACAAAGACCGAGATGGGGTACAAGCTTGAACTTGTGCAAAGCTGAGTAATACTAGACTGTTATCTTGTCATTAAGAATTGCTTTGAGTTCCTATCTGTTCAGCAACTCTAATTAATGATCATTTAACTGTACTGTCAGCCCCGTTTAAATCTGAGTGTTGCCAGTTGCTTCCTTCATGCGGGCAGCCAATAGGTGCTGGGGGAGTCGTTCATGCATAGCATTGTCCCAGTGGCGCTGGGCCTATAGCATCCCAGTTTAATAGGGCATTCAGGGCTCATTAGCGAGGAAACACATCAGGAGTGACCGCTCCACTGCCACACGTTGCAACTAATAGCCTCGCCGAACAGAATCGTTTCTGTTTCTGCTCACTTGTTTTTGAATCCTTTCAATGTCAACAAGTGGTCATGTCGGCAGGAGCCCGCCGTTCTCCCCAACAGTTTTATCCGTTGCTCTCCTGAGCCAGACTTGTGTCCTCCTCCATTGTTCCAGCCACAATGGAGCCTGAGCAATCACAAAGGCTTCACAGCCATTCATCATCAGCTCACGAATTCTGGGGTTGAGATTACCCGCCAAAGTTTTGGGCCATCATTTTGGCATAATGTGTGAATGCCCGTGAAATACAAATAGTTTCTGAAGTTTACATTTTTGTTGCAAATGCACAGGGTGGTGGAGGAGTGGGGGGGAGGCTGTGTTAGGGGCTACTGGATGGAGAGAAAGAAGAGGAAATAAAACCTGACATCACTCTGGCTAAAAATAGAAAAGATCCTGTGGAGGGGAGATAAGAGACAATGAGATTTCTGCTGGAACAAGAGGTGTAGAAAGGAGCAACGGGGGAAAAGGAGGTGTGTCCAAAAAGGTATAATCACACTTTTGGCTCACAGATTTGGAAACAATCCCTTGGCTTTGGCAAGGAGGCATGGGCAGCTCTTGTGTTGCTGGAATCCAGGAGGTACAGAGACAGGGTGCCCCTGATTGAGCTCCCCTCCTTCCATTCATGGAAATAACCAGTATTTTTTCCTGGTTACTGGAAACATGACTGGCAAAAGGCTCTCTAGAAGCATACATCTGCTGCTTGTTATTTGTATTAGGTTAGCATTTAGCCCCTGTTGTGCTAAATAGAGAATGAATGGATGTTTTACACCTGGAAACATGAGATCTGAAGATGTAGTGACTTTACTAGGGTCATACTATGGAAGTCAGAGATGAGAATCAAAGATAAAGTGTGTGTGTGTGTGTTTGTTAGCTTATTTTGTGCGATACTTCCACAGTGTCATGTCCTTCTCTACATTTGAAGTCACTGGGCTGAATCCTGCCTGCTTGAATGCTGGGCAAAACAGACATTCATTTGTTGTGGACTGGCTACTGCCCAGACATGCTCAATGCACCCAAAGCATCCTCCAAATGATCCACTTGGGATGATAGAGAAAGAGTGCACTCTGGCCACAGTGCATAACAGTGTCACCAGATGTTGGTTGGGCACATGGCAGAGAGCTTGCTGGACTCTTCCACCTCTCCCTTACCACATGTTGTTTCATGGAGTTTACATTGTGTTGGTTTCGCCTGAGTAAGGAATAATGACTAAATCCCAGTTAAAAGGATTTGATTTGGAAAGTTTTGGAAACATCTGGAAATCCCTGTGAGTATCCTACACAGTATCCTACAGTCTCTTCCCGGTCATTTTAACAAGCCAGGAAGTTACAAGGTGACAAAAAGTATTCATAAGAAAAGTAAAAGGGACTTTTTTTTTGTCTGTCACTGAAGAATTAAGTTTGTCAGAAACCACAATCATAGCCAAAGATGCTTTTCAGTACAAACACCTAGAAGTGGTCTCCTATTCCACCGTACACTGTATATCAACTACAGACTTCTCTTTTTACCTGTTGAAATGATCAGAATGGGAAAAAAAAATTAAACTGTTTTAATTTTTTTCTTCCCAACAGGTCAGTGTCCACTGTATGGCCCAGGCTACTATAAAAGTACCAAGAAGCACTGCATGTGTATCTCCTGACAAGAGTTTTGTGTGTAGAGCTACAGCAGTCTCCACTGTCACAGGTAATAGGAAACAGTAGAACGTTTTTAGGCCATGCCTTATGTGATCATTGCCATTCAAATCCACTAATTCTGTAAATTTTGTGTTTCCTGTTATCATGTTAAGATCTGCTGCAATACTAAAGGACTAACTTTGGAAAGCAGGCTCTGTGTAATTCCTAGTTATCTATTGTGTAGTTACACCCAACTGATACTGCAGCAGGGCAGGTGTTTCTTCTTGTCTCCCATGGTGAAAAGCAGGAATGTTCAAAGAAAAACAGCCACCTGCAGTATGCTTCAGTGCTGTTTATAGTTTGGGTATAAATTAATGAGCATGATCTGGTCTTACTTTGAAACTAGGTTGGAATAATCCCACTGATTTCATTCCTGTGTGGTATACACACCTGTGAGGAGTCAAACCCCTGCTTGAAAATCTTGAATTCCAGTTGTTCTGGTAATTACCATGTATAACTCTTGGATGAGTCATCACTGCTAGTAAAGTCTTTATGAAACACAATAAAATAAATACTATGAAGTTAAAGTCCCAGCTACAGTAAATCCCCCATACGGGATTTAGTAAGTGACAGACTCACAGATACATCCATAAACTGCACCTTCAAGAGCCCAGAGTATTCATTATCCAGGAGCATCCCCAGATGCAAGTGGGGTGCTAAAGCTGCATAAGAAAGATAAGAAGACAAATGCAGTCAGGAATGGAAACCAAAATAAGTAAAAATGGGGAACAATATAGGCTACAGATAACTCTTTGCTGCATTTTGCATGTTACTGATGGGCACAGGAAACACAGATTGTCATGTCTTGCAGACAAAATAAGTAGGAGAACATCACAATGAGGTATCTCAGCAGGTTTATGTGTAGTCTAAGTACGTTTCAGACACCAGGACTTAAATGGGCATATCCATGTCAACACAACATCTTCAGGGATCCTTAGAAATACTAGAGCAGGGACCCCACCTGTGCCTGGGGTTAGGTAGCAGCTTGTCAGAATTTACACGTAGATGTGTTTTGTGGAGTAATGGAGTAAAATCCTGACCTTGGTAAATCAGAGGGGGTTTTGGCCTCAGTATGTTTTCAGGTACTTGTCCCAGTCACTTTTACCAGTCCCATAATGGTATGCATCTATTCAAGCCTTTCAAGGACAGAATATTTCTTTTTTCTTTTCTTTCTTTCTTTCTTTTTTTTTTCTTTTTTTTTTTCTCTTCTCTCTAAAGCAGCTTATGAAAGAGGTAACTGCTCCTTTTCACAGTCAAAGTAGGATATTCTGAACAGAATGCTAACTAGACTTGGGGCCAGACTGGAGAAGGGTTTGGGTGGTTTTCAAATCTGGGTTTTTGGTGTCAAGATCATAAATAATAATATATAGAGAAAAGCATATCTGGAAAATTCATAGATATCAGATTCTGACATTTCTTTAGTTTCTCTAAAAGTTTGAAGTTTTCCCTAAGAGAAGGGAAATCACACTATGCAAAAGATTATATATTTTTTTCTTTTTTTTTTTCTTTTTCTGTTGTTGTTGAATTTTGCAGCAGTTTTATGAGATTGTTGATTAGTTGCATAGACCTGAAGGCCTTGGTATTGAAAATGTTCTAGCTGAGCTGTATGTAGCCCTCTGTATCTGGATACCAGGTCTCTTAAGTCCAGGTCCTACAAAGACACAACGGTATGCATCTGCCTAAACAGAAACTGCTCATTTGCTTAAAATTCTGCATATTGTGACAAGTTTTTGTTATTCTGAAAAAGAAATTCAGTGAAAGTTATGTGAATGCCTAAATTTGTGGATTTGGAGCATGTGTGTGGACAAAGTAGTAAACTGAGATATATGCTTGCCTCCCAAAGTGGAGGTTTGTCATTAAAAAATGCTTTTTATTCATAGCTTCTGAACACTATATAGAGAGTAAGTTGGGGGTTTTTAGTATAATGTTGGATGAAAGTAGTCTATAGGGAAGTATTCTGAACTATAATGAGCCACTGACTGGGAGCAAGCTTTGTCTGTGATACCAGCCACACGGGTGCATGATATTGATTTCTTGTATCAGATACAATGTTGGTATTTCAAAATGCCACATCTGCACCACAGCTTCTTTTCTTATCAACAGCAGATACTTTTTTCAGCAGTAAATAAATTGAGCACCTGAGATGCGACATAGGTATGTAAGAACCAAGTCCCATGTTGCTCAGTCTTGCATTTGGCTCCAAGTGGTTTTTTTTAAGCCAAAAGGTTATGTCCAGCTCAAGTCAAACCAAAAGTCTCCCTTATCTCTATGATGATGCAACAGTTCATTCTACCTTTTTTTTTTTCCATGCTTTACATCTGAAACGTCTCAGTTTAAACAGCAATATTTATGCAGTAGGGGTAAGCTTAGATAAAACAGTAGCATAAAATATCTAAGAGTGGTGGTGAGAGGGGAAAGCTTAGACTTCAATAACAGTCCCAGGGAACTGATGAAAGGGTTAATATGATGATCAAGCACCAGCCAACCCACTTTTCACTGCTACATGCTCCTCTGAACATGAGAATTGCCTTTGGTGCAGAGTTTTATGGCCTCAAAAGTGACAATCCTCACACTTTCTAGGGATGTGATTTTGTGACTTGGGAGTAATTCTGATTATCGGGTGAAAAAACAAGTGAGCAAAACCAAACCCTGTGTTCTAGTGCAAACTTTGTGGCATAGCCATTAGTTTCTCTCTCTTTTTTTTTTTTTTTGGCAAGTAATTTAAAGAATAGCCTTTCCTTGTTGATTGCTCTACCATTCATCCGACAGCATATGGTTTTTGTCTTGGGAATCATCCAACATGTCACAAAGGCAGTGATACTGGACAGTTACTAGGCAGCTTTTGTATACTTTGGGGATAGGGGAAGATGGTATTTTAATAGATTTCCTTGGGGATCTCTTAGAAGGATAATTTAATTGTTGAAATCAAATTTTGGACCCCTGTCACAAATCATTACCTTATCTTTCATCCATCTATTCCCTTGTTGTTCAAACTAATAAAACATGCACACTGCTCTCCATTCATGTGACCCCCTTCGAACATTTTTAACTGGTAACCCTGGTTAATAATGGGTAGGTGGTCTGTTTCTGGTTGAGGATTTTTTTGAAGGAATGGATAGTTTCTCTAGCTACCACATCAACAAGGGTGGCAACATTCATTCACTCAAAATGAAAAGCCACAGAACCATATGAGTGTTGGTGAAATTCAAGCAGGAAAACGACTCAAAGGGGAGGATGCAACCTGGGACATCCCCTCAAATACTCACATTCTGAACACTGGCAGGCAAATTCTGGGCAAGTGAGTCACTGGTGAAGTGGTCTGGAGACCCTTCTCGGTGAAGCTGTTAGTCTCCATTGCTATGGTAGTGTTTAATCAATTCCAGCATTCACTCAGTAATGCCCTCAGAAGAGATTGCTGAATTTTCTTGCAGGTTTTCTTGTAGATTGAAGCATCTGAGATGAGGTGCACTTAGATGGTGGGAAGCAGCTCGTGGCTCCACTGCTTCAGCTACTCATCACCTGATCCAAGCTATGTACCACCTGCAGAAATACATTCAGACAGCACTTGCATCTATCCTGTCACAGTCTCCTCATCCTTTGTAGCTTCCCTCATTTCAGCAATTCACAGTAAGGAGACAGGGATGAGGGTTAAGGAGCTCTGAGCTGACAGAGGCCAGTTAAGGCAGTAAAAAGTGAGTAGGCAGCAGAGTCAGGGTGGCACATGCTATGAGGTTAGTGGTATGGTCTCAGAGCATCCATAACTCCTTGCAAAAGCTTAGATGACGTTCAAACTTCTTGAATTTGATCTGAAGGCTGCTTCAGCCTTCTGGTCACCCCCTGAATTTAGGAGTGGAGAACGGAAATATGTGTAGATTGCTTATTTCTCACTGTTCAACCACATTGTTCGGATATCTCTGCTTGTGTGAGTGACTGGCTTAAAGTGATTGTGATTATTTATAGGCAGGATTTCTGAGCTTGGCCCAGCTCTACTTGCATGGATATAACTGGGGTTTTTTAAAAAGGGATCACTGCACCATTAAATAACCCAAAGTCCTCTTTAAGGCACAATGTTCCCTTTGCAGGCACTGAACAAGCAGCATCCATCCCTACTGTTAAGTATTTACCATCTAAAAAAAGCAGAAAACAGAATATTGAGGAGCATCAGGTCCAAAAATAAAAATGTATGTGTGTGTGTTCAGACCAAAGAAGTGATAGGCAGCAGCTGCACACTGTTTGCTCACTCATTTATTGGCTACAATTCTATGGTTGCTTCTTGTTTTTCATTACAACATCCTATCAAATTCTGTTCCCTTTCACCTTAAAGATATTCTTTTAGATGCTGTGAGCTCAGAAAAACTGTATTTAGAAACACAAAGAATGACCTAAATAATACAACATTTAGAGGCTGTTTCTACCAAAATGTAGCCACAATCCTTATCATCTTAGAGTGGGAATCATTATGCAAGTTAATAAGTGGACTTCTAAAATAAAGGGATTTTTTTCCTAGTTAATTCTCTGAAAACAGAATCAAATCTAATGCTTCATACATTCAGGAGCTGATGCCTGCTAAGTGCAGTTCTTACACGCTTCTTTATTCACAATGCTAAGAAAATCCTAGCTTTCTTTTTAATGTTTGATCAAAAATGTTTTTCTGGAACAAACCAAAACAAACAGAACCCAACCGGTCTTTTGTTGGTTGCTCCACTTCCCAAAAGAGTCCAGGGCACTTGGTGACACAGCATCTGTCTCAGATGCTATTGAAGGTATTCAGGCCCTAAATGCTCTTCCACTGACATTCTTTTACGCTGTGGTATTTGACAAACTCATACAACTGGGCTAGAGGAAAGGAAAAAGGCATCTTTTGAATAAGGTGGAAAATGTTTAATCTTCTCTTCACCTGATTATCACTTAAATTCTCAGGAACTTGTCTGTGCAGTTTCTACTTGCTTTCTACTTTAGGGAAAGCCAAGTATCCGTGTATCTTTATTATTAAAAATACTGTTGTTTTTGCTATTAACAACAGGTTATTGGAATAATCCCTGTAGGATTTTCAATTGGAAGCTGGCTGAAGTCTCCAAGCCCCAGTGTCCTTTTACTAAATGTGTTCAGGATTAGACCCTAGATTTGTACTGCTTATTTTGAATTATATGTTCAGTAATTTTAAAGGAGAAAATGAATTAACACTATTTCTTCCATAGCAAAGCCAGTGGACTAATGTTAATCTTTTGAGGACTGTCCCTTTAAACCATCCGAGGTGTTTATTTTGTGTATGAAGAAAGACTTTACTGCTCTGACTAACGTAATCCTGGCTGTGTGTAGAAATGGGGAGGAGGGGGGGTGGAAAGAGGAAGGCCTATTGTTCTTTTTGTTTCTAAAAACCAATGTTCCTTTTTATAAAGAGATTTTAGTGCAGCCCTCTGTATTCTTCCTCACGATAGAGAAATTCAGTGAAATAGTATCTATTTCCTCAGATTGCTGTCCCAGATATCATAACACCACATGGGTAGTAAGATGTGCTAAATTAGAGGGGATTTTTTTTTATCACCTTAGTGGAAGTGTTTGTTCCTGTATCTTTTCTTTTTCTTCATAAAAAAGAAAAAAAAAAAAAAAAGGAAAGAAAAAGAAAAACTTCACAGAACAGTAAACCTGAGACACGGATTCGAATGCCAGACAGTTGAATGAACAGGATAATCGGGGTATTTTTTTTGACAGGTGCGACAGCCTGCCTATGACTGGCATTATAATCATTACCATTTTAATAAGGCTCTAATAGGGGGGCCGATAATTCAATGGGGTGTGAGGATCCTAATTCAACTCCCAATCCCACATGAATGTGCTAGAATTTGTGGGCTTTGTTTTCCTCTTTTGTACCCCTGAATGCAAATAATTACTGGCTATAGATTCAAAAATTCTTAGAACTGGAAGCTAAATTAGCTCTCCTAATACTGCACAAGAATGTCAATACTCAGGGGGGAAAAAAAAGGAAGTAAGTGGTTTTTGGTTGTTTTTTGTATTACACTTGTGGTACTGCAAAGGTTCTGTAGCTTAAGTGGTTTGGTTGGCAGCGTGAATAATACCAGCACTGTTTCTAAAGGACATGCAGCTCGCTTTTCCCCCCCTCTCCCCACAAGGAAAAGAAAATCTGAAAATCATTTCTGGAAGAATCATATGCTGCTTTCTACCTGCTAGTTTTATTGCTGTTGCCTTGGTCTCCCCTGGACATGTCTGTCCACTGTATTGTTTCAACAGTGGTGTGTGGTAAGTTCAGTGTCTGTGGCCAC
This sequence comes from Chiroxiphia lanceolata, assembly GCF_009829145.1. NCBI lineage: Eukaryota > Metazoa > Chordata > Aves > Passeriformes > Pipridae > Chiroxiphia > Chiroxiphia lanceolata. Next base: position 56,154,562 of record NC_045641.1, read on the forward strand.
ACTTTCACAGGAGCCCTGCGGGCATTAGTGTAGTCAGTTTATCCCATTCAGATGATCTGACACGACAATTTCAAATCCTGAGGCAGTGCCCCTTACTGCAGTTTGAGACTGGGTGCTGAAGGCACCCTGTGGGTGCAGGAGCTGCTCAGCACCTGAAAAGAGTGTTTCTAAATGTAAGAGAAGACACCAATCTCTGCTCAGAACACCACTTAGATTTGTGCTCAATAGCTCAATAGCTGTGTCAAAACCCATAAGGCTAAGGTGTAAGTAGCCCTTTTTCCTTGCTCCTACTGACCCTTACCTTGTGTCCAACTCTCAGAACAGGGTGAGGGGGAATGGACCCCTCTGGGCCCCTCTCTCCCTTAACAATCAGGACAAAAAGCTTTTCTGTTTTGTCTCAGCTGACCTATGCAATGAATTTCTCCATTCATTTTTGATCAATAATACATATTATTGTTTCTAGCTAACGACCAACAGGGCTACATGGGACAAGACTTTGAAAAATTGAGAGGGATATTTCCATATAACCCCTTGCAGCTGGAATCAGCTTCTCCCGCCCACTATTTCTGATCCTAAATTAGCTGTGGAGTCTTGCCATGATTTCAGTCCTCTTTCTTTTTCTGTACACGCATTGCCTGATGTATAAGGAATATGAGCAGCACTTATTGTATAAGGGAGTGAAAGATAAGCAAACACACTTTATACCATGTAAGAGCGGGAAATAACTAAGGTGGACAAACTGTTCTGTGAAAATCAGCCTGAACCTTTGCCCCAAACTGAAATGCAGAGTTTTGGAGATTGGCCAAAATCTGGTTAATCTTTCTCCCTCTCTGTCTTTTAATGGTATTTATGATTTCTCAGCACTTCCTGGTTTCATCTGGGTCCAAAAACAGGAGACTGAAATATCATTGAAGAGGCTATTCACGGTATTTCCAGCTGGCTAGGACCATGGAACGAATGATCTCTCACAATCAGGTCTGTTCTAGAAGGATTTTTTGCCCAATTTCTATCCTGACGAGATTCCAAACTGTTATAAAATTATCCTAATTATCTTGAAACTTTGAAAATATGCCCATCCACAAAATAACTGACATCCTTCACCTGAGGAACCTGTGTACAGAGAATTCATTAAGTTTTTCTTTTGCCTCTTTGTGCAGAAGATGTTATTTTTTCTTGATCTTGGAAGGCTTTTCACAGAAGAAATAGACTGTACGTAAGCTAACTGTGTTCCCTTTGGGATGTTTTTGATGCATTTCAAGTTTTCATGGACACTAAGATGCAAACCTAGACAGCTTCTGTCTTTATTCAGGCATTGAAACTCATTCTCAACCCCATGGTTAATATAAGAGTGGATCAAATGAATGTTTTATCTTTTATGATGAGGACCTGTCACTCAAGATTACCACCTTAACCCCGGATCTTACAGGCTGTCTTAGTCAGCTAATGACATTTGAGTTACCTCAGGCAGCTCTAGGGGAGAACCCTGGAAATCACCAAGAACTATTGTATGATTTCTCAGCTTTAGTACTCACTGTAGGCCCACTGAGCATCCTCTTCATTTTCTGAATACAGTGAGTCAGGGAAGGCTTCTTGTCATCTACATAAAATTTTTACTCTTCTACCTTTTGAGCTCTCAGCTCATGTTGTATACACAAGACTGATAACTTTGATCCAGAGGAGAGGGTATCACCATCCAGAGGTGGAAGTGCTATACCAGACCTCAGTGAATTAGAGGACTGGGCAATCACCAACCATATGAAGTTCAACAAGGGAAATTATTGGATTTTGCACCTGGGATGGGACAACCCCGGACGTACGTACAGACTGGGGAATGAGAGGTTGGAAAGGGACCTGGGGGTCCTGGTTAATGGCAAGTTGAATATGAGTCAGCAGTGCCCTGGCAGCCAGAAGGGCCAACTGTGTCCTGGGGGGCATCAGGCAAAACGTCACCAGCCAGTCAAGGGAGGGGATTGTCCCACTCTGCTCTGCACTGGGGCGGCCTCACCTTGAATATTGTGTGCACTTTTGGGCACCACAATATAAGAAAGATATTAAACTGTTAGAGAGTGTCCCAAGGAGGGCAATGAAGATGGTGAAGGGCCTTGAGGGGAATCCATATGAGGAGCAGCTGAGGGCTCTTGGTCTCTTCACCCTGGAGAAGAGGAGACTGAGGGGAGACCTCATTGCAGTCCACAGCTTCCTCGTGAGGGGAAGAGGAGGGGCAGACACTGATCACTTCTCTGTGGTGACCAGGGACAGCACCTGAGGGAATGGCCTGAAGTTGTGTCAAGGGAAGGTTTAGGCTGGATATTAGAAAAAGGTTCTTCCCCAGAAGGTGGTTGGGCACTGGAACAGGCTCCCCAGGGAAGTGGTCACAGCACCAAACCTGAGAGAGTTCAAGAAAAGTTTGGATAATGCTCTCAGGCACATGGTGTGACTCTTGGGGATGGTTCTGTGCTGGGCCAGGAGATGGACTCAATGATCCTTGTGGATCCCTTCCAACTCAGCATATTCTCTGATCCTGTGAGTCTGTGAAAGGCTCATAAGCATGTTTTAAATATTGTGCTGTAGATGCATGGAAAGTAAAAATAATTTCATTTTTGTTTGTCCATACCTGTCACTCACAAACACTTGATCAGCAGGTTGATCTGAACGTTGGACATCTTGGTTAAACCAGACTGGCTGATACCTAAAAGCTGTCATTGTGAGGAAATACTAGTTTTCTCAAGAAAAAATGTCAGGATTAGGAAGCAATCACTGCCTTTCTGCAAATATTAGAAAGAATGTATGGAGATCTGTTCACCATTGCACAGTTTGATTTAGACTGGACATTTTTACAGATCAATCTGAGAGGCTGTGACAGACTGTGAAGAGCAAAACCTGTAGCTGGAGAGGTTAGTCTTTCCCTCTGTCTTGTCTTACCCTTTGCTGACAATGTGGCTAATTATTGTTCCTTTAGGACAGTTTTCTTATTTTGGCTAAAAAGATTTTTGACAAGTTTGTGAAGAGCAAACAGAAGATGTCTTTCTTCTCCTTAGGCCTTATTCAGTTCTCTGGGGGACAAGGTTAATATCTGGTCATTTGGGAGATGACCTTAAGAGTACACAGAGCTTTTCCTACTGACTTGGACCACATGATGTGGTTCACTTGCTTCTAGGCACTGATCAATACCTTTATTCTTCTGTCTCAGAGATCACAGGAGGCTGTGCTAGACTGGCTCCTATCCAGCAAGCACTGTCCTTGGGGACTTTCTGTCTCGTCTTGTCACCCTTTTGGTTCAGTGTGTCCAAAGAGTTGTTATGTAAGAGAGTCAAGGTCAAGGATAACTCTACGGGTTATTTTCGGTTCTCAGTCTTGGATTCATTAGCTCTAGTCAGGACTGATAGAAATTGCAATTTTAGGCAGCCACCAAGATTGAGGGAGTGCCAGGCATTGGTGACAACCATTTGACTATGTTTGTGTAAAGTAAAACCAGGCAAAATGTATGTTGTTATGGCTAAGGAAAGGTTCCAGAAATAATCACAAATATTTTAAAGATTCACAGAGGATATATCCTTTTTTGTGATTCAGTGGAGCAGGAGGTAGGAGTCTGATGTGAGCTGCTGCCAGGTGCTCTTGAAGTGTGAGAGTGCAATGCTTTCGGATAAACTCCCCACTCAAGAAATGAGGGCTATTCCTCCTACTTGTCAAATTATCTACTGTTGTCATCACTGCATAATCACCGTGTTTAGCTGTGCGCCCAGAGTTAAGCATGGATGTAGAACAGCTGTTCTGCCCCAAATAGCTCAGTGGTCTGAGAAAAATAAAACAACATGCCTGACAAACATAAAGGAACAACATTTGTCTATCCTGTGGTGGAGAAAAACTTTTCTAAACTTGGATGTTTTGTTTAGGGTATCCAAAAGAGATTACAGGGTAATTTTTCTTGTTTTTATAGCCCTCCACTTGATTCCTATTTCCTACCTGATTGAATGAGGTTTCTTATTGGGTCACGTTTCAGCCACTGCACCCACATAAGACATTCAGGCAAATGCTCCTGTGGGTTTAGCAGGAGCAGCCACCAGTCTGGAATTCAGGAGGAGAAACCCAAGCCACCAGTACTGTTCCCCCTTGATTCCAACCCAAATGAGTGCAAACCTGCCCTGAGAAACAAAACAGAGCAAATCTTGGCCTTCCCAGCTGAGGGACAAAGTGGGAGGGAAAAAGGGATGTGAAGATGCTGACTTTCCCTATCCCTAATTGGGGAACTAGGTGAAATTTAATTGTCTTGTTGAGCTTTCCACATGTTTAGTGGGTAGCAAACTTTCCTGCTGGTGAAAGATTAGTTCAAGTTGTCTCAAAAATACCAAAGGAAAGCAAATGATACCCAGCTTATAAATTTCAGTGACATTACCAGGCCCAAAAGATTATGATGGAGCAGCTAAAGGTATTGTTTCTGCCTATGCCACTGGCCTGCTGCCTGCCACCAGCATTTCACTTCCCTCTGCTGTAGCTTTCCCTTGTCAAAGTAAGATCTAATACTGAACTGTTCCTAGGCAGGTCTGTTCAAGGTTCATAGAGTTTTCTGGAGAAGGGGTTGCAGCTAAAGGAGCTGCTGTAAAAATTTTGACCATTAGCATTCACTTTGATGTGTCAAAAGTAACAATTTTTCTGTAAAGTGCTGGAAGTTTCGTTATATGGAGACTTTAGATTAACATTAAATACAGGAGGTTTTAGAAATCATTCACCCTGAAGACAGGCAAAACTGGCATATTCACAGCAGAACTGAAAAACATGTTTTATCTGTGTTGTCCTTTGTAATTATGCTGCTGAATAACAGGAGTATTATCACACCAGGGTTAGTGCCAGAGGATTACCCAAAGTTTTTCAAATGGGATGGTAAAGTGGTGCAAACAGGTGCATAGACAAAGGGCAAAAGGAGAGGGGAAAAGTGAGAGAAAGAAAACTGAGGCTTTCTAGTTTCAACCACATAGCAAAATTAATGGTTTCTCTAAGTGAATAACATAGCTAGATTACTACTGAGCTTGTAAAATTAGAGGAATGGGTCAGATTCTTCATTTCACTCCTGTTTTAATTTAAGCAAAGGAGGCCACTTTAATTGTGCTTTGCCTCAAAAAAAAAATCTTTTAATTGGAATAATTTTGAAGCAGAGAAAATGACTTATAAGAAGAATATGGTCTCTGAAATTTGCTTCCCAATAGCTCCCTTTGCAAACTGGATCCTACAAATCAGGATTTCTTTTTGAATGTTCTGCATTGTGTATCCAGAAAGAGAGAGGGGGCATTTCTAAATGAAGTTAAAATATCTTTACAAGCAAAACAGTCAACATAAGCACATACTTGTTGTAATTCTGGTTTTGGTGTTTCCTTTTTAATCTATCTTTGTGTGTTAATTTATTTGTTTACATCAGAGCCACATATTTCCTAATCCCTTCAGCTCAGAAAATAATTATGTACTTTTGCACAGTTCCTTTGCAAGATTAAACTAAGAGAAGGTTGTTGGTGCTACTTTTGAGTATGAAATGCTATCAAGAGATGCATTTCAATATTTACTGTTAATTACCACAAACAGAGCTGTTAAGGGTTAAGGATTTGGTTATGGACATCTAGGATATTTTGGGGAGGGAGAGAAGGGGACATTTAGGTCTTCCTCATGGGAAGCTCTCTCTCAAATGATAGCTTTGGCAATATTTTGTGGTGGAAGGAAGCAGTGCTTCAGGGATTTGGGTCACTGGGGAAAGTGTCCCATCCCACAAATTTCTGTGTCACCTCTATCTGTTGACTGTCACTGAGAACAGAGGCATAGTTTAGCTTACTGGTTGCCTGGCATTTGAGGTAAACCTCCAGGTAACTATAGGCTTGTTACAACCACTTTAGTACCCACAATGCCATGAAGTTGCAGAAGCTCTGTATGAGTGACTAGAACAGGTCTGGGATGGCATATTGATGTTCCCCCTGACTAATGCCCTTCAGTGGGACCACTACGATTCTAAGCAAGACCTTAAAGGCATCTGTGGCTTTGTTTTGTAATTAGGATGTGGCAGCCCCTGAAAAGAGACCTCCTTAGAATACTTCCTACAAAGAATTGTCATTATAAAAATATGTAATTGCTAGTCCCTGAATCACGTGGTGTGGGCAAATCATGGGCTTCACGGCTATGCAAATAAACAGCAGCCTTGTGATGCCCCATCCCCTGTTTTCCTGTCGGCTCTGTTCTTGTGCATCACTAAAGGGCATTGAAATTGCAAGTCAGTCCTCTCAGCGGGCTCAGTGCCCCGCTGGCTCACAAGAAAAGGGACAGCAGGGAGTTTAGGGGCAACAGAGTACACATGTATGTGCTCACTCCACATGCATGCCCTGCCTGTCATCCCAGCAAGACCAATCACCCTTCTGATTGTCATTTTGATCCTACTTTTTCATCTGACATGCTTTGAGTCCTCCAGCCGGGACTGTGAAGGACTGACACTTTCCTGTCCCAAAAAGAGCCCTGAGATAAAACACAGTAGACTTTGTGGTGAATCAGGTTTGATTTCTATCTGAATTTAAAGTCACGGTGTTGATTTGATGACAGTAACTAAACACTGTTATTTTATTTTGTCTGTCAAAACATAGCCAAAAGGGGACATCTGAGATCATGTCTAGTTCAGAGGAAGTCAGAAATCAGAAATTCATTCCCTTTGAGTAACTTTTTCATTTGTGTTTATACATGTGAAAATAGCACTTTCTGTGTTTTGGAACAACTTTACTGAAACAAAATGCTTTGGTATTATCAAAATGAATTTTTTTTATTTTTTTTTTACTACTTTTAGTAAAAAAAATCAGTAAACTCAGTTTTGCTTGACAGGGTTTGTACTGCCTAACGAGAAAGCATTTAATTTGAAAATGCAGTGTAAGTCTAGTTACATGGTCCTCAGGACAGTTTTCAGTAGACGAAAGTTTCGTGTTCCTGGAGGTCAAGCTCTGCATGAGAATTCGTATCTCCTGTGTGATAATGCAGTACCTGGGATCAGCTGAGGTGTCCAAGACATTCCTCCATTAAATAAGGCTGACAGCAGAGCTCACCAAGCAAAGTATTTCTGCCTTACTGGTTTGCCTGAAGTCTGATGCTTGGATATGGATATAGTGATGTTCTTTTGTAGTCCTCCCATTTAGCCCTGTTCCCTAGGAAGCGATACCTGATTAAGCTGACTGAATTGTTTGAACTTGTCTGCTTGGCTAGAAGAGAAGCAGGCAGATGAATGTTTCTTACTGGAATAAAGCCTGAAGCCTAATCTCAGCTGTACTATTAATAGCAGATGATCTGCATGGAGATGAGTAGAATGCAGATGCAGGTCTCCTGCTTGGACAGCACCTCCTTCCTTTGACCTCTTGTGGGACATCATGTCTTTCAAGAATGTTTCACTGAGAAAGACAGCAAAATGGAGTTTGTTGTGAGCCTGAGAAGATAATTACTAGTGTTTTCTGCAATATCTTTAAAACCCACTATTTTATCTCATTTTGTGTAAGCCAGATTGCTAAGGGACACAAATCAGTGATTCTCCATGGATGACTCTAGTTTTCCATTAGCAATGGATCTGGCCACAGAACTTGCTTAGATTTTGGATTAGTGTGTTCTTTGCACTGATCAAACAAATTTAGGAGGGTAAAGACTGTAGAGATTTCCAGAGGCAACCCACTCCCAGCTGTTAAACACTGGGAGTTCAAGACACATTGAGTCTCAGACACATTGAGGTTCAGACACATCGGCCACAAAATTACCCATTTTTAGAGCATGAAGAATTTGTCCTAAATAAATAAAGATGACTTGGACAAGTGGGCTGAGATGTGCCACTTACACAGCAAGTAAAATCTTCAGGTAGATTGTGCTTTATAAAAGCACTGTACACCAGGGATAAGTGTGGAGTATAGAGCACAGCACTTGTCACATTAGTAAGCAAAGCTGAGTCTGGAAGTAGTATGAGACCCCAAGAAAATATGGCTAATGGAGAAATGGATCCTTGCAAAAGAGAAACAGTGGTTTATTTTCCAGGTGCAAGGGAGTAAAGTGGATGAGAAAAGTGCTGGCTGTCACACTGACTTACCTGTGTGGTACAAAAACGAAGGTGTTCCAGCCACTGGGAAGTGTGATAGAGGCGTTGTCATGGAGCACTGCTTGGGCATCGTGAGGTGTGTCAGCCTTGCTGACAGAGGGATGGTTCTGGTTATCATTTCTGTGGTCTGCTCGGAACCACACCTTGCTCTTTGACCTCTGTATGCAGGGAATAATCTACAAACCCATAGGGGTTTGGTTTTCAAGTCTCAGAGTAAAGCAAAAATTTCACTCTTCCATAGCAAGGGAGGAAGATTACAAAGGAGACAGGCTGACTAGCTTTGTTTTGTTGGGTTCTTTTGTTTGTTTGTTGAGTTGGGTTTTTTTAATAACTACTCCTCATTTGAAAATTTTTTTCTGGAGCCATTTTAAAGAATTCTAATATTTCTTGCCAATGTGTTTATTTTAAAAGGAATGAAATCTAGAAAAAGTGATATTCTCATGGTCATCTTTACCTTCACAGCTGGCTGAAGCAGAGGTCTCTGCTCAGGCCTTAGGAGGATGAGCCAGAAGATTGATTTTCCCACATGCATATGATCAGCTGTGATGGTTCCTAAAGTGGGCCAGCAAGAAAGCCGGAGAGGGACTTTTTACAAGGGCGTGTCATGATAAGACCAGGGGAAATGGCTCTAAACTGAAAGAGGATAGGTTTAGATTAGATATCATGAAAAAATTCTTTACTGTGAGGGTAGTGAGACACTGGAACAGGTTGTCCAGAAAAGTTGTGGATTCCTGGAAGCGTTCGAGACCAGGTTGGATTGGGCTTCAAGCAACCTTGTCTAGTGGAAGGTGTCCCTGCCCATGGCAGGGGCCTTGCAACTAGATGATCTTTAAGATCCCTTCCAACACAAACCATTCCATGATTCTGTGGTGTTGGACCATGGGCATGAGGCACTAGCAATTTGGTCAGTGTCTCAGCGTGGGACTGTGATACCTGGTGCTGATTGCACAGGTAATGTGTGTGGCTCTGCCAAGAGCTGTGCCAGTCTGTGCTGCAGGGTCCTCAACAGCTGTAATTGGTGTTTACTCATCCAAGAGAGGCCAAGATCAGGGATAACACCAATTCTGTGTGACTGTACATTTTGAGAGAGAAAAGGTGCTCCTAGGAAAAGGGTACTGTGCATTCATTTTTCTGAAAATACACCCAGGAATTCAACATATCTGTGAAAGCACCCAAAAGAGAGGAATTTTGTACAAGACTGTGGAGATTTCCAAAAGAGCTGGACAACCATAATTGTTCTTGGTCTGTATATTTCATTTACATAACTTCATTGAAATGTCTTAGGCTTTAAAAAAAAAAACCAAACAAACCCCCAACATATTATCTGCCACTATCATATATATTCAAATAAACAAACAAACTGCTATTGTACAGGAGGATGATAATGCCAGGAACTAACATCTTCCTTCTACTCCATTTATCTCAGCAATGCACTCTTAGTCTGGAGACTGTGATATTGAGTATTGTCAGGTTGGGTTTCCACTAATTAATGAAAAACAGGCTGCAAGCACAAAGGATTAATTTGGCCTATTCACTCTGATCACAAACATTTTGAGAATCTGTTTAGCTTTTTTTGAATGGTGTGAAGTAAACCAAGGGAAAAAACATCTTGTTTCAGCTAGTCAGCCAGAAAAGAAACCCACATGGATTTACCTAATGGGGTCAAAGCTAAGAAAAACAGAGCATTGTTCCCAGGAGTTAGACAAGACAGTTATCTTACAGAGAAGGCTCGTTCTGAGGCTCTATAAAATTTAGAGCTACTAAATAATCCTGTGAATTTAAGAAGGGAACTTTGCTCTGCCTTCAGAGGGAGTTTTGCACTATCATTATCAGGTGGATCTAACAACAACTCCTGTACTTTCTGGCAGCCACAGGCCCTTTTACAAGGGTAGAACGGTTTTGCCATCAGAGTTTTGAAACCTCTAAGTCAGGTTCTCAGCTGGTGAAATCACTGTACTTGGTCATTGAAGAGCCTGGCAATCTATATTCAGGTCCTACTTGCGCAGTGTTGAGTGTCTTTGATTAAACTATAATCAGAAATTAGCAAGGACATAATTGGCATGTGTATTACTGCAAAACACGTAAAACAATTCTGCTAGGCGTAGGCTGTAAATATGTACCTAGGCTGGTGTGCTAGCAATGAGCTACTTGCTTGCTCCTAGGACTTAATTACATGTTACGCTGATCGATGAAAGGTTAAAACAGCTGAATCAATATTTTATTGCAGTTCTGAAAACTGTAGTTATAGCATATTAGACTATGAGTGGCTGACAAGTTTAAAAGCCTGTAACTGAATCAAAGTCTGAGTAACTGTTGTGTGCGCAATTTAGAAACAGTTAATACCTTCCAATTGAGAGGATTTGTTTCTAATTAATATAAAAGCTGTTTATTTAAATCCTAGGCAGGCAGTATTTAAATACACAACAAGTCACCTGGGAATTCCATCTAAACCACTTTGTGGAAAGCTGTTATGTTGTGCTGAAATAAATCCAGCATGAAGTAACTGTATTCTCTTCATTCAGAGTGTAGAGCTGTTCTCTGCATGCTGGTTTTTTTTTTCCTTCTTCTTCCTGAATACGCTAAAATATCCTTGGCCTTGTTCCTGATTAAGGAATGATGTAATTTGCAACGTTGCTGCCGTTTTCTCTGCTTTTATTGCCTGCATATCCTTGATCACCCATTAGCAGCACTTGTTTTGAAGAGGTATCATGTATGTACAAAATGAAAGTCCTGGCAAAGGGAACACAGAACACACACTATCAATAAGATGGAGAGGTGCATGAAGATATGTTGAGTGTTGACCAACAACATTTTCAGAGTCAACAAATACTACTTTTTAGAACTCCTAGTAAACTTGAGATCATGGCTTTGTTTTCTTGATGGGGCTTTTCAAATGGACTTATTAAGATATTTTTAATATTTTTGTGATGTTTGAAGGGGTTCCAGGTAATGAGGATAGTAGCACCAAAAGGTCTTATAGCCCTGTCAGCAGAACAGTTGCTGATTTCTTTCTTTTAATTTTTTTAAATTATTTTATTTTTTTCCCCTTGCTTGAAAGAGTGGGGTGGAATAGATAATGTTTTGATTAAAAAAACCAAAACAAACACTAAGTTAAGAGTATTTTTTGCATCACCAGGAGAGAAAGAGTATGAAAAAACTTCACAATTTCATGCTAGTCTGTCTCTCACCAGCAGTACATTCCTGTCACTAATTTTCACCAGATAGCTTCATTTTCTCCCCTCCATTTTTTCCCCCATTTCATCTAACTTTTTTATCCTCTATATATGTGCATTGTGCTGCCAATGAGACCTGCAGCTTACTGCAGATTATATCAAAGAAAAAGCCAACAGCACCATGAAAGGTGGTGTTGGTAATTCTGTGCTTCACCTGCAGTTCCTACAGTAGGTTTGAATTTTAGCAGTTTCCTAACTGGTGGTGGAGGTGGGGAGCTGGATGGCTGGGCTAGATTTGGGCAGGTTTTGTTGAGTTGGGTCTGTGTAAGAGTCAGCAAAGATCAGTTCACTTACTGTCTCGTTTTTATCATGTCCATCATTTGTCCCTTGCAAACTTGCAGAAGGCAATGACTTTATTCCATTTTCACCTGGCATAGTTGTAAAATCCGCCTCAAATAACTTTCCCTGCTCCTTAGTTGTGTGTTAATGAGGTGTTTACTGAGTATTTCTTCCTCCACAGACCTCCAGTCCACTCAGCGGAGCTGAGACTCCAGCACTGCTTGCCCAGTGCCACCTACTCTTAGTCCAGGGATGCCTGCCCTGCAGGAAAGAGAGAGTGATGTAAACAGGGGTTTAGCCAGCAGGTCTTTCTATGGAATGCATCATATTCCTTTGAAAGGAATAAACAAACCAGCAGGTTAAGTATGGAGCTCTATTTCTGCAGGGATTCCCTTCCACAGATGATTTCCTTGGAGTGTTTTGTGACACCTCTGCAAAGTACAGCTTTAAAATGTCTCAGGAGAGTAAAGTCTGGTATTTCTATCAGTAGGGAGGAATGACATCATATCAGGTCTGGGGAGCAAGGAATGTTTGCCATGTAGACAGTTGTAATTTACAGGCAATAAATGAATAAATTTAGATAACAGAAGAACGAGGCCAACCCTCATCTGTCTTTTTTTTTCCCCTGCATAAGAGAAGTTGCACTGCCTCCTAACAAACTTGCTTCTGCACATCTCTACCTTTTCCTCTCTGCTGTGCCTCTTGACAGCTGCCTTACGCTGTGTATTTTAGGATGCATGGGTCACTAAACATGTGAAAGTAACTTCCCATAAAAATGATAAATCCCACTGTAAATTGAGGGCAAATCTTTGCATGAAAAGCTTATGGATTTTGACTACTGAATGAAAGAAAAGCGAAACGAAAGTAGCTTTAAGGGTGCCTTGGCTCTAATCACAAACTGGGTGGCTGATGGCATGAGGGTTATTGGGAAGTCAGATGCTGCCTATCTTCAGCAACAGGTCCTCCATATACCATAGATGTATCATGCCGGGTTAGGCCTTTTCAGGTTGGGCTGCATGCCTTCAGGTGCATCCAGAAGAAATCACTGTCAGTGATCAAATATTGATATATTGTCAAACCCACTGATGTTAGTGTAATTTGAGTCATTTATGAGTCTTTACTTAGCAGAGACTTAGAACTACAGTAACTTCGAGCCTGAATTGTCTCTGTGCCTGAAGAGCAGGTGGCCAGTCAATGTTCAGGTGGGGATTATTGCTGCCGACAATGTCAGAAAGCTTGCTTTGCACCTGCCTCCTCCTCATAACAAGCACGCAGATAAAAAGAGTCCGATTCCCTGGCACTGCCAACCAAGTCCTCCAATCTTTCAAAAACAAATACTCAACCTTGACTGTAAAATAAAATAGAAAATAAAAGTTACCACTACCTTCTATTGCCTGTTGATTGACCTGAGCACTCTCCAATAGCAAACATAAAAGATTAGATACCGCTTTCCATACAGGTGTATGCAAACCATTTTTTGTCTTACCAGGAGACTGAATTGTTCAAAGTTCTGGAAAATGTCTGTGTGCAGTTTTACAAGTGTACTTAGCAAAAGGAAGGCATTGACTTATGCTTTCAAAGGTGGTGATTTACAATGTCCTGTATAGTGTTTCTAAAATCAAGAGTTTTGTTTAAGCTTAGCATAATGTACTGAAAGGAGATTTCTGATGCAGTGTGTGTGTTTACAGTGCAAATACAGGGCCAGGCTTTTTAGAAATTAATTACTCAAAATGCTCTTACAGAAGAAAGAGCCAGCCCTACAAGGGATGGGCAGGAAGGGTCTTCTCCTTCTTAGAGACTGATGTAAGCCAAGAGAAACTTCAAAAAGAGTAGGTTTCATGTGGTGAAGTCAGTCTTGGAGGGGATGGGGGCATCTCTGAAGACACAATTTCTGCTTGGAGGAGATGGACAGCATCCTTGACTGTTATAATGGCTTTGAATCCCAAATTCACTGATTGTCTTTACTAAAAAAAGGTATTATTTTCTTTTTTAAAGGAGAGAGAGGGAGAGAGAAGGATTCTGAATTTCTGGCAAGAAAAAGAATCCCAAAACTTAGTAGCACTGCTGAAAACTGCTCATGAAAATTTTAAGATCAATTTTCAGCAAGCAGGGGTAATTTCTTTCATTAAATACTGTTCTATATCCTTCATTAAAAAAGCCAAACAATGATTTCTGACTTGTTTCTTGACTATTTTTCTATTCCCCAAAATATGGGGTTCCTCAATTTCTCCTTCAGTGCTACTGAAAGCAGCCTTTTGCAAGAATTAGAGATTAAATTTTTGTCCCATAGTGATGGGTCACCATTGAACAGATATCACTTCTGGTGAATTGCAGGGACAGAGAAACTTTACTTGGACAAATAAGGCTTTCTAAACTGGCATTGAAGAATTAAGCAAAAATGATGGACTTACCTTCAGTCCTCAGCATCAAGGGGAAATGACATAATTTATTAATAAGTGAGGATCCTGCAAGAAAAGGCCCGCCTTTGCAGTAGTTACCTCAGCAAGGAGAAGATGTAAATTCATCCCTCTTATCTCTGCAAGAATAAGTTATTTCAGAATCTAACTGTCCTAGTTTGAAAGGATTTATTCATTCAACAGCTGAGACAAAAAAAAACCTAAGTTGACATTTCTGCCTGGCTTTTTAGCTCGTTGAGACTGTTAGTTGGCTGCTGCTGCTGGGATCTATATCCTTGTGGCTACTTAAAATCAAAGATAAGATTTTCCTTTTCTTCGCCAGTGTGTTCACAAAGTGTCCTAAGATACAGAGCAGCCACTGAGGAGATGCTGTGTTTTAGTTGCTGACATGTTTCAGGGCATGGCTTGCAATGGTCAGAGTACAGTGGGAAACGATTGAACTCGTTGTGGTAAACACAAGGTTGTTAGGGCCACACTGCTTGATGAGGGTCTCCATGTGAACATTCTCAAGGCCTGACAGACCATACATCTGGACAGATGTGGGGTGGGTCTGGGCCAGGTGTGAGCTCTGAAGAGCTGGCACTGGCTCTCCCACGTTTACCTGGCTCTGTGCAGCCACCGTGCATCCATGGGGGGATAAGGTGAGTGGGCAGCACACACCACCATCACAGCTAGTGTGGCAAACACTTTTATATACAATATAAACAAGCAATTTGATCTGGTCCTTTTTTTCAGATTCATTTCAGGTGGCTCTACCTAAAATTGCATTTCCTCTCTTTCATGTAGTCACTTCCTATCTTACTTTGGGGAACAATATTCCTAAGACTTTACTGGACATTAATCCCAAAAGGATTCACCATTTTCCCACAATCACTTTGAAAATGTTTTTCTATGTTTATTCCTTTTGTACAAAGTTTCTTGACTAGTGATTTGGACTGGAAGATGATAATTTTTCTTTTAAGGCCTTCATACTTCTTCATCTCACTATTTTCCTTTCAATGAGCTCTACACATCACAACTGCCCACCCACCCTTAAGAGGAAAGGGTTAAGGTCTCTTCTGGAGTTCATTATAGGATCTGTATTCAGGAATGACAAAACTTCAAAACTGAAATATGTTTGCTCTGTGATGACCAACTGTGAGCTTTAGCCCATACTGTTGTGGTGGTGTGTTTTACCTTGTACACAGCATCCACACTGTAGGCCACTGTTAGCACCGGTCAGGAAAATTACTTTATTTTTTGTGATTATGATGTTTTAATTACTAGTTTTCTAGGATTTTCGGGGATTTTAATAGCTAGTTTTCTAGGATTTTCTAGGTAGGAATAGATTGGCTCGAATCACAGAAGGCTTTTTCCACTCTTCAGGCTGTAATATTCAGGGTGTTCAGTCCCAGCTAGGGAGTTCAAACTGTAATTGAGTTCTGTGCTCACCAGACTGCATAGGATCTGTACTCATTTCTTGGACATGTCAGAGTCTGCATCGCTAACCAGCTACTCACCAGAGTGATGCTGACCTCCAAGTATGTTTGTGCATCTGCTCTTTGCCTGTGGGAAGTGTGTGTTCAATTTTCCTTTCTGAGAATGCAGATCAGAGGTCTTTCTCTTCAGTTTTTTATGTTTCTGCTGAACATCTCAACCCTGTACTAGTCCAAAGTGTCTCTGCATCAGCAGGCAGAGGCTGGAGGCCTTACTGCACTGTATTGCCCTGTGCTGCAGCAGAGGAGGAGATAAGCTGCTTAAGGGATTCAGCTACTGCAAACTTGCTTCCTCTCTGAGCAAATGCCAACTTGTGGCTTTTCAAGCACATGCTGCATCCCTTGCTGCTCAGTTCCAAACCGCCTGCATTCAGCCTTTGTGGGGATGCCATGAACTAGACCCAAACGGTAGGTGACAGCCACAAGTCTGAAAATAAAAATGCAGTAATAAAGTCAGTACTTTATTACAGTACTGTATGCAGTACCTAGTACTATGTGTGTCATGGAGGATGATTGCAAAGAAATCCAAAAAGTTAGGATTGGTAATAAATGGTAGTGTCTTTCCCTGTCTAACACCATACATCAAAAAACAATCAGAAAGCACAAAGGGGGAGGGACAGAAGAGTGTTTTCTACTCTGCATGCTTGGCTGAGTCTCAGGCAGGGTGAGAGAGATCATGGCTGCATCGTGAGGGAGTTCAGTGAAAAGACATCCTGTTGGCTCTGAACTTGCTAGTTCAGGGCTGTGCATGTGTTGACAGAGTGCTGAGCCCAAGCAAATACTCCTGGCTGAGAGAAAAAGCCTGTGTGTGTGTGTCAGGCTGATAAAGCTGCTGATCCTGCTGTAAGTGTGTCTCATGGCAGCGTGCTCCCCCACAGGGAGGTACAGCCCCTATGGGCACTGCACTCCCGTGGGTTCTGCCCTTATTTCCAACTGGCAGGAAGGGGTAGTTCACTTCTCACAAAAGGGTGGTTGCAAAGCTTCCTTTCTCCCACCTGGTGCCCACTTAAACTGTCAGATCTGTTACAGCTGTGAAGGGGTTGTATCTGCCACATATACACCCGTATTTCTCATGAGTATTGCTAATTCAAGAGGTTCTGGAGGTGTTTAGGGATGGCAGAACACCACAGAGCACTGTGAGGGGTCTCATGGTCATTGGACAAAATCCATGCTCTTCACAGTACATTCACAGACTCAGAACACCCTTTCTCTTAGACATATTTTAAAAATCCCAAAGGATTGACCAGACACAGAATCTGAGAATCACAGTTTAACTGTGTGTTTAGTCCCACATCCCTTGTTCTACAAATCTCAAGGCTTGGATGGCTGAATACTGGTGTGTAGCATCCAATATTGGTTTCTTTTTTGTGCCATGAAAGGCGGTGTTGATATAGACAGGAGTGTCTGTATAGTTGATCAATAAAAATATTAGCAGGGTACTTGATTTTGAAGATGTTAAACTTTTCACCTCAACTCTGTGAACCTTGCACTACATCTAGATCGATGCAGTATTAGCACAGCCTACAGCCAGTCACTCTCCATGTGCTGATGTCTCTCAGATCTGCCTGCCAGTCATGGAGCTCATTTCTACACATAGACTGTATATCATCCTTCTAACACATATGAATCTGCTTTTCTGACCATCACCAGCAGGCTCAGCTCACTTAATCTCGCTGCTGAAACAGCCTCTTTTTGGCCCAAGTAATGAGCACTAAGACTTGTTGAACTCCAGCCCTTGTGTTCTGATAATGCCAAGTGCCACTATATGTTCAGCAAGAACCACAGCCACATTAACCCGAAAGTTAGGAGTATCATCTCAGCCAGGCCATCACTTCTGAAGTCTTCACTGGCTAAGGGAGAAGCTATTTTGTGTCTTCTTGCTGGAGCATAAGGAGATGCACTGTTGTTATGGTTTTTATCGCGGTGCTGCACACAAGGTATTAGAAATGTACATGAGAACACATGACCATTGCAGGGAAAATACCTGTGCCTTTGCTGCCCTGAGGCGCAGAGTGGAAATAAAGTTCTTCTTGATGTGCTTAGCTGGAGGAATGGTTTCGAGATATATATGTTTCCTCAGCGTTTAAACCAGGTGATTCTAAAAATGTTCCCTTTGAAACCAAAGGGACTCGGCAGGGATTTTGTCTCGTGCATTTTGCTGGGAAATGGAAGCGTTTCCAGAGTGACTTTGCGTCTCAGTGCCAGAAGAATTCACATGCTTTTTAAGCACGGTTGCAAGCCCGCGGATGAGAGGGCCCTGCGGAGCCAGCGGGGCGGGCCGGGCCGGGCCGGGCGCTGTCCGTGGTGCTGCCCCGGCGGCGGCGCGGGGGTGCCCGTGTGCGGGGGCGTGCGGAGCTTTGTGTGTCTGTGCACGCGTGCGTGGGGGCATCTAAGACTGTGAGTGGGTGTATAGGTGCGTGCATGTGCCGTCGCAGGTGTGGTCATGTGCAAAGGTGCGTCATGGAATCACAGAATCGAAAACGGCTTTGGGCTGGAAGGGACCTTGAAGAGGATCTAGTTCCAGTCCCACTACCATGGGCAGTGCCACCGGCTACTAGACCAGGTAGCTCAATGCCACGCCCAGCCTGGCCTTGAACACTGCCAGGGATGGAGCATCTACAGCTTCTCCAGGCAACCAGTTTCAGTGCTTCACCACTCTCATAGTAAAGAATTCTTTCACTGTGTGAGTGGTGAAGAGTCAGTGTGGGTGTGCACGTGTTTTTGCATATGTGCCCATATACATAGTATAAGTATCTGTGTGTGTATGTGTGCACATACATGTGTGGGCATTCATATTCATACCTGTGTGGAAGTGCACATTTTTTTGCACATGTCTGTGTGCACAGGTGTGTGTGTGTGTGGGTGTGTGCTCGAATGTGAGTGAGCACAAGTGGATGCTTATGTGGGTGTGTGCAAAGGTGTGCATCTGTATGTGTGTGCATTCAGGTGTGTATATGTGCCTGCAAGTGCATGAGCACCCACGGAGGTATGTGTGGGTGGGTGCATATTCTGAGCTGTACTTGTTTATATAGACCTTAGAGCAGCCTTCCAGTACCTACAGAGGGGCCTGGAGAGAGACTTCTGATAGGACAAGGGGGAATGGCTCTAAACTGAAAGAGGATAGATTTAGATTAGATATTAAGAAGAAATTCTTTTTCTGATAAAATTTTAAAAATTTATCATGTTGATATCTTATAATTACAGACAGTCAGACTGTCAGTTCAACTCTCACAAGTTCCTTACTGGCCTGCCATTTTCAAACCCTGCTCAGGATAGATGAGCATCAGTATGAACCAGGGGAAACTCTATGAGTTACCATTGCCTTCATATCCCTTTACTTCCTCTGTTAGAAATACCACACAGAGACTGTTTTAAAATAGATTGAAATATTTCAGAAATCTGTGAGTGATTCTTGTGATCGTATTTTCTCTGCTTCGTTCTGGTAGAGAGAAGAACTTATGCCATTAGTTGTTGTAGTATTTCAGTCATATAACAGTAATGTGCTGGTTATTTAATAACTTGCTGAAACACCCCCCCCCCCCCCTTTTTGCTATATCTTGCCAAGCTTGAATAGTTCATGTGAATTTGGGCACAGCTGGCACTTCTCTCAGCTGCAACCCAGGTATGGGACTGAATATTTAATATTTCTGGGGTACCAGAGAAACCAACAAGGTTGTTCAGCAAAAGCCATCTTGCAGCTGATGAGATATGTCCCATTGCTTCACCTCTGGGCAGCATTTCTTCTGCTGTCCATCATCTAGAAAACCATTCTGCATCTATTCAAGAGGCATGGCCCGTTCACTCTGTCATGTTCTGATGGTGGTAGGCACCTCATGATGCTCATGCTCTCTTATAAATAGGTAACCTGTAAAGAATAACCTTTAGCCCAACAGGTTTTTCACTGACAGTAGAATATGCCTCCCATTGTAAGAATATACTTATGTGAGTGTGAAATTCCATCCCTCCTTGGCATGGCTGGGAGGGTTCTTCATGGAGAACTCATCATTCACAATGCTCATTTACAACTGAACCCAGGTATCAGTGTTACCTAAATGCAATCACAGCTAAGCCATAGTGGAAAAGCCAAAAGCCTTTTTCTGTGTGTGTCTCCATGTGTTTTGATGATATCTTATGGGGCACCAAATCCTTTCCCAGGATCTTAGCATAGGGAATGTGACAGAGCCACTGGGGGCTATTTTGGCTTGCAGGATGCCCACAGCAGCTGCTCCAGCTCTGGCCAGCTCTGGAGCACCACAGAGGCAGCTGCTAGTGGGCTTTACACTCACTGAGGATCTGGGGATGTTGTTTCCATTGCCTCATGCTCTTGGTTTGAACCTTTCAGTGTCTGTATGCTGACCTTTGCGTACTTACCATCCTCTTACTGGAGTGAAAGGGACGAGTAGTTCTTGCCCCTTTGTTTCAGAGAGCAGTTCATTGTCGTCTCTGTTTTCTAACACAAAATAAATAAGGAAATCATTTCATCATTATTTGTTAGTTTGGCTGTTTTTTAATAGGGATACAGGGCAGCTGCACAGAGCTCTGAGAGTTTCCTTAGAAAACCCCAGGCCTTAAATACAGACGCAAGTCTTGGAGAGGGCAGAGAATGACAATGTACTTTGCTCTCTGTGCTTGGCAAGACTGGTAAGTGGATATGTAATGTGTTGCCTAATCACAAGGAAATCTGCCATATGATCAATTATTCTTTGATTTCATCACCTTATTAATATGTCATTTTGGATTTATGACACTGTCAAGCAACATGTATGACCTATCTCAGTGAACAGCATCTGCTCAGCCCCATGCATGTATGCAGTATCTCAGAATTAAAGGTGCCCGAGGGAAGGTGGGAGTTTAACTTTGCTTCCTTCTTCAGCAGATTCATGTTTCTAGGCTGAAAATAAATATAGGATGTAAGGGAAATTATACACAACTGAAAAATCCATTCTGATTTACAATTTAATTCAGTTGTTGAGGTTTTTTTGTTAGAAACTATAAAAACAAAAGAACTAAAAAAAAAAAAAAAAGAAAAGAAAATTCACAGCCCTTCTAGGACCCCTGAATACAGGAAAAGTATTAATTTAGCTACTTGTCTGGCCCATTGCCTGGAAACCTCACAATCTAATGTTTTCTTCTCCACCATCGCCAGAACGCAAAATCGGTGATTATCCTTACTTTACAGATGGAATCTGAAATACAAGCAGGCAAACTGTAGGGTCAAATTGTAGGCCAGGGCCCCATTTACTTGGCTTTTCCAGCTTGCCTTTCACTATAACACACCTCAGTTTATGCCGGCAGGACTCTTAGCTTCCCCCTTTTCCCCTTCCAGCTGCAACTTTTGTCAAAGGTTAGTAATCGGGGTATGAAAGGTAAATAACGCTTTCTACCAAAGGATCTCTGTCGAGATAAATGCCTCTCTATGAATCAGACTGACATCAGGAAAACAGCTGAAGACACATTCTGAAGCCTCAGCCCCACAGGATCGTTAGGAATATTACTGTCCCGACCTAATGAGCTACCACTGATCCTAAACAATGTCTAGGACAAAAGACTAGAGGGGGATTGGCTCCCCTCACCCTGCTGCCTGCAGACTTCTGACAACCCATTAAGGTTATAGCTATTCAGCCCTGTTCAGACAGCCCTTTTTTCCTTCTTTTTTCCCCCTAACTACTCTCAGCTAATGAGCAGACAGCGTTACTTTTATTTTGTGCAGGGAATGTATGGCTAAATAGGCGTCTGTGCATGGCTCTGGAAATGGAATGAGGTGAAGAAAGCAGAGGAAGCGAGACTGCAGGTCTTTTAGAAATGTCCCCCTCACCTTCATCTGTCAGGCAGAGAGACCCTTGGCTGAGGAGGGATGGGTGAGGATTTGAGGCTGAGCCTGTTGGGCTAGCAGAGAGACAGCACCCCGACCCTGCTGCTTCCCTGATTTTGCAGAAATGGGCAGGGGAGGCAAAACCAAGTCCCATCTTGGCATGTGCCTTTGGCTATAAACACTCCTTGGACGCTGCCTTTGCCGTGTGCCTCCATCTACTTTTACTACAAAAATTCGCGAATGCTCCAGTCTTTCTGTCTCTCTCTCCCTGTGCCTGCCCCCGCTTTCCCTCGTACTTTACTAAGGGATTGGAGTTGCCCTCTTCCTTTTGCTTCTTTCCACCTCCTTCAAGCTCCCTCTTCAGCGACAAGCAGCATCACTAATTGCTTTTTAGGGTCTCTTTTCTACTCTCTGTTCAAAATTCATGGGGCATTCCCTGGCCTCATTATGCTCCTTTCTGAACCTTTTCAGCTTCTTTTACAAACTTAGCACTTTCTGTGCTTCTTTTAGCCTTTGCAAAAAAAAAAAAAAAATTTGGATTTTTTTTTTTTTTTTCCAAGAAGGCCCCCTCCCTCTGCAACCCCCCTCCCTGCCAGAAAAGCACACGCACGGGCCCACCTCCCATTGAATGGCTGGCTTTGTGTACGGAATTTCCGGAACACAGCCCAGGGCTGGAGGCGCAGTATGAGTGGAGGGGCTTTGGGCAAGGAGCCTCCCTTAAGCCCACCCCATTACCACGGTCACTGTTTGCCCTGGGCTCTCTAAAAGGACTATTGTTGCCTGTTGCCAGGTATTCCCTAGCAACACTTAAGCCAAGCTGCCTTCTCTATTTATGGCAGAAACTTTTCAATGGTCTCCAAAACACGTGCTTGTCAACTTCACAGAATACCTTCAAACAGACTCAGAGGGGGAAAAAATAATCCCAAGCGGTTGCTTTAGTTGAAATATGTGTGTTGGGGGTGTTTTTCGATTTCTTGTCATTTACCTTGGATCAGCAACCCAAACAATTGCAATTTGAAAAAAAAAAAAATCCCTCCCCATCACCTTCTCCCAGCCCCAGTCCCCTGCACTGCTGAGCCTTTCCACTGGCAGGTGGGCTGGGGGGGCATTTATTAGATGGATGAGCCTTTGCAACACTTGGAAACTTTTTGCACAAAAGATTGATTAATTATTTTAAGGCAGATCTGGATTTCTTTGTGTGTACCACATTCTTCTTACAAGAACCGCCATTCTTCTTGTGTTGTCTGCCAGTAAATGACCAAGAGGGGTGTAGAGTTGGGAAGGGGGACAGTAACACACCTGTACAGCATAAACATAGCACCACTAAGTTACACCAAACAGTTGAGGTAATCAAGTGTGGTGGATGCTGGGTTTCAATACACATGCACACACATATGTATTTATTCCAGGAAAGACATATTTCTATGCTTGCATTTCTGCAGCCAGTTTGTCATCTATAGACAGTCAGTGGTCCAGTCAAGTTCAAAGAGGGAATTAATCTGCAGCATCTCCAAAAAAGTTGCAGACACATTTTGGTGACTGAGTGTAATGATGCAACAGAAAAGCTCTTTACAGCAAGTTTCACTTGACTGAAATAATCTTTGTTCTTTGTGTGACGTGTCATACAAAGGGTTCCAGCATAAACTGGTGTCTTTGCCTACTATCATCCTGTTACTTGCAGACTGTTACTGTTACAAAGCAGTAAAGTCATTGTCGCTGTTCAGAAAATCTTATTGGGTAGCTGGAAAATGTAAGGCCAGGATTTATAAACACAGTTGAAGCAATGTGGTACTTAACTGGCAGTGAATTTCAAGGGACCATGAAAATCTCTGAGCTGCCCACCCATGTATCCATGATAGCAGTGGATGCATTTCCACTGCATAGAGGACAAGACACTGATGCAGTATCAGCACCATGTCTAGAGTAATAATCTGAAGTTTTTCCATCTGCAAATTGACATTGCTTTTCCTGGAATTTCCTTTAAAGGTTCAGTATATTAACATGATGTCCTGGCCTGGGGACTCATTTCTTAGCTGTACCTTCCAAGCTGCTGTGGTGACCCCAAGAATTGAGCTCACAGAACCATGCAGGGGGCCAGCCTGAGGCAGCTGCCTGTGGTGTGAGCACCATGGAGCCCTTCACAGCTAAAATAAAGCCCCAGTAGTGAAATGTGACTGGTGCTTTCAGATAGCCTCAGGTCTGACCAACAAGGAAATACTTTGCTGCCCTTAGCTACTTTCTCCACAGTAGATGGCCAAGGCTAGAGTTGCCTCTCTTGTTTTGAGCAAGAAACTGAAAATATTGGAGAGATGCTATTCATTCTGTATATGATTTTGGGTTTTGACTCTCTGATGAGCTCTGTCAGGGTTGTAGGAAAATCAGAGCATATGACAACATAGTAGTCCTCTTTTATGACCCATAACTATGGAAGCTACTTGGTCGATGAGAGTGTGTTCTTACTCCAAAAGGACATGCACATTTTATAATAATACATCTGTTCCTGAACATGTGTGCCAGTGTCTCCCCAGAGAATAAAATATGGTATACCCATATATCTGCCACTGGCCCTGGAGCTTCTGCATTCCTGTCTGCCATGGAATAGTTCCTGCTCTCAGCTCAGCCTTCAAAACTCAGTTTTGTTTCTCTTTCATCGAAGTACTGTAATTAGAAGATGCCAAATTTCCTCAGTTGACATATTCCCCTGCAGAGTTTGATGTTACAGTGAATGTAAACGGTTTCGTGAAGTGTGAGATTAGGGCTGTTTAAATAATTGTTGTAATTGAAAATATGTGTATTATTATCTCAAGATGCTTTAGATTAAATTAATGAAGTTCACATCTGGAGATATTAACCCTTTATGTGATTCTGATCCCTGAACTAGGTAATCTGAAGCTCAGATTTCTGGTCCAACCTGTATAACACAACTGTTCTTAGGTTTGAAAAATATGTTGTCTTAGCCCTTGATATTTATTCTATTAATCTCTGAATTACAGTGCTTGGCTTAAAGCAAATACAGCAAAACCCAGCAGCTTGGTCTGTGGAAGGTCAGCCTCATAGTTCATATTACAACCAATAGAGTACACAAGATATAGTAGAGATTTCTGTCTTGTTCTGCCTTTGGTTAGCAATTATGTAGCAAAATATTTCAGAATGCCAAGATTATTATTCCTGGAACATAGACTGTTGTGCTTCTGCGTGAGTAGAGGCAGTGTAGAAAAGAGGCATTCATATTCCTTTCTAAGTCTCTCCCAAGTTCTTAGCTATTTTAGCCCTATGACCCCATTTAACCTATCTTTAGCATATAAGGGTGCTCAAATAACTTTAAAAAAGGCATGGAGAAAAGGATTCTCTATAGAGGGACTGATCACTCAGTGCTTTCTATTTATTTAAAAGAGTTAACTTCTAGTTCCTGTCTTTGCAACTGGCTGACATGCATGCTAAATGGGATTCTGTAAGCTGGGCAAAAATTATGGTTTCCAAGTGAACAGAGCAATACAACTCTGGGCAAGCTGTTCTTTTGTGTCTGGGCCTACCTAGAAATAGATGTGATCATCCCTGCTTGCCTGTCTCAAATTACACAGTCTTGACTTTCAAAACAATCCATGAAAATGGTGTTTGCAACTGTCAGCCACTGTTTGCCAACAGCCAGCATGATTGTTTGTTACACCCATTTTGAATAAATGATCTACTAGCTGAGATATTCACTGTGTGTTAGTTTGGCAACTAGTCATTGATATGTATGTCAATGCTTGAAGTAATTCTGGGTGATTCTGGGGCATATTTTTCACCTTCTGTTGCAATTCATCTTCATCTTACTGACATGTGGAAAATGACCCACTTGTCCACATCCTTGAAGCTACAAAATTCACTTTCTCTTTCATCAGAGGAGAGGCCTGGCTTAAGTCATTCTCAGATTCCAAAACACACTACTATATGCCTTGCAGACACATGTAACAGTCTCAAATTTCCCTAAATCTTGAATCCCAACACTTGAACTCTGGCCCTCCAGGAGTGCTGAGCCAGTACTGAAGACAGAGTCTTTCCTCCTGGAACACCTGGAGTACAAAAAGTTGCCATGAATGAAAGCTGGAGTGATTCGTATTCCTCCTGCGTTGACATGCAAGCCATTCTTGGAACATAAACTGAGCCTACCAGTTAAATTTATTGTGTATGCAAACTGATGGTGGCCTCAGTATGGCATGTCCATATAAACATAGCTTCTGTCTCTTTCATACTGCCAAGTCACCTGGTTTCAATAAGAATGACTAATTTTCTCAGTATTTTCTTTAGTGTCCATCCTTACAGTTGTTGCACACAGAGCACAAATATAGGTAGACAAGCAGTACCTGGGATCTTGCAATGTATGAAGTGCCTTGGCATGAGAAATCAAAGGAAAGAAACCTACTCTTTCCCTGCCAATGAATAGTAATATCTGAGCCACACCTCAGTCAAACTTTTTCTGACCGTTGAAATGGTATAAATTATTTCCCCATCTCTCCTGTTTGTTCTCCTTTTTCTGAGTTGGGAAGAAAAATGCCAAAGTGCTTCTAAAGACCGGGTTATAGCATGTTTCTAGTCTGACTGGATCTAAGGTAGTATACTAAGAAACCTAATGGACAATTCATCTTCTCATCCATATTCCAGTTCAATTTGTAGCTGTACATGCTTCGTGTCAAATGTGAAGCTGACTCACTCAGATAACTGGGATTATGACAAAATTCATGGAAGAGCTTTTCAAAAACTGACTAGTAATTCTGAGTATTGAGGGAGAGATACCTTGAAGGAGCTTGGTTTTTGGAAAACATTGAAAATGTCTTTCAAGAAAATTAAATTCCTGAAATGTTCCCTCTCAGATACCCAGACATCAAACTCAGCCATGTTCTCTGAAAATCTCTTCACCATTAGACAACAGTTCAAACTAAGGTCACTAAACACAAGAGACAGAGAGATGGTGACCACTGTGAAATCAGGCTGAGCTCATCACACTTCCTAGGAGGCCGTTGGTTATCTCACAGGAAGCACATCTGACATTTGTAACAGCTGGTTCCAGTAGAAAAATGAAGGACATGGCTGTTGTGGAGACTCTGTGTCCCTCTTAGTGCCATTTTATGCAGAGGTTGGTGAAGGTCTGATGCCCGTGGGGATCCTTGTCTTATTCCCATCCAAGTTACTATCCATATGGATATGAAGGTGCAGAGGAAGTTCCACTTACACAGGAAGCAACTAAAGATGCTTTTGGATTAGCATTCATTTTTCATTGACTTTTTCATCTTTTTCAGAATGACCTGTGGGCTCCCAGGTCTCTGTATAGACCTGCTCTGGTCCTGTTTTTATTGTGTGGAAAGTGCATACTTTTGCTGTTTCCTGACTTCCACGAAGTCAAAGAAGAGGAGTCACAAACAGACTTGGAGACACCATCCATCTGAGAGGACAGGAACTGATTTTCAGAGGCACAGGCAAGGCTGGGAGCTAGAGGTCATGGCATGCTGAGAGTGACAGGGCTCCTCACTGCTGCCTTTGCTTCACCCCCTGAGTCAGGAGAGTGGTTGTTTCACACAGGCCAATGATGCCCCTGTAGCAGCAGGTTTTTGCCTCTCTGAGAGACAGTATCTTCCAGCTACCAAGGATCTCTGACTGTCCTGCTTAACCTCTGCTTTGGGGCTGATAACCACAGGCTAGCAGAGCACCATTGAAAAGTTGTTGACCCTGATCTAGTCCACTCCTTTGCCCTGAAGGCAGTGTCAGCTACACAACTATTCATAGATTAATAGACTTAAATGCACAGCAACACTATCATGGCTGTACAGCAGTGTGCTCACAGCTGATTTTATTTATTTATGTATGTATTTGAGGGAAAGATTAGTTTAAAACCTACAAAACAGTAGGACATCCAGAGCACATAGCTGTGGGTTGGCTCTTGGCATAAGGATGAAAGCCTGTATGAAGAGAGGGGAGGATAAATGCTGCTTTGTTTGAATGTGTTTATAGCTGGATGTTTCTTATTCCTGTCTCCCATCAGTAGGAAACTGTGGTGGCTCTGACTCTTCAAGTTGCCTATTATATATTTCCTATTTTTATATAGTATTAAAAATGTTTCTTTAAACAGGTGCTCTCTAACATGTTGAGCTCTGAAGCCAGAGCTGGGGGGAGATTGCAGTTGCCTACAGTGGAATCAGAGAAAGGCTTTCTTTCCAAACAGCTTGGAGACATCTCAGGCTTCACTCTGGACATGGACTAAACTGTGACACAGCTGCTTAAGCCTGGATGCAGAGAATCACTTACACTTGTACTTAAATATGGAACCATAAAGGCTTTCTACAATCAGGATCTCAGAGCATTACATACAGGACTAGAAGATATCATTCCTCATGAGGACTCAGTGTTATTATGAAGGTTCAATATTATCACAGTGTTTAAAGCTTCCAAGCATTCAATAATAATGACAATAATTAATAATAATAATAATAATAATAGTAGCAATAGCAAAAATAATAATAATACCTATATGATGTACAGGAGGGACATGCAATATGCCCTTCTAGTTCTCATCCCCTCATGTCTACAACAAAATGGAAAACGAAACTAGATGAATTATTTAACTGAATGTGATTGCAACCTGCTAATACCCAAAATCTTTTTGGTCATGACTGAATTATTTGGACTGCGTCTAACAATTAATAATGGAAACAGGGACATAGTTAGATTATTCTAAAATTATTTTTCATAAGAAAACTTCTATCTGGGAGACAGACTCCATCTGTAACTCTGTCCTTACTTCTCCTGTTTACACTTACTTGTATTGAAAAAACTCATAAACAGAAACTAGATTTCCTAAGATGAGTCTCATCAGAACCAATGTTTTAAAAAAAAAAATTTATAAGGAGGTTTTTCTACAGACAGTTTTTAACTAGGTACAGACCCAGTTGAAGTCTATTAATAAATCCTCATAACCTATTCCTGTATAGAAACTGAAATGAAGACAAAGCTTCCACTACAAAATCTGCTTAGATTTTCAGATTTCATTTATGGCATGGGTTTCCAAAGATTAACTTTTCTCTTTCAAACAGCATTAATAGCATTAGGCCTCAATTAATCAGATTCAAAATTTGGAAACAAAGAAAGTATTTTGTCCCTATAATCACTGAGAGGCCATATACTGGGATCTTTTCTTACTGGCCTTTTTAATGATTATTTCAGTCCAGAATTTTTTTTTTAAAGGAACCACTAAAATCTAGGCTTTGAATTTTGTAAATGAGCCTGCTGCCCAACGCACTTCTCAGCAAGATAAGGGCAGAATGGCATTTGCAGAAATGTTTAGCTATCTCTCTAACAATCCTGCTTGGTTGTGGGCCCCTTGGTAACAGCTTGGCAAATCTGCAAAAGGAATGCGACTATATAGTTTGTGTGTGGATTGTTGAGTCATTATAGCCTCCAAATTGCACAGCAGATCATTAATCATAGGCCAAGATAGGCAATCACTGCAGAAACCTGATGAAAAGGCTCCAGAATAATGCCTGCTAAATCATGTTTAACATGCAGACCTTGCCTGTGCAGATATGGAAAGGGGGAGGTAAGGAAAAAAATTATTCCGCTTTTAGGAAAGAAAACTTCTACTTATCTTTGATTTGCATTCAGCCCTCCCTCAATAGTCCTTAAGCCTGTTATTTAATTCATTTTGGTGCCAGGTCCCATCACAAAGCAAAAACCCTAACCAGGACCTATGCAGTCTATGACCTCCAAACCCCCTGTCTTTTCTTGTCAGTTCTATGTCATTTGTGCAGTTGAACTCCACCAATTTGAAATGCTGACCTCTTCCATAGACAACCTTATTCTCCTTGAGTGAAAGAAAGGGCCAAGGCCTACAAACCACTCAAGCGAGAGATGGCAAGAAAAGAGAAAAGTGGTTGACTCGTAAATCAATTTCCACAGCCCACCCAAAACCCACACGAACAATAACGATGGTATTTTTTAAAACTTGTGGTGTTGTGGTTTTCTTAATTGAGCTTATTCTCTTTAGGGAAAGTTTGCATGAAGTAAAATTGTTTGTTCAGAGTTGAAAATTAGACTAGATCCTGCTCATGACCCACTTCAAATCAGGGTATATTTATATCAAACCTCCCTTCCCACCTGTCATCCCCACAGAAAAGGAGCACAGCCTCACAAACAGGTCTTTGTCCATGCTGGAAGAGGTGACGATATCTAAAGAAGGGGAAACATTTGGGGCATGGATGTGAGCTCAGTCCGTGCAATACCAGTATGCAGGAAAAGCGATGGTACCTGTCTTTGTACCACACAGCCTGCCCATGTGGAGGTAGGCGTGCAGCTTTGTCTTTGGGCTCTGCCAGCCCCACATGTGGGTCTGTGGCCTGTACCACATGCACAAGTATGGTCTGCATTAAGCCAAGCACAAGCATTGAGCAGTACAGACATGTAAGCGAGCATGCAGGCACACAAGCCGGCTAGAAACCTGCCACCACACAGTAAGATAAATTTTTAAAGACCTATATTCACTCCCTGGGGGTCTGATTCTGCTTGTGTTGCTCTCTTAGGAAGGTTTCCTACTCCTCAGGCCGTCTCACTGGATTCAATAGCTGTGTCTTTGAAGAGCAGATGCAGAAATTGCCTGGAGCACATCATGCCCCAGGGCCCCATCCCCACTAGCGGCTTTATGTTTTTCAGAGGCCTCGATCTGGCTGTGCTATTCCTTACTGCAGAGTCACATCTCTTGGTTTAAGGCTGGGACATCCTTAAAGAATATTACCCATCTTCCCAACAGGAAATAGCCCCTGTCCCCTGCCAGGCTGGTGTTTCTCAGCCCCATTCTCTCAGGATCATAATCCTAGGGCACATGGGATGACTAGTTAGTCTCTGTCAGCAGACACAGGTCTGACTCTTAGGTTGAACATAACAAATGAATCTTTTAAGTTTTCTCATTGATTGGGCTGAATTTTAAATACACACAAAGGTTAGAGTCACAACATATTTATACAAGTCCATGGTGGAAAAAATCTCTGAGAGGAATTAAATACCATGTAACTGCCTTTGGCTCCCCACATATCTGAAGGTGGTATCAGCATGTGTTCCCCTTTTCTTATTTTTTTTCCATCAACCTCTGACATTGTTCCTTTCTGAACTACTCAAACCTTCCCTTCAGCCTCACTTTCTTGAAACAAAATGATAGTACTTTGTGATCTGAAAATTCTTGGTACCTTACGAGCAAAGCACAGTGTGATGTTATGAAAGTAGGAAAGTTACTCCATCAGAAAAGAAGTACCCACAATGGCAGACTAAATCCTCCAAAGAGCCTGACCTATTGCATTGGATTTTCTCTAAATTACTGTGAAAATGCTGATGGGATACAGTCAGTGGGAGGGGCTCCTCATCTGGGAGAGCAGATGCTCCAAAGGTATTTGCCTGTGGAGCCTGCTCAGCCAACGTGCCCCTGTCAGGTCTGTGCCTGCTTGCCCTGGGGCTTACTGGCTCCAAACCCTTGGGCAGAAGGAGATTTGGAGCTGTTTATCCCACTTGACCCTCCATCCAGATGACCTTCCATCATCTGGGGCCAGCTGATGCTAAGCAGTAAATTAAATTCAGAGGCATGCTGTCTCAGTTCTCAATGGTGTTTTAGTGTGAGCGCTGGAGTCCATAGAGCAGAGCTCATTACACGCTGCTACAGCAGCTGGAGCTGAGGGGAGTGTCAAGCTCATTACCTTTCATAATATGCCCACCGATGGAGCTAGGTGTGCTGTAGATGGATTTGTCAGAGGCCAGCACTTTTGTCTGGGGGTGAAGCATTGCGTTAATCTGACAGGCAAGACTCCACATTATGCAAAAGGAATAATTCAACAGGAAACAGATGCATGTGGATAAAAATTAGTCAATGTTTTTGCAACCTGCGCCTCCAAGTACAGCATCTGTAGCGGTAGAAAGAACATAGCCTCTCCTTCCTCATCTCTTTTCCTCAGCAAACCAACGCTTATGGCAAGCAGTTTGCAAAGTTTGACTCTAGTTCAATTAAATCCTTATGTGTTACTGAAGTTTTCAGCAGTAATTTTGTTGGCTTTCTTGTTTAGCTCTGTGTACGTTGTTGTCAAGACCAACAATTCAGAGATGATTGCAAAGTAATGCACCAAAACCTGTATTTGACTACTCACCTTAGTATTCTAGCACACATTTCCATGCAAAGTTAACCTTCCAAGACCATTTTCTTTGGAATGTATTGCAATGTGTTTCAATAATCAATGTGCACTCACCCAATTTATTCTATTGCAGAAAAAAATGTCACATGCCTGTAAGGGAAAGAAAATGGCAAAACTAGAGAAAAAAACTGGTGGTGCCCAGGCTTCCTGGTTAGATAAGGCATATCTCAAATCCACCCATTAAAATATAGATCGCTGGGGAAAAAGAACCTCAGATGTATAATGATGAAGCCAGAACAGGGTCTGCAGGGAGTTCCTTGCTGGTTACTGTCCATACAGTATAGCAGTGGACAGCTGAACTGGCAAATTCAAGAACAGCCCATTTGTCAACACAGACTCTCTTCCTGGGAATTTCATTTCTTAAGATCTTTAAGGATAAGAAGGTGTTTCTGAAATTCTGAGCTCATTATCACTTATTATTTATGGCCACTGAGTTAGTGATGGTGTACAACATCTCTGCTAGAGGATCAAGAACACTTTACAGAGATAGGAGGAGCGGGGCTCAAGGGAATGCACCGACATTGTACACCTTGTCCTTTCAGTGCCCCTTGATTCACATTTCACACATCCCTGTTAGAAGAAGTAGGCTGCTGTATCACAGGTGAGAACCTTACACAGGCCCATCACTGAGGCCCACAATTTTAATTTCCTGTTTTCTTAGAAAGGTAGATGGCCAGGATATCTGTGAGTGATCTCAATTACAGCAGTAGCAGCTAGCAGGCATGCATTTAACAGTGGTGTTAATAAGGCACATGCTCCTGGTTGTACTTCTCACAGAAGTAGTTGTTCAGTTCTTGTTTCTTTTCATGCTGTGGTGTCATCTGGCACAGCTAGATCCTTGTTTGGGTTATTTAATTGCTTCTTTGCCTGCCTTATGCAAACTACATTTGTAGCTGGGTCTGACGTGGGCTTTTGGGCACTCGGACCCATGACTGCACTGCATTTAGTAAGCACTGTTCTCTCTGTAGGCAGTATTTCACATAGTCACCCAGTGACTTTATTCAGTTTGCTGGTCCCCAACGTTATTGTCACTCTGCATCATTTACCAATACAATTTTCACAAACAAAATTAGTCATTGCAATGTAGGTGTATGGAAGCTGTCCCATTCTGGAAGTATTCATTAAAATTCCCATAATAGTCTCCTTGTCAGGAGTCTTGCCTGCTGTCTGGGAAGTATTTCAACAAGTCTGTCCTACTGTTGTGTTAATTAAACATTGTTCTATTTATAAATGCTCCATTGGTCAGTAACAGTTCCCCACACAGAGAGAGAGGAGTACTGGTAACTAAAATGAAGTGCCAAGACAGGCTTTGGCCATGCAGATAAGCCAAGGGACAACCCAGACTGAGGAGACTGCCCCTCGTGGACCTGTCATTGTCCTCATCACCTGCTCATATGGCTGTAGTGATGTTCTGACATGAAACTTCGGAGCAGGGGAGGAAGGGAGGTGGTTTACTCACCACTTTCTCCAGCAGCTGTTTTATTTCTGTTTGTCTGTACATCATAATCTCTTAACAGCGATTGCCACAGGATGTTGTAGGAAGTGAAAATGTATCTGGGTTCTGAAAGAGACCAGATAGGTGAATGAAGGATAAAGCCATCATCCTCAAGCCACTTGCATGAACATTTCTCTTCCGACATATGCATTAACACAAGGAGAGGGACCTGTGGGAGCCCCGTAGTGCTGCTGGCTGCTATGGGATAATCTCCTGGGCCTGACACTGCTTGGGTCTCAGGAATATCTGCCCAGCATTGCTCTTTCTAAACGTTTTCATTTTGCTCATCAGCAACCCTGCTCTGTGCTGATATTCTGCCCAGCAGTACATGGCACAGCTGTTTGGTAGGGACCTCTCTCCCTTTCGTGATTTCTGTGACTTTTTGCCACAGCATCTTGCACTACATCCTGTGACACTGTAGGTCCATGCCATCCTCCCTTCTGCACATATAGAGACAATTGCCAGCATTTTTACCCATCTTCTACACGCTTGCTGGCCTTGGAGGCAGGAGAAGTTGTCCACCATCCTCACCAGCAAGTCCCTAAGAGTCAGAAACCCAAATTTTCAGTGAAGACCATGGGGATTTATATTCAGGTAGGTAATATCTGCAATTAGATGTTTCTGAAGATTTTGTCTGTGCTTTCTTCTTGGTTTGCTGGTCTCCTTCCAATCAACATTTGTTCGCACATTGTGGTAGTGAGAGATGTGTCTGCATGAAGATGTTTGTACCTGGGTGTTTACCCTGGAAACTGCTGCAGCCCCAGATAGAAGAAGCAGGAGGCCAAAGAGGTCAAGAAGAAGGAAGCAAAAAAATTGAGAGCAGAAAGCAGTGCTGCCAGGCTCATCCATAGACTGTCTAGAACCTTAACTGCTGCTAAATCACAACTTCAAATCATTGAGCATGTAAAATCTGTGAGAACCACATGAAACTCTGGAGTTCATCTGAGGGACAACACAGCCAGGAGGAGATGGAAGAGATACAGCTGAGCTTTTTTTTTTGATATGGCACTGTAAATGTCCTTGCTATCTCAGGGCTCATAGGTGGGTAGGTCCATGTGATGTGCATTAGATCTAAATGTGGTTTTCTATAACAGTTAAAACAGGATGAAGCAAAGTGTGTCTCACTGCCTGTTTTTCAGACTTTTGGATCAACTGCTCCAAATGGAGTTTGTATGGCAGGGAAGTACATATATACAGATATTACTTAGAAACTTCAAGTAAAAATCTTGAGTCTTTAAAGAACATCCTTTATCTGAAAGTCTCAAAGGATGGTTATTAATTACCAGTCACCCTTTTCTTGTAGATCAACCATCTGGTATTATTATATTATTCCATTTATTGTTTTACGGCTCTTGCTGTCCGACAGTGACACAGTAGTGGATGTAGGCAGGACTGTAGGTTCTATGTCAGCCGGTTCTACCACCATTTGCTGCTGCATCCTCAGAGATGAAAAAGTGAAGATCTCTGATACAGAGAGACACTAAAGTATGGGTTTAATTGTGACTGACATTTAAGCAGGCAGGCTGGCTTCCTGTCTTGCTCAGGGAAACCCTCCACCACCCTCTTGCAAGTCCCTGGCAAAGCAGGGTGGGGAAACTCTCCGTGCTATTGCCCAGGCTGTGTTTGTCCTGGATGTGATGCAGGACTTTGCTCTCTTGTGCTGTCAGTCGGGTGCCTTTCAGGAGCACCATGTTCACTTCTACAAGTGCACACATGAATTATTGTTTACTCAATAACAAATCAAACAAATTCCCTCTCCTATTCAAAGCAAACCGCAATGATAAAAGAGGGCTGACTTCCACTGTTATCAGCACCGATTAATGTCTTCCCTTCACTTGATTGTCTTTATTTCACATACAGATAGGGTTTTTTTCTTTTTTTCTTTTTTCTTTTTCATTTGGAAATGTCATCACCACTTCATTAGCAATGCGTTGTTACCTGAAAGTAAGAGCAAGCCTATCTTAGGCCATATGGCAGGGTTTTAATCTGCACTGTCACGGTATAATCCTGTCGAAATGGCTTCCCTTTTCAGTCAAAACTGCATTTCACACTTTACTAATATAGGGCTTTTCCTTTCCTGTTCCAGAGTAATATAGCCCTGCCAGTGCAGCAAGTGCAAATTAAAATAGCCCCAAGCTGTGACCAGCAGGAGGAGGGGAAAGTGAGCAAGAGAATGGTGTGACCAGTGGGGAGGGAGGAGGACCCCATCCCAAAACTGGAACCTGTGCTCTTTCTGTGATCTGCTTCTGTGAAATTGGACCAAATGAGTTTGGGCTCCATTTCAGAAGACAATCCCCACCCGTATTGCAAAGGTCGGGATTATGCCACTGGGGCTGGTTATAGGGGTCTTTGTGAAGTTTACCTTTCCTTCCCCAGTGCTATTGGGAGTTTATAAAAGCAGAAAGCAAGAAAGCTACATGTTGCTGCAAAGTAGGAGTGATCAACAGAAAACTTTGCAACTTGACTGCCGTAGTTGTTTACAGGGTCTAAGAGAAGATGTAAGCACATGACCTGGTGGGTGACATTTTCAAAGGAATTTTATGCCAAAGCAACTTCCAGGTAACATACAGATGTATACTCTGATGTCTTAGGATACATAACTGTCCCTTTCTAGGTAGCAGGTGAAGAACAAAAACTGGATTGAATCTTGTTTGAAGTGGGATAAAAGGAAACATGGATTGTATGTCCCCCAGAAAAACAAGGCAGACTATTAATATGCACTGGCTCTTCCCAGAGCACCTTGCACAAGAGAAGAGTCTGGATCAGAGATTCCCTCTGTTTTGCCAGTTTTCTCATGTTTTCAGAACACTGCATATCCCCAGGCATCTGAGAGGAACTACTTATGGTCTCTGTTTAGCAGTTGTGGATCTCAGGCTAAAGTGGATTGAGTCAGGACCAAATCATAGCCAGTAATGAATCTAGATGGTTTCAGTCTATGATCAATGCCCTTAGTCTCCCTTCTCTGCACTTTTACCCATCTTTTCCCTCTGTAATTAGAATTAGGCAGCCAGATAGAGGAAGAAAAGGGATCTCTTGAAACTTCTCTCCTACTGGTTGCTTGTGTTTCCCCAGGAGAGAAGTGTCAGAGCCAATGAAAGTCCCAGTGCCCAGTGGGGCTTTTCTTTTGCTTACATCCTTCTGGGGACACACTTGGCTCCAAAGCCACCAGAAGCACATACGTTCTCTGAAGGAGGGCAGCAAGTATCTGGATGTTATCTGGATGTACTGTGCTGCTCCGAGTGTGCATGTCATGGAGGATTGGGGATCCCATCCCCAAGGTTAGAGTTTCTTCCCCATGGAATATGTAGGAATCACACAGCTCTCTAACCATAGGCAAAGTCTGAACCGTGTTGCCGTATCCCTTTACAGATTTAATCCCCTAAATACCCCAGATGAGGTTTGGAGCTACTCCTTTTCTCAGTCACTTCGTATTTTGCTGGAATTTTATTTTTTTCAACACACACATGAATACTACAATACACAACAGTATACTGTTGTATACTCTCCCCCACTCTTTACCACCCAGCAAAAGCCAGGCTACAGAAGCTGCACAGTGCTGATGCGGTCCTTATCAGATATTAACATATATATGTATTTGCAATGAGACAACAAAGGCAACAAGAGCAAAAGAAAAGAACTATTTAAGTGATGGTCTGAGGTTTTGCTTACAGTAAGAGAAGGACCAGAGCTCTGTTATTTAAATAACTGGTAAAAATCTGTGCTTCAGCCGGGAAAGTCAGTCTGAATGTTCACTTACAGAAATGAACATCAGTGCAGGAGAAGCTTTAAATATTGTAGTGTCTTTGTCCCATAGGTATTTAATAAGGGAAAAGGACTTGAGCATGTGGGTAGTGGGTCTGGCTAGTTAAAGGTGTACATTTGAAACACACTTTCCTAAAAAAATCCAAAGAGTAAGATAGCTCTGGTGTTATACATGAGCACAGCTTCTCTGACATGAGGTGCTTTAGCCCAACTGCAGGTCAGCCACACTGGACATCTGCATGGCCACAGACATGGAAACTTTAAAAGTGAGACTTTGGAGGGAGAAGGAAGTGAAAAGAGGTAACAGCTCTGCTGTGCTGCTGTTTCACCAGGTAGCTCGTGTGCTTTGCAGGACTGATGCAGGAAAGGGCTGAGGATGCAGAGAGACAGTGTGAGTGTATGTATGCGATGGTCCTGAGAGAAAATATAATTCTGGAGCATGAAACAGAAGGATGAATATCAAGTGAGAACATCCAGCTGCAAGTCCTTTCGCCTTCTTTTTCCAGCTTTTGGATGAACTGCAAAGCCGAGGGGGACTGTTAGCTGCCTGGGCCTGTCCATTTGTCTCTCTCTCTTTACTCCTCTGTCCCCAAACCCCCCTCCCTCTCCCTCCTGCAGCTCTGGAGGGTGGAGGTGCGATTCGCTATGCCCGTTTTTTATTTCCAGCACGCTTGACAGGCTGGGCGAGGAAGGCGTTAATGTTTTCTGACAGGCCCCCTCTAATTGTTGGAGCTTTTCTTCTCTGCCTTTTCTGTGAAATTCTGACTTAGGCGAGCAGCATAACAAAATGCTCTGGCATTGAAATGTGCGCTTGCACTACACTGGGCTCGGGGAAACAGCATTATTCATGAAGATTTTCAGCTGTTTTTGTCTTTTAACTAACCTTTGAGTTTGATCAGAGGCTAGCCGGGCTCCCTTTCTCAAAAGGCGGTCTTGGCAACCCCACAATGGAGCCAAACTGTTTTCCCTGTTAAAGAGATAACTATGCCGTTGAGTTGGTACATGGGGGAAATTAATCTTCAGGCGCGTACAAATGATAGCTTTACCTCGGTCTGCAATCGCCTGCATGGGATTATTAATAGGACGGGGTAAGGAGCAGAAGAAATTCAGAGAGGGGCAGGGAACTAAAAAAAAAAAAAAAAAATCCCAATCCCAAACCCATCATCCCTTTTGATTGTATAAAGCCTGCGATTGATTCTTCACCACTTGCCTTTTGCAGCAGGAATTAGCCCCGCATTGTGCGGGCTGCCACGCTAAGAGCGAGCCCGCTTGGGAGCAAGAAGTTGCTGCGCGCTGGGACGAACCGGGGTGGCGGCCGGGGGGGGGGACACGCTTCTCCCGGCTCCTCGCCTCTTGGAAAGGGGAGCGGGGAGACGCAGAATCCCCCACACACTTCAAGCCGGGCTAATCCCTGAATGCACCGAGTAACAGGCGCTGCATTATGGAGCAGCGCGCAGCGGCGAGCCAGGGCGTCCCATGTGTGTGTATGTCATCCCGCCCTGCCGCGCCCGCCTCGCCTTGGGCAGGTGCCCGCTGTCCTCGCGTGCGGGCCGGGCAGCGCGGAGCGGAGCGGGGCGGGCGCGGAGCGGGGCGGGCGCGGAGCGGAGCGGGGCAGGCGGCAGCTGTGGAGGGCGCACGCCGCCCCCGAGCCCGGCGGGGCCCCCGCCGCGCCGCCGCCGCCGGGATAAAGGCTGAGGCATGACACGCGCGGGGACAGCGCTGCCCGCTGCCTGCCCGGCCCCGGCGGCCCCCCCTTGTGCCCCTGCGAGCCCGCACACAAAAGGCAGGACCTGCGCCGAGGGGAGGGGTGGGGGGAAAGAAAAAAGGAGAAAGGAATGGAAGGGGAGGGGGGAGGGGGGATGAGCAAATAAATAAACAAATTAAAAAAAAAAAAAGAAAAAGAGAGTAAAAAAAAAAGATTTTTAGAGGAGGGGTAGAGCCACGGGCTCCCCAAAGGCTGCTGCTGGCGCCTCTCTCCCAGGGGACGGTGAAAAAGACGGGCTAGGACACCGGGAGGCTCTCCGGGGTGCGCACATCTCTTTCCGGGGGCAGGGCCGGGGGCGCTTCCCTCTCCACTCTTACCTGCGCGGGAGGAGGGGGGACAGGGCGCGAAAGCTCCGCGGGGCCGGCGCTGCTCCCGCGTGCGGAAAAAAGTTTGGGCAGAGGAGGGGCCTGTGGGGAGTGGGCAACGGCGCAGCAGGCATGAGGAGTGAGGGGATACCCCACGTCGGCTGCCCCCCGGCTCCGAGGGCGCGGATCTCGCACCAGAGGCGGGGGCAGCGCTGCCCATCGCCCTGCCCAGTGTGGCCGCCGTGGGTGCCTCGCCGTGCTACCCCATCTCTGCCCGAGGGTCTTGATTTGGGGGAGCAGTGGCGGGTGCACACACTCATAGAGAAGCATTTGTTAACGGGGCACCTTTCTAGCACTACGATAAATAAGTACATAGGTAGTACATGAAATAATAAATCCGTGGCCCAGCAACCTTCATCTGCACACACCCCTCTCTCCGCTTCTCTTCCCCCACCCCCCACCAAATCCTGAGTAGTTCTAAAACTTATACTGCACCCAAAGAAGTCCCTGATTTATGGAGTTTACTAATGCTAACTGAATACTGTCTGTCAGGCAGCGCTGAAAGGCTCTCCGCGCTAATACAAGAAAAGGCTTTGTGTTGCTAAGCGATTAGAGCAGATGTAATGAGATTTACCCCAATCCTGCTTTGCCCTTTCCCTATCTTCAGTAAAATTGTGTGTGTGTGTTTTCTTTCTTTCTTTCTTTCTTTCTTTCTGGAGGGGGCTGAGGGGAAAAGGGAGGGAGGAGGTGGTGAATTTCTGAGCCTGTCTTATACATTGTAGCGAACAACAGCGTAACTTTGCCTTTAGTTTAATGAGTCTGGATATTTACTATTCAGAAGTGAGCAAAAAAGAACACCTGTCTACACAAGGAAGAGAAATTTCGCCTTTGTAACAGAATGAAACATTATCCTAATGTTATATTCATAGCTATAAATTACTCGCTACACTTTCTTTGCATACCTTATCTGTACACTTGCAAAAGTGGGTAAATAAAAAGGGAGATGCTGTAAAGGGAGAGCGGATGGCGGCATATAACGGTTATTATTTTCATAACTAAACATTAGTTCCACGAGCGGTTAAAACAAAGAGTGTTTGTGCTAAAGTAATGAGGGATTTCGTGACCTCAGCGTGTCCCGTCCCCTCCCGTCCCGTCCTTCCTCCCCCCCCCCCCCCGCGATTAAATCACGTATTGATCATTTCAGGGCATGAGGGGAAGAGGCGAAGGGGCAAATGTGGGTACACTTTTAAAGCAATGCAGGAAGGACTATGCATTGATATACACATGTATCAATGTCCGTGTGTGCATATGCATCTGTACATATACATATATAGTGACACATACACACACATACACACACACACACACACGGAAAATTCCGGGGTCCTCCACCAAAGTTTTTCCCTCTTCTTTTTTAAAAATAGCGCATCCCTCGCAACTCGATGGCGCATTTGTAGCGGAGCTGGCTAGATTATTTTTTTTCTTTTTTAGCTCCATACACCACACTGGCTCTCCCCGCTCTTTGTTGCTTTTTTTTTTTTTTTTTTTTTGTAAGATGCATTTTGCACTTTGCTTTCCGCTTGGCTTGGTGCACGCAAACTGAATTTGCAAGTGATGCAGGAGCCAGGCGAAAAGAAGGCGAATTCTGGTCACGTCCTTGCTAACTGACAACAAGCAGGCTAGCCAA
Organism: Chiroxiphia lanceolata; assembly: GCF_009829145.1. Classification (NCBI taxonomy): domain Eukaryota; kingdom Metazoa; phylum Chordata; class Aves; order Passeriformes; family Pipridae; genus Chiroxiphia; species Chiroxiphia lanceolata. Next base: position 56,195,080 of record NC_045641.1, read on the forward strand.
AAAAAAAAAAAAAAAAAAAAAAAAAGCGGGGAATGGGGGGAAGAGTCCAATTTCTATTTGAGTCTTGGTAATTGGGTACTTTTACAGGCAGATCACGCTATTTGGGTAGAATAACAAGCTTAGAAAGACCAATGTCTCTAAGCTGCCACCCATTTCTACTACTTTATTTATTTATTTATTTTTATCTCCTTTCGCCTCTCGCTTCCCGTCTTCCCCGCGACGGTTTTATTTACCCAGCCACTATCTTTGCAGCGGCAACACAGCAGCCCGTGTTTTGGGTGGCAGCGACTGTGCTATCCCCCGTGTTTTTCAGCCCCGTTGGGTCAGAGCCGTGGAGCAGGATAGGGTCACATCGCCGAAACGCGGGATGGAGCGCCCTCTTTTTTTAATACTTGGGCTTTCGGGGGAATTCTTTAATGTGCAGTGATTTCAGGAAGCACAATGCAATCATTAATCATTCCCTCGCCTTTTGAATTGGATACACATTTGCAACACAGAAGGGCAAGAAAACAATGGTGATACCGCTAGATCTTTGCATATTTATATAGAGATAGATAAAGATATATATGTTACATCCATCAGATACAAACACTTCATATGCAACTTAGCTCCGGTATAACATCAATTAACATTCTGTCCTTACATTCATGGTTGTCAATGGCAGAAAGAAAAAAAATTGCATGCGGTAGGCAGCTGATAATTTTAATTAAAAAAAAGTTTTATTACGAAACTAGTTTATATAAAACAGAGTTATACAGGACCTTTGTAAGTTTGTAATAAAACAGTAAGAAAAGGCAGTGATGTAGGGGTTTTGTTTGTTTGTGTGGTTTTGCTTTTTTTTTGCTTTTTTTTTTTTCAAAAGGCAGCATATAAAAACAAATGGCTACCGTTTTGCGTTTGGACAATAGCTGCATAAACTTTGTTCACTTTGAACATTGTTTAATAACATTATTAATACATTAACAAAGTTTCTATAAAGTAAGACACGTTGGTGCTAAAGTACATCTGGAGGAAATCCAAGTCCTTTACAAAACCACATACAAAAATGGCAGTTGTAAGGTAACGTCGACTACAAGTCTAAACATGAAGAGGTAATAAGCATTACATATTAAAAAAAGTATCAAGATATACACATTTTAAACCATTTGTACAAAACCTCTATAAATCTCTCTCTCTCTTATGTACAAAAATAGCTTAATATATCCCCAACCGGGTTAGGATAGATACAAATAGATTTTCTTATCATAAAAAATTCACAAAAAAAAAAAAAAAGATTGGAAGCATTCTATGATGGAAACGAGAGGAAAAGCTTGGAGCGAGGGGAGGGAGAGGCGCAGGGAGGTGGGGGGTAGACGGAGCTCCAGGGACTTCTTTGAGTACAGCATAGCTTAACTTCAGCATCTCCACAAACATCGGGAAACTAACTTTGTCCACAGGTGATGAACGCCAGTCTCTGAAGGGCCGCAGCGGCGGCGAGGTGCGGGGGGGCCGCCTTTCTGCTGGGGAGGAGGAGGAAGAAGAGCTCCTCCGCCGGCCGAGGAGCGCAGCGCCCTTCCCGCGGCCCGGGGCTCCCCCGCCGGACACCCTCTCCGCCGGGGCGCTGTCCGTGGCAGTGCGACGGAGTGCAAAGGCCGGCCGGGCTCCGGGGGCGGCCGCCCCGACCGCCCCCGCGGCGCGCAGCGCTGTGCCCGCCCGCCGAGAGACGTGCCCGCACCGCCCTCCGACGGCGGGGGAGCTGGAAACGCGACAGGTTCTTTTTCTGGGTGGATTTCTGTCTCTCTGTGTGCGATCTGTGTTTGTGTCGGGTTTGTTTGTCTGCTTTTTGCTTTGTTTTTTTTTTTTCCCTTTTGTAACTGTCCTGTAACAATAAAAGAGAGAGGAGATCAGAGCCGCGCCGGGACCAGCGCAGCACCGGGCCGCGGCGCCGCCCGTAAGTACCGCGGGACACGCGGAGCCCGCCCGCGGGGACACCCAGGCTGCGTCCCCTCCCCCGGTGGCTGCGCCCCCGCCGTCCCGCGTCCGTCCCCTGCTTTCCCCCCGGCCCTCCGTGGGCGCGTACCCACCTGCCGCCGGGGCGGCCGGAGCTCAGAACCAGCTTGTGAAGTCGAGCAGCTCCTGCTCCTCGGGGCTGAGCGGGTCGTAGGAGCCCTCGTCGGAGGAGTAGGAGGAGACGGGAGAGCCCGCCATGGAGTTCATGTCGTGGGAGTAGCTGGGCGAGATGGTGGGCGAGAGGACGCCGGCCTGGAAGGCAGCGCTGACGGCGTCATGCTCGTCGAGCAGCTGCTGCAGGGCGCGGATGTACTCGACGGCGGAGCGGAGCGTCTCCACCTTGCTCATCTTCTTGTTGGCGGCGCCGTTCGGGACGTGCTCCCGCAGCGTGGCGAAGCCCAGGTTCACCAGCTTCACGCGGTTGCGCTCCCGCTCGTTGCGCCGCGCCACGGCCGCGGGCTGCTGCTGCGGCAGGCTGTACCCGAACCCGCTGAAGTTGAGCCGCCTCTTGCAGCGCATCAGCTCCGGCGAGGCCGAGCGCTGCCGCTTGGCCGCCCGCGGCGCCGAGGGCTTGCCGCCCGGGGAGGGCTGTCCGCCCGCCGGGCTCAGCTGCGGCGGCGGCGCCCCCGGCGGCGGCCCCGGAGGGGCGGCAGCGGCAGCGGCGGCCACGGCGGCGGCGAAGAAGCACGCCGGCTGCAGGAAGGGCGGCTGCCCGGCGGCGCTGGACATCCTGGCGGGGCTGCCGCTGGCCATGGGCGCGGGGGCGTCCTCTGCGAGGCGGGGGCGCCCGAGCGGCGGCCGGTCCCGGTGCCCCCACCACCAAAAAAAAAAAGAAAAAAATCGAAAAAACGAAAAGGAAAAAAATTTGCGACGTTCACTTAAAGGAAAAAAAAAAAAAAAGGAGCAAGGCGACGGACGAACGGCAGGGGAAAGGGACGGCGGCGACCGAGGGGAGCGGGCGGCGGAGCCGGGCGGGCGGCAGGTACGGCGGGCGGCTCTGCCCGCCCCCCTCCCTCTCGCCCTCCGTGCCGCGGCCGCGGGGAGGCTCGTGGCGCTCGCGTGTGCGCAGGCTGCTTTGCAAAGCCCCTTTTGCAAAAAAGTGGCTGAGGATTGTGTCTCTTATAAGGGGCGGACGGGGCTCGCCCCCCCTCCTCTCCTACACACACACACACACACACACACACACACATACACACACGCACGCATGCAGTCTCCCCCCGCCGCCCCCCCGCGCTCACACACACGCACACCCTGCACCTTGCGCCTTCCACGCTCCCCGGCTTTGCCGGCCGCGAGCCGCGGAGCGCCGCCGCCTTTCCAGCGCGGGGGGAGCTCGGAAGGGGGGGGCGGGGGGCGCGCACGAACACAGACATATACGCACACATACACACACACATATACACACACACACATAGACATACACCGCGCACACACCGCACCCCCCCCCCTCCCCGCTGCCCCCGCCACACACGCGCTCGCCGCGGCGCGGCCCCGCCTCCCCCCGCCGCCCCCCGGGGCCGCTCCCCCGCCCCCGCCCCGCCGCCCCCGCCGCTCGCGGGTTTGTTGTGGCAAGTGCGTGCGCCCGGCGCGTGCCGCGCTCCCGGCCCTGAGCAAACACCCGCCGGGGCGCCGCGCGGGGCGGGAGGCGGCGCGCGCGGGCCGCCAGCGGGGGAGGGAATGTGTGCGGGAGAACGGGAAAGGGGGGAGCCCTGCTCGGGGACGGGGACGGGGGACGGGGGGGGGGCCCGAGCGCCGTTCGCTGCCGTGTCTCGCCGCTCCCCGCGGAGGTGGGGGGCGAGCCGGGGCGCTGCTGCGGCGGGATGAGTGAGAGGGAAAGGGTGGCTCCCGGGGCAGCCGGGGGTGCGAGCGGTACTGGGACGTGCGGGGCATCCTCTGCGCCGGCTGTCGTCGGGGCGCTGTCGGGCTGGGGCCACCTTAGAGGCACCTGCCGGAGTTTGGAGAGGAGGGAGAGCCGCGGTGCGGGAAGAGTGGGCGCGGAGGCGGCCCGTGGCGTGGGCAGGCGGGCCGGTGCGTGCCCACGGGAGAAGCGCCCTTGCCATTGCCGGGACGGCTGGGAAGAGAAACTCTGCGTGCGGGACCACGGAAGGGCGGTTTTCCCTTTTCCCTGGGTAGCACCGGGATTTCTGGTATCGCTCCCTTGGCTCACAAGCCCTGCCAGCCTGCTGCGACCCTCCGCCCGGGGGCTGTCGTCCCCCCCGCTTCCAGCGGCCGGAGCCGCGTGTGCCCGGCACCGCACACGCCCCGCGGACGGGCTGATGGCTCTATTAGCCAGCAACAACGGCGGGTGAGCCCGTGTGGGTGTTAGGAGGAGGACGGCTGCGGCTGAGAGCAGAGCAGGGCAGAGCAGGCTTCTCGACCCAAGTCACCTCGAATTACCCCTCTGGAATGCTGAGTGCCACGGGGCGAGCTTGTCTGGAGAGAAAGAACAAACCCCTCTTGGGCGCGACCCAAGTGGATGGTCCTTGCCAAGGTCCGGCACGAGAGGGAGGAGGTTTGTCTCGTAGGGCAGCATAAAGTATGGATATGTTGGGCAGAGCAAGCAGGTGTGAAGTCAGCTCACCCTTCACTACCAGATCCTATTCCCAGGACCTTGCTGGCCCCGGGGAACTCACGGAGCCCCTGCCCCTCCCCTGGCACCCTGCAAAGTGGAAGCAGGTCCAAGCGGAAAATGGCATTTGCTGGGGAGTCAGAATGGACCTGGCATATGCAGGGGACATTAGCCCTGCTTCCAGGTGAAGTCTCAGTTGTGGCTCCAATGTGGAAAAGGGACAAATGTGGAAAAGCGGGGCTGAGGTGCTGAGAGCTTGAGGCTGTCAGGACTTGGGGGTCACAGCGACCCTGGGGGCTGTGGGAATATAGGCAGCCTGGGAGACGCGGTGAGGCTGAGCATTGAGGCGTGCTGGTGGCCCTGCTTTTGGCAGGAGCAGCAGTGAGGACCCTGGCATGGCCTTCTCTCTTGCCCTCCTGCCTTTCACATATCCAAGTATTTCTGGAAGCTTTAACATGTTTTCTGCCTTCAGCTCTGTCTCATCTCCACTTCTCTCTGTACCTTTCCATTCTGTAAACTCAGATGTGTATGCTCTCTAACCAAGTAGCAAGAACAGAGCCATGATATGACAGTGTCACCATGGGTAACATTATGGCTCTAGGAAGTCTCTGATAGGAGGAGTTAATCCCTGGTGCTCACACCAGCTCTAAAGTGTGGAAGGAGGGGACCTGCACAGTCCTGTTCAGGTTTCAACGGAAATGAGTGAAAAAGTAAGCCCTGCTCTGCTGCTGACCTCAATTACAGCAGCCTAGAGCTGTAGAAATCACTTCTTCTCATCTGCCACTGGACCCCTGACCCTGGTTTTGCCCATGAGTTTAAACAGTGATGCACATGAGTTTAAGCAGCAACATTATACAGGAGAACCTTAATGTGCACCTGTTAGCTAGTATTTTAGTAATTTTTTAACATGGCAGCTTCTAATGCACTTGTGATGAGAAAGGTGAAGTAGTTCCATATGGTCTAACCTCTGACACGCTTATATCAGAGCCCTCTTCACTGGCCACTGAGTTTGACTTTCAGCCTATTGTCTAACTGCATGTGAAATGTTTCAAATTATTTTATTCTCTCTTAGGCAGGACAGCCAAATCTAAACAGGATAAAATGTTTGCTTTTATTTTCTGTTTAGGAAGATCTCCCTCTTCATTTCGGAGTCTTCTGAATGGTTTGTTCAACATCCCTTGTCTGACGTCAGAATTGTCTTCGCTGGAAATAGTTGTTGCATTGCCAGCTCCATGTTGTGACTTTGGGAAGTGGTAACAGAAAAATAATTGCAACCCTGTAAACTATATGTATATTTAAGCCGTGTAATTATTCTGGAGCAGCCCACTTCCAGACTGTGTGGAAATACCACGTAGAGACATTCCTGCCCTTTTTCCCTGAAATGGCAGAATGAGAATGGAGTCTCTGGGTCCCTCCTTCTCTAGTCTCAGAGTTCTCTAAAAAAGACAAAACTCATGAGTTCCAGAGGTCATGAAGTGTAACTCCCATGTAATTTTGCCTCTGTGGTCCTGTACCTGCTTGTTTACCCCGACTCCAGGTACATTTGTGTGTAGGGAAGGATGGGGGGCAGAGCCTTTTCCTCCCTTGGCTATGTAGGGTCCTTTTCCATCCACTGCCACCGGGGAACAAACTTGCTCCTCTGAGTTGTCTGAGGTAATACCAATCTTGCCAACTCCCTTATTTACTCACTGTGCAGAGTAAGGGGTCTGGGGCTGCCAGATTTAGAGATAAATATTGTTTCAATGTTCCCCGCCTCCATCCACTCGTATGCACAGTCCTGCACCTGCACTTTGAAATTCTTAATTCTAACATAATGATAAATAGCCCTTCCCCTTTTCATTGGGCTTTTTTTTTTGTCTCTTTTTTATTATTATTTTTTTCTAATCTTGAACTGTCGTTACTATATAGTGACTTTTGTGTGCGCCTAAATCGTAGCCACACTCATGAGGTCTTTTGAAGTCCTTGCCTTTTTTTTTTTTAAAAAAAAAGCAAACCAACTTTGGTATGCCTTTTTTTTTTTTTTCCCTCCACTTCTTTTCTTTTTTAAAGGCCATTTACGTTATGATTAAATGCTGTCTTGGAAAAGCAGAACGAAAGTCGTTAATCTATATAGATCTTCAAAGAATCGATACATTCGGGACTTCTGTAGGATTTGTTACACTCCATTTTGTTACAGTAGGCAGCTCGTCTGGATTTGGGCACATGTGTTTCTCTCTCTCCCCTCGCCCTCCCCCTCCCTTTTCCAGCTTCCCCCCCAAGAGTGAAAATAAAGTAAAAGGTCTTTCATGGTAAACAAAACCAGCTTATTCTCCACATAGAACACATGAATAGCTGGAAAAAAAACTTACAATAAATGGTGCATTTTTTTCTCTGCTGGGTATAGCATTCAAGATCAGTCCAGTATTCAAGAAGCAGTCCATTTTTTGCTCAGCAAGAGAGTTTAGAAAAGAAGCGTGGGGTCTATTCAAGGATCTTTTCCCCCTTCACAATTGCTGGGCTTTATGAAACCTATCTTCCATGCCTTGTCAGAGTATTTCTGGGGACCAATTAGTGCTTTGTTGCAAGGCTTCTTTGCTGAATCTTTGAGCAGCAAGAAAAAGCTCTCTTGAGTCTCCCCTTATTTTGACTATTTCAGTCATTACTCAGTGTAATAATTAATATGACAACTGGACGCTGAAGTTTGTATAGAAACACCTCGGCTGCAGGAGAGAGCGTGCAGTGGGTGGTAACAAGCTACAGATCAGACCGAGAAGCCACACACACAAGGAAAGGGGAAAAAAAAAGGAGGGAGAGAGAATAATGAATGAAAAGAAAGAGAGAAAGAATAAAGATAAATAAATAGTTGGTGCAGCTCGAAGAAACATAATACAGACTTGTAAGGAAAAAAAAAAGGCACTTAGAAGGGGGGGAGGAGGGAGGGGTGGAGGGGCGACCCCAGGGAGGTAAACTTATTTTGAAACAGTTTTTATGTGAATATAATTTTCAAAACTTTGTTAGTTTCAGAAGTCAGGAAAATTATTTTCTCCTGACAGTTGTTCCTTCGAGTAAGTAATTTTCAAGGAACATCTGTTTACACTTTTGCATACTTGATAAACTTTAACGCCTCTTCCTAAGCGTCCCCTTATGGAAAGAACTTAGAACATTAAACCGTATTCGTGAGTAATTGTTGCCCATCCTACCCAGGGTGGAGGGAGGCTGGTTCTCGGGATAGCAAGTTGTTCGAGTTTTCTTGGCGTTGTATCATCTATAAGAGGAATAAAGCCTGTGCTCCGACGAAGAATTAAAAATGACGTTTGACCAGGGACACTGCTGAATTCTCCTCGAAAGGCGTCTTGGGATGAACACTCATCACTTTGCAGACATTTCTTGGGCTGCCAATTAGGGCATAATAAATAATTAGAGGTTTTAAGCATATTAGATACAGCTCATGCTAATGAGCTACATCAGGTCTTGTGCTAACCTGAAGTGACAGTTTGCATATAGGGCTGCAAAAAAAAAAAAAAAAAGCTATCCGCCGAGGCAGCTTTTCCCCCCGCCCGGGCCCACTCGCCTCTCCGCAGCTTCCGCGGGTTTCCCCGGGCGCTGCCGCCCGGCCCCCACCGCCCTCCGCGCCCGCGGAGCGGAGCCCTTCGCCCGCCGGCCCCGCCGGGTGGTCCCATTGTGCGGCCACGAGTCCCGCGTCCGTCACAGCCCCGGGGGATAAATCACACCGCCTCCCCCCAGCGCCACTTCTTGGAAGGCTAAATTTTGGGACCTAGGGGGAAGGGGGGTGTTTGTTTCCGGCGCCTCCGAGGCGGCTGTCCCCTGTCGGGGGTGAGAGAGGGTTTGGGTGATGCCTGCGGCAGCCTGGGAGGCGGATCCCCCTCATTCCCGGGGAGCGCAGGAGCGGGGACAGCCGAGGTCCCCCCGCTCCCGCCAGCGGTCTCTGCCGTGAGGACACAGTGCCACCTCCCGGCCACTGTCGCCCCGGAGGGAAGGAGCCAGGGGAAATCCTCCGGGAAGGGCATAGATGGGGTACATCCAAAAAGCATTAACGTTTTGGGCAGCCTGGGTCTGTAATGAGAGGGGATATGGCCGGGCGGTTTTGCAGCCGCGATGCAGACTGGGGTGTGAGGACATTCAGCCTGTCTGGGGAGTAAAAGGAGAGCTACAGCACCCCGAGACCTCTGGTAAACGCATATAGGATATCGAAAAGGGGGGCTGCCCCCTGCCATGCTCATACACAAATCGCCTGAGATACCCACGGATTCCTAATCTGGGAATGTTTCGTGAGCTTCTGTTTTCATAGAAAATGTCCCCTCCCCCCCTTCCCCATTGCTCTCTCACATCGATTGGGACATTCTGAACCAGCAGGGAGAAGACAGATTGCGTCCTTGCACAGGAAGGGACATCCCTGCCCACATAAAACTCACAGGTCTAGGGAAGCCACCACTGTGCAAATACTGGCTAATGGCAAAGGCAGGAAAGAGCAGTTTGAAAAGCAGCCAGAGTCCGTGGCCCTTTGAACTTGCATTGTGCTGGCCAGGGGAGCCTGCCAACTTTCAGTGCAAAGAGCCCTGTTAGGCTGAGCAGCATATCCAGGAATGGATGCATGTGGTGTGTTTGTGTGTGTGTGTGTGTATGTGTGTGCAACCAAAGTGTGTGTTTCTGAGGGAAAATGTGTGTTTTTAGGTAAAAGCAATGTGGGACATCAGTGCATAGCTGAATATGGTTGAAAGGAGTGGGGTTGAATGATGCTGCAGCAAGAGCCCAGAGCAGGATTGGTAGACTCAAAGCTCAAGTGCTCACACAGGGGCCACCGCAACTTGAAACCCAAGTGGGAATTCACAGTTAGCAATGTCATTGCAGGGGGATGAACCTGTGCTTGGTGTGCTGAACTTCAAAGTACTTCAAAGAGGACAGGGAAGCTCTAGCAGTTTGGACTCTGAAATGGTCCAAGGTAACCAATTCTGATGCAATTACCTGTTCCTACTGGAACAGCACTGGGCACACACTCCCACACCCCTACACACACCTCTTTGCTCCAGAAGAAGAGAATTTGGGAATTCCTGTTGGCAGGCAGGAGCTTTGCTTCTCCTAGCCAGTGTCTTTTGCTACCAGGTAGCCTCTGATAGTCCAGACAGATTAAACAGTGAACTGGTGGCTATACACTGGTGATACTATTATGACTATGTACCAAAAAGGGATAAGATTGCAACATAAGTAGAAAAAGCAGGGGGTAGAAGGAGGCAAAATAAATAGTTACCATAAGCTGGGAGGAGCACTACTTTGCATACCTGATGTTTCACTTTTACTTGTCATTACCATCAGGTAGAGTGAACATATATAAGAAAAGGAATGGAAAAAAAAGGGGGGAAAAGGGCCAAAAGCATGTAGAAGCTACAGAGAAGTAAAAGAGATAGATCGAAAATTAGTGAGAAGAGAAGGAATAAAGAAAGAGGAAGGCACAAACAAATGACAGAAAGAAGGGTTTATGATTTTGGATGCCACAGTTACTTTGACCAGCCAAAGGACATGCATTTGATTTTTTTTGAAATCTCACTGAAAAATATGCCGAGTAGGAAGCTTTCTCAGGGTGGCCTTCAGCATCCCTATAATGGATAAGACTGTGTCTCAAACTGCACAAACACAGGACACAAAATATGGGCTACTGTAGTGAATTTATTGGCTGAGTAGTTAAAACCCAGTAGTTTTATACTGCTGGCAATTACTGAGGATAATCTCCCTTTCCCCTCCTGCTCCATCTTTCCTTGTCCCCTGCTGCTCCCACAATGCCAACAGGGCCCAGTGTGTTATATGTGCTTCACATTTGGCTCTCTACCCTGACCTGCCAGCCCATACCATAGGCTTGTTGATCATTTCAGAAATTAACTTTCTACCCCTAAATGCAACTTCAGGATGTAAAAAGAAGCAGCTTTCCTGAAAAATGTAGATATTTACATCCAAAGAACTGAGTTACTTCAGATGCATGTTATACAGTTGATAGTTTCAGTAAAATGGATTCTGACCCCACTGTCATGGGGTTCAACATGAGTTTGGACTAAGATCCCTGCAAATGGCTCTGCTCAGTTTCCCTACTGCAACACTGATTGGATTTAGCAGTTATTGGATTTTGTAAGTACTAACAATTCACAGTAAGTCTTTTTTAGTGTTCACCAATCCGAGTTTATGCTGGTGCATGCAGTAGAACTTCCCTCAAGGCTAAAATTACTCTGAAGAGAATTTACCTTCATTACAAAAATATAGCAAGATTACCTGCCTTGACATAGTTTGTTAGACTTGATCTTCCCAAATGGCAAAATAGATACTTGCCCAGCTACTTAATTTTTCCACCTACTCTCCCATACTGGGGTACCACTTTCCAGTATTCCCTTTACACCTTTGATGACTCTTTCTAAACCAAATCTGGGCTCTTTCATATCAGTACTTTACTAACATTTTCTGAAATAATTTATGTCCCACACCCTGTCTCCCTTGTTGCTTTCCATGGCTTATGCTACATATAAGAGTACATACATCTTCTACATCCTGCTGCCCTAGAGCTCTGACCTAGTCTTTCCTTTTCCTTTTCTTCCTTTACCTTCTTCCCTTTCTCCATGTTCAGGCTCATATTCCCAGTGTGAGGTTCATGCATCTAAATCCTATCTCATGCTTCCCTTACATTGGCTATCTCTTTCCAGTGTCTAATGAGTGATGTCTTCTGCTCTCTGACCTCCTGGAAGCACTCCAAAAAGCCCCATTAAAGGACAAATCCCTCAGCTGCTGTGCTGCGGCAGAGCCTAACGTGCCTGGCATTTGACATCCAATGAATAGATCCTGGAGAACATCTGATGTCTGTTCAAGCAGAGAGACATCCAATGGGAAACCCACCTGAGGCTGAACACACACGCTGCAGTGGGAATGGATGGGCTGAACCGAAAACGATGTGTTGAAGTGAAGAAATGAAAACAGCTGATGTTGATCAGCAGAAGGAAGACTGTTAATTCAGAGCATGCTGCTCGTCCACGTTGGGTGCAGATAGAAACAATATGCTGGAGAGCCGCTGTGCGCAGGCGTGGGACTCACAAGGGGTGGCCGCGTGGAGCGGCTTGTTTGTGTGCCGGGGGTGGGTGGGGTGGGTGTGCAGGGAGAACGCCCCCTTGGCATGTTGTCCAGGGGAGGGAGCTGGGGGAGGGGAGGGATGGCTTTGCCTTGCTTGCTCCACTTTTAATACCTTTGCACAGAGTTCTGTCCGCTGCAGTTAGGTCAGAAAGCTTCACCTGCTGCAGTGAAGGGGCCTCCCAGTGTGGGCATCGCTGCCTCTGCAACATGGACTCACAGCACTGCAAAATGAATGGTGACCCTTTCCAGGTGGGTGATGGGGTCTGTGTGCCTGCTTTTTGCAGAGGGGTGCCTGTCTGCCTCAATCCTGTTTGCAAATCTTGTCCCCCACTCTCTGAGAGCCAGTTTGACACAAGATGGGAGGAATCGACATGGATTCTTTTGATGCTTTGTGGTGTCTGGTTGCCACTGTGCTCTCTTTGGGCAGCCCCCATCCTTGTCTGTTGTTAATTGTGCTCACAAAAGTGCAGTAAGAATGCAAATAGACATTGCAGCAGTATCCTTGCATACATGGCAAAGAGAAGAAGAAGCAGAAAAGACCAGCAGTTATTAGAAGTCTTAAACCTGCGTGATGAAAGAAAGCTGTCTTCTTCTGTTAAAGAAAAACAGATGAAGTTATGTGTCTTCTAGTGGAGCTATTTGTTAAATTTTGGGACTCTGATGTTCCCCTTTTTAATGTTTACTGACTGACTTTGAACCTTTTGCTTTGGGAAGTTCAGGAAAGTCCTGAAGCCCATGCCCTTCGATTACCGGAGCTAATGTTACTGCAGGGACAAGTGACATAACCTGAGGCCAGCATGGTTAATTATTAGGACCAAATTCAGCATGTGTGTGTCCTATGCAATGCTCCTAAAGCCAGAGAAAAGCTGTATGAGATGTGCAAAAAAGGGCTTCAATTTATACAAACCTTTTTAAGAACTGCCAAGGAAGCCTGTTTTTCTACTGCTTTGTGTGCTGAGGCTGAACTCCCACAACAATTCTATAGGGTCTCACCTTGCTACTTATCCAAGTTGTGTAATTGCTTGGTCCCAACAACATCTGTGGGAGATCAGCATTTAAATGCCTTAAGAAACCTGACTTGGAAAATAGTTCCATTTTCACAAGTAACTTAGAAATATTATTTCATTTGAAATTATTTTTCACTTTTTTTCCCCTAGAATTTTGTATATCTAGTAAGTCTGGACTTTACAACACAGAGGTTAAAAATTTTGTGTCCCTGAAATTGCAAGAAAAACTTTCTCTGGATTTAGCAGTGTTGGAATTCACTCTGAAGGGTTTTATCTAAACATCTCATAAATGGATTAGAAGACTGACGAGATTACGTTGTTGAGCTCCAATACTGTCACAGGTGTCAGAACAGCAATGTCAATCTATGTGCAGAGTGGTTAACTAAAATGAAGATATGCATGGTGCTCAGGTAAGCCTGTCCTTACATCTACACATCACTTATCTTTGTGGTTGTACTGGGTCCAGGAATGGTTGTTCATGCTCATCAAATGATTCTTATTTTACTGGAATAAAAAAGGATCTAGAAGAAAATTAGAGCTTAATTTATTCCATTCTACATTTGTATATGTGTTGTTTGATATTGTCCTCAGTGTGTATTGATGGACATTGCCTCTATATGTATTGATAAGAACTGGGTAGCAGGAAAACAATCATTTCAGTCTTCTTTCCCTTTGAAATTAAAGCAAAGAAAGCCTGTCTGTGGGCAGAACTCAGGCGTGAAATGATGCTTGTAAAAGACCTTCCAGTGAACTGAGTGCATATGGGGGAGAAGTTAAGCAAGTATGATGCTGTTTACAGCATTGGTGCCCACTCTCACTGCGGTGTGTCTTTCTTTTAAGCACCAATATAAATCAATTTACAAGAGTGGGAAAATAACTTGGGATGGATTGAAAGCGGCTGATCTCAACACATGAAGACTAGTGACCAATGAGTTTTTTAAGGCATTTTTGTGTAATCTTATCATATAAAGAGATCAATTATCATCAGAATTACCTTGCAGGACTTAAACCTTGCATTATATCCCCTGCAAGTATCCAAACCACAAATTCTTCATTTGTCATGCAGATTCAAGTCAATCTGTCGTATGAGTTGGTCCTCACAGCATGACTTGGCAAGAGTACTTTAAATATATAACTGCATGTCTTTTAAAACAGTTTCATTTCAGACCATGAAAACCAAATTCTCAATCCATCGGGCAGACACTAGTGTAGCGCAGTTTTGGCTTTGCTGCGTGAAAACAGAAGGACAAAGCAATGCACTGACAGTATTTAAAATTACAGTTTTGGTTACATTATCATAAAATTTCTGTACTACAGACATTTGTTTTGACTTTTACCAGACTCCTGTCATTGTTTTCCCTTGTGGTTGCTTGAGGTGTAAATGGGTTTCATTAGGCAGCTGACACACCACTTCCAGTTGCTTTTCCTTTTGGTCCTCACCATGTAAGAGCTGGGCTGGTTCCCTGGCTGGGTGAGGACCCAGGAGACACAGAGATGCTGTGGTAAGTGTCACAGCTGAACAGATGGAAATCTTCTTTCCGGTGCGTAAGGCCAGTACTTCTACTATAGTTCCCAATAGAAGTTCCCCATAAAGGTAAAAAACATTTGAAAAACCTTTGCAGCCTCTGGAAATACAGCCAGATAGAAAAATGTGTTGCCAGTCTCTGGAAACAAAATCTCAGGTTAGCAGCAGCCTTGGAGGCAGCCTTGGAGACAGCCTGAAGAATCAGCAATTATGTACTTTACAAAAGAAGGCAGTTCTCCATAGCTCTGGAAATGTAGTCCCACCAAGAACTTGATGTCTTCAGGGCAACTGAATTTGCTTATTAATTTGTCTTCTACAAAGGCTATTTTTTCTGAGGACAATATTTGGGAATTGAGACTCTTTACACTCTGATTTATATGTTCAATTAAGCAATAGTTATAACGAGGACAGGCTCTGACTGAAAATACGGATCTTCATAAAGTAAAATTAATTGGGTACCTTGAATCAAGTTTTGGCCCAGGCCTTGTTACACCAGGACCCATCTGTGTTGCAGATGTCTGGTGTGATCTTTGAAATACCAATCAGGGGCAATTTGCCCAAGGCCAGTAGAAGTTAAAAATAAATGAAACAAACCAGCAAATAAGACATTAATGTGACTCCCAAAAGTTTGTGATGGTTGTGCATCAAATTTACTCTGACATCAGAAAAATTAATTGATTCTTGAAATCTCAGCAGGCCATGTCAAATACCCAGATAGTTTTGAAAATCTGGCTCCCCTCTAGGATTCAGTTTTCTATTTCTTAAGTGATGAAATAACTCTTCCCTACTTAACAGGGCTTTTGTGAAAAGAAACACATGTACTGAGGCATGCAAAGACATTCTAGTAATGAGAACCATGAAAATAGTTAAAATAAACATTCTTCTTTCTTGAGAACACTGGAAATTGCCTTTTGTAATTCGCAGAGCAGAAAATCAATAAGAGAAAGAGAACAAACATAAATGAAAACACATCTTGACTTAACTGAGTCTTTACTGACTGTGGGATTTAGGGAAGATTTAAATGTTTGTTCCAATATTTATTCCTTTTTTGTTTCTTTTACTTTCTTTGTTTGATGTCATTATCTTGTTTTTAAATCACCTTCTATATACCTCTTGTGCATATGTCCTCTCCCCTGGGGATACCTGGAAGGTACAAGGAGAAATGAAATGAATCATAGATCATGGTCTGCACCTCTGCACAGAGCTTGTCTACATTGCTCCACTTAATCCTGAGTGTTAATGAAAAGAAAGCCTGAGGGAAGGACTTTCCACTGTAGCCGAAACCGAAGTGCAGTAATGTTTCCTGTCATCCCTGAGCTTGATATACCTGACAGATGAAGCCAGGCAGAGATGATATTGGGTTCTTTTCATGTCCTTTTTAACTGCCTTGCTCCCACAAGGACCCAAGTTTGAGAGAAGGGATTTGTGTCTCTACCATCGTGAATCGGAGCAGCCTCAGAGCTGCTCTACTTCTGGCACCAAAGGCACCTTGATTCCCACTGAAAGCTATTGTATATCCTCTTTACATTGCTGATGCAGTGCCAAAAGGAAATGGAGAAAAGTAAAACTGACTCCCAGTGTAAATCTTTCTTGTTTGCGTGTTTTCTTTTCTGTCCTTTCAGGAATCTATGTACATTGAAGAGTCCCAAAATAAAAATGGTGTGATTTCTTTGATCTTCTCTCTGAAAGAAGAAGTCGGGGCATTGGCTAAAGTCCTGCGCACATTTGAGGTAAATATTTTCCTTCAGGAAACCTGACTAGGTCTTTACAATTTTGTATTACAGTAACATTTTTTCAGGGTATTTGAGATCACGTTTGTTATTCTATTTCATTACCATGCAGCAGCATACATTTCTTTTCTGGGCTTAAAATCCCTTAAAGTCTTGGAGCAGAAGTAGCCTTTCTAAGTTAAAATTTGATTTCAAACTTCTAAATTAAAACCTCTACCTTTGACATGAGAGTGGAAAAAATATTCCACTGTAATTGCTTGAGTAAGAGGTAGGAGTGAATTGGCCGCGACCTAAGATTGACTTATAATCAAATAATTTGCCTTATAATTTATAAGGCAAATATAATATGCATGTGAGCCATGTGACTCACACTACATGTTGCATGAAGCATTTCTACTGGGGGCAGCTACTGTCCCCCTGGCTCTTGTCCACCTCAGTAAATCCGATATAAATAAACCCACCATCTCCCACCTGTGAGAAGTACCTGTACTTCTACAGAGTCAGTAGAGGGTACCTGCAAAATAGCATCAAAATTACAGTACTTTGTTTACACCAAAGAGATTTAACTTTTACTGACTGATTTGGAAGCTTTTGGGGAAACAAGGAGCCATTTACCTTTCAGGACATTGTGTGCCTATTTGTTCTTGTAGAAATATTTCCCAGATGTCACGAATGCTGTTTAAAAAGCACGAAATCCCTGCAATTCCGATGGTTGTGTTGCAACACACACAGCTGTGTACTCTGTGCTCCCAAACAAATACACTGTTATATTGGTTCTGTGGCTTTTTTTTTTTTTTAGATCCTCATATAATACTGGTACCTGAAAACAGCAATTTCTCTAGAACACTATAAGAATGTGTGGCTTGCTTATTTTCCATTCGTAAATTGAATTTACTAGGAAATTAAAGATTTGTGTGTTATTGGTAAAAAGGAAAAATAATTATGAGTAATAGGACATATTTGATTCATTAGGATGAAAGGAAATTCATGCCACTGACAGCAGAGCTAGTGTAAATCTGTGAATTGACCACTGTAATACAGTCCTGTAAAATGTCTGTATGTCAATGATGTGCATGTCTGTAAGTGAATTAAGAGACTGTTGATATTTGCTTATTTAATGCATTACTGTCTAATAACAAAATTACTGTCAACTCTAAAGAAAAATCTGTAGGAGAGCTAGTATAAAAAAGAGAGAAGTAGGCAGTTCTTGGATGTGACTTTTCTTGCCCCAAAGCAGATACCTAAACTAGACTGTGAGTCATGTTTTTTCTCAGTGACCCTGATGGCAACTGAGGAGTTGGGACTCGGCTAAAGGTGTCTGCATTGTTGGCTGGGTGGTTTTCCATCCCAGTGAAGCTAACTCTTTCTGTGCTAACTTTTAGTCTCCTCTAGCACCAAGGGTTGACAAGAGACCTGTACATATGTGCTCTTGTATCAGTTTTACATGCTGTTGACAATGTAGTGGAGAAGTGGATATGTGGCTGGAACAAAGGGATTTAATGGTGCAAGCCTGACCTGCCACTTCAGCTCCTCAGGGCTATTGTTAGTGAATTCCTGTTGTGTAAACCAGAGCGGCCCTTGGGCTGTTCTAACTCAGTTCAAAGAACCTCACCCTCTGCACAGTGGTGCAAGACATACACATGCACAGGGTAACCTCCACCCTTTTCTACCTGGGCCATAACTGTGGTGCCTCAGAGACACAGACTTTGTGCTCATTGACATCCTCAGCAGAGACAGGGAAAGTTGTAACATGCAGATGAAGAGTGGGAACAAGAAGGAAGAGCTTGAGAGAATTTTTTCTTCTTGTACTCCTTCACTGCTTTAATAACATCAATTGTGAGATGCTATGGGAATTCAGACTCTCTGTTGGTGGGCTCCTCTGAGCAGGGAGATACCTAGCCCTGTCCCCAGGTTTCTGTCACCAGCTTATTTGCTGGCCTGAGGAAATGCAGTGGGTTTGTCCCAGGGGGACATCACAGGGAGAAGATGTGAGGATGGCTGCTGTCTGTCATTGCTTCATGCAACCACATGAAGTAGGCAACAAGGAAAACAAAAAAGCCACAAAATATGATCAGGCTGTTCCCTGGAGCAGATGTGGCTCTGCAACTGTTGACCCCCATAGAGGGGGTTCACACCTTGTGCAGATGCTGGTGCCAATGACCATGTGTGGCATGTTCAGAGACCCTCTGTTCCTTGCTGGGGCTGGGAGCTGCCCAGAATGCTGAGGTCTCTCTGGGCACTCATTCATAGGAAGGCAGGCAGAGAGCACAGCTCAACTCTCTCCTTCTCCCAGCTCAGATTTGAGAGCGATTGAGACAGTGCCTCCAGCACTGGCTTTGAGAACTTTGCCTCTTCTTGAACCAATCTATAAAACTACCCGGGGACATAAAGGGGGGAGAAGGTGGGTTGAGTGAGCTGTAAATATGAAAGACTTGAAAATAAACCCTCTCTCATGGGGAAGGAAGCATGGAAGCAAGATCCAGACTGAGATACAGGGAATTGAGGGGATACCTAAGAAAGGAGAAATCTTGAGGTGCCATCAGCACATGGACTGCCTTTCTGAAAAGGTGGTGTCTATGTGGACCTGGAGAGGTTCATCTTCTCCTTGGTTTAAGAGCTGAAGAAAAGAATTCTGTTATTCTTGGTGGACTGTCCAGTCACTCTTGAGTCCCTTCTTGAGATGCAGAAGCAGTTTTTCACTCCCAGGTTCACATCCTGCCCATGTTCTACTCCTGTGTTGTGGTGAAATTTGGCCAGATTTTAGCTCCTGTCACAGCTTGTTCTACACAGGCAGCAAGAGCCCAAAGGAGCTGTGGTGTGCTCTAGCCTCAGTGTGCCCCTAGATATCATGAGGTCCAGGACTGCTCGCTCATCAAGCATCACAACTGTTTCCCAGTCCAGATGTAATCTGGATTTATCCAAAAGTCACATCACCCAGGGAAGGAAATAGTGTCCAAACACAGACCAGATGAACTGGATAAGCCCCCATTGTGGAGGCAAGGTTGAACTGAAGGTAGGGGAGACTCATTCATAAAGGGCAAGGCCAATGGCTACAGAGTGCTCATGGCACAGAATTGTGTCCTTTAACTGAGACACCAAGTTTAAGAGAATATCAATGTGTTTTGTGGAAACAGTAATATTTGTCCTACTGAAATGTCCCTCAGGTTTTCTCATGCAGTTGACAGAGTATTGCTCACTCTCACATATGACTTTTGCTCAAAGACCCAAACTCTAGTTTTCTGTTCAAGTCCCAGTTGCACACAAGTATGTGGCTACAGTGACAACTGTTGTTTTTCCTATGTAGGTTGAAGACTTTTTTTTCCTGAGGAATCTCCTCTGTATACTCAGCTCCTTATGTCTGCTGTCTGAATGCCCAAAATGTACTTGATTGTTTCTACTTTTTTCTCATGTTTGTTCTCAATTCATATTCTCTTTCACACATTTCAGAGTTAGGTCAATGCACAATGTCCAAAAAGGGCAAACAGTCTGCATAGAAGAAAGACAGTCACATATTTAAAGAAAGACTATATGCTGAAAGCATTTCTGTCTCTAAAAGCAAACACAGACTCTGTCTATGGAAGAGTTTAACAACCATTTTGAGCAGGCGGGGAGTCCTTTCCCAGTCTGACACGCTAACAAAAACCAGTACTTGGGAAGACCCCTCCAAACACAAGACCTCAGCAGGCACCTAAGCTTTTCTGACCCCTGGTTCTTGCCCATTCCCTGGTTTGCAAATCCTTGCCTGACTGCATGAATCTGTTCCTCCCAGACTGCTCTGTGGCACTGCTGACAGTACAGTCTCTGCAGTCTCTTCACCTTTCCTGTGGAAAGACGTGTCTGCAGGACCAGACTCTGACATGTGCTGTAACATAATAGCAGCTCAATCATGCCCTGCAATAAGCAGATTTTTAAAACTGAATCCACTTTGCTTCCACGCTAGATGCTCTGTTTCTATACTGGGATGTGGCAAACATTCACTTTTTGCTTATCAAACCCAATTATTTTGCACTTGAAAAACCTATTTGTTCATAATATTTATCTGTTCCAGCATGCATACAGCTTCCTTATGGGCTCTGCTGGGGCAACACCTGAGTCCTCATTACAGGCTTGAACGTGGCTGTCAAGACAGCATTAACCCACCAGCAGGGTGTTTACAACAACATATTTTAATAGGACCTGCTATACACTGAGGTACTCTTTGGTGCAGCCATGTGCTGTTTATTTGTGTCATGCTGTTACAGAAGATGATAGCTAGGCAGCCTTGAATAAATACCTTAGCCTGAAACAGAACATCACACATAAATAATATATCATGCTTAAAATAAGGAAGACAGAATAACCATTGTGAATTTATGTTTCTTTTTTGATTCACATCAAAAACTTATGGAGTAAAAGTGAAGGTCAAGAAAAGACAGAAATCTTCCACGTTTCTTGTTGAAACTGAAAAAGCAAACCTGATCATTTTGGGTTAACCCTTGGTAGAAATGCTTTTTTCTCTGTAGTGATAAAAGCCTATTGAAATCAAGATCACTTTTTCCATTCCGAAAGAAAAAAAAGTGAAGAAAAAAAAAGTTGTTCTTCCTAAAATTGGCTTTTCCATTGTTAAATTCATCATTAAAAATATCAGAAATAGGCTTTTCCATATGTAAAAAGGATTACTTTCAGTCTTATCTGCAGATTTTCCACATGAATTTGTGAATACATTAATCTTCTCTTAAGTTCTTTTTCTGATGGAAAAAGTAGCAGGAGATCATCAGCTGTATTAAGTGGCAAACATTGGACTACAGTACAAGTTTGCTCAACTCATTCTCAGAAAGGAGCCTTCTATCTTTTCTTCACTGATGGGACCTTCTCAAATACAGAGCAGGATTCCAGTAGAAGGTCCAGCCATCCGTGGTTAGGGCTCTAGCTCAAAAGCAGCCCCATTGATTTGCACAAAGTACTCCTGCTCCCAGAGTAAGTTACTGTTTCACGGGAGTAAGAGTGCTCCATGGCAGGACAGGATGGGAATAACAGGCTGGACTAAATGAGACTGCACTTCAAGAGCCAGCAGAGATGACTCTGCTCTTTTTCTGTTTAGGAACTTCACTAAACAGAAAGTCCAAAGTGACTGTTATCTCTTTGTCTCTTGGGAAGGTATTACCTCTGCAGTGGTTTGGGTTGTTTCCAAATCAGGGGAGGAGAGCAGTCACTTTGGCCAGAGGGTGTGTTAGAAGTGTCTACAATGATAGGTGAACAGGCCAGGCATGCCCCTACCACGAGACCTGTTTTTTCATTATATTGTACATATGCACAGCTACGATCATTTTATTACACTGCTCCAAAGGCTGGTCCTCAGTCTTATCTCTCCTCTTCCTAGGGGCAGGAGAGCAGGACTTCTTGATCTAGCAAACCAACGTGAGTTTAAAGAGAGGAGTACCCTCTTGGTAGGTGCATGTGCAGTGCCACATATTTTTGGTTTGTCCTGCTCCATGTGTTCAGCTAGATTGTGCTGAAAGCCTCATACCAAACTTCAGGGTTGGAACAGAAGTGCTAAGTGATGGACACCAGGGGCTGCTCTGGGGCCAGCTGCCTTCTGGAGGTGTTTGCTGGCAGGGATCTGCTCTGGGTCACTGCCTCCACAAGCTTGGAAGGAAGACCCTAGCAGATGTGAAGAATACGGAGAAGTGCTGTCTTCATCTGAGAAGCAGCCCCTTGGGCAGTAAAGCTGAACCAGATGGTTGCCTTTGGCTTCACTTTGGGAATCCATGGCTGAAGGCATCACTATAACTTCCTAAAGTTCCCTGATCTCCTGTGAAAATTAGGCACTGAGCTTCTACTTGTGCTTCTGAAAGTGTCCTCCTCCAGAAAACCCTGAACTACCCCATGGCAAGGATTAAAAGAATGTCACCTTTTTTTTGGTACCAGAAAGTACCAGCAAGTCCTTGTTTTGGGAAATTTCACCCAAATTCTCACTGAATGTTGATTAGTGGCACCACAGTGTTGTCAACAGTTCTTCATCTGGTAACAACATGGGGTCTCCTGATGAAACCAAACTTAATTAATGGCAACAGTCATGAAAACAAGCTACAGCTGGACTTAACAGCTGTATTTAGTTTTAGAACCATGTACAGGAGCATTTAGTAATGCATAAACAGAAGGACATATAAATGGCACGGAAATTAGTAGCCCATTACTTTCCCAAAGAGGATCCATCCCTACTGGAAGCTTTCCCAAGTAGCTATGAAAATGCAACTTTCCTTTTCCAATGACCTGGTCATTAAACTCTCTGGGGGTGTGACTAAATTCTCTCATGAAGTGGCCTCTGCAAGACTGCCTATGTAGTGTAACACCAGGCTGGTTTCATCCTGCTGGTGTGGGGCAGCTGCAGTGTGGAAGATGCTCAGGATGGCATTACTGAAATAACTGGGGGAAGGGGCTGGAGCTGCTTCACAGCCTCTGAGAGGGAACCAAGGCTGAGATGCAGCACTGTGAGGTAAGGCAGGCATAGGCAATCTCCCCCCTGCATCCATCATTGTCCATGTTGTAATTTGATTTCTGTATCACTGTCCCCTTCTAACTTGCTTAGAACTAAGTTCTAACTTGATTTTTGAGCTCTGAGAACGTGTCTTGAGACTTCTTTCTATAATCTCAATCCATAGGCTCATGTGACTCCTACCAGCTCTAAAATAGGAAAGGCAGAAGAGACCAGTGTTACCTAGTTCAGATGTGAACCCAACCTTAAACATATGACATCCCAGATCTTCCAAAACCAGTTAGGTTAGGAATTAGGTTCCAGCAGGAAAAAATAGCTCAGAAAACTGTAAGAACTTTTATTAACTGACTTTCTCAGGTAGCCATTTATCTCCAGAAGCTGGAGCTTTAAATAAAGCATCAACTACTGTGAGAAACCTGACGCAATTGCAAGATTTGCCAATATCAAGGATACAAAAAAGTTCTGAACAATGTGAAATTATGAAGATTAAACACTAGATGGAGTAGTTGGACTAGAATGAAACTGAGATTTGTAAAACAACTCTAGTAACAGAGTCACTGTAAATATTTTGAAATCAAGGGCTTAGTAGCAAGGCACAGCATATGAGAACACATTTCTCCAGGAGTGCCAGTTCAGGGAGTTGGATGTACGCTGCCAAATTCTTGCTCTGAAAACAGTCACCAGAAGGGTTCTCCCTTCGGCTTCTTCTGTTGTGAGGTCCTGAAGTCTTGGCAAAAAGAGGTAACAGGTTGGCTCTGCACATTGTTGAGTGGCAGATATCCCTCAAATAAATAGCAAAGCATCTTGACACTCTACATGAAGATGTCCTGCTTATCTCAGGCGTAAGAAAGGAGGTCACTCTCTCCATGAGCTACTTCCTACCTGTCTTCCTTTTCCCCCCTTTTTCCCACTGTCTTAGGTTGTGGTCATAGTTTGAGAGACATTAGTGGTTCTGCTGCTACAAGCATACCTTGTGCCCTCCCTGCAGCTTATCTCTTCATTCCCAATCTATGCATCATTCCCTTAATTTTGTGGTCACTGCTGCCTGTGCAACTGCTCACTGAGCCAAATTGGAGAGCTGGTAGAGAGGAAAAGTCATCTGGTCAAAAAAAAAAAAAAGATACAGGTATCTTCAGTCTGGAGAAGAGAAGGTGCTGGGGTGAACTTATTGTGGCCTTTCAGTACTTAAAGGGGGCCTATAAGAAAGATGGGGACAGACCATTTAGCAAGGCCTTTTGTGACATGATATAGAATAAAACTTTAAACTAAAAGAGAGTAGATTCAGACTAGACATAAGGAAGACACTTTTTACCATGAGGAGGGTGAGACACCAGTATGGTTTGCCCAGAGAGGTGGTGGCTGCCTCATCCCTGGAAAGATTCAAGGCCAGCTTGAATAGGGCTCTGAGCAATCTGATGTAGCTGAAGATGTCCTTGCTCATTGCAGAGGGGTTGGACTAGATGGCCTTTAAATGTCCCTTCCAACCCAAACTATTCTATGGGTCTGTGATTCTATGATCTCTCAAACAGCTCTGCTGTCTCTGGGGGAGGGATGTTGAGGCAGGGATGAACAATTGTGGGTGGAGGAGGGAAGCAGGGAATAACACTCACTGAAGAGGGGTCCATGTTATCACAGCTCTGCAAGATGTAGAAAGCCCAGTCAGAGCTTAGGACCCCATTTCCCTGTGAATCTACACAGAGACAGAATACAACACCCCTACACACCATTGCAAAGTGAAAGTAAAGCAACACCTCAGTGTGCCTGCGATGAGCCTTTGGCAGGTGGAGGTTTTGCAACCACTCTCCACCTTTCTGAGTGTCTGTGCAGAGCAGCTAAATGCCCCAAGCTCCAGGTGCCAGACCATGCCGACACGCAGTGCTCCACACATCATGGCCATGGCGGAGGGGCCAGCAGCCCCCTGCGCCTGCTCTCTGTCAGAAACTCCCAGTGCCTCACCAAGCAGAGGGTACAATGTGCAGTCTGTTTGTGAAATGGGGCTTTGGAGGCCTAAAACAAATTGTCCTCGGGGCCACGGACAGTGGCAGCCATTCTCCCTCCCAGGCAGCCCCTTGAGGAGGGATCCACCCCCATCATCTCTCTAGGGCAGCGGTTGGTGAATGCGTTTTTGACCTTTTCAACTTATTGTATTGGTATCTAGCCAAACAATTTAAGTTCATCTGTAGTGTGCAATGCTCAGAAACAGAGGAATGACATGCATGTTTCCTACCAAGGAATAAACTGCCTTTTGTGGTGGAGTAAATGAGGCCTTTTCCGCTGATGGCCAGATGCCCTCCTGTGCTGTGCAAGCACTGAGAGGAGCAAAGAAAACCTTAAAGGATTTGAAAGGCTCAAAAAGAGGGTCATAGAGATAAAAAAGGTTCCCTCTTTCTTCCTTGTAGGTCACAAGTAGATCCTCACAGTGTTACTTCAGGGATGAAATCCTGACCTCTCTGCAGCAGGGGGTTGACATTGACACCACCAGGGCCATCACTTCACCCCATGTAGTTTGGGGTGTTCTTTAGCTTGAAAGAAGCAAAACAAAAGCTTCTCCAGGGCTGCTTAGCACCATGTGTCACCTCTTCTGACTCTTCTGTGGTAATGATTCTATGATTCTGTGATCTTCAGGCCCAGATTTCCTCCAGGGATATGTATATTCCTCTCGGGGGACAGAAGCCCAGGCCTGACCCTGTCATTCCGCGTCTTCAGCTTCAGTGTGAGACTGACAGGATGGTTGGTTGGCAAAGTCAGTGCCCACTGAAACCCGTTTAAAAGGTTTTTCTCAAAAAAAAAAAGTGCAATATTTTCATATTCAAATTACGATGCTCAGGAAAACATTTGAGTTCAGCTAAACTGATGTAGATTGTCCCACACTTTTGCTTAAGTGACTGGAAAAGTAGGATTTTTAGCTACTTATTGCTCACACAGCAGCATAGTGGCGTGTCTGAGGTTGGGTTCCCACTGTCTATAGTCATCAAGACTATACTTGCCAATGAACTCTTTCTTCAGAGCTGGAGGACACTACTGATGGTCAGACAGAATTCCAATTTCCAAGCTAAAGAAAATATTTTCTGTGATTAGATCCTGGAGCAGTACCAGAGATACTGAGGAGTCTCAGAACTTGACTGGACACAGCCCTGAGCAATCTGCTCTAGCAGAACCTGCCTGAGCAATCTGTAGGACTAGCTGATCTCCAGAGGTCCCATCCAACCTCAGCAACTCTGTGATTCGGTGACTTAAAACACCCATGTTTTTATTTGCACAAATGTCTGCTGTCTTTTTTTTTTGGTGCAGATCCATGTTTCCCATTGGATCCCTGCCCAACAGCTGCTCACAGCCCTGGAAATTGTGCAGGTGGCTTTGCAGGTGACTGTGCAGTGGTTTGGCAGAAGCTCATCTCACAGGGTGCACAGCTGCTTGCCTTTTCTTTCAAGATGCTCATAAATACAGCATTTAGTTTCTCATGAGAGGGTACTCTACAGGTGGAATGCCTGCTTCCTGTGTTGATCCTTGGGAAATGTCCTTGTCGACACAGACCAGACAAGGTACTGGAGTCACCATTTACAATACAAAGCCTGTTTACAACTTGTATCCTGCTTCCACCTTCTTCTAACCTTTATGAGGGAGAATCCCACATAGTTTTCATTCTTCCTTTTTGTCTCTCTCTCTGTTGTGAAAATCTTCAGTTCAGTAGCCCCAAAAGGTGTCTACTTTTGAATTATTTGGATTGCAGAGTATGGTTTGTTGACTGACACATGTGTTTATCTAGCCTTTGTGTCATATTCCTTCTCCCAAATCCTGTGGTAATAAAATTTCTTTTTCTCATAGGAAAAAGGTATAAACTTGACCCATATTGAGTCCCGACCTTCCCGTCTCAACAAAGATGAGTATGAGTTCTTCATTAACTTAGAAGGCAAGAATATCCCAGCACTGGATAAGATCATCAAGTCCTTGAGAAGTGATATTGGAGCAACAGTCCATGAGCTTTCACGAACAAAGAAGAAGGACACTGGTAAGGATACACTGACAAGGTTAACGCTGACAAGGAATATTTGTGTCACATACTGAAATTACTTATTTTTCCCATAGTAAAGGAGATCCTCTTGGATCTTTGTGGCTACATTTCCCTGTCTCTGCCTATTTTGCCTATGCTGCAAGCTTTTTCATCTGGAGATTTTCTGTCAGTGCAAACTGCCATGCTTCATCTTTTGCCATGCTTCTGACTAGGTCTCCTGGGAAACTAAGGAGACTCTGCCACCCACTTTAGTGTGAGCAGGACTAACTCTCTATTACGGTAACAAATCCCAGGGAGGTCAGTTGCAATTCTGCTCTTGGAGGGAAATAAGGAAAATTTTGTGAGTTGTTCATGCTCCTAATTCTCAGAGATTTGCTAGAGTTGAGGCTGCCTGGTAAGGTGGTGGCTGCCCGGCAGCTAGTCCGAGACATACTTAAATGCCTCCTCAGATAACAGATGTGATTTTAATAGGATTTCAGACTTTAAATACTTTGGGTCTGGATCTTCCTCTTCCTTCCTAGGAACAACATGAAAGGACTTTAATACCTTCATGAGATCAGTGCTGGTAATCCTTTTACCACTTCCTTTGTGTCCTAGCCATGACATTACATTTGAAGATGAAAAAGAAGAAGTCAGATACTCTTTGGAGTCAATTCTCTCCATTCATGAGATGAAGGGACAAAAGGTTGATTAGGTGATTTATGATCACGTCAAATCAAAGAGGTTCACTTTTGGGAGCTTTTTAATTTCCAGAAGAAAGCTACAGGACCTAGCAGGGCTTAACATTACTTTTATTTTTCTAGTTATTATGAAGAAGTAAATAATAAACCTTATTAAATAATGAAGTTGTGTATAAGCATAGGCCAGAGTCAGATGGAGATACAGCTCTAAATATCATCCAAGAAAGTCTTGTGTGTGTAAATTCTGACCTCACAGAAATCAAAACTCCTGTGGTCAGCTGTAGGATTAGGATTTCACTGCATATTACTGAGTTGATCAAAGGGTTTTTTGAGTTAGATTATCCTGTCAGTGCTTCAGAAAGGGACTTTATCCCCTTCTGTCTGAGAGGATAACTTGTGTTTGTTAGTTTCTGTAATTCAGAAACAGTATAAAGTGGGAGCAATTTATTGCTGAGGAGACAGAGGAAGATTGATATTTCTTTTTGCCCTTTCCCTTTTTTTTCAGTTTCAACTCCTCTCATGAGTAGTAAGGGTCCAGTCAAACTGAAATCCCCAAAGAACCGTATTTTGAAAGGTCAAACTAGCCCTGCTTAGGGGATGAACTGTGGGTGGCAAATTCTGGGCTGAGGCAGCTACAAGGGCAGACTGAGATCAGAACAGCCCAAACTGTAGGAAGTGTGGTAAGATGCTGTCCTTTATCAGTGATGACATTAACAAATAACAGGCCTTGTGGTGCCTTTTAGGCCAGCTTGCCTTTCAAATGTGTCCTCCTGGCAAATCTGGTCATAGTCCACGGATATGCTTATGTGAAATCATATTCCCAAAACATAGAACGGGAACAGTATGCTCCCAGGGAGCAAAATCTCAGAAATATGGTTTATGGGGATATTGCCACACTCCTCTCAGTGGGCAGGTAAAGGCTGGGAATATTTTCTTCTGGAGGCAGTCTGGGATCCCATGGGACTGATTCTTCTACTGCTGCCTAAAGACGCTCTCATTCTTTCCCTGCTAAGTATTCATTTTTCTCATACTCATGATTTGAGAAAGAAAAACCCTATTTTGCTGTTTCCTGTAGGAAGCACACAGTACCATTTTTGGGGCACTGCTTTGTGGACACTCAGAGGAAATTTCTGTATTCTACCCCTTCTGTATAGTTCAGTGTTAAACACGTGTGTGTGCTTTATTGGGCAAGAGATAAACGAATGGCTTTTTCCTTTTTCTTTTTCTTTCTATTTTTTTTTTTTTTGGTCACTTTAACTGCTTTTAGGTTTATTTTTCTTTAAACTAAATGCAAAGTATAATCAACATATTCAAATAGTCACAAATACCAGATTTGGATCAACAGTGTAACTTTAGCTGAGAGCAGGCCAGCAAAATGCTCTAAATCCAAACGTAGCTTTAGAGTTTCAGATGAGAAGGGTTGGCAGTTCCTGGGCCAAAAGCCCTTTCTACAGATGGAAAGATTTGTTGTGCAAACACAGTGCATCTCTTCATGGCTCTTTTTGGAAACAAGCTGGCTATCTGCAGTCCACTTGGAGCCCATGAATAAAAAAAATTAAATATTATTCTGTTGCAGCATTAGGGAAATGTAGACAATTTATTGCATTTCTAAGACAAGCTGGGAGCTGAGGTTCTGTAGGGGCCTTGTTTGCTAAACCCCGAGGCTGGCTAAAGCATCTGAGACTGTTTAAAAATGGGCTAAACCTGGGCCTTGAACTGCTATAAATTGCATAGACCTGTCTTTGACCCTCCTCACAATGGTCCAAATGGAGGAGTTCTGCAGAAGTCCTCTCTGCCCCTGCTTTGCTGCCTCTCATATAAATGGCTTATTAGCATTCTGCTAAGCATTTGACCCCACGATAATTTGGTCACCACTTGGGTGTCCAGCATGGTCCCATAAATGCTGCCGTTTCACTTACAGACAAATCAATATTTATTACTGATCAGCCCACGTTTGCTCCTCAGACCTTCACAGAGACCCAGTGTTGCAACAGCTTGCCCTGGCAATTCATTAATCTCTGTGCAGACAGACAGTGAGTCTGGCAAATGGGCTGGAGGAGGATGTTGCAAACAAAATATGGGATAGAATCAGCCAGGGGGTAATTTGATTTGATCTTTTAAATAGTTTCTGGGAGGGCTAGGGACATCTCCTGGCACTCCACAGCTAGACAGAAGACCCAGTAGCCCTTTTGCACCCTGGTCCCTGATACAAGGGCTGTATGGACTTGATGCTGTGTTTGCATCAAGTCTGTGCTCAGAATCTTTGATTTCCATAAGAGCTGAGAAGGCTCAGGACTTTTCAGGACCCAATTTAACATCAGTTATACCGGTGCATGTAGCACTAAACATCCTTGGGATTTCCCTTTCACAATCTGCCACTTTCAGCCAGCTCTGCAAGCTCAGAGCTGCTTTCTTTTAGCTACTGCTGATGTTTGGGTAGACAGGATCAGTAGATTTCCGCCCTGTAGGAGCTGCACGACAAGAAGATAAGGTGTTGCTCCTGCATAGGTGAAAAACAAGTCGCCCATCTCCATACCCAGAACTGATACCAAATCAACCTGGAGTCAGTTTTTTGTAGTTTATTGTAAGCTCCACACAAAGTACTTTGGCAATCTTGAGAAAAAAGTGCATTTAATGAAAGTAAGCCACTATTTTACATCCATTTGAAGTTTCAATGATTCAAACCCTACCCCTGAGACCTTTCTGATTCAGGCCAGCAAAACCCTGCAGACATCACTGCCAAAATCCACCGCAGACTTCAGCCTCCGCCAATTTGTCTACACAGCTTGGACCCTTCAGTTCATGGTGTGTCCCTGAGAAGAGTGGTTATTCACTCTAACACTGACAAATCCTTTACTGTGGGAGTGCCAGGCAGCTTTTTTCCCAGTGCCTAATCTAAAAACATTTACCAGTGTGCCTCAGCCCAAGCTGATAGTGGAGAGTCTGAAGCACAGTGGAGCGAGTCCCCCACCATCACACAAAGCTCAGGGATAGAGCCAGGAGATAAACCCACATAAAAACCAGGCTCAGGAAGGCTACCTGTGCTCACCCTACACATGGTGTAAGTAGTGACCCCTCTCTAGGGATCAAACACACCTTTTTCTACTCCCCCGACTAGTTTAACTCAAGGGGTTGGAGGTGCAGGAAAGTTTCTAACGACAAGGCGAGAGAGTATTTCTTGAGCGACTAAGAGAACTAGCGGTACATCCAGCAGCAAAGAAACGTATGTGGGGAAGATCTTCCTGAGTCTGCTGCTGCCATCTAGTGACTTGTTCAGGTCTAGTTTTTAGGGTAAAGCAGAAGGGTGCATCTTGGAGAGAGTGGACCAAATCCCACTTCTGCTGAGCGGGAGAAGGAAAACACAGCTGGAGCACCGCTGAGCACCATGACGGGTCTCCGCAGCCCGGGGAGCTCAGGAATCTTCCTGGCCAGCAGCCACCAGCTGCCTGTTTTCCATGGCCTGCCTGAAACAAATATGAAGGCTCCCAGGTGGGAGTGCTCATGGAGCCAGGCTGGCCCTGGGACAGTAGGTGAGGGACAGTGGGCACTCTGCATGGGGCTGAGCCAAAGTGTGACCTGTAAATGCTGTTGCTGCTCCGGTGCCTCTGTGCAGGTGACTTGTAGAAACTCAGTGCCACAAGTGCCCTCCACACTGTTGGGCTCAGCAGAAATCACGACTGAATAGTCCTGGAGACAGAGAGATCCTCTTATCCCATAGGTGGTCCGTCAGGCCTGGGATGAGCCCCATCAGCAAGTCACTGATGGGAAGTCCCATCAGCAAGTCCCCATCAGCAGGGAACTGATTCAGCAGTAGCTGGCTGGGGATCGAGTTCACTTGGCACAACATACCAAATAAGATGGGGAGGTATCTTGAGTGACAGTGCTCCCAGCTAAGCAAAGAGCCACAGAAGGGAATGAGCTGTTTTCCAAGCTCTGGCTGAGCAAGCAAGGCCTATTTGTGCAAGAAAGTCACTAAATTAATTGCAAAAATTTTATTGATAGTCTGCCCCTTGTCTTGGATCAGAGGATCTTTGGGTCATGTTAGACTTTAAATATGTGTTGCTGACTTGTACTCAGTGTGGGGAGCATGTGGGACATGATTCCATGGCCTGAGCATGGTGTACATCCTCAGATGGAGGTCTTGTGCCCTTTCCACAGAAAAAATAGAACTGGAAATGGTGCAGAGGGAAGTGATGAGAGTGCATGAGATAGCCCATGGTTTCTGTGCCTAAAATACACAGGAAAAGCCAGGAAAATGGAGAGTAGATGGAGGATCTGACAGAGAGATATAAATTCCTAGGTGGCCTGGAAAAGGTGAATGACAACAAATACTGCTTATATGCAGGATATTAACAACACATGAAATAATCAAGTTTAAAAAAACCAGGGTAGTAATTTTTAATGTCACATGTAAAGAAATAATAGATATAAGTGCTGCAGAGTTTCCTGGAGACAGATGTGTATCTGGGCTCAAAGAACAACTAATTGTATTTGTGAGAAGTTCATCACAGTCTATTAAATTCAGGCTTGACAACTGACTCTGACTTGGACAGAAGGAAAGGGAAAAGATGCAGGCAGCTCGGATCAGAGGGCCGAAAATGTAAGAATGAGGCAACAGAAGGGAGACCCAAGCAAGCTGAACACAGCAGAGCTGGCAGCTCCCAAGATATGCCCAGTCGCCAGTGCTACCTAGTAGTGATACTACTGATGCACTTCCCAAAGCAATGCCTGGGCAAGGGCCCACAGTTACTGTGCTTCCTCCACTGAGCTCTCCTGCCTCAGCATTGCAGAGGGATGGGGTGGCCAGGCCCAGTGGTGACCTGGCTTAATATGCAACTGGATCATCTTGGAGGAGAAGGAAGAGAAGGCTGCAGCCTGGTAGAACCACCGCACATGTGGTGGGCCTCTTTCTCTCAAGGGGATATGTGTCAGGAGTCTACCTAGACCACTGGGTGAATGCACTCCTGGCTCTGGGAAGGAGGTTGGACCTGGGATAACTGCTCTATGTACCTAAGAGATGCAAAGAGCCTTTCAGTGTTGCAATTGCCATGAAAACATTTGACTTCCTCTTTTCTCTGTCTCAACAGGCCACATCTGAAAATCCTTGTGATTCTTCTTTGTCCTTCACCTTATGTTCTTATTTAAGGGGAGGGTCCCATGGACATTGCATGCCGTGTAGTCAATGTGGTCCCTTTCCACATTCTGGCTGTGCCACAGGCAGCATGTATAGTGTATGAGTTACAAGGCAATAGAAGACAGACCAACAATGTTAATCAAGTGAATGCATTATTGTATAATGACTGTAGTAATACAGTGCTGATTTGGAGTATTACAGTGCCATTTATCATTTTATTTCAGAATCCTTGTTCAAGAGAGGTCACCACATGGGTCTTAGAAAGAGATTTTTAGAGCATCAAATAATTCTGTACCCCTGTTGTGGGGTTTCTTGTTGTTCCTTTGAAAGGGGGAAAAATTCTAGCTATTGTGAAAAATTCGTACATTTTGGTAAGCCAAGAGACCAGAAGTAATAAACAGAAAATCATAAACATTACAAACCATCTCTGCACCAAGGGTTAGATACTCTTGATGTTCTGTATTCTTCCAACAGTGCAAAACAGCCACAAGTTCAAGACAACTTGCACAGTTTGTTCTTACTTTCTACTAAAGGAAAAAGGATTGCTGCCCAAAGAATTTAGCCCCTTGCATATATTTCTTTATGTTTATGGTGAATAAATAGAAAGATCAGAAGATAGTCCCAAACCAAATTACAAAGAAGCATACCAGTCTCTATTTTGTTTTTGTTTTTCAGTGCCATGGTTCCCAAGAAGCATCCAGGAGCTGGACAGGTTTGCCAATCAGATCCTAAGCTATGGAGCAGAACTGGATGCTGATCATCCTGTAAGAGCTTTATTTTTTTAAGCTTTTTTCCTAGTTACTGGGACAGATATCTCTCTCATTTACATTTGTTCTGCTTTAGTACAGATCTAGTAGACTGTGTCTCACATGGTACAGGACAAGGGTGGTACCACATTTCTAAGGTTAGAATTAACCTAATCCCTGGTTATGCTTTAATTGAGCAAATACCAGGAGACCCTAAAAGTCATCAGTGGTCATCAGAGCACAGGGCCACCAGAAGGGTACATCTAGTTTTCCCAGATGAGTCTGGTGTGGTCACTTCAGACTCATTTTGTGTATCACTAACAAGAAAAATTTAAGAAGCAAGGTATCATAGCCCAGAGATGGGAAGACTGGTTTTTCATCCTTGATTACATACACATGATTTAGCTTAGTGTCTTCTTATGCGGTTGTTAAATCTGATGTGGTACTTGTATAGTGAGACACAACAAAAGAAAAGGTTCTTGGTTCAAAACGTTTGTGGTTTAAATGGTAGCATCGGAAAGTTTTGTTCATTGACTTAGCTGATAAAAAAATTTGTTTTGTGGTTTTTCAGTTTTTTCAGATACAAGAATATTTTCTGCCTCTATTCCCTCTCCAAGCAAATAACAACTTGTTTTCATTGTCAAAACACACTGACTTCCATGCAGTGCACCAGAAATTGCTGCTATTAGTTTAATTGAGATAGGGTGATTATAAATAAATTACATGCAGCGCAACAAAAATTGCTGCTATTAGTTTTATTGAGATGGAGTAATTAGTCATTCACTACCTATTGCTTAATTCAAGATGTGTTATGTACCATGTACAATGATTCATGATGTTCAGTGTGGTCATATAAAAGGCAGAATGAAAGGATGTACACTGAGCCAATGGCCCCCTTGTGTGTCATGTGGGAATAGACCAAGACTGTATTTGAAAAAAGAAAAATATATTAAAAGGAATGAAGCATCTTTCCTCCAGTTCCTAGAATTCGTTGGTGAGCACTCCTGCCTTAAAAAAGAAATCCAGCTACTGGGGTAAATAGGTGTGACAGTCCACAGAGTGCAGGAGAGAAATTAAAGAAGCCTGTGTTTTTAGTAGTTAAAGTGATATATGATATTTAATCACAGTGATCTCTATGAAAGGTTAATCTTGGCCATTGGCTGCCTCTTTTTGATTCACGCTGAGATTTACACTCTGCTTCAGCCGTCTCCTGTACTTGGTTGTGTTTCATGGCCTCTCAGTCCAGTTGTGCTGTTCCCCACTAAGAGACTCATTTATGAACGACCATGGTGCCCAGTGAGCTGTTCCCATTTGCCCTGTGGAAGTGCATCCTAACGTGAAAGGATGTTTCTATACTCCGAGTGCTAAAGGCATTCCTAGCACTGAGGAACTTTTAGTCTAAAAAAGCAGGCACACTGGGGTAGGAAAATGGTTATCCTAGATGAAGATTTAGAGGTTTTATTTCTTATCCTTGGTTTTATTGGTAATTAGTTGCAAAGGTCAAGCTCCCAACCACGAGGTCTATTAGACATTCTTTGTAGTCATCAATTCCCTTCGAATGATTGAATTTGAAGTACAAATAGGGCTTTTTGGCCTGCTAAGTGCCTACTGTTCCTCTAGCAGTTTGAAAATGAGCACTTTTAAGTGTGGTTCATGCTGAAAATCTGCCTAAAAATCTGATTGAGTTGATGAATGTGTTTCTAGTGTGTTTTGATTCTGCTCCTCTGGAGAAGCCCAGCTGTGCCAGGAACAGCAACAAGCTTCAAGAGAAACCAGAAGGGCATGGTTATCCAAGTGCTGTTAATTCTGTGTAATGCTCTTGCTGGGAGCGCCTTGTTGTTGCTGTAAAGGAGCATGTTTCCCTATTTTGTAGCAAGCAGAAATGGGAAAATGAAAGGACCTGTGGGGTGAGAGGTGCTGTGAGACTGTGACTGAATGGCTGTTCTGGTGGCTCTGCAGACTGGGAAGGAGTGGTGCCCTTTGTGAGCAGAGCCTGGCAGAACGGAGGCGGCTTTCCCACTGCACTTCCTGCACTTCTCAGACTACACCAGCCATGCCTGAGGGTGCTCAGTGGGAGGAAGGCTGTTGCTGTTCACCATTTGCACTTATGCATGGATTGACCGTCCCTGTTTCTCTTCAGGGGTTCAAAGATCCTGTGTACCGGGCCCGGAGGAAGGAGTTTGCAGATATTGCCTACAACTACAGACAGTGAGTACCCAGTGCATGGGCAAAAAGCAAACCCACATCTCTTGCCCTCTCCTAGGGTGCTCACTCTGCTGGCAATCCCTGTTTTTCCGTAAAAATCCTCCTGGTGTTGGCTTTTCTCTACCATGTGTTTAAATCTTACTGTTTGTGCATTTATCCCCAAATCATGACAAAACAAAAGTAAATTGTTCCAGGCACATGTTCAGAAGAGAACATCACCTCCCTTCTTTCCCCTCAACACCCCTCTTCCCTGGCTTTGTTGTCTAATTGAGCAGCAGAGTCTGTTGCTACTACAAAGACCTGATCATTGAATAAAGATGCTTCTGGTATTCTCCCCATTAAACCAGGGCTGGGAGAGGAGTGCCTGTCATTAACATTAAAGCAGGAGCTGCATACACTCTTAAAATAATGAATAACTTACGGTTCTGATGCTAATCCAGTGCCTGATACCCTACTTTTATCATGTCTGATCCAGCTGCAGTCAGCAATTTGGGCTCTCATTTCCCACGAAAAATGAATGGACGGGTTAAATTCAGTTAGAACAGGCTTGGTTGATTGCTTTCAGTGATCAGATCTGGAGGAGAAAAAATTCTATTCCCAGAACCACTTGCACATATAGATAGATTAGTATTACTAGGCCTGATTCTTGCTGGGACTGGTAAAAATTGTGGTTGCAAAGAAAAAATAACTTATATTTTACATTTAGGGCTCCACTTTACACAGGATGAAAAGATAGCCCCTAAGCAAAAGAGCTAATAATCCAATCACAAAATGAGAAACAAAACTGAAGTGATTCATGGAAAGTACAAGATATCAGGTAAAAAAGTCAGGACCTCAGTTCCCAGCTAGGAAATTTGAATAAGATATTGTGTCCAGATATAAATGGTTCTAATGTGTGCTGATAGATATCTCACAAAAGATATACCTTTCTTGCACAGTAGATAGCAAATTCTATTCTCCAGTTTGTAGGCTTTCACCAAATCGTACACTGAAATAAAGCAAAAAAGTTAACCACCCCTCCCTCCAAGATTTGAACTAAACCAGTATGTTCCAAGATGTAACTTATTAATATTTAGTCTGTTATTCAGATCTTCAGTTACTTTGGAAACAGAACCTGTATAGACCTAGACTTAAGTCCCAAATGAACCTTTTATGTGAAGTTCTCAGACTTTCCAATTAGGTCTTTCAGTAAATAGGGTGTCAAAGCCCATGTCTGGGCTTCTGGGGCTCATGGAAAGAAGGCATGTGGGTTTTGTGACTTTGTGTGTTAATTCAGGAAGGTACAGATGGATCTATGATGTCTTTGCCTTGAGTGCTACACCACGACATACCTTTCAGGCTCTCCAGTGGGTAGGAGAGGTCAGAGGTTGTCTCCAGCATAGGGGGACAGAGATACAGAGAAGCAGGCAGGAGGAGAGGCACAACCAAAGTTTTTAGGCTACATGGGAAGTATATGAAAAGGCAAATGTGCTTAGCTTGCGAAGGTGCTACCCAATTGCAAAGGTGAGATGGGTCAGCAGTTGTTTGTGTTGTACTCTTCTTCCCGTCTTCAATTCCATTCTTTTCTGTATCCCTTTTTTGCACCTATTTTATCCTCTTTCTTTATTATGTTTGCCTCTACTTTTCTTTGCTCTTTGCCTGCTCTCCTGATAGATTTACCCATTGTTTTTGTTGAATGCCTAATTTCCCTGACTTCTCTTTGCTTTTAGCTTGCCTCTTCCTTCTGCTTTCCTTTACCTCCAGCCCCACTGATCTTAAATTTTTTTAATTGAAATTAATTGAAATTGAAATAACCCTTGAAGGTGTTTGAGGATTACTTGGGAGTGCTATAGGAACAACAATCTCCCAGAAATCCTCATAATTCAACAGGATGTTTAAAGCTCCACAGATCAAGGAGGGCTGATACAGAGTCAGAAAATTATGGTACTCCAGAGGAGCTGCCCTCAGGCTCAAGAAAAAAAATGAGGGAGTAGGAGATTGTAGGGTATCATCAAGAGTTTAACAATGGGTCTCTGGGGTTTGGAAAACTCCAGCATTATTCCAGCAGTGATGTTAACCCTATTAAGTTCCTTAAAACCCTTTGATTTTTCAAAGCTACTGGATTCACCTATGGCCCTAACATTATTGCTGAGGAATTGGCTATTCACAGGAGGCCAGACTGCATTGCTTGTGATTGTATGATTCCTGTTAGCTTCAGCATGAGCTAAGCACATGGAGGCCTGAGGGTGGGATTTGACTCAAAATTGCTCATTACAATTATAAAAAGTCAAGTTAGCTGGAGTCTGCATCTGTTACAGCATAAAGCACAGATCAGAATTTCTCTGCCACTCCAACAGAGTTTTATTTAGCTGATGGTTTCTCTGTTGCTACAAAAACAATTAATATAATGCACATTAGAGCAAGAAATAAAGCAGATACTTCATATCTAGAAAAGCAAAAAAGAAGAATACCTTGATAAAACAAATAAGCACTGATTTATTTTTAACACAATAATGCAAGGAGCTGTCTAATGGCCAATATCTCAGCCAAGGTCAGTAGAGTCCTTTCCAGCCAGTGCCTAGGGACAAGTGAGGCTCCTTTTGCATCTACATGTCAGACCAAAGGCATCTTCCCTCCTACACCAGCAGCTCCTGGTCAGCCCAAGGAAACCTGCAATATGAAGCAGAATAAGAAAACTGTTTTGAAAATAGCAAGTGTAAAAGGAGAAAGAGTGTTGTGCTGGTGGCATATGACATCTTCTGTGTCGCTACTATGGAAGGTACCGTTTTCTTTCTAGTGGCCAACCTATTCCTCGTGTCATCTACACGGAAGAAGAAAAGAAAACATGGGGCACCGTCTTCAGGGAGCTGAAGAGTCTCTATCCAACTCATGCTTGTTATGAACACAACCATGTGTTCCCACTGCTGGAGAAGTACTGCGGCTACCAAGAGGACAATATTCCCCAGCTTGAAGATGTTTCAAACTTCTTGCAGAGTACGTTTGAAGCACCTAAAAGAACCAGATGAAATTAAAGGCCTCAGCTATCAGTGGGGGTGATGCTTCCAGAGATGTAAAAACAGTCTCTCTGCTTTACCATAGGCTCCCTATGGTATGACTTAACCTGTGTCCCAGGTCCCTCTCTAATGCTTCCAGGGGTACAGTTGGACAGATGCTCAGACACTGTGCTGGTGGTATATATGAGTAACAAATTCCCCGCTCTTTCACAATTAAACTCTCTTTAACATAGGGAGAGAAAAAAAAAACCCCAACCAATCCCAAAACAACTAACAAACTTCCCCTGCGAGAAGTCTGGATATGGATAAATTGAACACATTAGCTGCTTTTAAGATTCCATGTTTTTTCCCTTCAGGCTGCACTGGATTTCGCCTGCGTCCTGTTGCAGGCTTACTGTCCTCTCGGGATTTCTTGGCTGGGCTGGCATTTCGAGTATTCCACTCTACACAGTATATTCGCCATGCGTCCAAACCCATGTACACACCAGAGCCGTAAGTACTTTGGCACAAAAAGTGTGTAAAATTGCAGCAGACTAACAGCAGGGGCAGTCCAACCGATAATAACCATGTGGGAATCGGGAGCACTCCTGGGAACAGAGCTAATGGAGAGCAGCCAAGTGACTACTCTCTTCTGAAAACTTTTCCAGAACATTTCTAGTCTTTTTAACAATTTTCATCCTCTTCTGCAAGTTCTTCTGGGGCAAATGGGATGGTTTTGCTACTGAAGGCATGCTTCTCTGGTGGCTGGGATGCAAGAGAACAGTGTACTAACACATTTAGCTTAGCTATTAACACCCGAATAGTGATGTGAAATCTAGTGCAGGAATGACTCAACATGTTGCAAGCAAGGTTCTGGCAGCAAGATAGGGGAAGCCCAGACCACTGAACCCATCACTTTTTCAGTTTTACGTTGGAATGTTTCTCTCTGTCCCTGTCCACTGTCCTTTTCCACTTGCCGTTTTCAAAACAGTTTTCTCATTCTGCTTCATATTGTTGCAATTCTTCCTCACCTCCCTTACTGTTTCTTTTCTCCTTACTTCCCACAGCCCTCCTCCCTTCTTTTTTTCTAGTTTCATTCTTCTGATTTTACTTCCTGCTTTTGCTCACCCTCTTCTCATCCTGCACAAAGCCAGGCTGAAATGTTTTCCACAGTCTGGCCTTCTTGAGAGCATCTTATGCCTCTCCCTTTTCCATCTCACCAAATCACTTCTCTGTATTTGAAAAATCTAACAGTCCCTAGGTGAGACATTTGCCTGTCCAGCTGCCAACTTCAACTAGTGATGAAATAATCCTACCTATTTCACCATATGTAGCTTTCACCTCTCAGTGGGAGGCTGTGGGCCTGAACAGGGACTGGAGTTGAACTCTTGAGGTACATGTTGACATTATGGTGAGTTGTCTTAGTTGCCTGAGCTCCATCTAAAAATGTTTCTTGTCCTTGAGACTGAAACATCTATGTTCTCTTTAGTGTGGTGATATCTTTCTGGGCTTTCTTGAGCTGGGTAGGCAGTTAAATGGATGGTTTTCTTCCATAAGGAAAAACAGACAGTGTATCATCCTTCTGCTGAGGGATGTATGATGAAAAAAGCACTGAAAATTCTGGAGTTTGCAAGTATTTCCATTATGAGAATAATCTTAGAGCAAAATGTTTTCCTTGGAGCGATATTTTCTTGCAGGAGCAAATGCACTACGCTCTTGCCTATTTGCTGACTCTAGGGCGTTCATCCAGCATTGCTGGACTTTTCCTGTATCACAGTAATTCAGATGTCATCTTTTCCTGCAGTGATATTTGTCACGAGCTCCTAGGACATGTGCCTCTTTTCGCTGACCCCAGTTTTGCTCAGTTTTCCCAGGTAAGTTGCTCAGTGGTTATACTATTTGTATGATTGAACACATGAAAGACTAGGTAATTCAGAGAATGATCCAAGAGCTATGAAGGGTGGTGTGGATTCACCTTTAAGCATACTGTTTAAGAGTGTCTGATATTATTTATTTATTGCTCGAAACTTAGGTGAAATCAACTCCAAATATCGTCTTGTGTGAATTGGTTTTTTACAGGCAACCCCTTTGTGAAGCCATCTTCTGAAAACCTTTTTGCAAATGTTGATCCTTCTGAGCAAAGTTACTTTGAGCAAAGGAGAGTTACTTTTGAGCAAAATAGCTCTTGAATCAGATGAATTATTATCCCACCATGATCTTCAAATATTAGGGAAAGTGAGGATTTTTTGTTTGTTTTGTTTTCTGTCGAAGCCACATAGAAGGCTGAGTAAAGTGAGGAATTGTCCCAGCTGTAAGCATGGGAGAAGGCTGGAGAGGAGCTTTCTTTTGATAGTGTTAATGTCTCTGGAAAAGAAGCCAAACCTTGATGGAGTAAATTTTTGCCTGCCTCTTACCAGAAAACATGAAAATGCACAAACATAGAAAGGCAGAAAGGCAGAGTGAAAGAGGGAAAGAGAGAAAGAAGGAAAGAAAGAAAAGAAAGAAAGAAAGAAAGAAAGAAAGAAAGAAAGAAAGAAAGAAAGAAAGAAAGAAAGAAAGAAAGAAAAGAAAGAAAGAAAAGAAAGAAAGAAAGAAAAAGAAAAAGAAAGAAAAAAGAAAAGGAAAGAAAGAAGGATGGAGTATAGAGGAAGGAAGGGAGGGAGGGAGGAAGGTAGGAAGGAAGGTAGGTAAGCAGGAAGGAATGCAGGAAGGCAGAAATGTGGAAGGAAGGCAGGAATGAGGAAGGAAGGCAGGAAGGGAAGGCAGGAAGGAAGAGAAAATGGACTTCATGTAGCATCTCAGAAGAGAGAAGTTGCTTTGATCTAGTTAGTAAGTTCACAGTATTGCCTACAGGTTCTGCCCTTTTCCAGAACTGGGGTTTCCTTCAAGACAAGTCCTCTTATATCTTGGCTTACTAGGATTTGACATGGTGACAACTGCTCCAATGTCTTTGGAGTGTGTGTGGGAGGCCCTCTGATTTTGCACTATGCAGTCCTCACTAGATAAAATAGAGAAAGGAACCTGGTCATATATAGTCTTGTGTGTCTGCCTTCTGGATCTGACTATTACATGCCTCCTGGAAAAGTCTCCATTGTTTCCCAAGGTATGAATAAGCTCTTTCAAATCATGCCCTGTCATTCAGACAAAATAGCTCATTCAAGGCTCCAGGAAAAGTCCTTTAATCAGGGCCCATCAAAACAGAGAGGAATATATAAGGTGTGTGGGTGTGATTGATTTACCTCCTTTTGTCCCTATCATTCTCTCAGATGTGCATTTTAGATTTGATCAAAAGCCTGTCAAAGCAAGAATAAAATATTATTTGACCTCAATGGGCTTTGTACCAGGCACAAAGGATCATGCCTTGTAAATGACATTTGGACAAGACCCTTTGTTCGTTTTTGGAGAGATTTCTGGTTTAAAATTGATCTTGCATGATAGGAACATGTCCTGTAAACATTTGTGTGTGGTAGTAAGCAATGGTAACATTTAAAATGTGAGCAATTACATAATATGGGACAGGAAGAATGTTTGCAATAAACAGCTTGAAGAATAATGGTTTATTGTTACAGGAAATTGGACTGGCATCTCTGGGAGCTCCAGATGATTTCATCGAGAAACTTGCTACGGTAATTTAATAAATGAGGGCTCATTTTTCCAAAGCACCCTGTGTTGTCTTAATTCTGCTGCCACTGAAGTCACTGATAGAACTCCCATAGAGTTGAATGAGAACAGAGTGAAGACCATGATTGGAAAACCCCACCCTGAAACAGTTGCATTAAAGGAAAATAGCTTTGGCACCCCTTATTCAAAGTGACAGTTGTGATTAAACACAGAAGCCCAGACAAGATTTCCTCCAGCACAAACATATTGGGCAAGAAAAGATGGTACGTTACTACATCCCCACAGGAAATTTCAGGAGGCAGCTTCAGTAGCTGTTCTAACTGCAAGCATCTCTTCCCTTCCACTCTGCCAGGCAGATAATTTCCTCTGCAGTCAATGTCACTCACCTGAATGCTACTCTGAGACTACTGATACCCAGAGTTGCAAAGTTCAAATAAAAGCAAGGGTATTCCTGTGAGATTAGTGTCACCAGTGCAAACCCACCTGGGCAAAGCATTGCACAGCTTTGATGCTTCTGATAGATGAGGTAGTTCTTTTGAGCCAGGGCAGGCATCCCTTCAAAGTGACAGACCAAGGAGTCAGACTAGACCACACACATTCTTCCTTCACTATTGCACTAACAACCTGCTCTTCCTCTTGTTGCTGCAGTTAGATGTCTTCTGTGCGAAGCAGGACACAAACTTTTATAAACTAAGGTTGAAACTTCTACGGGGTTGACCAGCCAAAGTAAAGCTTTATTGCTCTGATTTCTTTGCCTCTGCTGACAAAGACAAACACAGTAAAATACAACTGTGTTTGTCAGGGAACTGAACTGTTTCTCAGGCACATGGAGTCTAGCTCTGTGCCCCTCCCAGGAGAAGAATTTCAGTTTGAGGGGACATTTATTGCATTTATACATTTGAATTTGACACATGACAACATTTTAAATAGAAATTCAAACTCCAAATGTATTTATTTAGACATACCAGTTTTGATCAAGGAATCATAATTTCTGTCTAATTTTTTTGCTAGGTTTACTGGTTTACAGTGGAGTTTGGACTGTGTAAGGAAGGTGATTCACTGAAGGCGTATGGTGCAGGGTTGCTGTCTTCATTTGGGGAGCTTCAGGTGTGTTCTAGAAAACATTCCGAATATGTTTATAATCACTAAAATTTCTCTTCTAAATATCTTCAGATCTTCATTTTTGCTTCATACTTTGTGCATAGAAATAGCATGAAATGTCGTACTTCATTGAAGAGCTCTGCTAAGTGTGTAGGTGTATGCAAACAC
Organism: Chiroxiphia lanceolata; assembly: GCF_009829145.1. Taxonomy (NCBI): domain Eukaryota; kingdom Metazoa; phylum Chordata; class Aves; order Passeriformes; family Pipridae; genus Chiroxiphia; species Chiroxiphia lanceolata. Next base: position 56,238,115 of record NC_045641.1, read on the forward strand.
AGGGAACTCATACCTGTTTCTTTCCTAGTAGGTGGCATTATCATTATATACCACAGAAGCAACTCTTTCCTGTCTGAGGTGGGATGGCATTCAGTGGGTCTATATTTCTTTCACAGCACATTTAAACACTTTTAAACAGAAATAAATTTATTATCTTTTTGTTCATAGTATTGTTTATCAAGTGGACCTGAGATTCAGCCCCTAGTCCTGGAGAAGACTTCTGTGCAGAAGTACCCTGTTACTGAGTTCCAGCCTATCTACTATGTTGCTGAAAGTTTTAAAGATGCAAAAGAAAAGCTAAGGTAAGCCAGTCATTCCAGAGAAGATCCCATTTCTTGTCCATTGCAAATACAGTGCATCCCATTGCCATAATGGATCTTGGGTTGACAATGTTTCAAGAGGCATTAGAAAAAGATGGTGCAAAGCTTAAAGAGGCTAATCAGTTGATATCTTCAGAATCTTGGGTAAAAATGAGCAGTAATGGGAACATACCTTATACATGAAGCCAAGAATTTGTTTTTAGTGTAATAAGAGTCTCATCTAACTAAAATGCAACAAAAAAAAAATACCAGTCCAATTGCAATGATACTAATACTTAGGGTCAAAGCTGGCTAATTAATGCAAAACAGGTTCTTTTAGCATTACTAGAGTTAACAGTTCTTGTAAAAGAAAAAAATCTCCTAGCATCTACTCCTTTACCTCTGAGGTTATGCTCACCCTTAAACTTTGTGTTGTGTCTTAAGTCAACAGTTTCAATCTTGTGGTGCGGGTGGCGTTGTCAAGTAACAAGCACCTTGAGGTCTTCAGAGCAGGACTGTGATATTAATGAATGGAGTTCCCCTCTCTTTTGCGAGGAGATGGGCAGTATTGGTGCTTCTTTGCTTCTTCCTCAACCTGAGGACCATTTTTATGTTTTCAAACATGCTTTATCTCTTTCTTTCCCTACATTGGCCTCCAAATCTGTGTTACTTCTGCATTTACTATTTATGCTAAATATTTTTGTCTTTATCCCCTTGGTTTCCTCTAAACTGCTTTTTCTCCACTCCTAAGTTTGCTTTACTGTGAATAATTGACAAGTGGGAGTTGTTGTTGATAGCCCGGGGACCAGCAGCATCATGCTTGAGCCTTTAATGCCTCTGTTATCAGCCCATGCTGATTCTCCTTTATGTTGCATCATTACTTGAGGGTCAGACTTAGTTCACTATATACAGTATAACTATTTGTTATTTCTGCCTATATAAAAATTATTAACAGTAGGCATTATAGCTCACAATTATTCAGAATTAAGCAAAACTAAAACAAATTAGGTAATAGCTCCATGGTCATTAGACAATTGTTATTACAGATAAACAAAACTTCAAGCAAGCCTAATATCCCCAATCCTGAGGCCTCTGTGGTTAGCTTAATACAAAGCCTCCAGCTTGTTACCAGCAGTGTGTTTACAAGACTACAAGGCTACGCAGTAAATCTTTCAGTCATCTGTGACTCAAATACAGATTCAGTTCCAGTTCAATAAGATTTTGAAATAGTGGTCCAGGTTCAGTTCTGGTTCTTGAAACAAGAATGGCTCAGACTGTGTTTGGAGTTCAGCTTGGATTTCACCTCACAACAGTATTTCTATTCCTGTTAAAAAAACCACCACCATATTTCTGGATGTTAGTCAAGCCACTGGGGGGTTAGCCTTGGTTCACACTCAACAAATTTTTCGTTCGGAGATGCCACACAAGGACTTGTCCCAGACCTGCAGTTTCTTATCTTTCTCTCTACCATTCATAGATAAACACATTCTGCTACTCCAGAGTCCTCAGCTCCAAGGTCTTCCTAGCTACCTCCCCTGCTGCTTCTTTAGTCATCGTAGGCCTGCAGCTTCCCTTTTGCCCTTTTCTCTGGGATAACATCTAAGAAAGATGTCCTTCTGTTCTGATCTATGTTATTAGCATTCTGCAGGTAGTTTCTATCTTCTCTATATCTATCTTCTCTGTTTCTATCTACTTCTATCTATTCTGAGTAGGAAGTTCCTTGAGGAAGATGCTGCCTTACTTAGTAAAAAATATCTTGAAGCTTCTTTTATTTGTTTCAAGGACCAAATTGAAAAAGTGGTTAAATTGAAATAGAGGCTTGGGTGTTGGTCGAGCGTCTGTGTTAGGGGCTTGCACCTGGACATGTTGTTTATGTGTAATAGAAATCATTTCTGAAAAATTATCCTGAGATTGACCTAAAACTTTTCAGTTTAAGGCATTCATCTTCTGATTAGGATCTTATCTTCAGCTGAAATTTAGGAAGACCATTTTCTAATGTGATCTCCCCTCTTACAAGAACTAGACTGATGCCATTAAATTCGTCATAGTCAACATAGAATTTTTTCGCTGTCTTGCCTTGTGGCCTGCTTGCACTGAATTCTGTTTGAGACAGTGCCCTTATCTGATAATAATTAGGTCTAAACTGAAGAAACATTGTGGGGGTATGTAGCATATTCCACTGTTCTGGGCATTTGAGATTTACCATGCTGAGTCACAATCTGTATAGTGCGGCTTCATAATCAACTCCTGCGTGCTTTCCTTCCTCTTTCAGCAATAACTTCAGTAATCCAAAGCAGATATATAAGCCAGTATCCTGCTGGGGTCTAAAAGGAGCCTGGAACAATAGCTCTGACTGTCTCATTCCATTCAGAGTCCTTCTTTCCACAGTTCTGTGGTTATGCAAATTAATATTTTCCCAAGATACCAAGATCTTAATGCTTCTGCCATGGATTAACTATTTTGCAAAAGAGAACACTGCAAATAAGGGGTGGAAAGAACGCTGCTTCACTCCATTGACTATCTGCTGTCTTTGAAATTACCTGGAAACTTCTACCAACCATGCCAGAAGTTAGCTCTCTGCTTGCTCCTTGGTATGCCAGGATGGCATAGGCACTTGACCTTATTTTCCCAGAAACTACAGACTTGGATCAGAATCTCTATATTTTACATCACTTGAAGGAAAATGAGGTTTTAAAGTTTGGCAGATCCCAGTGCTACATAGTTGGCCTGTACCAGGAGCAGTATTGCCATGCCAATAACTTAATTAGTCCTGTTCAGGAAAAACTAAAGGTGATAGGGACAAATGCAGATTCAAGTGTGTTGCAGGATGCTGTAGGGTCTCAGATCACTCAGCAGGAATTTCAGTTATTTCCTCTGATGGATTTTCTTATCCCCCTGATCAACAAATTCATACACCAAGAAAAGAGCGAGTTAGTGAAAAAAATAGATTTTCAACTTTATATTTGTTAACGTATTTTTTTCTCAGGAAATTTACTCAAACAATCCCTCGTCCTTTCTCTGTTCGGTATAATCCCTACACCCAGAGGATTGAAGTCTTGGACAATGCAAAGCAGCTGAAGAACTTAGCTGACACTATCAGTTGTAAGCAATTACAGATTTGTTACCTTGAATTCTTCCAAACTTGGGTCAGAAATAGGAACTGCAAAGCAGATTCTGTCTGTTTTCATTTAATGTTCTGAGCCTGACCAAGATAAAGCAGCACACATCTCCTTTCTCAGGCAAAAAATAATTATAGACAAACTTAACAAGCATTTCCACTTGACTATAGCTTCTTTAATCTGAAATACCCAGTTTTAGTGGAGGTGTTAGGAAAGGTCAGATGGCCTTGAGATGAATTCTGATGTGTGGCTCCAGCTGTTTTCAGTAAAGAAGGAGAAGCTGGGCTTTAATCACACTTCCTTTTGCCATTCTAGCCTTTTTCCTGATACATTTTACCCCTCACGTTGGCTAGCCTGCCAAGAGCCAGCACCTCTGATACTGTGAGCCAGCCTTTTATGGCTGATGAAGGCAAAGGGCTGACTCTGCAGACCTTACTCCAGCAATAAATGTGTCCAATCCAGCACTTCTTTACTCACCATATTCTTTCAGGGAATGGATATGAGGGGCAAAAATATACAGGGGTGTTAGAAATGTGCTAGCTCTAGAATTAACTACTCTGATTATCTCTGTTGCAGGTGAGATTGGACTCCTTTGCAATGCCCTCCAGAAGATAAAATGAAGATTTGTTGTAACTTGCTAATTGCTGACTACTGGCTAGAAGCTGCCATGTGCAAATGTCAGTCTTCATCTAGCCTCAGTCTGTTATATTCCGGTGTACTGCATGAATGCTTATGTTATATATCTTAATTATTATAGATTAGCAGAGATATAGGCATCTGCATGTGAGCCTTGACTTTTTTGGCCTTCAGACACTAATCTATTTTTTCTCACTAATGCATAAAAATTACCTTATTTCTGGGAATCTGGGGAAAGCCTCCATATGTCTTGTTCCAAAGATTAGCCAAAGGAGATCTTCGCCATGCAGATCTATAGTCTGCTGCACCTGTGAGATTGCATTACCACTCTGGGACCAGGGAGAGGATGTCAGTGATGAAAAGATTAATCCTCCTCTCTTTCTCTCACAATCACTCTCCCCTCAGTTCCTCACATTTGTCCAAGGTTCCTATGGAGTCTCAAACTCTATACCTTTCAGGGCATATACATGTTCTGCTTGGCCCTCTGTACTTTTACTTCTACACACAAACACGTCTATACTGAATTGGGTTTTTTTCTAAAAATATGATATTACCATTGATCCAAAGCACAGATGATAGCAGAAAAGATAGTAAGTATGGTGCAGCCTCATTAACAAAGATTTATCAGCTAGTATAAATATACTGTATTTACACAAGCACCAATCTCAAAAGATCTGTGCAAGTCAAGAATACTGCATTCTGTGATGTGTCATTAGTCTGCACAGTGGAATCCCTTTGCTAGCCACTGAGCCTGCTTATCCAGAACAGTCTGTGCCTCAATAGAGTATCCACAAAAAAAGCCCCTTCGGAGGGGAGTTACCTAAAGGCAACTCTGTGTGGCTTTTTGCAGTTGGATGTGAGGTCAGTTCTGTGCAAGGAAGAAACCATGCAGATGTTTTAACAGGGCTTCATTACTAGTCCAGTCTCAGAGCTGTGCTGGCTGTAATGTTGTGCAACATCATGAATTCAGAGCTGATTCAGGAACTGTAATTTTATGGAAAGGAGAGATCTCTCTTAATAGACATACTCAACTACTCACTGTGGAAGGCTGACTGTGAAGGTTACCTTTTTCTGTGACTGTCCTTCTCTGAGACTACCTTATTCAGTATGAGGTGCCTCCTAACTTTCTGGACTCATAATCTAGAAGGTAGATTACCAGCACGCTGATACCAGCACACTGGAAATGGAGAAGAAGTGGTTCTTTCACTAGAGTCCCCACCAAAGCCATGGAAAACCTGGGTTACTTGTTTCCTAGTCTGACTGCATTCAAACCCAAATGTCATTTTTCAAGACAGGTCCTAAGTCATGATACCTTTTTGAATCTTAATGTCCCATTTGAACTTTAATCTCCCTTTTGTTGGTGAAAGCGGTTTTATTTTTCCTGGAGTACATCTCAGCTGAGTCAGCAAATGGAACCAAAGGTGATTTCAGCTTAACCCAATGGCTGAGCATGGAGAGAGATCTTTGCTGTTCAGGAAACCATTTCTACATTTATCCAATAACTTTCGCTCAAATCAGCTAAAAGACTTCTTGAACTGGTCTACATTGTGTAATGCGTCGTAGCTCCCTAGTTGAAGGAGGGAGATCAGCACTTGTAAGTTGGAACAGAATGGAGCAAAGCAAAACTGAACAGTATTTTTCACTTGAAACAATTCTGCATTATGATACTAACACAAATCAAGGGTCACATTTCTGTTAGAAGATTCAAAGATGGAGAGGGATTTGAAAGTCCATGAGTCTCATACCTTCTGTTGTACTTGTTTTGTATTTGTAGTTTGAAAATCAATAGAACTTCAATGTGAGCATCATCCTTTAGGAAGATAGAAAGTACAGCTGTTTTCATTATATTTATGGTGCGTAATAATATCAGCCTAAGTATACCAGCTGGAACCCTTTTCAATTGACATATACTTATGCAAAATAGTATAATTTTGATGCTTTGAAGTAACCTTTTTTATCTCTGTATCTTTTTTATTCCTTTTTTTTTCTCATGACAATGTCTGTATAGATTTTTCAATCCTGCTTGACATGTATTTTCAGTGTGAAAGTAGCCCACATTTTTCTCTTTTAATATAATAGGACCCATAAAGTGATTGTATGCCACAAAGAGCCAATTTCATCCCACAGGTAAAGACTTTCAAACTAACCTCAGACAGCTCTCCAAGTTTCTCTGCTTCTGGCTGTTGTTATGAGTGATGGCAGCAGTAGGTCTATAGTGATATTGAGAACCCAGGATTCATGATTGTCTTTTATGTGCAAGCAGAATAGTTAAAGAATATTGATGCCACACGTCTGATTCTGTGTCCCTTAATGCAGGTTTAAATGATCAATAGCTCCAGCCAAAGCAGCATAACATGGCTGTTCAGCAAGACTGAGAGATGAGAAAAAGTTAAATGTTCGGTATTTAAAAAGCAAAGGAAATGTACAGAAAGCAGATTTTCTCACAGAACAAATTAACTTGTGCATACATGCTTTAAATAGTACTCCTTAATGTATGACTTCTTATTTCCATGCTTAAAGAAAATTAAAGCTGTGTAGGAAAATGCCTTTTGCATTATCTGACCAGTGTAATTCCCCCTTGTAAAGTAACCACACAAGTCAGTCAGAATTAAATACCCAGGTAGGAGGGAATGCCCATCTGAGGTGTGCTCCAACACAAAAAAAGGCTCTCTTGCACTGTTTGACTATCACTCATCTGGAAAGATCATGAAAATGATGTAAACAAAAAAACCCTCTCTTAATGCGTGCAATTACCTAGAAATGCACAACAAAGCCTAACTTGCTCTATATTTGTATACTCCATAAATCTTTGAATGTTACTCTAACTAACCTATCCAAAGCTAATCTTTTAAGTAACACTTTCTCTGTTCTGTTCTACTATGATCACATTTCTTGATGTTCCCATCTCCAGCTGTTTCAGGTGATCAAAGAAGCCCTTTCATGAGGCCCTTTTCCTTTACAGTGACTTTGACCAATGTCAATGATTGTGATGAAGGGGGATCTTGTTGGTACAGGTTACACAGGGAGGTGGACTCCTCTGGGTGTCTTAAGATGCCTAGATCTGACAGCAGCTTGGAGAAGGGTCACTTTATTCCCCAAAGAATGCAGAAATTATTGAAAGAGGGATTAAGCACGGGAGCACTCTGCAGTAGTGTGTTCTTTTTAAACCTGTCTCTTTGTGGCTTCAAACCATGCTGACAGTTGTCAGAGATGATGTTCAAATGTAACCATGTAAATTTATCTAAATAAACAGAAATATTAATGCTGCTTCTGTCTCAAATGAGTGGCACTCTGCTCATACAGGGTGGAGATATCTGCAGTGGTAACAGATGAAAAACATACAGGTAATTTGTGCTGATCAGACATGGCCTTTTAAAGAACCGACTCAGGGGTTCATGAGAGAGGGTGAGCCTACTCTTGGGGTGAGAGAGTTTCACCTTCTGCAAAGAGAAGCTGCCTGTCCCCACAGGAAAGGGTGACACACTGTACTCCAGTCCATCTATAGCCCTCTAAACTACAGTATTCAGCCTGAAACCTCTTCTCCTGCACTCCTAGAGGTCCCCAAGAATGCTGACAAATGAACTCTGGTAAGCTGAGTTACATCGCTGGTGAGGTCTTCCTAGACCTGTTCAAGGCACAGATTTGAGGTGTTATTGGGATGTCCACTGGTTGGGCAAGGACTTTTCACCACCTGGAAAGCCAAGCCTCTCTGTCCTACTTCTACAGAGGGATACAAAGCTGTGTCATAAGCTGTGCTGCTCCAGCTGCCACTCTGGCTGATGAGTCCAGTCTGCCTCTATAGAGAAACCTCGATTCGTACACAGAACCTGATCAGTGCTGTGCAAACATACAGACATGGGACTCTGACACTAGAGCATAAAGACAGCCACGGGAGCCTGATGTCCCTGCTCTGACAGTATTTGTGGCCAGTGCCTTAAACACACATCTTGAGCCCTAGGGCTTTTGCCTACATGTCCACGTGGAGCTGGAATAGAAGACCTTGTGCCATTTCCTGTTTGTGCCATGCCTGTGATCTGGATGTGGGATGCATGTACCCACTTTCACAAGGAAGGCCCAGTTTCAACTCAGATAATCAGACTCAGCTCGGTTTCTTCTCCTGTGCCTAGCCTTGCCACCACTGCTGGGGAAACATGGGAGTGGGAAGAAATTTTTCCCCCTTAAAGCCCAGTTCTTCTCTGCCCAACTCATTCAGTTTGCAGCTGCTTTTCAACCCCCTCCCAGGCTGGCACTCACCACACCCTGCAAAAGCCACAGTGCCCAAGGGTGTTCCTCAGGAGGATGAGATATGCCTCCTGGGCACAGTGCTGCAAATTTCACCTTGGATTTGCCTGTCAGCTGGGCAATAGATGGGGAAATCAAGACCTTCCCAGTGCTCTGTCTTGCGTCAAGGGGAAACATGGTGCTATCATGGTCCCTGGAGAAAAAAATTTTGTTATACTCTTTATCTTCCTTGGCCAGAGAGAAGGCAAGAGCACTATAGCACTTGGGAGGTTGACCAAGCCAGGATAAACTAGGGAGCACATAAAACATTACTCCATCTCAAAGGGAGGACAGAGGTATGGTCTTATCTCTGGACCTGCAAGATGATTTTCACAGGAGGTCTGGCACACTGTAACTTGGAGTATGAATATATGGGTACTCATATCCAGAAACAGGTTTATTGATGTCAAGTGTTAGGGAAGGGAAGACATCCCCTGTTGAGAGCAGAGCTGAATCCCCCTGGAGTTTGCCCTACCACCTGTGAGAAAGATGTGACCCTGGTCTTTTTGAGAGTCTATTTCCCTGGAGGTAAAGTCATGACAGAAACAAGTTCCAACAGGGGTACCTAGCCTGGAGGCAGCACTTATCTCTTGTAGGGCTAAGGTAGAAAAGTTCAGATCCTGAGGGCAAGAAAATCTCATAAGTAGGCAATGAACTCTGACTCTGGCTGAGGTCTCTTTGTCACTTCCACAATTATGTCAGTGCAGAGGTGACAACTCTTCAGTTGGGCTAGGGTTTTGGGGAAGAGCCCATTTTATCACTGGAGGTATGGACCATGCAGACAGGGTTCCAGTGAGGTAAGAGAGAGTGGGGTGGAAGGACAATCTCAGATACATTGTGCAGGGCAGTCCGGACTGGGAGATGTAAATGGAGCTCAGGCTAATTGCCTCTCCACAAAGAAGCCTATCTCCAGGGTTGAACAGCTTGCAGACACCTTCAATCAGAGCGGTAGGACCGCTCTTTGAAGCTACCTAGGGGAGGAGGGTTATCCTGTGCTCTTGCGCACATCCTACGCAGGCGGTTTCCCTTGATGTGTCTGGCATGGCCAACATAAATGTCCCTACACCTAACACAGTAGCAACCAGCGTGCCTCACTGCTGTCTGGCAGCTCTGATCTCACCACCCACATAGACACTGCATCTCCAGTCCCACCAATTCCCCAGGCTATTTCTCTGGGAGAAGCATTCACACCCTCAGGCAGTTTCCACTTAACATCTGGCAATTACAATCCACTCCCCTATCTTCCAATGAAGACTGACTTGGTGGGCATTTCAGGCCTGAAAGAAGAGGCCATCAAGGAGAAGGAGATGTGTGGCATAGAGTCATTGAACAGCCAAGGCAGCCTGGACTCCAACAGGGAGGATGACAGAGCCGCTCTCATCCTGACCTTCACACTCTGCAATGTGAGGAAGATTGAGCTCTCTAAGGCAGCCAAAGTCTTTGAGGTACAGACCTCATCATTCCCTTCCTTCACTGAGCCCTCTCTTCTACTTCTATTGCTTTCACATCTCCCACTCTGCATCTCTCCCTCTCTCACCCTTCTGCTTCCTGCCTGACTTATGCCTTGTCCTGCCTTCCCCCTTTTTCTCATTGTCCTGGTTTTGTTACAGCTGCTAAGAGAAGTTTTCTGGTCTCATGGGTGAAGAGGGAGAGTGCTCTGGAGGGAGGGAGTATCTGGGCACAGTCCTTTAGAATCAACATTTTATGTAAGGGTGGTTTAGAGGACATACCAATCTATTATTTCTTTCTAGCAGTTGTGGTGGCCGGCAGAGGGGTGCGCTGTGGGGATGTTAGAAGCCAGTGAATTTTCTCTGCATATTTGGCAGGAGATACAAAGAATATAAAAGCTGTAAACCACATAGGCGTTATGTAGTCTGGGCAGCTGAAGTACCCCTACCAGGTGCTCACTCTCATTTGGGAAACTGAATAACTCAAAAGAAAAGTATTTTATTTGTTACTTATTTTTAATAGTTCACCATTATTTAATGATTATAGTGTTATTATACATCAATAGATCTGCTTTCATGCTGCCAGGGTTTTGAGAGTTACCCAGCCACTCCTTTGTTATTTCAGCACAGATAAAATTCTACAGTCAACAGTATCTCATCTTTCATCTCCATCTGTCTCTGCTCAACTCTACAGTGTCTAATTTTTAGCCCTGCCTGTGTTTTAGCTCTTTCTAAACCAGATATTATTGGACTTCTTTGCTTAACGTGCACTTCTTGTTAATACCTCTTTTAGTCACCTTTTAAAGACATCACAGAAACGCATGTAGACTTACCTGAATTTGGAGAAGCTTCATCATATGAACATTTGTCTCTTGCAGATGTTTGAAACTCAGATCTATCATTTTGAAACCCGACGAGCCAAAAAGCCCAAGAAGTCTGCTGATGATCTTGACATTTTCATTGAATGTGAAGTTCACAGTGCTGATGTTAGTATCCTTATCACCTCCTTAAAGAGAGTAGCAGAGGATGTGAAAACTAGCAGAGAAGAGAAAGGTAAGAAATGTATGCATCTGTTAGTGTCATTCTTTTGGATGAAGTTGTTTAGATTTAGCTTCCTCTTCATAATAGTAATTTAATTTGTCTGGTAAGCAGGTGAATGTGCATTCATTTTTTGTCACTGCATGACTATTTTCCATTCTCATTGATGCAGAATTAGAGGTACTTCATCCTAGCCAGTGGAACTGAGGTGAGAAAAGTGTTCCAGTGAAAAGGGAGATGAGGAGAGACCAGCCAATCAAAAAGCTGAGGAGAAATGAGAAACTCCTCAATGACAGGAAGATTGTGTGCTGAGAACTGAGAGAGACTGTGCAGAGAGATTGCAGAGATTGTGTGAGAGAGATTGTGGGCAGAGAACTGATTGCTTCAAGACAGACACATACACTTGATGGGGATGCGATGACATAGCAAAGGGTCTGAATGCTTCATTTGCTTGTAGTGTATTGCATTGGTTTTGATAAAATAGTTTATGCCTGTTTATGGTGTCCTGGCTACTGCTGTCTGTGTCCAGTAGGACTGTCTGGAGGCACATTGTTTCTTCACTGGAAAGACCTAGATGCAACAAGCTGTGAGAGGCTTGTAGAGTGCAAAAGGGAAAGGGCCAACAGAAAGTCTGGCCGGGTGCCAGAAGGTACCGGTCAGGTTAGGAGAATCAAGGAATGAGTTTCTTGAAGAGAACAGCCCTGCTGCCATATCTGTAGTAACAGAGCATCAGGCATTTTTCCAGGTGCATGAAAAGCTTGGAGGTTTGGAGGTTGTGCAGCTTCACAGGTTACACTTCAGGAACAGAATTTCATCTGGCAGAGTGCTGGAGTAACAAGCGGTTACTGCACTGCCTGTGGTCTATTGAGCCACCATCCCTACCAGTCATCAGGGTGTTAAGTGAGTTTGCCAGAGGCAGACGGGCATTTTTCCTGTTTACAGGCAGGCAGAGGATGGGTAAGTACAACAAGCTGATAAGAGACCTTTAATACAATTCTGAGGATGACAGAGGTGTCCCTGGCAGATGAGAAGGCTGAGGGTTCAGCTCACAAGTTGAGTTCTCTGAATACAGAATTAGTATGGGTTTTCCTGTCCTTGACAAGGCCAGACAGATATTCCCAGAGTGCTTTTAACTAATGCAGTCTTGTTTGGGCATCTTTGAGTGTTTGAAATTCAACTTCAGGCTAGTGGTAAGAGGCAGCCCATGGCAAGCTGTACTCTTGGGACTGGGGGGATATCAAAAGGGCATCGCTATTATCAGGGGAACTAGAGAGCCAAAGAGGGTTGCGGAGATGGAGAAGCATTTCTTTAGGATTTCCTTGTGACTTGAAAGGTTTAAGGCATGCCAGGACTAGGAACTACAATCAAAAGAAGGAACTGTTAGAAAAAGGTGTGTTTATGTTTAGTTCCATAGGGAATAGGCAAGATGTGCATGGGGACATGGGATGGAGGAGATATGTATGATCAGGTGTCGGTTTTGAGCAGATATGACTATAGATGGTAGGATTATAATCTTGCATGCAGAGCCATTGATACAGCCAGAGACAAAAGCTCAGAAGAAAAATTCTGGGTAGACATAAGAAATCTTTCAGACTAATATTTCTGACTTCTTATCACAGAATTGGCCATAATGCATGGAAAAGCTGTAATTTCCCAAACCTCAGTGAGTATCTGTAGCTTTGTACTTTTCCAAACTGGTTGTGCCTGGGTATAATATAATATGGCAAAAGTTAAATTTACCATTAAGTATAGAGATGTCTGGTCTCTTGTGAAGTATGAGGTTAAGATAACCCCAAATAGACCTTTCTCAGCTGTAACAGAGGAAATTTGATTACAGTCTCAGTCTGACCTCAGAAAGTGATATTAACCTTGTCTTTTTTCGATACTTTTCTCAGTTCATTGGTTGTAAATGCTGGTACTTATGTTAAAATTATCAAACTTTATTTTTATTTTAGTCACTGGAAAAGGTCCCTACTTCATGGGAAAGAAGCTGTTTGGAAATTCAACTAAAGCTAGAATAATGTTGCTAAAAAAACAAAAACAGCCAAAAGGAAAAAACTTGAAGTCAGGATACTTTTTGGTCTGTTTTATTTCTAGGAATTTTAGAAATTTCATGTTTTCCCTTTAAAATATTTTTCATTTTCAAAGGTATGAAAATGTAAGACTACTTTTTAGACAAGATCAAAACATAGAAATAAATTTGTTGTCTTCTGTCAAACAGAACATTACATTTGCTCTAAAAAAAAATGTTTTTGTCTTTAAAAATTGCATTTGCTAAGTAAAACTGAGAGAATATCTGCAACTTAATTTCAGATAATTTTTCATCCAGTCTGCTGCTTTGGTCAGCCAACAAAGTCAACTAGTGGCATATATGACAACTATAGTGACATGTAAATATGAATATTCTTAGATATATTCTTAGATATTGCTGAAAAGAAAATTTGTAATCTTCAGCACAACTTTTATTTTCTGTGTCTTTTAAAAATTATTTGATCCTATCTCATTTAACTCTCCCTGCTTTCTCTCCAGTACCCTGGTTCCCCAGAAAAATCCAAGATCTGGACAAGTGTCACCATCTGATCACTAAGTATGATCCCAGTTTGGACCATGGTCACCCTGTAAGTTTAACATTACTGTCATTTCATTTTTAAAAAAGAAGTTCTCTGTAAGGAGATTTTTGTAAGGAAGATTTCAGGAGTAAAGAAATACCCATGAAAGAACAATAAAAATAAAGGGATAGATAAAGGCTGATCTTCAGTGAATTTAGAGACTGTATGAGTCCCTACATGAATGGACCAAAAAAAAGGTTTTACTCACAAGCTTCATGTATGTACTCTTAGCTTCATCATAAGCACAAACTCTAAGAGAAGGAAGAGGAAAAATGCACTGTAGAGTCCTGTTCTAGTGATAATAATAGTAAGGCAAAATACTGAGAACAAACTAACAAACAAACAAACATTTGTTTCTCATCAAAGTTTTCAAGCTTTAGTACAGATGAGATATGAGTTAGATGCAGACACAAAACGGGCTCCAAAAGGCCATTTGCAGACTGACAAGGTAGGTCCAGAAGTGTTATGTTCTGTCAAGCATCACATAGAAGTGATGCATGGCAAAGAAAAAAAGCACATATTTTGCTCTGAAAAATGTGGGAAAAATTTAGATGGGTGTCAACAGAATCTACAAGAAAGATTTTGTCATTCCCTTCTCTACATGTCTGAATTCTACTTAGGTCTTATTGTTAACATACACAATGTTATGTTGTGAATTATGTACAGTTATGTGTATCACAAAAAAAAACCCCTTTTAAAGTCTACAAGTGTCTCTTCTATTTTTGAGAATCACTTATTACACTATAATTCTCTGGCAGAGCTTCATAACCTCCTTAACCAGGACATCTTTCATTCTTCCTCATATCTTTCTGAAACAGTCAAAGTATTTATAGTTTTCCTGAGCTAGCTCTGAGGCTGTTTCTCATTAGATAAATGAACACATATTGAGAATTCTTTGAACTGGACTAAGCTCCCCTCCTACTTTGCCAAAGAGAAGGTATGAGCACTGAAGAAGATGAGAGAAAGCAGCAGTGGTGCAGAGTTACCAAAATATTGACTGGGGATAAATTTGAACTGCAGAATGCAGTGCAATTTGGAAATCCTTGAGTTGAAACAAGTTACCTCAGGCACTGAACACCACTTGTCTGTGGAAGGAGAGAGCACAACGTGGGCTGATTTACTGTGCTTCTGAGCAAGGCTCAAAAATGGACAGGTTGGAGGAAAGTATCAAATAAGCTGAGGTAAAGGTAGCTCAGCAAAGGTTTTGCATATACATTTACTATCAAATACACATTTTGGGCTGTCTATATCCAACAGCTTCATCATTTCTTTTCTTACTTTCTCTTTAATGGCAAAAAAATCAAACTGTTGTAACTGTGACAGCAATTCCTCGGGCACCCTGATAGTGGCTGCAGTGGCCTCCCAGAGAGGCTCCTGCTGCTCAGAGGGTGGGTACAGAGCCCTTGGAACAGCAAGGGCAAAGCTGATATGTCACAGCATCTACGTGAGTCTGTCCCAATGGCTTTTCATGTGTTTTGAACGGACTTGTTATGGTGGCATCTGAATGAACACATTATCCCTAACACATGACAAAACAAACGTACTCTCAGGATCCAGCTCTTTCCTCAGATTCACACACACAATACTCACTAACTGCAGCGTTACTGGTATTATTGCTGCACTGAAAATTATGTGAATAAACCTAAGGGACATATTTGGCTTGTAGTACGAAAAGTGATTCCAGTAAATTCTGAATATTTTAGGATAATAAATATTTGCACAGTGATGCTGAACAACACTGTTTTATGAGTTATATTAGTATACAGTTCCAGATTTCAGATTTAATTCCTGTTATGAATGATGTAAAGTTAAAAGGAACATGATTCCACAGCTCTATTCATATTCAATAGCTGGCAAAAATTGCTTGAAATTTAACTTCTAGTAAACACTGAAGGGGCAGAAAGAAAACTCTGGTATTTGATGGGTAAACTTCCTCTTTAAACAGATATCACTGAATCCATCTTTATCGTAACAGAGTAATACATGGGCAAGGGAGAATTGAGTGCTCAGCCTGTACTTCTTACAGACTCAGTGGTGGTTTTAATGATTTCTAGCCAGTGAGGGACTGTTCTTTGCCCAAAGCACAGGGTATCGTGCAGGGGCAGTGTACCTTCTCTGGCAAGTTTGATAGGCTTGGTGCCATCATGTCCATCACAGCCATATATTGCAACCTTCGTGCTTAGTGAAGGAAAGAAGTGATTCAGATTCAGCTCTTGCCCAGTGTAAGCAATAGCCCTCTTTCTGTCCCATTTTTAATGTGATTTGCATCTAAATTGGATGGTAAGTGTGTGATGGTAAGTGTGTGATTCTGCAATGAAGTGTTTATATACTCCAAAATCTTCCCACCCACCCGTGTTACTTTCCTTTCTAGTCACAGCCCGCAAATCTCCATCAAAATGTTACAGATATAACTGATTGCAGACTTTGGCTTACCCTGTACATGAGGCTCAAGATTCATTGCCTCAGAGAAAACAACCTATTTGAGGCCTAGATTTTCTGAGTGCCTCTGTTAGCACATTTATTTATGACCACAAATCTCTCTTAATGTAAAACTTTTTTCAAATTATTTTCTAACTCAGGGGTATGCTGACCTGGAGTATAAGAAACGGAGGGCATTCTTTGCCGATCTTGCCTTAAACTACAGAGTGTAAGTACAAGGCTGCTGAAGAGATAGTTCAGTGTGTGCTTTCAGACTTCATGTGGAAGAAATATCAGAGATATAATCTTTTGTCAGTGTATCAATGAGGCCACTTTTTAGAGAACAGAATTCAGCCACAAAAGCTTTCACTCCATGTGAAATAGACTTTTGTCACAACACAGCAAATGTATCTTAAATAAAAATCTTAAGATTGCATTCATATCTCCTTCAGTGCTGCATTTTGTCTTAGCAGAGGTGATTTCAATATGACTCTTTAATTTCAGTTTTGCAGGTCCTTTCAGGACTAGGTTCTGAGCTGAGACTAATCTTTTTCAAGGAAATACAAGGAAAATATTTAGGAACATATTTTTGACAATGAAAAGCAATTTACTATTTTTGTTATTTGCTTTACTAAATGCCTCTGTCTATGCACATTAGCTACCTAAAACCCTAAAAACCTCTCAGTTCTTATGTAGGTGATTGAAAATGTTTCTGCCTTTGTGTCTAAACAAACCTTCACCACAATTACACTGCTGTCTGACAGAGTAAATCAAATGTATATGTAGAACTGGTTGTGGATTATCAGCCTCATGATGTCCAAGAACTGGTGAAATCTCCCAAGTCTTGTGTACATTTGAGTACAGTTTTCTCTCCGCTATCAAATATCACACCCA
The DNA here is from genome assembly GCF_009829145.1 of Chiroxiphia lanceolata. Taxonomy (NCBI): domain Eukaryota; kingdom Metazoa; phylum Chordata; class Aves; order Passeriformes; family Pipridae; genus Chiroxiphia; species Chiroxiphia lanceolata. Next base: position 56,254,857 of record NC_045641.1, read on the forward strand.
ACACAGCTCAGAACAGCACAAAACCAGACACTGAACAGACTCAGAGCTACTGAAGAAGCAACAGTGAGGAAGAGGAGGGAAGACCACCTCTCAGAGAAGCCAGTGATAACCACACAGTATATGCCTGGGCAGCTCTCTGCTAATGAGTTTATGAATGCTTCTCTGTGATGGTACTGTGCTGGTGACATCCTCCAGGGATGGACCCTCCAGGCACACACTGCATTTTGGCAGGTAGATTACCTTCAGCAGAGGTAAGAGAAAGCCTGAGAGTCTCTTTTGCCTTCTGTAAAGCAGAACACAGCTCCCTTTCTTACCATATCCTTCTGTTTCTTCCCCTCATTGTAACAGAGGAGAGAATGCACACATTAGAACCTACCAAGACAAATAAGTTGTTAATTATTTACTATTTTGCTGTTTCTGTCTTCATTACAACGAATATCCATATATCAATTATACCTGGACCTTTGTTAGACATGTCTTATTTCTTCTCTTCATTACAGGGGAGACCATTTACCTCTCATCGAGTACACAGAGCAGGAGACGGCAACTTGGTGAGTTTGGTACTTAGGGTCCAACTCCTGGACCATTCCACTGCAGTCCCAGGAAAGACATGCAATGTGAGACAGTTACAACGTCTTAAGACTGTATTTATCCATCTCAAATTTTACTCCTCGGTCAAAAATCATCTTCTGGTCATTTGTTTTGTGGAAAGCCCTTCTCGGGGCTGGTCTTAATTATTCACTTTCTAGAGCAAAATTCATTTTCCTCACCTTCTCCCAGCCTGCTGATCCCATCAAGATATCAGAACCCAGAAAACACTTGGAGCCTATAGCATAACTTCTAACTGACCTCGAATCTACCACAGCTGTGATGCCTACAGAAATATCACCTTTCTAAGCCTGTTACCAGGAAAAAATGCCCACTAGCAGTATGGAAGTTTACTCACAGGATGTGGCTAATTCAATATTCACAGGACAGGAGAGCTTTGCTTATTATCCTTCAAGTATTCATTCCTGTTAACCTGAATATATATAATTCTCTCAAAATGAAGGTAAATTCTGAAGTACCTTTCCAGGATACTTCATTTACACTGTAAAAGGGCCTTTGATACCATATGAAACGATGGCAAGTTTTTTACAAGGGTGCAGCATTTCTTTACTGGGGCTTTGTTTCTCCTGAAGATTCGCCACTCAAAAAAAAAAAAAAAAAAAAGACCCCCAAATATCTACCAGAGAACTAAAAAAATTAAGCCAATTCAAAGTATATTTGTAAATATTATGTGAAGTATATGGCAGATTTGAAAGAAAAGAGTCCTTATTTCACATCCTTCTGTTTCCTCTTTCTCCCACTAACTAACAAATCTCAGTAAGCAGTAATAATTACACATTTGTATGATACTACAAAGCATAAATATGTCCAAAATCTCAATTAAAAGCAGAGTCCTGGGATTGTGCAAGGTGCCACATGTGCACATAATAAGAGAGAGTCTTTGTTCAGAAAAGTTTACAATTTAAATGGAAAGACAGCCTAAAGGTGGGGAAAAGAAAGAATGAAGACCCCATTTCATAAATGTGCAACTGAAAACACTAGAGCTTAAGTGATTTGCCCAAAATTATGTACAAAGTTTATTTCAGTGCCAGAAATTAAATCCATAGACTAGATGTCTCTTGCCAGAACCTCAACGACGCTTTCATTCCATCTTTTTCAATGCTTACTTTATTTTAAATAAAATCTACTGTGCCATAGAAATCCACAACCGCATATAAACCTTGCATCCAATTCATTCAGGAGGTCACATTTTTATTAAGCTCGAATAGCTTTTTATAGCATCTTTCAATAGTCAAAGATTGATGGTCGGTGTCATGTTCATGATTGCTACCACCAGCCAACAACCTTGGCATGAAATGGTGTGTGTGAATGTCATTCTTAAGAAAATTTAATTTTGTGTTCTTTCCTGTTTTGGTCTTTTTTTGCCAACCTTCGTCATTCCAGCTCTTCTCCACCTAGAATTAGACCCATTGTGGTAACTAAATAGACCTTCAAAGGAGTATCTGCCCATTTCCCCATACAGCCAGCCTCAGCAACCCAGGTTGTCCTGTTATGTAAAACTGTTTCCAAAATTAGAGTTCCCAGTTGTTCTCATGGTCCCCTGAGGCTGTGCCCTGAGGTCAGGCTGCATTACAGCACAACTTAATTGAGCACTATGCAATTGAACAGGAAATTTGTACCACAGACTAAATTCCCTTGGTGTCACTCTTCAGAGTTGTTGGATGCCTTAAGTTTGTAGCAACATGGTTATAAAAATGAAAACTAATCCAGCGAAGAAATACGACTTTCAGAAAACAGAGGGTACAGATGATCTGAGTTTTTGTTTTCAAAGCAACTTCTTGGAAGGTCCTGATACTAAGTAGTCATAGAAGACATCTTATGGGTAACAGCTGTATAAGAAAAATGGAGAATTCAGGACAAAACTATGGGGATGCACCTGTCACATCTTCATAATAAAGCTGAACAGTGCCACTTTTTTCCTAAAAGAGCGATGAAATTTATGTTAAATAGGTTATTACCATCAAAATCTTTCCAGTGGCTGGCTTCATGCTTCATTATGAGGCTCCTTTCTAGAGTACTTCATAGACTGTGCTTTCAGCAGTTCCTCTTTCCATCTCTGAACTGAAGTACCATCAAGTAGCAGATTAATGGTCCTTTGAGTGAGAGCACCTCCTTACAGTAGGAATTACAACTATTTGAGACACTACATTAGGGCAAGCTAAGTAATTGTCTGGAAATATCTGCTACTCTCTTGACTTTGGAACATCCTTAGATGATTGCCTTAGAGGTACTTAGAGAGGAGGAACACTTAGCTTTGGATAATTCATCACTAATCTCTCAGACTGCCTACATTTCTGTGGTAGTCAATGTTTGGACACACAGTAGAATGACACTTTGATAAAGGGGACCATATGTGCAGAATTGTAAACAAGGCTGCTCTCTCTAGACTCCAGAACTGTGTACTGGTTCAAATCCCATGCAATCCCACTGAAGCCGGTAGTATTCTGTGAGGAAATAAGCCAGGGCAACACTTGAACTTTAGTCTTCATTTTTTCCTAATTCTTCCATGGAAATGACCCAGTCTCCTGTGGTTTTTGCAATAGTGACAGCAGACAGCAGCCACTGTTCCCCTCTGTTCTTTTAAACTAAGGGGGTTTTCCTCCCCCCCCTTACTTCTGGTTCATTACTCCCACACCATGTAAGACATTCATACAAATTAAGAGAACCATTACCAGGGACTGGCTATCACCTCCATAGCAACAATAGCATCACAAAAAAACCCCCCAACAATACAAAAACAACAAAAGGTCATTTCCCGTAGCCAGCATTTCCAAGAATGATCTCAGTTTTCATAAAACAATGTTTATAAAGTTGCTAACACCCTAGGGCCATGTGTGAACAAAAATAACCATTTCTATAAGGTTCTTTGCCATCCTATTACTACTTGTTTATTTTGCAAGATCTAAATATATTCCAAACCACAGCTCTAAATCCAAGCACCATCAAGTTTGGGACAAACTTAAAGCCCATGCCCAAATCTGGTTACATATATTTTATTTTGGCTGGTCTCTTTTTGCATAATGGGCTAAATGCTTCAAGAAACTTGCATATCTTTGAAATACATAGCCTGTGCCCAGGCATTTTGAACTGCAAAAGCATGAATCTTTTTGCCTGTCCAGATACTACTCTTCAGTATCAGATGTGCTTTTTAAGGAGGAGGTTTACAAGCGACAAACATAGGCTAGGCCTATGCATGGAGAAAGAGGGACCAGCATTTCAAGTTGTACCCCGAGGCAGAGAGGGAGGGAATATGTGATTCATTCCATTCCTAAACTGAACAACAAAGTATCACAGGCTCAGCTCTCTCCCTGGGATTTCCCTGGTACCTCCAACACTCTGAGCAAGAAGCAAGAAACACTTCTGTCTTGGAATTAGAGTTCTGTTACATTAAAGGAGGGTGTAGGAAGACATAAAAAAGGATTTTCTGAACAGAATCCACCTTCTGAAGGAAAAGTGAAACAAAAACTCCTTCTGGTTTGCTATATCCATCCACTCATCATCTTCCAAGAACCAGGTGTCCCAAGTGCAGATTTTTAGACCATGACATGTACTGAGGTTTTGCACCTCTCTAGACCTGTAGACAGGACAGATAATACTGCTTTGTTAAGGTGGGTCATGCTATACAGTTTTTACTTTTCAGGAGGGAAGTCTACAGGAAGCTGAGAAGCCTTTACCCTACTCACGCCTGTACACAGTACCTGGATGCTTTCCAGCAGCTGGAGAGGTACTGTGGCTACCAGGAAGATAACATACCTCAACTTCAGGATGTCTCCAGATTTTTAAAAGGTTAGTCATTATAAACCATGGTTTATTCTAGGATTTCCTGCATATATCTGTACATCACATACAGGCACAAACCATCTCCTAGGACACGAGCTGGTGTGCGGAGCTGATTAGTTACAACATTCCCTCATGCAAGATGAGCTGTAGCACAGGACATTCCTACCAGGCGTATCTGGGGACCAGGTGGTAAGTAAGTTTGTGCGTGGCTGCAGTTGGTGTGGCACCAATCAGTTGATCCCAGTGCTAGCAGCGGTACAGTCACAGCTGCACACTGCTCAGCATGACTTCCACACACAGGGGTTTTTTATGCATTTGGCTGTGTTTTATGTTTCTAAAAGCCATGCTGCTAGTGAGAGCCAAACACAAGTACAGGTACATACCTCTTGAGTATATTTTTTTCCAATGCACGAGACAGGATGGCAATGTATGCTAGAGAAAATTATTTCCAGGTGGTCCTGCTTACCAATCAGCAGCTGCCTTGAAACAGCTCTGCTTCTTTCTGTCTCCACAGCACCATTTGCCACACTGACCTCTGTGGTACCTACTAGGTGGCTGACAGAAGAGCACAAACGCTGTGGTGGTGGTCTGTAAAGGCATAAAGAAGGAACTTTAGATCAAAGGACACACAAGATTGCTAGGCTGACCTGCCTGCTATTAGCTGGGGTCTGACTAGCAAAGAGCAGAAGAGGAAGGGAGCTTGTATTACTTTTGTGAGGCTACATGCTGCATAGATTCCCAAGGCCAGGTACTCTGTGCAAATCACTTGATTATCAAGAATGACTAAAGAAAGGTCACCCTTAAAACCTCCTTATTCCTTCTTAGTGAAAAGAAGATGTGCTAGAGACAAGACAGCTAATCTCTATGATGAAATAAATAATAAAAAATATTGCTTAACTAGCTTTAAATAAATTATATTTAAACATACTATTCAGGAGATGAAGTGACCTGCTACATACAACAGTAGGGGATGCTAGTAAGCTTGAATAAGCTTTCTGTTGCTGAAGAGTTTTCTAAGATGTTGCCATTTCTAGAGAAGATTAAGCTGCTCAATGGTAAGGTTTTAATTGTACCTCTAGTGGAAGGGAGGGGAGGGTTGCCATATGAAAAGCATCTCCCATGAGCACCATCTCACCCAGCTGTACACACATTTTTATGTGTATACATTATGTATTTTCTCATATGTTTTCCCTTCTATTCAGATATCCATCTTACTCCTCTCCTATAGTAACTGGGCTGATTAATATTTTTTCTCATGAAGTAGTTGATTGTGAAGGACCAGGAATCCTTTCGGACCATGAGAGTTGGTCTCATCTCTTTTCATTTACACAGTAGGTGACAGCAGGGAGCTCCAGAAATCATGTGATCCTAACTTGATTACCACAGATATTCATATTCTTTAAGTGAAATAGATGATTTCAAAGTGGGAGAATTTAGGGTAATGTAAGACTACTCTGTCATAATACTATTTGTATTGTTCATGTTGGCTGACAGGATTTGATTGTCTGGAGTCTGCTCACTTCTTTCATAGGTTCTGGTTCTAAATTTTACCTGTGTCATACAAGTTGTCATCTGAAAAAAAAAAAAAAAAAGCAGCAATTCTCAAAAATCTGCCAATAATGGTTGGGAAGATGTTCACAGGTGACTAGTGTAAGCTAATCGTCTGAACTATTCTGATCGGGAACAAGAATGAGGCATTTCAGAGGCATTTTATTCCATGCTGGAATGGATGTCTAAGGAAAATGGAAAGAATGGCTCTTGGGGCCACTGGTCCTACCCTCCTTAAACTGTAGATAAAACTTGAATTAGTTCAGCCTACAGATTATGCATAAATAGAACAAATTTTTTTCAAAAGAGTTGTGTTAACAGCTAGACACAATTAAAGTGAGGAAACTATTTTAGTCCCATTATGTGAGGCTTTGAACTGATATCTTACCTAGCTTTCTTCTAATAAGGTCATATCACTATGTAGAATAGTTTCTAGATTAGTATGAATATTGACATTATTGCAAGGCCCCTTTGTAACAAACAGGTTGAATCAGAAGCATTTGCAAGGTCTAAAAATCTGTGTTAAAGACAACCTCATGCCAAGTAGTCACTGGCTGAGGCATATGATTTATAAGGAGTTATAAGTAGTGATTTATTACTAATTTGGTTGGCTTTTACTACCAGTGTTAGCAAGACCAGAATTTTTGCTCCTTCACAAGTCGTAAATCAACTGTGTGCTTAGGCTCTTTCCTGTGTTACAATTGTGCAGTGCTCAACCAACCATAGCTTAACCAAAAGTCCTTGGCATACAGTGCACATATTTCAATTATAACCTATGTGGAGATGCATAGTGCAGTTCCTCCTGTCACTGGTGAACTCTGAACTGTCCCATGTCCCATTCTCCCATTTAGGAGATAAATCCCAGCACGAATCTCTGCTAAATACTGCCTTAAAGAACTGGAATATTCTTTAGCATATGTGATGATAAGATGTAAATAGAATAGAGTAGAATAGAATAGAATAGAATAGAATAGAATAGAATAGAATAGAATAGAATAGAATAGAATAGAATATTTCAGTGGGAAGGGATCTACAGTGATCATTTGGCCCAACTGCCAGGCCAATTCAGGGCTGACCAAAGGTTAAAGCACATCATTAAGGTCATTTAATAAAACACTGACAGGCTTGGACCATTAACCACTTTTCTAGCAAGCCTATTCCAGTGTTTGACCACTCTGCAAGTGAAGAAACATTTCCATTCTGAAACTCCTCTGGAACAGCTTTGAAAATAATAAACTACAGGAATGAAGAGAAAGAGAGAGAGAGGGGGACAGAGAGAGAGAGAGGGATATAGCAGAGAGAAAGTGATCATGTTACAACCAGCTCACAAAGCCAGATTAAATTTTCATCTTCTCTTTTACTCAGCAATATCTGTGAACCTAAGAAAGCAATTGCTTTTGTCTTCAATACAAGATCTCTCTAGTGTTACCAGGCTGTTAGTGACATTGGTTTGAACAGAAATGAACTGTACATCATAAATATTTCATAATTAGTTAAAGAGGATTTAAATGGTTAACCATGGCAAGTGGTTTGCCATTTAACATGGCAAGTGTTTTTCTAAAGGGTTAAGTAGATGAACCTAGGCACATCTTTCTTTCTAGGAAAGATGTTTGGATTTAGGCAGTCATTGTCCTCCACAGCTGGAAGACATTACAGTCAGTGAACTCAAGCAAGCTCATACTACAATGCACAGGCTGCATGTATACACTAGTTTTTAGGCCAAGAATTAAGCCTTGCAGATCACTTTAGGTCAACTACTCAAGATCTTCTTTTCAAGTCATTTTGATTTCACAGATCTTTGGGCAGCAGGTTCTACCAGCCACACCCCTAATTTTCTACTGATTGCTTGTTTTATTGTGCAGTAATGAAATAGAAGTTCAAATTTTGCAGATATTACCTTCAGCAAATAACTTTTTCCTATGGTTTTCAAGGCAACTGGCCAAGTCTGTTCCATCAGCAGACTGTCTGATACACTGGCCTATATTTAAAAGGGCATCTCAAGGAACACAGGCTGTAATTTTCATTTTCCCTCCTGTTCCTCCAAAATGGATCCTACAACAATATAAATTTCCCTAGATTCTTTCATAGTCCTTCCAAAACTAAGTTACTTAGATCTTGGTTTTCAGCTAGTGCAGTTTTCAGTTCACTCAGACTCAGAATTCAACTGAAAGATTACTGCATTCTGAGATTTTCACATTCTTCTGGATTGGCTTAGTATGGCACCAGCAGCAAGGGATTACCTACCCTTCTTGTGTCAGTTCCTGGCCAGTACTTAAGGAGACATAGTTGCCAGTCTATTTCCCCAACCCCCTGCTTTCTTAATTGAGGAGGGGGGAGAATACAACCACTTCTGATTCAGTAGTTCTGTACCCATTACCTTTGAATTTAGTGGAGTAACAGAAGGTAACTGTGGCAAATGCCCACCATCTAGTCCATCACAATGTCAGGTAGAAGCACTCCTTGCTGTCCCCTCATTTGTGTATTGCTTCATATGTTTGTCACTTCTAATTCTTTGAAGCATCCTTTTTCCTTTTTTTTTCTTTCTCTCTCTACATTTTTTCTTTTTTAATGAGAAATAACCTCATAGAGTAAGACAAGAAATTCTGAAAGAAACATTAAAAACCAAATCAAAACAAATCTTGTAAATGGCTTGGTTTCTGGGTGGGATTTTTTGTTTGTTTACATAAAAAAAATTAGGTTCCTGGCTTCATGACACAATAGAATATGGGTAGAGAAGGGAGAATAAAGCCATTTCTGTTTTTTTTTAATGTAGTTTTATGCTTTAAAGAAGTTGAAATGTCATTTATGGGAGCTGAGAATGCAACACAGATTTTGAATATAAGACTTCAAAAAGATTATCACTGGCTCACTTTGAAAGCAGTGATTTTCAGTTTTCTGAGCTTTGCAGACCACCAACATGTTTCCCATGGAAATGTAGATTGTGTGTTCTGTTGACTATCAGACCTTTCATAGTAATGCAGGGTGTCCTGGGGTAACACTGGTAGCACAAGCTGAAATTGAAGTGCAAGACTATGGCATTGTTCTGTCCTGTTCTATGGACATATGCAAAGCAAAATGCATATGATCGCATCACTGGGAGGCTGTGTAGTTCTAGACAAACATCATGGTAAAACAAACAAACAAACAAAAAACCAACAAAACAAACAAATAAAAAAAACCTGGGAAAAATAAGTGAAAGCGATCTTGGAGATTCTGATATTAAATGGTTAAGGGCTAAATTCCAGGACCCTTATCTCTGATGATGACCCATTGCTCTTTCTCCTGTGTGTTCCCATTCTAATGAAGTTCAGGCAGAAAGACAAAATTGATACCAGGTTTTGACAGTGCCCCACTAGTTATGTGGAGCATGCACTGACAAAGGGAAATTAAATGGAATAGTATGTTCCAATTCTACCTCTGGGTTATGTTGAACTATACCAACAGAGGAACAGAAGAATTACCCTAACTAGAACAGACCCATGATCCACCTACTTCTGTCTTCAACAGCGCAAAGTACCGGGGGTTTCAGTGCAGGGAAGAAGAAAGTTTTCAGGAGAGGGCTAAACAGTAACCTAGATTCAGGGAAGAGCCAGGTGCCCTCAGACAAGGGTAGGAATGGGTTGTGTCACTTCTCTAACTCCTGTTTTAATTTTACATGTGCTATACAGGAAGTGAGGGAGATAATCCAAGAATTAATAGACAAGCCAGAACTGAAAATGCAGGTTCCGTTTCCTGCTTGATCATAGGGATCACGTGTGACCTCAGACACACCACTGCCGTGTGGGACATAGCACATAAATGCCTGTAAATGTGCTAAAAAAGTGAACTGGGATAGGCAGTACTCCCATACCTCATATCACGGCTGTGTGTATGTATATAGGATGGATGGCTAAGTGATTTGATGCTGCAGTAACTGGTCCCATAGCAGTACAGGGGCAAACCAATAACGATAAGCTAGGGTTTACCTACCATGCTTGCTGAAGGGACATATTAGGTCCCTATTTCTAGGGCAGTTAACCCTAGAAATGCCTAAGTTTGGTCTCCCTTCCCTTTACAGAGAGAACAGGTTTCCAGCTGAGACCAGCTGCAGGACTGCTGTCTGCTCGTGACTTCCTTGCCAGCCTGGCATTTCGTGTCTTCCCGTGCACACAGTATATAAGGCATTTCTCTTCTCCTATGCATTCCCCAGAACCGTAAGTTTGGTGCCCTGGAGTAATCCCATCCTTCTGAATGTGTTGGGGATCATTCTCTTGGGAATGGCCCTGGTGCTCTATCCAGTAGTCCACAGAATGAAACAATTTAGGAAACTGGTAGCTGGAGAGTTAGAAGGGGAAGTCATGCATGAAAGGGTGTGGTTCTCTGTCTCTCTTGCAAAGTTGTCTGGGGAAGGAAAAGACTGGAGAATATCTGGTTTAATCTTTTCATCCTGCCTTCAGTTACCATCTGCTGGGGTTTGATTTCCTGCTGTGAAACTCTCCCAGTAAGTGCTGGCCAGACAACAGCAATAACATTTCATGAGAAATTACAAGTTCACACAGACGCTTTTGTTGTATCCTGGGACAAAATAGGGGCCTTTCAAAGATGTTGTGACATAGAAGGTTGGTGTCCATGCCATCCCAAGTGAAACAATAGACAAGGTAGCAGGGGCAGCTGGCTTCCCATGGCAGAAGGGAATGTTCTGTCACACTCCTTGTAGAGCCAAGACAGGTATGGAGGCATTCACTGCGAAGCAGCTCTTGTACTAGCTTCCTTTGGGGTCTGTTGGCTAAAGTTCTTCATGGGAAGTTAATGAAAGGCAGAAAAAGAAGCCTTTAACAGACATGAAGGTCACTTATTTTTCAGAGACTGTTGCCATGAGTTGCTGGGTCATGTTCCCATGCTAGCTGACAAGGAGTTTGCCCAGTTCTCACAGGTAAGAAGCTTGTTCTGCTGGCTGTTTAAGCAACTGCTCTGGATAGCAGGCCAAATGTGCCTTAAATACATGCAATTTTAAGACTGGATTGTGCCTGAATCACAACCTCCAGGGGTGGTGGGCTAGCAGCACTCTGGGAGACATTTACTCCAAGGGAGTGGTAGCGCTGCTCCCTACGGACATGGTGTAAAAGGAAGGGCAGGGAGTGCTTGTGGGACTTCTCTGTGTGGGAGGGCTATGTCAGTCCAGAGAAGGATGTCTCTGTGGTGCTGATGGTGGAGCTTTACTGACAATGTTGCTCTCCTGGCTTCCTGTCCTGCACCACATGAACCTAAACAGCAACAGCCGCTGAGCCCCCAAGCTGGTTCTGTCTCTGGATATATGTTTTTATCTCACACGAGACTTTAATTGTGTCCATCACCACATCATTCATCAGAGCTCTTTTTCCTTTTACAACTCACCAGATTCTCACAGCATTGCTCACACTGGAGAGGAGGCTTCAAAAAGCAAACCAAGCTTATTTGTACAATAAGGGAGTATTTAGTATGAGGAGTCAGTGTCAGACCCAAGTGAACTCAACAACCTTGCATAATTAAAGACTTCAGAACTATGAATGTTGCTCAAAACCATAATAGAGGGAAGAAGGTAACTCATTTTCCGGGCTTATGGATCAGTGGCTAGTGTGGAAACTGGCAATAGGATCAGAGGGGTAATGTGATGAAGGTTCCTGTCAGAATATTTTGAAAAGAAAATCAGTTCAACTCATCTAATGTGGTTTCCAGTTGTATCAACTTGAATACATGGCAGTCACCTTTTTGATCATAGATATTGGTTATTATCAGAATCAGAGGAGTAGTGCTTTAAATATCCTAGACCTCTATAATTTATTCTGGAAGAAACCTCTTCAGTTTAGTTCAATACCAGAACTCAAGACACATTAGAAATAGAAGTTTATAGCAATTTCACAGCTTTCAGTTTTCTCCTTTTCCCATCAATAACACAGACTATACAACATGGGATCACATTAAGTGAATTTTCACATTTCACTTTATTTTTCCCACAAAGTGTTTTCACAGTTGAAATTCACCCCATGAAAATTCTTTTTTGTTCCATTCAACATGAGACGATGAATGGTAAAAGTGCCCTAATTTTGTTTGTTTGCTGCATGATATGGCTTCTGGGACAGCAGAAAAGAGACATCTACAGATTTCTATTGTGAGAATAGCATTTAACTGGAAGCACAGATGAAAGTAAACAGAACCCTCCCTACACAGATCTGACCCACTCATAAGGGCTCGCAGAAGGAGTGAGAGACAGAAAGGTAATGACAAAGATAAAACCCACCTTGCTGTCCTTCCTTCTCTTGCCTCCCTATAAATCTCTGTCTGGGATAGACAGTCCAGAATTAAGCCAAGAGACGGTTAATTTTACACAGAGAACACTGAGGATTAAACACTCATCTAATGTGGCTCCCAGTGGTATGTAGCTGGGGGCCAGGGAGAGGTAGGCATCCTGGAAGCCATAGAAGGTCATTTTGGGTGACAAAAACAATGAATAGTTCATGCTATTCATGCTCAAAATTATGTGGTCCTCCCCCTTCCCCTCTTTCTCTCCCTTGGGCTGAATAATCACACTAGTGTAACACTGCCTGCTTGCTTACTTGCTTTAGGATATTGGACTGGCTTCTCTTGGATCATCTGAAGTGGAGATTGAGAAACTGGCCACAGTAAGTAGAGATGGCAGTTTAATATTGGAGACAAACCCCAAACGATTCACTGCATCTCCCTTACTATGCAGGGAAGGCTCTTCTTGTGTCTCGGGTTAACTACACAATGGGAGCATCAGCAGGATTATCTCCTCCTCCTCCACAGGTCGGGAAAGTTCTGGAGCAGAGACTGGAGTCCCTCTAGGGGAGCCCAGAAGCATGTAATTCCACCTGAGAACACACTTACACTTCTTGATTTTATAAAAACATATTTCTTAAGCTGAGTTTTTACAATTTCAGCCACAGGATGGTCCCAACTCACTTTCCAGATTTACCCAATAGACTAGATAACAAATGTGATACCTGAATTTTCTCCTACACAAGGTGCAGAGAACCATCAGAATTTGATTCACCTCATATTTATTAACCTCACAGAATAGGTGAGCACTTAACAGCAATTTTAGAGTAGGTACTGTCATTCCGTTCTTAGTCACTATACATCTGTCAAAACAACTCATGAAGTCCTTTACTGACATTTTAAACTGTTCTGAAAGTCCTCTGGAGGCCAGTGATTTTTTTTGAATAATGACATCGATTTACCAGTCTTGATGACTTTTTCAGAGGAGGAATGGAGCCACCCACCTGGGTGAGATTCATTTAGAAAAGGTAGTGAATGGGAGGAAACTAACTCCTGAAATTCTCCCAGTCCACAGCCCCACTCAGGAAGGAGATTGTGGCTCACCTAAAACCCGTCTGCACAAAACCATCCTTAGGTCAGGACTAGGTAAGACTAGCCTTATTTTTAGAGTTTGATGAGCAAAAGGTACCAGTGCTGAATTTTTCATAACATCATACAGGCCCTGGGCTGGTGACAGTGACAGTTCACATTTCCACTGCAATTTCCACTCTCTGGGTCTAGAAAGGCTAGAGTGAGATTAAGGTCATACCTTTGCTAGGGTGAAAAGAATTATGAGTCCCAGAGAGCTATTTTGCATTGTTACATAGGTCTTGGTGAGATTGGGTTAAGGCTGGTGCTTCATAAAGCATTTCCCTGCAAGCACCCCTCCCTGATCCTGGACTGAATAGGACTAGATTAGAGATACGATTTAGATTAGAAGAATAATGGGTCTCATATCTGAAATTGTCATAGTATCTTCTAGGGTTTGAGGAGGTAGAATAAAGGCATCTTTCTGAAAGGACTACCTGCAGTTCAGAGTCTGTGAGAATACAACTTTGTGTCATTTAAGTATTCTGAACAGCAAATATATTCTGGAATAACATCTAAATCCTCAAATGTTTAAAATTTATACATCTGATCTAGGCTCACTGTTTGAGTTTCCTTTTCTAGAAAGTGGAGATAGAGAAGAATCTAGTGTATTCATTACCCTGACATAAAAATCTAATGTGAATTATCTGATAATCTCTGGAAGTCCCTGTCATTCTCTGTTCATTATAAAGAGAATGCAGGCAACTAGGTTGGATGCTATGACAACATTTAAGATAAAAGTTCCTTTAAAGAATCTCAACTTTGCTTGTTGCTATGGTCGATAACATTTGTAACACAAACTTTGAAATGCCATTATTTCATTCAGCCCCATGACTTCACTATGCAGGTGGATCCACGCACCAGAGATGAGAAACTACCAGTGTTCATGTCATCCACAGAGTGCCGCTAGCACCATTTCTTGTAGCCTGCTAAAACAGTGAGAGCTAAAAGAACCTCACTAACTGGAATTCAAATACAGGATATCTAAAGAAACAGTAAAAAAAAATTCCTCCTCCTCCCATGTCTCATTCGGCAGTCAAAAAGGCCTCCTGCGAAATGAGCAGATACTCAAAAGACTTTTTGTTGTGAAATAATAAGAATCAACATTATTAACACAATAAAAATGTGTAATTATTAGCTGAACTGTAGAGAAAACAGCTCGGGATTCTGCAAAAAGAAAGATCCTATCATGTTGTTTCTTTAATGATAAATTTTCAGGCTAAAAGCAAGTCATCAAAATTAAAAGGTATATGAAAAAGGGTGAGAGAAAGAAAGAGTATGTAGAACGAAGAATAGACAGAATAATACGGAGTTTCACATTATTTTACAAATTCTCTGCAGTTCTTTAAACAGGGTCCTGAGAATGCAGTACTTATGGCTAATCCAAAGCCAAGGTCTATCCCTGTGTATGAGGCAGTAAGTGCTGTGTGTCTCTAAAGGAACCTTGAAGAGTTGTGATACAAAGCCATATTCTTGAAATGCCTCATTTACCATGTGTCCAGAACCGTTTCCTTAAATTTTATAATAAGGGAAGGACTAAAAGTTTGATAAAGCCAAGAGTTGCTTTTATCCCACTACTGTCCAGCAGGTAAAGAAGTATGGTCCTAAACATGCTTTATCACAAGAAAGGCACAGAGAAATGTATCTTTATTTTCTACTGGAGCATGACAAAGATGTAATTGGTGTAATCTTGAAGGGTACTTTGCCACTAATGGATAAACCATCCTTTTCTTTTTTTTTGGAAGTGCGACAAGTTCTGAAAATATATGTGTAACATTTAGTGTGTTTTATATGTTAAGAGAAAAATAATTTTCTTAAAATATACAGCTATAAAATTCAAAGATACAAATATACTAAAGAATAAGGATAAAAGACAATTAAAGGAAAAATGAGAAGCTTAAAAATCCCTCCTTTTTCAAACTGTTTTTCACAAGCTGTTCTTATCCCCAGCTCTATTGGTTCACTGTGGAGTTTGGTCTCTGCAAGCAAAATGGATTGATCAAAGCTTACGGGGCAGGACTGCTTTCATCTTATGGGGAGCTTATGGTATGTGTCAAATGCAAAGTGTTGAAAGATTTATATAATCCAGTTTTCTGAACTCTCTGGTAAAAGCAAATTATGTTCTTCTGCATAAACTGGTACAATTTATAATTCAGATTTTTCTTTTGCAAAGAAATTAATTCTCCCTTCCCAGAAGCTACTGAGTAGAGGAAAAACTACTGTGGTACCTGTCTTCCATCTAGAAATGAAATGCAATGAGAGCAACCATCCTTTAAAATATTAGACCTGCAGTAATGCAGTTGACTTGAATGTAAAACTCACGTACCTTTCTGAATTACTCACTAGAGGGCAATATTATGCCTACTATGAACTCAGCTGTTTCATCCATGCCATTGACATTCACACAGATATGAACCAGAAAGGCACTGACTGACTGGACGAAATAAAGTGCAAAGAAACTGTAAATAGCATGGACACTTACAAAAAGAAAATGCTTTAATATTTTACATTCCTAAATAAATTTCAAAACTAATTTCAGCTCTGTTTTACATAGATGAAAATCTGTGTACACAGGTTTGATAATGCCCTGCTTGGACAGATTAGCTGTGGAAAGAGGAACTGTACACCTTCACAGAAAGTTTACGGATTTCTCTTCCTTTGGACAAACAGCAGTTAGGAGAGATATTAACTTCTTAGTTTTGCAGAGCAATGAAGCAGGTAAAGATTTTTTAATTGCAAAAGCTCTAAACTGGTATCACTAGGTCTCAACTGCTTCAGGTTGTGCAGGTACTGGATGATTTTTTTAAATTTGGTAAGAACCAAAGGAAAATAAATAAGACTCTTTTGAAGCATTTTTATAAATCAGAAACTTTTCTTTCTTTTTTTTTCATGGGAGACATATCTTAAGCTTAACACATAAACCAGCAGCCTAACAGGGCTACATTCACACGGAACAATTGCTGAATTAGCATAGCTTGGACTCCCATAACTGGAGATCTTTGGATTGTTATGACAATAAACATATTGCAAAACTGTCCTAATGGTGTACAGTCAGCCCACTTCCCATGTCAATTCAAGAATTTCTTTCCAGAAAGGGTGATCAGACATTGGAATGGGCTGCCCAAGGAGGTGGCGGATTCTCCGTCCCTGGAGATTTTTAAAAAGAGACTGGATGTGGCACTTAGTGCCGTGGTCTAGTAACTGCAGCTGTAGTGGATCAAGGGTTGGACTTGATGATCTCGGAGGTCCTTTCCAACCTGGCTGATTCTATGATTCTATTATTCTAAGACATTTAAAGTAGGAGTCCCAACAGAGGGGCAGCTGAAATTAACACAGAGAAAGGGGAACTCTCCCAGACATCAGCCGTCATTTTACCACTTGCTGAGTTAAGCATTGGTTTTCTCCCAACACTTGCAATTTGGAGATTTTTTGTGAGCAAAATCTGTAGAGAGCTTTCTCTCTTGAAAAGCTGAGAGATCTGCATGCTCGTTAGCCCTCCAGAGAAATAAACATGACTTCCTTTCTACACAGCAGCCTGATCTTGGCCTGGTTGCTCATGAACTTCAGTGTGCTAGCACTACTGTAGCTGGCATCTGTGGAACAATGAAGCGTATTGCTTTGAAACAGCAGATCAATAAGCTCCCCTAACAATTAGGCTCCAGTGCAATTCCTTTTTGTTTACATGCCTGTCTGTTCTAGAATAAGGCTGAAGCTACTGTTTATTTGAAAATCCTTCAGTACTTGCTATTTTCACTACCAACAAACAGGAAAAATAAACTTGCATTTATTTACCTGGTAGAACCATAAAGATCCAGTGTCAAAGCACAGTTCAATGCAACATTTATTATAATCTGCTTATCTTAATATTTTATAGTTTTAAGTCAAATTTATTTACATGTTAAACAGGGTACTAAAGGGCGCAGGTAATCATATTGCTGATACTTATGTAGCTTTCATAGCAATATGCACCCCAGAATCTATCTGTATGATGTTGCCTCTTTTTTTCTGTGTAATTTTGACACAGATGAAGGTAAAAAAGTCTCATCATAAAATGCTCGCTTTTGGAGAGTCTGGATTTCAGTGCACCAGATTTGTGCTCTCTCCCCTCTTTTTCCATCCTTTTCTTCCCCAGACACCAACAAACTCTTCTGCTTTTGATTAAAGCAGTAGGCAAGAACTGCTTGTGCACAAAACTGTGCTATATAACACAAAACTACAACTGCATCTCGAACTCCCTACCTCCGAGGCTGACAATGGAAGTCATAACTATCCTTGGGTTGATAAATGGCAGTTTCCTTTCATTACTTGTATCATTAGTAGTTGTTGGGTAAAGCTACTGGATAAACTTTTGATAAAGCTGGGTCCGCCGGGGTCTTCATCCATCATATTACTGAAAATACATGCAGATGTGATGGCATTGATATTCAGTACGTAATGAAGAAGAATTATCCCCCTTTCAACAATGTGTTCATCTTGTACATAACACCTAATTCTGAAGATGGGCAAGTAGTTAACCAGCAATGCTGTTATGCACCCTGTACAATCCCTGTGTGAGCTCTGCAAGTTCATCACTGTGTAGCTTCTGGGACAATGTCTTAGTGGTTCTGTGCACTTCACCTTGAGCATCTGAAACTTTTTATGTACAAGTTAATTATATCCATGGCTTTAGGTGCTGAAGTTTCCTTCTGTGGCTGACTGATTCATCTTTTTATTTAGAACCAAACTGAAAAATAGAAATATTTCCATTTCACCCCTGTATTCTGCATAAGCGTCTGATTCTAACTTCAGTGTAGACAGTGGCAGTGCGAGTAAAGCAGTGAGGTCCTATGCTAGCAACCTGCAAATGTATACCAACTTTTATACCAACTCTTTTATGGCTGAAGAGAGGAAATATGTGTAGTGCAGTATCTATTCATAGAAGATTTTTTGTTTTTTAGAAATAAAGCAGAGGCTAGACAGATCTGTTTGAGAAGATGAAGACTGGACTCATGATAGACTTCAGTTTCTTGCAAAACACAGTTTGCAGTTTTAGACTGGCACTTGGGAAAGCTCTAGATAAGTTTTGTTGCTGCTTGGGAGAAAGCCATTTTCCATGCTAAAAATTATCTGCCACTCTTCTCAGTATGGGCTCCGAGGTAGGCTTCTGCATGGAGTTCCCAGACTTGATTCCCTATCATTCAGCTGATCGACATATTTGGCACAGGTAGTGAAGTTTTTGGCGCTTTGTTAGCAGTGAATATAACAAGTACTGTAGGATTATCACTGCAGGTCATGTGTTGGAGGAGACACACTGCAGCAGCCTGTGCAAAGGAGGGTTTTCCTCATCACTGAAGGCTTCTAGACCAGGAATAGCAGGATGATTTGGTCATTGAGGAGGCAATAAGGGCAGGAGTTACTGAGGTTAAATGGTTAGCTACAAGAAGAGAACACCTAAGCAGCTGAAGAGGGTGAGCACCAGTACATCCAGCTAATGTGGTATGAGAACTTAGCATCACCAAGAAGCCTGGGAACATCCCTGAACTGCAGCCTGGACTGACTCTCTGTGGGTGTGTGACTGCAACCCAGGGAACCACATCCTGACTATGAAATCTTCAAAACATTTCCCTTTGCTCCACAGCACACACTCTCAGCAGCTTAAACTCAGCTTCAGGTAGATATTTGCTTTGGATGAACTGATCCTGCCCAAACTCAGGGCAAAACCTGGGGGAAAGGCAGAGGATGAGAGGTAGAGCTAGACAATATCTGCATGAGTCTTGCACTTGAATCCCTGTTATCTAACAAATGATTTGGTAACAGCAGCTATATATCAGAGGGATAACCATACCCGAGTCTAAACTGAACAGTTGTAATGGGTCTGACTGCTGGCCAAACTTGCCTCCTCTGAACTGTAAGAATTCCTCCCCGACAGCTCTCAGTATTGCACTGTTTATTTCACTATATTCTGTCAGCTGTTCTACATTATCCAAAATGCTTCTTCTGTTAACACTCAGCTGGACTCTGTCCTACATACTGTAAAATCTTATGGCTCATACCGCACTTCTGGCAACACTCAGTGCTACATATGCTTTTCTTGCAGCACAACTAGTACTTAACTTTTAGAGGCCTTTAAGGCCATCCAGTTTCAAGCTGAACTTCCACTGAAATCAATAGGATTTCAGTTCTGCTTCAACACTGACAGCATAGCGGGACCCCTGTCAGGTTTTGAGTTTCTGAAATCTTTTCCCATTAGTCCCCAGAGGTTCTAAGATTCTAAGAGCAGCCTCATGTTTGTGTATGCACCAACCATCTTAGATTGTATGAGTGCTCTCCAAAGTTTATTCTTCAATTACACACTGAAATGAAGAGCAAGAAAAACACTGTCTTTTAGCATTTTATATTATTGTTCTTTTTTTTTTTTCCTTTAAAGCCATGTATGTATTTCTGCACCAGTTCTGCAGCACATCGGTCACCTGGTTAAGGCAGGCCTCCAGTGATGGAGAGTTCAGGCCTGGTTCAGTGAAATATCAAAAAATAGGCTTAAGGATACTGTCTGAATTTTTCCAGTTAGCAGACTGAACTGAAAGTCTTCTGCTGTGTCACCCACTCTTACCAGTTATTTACAAGTACCATAAGAGTTGGCATTTGGATTATAAAATAGCGAAGGGAGCCTTCTGAAGGCTGAGGAAGGAGAGAAAAAGGCAAAGAGGCAGATATGAAAGAAGGGGTGGGTACTAAAAGACTGTCCTAGGTGGATGAGACAGTCTGAAGGTGGACAAAATGGGTTTAACATTGACTGAGATGGGTTGCCTTTTTCCTTTTTGTTTGCACCCAGGACACTTCACCACAGTGTCTGTGGGACACCAACCTGGCCAACTAGAGGCACAACCAGCTTTCAGGCACATCTATGATGCAGTTTAAATGTCACTAGAGCTGAGCTAGCTTTAAAGGACCTCATTTGGGTTTCAGGGGCAGACAAACTGTCTAGGAACTCACTTTAAGCCTGACCTGTGTTGCCTTCCTAGGATTCTGTGATGGTATTAAGCTGGTGTCTGGTTTAAAGGTATCTCCAGTATATGTAAAAAAATGATAAAGATGTGCCTGTGGAATGCAGTGTCGACAGAAGTGGCTTCCGTAATCCTCCTGTTTACCTGAGGGACAATGTAAAAGAACTTGAGAAGAACATATAAAAGAATCTCTGTGGGTCCAAAAACACAAACACACACACACAGAGGATACTGCTTATTTATATTTTGGGCTTCAAGGAAGATTTTAGGCTGCTATACTGACCTAGGAGCTGTGCATAAAACACAGAAGCATTCTATCTGTTCTTCAGTACAGGAAATGGGAGATTTGTGACAGGGACAAGGGGGCTTTGAAGTACTGCTGCGCAGGACTGGGAATCTTCTATGATACTAGTTGAAGAAAAGTAGCATGATATTATTTTCTTCCAGATACTTGTATTTTGGGAAGTGCCATAGGCTTTCCCTTTCGTGTCTTGGAACATGGCTCTGGTATCCAGTAGTCCAACAATATAATATAGAAAATACATATTTCTCTTTTTTAATTTATTTTTTAATATTTATTATTTGGTTTATTATGCTAATTATGAAAATCAGCTTTGACCTGTGAAAGAACAGGACTTGATATTACCCCTAACTATTCCATGAAGAGAATTTCACAGTCCAGCAGGGACTAATTCTTTCTCTGTTCATTCACCTGCTCTAACCTGTGTTGTTCCTGCTACAAAGTATGCTTTGTCAAACAAGCCAGAGTACAAGCCTTTTGATCCAGAAGTGACTGCAGTTCACCCCTATCAGGATCAAGCCTTCCAGCCTGTCTATTTCATAGCAGAAAATTTTGAAGATGCCAAGGTCAAGCTTCAGTAAGTAAAGTGATTGTGGGTATTTTCATTGAGGGGGTCACACTGGCTTGAGTCTTAATCTCAGATACATCTACCACTCTTGCAATAACCATGCCAGGCTAACTCATTGCATCTGCTTAATGGCTTTTTTGCAACAAAATTAAACATGAGCTTGTTTATCTCAGAAAAGCTTCATAAAAATTCAGAATTATATCTTGCTATGCCCTGTCCCATGCTTAATCTTAACAATGCTTCATTTTAGCAACTTCTTAAGTAAAGTCTGTAACTAATAGTGAGAGTGCAGTCCCACCCTATGTGCTAGTCCATACAAATAGGAGGCCATGAAGAACTGATTTACCCAAGGTCACACAGAAATTTTATAGCAGTCTCAGGAATTAACATGGATCAGCAGGGGGCTTAAAAACAAGATTGCTTTTCTCCTCCGATTATATCTGCACAAGAATGCAGAATCATCATTCACAGGCAATATAATTTCTACACAGTAGCTGACTGCAATCCAAATGACATTATTTCAAATTAGCTCGAGGTGGTTCTAAACATATTTCTTTAACTGTATTATGCTATGCAGTAAGGATTTTTTTTCTTTTTTCTTTTTTTTTCTTTTTTTTTTTTTTTTTAAAGTAAGCAGAGTTTAAATTCTGGCCTTCGTCTCCAACAGTTAGAACAACATGACCAATTCTGGCTGGAGGCTGATTGTAGAGCTACTGGGGAGCATGTAGGAGCTGAAATGAGGAATTTATTAGAAGAAAAGAACCTGAGCCAGACTTCTTCCCTACTGTCCCCACCTCTTCCCCAGAAGCACTGTCTGCTGGGGCTATACCAATGGCTAATTAGGCTCCTCATCTTAAATCTGAATGTTCACATTAAATTTTTAATATGTGTAAAAACGTAGGTGAGAACTTACTGGCAGAAGAGAGAGGACTTGCAGAGCATTTGACTCAGGCAAACCTGGAAAGAACATACGAGGACAAGGAATACACCATTCTCAGACTTGAAGCTTTTTAATAAGTTTTTTCAAGACAGTTGCACAGCCAAAGCTGCTCAAAATAACCAAAGGCACAAGAATCTGTCAGCACAGAAAACATATGGCAACATCAGTACAGGGGGTTCCTACCAGCGTGTACTTAATGAAAATATTGTCAAAAATGGCAAGCAATCATGTTTTTTTTTCTTTTAATAGAGACAGAAAAATAGAGGATGCCTAGTATCAACAGGTTTTTAGAATTTTACGCAGAAAGAGCTACTCCAGGTTATTTCTTGGAAGTGAAGGCGGCAGACATGCTGTGCTCCTGCATTCCTCAGCTTGTGGTTGTAATAACTCTGAATTGTGTTAGTGTAGAACTGTGAGAGCACAGACAGGTCTAAGCCAGCCACACTGAAAAGAAGGCACTGCAGATCTTCAGGGCTGCAAGTAGTTCTGCCATGGGGAGAATGTACTGCACCAGACAGCATTAAAGAGTATCGTGAGGATGTGTCAGAGCAGCCTTTGCTCCCCGATAAGTCCATGACCATGCAGTGAGAAATTAGGTCCTGCAAGTTTTACACTTAAGGAAGTGCCTTTTGAACTAGAAGCTCTGTCTTCTTCCCCCACAGAAACTACACAATGAAGATCAAGAAGCCTTTTGCTCTGTACTATGACCCCTTCACCAACAGCGTTGAAATTATGAACACACCACAGAAAGTCAAGAAGGCACTCTGTCAGACGAAAGAGGAACTAAAAAACCTCTGCTTGGCCCTTGAAAACATCTCTTAAAACTACAGCAGTTCATCTCACCTGTCACTGAGATACTTGAAGGTGGTTTCAGCACTTGAAGAGTTAGTGATGAAGCTGTAGTTGTATGCAAAAATCTTTAATGTGAAAACCAGCTCAGTTTATCTAATCTTTTCACTGTAATTTATGCTGCTGACTTAAACACATTAGTCAGTTCCTATTTAGTAAGTTCCTATTTAGTATGTTTCAATGACACGAAAGACCAAATATCACCTACCAATTTTTGGTAGGTGATATGAGCTACATCTGTTTGCAGTGTATTTATTTGTTATTGGACTTTATTGGTTTTTTTATTCCCCTGTCATCTTTTCAAGTTATCTATCACAAAATAGCACAGTAACTTTTCATCCACACAGTCTTTTATTTGCTGCCTTCATGACATGATCACAACCACTTAGGTTGGCTAGCTGCCTACAGTTAGCAGTCCTTGCAGCTAGCTCATTGCTGCTAGCAATTATTATCAACTACTGTGCCCGCAAACTATGAATGGTTCCCTTACAATGTGCAAATACAAGGCTTTGTAGGAGGAACACTTTACTTCTGCTCACTATTTATTTTTTAAAATACTCATCACATTCAGTAGCCTTCAAATAAGACAAAAAGATTTCCTGTCGCATTTCAGATCACAGAATATTTGTACTTTGGCTAAAAGAAAAAGCAGAAAATAAAAGGCCCAAGATGCTCTGGCCCTGTCACATACGAGGGTGCTTAATTTGAATAAGAAATTTGAATTCTGAGGAGAAGATTTTTGTGTAAGGAAAGATTTGCAAAGAGGTCTTTAAGAGATAGGCTTCTGTTAGTTTTTTCATGGGATTCAGATTCCCCAGGATACCTTTAAAAATCTTTGCTTCTTATTGATGTCATGATGATTGTAGTAATAATCGAAAGGTCAAATACATGGAACACCTAGTGGAAAACCTGAGATCAACCACTAGCAGCTGTATAGCCTTGCTATGGAACAAATATCTGATATGTGCTCCAATTCATCTTGTTTGCCTCTCCAGCCCCTCTCTGAGATGTTCCTGAAATTTATCTACAATCTGCAGGTCATGTTTCCTAGAATCAATCTAATAAGTGCCTATTCCAGAGTTTCATGTTCTTCATGTCCCCTTCCTTCCTCTACTATTCACAAATAGAAAGTTTAGGAAAAGAAGACAATGCTCAAGACAGGAAGGATTCCATCTCCTCTTAGCAGCAGTACAAACAGATGGGGTTGATGCAGGCTACAGGTATGGCATAAGCAGGCAAAATGTGGATCTCATGGCTCAAGCTGGGTGATAGTGATCCACGAATGTGATTCATCCTGTGCAGCTTAGAAGCTCTACTCATTTATTCAAAAGTGTGTTTAGCAAGTGGCAGACAGCTACCCTGTGCACTGCTCCCCACCAGCTGCCAGTGTACAAGGTCTGAACTCTGAGGTAAATGTGAGGTGGTTTGGCTCTTGATGGAAAAGGAGTTATCATCCCTTCCTGAACTGGTTGCTGTGGGATAGGAGCACGTACACAGACAGTCACAACAGAGCAATCCACATGCTGTTACTTCATGCAGAGCTTATCTCACTGTAATTTGTCCATGTGCCAGACTCTAAAGAAACTGTCTTATTGAAAGTTAACGGAATGCTGTCTCTTAAACCTTCATGTCTACAAGCACTTCAGCAAACTTTCCCATGGGTAGTAATACTCAAGATCTGGGGAGCTGTTGCAAATGCTTGATTTTATTAAAGTGTGGTGATGCCTGAAAAATTTGGAAGTATCTTGACAAAAATGGTTATGAGACTCCCTTTCTCTCAACAGCAGGAGCATCCCAAGCTTTTTTTTTTTTTTTTCCAAATCCAGGATTCTTCTATTCTATTCTAGAAGAACACTTGCATATCATAAACCCTGTTTTGCTAGAAATTCAGCCAAGGACAGAGCTGAAGTGAGTTCCTTTCCTTCCAGTATATTTCTGCTGTGATGGAGGATGATCTCTCAGCATGCTTTTATGGATTTAATTCTACTTATCCTGCTCATAAACACACACACACAAATACCATTTCTCCTCAGAGCAATTTCTTTCCTTACATATTGTAATAATTTATCTGTCTGCTTCCTGCCAATTGGTGCATAGGCAAAAATGTTTGATAGCTCACAACAGATTGTTTTCAGAAGTATTATTTTCATCAATCAGTCCTTTTACAGTGAAAATTGAATCATGTGCTCCAGCTCTGTGTATTTTCTTTTTCTTTCTTTTTAAGTGGAAGATAATGCCAGAGCGGAAGAGCTATCAAAATATTTTCTATAGACGGATTCTGTAGGCCATAGGGTCTTTTTCATGTATTCCCTCTGAAATGGTTGAATGTGGAATTTAGACTTGAGTTTGGCTATTACTCAGAACAGACCTATATTTGGAAGAAATGAGAGACCTGATGGATTTGTTTTGCCCAAGGCCTCACACTTTCCTTGGAGGGACTCCAGGCCCGCCCACACACCCTTGTCTTTTCCAGTTCCTGTAGCAAGGAGAGAAAAAGAAGCCATTTGGAGCCAGATTCTCCCACCCTTACACACGCTGAGTAGTACCCAATCTCTCAAGCAATCCCAGTGACAGTACTGAGCTTGTCTAAGGTGCTGTACACAGACCACAAGAGTGGGATTATCAAAGCCACTGTGGGTGTACTTGCATTTTTTTATTGTCTTAGTGATAGTCAGCTGGCATATTCGACTAGGGGAGGCTCCTCCAGTGAAACTTAGTGGAGCTGCAAAAGTAATGGATTTGGCTACTTGAACTTTTAAGATGTGTAAATGTTTTTCCAAAGGAGGTAAATCTTTCCCTCCTTCCTCAGGCAGAACCTACCCTAGGATAGCCATGTTTGACACTCCCCTCTAAGAAGGTCCAAATTCTTTTCTTTTTATTCAATGTAGTGACAAAACAAAAGTCTTCAGGGTTACATCCTTATGAGTTACACTAGTCATTCTGCTCTTCCAATAGTCATTCTTTCACTTCCTCACAGAAGCCAAGAAGTACCTCATACTCCTGTCAGCCTAAAGCAGCAGTGATGGGAAAGGCAGCAATGGGGCCTCCTGATGAAAATAATGGCACAGAGGAAAAAGCACCAACCAGTAAAAATATGTCTTTTTGTCAGTTTGCATTTCAGCAGTTTTGTATTAATCTTACACAAGAAGGTTCCAAAGCCAAGTAAAACACATCTTGTGACTTGAAACTGAACTGATGAACTCCCCATGGGTCCTTTGCTTATCCTGATAAACTTATTTTTCCTAGATGGAGTGCATTTAGAACAAAATAGTGTATGTTATTAAATCTGTACTGTGTTGTTCTGTTATACATGGGAGAGTTAGTAAATTCAGTTTGTGGGTTTGGGTTTGTTTTGTTTTTTGGTTAACCAAGTCTGTCCTCTACCAATTTTGGTCCACCTTCAAGTCTCCAGCTGCTTCACTGCTTCCCTGCAGATTTGCTAGGGATGCCAAGGGTACCACTGTGTAAGGAGAATACAGAGTTATGCAATTTGGGGAATTTGGCAGGACAGGAAGAGGAAATTTAGGCTGGCCTCCCACCCACT
Source organism: Chiroxiphia lanceolata (assembly GCF_009829145.1). Lineage (NCBI taxonomy): Eukaryota > Metazoa > Chordata > Aves > Passeriformes > Pipridae > Chiroxiphia > Chiroxiphia lanceolata. The sequence goes on from NC_045641.1 coordinate 56,281,362, forward strand.
CCCATGAGAAACAGCGTTGTATTACAATGCAGAGCTGTCATCCTCAGAAAGACCTTCTCAATCATTTCCCTTTTGTTCCCTTAACATTTTGATCTTTATAGTACCTGGTGAATGTAAACCTTATTTAACCACTTCAAGAAAGGCCAGCAGGGGGAGAAAAAAAAAAAAAAGAAAAAAGAGAAAGACTTTCCAAGAAGAAAAACTTCATTACCCTAAGTCTTCCTTATCTCTGATGATCTGTGAATGAAGAAGAAAACAAATCAAAGCAAGCTTCCATGGAAATGATAGCATATTCCTGAAGAAACCTAAAACATTTAATTCTTCCATGTACAACCACACGAATGAAGATCTCCTTACACCCATCACTGAAATGTCATCATTTACCCAGTAAATCATAACCATCAACTAACCATACATAGAAGTGTTACATGACTTCTTGAGTCAGGAAGTGAAGCTACCAGGAAAAACCCTCCAGTAGCTTTGCCTTAAACACATACTGCAAAAACATAAGGCTCTCTGGAGCCTGCTTCCGTAGATATCCTACAGCATGGAGAAATTCCAGTTGGCATAGAAACAGAGGGGTATATACATACATCCCTGGTAATCTCACCCACCACTAATCAGGAGTTTATACATGGGCTTTGAGATTCAGTTAGAAGACATTACTTTGCAGCATTCTTCAGCTGGTGCATGATCAGAGGTTGGCAGAAAGGGTTACTGGCTGTATCGTATTAAATATACATTAAGTTTAGGTAATGCTGGTGGCTGAGGCCCAAAGTGAAAGCAAATCTCTGGCACCCTCTCCCACCACAAAAATTCCTCAGGGGAAAGAAAGACAGACTAGAAAAAGAGTCTGGCTGACAACTGGCAGAGCAAAGGGATGAGGAACCTAAAGCACCGGTGGATAGGCCTGAAACATGTTTGCTTTGCATATGCTGTTTCGTTATACTTGAGAAACGTTTCTGTCTGAAAGGGAGCTTTTTAGTGTAAAGGAAGAAATTTGGAGGAGTTTAGGTTAGTTAAGACTTTTTAATCATGCCTGAGGAGTGCTATCCTTATCTAAGGCATTTACTTTTAACATGGGGTGCAAAGCTTGGAAAGTAGAAAAGGCATCTTTGGAAAAGAGTTTTTTACATGGTGAGTGGAAAAGAACACACCAGAGAAGAGCAACAAGACTTGTGAAGGGTCTGGAACACATTTCTTGTGAGGAACCACCAGGGGAGCTGGGTTTATTTAGTCTAGAGAAGAGGTGGCTCAAGGGCACCTCATTGCTCTCTACAATTACCTGAAAGGAGGTTATAGCAAGATGAGGCCAGTCTACTCTGCTGTGCCTGCAGTGAGAGGACAAGAGGAAATGGTCTTAAGCTGAGACAGGGGAGATTCAGATCAGATATTAGAAAAAAAATTTTCACTTCTAGGGTAGTCAGACATCAGAACAGGTTGCCCAAAGAGTTGGTGTTCAAGCAGCACCTGGATCTGGTGATATGGTTTAGGAGTTACAATGGTAATGCTGGGTGGGCCATTGGATTGAATGATCTTGAAGGTCTCTTCTAAACTTTATGATTTTATGATTCTATGAAAACTGAAGCTGACCAGGCCTTGCTGCCTTGCGAGACGTCAGGGTCCTAAATTTTGAGAAGGCTGTCTTAGGAAGGAAAAGGGAACAGCTGATCAAGCACTGCCCCTCAAAATGAAGACTGTAAAATTTTTATTCCTTGAACCGTATACTAGGTGCTGTCTTCTACCCTAACTACTTTGTCAAGAGTTTGTTTTTAACTTTAATTTAAAATTTTATCTATTGATCCCTTCAATTTGTGTTTGCAAATGGGGAAAATTAAGCCACTGAACAGGAGAAAGTTCAATATTATTTTCGCAGGGGTCAGGGTGAAACTTGAGCACCACATGGACACTTAATTTTAAACCGGGCCCTTGCCGAAGGCAATTAAGACCTGGCAAAATGGTTACACTTGGGTAAAAGAGGTGACAGCTACCATCTGATGTATCAAAACCAAACCTCTACTCCCATCCACAACCAGTGGTGTTAATCTTCAAGGTACATCTTTCACAACATTAACTGTGATAGATTTAAACATAAATTACTGAATATAAAACATAGCACCTAACACCTGCCAGGTACAGTAACTAGAAGAATTCTCCAGTTTGGAAGTTGAGTGGCTGTTTTATAAAAATTTTAGATACCATTTACAATGATGTGGCTTATTTCATCTGTCACTGAAGACGTGGAGTTTGAGCATGGTGTGCAATAAAATAGAATACACTGCTGACTTTAGTGAAGCCAGTTTGACTTGATCCCACAGAATCAACAGCTAAATTTCTGTTAGCGGGATAATAGATAAAATTCGGAAGTAACAAATAAAGGATCTATTTATAGTTATACCACTGTGCAGCATTTAGTACTTTCCTCTTATATTTACTGACAGAGAAAAAATCACCAACTGTCAGTATGATGAAATATTCCTTGAAGTGGTAGACTGGCACACTTTAAAAACTCTGATATAAACAGACAATTACAATGAACTTGCAGAAGGAAAATATTTATTAATTTTTTTAATTATCAAATGTTGTCTTCAATAACATCTCACAAGATGACACAGATGATCATCATTATGTTTTGTACAAGACTGTTAGAAACAGTCTCAATAGAACCCATTAAAAAAGCCTGCTTTTAAGTATTTCCTGAATGAATCCCAAAACTGATGGGTTAGAAATGGAATGTGTGTTGGATGACGATACGAATTTTGTACAGTGTTTAAGTCTTGTACTTCAGACATTTCATTTGGTTCTGACTCTTGCATTAGTTCATATTTCTTGGTTTAAATCTGAGTAAACAAAATTATTTAACTTGATTCCTGCATCTCTAGTATCCTACAAAGGCAGGCTTTGCAACTGAATCTGAAGTTTTGCCCCTTTATGAAACATTGTGTTAGCTGCAGAGAGGTTGAGAAGGAAGGAGTTTTTACAAATGAAAGTTGCTAGCCAGTGTTACTTGTTATAACTTTCTTTCAATTACCAGTCTTTATCCCTGGGCAGAAAGCAAGTCAGAATTTACCAGAATGGACTTTCCATTACCAATCTATCATCCAATATTGCTACCATGTACATACACAGTTTGGGAATAATTCCACCCCATCACTATTTTGGTACTGGCTTTCTGATGATATTGCCTGTTTGGGTTGTGGGCAAGCCATTCAAGCACAATTTCTCTGTGTTTTGTAAGTACACCATTTGTTTCTATATTGCTATATTACTCGATTAAATGGAGTTAAAGATAGATAGATAGATAGATAGATAGATAGATAGATAGATAGATAGATAGATAGATAGATAGATAGATAGATAAAAATATTTTCATGGAGAAAATTGACTTTCTATTACCTTGACATCTCTATTTGTCCAGGAACCAGACTGAAAACACAAAGCAAAGAAGCAATGATGTCATTATACATAGAACTAGAGAACACATCACTCTTTACTATTTAAATGGAAAAGATGGTCTGTACAAAGTCTTTCCTGACTAATTTCTAAAAATTGCTCCTCACATTCAAGCAGTTTACCAAAACCTTTAAGTGCTAACAGCTGAAAAGACTAAATTTATTACAGTGGACTGCAGGGCCCGTATGCTTCCTACTGATGGCTTAGTTCTGTATTCTAAGCTGCTAAAATATGTAGTACAACAGAGTTTCAGAAGAGCTATCTTAGGCTGTGCTTCATGGTGTACTATGTCGCCTGAGAATTCAGGAAAGGAAGTTCAGGTTTTTTGCTTTCTAATATATCAGTTTTGATATTGTGGAACCCTGTTTATATTCGTGTGCAAGACAGAGCAAGGTAAATTATATTGTTTAGGAAACATGGAGCAATAGGAAATATTTTTTTACTTAAGGACCCTTGTTCAAAGAAGTGAGGAAGAATGTACTCCTGTAGTTGAGGGCACCACCAAAAAACACCAAGAACTGTTTTACTCAGAATTCTTCCTACAAAACCATCACAAAGTCTTCTGCTAGCAATTTCTCTCCAGAGAAACAGGTTCAGAATTTGTCACATTTCCAGACTTCCACCCTCAGTAAAGAAGTTATTTTCAGTATTACATGAAAAACATTCACTAGCAAGATCTTGGTAGATGAAATTAAGACTAAGTTCAATAGTACACAACATGTTACTCCACAGCAGCTCTGCTATTTCACACTATTGGTCAGTGGAAGAGAAAAGCAAAAGGACAGTAGGTGAGAAAATATGGGGGAGTCCTGGATTCACGGCAGTCCTGTGTAGCGATTTTGCTGTGTTTGAGACAGAATAAGAGGTGAGTGATCTAATCCTGAATTAAAGGATCGCTCTTACACAGAGCTGGAGTGGAAGAGCACCTGCAGTGCACTTACTGTTCCTCATGCCCTTGGCATATCCTGTGCTTATGCCACACAAAAAGATAATATAGACTTTGGTCTTTTCCATGTCCTTGTAAGACAGAAGCTGGGGCTTGAGGGGAGCTGTGATGTTTCAATAAGTTTCTTTGGAAAACAGTAGAAGTAGGGCAGGGAAAAGTGCTGAAGAGAGCATGAGGACTCACGTCCCACAAAAACTGTGGGCTGAATGTTATCCTGAAAGTGGAATCAAGAGACAGAAATGTTTTTCCTCTCTCTGCCAAAAAGGGAACAAGAAGTTGTATGTAGGAGCATTGGAGGATTCTGTACATGTTACTGTACAGAATCAGAGAGTTTGGAAGGGACCTCTGGAGATGGTGTAGTCCAACACCCTACTCAGAGCAGGGTTAACTAGAGCATGTTGCTCAGTATTGTGTCCAATCAGGCTTTGAATATCTCCAAGGACAGAGACTACACAACCTTTCAGGGCAGCCTGTTTTAGTGTTTGACCATTCACAGTATTAAAAAAAAACACAACCCTTTTCACATTTAAACAGAATTTCATATATTTGATTTTGTGCCCATTTCCTCTGTCCCAGGATACTGATGAGAAGGGTCTCTACCTTCTTTATTCTCCCCATCAGGTATTTATACACATTACTAAGATCCCACTGCCTTCACTGTCCCAGGCTGAATAGTTCCAGCTCTCTCAGTATCTTCCTGTATGTCACATGCTCCAATCTATAAATAATCTTCACATTCCTTCATTAGACTTGCCCCAGTATGTCTGTCCTTGTCCTTGTGGCTGCAGCACTTCAGGTGTGGGTTCACCAGTGATGAGAAGAAAGGAAGGATCACCTATCTCCATCTGCCTGCAACAGCCTTTCTAATGCAGCCCAGGGTGCTGTTAGCCATCTTTGCTTCAAGGACAGATTCCTGGCTTATGGTCAATTTGTTGTCCACCAGTTCTCCCTAGCCATCTGGCCTTTTCTGCCAAGCTACTTCTCAGCTGGTGCATCGCCCTACTCTGCACTGGTGCATGGGGCTAATCAACCTCAGGTGAAGGATTTTGCATTTCACTAAGATTCCGGTTGTTCCATTTCTCCAGCCAAGAAGTCAGTGAGTTCTTCAGTCTTTTTCATGATCCCATTCAGCAGCATGCCTACATTTCCCCCACTTTTTTGCTCTAGATACACTTGTAGAAGCCCTTCCTGTTTTCCTTTACATCCCTCACCAGATTCAACTCCAGCTGGACTTTGGTTTTCCTAACCTCATCCTGTAGGATATAATATGTCTATATTCCTTATGGGAGATCTGAAACTAAACTCATCTCTTGCATGTTTCTTTTTTTATGTTTCAGGTTTGTCTGGAGCTCCTGTTTCATCTATGCAGGCCTCCTGCCATCTTTCCTTGGCTTCCTGTCTGTCAGGATGGATCATTCTTGAGCTTGGAAGAGACAATCCTGGTAAAAATGCTCAAACTGTCTTATGAAAATGTAGAGGATGGGGGAGGTGAGACAGAAGGAAAAGCAGAAAGAATGCTGCTGCCTACCACTAAGGCAATCTGTAGTCATGTTAGAGACCCAAGTTCATGTGCTTACTCCAGCAGACATGTAACTTACCACATGAAGAGAACTACTCTAATAGAAGAACAACTGAGAAAGGCTTGTTCTGTAATGCCAAATTAATTGGGCTTTTTGGATATGTTCTCTGGATGTAAAAACCTTGAGTAAGATTTTGCATCACATCAGACCACAGAGAGAATTTGGTATTAGTGCAAATCTGGATCTCTAGCCTGTTGACTAACAGGAAACTCAGTCCCCAGAAGCTTTTACCTTCAGCCAATCATAGAGTCATAGAATCATTAAGGTTGGAAAAGACCTCCAAGATCATTAAGTCCAACCTTTGATGAAAGGCCACCATATCAACTGAAGAGTAGGACTAAGTGCCAGGTCCAGTCGTTTCTTGAACAATTCCAGGGAAGTCTTTGGCTTTTAACAGAGATGTCAGAGCAACACTTGTTTTCCAAATCCTTCTGTATTCCTGTGTGAGGAGGCACATCAGACAGTACTTGTAATTGTGCAGAGTTTCAGACATGCAGGGAGATTCCTTCAGTTTTAGGGAAAAGGAAGACAATGTTTCAAATACAGCTTTTTCTCTTGCAATCTATTAAGTGCGGTGGGGCACTGAATTCTGACGGGATGAAGAGGTTGCCAATAATATTCTTAATTATAATATACTCAGTAACTGAAGTTTTAGGTGGTTCTCTCATTTCTATTCTTCCCTGAAGCACAGCACTGAAATGCAAGAGAGTTGCTGTAATCCCACCATGTGGAGAGAAGAACAGAGAGGTGTTGGGACTCCAAGGTAATACACTGCCACAGGACTTGTCTGATGAGTTAGCAGGTGGAAGACAGTCAAGGAACTTGTAAGTAGCTCTGAGGTTTGTGGTTAGGAGCAGGCAGATCAGAGGAATTTCTTATATAAAGGCATTGGTACTCTAGTATGATAGGAACATGATTTCATCCTACTTGCTTATTTTTATACCCTAGAGGAGAACCAGACTGTCACATCTCTTTGAAGGGTACCCTTCACCTGCTATCACGCTTCAGAGCTCCAGCAGATTTCCACAATCTGTTTGACTTCTGCTGGCTGCCCAGATCTCCAGCTGTCTCAGTCTGGAGGATTCAGACTGTACTGTCCTTATCAAGTGGACTGCCCAGTCACCTTCTCAGCCAGCGCCGTGTTTACTCCACGCGGACCCTGTCCCTGAGTGTCGAACAGCTCAGCGCTATTTACCTTTTGCCCACAAGGTGGTAGCGCAGCATCAGCATTAATGTAAACATGGTGCTTGGCTGAGATCCTGCCCTGTAACCCGATAGACTCTTGCTGCTGGACAAATACTGACAATTTTCTTCCTTTTCATTAACTTTCTAATTAAAGAACAATGTGATATATTAGGCCAAAGGCAAATACACCGGGAGAGTAAATATTTGTGAAAAGAGAGATACAGATTCCATGCCCCAAAGGACTATGTGGAAAGAATGAGTGATAGGGATATAATCATGTAATGCCACTTTGAGATTTTTAAACCTGTTTCCAGAACTGGGGAGGCCAGATATTATCAAATACTGCTCAAGGGAGATGAACTACTCTGGGCTGCAGTGGTCCCTATCATCACACTCAAGTGAACCTCTGGCTGCAGAATATGGCATGGTAGAACTTGTCCTTTCAAAGCCTACCAGAACTCATATTTAGCAGCTTGTAGAAAAATATGTTAGTCATCTCTTTAGTGAAATATGGGAGCTCTTTTCTGAAGCTGGTTTAAGTGACACTTTTACCCTTGGCACTACTACTACTGCTTGTGTCAGACAGTCCTATCTAAAATCTTCTCCCACTTTCCACCACTCATTGCTGCTCACCATACCTGGCAGCATGACTGACAGATTGGGAAACTACTTTCCATTATTATTCTCTCCCTTACATACTGCTTTTCCTCAACCGGATTTCAGAGGTCTAGTTCAAAACGCAGACTCATGAACAGTTGTGCTGTCACCATCAAGAAGGCATTGTGCTTGTAGCAGAGGGTTAGGAGTGAGAAGGAACACATTAAATGAGAGTTAAGCCCATAGATCCATTTTATCATGGACCTATGCTTAGTTTCCCATGGAGAATGAGCTCTCCTGCCAGGATTAGTGTCTTATCTTTCAGTCTGTTGTACCAAATGAGGTAAAATTTCCTTTAAAAAATGTAATTCACCTTAATGTTATGGAGATAACTACTTAGAAAGTTACTTAATAACAAAATATCTCTTAATTTTCATACCATTATTAAAATACAGACAAGCTAATGAACACCTCATGTGGATTCATACATGCTCAAATCCTTTTCATAGTATTAGGCCATAAAATAAAAGTCAGTATTAAGAGTTATTTTTGGTAGTCAGTCTTTTGTTCAATAGAAAATCAGAGCACACATATAAACCCTTTCAGCTGACATCCTACCCCTAGTGAATTGTGCTCAATCCTGGGATATGTAACCTAATCAGGTAGTGACTTTTGCTGGAGAGGAAGAGGTAGGAAGAGAGCTTTATCTCCTAATTAGTATAGTCTCGATCCTCATATCACATAATAGTTAGGGTTGATTAATTGGGGCACTCTCTAGGCGGCCTAAATTGATATCTCTTCCAACAGGTTACCAAATGAAATGGCTCTAGTTTCAAAGCCAGGCTGTTAGGCTTCTTACACAGGGCTGGAAGGACATAGTGTGTTAGTGTCAAAGAGATTAAAAGAAGGTTTTCAACCTAGTTGGTACCAGAACCTAGTACTGGAACAAAATTCCCTTGTTTGAGTTTATTTACCAGTAATTCTAGGTGGTCTCCCATCAAAGTGCTGGAAAGTCCTCCTTAGAGTCATAGTGACAGCCCACAATCCTTACAACCAAGACAAAATGTTGCACAAACTACGCAGGCTCCTAGTTCCCAAGAGCATTACTACATACCATGGGTCTGACTACAATTCTTCATCTGTTACTGTAACTGTAGTAGGAGGCCTTTATTTATGTCAGAGTACCCTTACAGTGTGCTGATAAAGTATTATGAAGTATTCCAGGGAATGGACATAGCTGTCTCCAAGAAATGGAACTGCTGTTCCAGCCTAGTGAAACTATCTAGTTGAGTGAAAATACTTGTACTGATAAAACCAGTTTTGTCAGTATGCTCATGCCACTGTTGGAGATCTCATACTCTTGACAGACAGAGCCTGGCAGGAATTTGGAGCGTAGATGGGGCCTAGATCAAATGAACAATTTGGAGTTAGAATCATATAGCAATGATCATTTCAAAATGCTTTTATTTACAGAAATCCTCAACTGAAATAAAGTCTCTTAACAGGAGGTCTTGATTACTTTTCCATTTCCAAACCACACATCATAATGGGGATGGAATGTGGTTACCATAAATTGTTGGTTTACAAATCATCACTGACTTGTTAGCAACGGCTAGGATGTTAGAGTTAGAGCAACAGTTTGGATGTGATAAAATAGCAAGAGCCCATTTTTCATGGCGTCGTTGGAATGAATATAAATGAATTCTTCCCAGAGATTCATTGTGGTGGTTGTGGTAAATAACAAACTGCATATTTCCTGCTGATGTTGAAATCAATGGGAGTTTTATTATTGGCATCAGGAGAGGCAGGATTTGACCTTAACAGAAAAGAGAAGAGGAAAAGAGAGAAAGATGAGGAAAAGAGAATAATGAGATTGAGAGTTCTAAAATGACTAGAGATACAGTTGCCTGGGTGGAGGTACTTCAAAAGGAGTCTGAAAAGCAGAAAACTGGGGCCCCTTTTCATTTGGATTGTCTTCCAAATTTTCCTTTGAATTCTCGGTTTGCGAACATTGAAACTGAGAAATAACCAATACTAGTCACTGCTGAAAATGCAGATTTTCAAATTTTCCTTTTTCTTGGAAAAGCTTCTTTCTCTCTAATGGCACTGAAGGGTTCTCTTTTTGGGTTTTGGATGAAGCTTATAAAAATCAGCAAAGGCATTCTGTCAGAGAAGCCAGCACAAACTTTCTACAATACTTATATTTGTGTCATGACATAGATCACTATCAGACATTTAACCTCGCTCAAGCAAAATCCACATCTGTTAATAGACAGAATTAGCAACCTTGCCTCTGTCATACACGTTAATCTTTACAAGAGAAGTTCTGCATTAAAAATAGGGAAACTAAGATGTAGCCCAAAAGAACTTACTACTCCTGCTCAACTGAAAGATTAAACTACTCAATTTATGTATTTCTCCTCAAGTACTTTAATAAAATAGACTAAACCAAACAAAATAACAATCTTTGCATTCTTACCACATGGAACAACACATCACAAGCTTACTTCCTTTATCATACGTATTTAAAGCACTCACCAAGGTCACAATTCCTAAATATAATTGTTTAAACATTTGAAAGATCAAAACCTGGTCCTCTAACAATAAAATTTTCAATTTTCAATTTCACAGAGACTAGAATAGATAATTAGCTGAGTAAATCAGTGGTGCTAGGCTGATCTGCATTAGCTAAATATTTAGTATTTGCCCACTTAGATTTGAACAAAACAAACATATAAGCATCATTCCCAAAGCTCAGATGCCCTTAAAAATAACTACTGGGGGTTGTCACTAAATATATAAAGAGCAAATCCAAACAATAACTTTTCTGCCCAAAAGAAGTATTTGTCCATTTGATTGATGTTCAATACCCCCAAACCACGTCCTGGAATACAAGTCTATATCCAAGGACTCTGATCCTTCAAGTTCACAAAGCTATCTGTCATGCAACAATGCAAAGCAGGATCAATTTAACCCTTGCTAACAAAAGACTAAAATCGCTGTATACATTAAATGGACTGTAAAACATGGAGAGAGAGAAACCAAGTCCAAAATCAACACAATTTTTTAAGAATAAAGCGTTAATGGAGTTCATTATTTCCTATCTGACAGTATTTTTTTGTTATCTATCCAAAAGTCTCACTAGTTGCAAGACAGTCCTCTAAGCAGCATATGCTGTCCCATTCATACGAGGAAGGTTTGTAAAAGAAAGTTGTGTCTAATAAATGTCATTTTTCCTTAACAGACTCAGACATCGTTGAACTCTAACATGTAAGAGCAGATGATCCAACTGAGATTATCACAGGAAATCCAAAAGGAATTTAATCCAATTCTTTGAACTTTCAATAAGATTACTTAACTGTGAAGTACACAAGGAATTATGTTGACTATTGTCATATTTGGCTAGAGACTCCTCATTTTACCAGAGCATTCTCTAGAAAATGATCCTTTATCCCCAAAGTGTTTCTGATGTTGCCTAAAACAGACAGCAAACACAGTTGAGACTGATTTTGAAGGAAGTGCTCTTCTTAAAGGAAATGTTATGGTCTAGAAAATCCTAACCTGTCAAAAAATTTCCCCTCCCCAGATAAAAGCTTGTTGGAGCTTTTCAAAAGATGCACTGAAATTTATTAGCTCCGTTTTTCTTTTGCCTGGACAACTTATCCCAAATCTAATCACTGGAGTACACAAGGTCCCTATTGAAGAGGTAGCCATTGCCCATTTCACTCACGTAATAAGTTTGTTTTTCAGTTCCCCAGAGTGGAACAGAGGTCTTGGGATGAAAATAGCAAAATACATGCATTTCACAACAAAACAACTTCATCAGTGCACTGCTCTACAGAGGATTTCAGAAAGAAGCACTTCAGTTTCACTGCTTTCCCCTGACAACTGGGATGTTTGAAAGAGAAGCATTCGAAGTGGTGTCTTGGAGGTGTGTGGTCTTCCTTTTTTGGAAATGGATTTGATTGCACTAGTTTGAATTAATTACTGTGACTATTTAAACTCTGAATAAGTCTGGACTATGGTTTTACTAGGTGGTACAACCTCCCAGACTCATAATGAATAAAGGTACTGCTATTAGAAGAATTTCAAAATGTTTCAACATTTCTCTACGTGGCAGACAGAATGGTTTTGCAATATAAACTTATCTAACCTAAGCTGCCATGCTTGCACACCGGTAGCTGACTCACAGCGCCAGCAAGGAGCTTAGTAAGGGCTAATTTGCCCATCTTGGGAGAGTTTTGCAGCCTCTGCTGAATTTCCTACTCCCATGACCAGACTCGCCCTGCTGGCAATCATCTGCAGCTAGAGGCCAAGTCTGCCACCTCCACGTTTCAGTGGAATCACAGCTCACTCAAAACTCACTCTTATGATGTCCTAGTACATGCCATAGTAATACCCTAATAAAGTACTTGCCTGACCTACATCAGTTTTGATTAAGAGCAGAACAACCCAAAAAACAGACTTGAGACTCCAGAAATCATGAACCAGAATATTTAGAGGTTGTGCAGACCTTCCATGGCAGACCAAGTTGTCTTTAAGTGTACTAAAATTCAGGCATAACAAAGTAATTTTCTCTATCATGGTGTTTACATCCAGTCTGTCCTAATTCTCTACTTTTCATGTGTGTATTTACCAGTAACAGAGCAGTTCAAGTAATGACATTATTTCAGAATTACCCTTTTATCCATATGCACTTTCGAATCCCCTTTTTCCTTGGACTCAATTCTAGGTTAGAGACCTTTCATATTTCAGCATTCTGGGGCTTAAGAGAAATGTCTAAGTGCTTCCCTAAAAGCCACAGTTAATACAGAGAGCTACTCACAATCAAACAGTAGACTGGGAGGAGGGTTCACTGAGACCTCACGTTTGGGATATGCCCAGAGAGGCACTGAGGGGTCTTCTTAGCCAGCACAATCCTAAGGATGCCCAAGAAGCTGACAGACTCTGTAGAAACTCCTGTGGAGATCAGAAGATGCTTCAAACTGAGTGCTTCTTACATCCTGCTTGATGGATATAATAGCAAATGTTCAGGCATCTGGTAGCCTTTGGCTATGTGCTTCCAAAAGAGCGTGTAGTACTGCATACTGGTTAAAGAGCACAAAGGCTGCTGGGTCTGTGGTTTATAAACAATACACAAGCCAGAATGTGGTATTTAGTAAACTGATGTGTTTCTAATGTATGTAGATGTTTTTACTGATATTTAAATTATAAACCCATCACAAGCACAACCTTCCAAGCTGAGTCCAAAACACCTATCCTTGCCAGGGACAACAAAGTAACCCAAATTTGGAGTTTCTTGGTCAAGATAGTTTTGAGTCATGACATTTCTTTAAAATAAATATCATGAAATTGTCCAAAAAGTGAGATCACCCGAGTTTTTAAAATATCTTTCTATCTCCCAAATATTTTGCCTAGTATCAGTCACATTTTCCTGGAATATCGTAGTCTAATGTAGAAGTTTGCCTGTGCAATTTCAGGTGGATTAATTTCAGCTTGAAAAAGTCAGGGTGGGGTTCAAAATCAGCCTGATAATGGAAGATCTTGCATCAAACTGAATTATGGAAGAAAAACCATCTCCATTTTGTGTTTTCTCTCAGCCAGCTAACAATAACTGTGCCTCTGTGACTGAACATCTGAGCCAAAAAACCAGAAAGACAAAAGCTAAAGACAAACCAAAAGACAAGAAGCAGAGACAGCAAAGAAGACAGAGAAAGAAAAAAAAAACTACCTCGCATACAAACCTTGCTTGAAAGCTCGAAGATAAGAACAACAGCCTCTGTAAAAGTCAGTGTCAACATTAGGAGATGACAGAAGCAGCAGAGACGGCAAAGCACCTGACCTGACCTACGGTCAAGAAAAGCTAATGAAAAAAAGATGTGAAATATATGGGAAGCTTGTCATTTAAAAGGAAAAAGCAATTTTTAACACTAACAGTATGCAAACCAATAAAATACTCAGATGTTGGACCAGGTCCATATCAAAGTAACTCAGCCTATAATTACATGAGAGTGAAAAAATGTCAAAACAATAATAAAGATACTGTGCAGTGCTTTGTCTTTTGTGAAGCAAGCCCATTCATACCGCCAAATAAGGGGAAAAAAAAAATAGGAGTTTGGCATGATGATTACAAAAAGGGAACCATAATGGATGGGGATGGGCAGAAGCAGGAAGGAGATAAGAAAAAAGGTCGAAATTAACAACAGCAATGAGTGAAAAAAGTGAGGGAGCTCTGTACTAGACACACATCTGAGAAAAAAACTGTAACAGATAGTCACATTTTGAAGAAATCCCCATATCTAATGTTTGCAGAGAAAGATAGTATCTCCCAGCAGTCCCACTAATACCATCAGAAAAAAAAAAAAAGCCTTCAGAAATATGGACCAACCTTCAGATATGATATGGAAAAAAGGATTTTAGATGCCCCAAAGTTTGTTTGAATTTCCAGCGATATAAATTGGAGTAACAAACATTCCACCACTTCCAACAATATTGATTTTGCCTGTATACTTAGTCTGTCACAGCCATATCAATACTGCCATCTAGGAATTCCCATAACAAAGGGTCAGATATAAACTGATCCAACTACACTAAGTAAATGCACATCTATTTTAATGTTGATAATTCACTTCAGGATCTAGCCAGCAGCATGTTTAGCAGCACGCTTGGTGGGGAATGCTCCGAAATATGCTCATCATGCATCTTCTATTGCTCCTATTAAAGAGAATAGAAGCTTCAAGTTGTCACTTTGGTGGAAGCAGGATGAGGCCAGCAACAGGTGCGTTGAAAAAGCTTACCTTTTTAAAAGAAAAAAATTCTCCAACTTGTAGATATATCCCATCATTTAGAAATCAGACAATAGAGTGCATGAATTAACTACTTTTTGTGTAGAATATTTCTCACATTTCTTCATTATGCTTTGAATTGTATATCAAATGCAAAGAAATGAAGAACAGGAAAGCAAAGTTATCACTAACTATAACAAAGTTATCACAACGGCAAATGGAAGGATCAAAACTCCAACCAGGTAAAACCTCCTATGTTTTCAGATTACACATTTATACTAAAGGTGCAGCAACCTTCTGTCCCCCAGAAGCCAGTCCTTTTTCTTCTTGCAAACACCTCATTTAATCTCGGAACATAAATAATAATCCTGACCTTCCTGCATTTTGTCCTAGGTCTACTAATGCCGTCAATGTGAGTTTTGAAAGTGCAAGGAATAGGCACTGGGTTAGAGCTTTAGACTATAAGACCCAAGTCCAAGTCTATGCCTTTTTCTATGTCTGAAAAGTGCCCACAGTTTTATGGGTAAGATATAAAAACAATTGAAGTAATTGTGGTGGTCTTACATTGTTTAGGTTGTTTTCCTTCCGCTCCCCAACCTCGTAATATGAGCAGAGCTATTACAATGATCTATTATAGCTGGGGCCAGACTCGCTATAGAAAACTTCGTACAAACTGAGAACCAAAATGTAGTCACAGCTCCAAACAGCTTAGGGATGAGATGCATTCTTTGTCTAGCCTGTATCCTATATATGCATCCAAATTTTTCTAGTATCCATGTATCTACATGGACCACTTAACTCCCTCTTGAACTCTCCTTAGTGCTTTAAATTGCTTGTCAGCCACATATGAAAATATCTACCTCATCTAAAATTTACATTCCAGAGTTTGCTATCATTGATTTCTCTCAGCAGTAAGGTTTCTTCTGATCTCAGTGCCACTGGAATGGTGAGATGAGCTGCTCCTGTCTTTTGCACAGAGTTGTGTTTGGAGCAGAAATGTAATGAGCCCTGGGTTAGAATTTCAGCAGTCCCTTATTTAGGGCATCAGCATGGGGGAGGGTTAACTAAGATAACAAGGTAATATGCTTGCTGCTGCTGGCAAGAGGACAGATGTCAACATTGCCTCTCCTTTTCACGGAAACATACCTGGCTTTATGAAGAATAGGTTAGCAAATATTTTAATACAAATAGCAACCTCAGCAGAGCTGCCAAAGCAGGCTCCAAAGAGACTGACTTGTTTACAGTCTGGACCAGTGCCTTAAAACCTGACGTGCTTATTCAACAGAAAATTAACCCCAAAACGTGTATCATCATTACTGCAGGGAGAAGCTCCAGAAAGATAATATCCTAACTCTCTCCAGCTGAACACAGGACATTGTCCACATTTTATCGCATCAAGTGCCCTTCAGAATAAACAAGCAAATAAAGAAGTGAGGTATATCACATGTGATAGCTTGGGTCACTAGGACTGCATGGATGTTTGGATCTGGCCCAACCTCCTGCCTTCACTTGAATTACTACTGGAATCTAACTTCTTGCATTGTTTTAAGAGACTAAATTGTTCTCTCTATGTACTTTGGTCATCCCAGCTCAGATGTTATCTTTTTCTTTCCCACTCTAGTTTTTGGCTACAAAAAATATACATGGAGAAGAGTTCTGAGAAGAGCCTTTTTTCCCAGCTGCAGAGTGTGTGTGTCTGTGTCTATGGTACTGCTCTCCCCCAAATGCCTTTGACAAAAATTGCCATTTATGAGGTCATTTGTTTAAAGAGGTTACTAGTGATCCTCATGAAAATGAATACTGCTATAGATTTGACCTTGGAAGCAACACTGGTAATATCAAACTGATGTAGGCAAAAGGGGATAGAAGAAATTGTTTCCAAAGTTACTGCAAACATGTAGTGACAAATGAAACCTTCATAGGGAATGGTCACTGATCCAGAAAAGTCACTCTGCAAAGGTGTCATAATCTTTAGCTATCTAATTTCTTGGAAGACGGAAAGAAAGTCTGGTCCTGGAAATATTATGCAAAGGCCTGTAATACTGGATTTACCAATAAAGATCTCAGTCAACATTCATTGCATAAGTCAGCTGATTCTAAGCAATCCCACGGGGGAACAAGAGAGACAGCTGAGGTGAGACAGGTATGAGCCAGGGCTTTCCTAAGTGACCTGGTGCCAGAGCTCTCTGTGAGACCATGCATTGCCCGGCATCCTCTGTGGAGGCAATGGCAGGCACTAGTTTGGCAGTTTCTAGGTTGAAAAACACGCCATTTCATGGCATGTCGAACTCTGCTTCTTTGGGAGAAACTTATCTCAGACTTCTATGTAACCTGGCAACTAAAGTAACTGGATTTGGATTTTCATGGGTCATGAAACTTTTACTGAAACTAGAAAAAAAAAGGATTTTTTCTGTCCCAGACTATTACCATTGGGATCCAAGCTGAAATAATTAATGAGATGTTAATATTAAGAGACTGCACTTGTGATCTAGAAGAAAGGGTGAACAGAGAGAGTTATTGCTTGGGGTGGCCAAAGGTGATATTTATTTATGATGGCCACTCTTGATGACCAGCATGGAGGTACAGGACTTACTTCTTTGTTCAACTAGTCTCTCAGTAAACTTGTAGTTGAACGCACAGGCTTCCTGAGGCTGCAGCAGTATGTCATTTCTTGTATGGATGGAATAACAATCCCTGTCAAAGTGGTGGACTGTTGTTAAGAACGCAAAACTGAAGCAGCCTGCAGTATAAGGTCACAGGAAGTTTTGGGAATTAAGCACATAATCCAGCTGGGGTCTAGTGAAAACTGAAAGCACATACTCACTTCCACTGAAAATACCTGACAGCATCTCCTTTATACTGAAAGTGTAGTAAAATGCAGTGAAAATAAAAAGGTTTCTCACAGTATCCTGTAAAACTGTTTAAAAGAATTGTATCCCTCTTGTAGAATTCTATAACTGTTTAAAAACAAAACCAGAAAAAAACAACACTACTTCCTCTTATGTCTGTATTTTTAGAGTACTATCCACAGAAACTTATTAGAGCCAACCCTACTAAATTCCTTACAACTGTCCCACAAGGGTGGTTCTCAAAGTGAAAAGGAGAAAAATGCTGGCAGTTTATGTAATGTCTTTTTCACTTATACAGTCTGAGAAGATATCTAAGAATTTTAATGGTATACAAGTCTCTGGTGACAATAATCAAGCTGTACAGCCTTCTTTACAAGCTCAGCCTTGTTTATCTGTGTGTCTTCTTGTACACCCTTGTCCCATCTCTCTCTCTCTGTTCCTGAAAAGGCAAAGAAAAAAATACATTCTCTTAAAAAACTACAGACTGAACTATCATGCAATATGTGGATGAGTGGAAAAAAAAACTTATACATTTTACAAGAGCTGCTTCTGGCTCTGTTTCGCTTGAAACAAATATTTGCCTACTGAAAAGTCTGGTTGGGTTCAAGTGGTATACTAAATTGTTCCCTAAATAATCCTTACTCTGTTCCCTGCCTTTCCTATAAGTAACCCAGTTTCTCTAATCTTTTCTGTCAAAACTCAGAAAGAGACAGAGTCGCCTCCTTTCTCCCTTCAAGGAACACTGTACCTTGAAATACCTGACTTGTACCCTTCTTAACATTTAGTGCATTAACAACTCTTCTCCTGTGCTATTTTTCCTCCTCACGTCTGTACAAAATGATAAGCATCCTTGTGACCTTTAAACATCCTGCACAGCTCTCCATCTCCTCTTTACATGATCCAGACTCATCTCCACCTCCTGTTAGAAAATCCTGTACATGCACCTGGCTTGATTACATCAGCATATATGCACACAGCTGAGCTAACACATTTCAATGAATCTACTGCAGAAGCAAACGGAAATGAATACCTCTCCTTCTGTCTGCAAGCCAACAGTTGCTCTACCATGGTATTAGTTTGGCCTCCTTCTGTCTGCAAGCCAACAGTTGCTCTACCATGGTATTAGTTTGGCATAAAATGACAGCTATCAGTAAATCTGCATCACTGATACCTGAATGTCACGATATGGAGCTAGAAAAGAACAGTAAGGACAAGATTCTAATGGTGGCCATTAAAAACTGAAGCTATTTCAATTCCTTGTGCTTGAAATATTATCTCCTATTGGTATTAATTCTTTTTCTCCTTTTCCATTAGATGAAGTAGCTACCTATTGCAGGAGTAATGTGTGAGTAAATTGTACAAGAGATCCAAGACACGTCTCCCTCACTATAAGCTACTACACAATTTACCTTTTATGCAGACAGCCCAGCAGTTGTATTTCTCAAGATCACTGCTAGAGATATGGTATCTTTTAGTGTTATTTTACTGTACATAAGTGGGTGATGCCTCTTTCTTTAACCTGGAAAACGAGCATGCAGGAAATATCAGGAAGAGTCACAAGGGCCACATAAATGTACATGCACAGCAATAGATTTGATCTGTAATCCAGAGTTTGACTTTGCATACACAGTCCTTTTCCCTTCAAGGGTAGAGGGCTAATGGATTGGAGGGTTCTGTAAATAACTGCTGACTTCTGTTGAGCAGGATGGACCAGTGAACAGAAGCGTGGGCTCATCACAGGCACCAGTTAGCTGAAGGAGAGGAGCAGTATAGGAAAACAAGTGTTACTAGGAATAAAACGTCTGCTCCAGACTCTTGTTCTGAACTTGACACCAGAGTACCAGGAAAGTCTCTCTGTGGGAGAGTTTGGAAGACTTCAATTCATGTCTGGTGGAGCAAACAGCAGTTGTAAAATCTCAAGAGATGAGGGCCACCCAGAGTGTGTCAGTTTATCAACTGGACAGCTGCGGTGTGTCTACAAATGCCAAACCATAAGCATATTGGCAGGGGAAGCAGGAATTGTGGCCAGCACACAGAGAAGTGGCTCCTGAGTTTCTGAATTGCCTGCCTCTCAGAGTACACTTACAGTCCAGGCCAGCCTGCCAGCTCCAGCAAGACTACTGTGCAGCAGCCCAGCGACAAAATCACGCCTCACACCTGGCTTCACAGCCTTCGGGAAGGTCTCTGTATTATAGAGGATGGCAATTTGGGAATATTGTAGCACTCGGCTCAAGTGCTTGCCTTGGGTAGGGTAGTGAGATAATAGCAGTGTAACTGGAAAGACCTTATAGTCTTGTTGCACTTCAGCTAGAGAAACAGCCCTTTGGGAGCTATAAACAGCATAATACAGGTAGAGAAACCACTGAGAGACTTTATAAAATCCTCTAGGATCACAAGACTGTGAGCATAGCAGTTAAACCACTTTTACACACCACAGTGGTCTTACCACAAAATAGAGTCCCATGTCTCAAATGCAAAAGAATCAGTTGTTGCTGATGGTTGAATTTTTTCCCACACACACAAAAAAATTGTAAATCAAAACAAATTACTAAGAAGAGGAAGGCAAAGAATTATGCCTCGAAGAACAACTTAGGCTACAGTGACAAGATAACCAATGTCAACAACAAATGTTCAAGGAAAATGAACATGAAGTAGTTTAAATATTGAATGAAGTGTTATCCAAAATATACATGATATTTTATATCAGTCTTAGGTGTCCTTCAGATACTTTATAAGCTGTAATATTTATGATTATTGGTGTTTATAGCAGGAGCAGTAGCAGCATTAATATATCAATAGGCTCTGAAGAGATAAACTCTATTCCTAATGAATTCCTAATGGAGTTCTAGTGAATCCTAATGGATTCCACCTAATCCATTCTGAAAACATTAACTAAGGCTTATTTTGTCAGGAGTTTAAGCTCCTAACACTGGAAGCAGAGGCAGAGGATTATCCAGGCTTCTTAAAATCCTTTAACTGCTGAAGGGTTAGGCAAAGGCAAGGGAAAGTAGATGCTGTTGTTCCCAATTCTCTGCTATCCTCAGGCCTGGCTTAGTGGGCTGTTAGATATTCTGGCCTGAAGTTTCCTCTTGTTTTCCTACACATTAATTGGAGAAGAATGCAAACCAGCAGACTGAGATGCACCCTGGAAATGCCTGCAGATGTTCCGAGTTTAAGGAAGAGAGGAGAGTGTCTTGAGAGAGTAACAAAAGATCCAGTCTGTCTCTCCACCGACTTTGCTTTCCTTATGAAGAACCAGTGTCTCCAGAATCCTTGCAAGTAACATGGACACTTCTTCCCTGCAAATATAGGGAAACTGTCTCAGGACATTATATCAACCCGAGGAGTCAGGGACTGGTGGTAACGTTTCAAAGGACCTATAGATAAAAGTTTGCAGCAGTTACTCAAATGAACCAGACTCCAGCTTATGGTGACTGTCATGACTGCAGAATAGAGAACAACATAGACTGATTTGAATTTGTTTCCCAGATATGAGATGAAACAACACACGGTTGGGTTAGACTAGATGACCATTAAAAGTCCCTTCCAATCCAAATCTCTGCTGTTGCATAAGCATTCTGGAGCTATAAACTTGAGAGATGGGCACAAGGGCCCATTAGGAAGCAGATAGTCATTTGGGATAGCAGGTGACATTGAGGTGTGTGCTAGTGAGAGAATAAGGAGACCCCTAGCTGTTGTTCCACTTTTCTGTTCCTCCATGCCTGTGAGTTTTTGTGTGCATTCCTCAAGAAGAGCACTGATGCATGGCCCAGACAGCTCCTTCACATTGATATGGAGGAAGGCAGGCAGGGGCTGAGCAGGCTCCAGCTGTGACCATATGCACAGTTGCCAAGTGGCACTGCTAAGGAAAATGTCAATCATCTAAATAATGTGGTCCTGTTACTCAGCTGGTGAATCCTTCAGGCTCTGAGAATCAAGAGGAAATGGGACCATCTGTCATAAGCTGACTCTACTAATTTTACTCCCTGGATCTTTTGTCATAATCATGGCAAAGAATGAAAAAGGGTGAAAAATCCAGCCACAAAACCTACCTCACTTGTTTGACTCTTTACTTATGAATGCTACACCTTTTGGCTACTGAGATCAGAGTGAGCAGTGAATTTTGCCTAAAAAATGAAGAGAATGAACTTCTCTTTTGAAATTTTTATGGCAATGCCCAAGCATTGTCTTGCAACAAAATCTATCTTACTAGTTACAGTGCATAGCTACAGATCTTATTAGGATAGCTCTAACAGGACAGAAAAGGGAAAGGGTTGATGATTAGCCATTAATGAAATGCAGCCACAAAGAAAAGGACAGCTATGACTCTACAATGGCTTGCTAAAGAAAGAGAAGTATTAATGTCCCTCATGAATACAATACAATTCTGGCCACCCATGTGTTACAAAGATGTATTGAAAATGAAGCAGGTACAGTGAATGGTCACACAGCTGATCAGAACCTGCTAGTAGAAGAGGACCTAAACCAAAAGGTTGTTCAGCCTAACAAATCAAAGGCTTGTGGATGTCCCAACGATCGCAAGTTCAGCAAAGATAAGGAAAAGTATAAAACTAGATACAGAGAAAAAATTTGAAAATCTGAAGACAATAACAGCATCAGTGATTGCAAATTGGCTAGGATTAAGTTAAGGCTGTAAATTAAAAGATTTTAAACTTCTAGAAGAATGAGTGGAGCTTTGGTGCTCCTTTCCCAGTATCCCCTACTCTCTGTTGTTCATGGTCTTATCTAGTGGCTATTGCTATTTCTCCTATGTAAACATGAACCAAGGATACAAACTGGTTATCAGACTGATTGTGGCCTCCAGCTTCCATGGCTCCCAGGAAATTACATTCCGTGAGTAGCAGTTGTCCTGTGCACTAGAAGTGAACAAGTTTTGCCCTGTATGCTAATCCATAGTAAAGTCAAAGGGATCACATTTCATCTCATTTTGTTACAAAGCAAAACAATGCCTCCTTTTTTTCCCCACAGATATGGTAAAAAGAAACTCCGCAACTCTTAATGGTAAAGCCAGAATATTTTCCCCATAACAATGAAAAGGACATAAGGAGAATCAGATTTTTAATAAAAACATATAATTCTACAGAATAACTGAAGATAGGCTACATGTTATAAGATTATCCACCATCCAGTACAAAATGGGTTTCCCACTAACTGCTCCATACCAACTACTGAAATATCATTCATCTATAATGTGCCCTGCTTTCATCTCTACCACACATTACAAAATGTTATACTAAAGATAAGAAACCATCAACAGCACCTCCACTGCTTTCAATAAATCTTCTTTCTACTCCTGTAAGAACCAACACCAACATCTGGATTAATAATTAATTATTTGCAGTAGCAAATCCTTATTGTTAGTCTGAATTCTGGAATAAACTCATATAAACAAAGCCTAGTGTTAGAGTATTGAAATGCATTGTAATTATCTGCATGGGAACATGCTATTTTGCCCATAAACAAGGGAATAAATATTTCTCCAGTACATCAATAAATCTCTCATAAATGAATGTCTGAGTCTAGCTCTCTCTTTGAACTTTATCTTGCCTTTATGGAAATGTTGTCTACAGCTCCTTGTTGTTTTTTTTTTTGTTTAGTTGTTTGCTTGTAATTTTGTCTACTGTCTCTCTTACAGTTGTCTGCGACTTGTCGAGTAATCCTCTATTTCACACAAAGACACTATATCTACAAGCATAGGTTATACAAGGAGTTACGCTGGAAATATTGTATACTCACCATCCTGATCCCAGGTCCAGTGAAGTCAGAAGCAGCTTTTACCCACTTAATTTATTTTCAATTAAACCTTCTAAAAGAGATTGGCCTTCCCCCTACCCCCCCCCCCACCCCCGTCCACCCCCCCAACTATAGAGTTGAAATCTAATGGAAAACTCAAGAAAGTTGTCAGAATGTGTTCCACGGCTCTGGTGAAATGCTTGTGTCTATAGCTCAATGCTATAGGAAAGAAAAAAAAAAAGGAATTTCACTAGAGTCTACTGGGTCTTGAAAAGTTAGTACTGGAATC
This sequence comes from Chiroxiphia lanceolata, assembly GCF_009829145.1. NCBI lineage: Eukaryota > Metazoa > Chordata > Aves > Passeriformes > Pipridae > Chiroxiphia > Chiroxiphia lanceolata. Next base: position 56,304,800 of record NC_045641.1, read on the forward strand.
CAAGAATTTCACTCATTATGTTGTGGTACTATTAAAAAAAACAGCAGAAAAAAAGGTAAATTGTGATACAGTGCCACTTATTATATACTGCACCAATAACAAAAGCCTGGGAAGCCAGCCAGTTACACAGGAAGGTTTTCCTCTAATCCATATATTCAATACATCTTCTCCCCTGAAATCTCTAAAATTTCTATAGGGAGGTTACATTTTCACTTTCTCTTCTACTGTTCATAATCAAATGTTCTCGTGCCAGACATCATTGTTGGCCTATGAAAGGATCATGAGAGCATTCACATGTTCATAAAGTGAATGGATAGTATTGCTATGAGACAAAAAGCTGAAGGAGAAAAAAACTCTATTAACAGCACCAGAGAAATCAAATTCTCAATAGCCAGTATCACTGTAAACCCTATTTTACCATAGCTTTTCAAAGCACTGTATCACAAGCCACTAGTCTTTGCCAGAGACAATCCCCCTCGTTATCCAAACCAAAACCTGTGGGGAAAGGTTGTATAGACTCTGCTGGCTTACTGAGGTAAGTGCCTTGTTATCCATTCTGACATAAAGGAAGTGGGAGTGATCCCCAGGAGAAGAGCTCCAGAAGACAGGCGGAAAAATCTGGCGGAAGGAACCCTACAACCAGACAAGCCCGGGGAATTGGCAGAATATATGTGAAATTATTGCTAATGCATGGATAAATAACAAAAGCCCAGAGCAGATGGACTCTTGGGATCCAGCTTCAGATCCAATAGGAGTACTGTCCTCCATCCTCTAATCCCATGCCACCCATCTCAGGCACTTTGAGGGCCAGTAGGGTTCTCTTCCGATGTACTTGAAGCACATCCAGCCATTGTCGCTTTCAATACCTCTTTGTAATGTCTGCAGCCTTAAAGTTGCCCTGTAGGAAGCAGCTGCTGTATGAAAAGGGAATGAGCTTCCACTGGAAAAAAAAAAAAAGAATTCTGTTATTGAAAATAGTCATTACTTCACCACTCAGCATGCTAAAACATTAAATACAGGAAATTGCCTCTCTCAAATCTAGTATTGCTAGACATATCAAAAAATATACAGTCTTCGCAGGACTCCATCTTTGCTACTCTCAGTTTAAAAATCAGTTTGGACCCCCTGTGGAGGAAGCAAGCAATTCTATTTGCTTATTTTCAGAATAGCTGTGAATACACCTAATGACATGGACACTAGCAGCAAGACCGGTGTTACTGTAGTCTGCGATGAAGAAAATTACAAAGGTCAGAAAAGCTTCTTTAAAGGAGTGGGTCATTCCAATGGTGACAGTCATGCCACCTACGGAAGACCAGAGCCCAAGGCAACTTCCACTTACCCATCTGTGTGGGTCATCAGAAAGCACGGTATAATGCAATGGAAAACCTAGCAGACCTGGATCATCTCAAAGGAATGTTGTTCCTACAGTACTACCAGCACCTGATCCTGACATGGAGATGTTGCCAGTCATGCTCTTTAAGGAATACTTATCTCAGAATGATTATTATAAACTACCAGAAAACACAAGCCAAAAGTTGTGAAAAAATGTCAAAAAGAATTTACCCAGGCACTAAAACTTGGGTAATACTTACAGTTTTCTTTTCATCCTTTTCTTTTGCCCATGTTTCTTATGTCTTTTCCCTGGACATGTACTATCCTATCCCAAAGCCAAAGAATAAATAAATGTATGCACACACATATGTAGTAGGGTCACCGAATGTTGAGGAGGGAAAGAAAAATCTATCAGATCAAGTCTTCAAATCAGAATTAGATTTCCTTCTAAAAGGTATCATAGCAATCCAGAAGAAGAAATATGTTAAATAAAGCAGTTCATAGGGAATAATTCATGGCTGGGGTTATACAGGAAGCACTTGAAATGAAGGGGGAAAATTATTGATTCAGTACAGGTCAGTAAAAGGGGGATCCAAAATAATTTGCCTCTCAAACAGAGAAGATTCAATCCTTACGGGAGTTAGGGTATATGGTAAACTTTTAATTCAGCTGGAACCAGGAATCAGTACCATTGCTGCCTGAGGCAGCTGCTCCCAGTCCCCAGGTTCCTCTCAGGTATCAATCCAGTGAGACAGGCAGCCAAGCTGCTCCGTGCCATACTGTATTGCAGCAGCTCTTCTTTTGGGCTCAGGGGTTTTGAAGTGATTTTGCCATAAGGGAAACAAAATATTGCCTGCTAGGTTACTGGGCTTCACATAAGTGTGTTAAGAAACACAAGAACAGGCTCAGAGAAGCTCTGTCTAGCCCAGTGGCCTGTCTCACACAATAAATGCCTAGTTAACTGTTTAAGCCCAAGGGAAAGCACATAGTATCAAACTCCCTTTTGAGCTCAGCATTTGGCAAAAGATATTCCAATCAGTGTTGCTCCTCAAAAAATGTAGAGCACCATACATGGGAAAAGCAGCATATCTGAGCCAGCATGTGTCACTTCCTATGTATAGAAGGTCTTAATGGGAGCAATGATTGAATTTCTGGGGTACTGCAAAAAGAGGTATTTCCACAAATACTGGTAATACACTTACATTAAAAATAAAAAAGCAAACCACAAACTTCCATATTCCCTTGAAATACTTGTAGGAAATCAGATTAAATGAACAGCAGTTGTTCTTTCTGTTCCCCTGGCATTAAAATCTGTGAATTTCTATTACTTGTTAGCCTTTTCAACATAAAATGTGTAGAGGGGCTCAAACCTCAGAAACCTCAGGAATATATTTTTATCAAGAGTCAAAAAATGGTTTCCTCATCTTTACATGTAACACAGTAACTCATCTCAGTCTTTCTTGCATCTGATCTCTATCACTTCTAAGTAAAGGGCCAAGTCTGTAATAGGAAAAATAGAAATCACTTTAATCTATACTGGAAGAATGGATATTTGTTCTAGTAGACAGGCTGGCAGGAACTCAGGAGAGCAATATATGAGATAAATCTCAGAAAAAGGTTATTTATTCTCATTCAACTGCAGCACAAATTTCCTGATGAAGCTGGAGTTTTGGAATGCTTGACCAGATCTCTGTGAACTTTGTTACCAAGGCTGAAATTATCATGAATTACTGTTGTACGCATTAGTGGAAGTTCTTAGAGACAGTAAGTCACCTAATGGCTGACCTTCAAAGTAGTAGATTTACATTACCCAAGACTCAAAAAATACCAATAGCAGCATTTAAACACAGAAGATTATTATATAAAGTCTGCAAAGTTAAATCAAAGGATTAAATGTATCAGTCTTGGAGACCAGCAATATTGATTATTGATTAAGTTTTGCTAGCTGGGTTTTGTTTTAATAGATTTATGACAGATTAAAGGTGACAGTGATCCCAGATGGTATAATACAACTTCAATGACATTTTAAAAGGCAGTTCATTGTTGGGTGCAGGCAGATGGCCAAAAAGAACTTTTGAGTAAGGACTGGAGGCATTTGAAGCATCAGTGGCTAGGTCTTATTTACATCGAGGAAATGACAGTTTAGGAAAGATGAAGAATGCCAGGGATAAAATCTCAGCCATACTAAGGTCAAATGACACCAGAACTTCAACCCTGAAGAAGTGTTTTCAGAAAAATCTCTCCCAAGGTTTTGTAAAAATTAAAGTTGTGTGATTATGACAGTTACGTACATTTTAATAGGCAAGAAGTCTGCATAAATGTTTGAGGTTTTGGGCCAGATTCATTTGAAAGCAAGTTACACAAAATTGGAACAATTAGTCCCTTTTCTTCCAAATCCCAAAAGTTCAGGCAGTAGTTGGAGAAGATCAGATCTGACCCTTGTTTCCACCTTCACATTGTAAGTTCTAAGTGTACCAAAGAAAACAGCACTGCTCTTCGTTATGGCATCTTAACAGATCCTTTCTATAACTAATTACAAACATTTCCCAGTGATTTTCCTTTCCACTTCTTTTTCCTCAAAACGCCTGATGTAACTTCGTCTTTAACTTACCCATACTAAAATAAACATGATTCCTCTTCCCTGATGTCTTTTTTTAAAATTCTGCAGCTTTAATCTCATACAGTTCTCTGGATTTCAAGATATCAGTTGAATTTCTCTAAATGTGTACAGCTATAGCTCCAGTATATTTTGTTCTTCATTTGTGTTGGACATGGAATTTTAGTTTGGTGTTATGCATTATGGAGAGTCTGGAAGGGAAGGTTGTTCTCTTTGCACTTGGCCCCGAGGGTTGGCAGCAACACTGCAAAATGACTTTATCCCCAAACCAGATGTTCAAGTTGTTTTAATAATATCTTATGTTTCCTTCACAAAATAAAACAAAAACTCACTGTATCAGAATGTTCCAGTGCTACAGTGATGCGATATTTGCTGTCTGCATTTTGCCCACCAGATGGTAGCACTGAAATGAAAACAGGAGGTTTTTTATCAAAGCACTTATCATTCTCATAGGTTGGACAAAATTCCTCCTTTGTAGTAGTTGTAGGACCTAATTGCAGGTAATTCCCTATGTCATCTGTATCCTACCAGCTACTATATTATCTGACACAATACAAACATAAATAAAATGATGTAAGGTGGGCCCTCTCCTTTCATGGTTTAGGTGTGTTATCTAGTTTGCTTGCAATTTATATCCTCCTTACTTTTTCTCTTCCATTCTAATTTTGTTTCCCATCATTATAAAAGAGACTACCAGAAGGAATGGTATTCATATAATGTGACTGCTACTGCTAACTTTAGCAGACTTTAAATTCAGTAAAAATGAAAACTGTGTTGATTTTCTATGAAAACCTTGGTTTTGGTTCAGAGAAGGCTAAAGGCAATCAGAAGACTACTAAAAACACACGGAGAATAACTACTGTGTTGTCTTATTCAGAAGTTACTTTTCATCTCTGTCTTATCGGCTTTTGCGTTTTATTCCTGGACTAAGGATACTATCCTGATTCACACTTGTGACAAGAACATTGTTCAAATGCTATGAAGAGTAGCTTTTCTTGGCTCAGTATGGATAACAGGTAGCACGGGAACCAGAGGTAATAGAATTTCTACCCAGAATCCTTCAATTATGTCTGTGCACACAAGTTTTCTTTTAGAAAAGAGCTTTTAATCACATTTAGTGAATTCAAATTCTTACTTTTTTTTTGAATGCTTCATTCTAGTGTCATCATTAGTAGCTTTTCCCAAGAAGACAGACTCTTTAGCAATCATAGTGATTTTTTTCACTTGACTTAATTCCAAGCTAGTGACTATCTAGTTTGGACCTAAACACAGTACTCACATCACATGAAGAAAAAAGTGCAAATATTTCCAGTGAGATGTGAACCAGGACCCTTTTCTCTCAAGAGGTTTGTTCTTTTCCAGGACTCTTGCTGTGCTTAAGTGCCCAATATATCATTGTTTGCAGATCCTTACCTAACACCGTTAAGCTTCAACAAACATATTTTTAGTCCACAGAAAGGATTATTGTATCTCATTTCACCATGAAAACAAGAGTTTCATACACTACTGAAGCTGAAGCTGACAACTGTCAACTGCTGCAAAAGCAAGACTTCCTGAGCTCTGGCTTTAAAAAAATACCTGATTTACTGCATTTCTAGAGTCTTGTCTTTTTACAGGCACAGGCTGATGGCTTGTCGTTAAGGAGAACTCTCCGATTATATTTAGTTTATCCCTTAGCATCTTCTCTCCTTTGTTGGGGCGGACCTGTCTGAAATTAGAATTCTTGAGAATAAAACTCCAAGGAAGAGTGGAAGTCATGCGTTTTCCGTCAGGATCAACACAAGTCCCTCAGGTTTAAATGTAAATGCCAAAAAAAAAAAAAAAAAAAAGCTTAGCAAATGATTTAGTAGCAAAGACTACAAATGTCTGGTAAGTATCTTGGTACTATACCATTTGAGGTAGCTGTTGGATTTATGCCAAGCTTTGAAAGTGAAATGAACCTAGAGTAGAGCAGGTTTAAAATATTTTGAATCTGTGCCATCAATCTGGAAGTTGAGAAGTATTACTCAATTTTCCATACTTTCTTTCTGAACCTGGCTGCACAGTAAGAAAATTTGAAGTGGTTTTCTATAAACTTGGGTGGTTTCATGTTTTTTTATATAGAAACCATCTGAAGTGTTGTTTTCACTAGGTTTTGACCCCAAACCAGGCAAAAGTTGGTCATTTCAGCTGAATTTCCTTTTGAGGTTTTGGATTCCTTCCAACCTTAAGCTCTCATTCAGGCTGCAGAAAGTTCATATATGCCTTCTTTGTGAACCTGCTGAGTTTACTCATCTTGCACAGTCAGAACTCAGAGGTTCTACCAAGAGGTGAAGGGAAAGGACATAAAAGGGACAAACAGACCAAGCCTGTAGTCCCTCAACATGCAAAACTTTCATCAGTTTTGTTGAGACATGCATGCATTGAGCAGCTCTAATCAATACACCTCTTTGTCAGGAAGGGCAATGTCACAGGACAAGGACTCAAAGTTCAATTCCTGTCTCTGATGCGGATTTCCCCTACAGTTTTGGGCAAGTCAGCAAGGGAAGAAATCCAGGTCTCATGGAAATGAATGACAAAACTCTCACTGACATGAGGGCAGGATTTCATCTTAATCTGCTTGCATTGTAGCTCTTAATCTTCCACCTGAAGCCCTTTACTTCATCCTTTTATTGCCATAACCAGTTGGACTATAAACTCCCTGAGTCAGTGTGAGCCTCTGCACAGTATCTAGAATTGTCAGGAGCTGATCTCAGGTGGGGCCTCTCAGTGTTCCTGTCATGCAGATAACAGACAGTAATAAATGAGAAGCACGTGCACCTGACCTGAATGGAAACAGATGGAGAATACAAGTCCAGAGGATTTCACTTGACAAGATCAGAGCACTGCACTCCGTTGCTAAACTCTCCAAAGTCCTGCAAACGTGCACAATCTTCCTGTAGACTCTCCTTGTTAACAGAAAAGCAACACTTCCAGCAAAACAGAAGGCCGTATTCCTTGACACATTATTGACACTAAAAGCTGGTTTTACTCAATAATTTCTTTTAGTTGAGTGGTTGGATCTAGGTACAAAGGCACAAATTAAATAAGCCAGTAAAATGAAATAATTTTTCAATACATTAATTATAATTTTATAAAGCATTTTTCATCTTCAACCTGTTGTGGACTTTAACTAATGCTAACAGGAGGTGAAGAAAGACATGAAAGCTGTGTACTTAATTCTAGGTCTAGTTATACCTAACTTCCAAGTATCTCCATCTGATCATCTGCCAATTTACAGGTTCAGTGTTTGCAGATTTCCCACTAGATTCATGTTGCTTCTAGACTGTGTGTTCTGCCTACAGCAACATAATTCACTACATGTACTTTCATGAGCATAGCCATTACAGAAGATGATAAACAAGTAACACTGTCCACTCCCATGTATAATATTCTGTCCTAGTGCCCACACATGTGGGTGCAGACAAGACCCCTCATGTTATCACCTGAACAAATGCAGCACTGATACTTTTCATCATCGTAGGCAATAGTTTCAGCATATCCAGATACAGCTGTATCTTTGGTTTAGTTCCCCTCCCCACCCAATACTTATACATGCACTTTTAATTTCATAGTCTCCAATTCTTCCATTGCCTGGAGGTGCTTCTTCTGCTCTGTGTGTATCTTGCCTCTTCCCTTTCAGATACTTCTTCCAGCAGCTTTTTAACTCTTTACCTTTTCCTATCTGAAGGAAAGTGACCTTGTTCTAAGCTAAGGAGTAACTGCATCCACTCTCTTAAAGAGACAGAACAATGCACTCTTTGCCTGCATCCATTCTAGTAAACTAAATGTGCTAAGGAATGTTTCCTGGCCCACAGCAACATCTGGCACAAAATAGACTGCCTCAATCCCATTCACTTCCCTTGCCCGCCAAACTGGGGCGAGTGCATCCAAACTGCCTACTGGGAGCTGCCCTTGGCATGCACTAATTCCCAAGCCATATTTGGGATTCATCTAGGGCGGTGCTATCTGACCTGGGTCAGAGTGTTGCCAGCATCCCCGCTAACAATTTAATAGCAAAAAGTGGTCTTCAGCTCTCAGGAACATTCCCTGGCATTGCTTAATTTGCTAGAGTCAATCTAGGCTTAATTCCTGTACTGTTATCTAAGCACATACAGTTGACAGCATGTACAGTCATATTATTCTAGTTTCTATATACTAAGTCTTCCAGCAATAGGTATGGCTACCAAACCAGCAAAGCTAGAGCTTCAGCAGCATTGATAGAGAGAAAAAGATGACACTGTCCACAGTGGGATATAAACAAACAACAGAGAAAAAATAAAGGGAAAAAAAACCCGCAAAACCCCTCCCAAAAAAGGAAGGTTTCTTTATATGTCCACATCAGCTTGTCTTTTACCCCAAAATACTCCTCCTCACAATTCTTTGTTATATTTCTCTGAACTCCTGACTCCTTCCACATCTCTATGTGTTTTCTGCATCCCCTGCCACTTCCTCTGTGATCTTTTTTCTTCCCTTCACACCTACTCAAAGCAATTATTTCTGAATCAAATTTGACACACATTTCTCAAATCATTACTTTTCTTTCCTATGTTATGTTTCTCTACTTTAAATTCTCTTCTCCTACATATTTTTCCTCCTTCCTCAAAATTACAAAAAGCTCTTCTGCTTGATTAACTTACTCCTTTAATTTTTTTCCTTTCTTTAGCCTTTAATCTTTTTCACATACTGTTTAAAATCTAGGATAATTTTTGGATGTCTTCCTAGTCTCACAGTTACTTGTTACCTTCTTTTGACATACTTTTCCTGCACCCATCCTTTAAAATTCAGAATACGGCAAAAATCTTTCCTGTTTGTTCCACAACCATAACCCCATTCCATTGCCTCCTGTCTCTGTGTCTTTTGATTCTTCTCTCAGGCTTTCCACTATCCATTCTCAAATAAAAATAACATGAAGAGTGAACACCTAAGTTAGTCACAGTCAAGAGAAGTGAAATAGAGTACGTACATCAATACCAGTGGGTTTCATCATGGTGGAACCATGGCAATAGTGCTTCTCAACTGGCAGGTTACAAAACTTGGTGAACCTTGAAATTTGTAGTGAGACTTCAATGAGAGCCTGACACATCCACAGCTGACACCTATTTTCCCTCAGGAAGCTCCAGCAGTTATTTGTTAGCCTTCGTTGGGGGCCTGCTTCAGATGTTCAATTAGCATTTGTGTTTTATTCGCTCTTAGTCCATGGATGATGCTAATTGATTGTGTTCCCAGAGTTCCTGGCTTCTCTGACTGATATTTTACATTAACTAAGGTCTAGAGTCAATAAAATATTTAAGCTTATGTCTAAAGATAATTCTGTTCAACAGTAAGAATGGTCATACAGAGACCTGAGGTGCCTCAGGCCGGAGTTCATCTGCAGCAAAGTTAAGCATAGACAAAATGCCTAAGCACCTATCCAGATCCTTGGGTTTGTTCTGCAGCCACAAATCCTGGTGTCAAACCCAGGTGTTTCTTAAGAAGCCCAGGCACATCTATACTGAAATTCAACTATTACTGTGAATGCATCTGTTTGAGAGAAATATGCAACATGCTTGTAGCTCTCTAGTCTTTGCTGGCCAATGGCAAGGTTATTAGTCAATTTTCTAGTGGTAGTCAACAGCATCTGCCAACCTTGGAAGGCTTACAAACAAAATGGAGGTCTGAAAACAATCCCAGAATTCCCACATTTGTTGGGCACAGTTACTAAGCTCAAGCAGCAATAATTGGTGGTATGGTATGGCCTGAAATCTACAGAAAAACTGATTGTCTGGAAAAAACATTTTTACAGAAGATATTGATATTGCTATTTCATATGTGGCTTGAACTGTGAAGTTTTTGTCAAATTTTAAATTAAATTTCCATCTCTGAACCCATTCTTGTTCTTTGGAAAATATTAATTTTATTCAGCAGAAAATCTAATCTGCAAATTTTCAAAGTTTTCTTTATCCGTAACTCCGAAACCTTTTCAAAGTATATTTCCCTCTTTTGTTAATCATTGGCATTTTCAAAGTTGAGAATGTTTTGGAAAGTCACAAATAAAACAAACAAGTAAAGAACAACACCCCCCCCCCAAAAAAAAAAAAAAAAAAAAAAAGAAAAAATCTTAAAGGAAATTATGGGAGTGAATAATCTCTAGATATTAGTTTTTAAATTCCATTGAGTGGCAAAAGAAAGGGTGCAGGAAGGAAGGGAAAAAAAAAAAAACAGAAAAAGAACAAGAAGATGAATAGAAGACCAAAATATTTGTTTCCAACTAAAAAATGGAAATTTAGAAGAAAGTGAAAGCTTTTCCTGAAAGTTCTGGTTTTGGAAAAAAGCCATTTTATATTGAAATGTTTCACTCCAAGTATTTTTTCAGTCAGCTCTAGATTAAACTGTTTTAGTTGAACTTTTGCTTCATTAGGTGTTTAGCAGTTTCAGAACAAGTCAACAAGGCACAGACAAGTCTTAGTAAACCCCCAAAATATTCTTTTGTGATCCAAAGATCTTTACATTTTCTTCTTTTTTGTAGGATTTTACCTCTCCTGTCAATTTGAAGAGCACTTCACAGATTTAATTTGATCTCTTGTCGACTTTGGGCACTCTGAAAAACTTTTGTTGAAACTATGTGATAGAAAATTGGGGATTTGGCAAGGAAAACAAACAAAACCAACAACTTTTCACAAGGATACTTGCTTTCTGTAGGGAATTTTTTAGTGTTTTCTTAAAAAAAAAATTAAAAATGCATCCAGTTTTCTGGCTGAAATCTTTAAAGAAAAATATTTCTAACAGAACTACTTAAATAATTTCAATGACGAGTTCTTCACAATCTAAATAAGTTAATGGATGTGTATAGGAAATGACAATTTTTGTTTAAGTAATGCTTTCTTATTTTTATAAGTTGCATAGTCCTACAGAGAGCCACTGAACACACTCCATTTCAACTTAACTGGGGGAGAGTTCACAGTCATGCTACTACTCCAGGCATGTACAACAACAGCTACTGGCTTAGCACAAATGGTACTTTCTTTGCAAAAGAAAGTACTTTGCAAAAGAAACTGCTTCTGTTGCTTGTGGGGATACAAGCATGCAATGGAGGAGTGAGCAATACAGGGAGATTGTAACTGACTTGGAGGAAGCCACTTGAGATAAAGTCAAACACAACTTTTGGAATCATGCAGGTTATGCAACCTATTGACTGCATAGATTGGACACTAATTTTTGGCAGTCTTCTGTTGCATTCCCTTCATCTTGCTCTTGTTCTCTATTGTCATTAAAAATTTTGCCAAAGAAAATTTCCAAGGAAGCTGGGAGTCTGGAGGCTGTGTGAAATCAGAGGAATTTCAGGGTGGAGTTAAATAATTTACTTATTGGGGCCTAAGATCTTATACTTTGCTGGTTATTCTTACAGAAGTGGTCCTCTACAAGATAGAGGGAGCTGAGGAATAAACCTATATCCCAGTTTCATCACTTTCTTCCCCTTCATCTCCAACATACAGTTATTGTGTGTTTATTTACTTTTCTCATACTAGGGCATTTTTGCCCAGAGTTGGATACAGCTGTAATACAGTGGGGGTGGGTGAAACACAGTGGCTCAGTCTTTCTTCCCAATAACTTCAGACCAACCACAGCCAGGATGATACTAGTGAATGGAGCAAAGCATCAGTCTTCTCCCTCAGAAAAAGTTATGAACTCCTGCTTCCTTTGCAGATACACAAAAGTTTAAGGAAATAACAGTTATGTGCCTTTCTTGCCTTATCTTCTCATTACAAACACCAGATACTTATGATCTCTTCCCACTTGCCTACAGGTCTTTTGGGATGGTAACAAACTAGTGACATACTCCAGTACCCAACAGGTAAAGGTCTTTTCTTTATACCTGTGAGAGAGACCTTCCCTCAAACTTGGTAATCCCTTTTTATCAAGGGCATGGATTTGCGGAGTCCCATCTTGCTGATTACTTTGCTTGTGGCAAGAAACCTTTTCTGGCTCCCTACTCAACGAGCCAGCACTTATTCTCTCAACAGTAATAATCACATCCAAATTAGATTTCTGTTAAACAATGTCCCATTTCTTTCAGAAACAGGAAAAATGAAAACGTATAGGAGAACCTTTATTCTCATTCACAGCAACAGGATGTGGGGTTACAATGGGTCATGAAAGCATATGGTGCAAAAGGTGAATATTTGTTGAGAACCTCTGCTGTTGAGACCAAACTCTAGAAACCGCATTTTCTCCATATGGGTTTGAACATTCCTACTGGCAATGACTATTTGTTTCAATTCACACAAAAATTTGATTTTGGGCTGACAGCAAGTTCTTATTTATTTTGGGTTCAACCACTGAACCTCCCCGCTCCAGCCACAAGTAACATTAAAACAAAAATAATTAACAATTTCAACAATTCTAATCCAGAATGTACTTCTTAGGTCAGAGTTTCACATTGCTTTCTCCCTCTATATTAAGGAGTTCCTGATCCTTTTTTCCTTTCTATACCCAACCAGTTTTGCCCTGAAAAATGCAGGCCTACACAGTGAATTGGGTAACAGAATTGGGCTTAGTCTATACTACAGTCATTTCTGACAAAAGAGCTATTCTGTTACTGAGGTAAACTCTAGGCACTGGATGAAGAGTGATTCTGTACAATAACCTTCCCTAATGTACTTTTCTAAGCATTTATTCTCAAAAACTAACCAGAAAACATTATGAAGCCACCATACGGTTATGGTGACTTCTCATAAAAAACAACAACAACAACAACAACAAACCCACAAACAACAAACAAAAAAACAAAACAAAAAAACCAAAAAAAACCCACAAACAAACAAACAAACAAACAAACCTAGAACGAGAAATGGTACAAAAAAGGTATGAAAAGTGTGGGGAAGCCTATGTTTGAGGAGAAATCTCCCTAGACCTCTTCAGCCTTAAAAAAGAGACAAATGAGAGCTAACGACATGCAAGACCTTTTATAAAGTCACTGTTGTCACTATTCATAATGAAAAAATTAGAAGTCATCAAAAGAGTCTTAAGTAACGAATTGAATTAAAATAAGTATTTTAATTAATTAAGTAATTTAATTAGGGTGCAATTTAACTATGAAACTGTTTTATCACTTCTATGCAGAAAATACCATCTGAACTACAGTTCTTCACTCGAATGTTGGGCTTACACTTCATTTAATATTAAAGGTTTCAGCAAGGATGAATGTAAAGAAGGAAAGTTCAGTGCTCTGCAGTAGACCATGAAGACATACTTTAAAAAACAAGTTTATTGGAAAAGACTGCAGCTGTCTCATCGCATTAAAAATACAGATCGATAATCCAGAAATATATGATATGAAATAATTATGTCCAAACACATTTTGAAAAATATTTTAAAATATTTATAGGCAAAGTTCTTTAGTTCTGAGAAGTGTCACAGACAGAACACCACTGAAGAGTTAAAACTGGTTGGTTTTTTTTCGGTACATGGCTTCATTGAAAAGGGATGTGATGTGCCAGAGGAACTGCTAACAACTTAGAGTTCATTCACACAAATACTTATGGTTACATGACACCAGCAGCCCTCTACTAGTAGGCACAGGTAATACTTGGGCAACAATAGTTTACCCATGAAAAGAGCCCTATTACAATTGAGAAGTCAGGCAAATATTCTGAACTGCGAAGCGAGAACCTCAGCCCTTACTGCAGAACATAAAATTGCTGCTTATATGACTTACCTGAGAAGCTGCTGAAGAATTGTTTAATCTAATGAAAGACAATATTCTTTCAGCATTTTAGACCTTGTAATGTAACACAAAGGAGTGCTGCTATTTCCTGACATTAGCCATATTATCCATAGCATACAGGTTGGATCATAAAAGACCCAGCCACTGGATTTAGTAGCCAAATTATACCCCCTTGCCCTCCAGACATTTTTTAATCTTAAAATTAGATAAGAAAAGCAAATGTTTCAACCAATACTAACAACTACCACAGAAGAATTCAAGTAGTCAGTAAAGCATAAATCAATAACTATGGGAGAGAAGACAGAGTAAACTCAGAATTCACCACAGCAACAAGCAGACTCTACTGTCTTTTGGACCTCTGTTAGCAATAATCACCTCTGTTCCTCAGTGGTTTACCATTACAGTGTCACTGTGCACTCTGAATTTCGTGACGCTGCCCAACCATCTCTGGAAGTGGGAGCACTTCTGGAGGTTCACACTGTTCTGTGGCTTTCCATTTCTAATGGCTGCATTGGCTTCTTTACATCTGTTCTCAAGAAACAGAAAGCCAGTGACTCCTGGTGTTCTCTTCTGAGAGCATTCACCATCATGAGTGCTTGTCTGAAAGGGCATTGTTAAGATCATCAACTTTTTCCCTTAGCAGAAGTCCCACTGATTTCTTGAAATATACTCAGACACATTAATTGTAACTATTGTACATTCTTGGAGTTAGTTTTCTGTCCTATCTGTCATTCTTGATGTATAGTACTTTTGGCTAACCACAGTTAACCACCTTTGGTTCAAGAAAGCCATTACATTCTGGCACTGAAACTTCAGTTCTTCTGCACTTAAGTCTCTAACATCATCTTTGTACAGCGAGACGTATGATATGTTTTGCAATAGTGCTCAATGTGAATAAATTTGTTAAACACTCCAGAATATATTCTCATAACCGAACTATTTCTGCTAACCCATGCAAATATTCATAAGAGGTTGGCTGAAAAGAGTAGAAATTTATGGACTGCTGAACACAATTGGTTATTAATTCATCTGGAATCCTGTATGTGGGGGGAAGGGAGATTATACTACAAATTCGTAAGCGGTTGCTTTATGAAATTTAACACACAGCAATTTAAATTTAAACAAAACCTTTCTCATTAAAAAATAATGTAATTCAAACTTGTTACAGTTTGCTTCAGACAAAAGCAAGGAAGATCTTCCTATTGTTTTGACTTCTTGTTTGTTTATCACATTCTGTTTCTTAGAAACATGTTAATGCTTAAACACTGATAATGTACTCAGGTCCTTGGAGTAAAGAAAGCTACACATTATGAGACCTAAGGAGCAGAAAAGATTATTTAAAATTCCATTAGCGCTTCTCCAACAGTCAGCACAGGGACATTTTGACACTACCTAGTGACACCCTCCCGATCTCAGCATGTTCCATTTCACTTCCAATACCTTTGCAAAAATCTGTGCTTAGGCAAGGATCTCCCTGAAAAGAGCCCTCATAGACCACTTCATGCTTCCTCTCATAATCATAGATATTCTAATCATGCCCTTTTCAAATTGAAGGCTTTTTTTAAAATCAATTTCATGGACATTTTCTGAGGGTAAAAGGGCGATCTGTAAAGTAGTTTCTATTATATAGATTCCCATGGTAATATGGTCTGTTTTTACCTCAAGTGATTTATAAACATATTCATGAAACCACTCATAAGTCAATCCAATAACCAGCAGTTGTATTTTCCAAACTGAGTATAGTTCTATTGCAGTCAAACCTGTGTGTTGAAAGGATATGACCCCGAACATCAAGAGCAGTCTCTAATCCACATAAACTTGTATAATTTTGGACTCCTTTTTTAAACTGAAAAAAATGAGTTTCAGCTCCTCTGTGACTATTCCCTGAGTCTTTCCCCTTGTGATCACAGGAGCATTTGCTATCATCCCCTAGCATTATGCTCAGTGGAATATTTGTAATAAATCAGGGAATAGGTTTGCTTAGAAATAGTAATGAGTCTGTGAGTCTCTGGGTGGCCTTTTTCTTTTGAAGCCTTTCCACTTGTCCAGTTACCTTACTGATGTTCAGTCAAATTCCTTTGTCACGACGCACAAATCATGGTAGGTTTCCTAAATAACCAGTCTTACTCATCCCAATTGGATATTAATTCTCACTCAATTTAAGGCTTTTTTTGCTTGGCATGCATTACATAGATTTTTATAACACATAATATATTTCTGTCCCAAATAAGCACATCATCAATCATTATTTCCAGTCAAAGAGATTTTGGTACATCTTATGTGTCAGTGGAATCTTGCAGTGAAAGCACTTCAACTTATCTGCCCAAGGAGGAGATTGGAACTCAATATGCCAAAACCATAGGCTGGAGGAAAAAAAAAGTTACAAAATAAAATAATTTGAAGAAATAATCTAGAGCCTTTTCTGCTCTTCTTACAGGCTAAGAGATAACTTGATAGCTTTGCCTCCTTTCCTAAATGTATATGGTGGCCATACCATCACTTCAGTCCACTAATATCTGACTCCATTCAGCTCATTCTAATTCTGCTAACTCTTTAACTTCTTCCACAAGGCACTGAAAGGACTATTTGCACTGTATGTAAGTTTTGGCAGAAAATTAGGATCTGAATCGTTGTTGTGTTACATCCTTAGTACATTTCTCACCATTAAATCACTCAAACAGTTACAAGACCATCCATGCCCCATTCAGTAGATCTGCTAAACACCTTCTGGTTATCAGAATGGTATTCAACTATTTTAAAAGCTGAGTGCTGGTCATTTAGTTTTAATATGTTTGTATTTTTGTCACTCAGGTGCCCATTATCTTTGCTGTGTAAAATAATTTTACTGTTCCAATATTAAGTAACCACAAACCTTTCTGTAAACTAATTGATATTTCAATTTCATTGCTTTGAAATTGACTCTCCAAGCACAGCTGCTATCACAAAACCACAAAACTATTCCGAAGACAGCAGACATTCCATACCAGGGAATATTCACATCCATTGCACCCACAGCTGCTCCACACCCAAGCATCCACCACCTTTAGGCACAGAATGCATAGAAGTAGATTGTCACTCACCTCTTTTTCCTCTGTGCTCTCCCAGGGAGCTTCTCATGCTCGTTCTTGAAAACTTCATGTGCGAAAGCCATTTTCTCTTTTTCCCCTGCATGCCCTAATAAACCCTGCTCAGCAGCAGGAGCGTTCTGTAGTAGGACAGTCAAGCAATGGTGACCTAGAGAGGCTGGAGATTTTTAAGACCAGACTAGATAAAGCTCTGAGCAATGTGGTCTGAGCTCAGAGCTGGCCCTGCTCAAGCAAAGAAAGTGCCCTCCACCCTGAATTAGTCCCCTTTTCTAAATTTAAGATGTGATGAAGTTATAACTGACTTTAGAGAAAAATCACAAATTTAGTTATGATAATCTTCCTTAAAAAACCCTAGAAGCACCATCTTTCTTGGGGTAGTCACCCTTAATTTTCCTTTAGACCTAGTATGCAATCAGCTGTGGATATTAGCAATCTGGTGTCTGTTAAGGACCTGCCAACTAAAATGTTATTCACAGATGTGTCCCCTTTACACAACAAGAATCATGAGGCACTCTTCCTCTGATTACTGACCCATTGTTACGATCATTCAGACAACAAATGAGATAGCTATTACTTCCCTTAAACTTTTTTGCATCTTGGTTTTAGAGTAGAAATATGCCAGAAAGCAAGATCTGAAACAAAATACAAGATTATAGGAAAGTGGTCTGAGAGTCCCTAAAGTAAACTTAAAAATATATATGTATTCCTTATGGTTTATGGAAGCTCATATATCATGAATACCAGTGCAAATCCTGACTCTGCTGATACCAATGGGAATTCAATGAGAAAGTCAGGTTTCCCTTGCCCAGAGAACCATAACCTGCTGATATTAACATACCTTAAAGCTTTTTCAGGTATGCTGAAATTAAACCTGCATTAAGTATTTGCAAGATTAGGCCCTAAAATCTAAAGCATGCATTGATTTCTGGACAGACAAAGTAATAAACTGGACCAGAACCTAAAATAAGATCCAGATCTAATAACCCACTTCTTCAAATTCTTAGACTCATAAATATCTGTCCATATCTGAGCAGTTACAGATATGAGTAATTTTAACTTTTTACCCTTTCAGGGAATTTGACCCCAAATATGAAACTCATTTAGGTTGATGCCTCTCCTAAACAAAATGGACTAAAATGCATAGTGAAGTGCTGCAGAATGGGGCCCTTAAATATTGAACTATAGTTACTTGTATGAGAAAAGCCAGTCACAGATATTGCAGTGTGAAATCAAGATAGTATTTTCCTATATATCTGTTCAATGTCTAAAATTTTAAGTTTTTAACATGAAGAAATACCACAGTTACAGACATGCAATTTTTGTGTCATTTAACTATGTTTTTAATAAAGTTTTGCTCACATAAAGGCATCATTTTCCATGTATATTCACTAGTTTTATGTCTTCCAAGTATGTTTGCGTTGATTTTTTATTTTGTATATGGAATTTAGACACTACAATAACAGAAAAACATTCAAAAGTGAAACTAAGATAGAAGTATAGCAATATATTGTGTCAGAAGAATCTCTTTAGCAAAGAATCACTTCTAAACCATAGATTCCCCCAAAATGCCAGGAATAATTCACTCAAACACAGACTCTTAAGGGAGGTTAGAAAAGGTAAGTCTAAACAGTAATTTCCTACAAAAGACTACAGTTTAGTCTACCTTATTAGGCTGTGTATTTCTATGTTCTTGAGGTGTGAAATATTTCCTAAGTATAATTTTTGTCACAGGTCTCCTTCTAGATTCTGCACTTTTAAATACTGACCATTCATCTCAACCCTCCCTTCTAATTTCTATTTTTACAGTCTTAAGACTTCAGTCTGGCTCAGTTCATCATCTTAGATTACTTTTGGAGCCTCATTTTGAGCCACTCTCTTAATTTTTAAATTAATTTTATAATCTCTAATATCACTATACGCATTGGGGAAAGGAGTGATTTACTATGATGAGTCTGCAAAGCAATAGTCTGTGTTTCTTAAAAGAATCATGCCTTGATTGCACATATTTGCCTTTTCTGAAGCTGCTGCCAGAATTAATTTCCCTCCACTCCATTCAATCCCCTTTCTGCTGAGTGATTACTGCAGGTATTTATTTGACCTTTACCTAACTACCTTGGATATGTGAAATAGTAGCTGGCCTTGCTTGTCATAAGGACTAGTTCCACATTTTAATTTTTCTACTATTAGAGTAAATCAGAAAATCCACAAGGATGAGCTGGTTCAAACTCTACTGCAAGACAGGTCTTATAGGAAGGACTTCTTCAATGTGAATGGAAACTATAATTCCTCACTACTGATTTAGGGCATACTTTTTAGAAGAGCCCATAACCTTCACTCTCAACCCACCATCCAAACCATACTTTCAGAAGACTTCAATATTTGGGAGAGTATTTGTTGAATATCTGTCTAGTTTCTCAAAAAAAAAAAAAAAAAAAAGTCATCTAGAGTTCCATGTTTCCAGGAGGAAATTTTTGTGTTCAAAAATAAGTGCATTATGCCAACTTGGCAGACAGTATTGTAAAATAAATTTGCTCGTCTTTTTATGGATATTTCTTCTTCCTAAAGTGCATCATTAAAAAAGGCTATGGTTTCTTATTTTGAATATATAGGTACTTTATATGCAGCACTAATATCTTTCCCTTAGATAAGCAGGAGTCAAGGACAAGTGTGCAGAGACCAGTTGGTACTGAGGAAGCACTAGGAGGGTAGAAGGTTGCTATAGTCTTAATGGGACAAAATATAAATTTATAACCATATTCAGGCAACTCTGGCAGCAGGAGGATGAGAGGTAACCATAACTTCAAGCTCTCCCTTTTCCAGTCACTAGTAAGAGAGAGACAAGAGTGACTTTTTGGTCCTGTTGATGCTCAGGGCTAAGATCCAAACCATGACAACCTGAGTGTCTTTTTGCCTGAAAGGCTGCTGGATATGTGCCTGATCAAGATCTCACTTATCTCCAGGGCTTTGTGACATTTAGCCAGTCTTCAGTGTTCCTCTTGAATCAGATCCACAGCCATGAAT
Organism: Chiroxiphia lanceolata; assembly: GCF_009829145.1. Taxonomy (NCBI): domain Eukaryota; kingdom Metazoa; phylum Chordata; class Aves; order Passeriformes; family Pipridae; genus Chiroxiphia; species Chiroxiphia lanceolata. The sequence goes on from NC_045641.1 coordinate 56,324,580, forward strand.
CTTAATTTTTCCAGTAGATTGTCCATAATTAACAGCTCACTGAACATACTAGTGAACATACCAATGTCACCCTCCTTCCACAATGTAGGTTCATAATTAGATAAGTTATATTTAAATTTAATTTCCTATAATCATTACAATATTTTTTTCTCATATGCTAGACACTTTACATTATTTCTAACTTCTCCTATTTTTGTCTGTTATGCATGAGTTAAGACAGTTGGATAAGCCAGTACAAGCATTTTGTCACAGTAATATGATGTTCCACTCTCAAAATCACTCCTTTTGAAAGCACTAGGATTCTGACACTCACCATAAATTACCCTTTGGTCACATCCACACTGCTAAAACAGTGTTCACAAGCACTGGTATGGTATTTGGCTGAAATGCCCCATCTGTCCTCAGAGTCCAGGCTTTCAGCATACCTTAAATTAAGCCAAATTTAGACTGTTTTCACTGAAAGTTATTCTTACGCTTAAACTTTTTCTACTCAATATACAGTGTCTTTTTTTCTGATATATTTGCACCTCGCAACTCTAAAATCTCTGACTCTGCCCTATATCAAAACTTTGATTCAACCCAGCACTGCCAGGATGCTTTAATCAAAGAGGAGCTGTCTCTAGTGGATGAGACAAGCCAGCCATGAAGGCTCATGTCAGGAGGATAGGTGCATCTGTAAGCTCTGAGGGCAAAAGACAAAACTTACTTACTTATTTTGTCAGGCTCCACATTAAGGCATTTCTTGAACCCTTCCTTCATAATTTGTGACAACAAGCACAAACTGACCTTTCGTCCCCCCCTCTCCAACCAAAGTGCAGGACAGAAACAGGTTCAACAGTGATGTTAGTCTGGTCTTTTACCAGACCAGAAATACACGCTGCTGGTTTCACCTGGTCCTACAGAGGTGTCACCAATGGGCTTCTTTGCTTATCCCTACTCATGGCAGGAAACCTTGCCCCTATACCTCTTTACTCTGCCTTCCTTACTTCCTTGTGGCTTGACTACACCTGTGGTAGCTGGCTAACATCAGTCAAAATGATCTGTTTCTCCCTACTATGTGTAATAAATGCATCAACTACGTGCTACTTTGAGACCTTGGAGCTATTGCTCTGTGCTCTACTCTCTGCCAACTCCCTACCATACGTCTGGGTTCCAACCAGCCTTTCCTTAGAGGCAACCAAAAGATTTGGATCAGAGGCAGCAGAGTTTACCAGCATGAGAAACACAGAGCCCAGGTTGAAAAAGGAGAAAATAAAGTGTCTGAGAATCCTCTGGAACTAGTAAGGAGCTTAAAAATCAGGCTTGCTGGGTCCTCAGGTAATTATTCTTGAAAAAACCCACAGAAAATTAAGAGAAGCCTTTCCAACTGTAGCCCTTACTTGTACTCTAACATGCAAAAAAAAATTATTAAAAAACCCCCAACAATTAAGTCCTATCCTTTGGCCAGGCCTCTTTCGTCTGCTCAGTAGGTACTTCTACCCCCGCCCTTAGGGCCTCTGAGGGGTTCCGGACAGTGCCAGAGATGGCCTTGAAGGTGGTTCACAAAGGTCTGGCAATCATAAAGAATTATCTGTAGATAACATAAGAGCAAGGACATAGGACATCTGCCAACAGTTTCTGCCCTGACTGTTCTAGAAACCTGACAGAAATCGCATGGTATCAATTTCTGCTCTGATCAATGGTACAATTCTTGCCCAGTATTATGTGCTCACCTTCTCCAACTGTTCATTTAACATTTAGTCAACACCCTTCCTGTTTCTTCCACGGTTAAACAGGATTATGGGCCTTGAGTCAACAAATCTCATTCCTCTCATTCACTTTTCCCCCTCTCTGTGTTTAACTTCCTGGCTTCCAAAGTGATGCTGTTCTCTGTCTTTGACTATTCACAATTCTCTGACATCCAAGTCTGTCATTGTTGACTAGTCTTGTTACCAGCATCTCCCTAATTCCTTCTTATTTGCACACAAACCTGCTTACCTTCATCACCTTCTGTAATCCTTCACCACTATCACTTTGCCCCAAAGAGGACTGGTATTCCATAAAGAATTGCAAAATTTTGTATGAGTGATCATAACACAGAATCTTAGCCTTCATCAAAATATTGTCACTTATAAAAGCATTGCAAAAGTTCTCAAAACTCCAATTATGTCCATTTTCCCCCAAAACTAAAAGATTTTTATTCAGAACTGTTTTATCCAGAGACTTCTTCAGAGATGAATCATAGGAGATCAATAGAAACATACTCCAGGAATAGAATAACTGAACTCCTTTGCATTTCAAAAGAATAAAGAAAGCCATCTTTTCCTTCCAGCTGAAAAACAACAATATGAAATAATTTTTTAATCCCACAGAATTACTGCCATAATCTTTTTCAGTTCTATTTCATTATGATCTTGATGACACGTGAAAGACTGTTTCTATGGTCCAAATTTGAAAGCAGGGTTTCATAATGAGGGACTTGATCAACCTATGAGACAGACTTTGAAACCACAGAATTAAAGAGAATAAACTGGATTAAACACAGACCATTAACTCACTCAACAGCAATCAAACTGGTAAATCATGGGCTACAACTTTTTAATTTTTTTTTTAAAAAATCATGAAAGTCCCTGGGGCTTTGACCTTATTACACTTTTCTTTTGCAGTGATTGTGATGCCTAGAGCATGCAACAGACATAACTTGAAAATAAGCTACATTCTCCATGAAATCAGGGAAGGATGCACACTATCAGAGATGTAGAAACTTGAACTTCAGTGACCTGTGAAATGGTAAACTCACCCGGATTTCATTTGCTTGTGAGTTCCTTATCTACATTCTTCCAAGAAAAAAACCCAAACAAATCAGTTAAATCACAAAACTTCAGGTACACAGTGTTTAAAGAAAAGAACAGGAATCACATGGCAGCACAAGTGGGATGCACTTTAAAGAATTAAGATGTGGTGCCACTCACACTGACTTACAGCTGCCATGAGTAATAAAGGATTAATGTTCCCACTCTGGGAATGGACACATTTCATAAAATGTTTCTGGTCTTTGATTATCCCTTTAACATTGAAAAGTACGAGACAGAAAAAATTATCTTGTAACAAGAAGAATGGAGGGATGTGCATGAGGAAGGCTTTCTAGGGATCAGCCAGAACCCTAACAACTGATCAGGATGCACTACAATGTCTAGAGGGAATATCCCAGGAGCAGAGCAGGGAAGATGGTATCAGTGCTCCCATTCTCTCTATGAAAAGAAAACATGACTTTGTCCCTTTATGGGAAACAAAAAAATTACTTTCATCTGTGTACACAGGTGCTAATCCAAAGCCACTGAAATCAACACAAATATTTGCACGGGCTTCAGAGGACCCTGAATCAGACCTGCAGCCATTCGATCTAGCTGGCATGTGGAGGTGGGGACAGAGTCAGGCTCCTTGCATTCCACGTGGTTCTTTGCCCTCCTGTTCACCCTAAAAGGTGAGGAGTCCCTGCACCACCAGCACCCAGGTTGGGGCCACTACTCCAGTAGTAAAAGCGATCAGAGAACAAGGGTGTCAGAGAGAGTAAGGGATGGGGGAGGTTTGATGGGAAGCTTATTCTCCAGTTCTGCTGAGTAAGGATTGTGCTTACTTTTCCCATCTGATCACTACAAAATTATTTATAACTGTCCTTGCAGAAAAATACACAGGATATTAATGAATGCTATACAGCAAACAGCTGAATCACAATGTCCCAACCTTACAGTCTCCAGCTCTTGAGCTCAGCCATCTAGGAAGTGCCAGAAACTAGAATGCATTTTTATAAAATAAAGTGCTCATATCTTTTAGACAGCCAATGTTTGGCTGCCATTGGCTGCTGGAGTCATAGCTTTCATCTAACTTAAGAGTGGTCACAAATATTCCCATATACTCAGTAGTCATCCAACAGTGAGGTGTAAGTCGACAGCTGTGTGACACAAAAGAGTCAGAACAGAGCTGGCAGGTGAGCCAAGGAAGTTTTGGCTGTCACTTAGAAAGGAAGACTTCTGCAATGCTATTTAAGCCTCCTCTGAAATCAACTACACTGCAGTGGGACAAAAAAAAAGCACCTAACTTCCTAGCCAGGAGGAAAAGGTCCTGTGAGATGGCTCTAAACAGATGAACTTTGCAACTTCAAATGTTAAGTCTGTTTGCTAGCAAAGAGTTAAATTCCATTGTGCAATCAGAAAATATGGCTTAAAACCTGACTTCCAAATCAAACAGCTTCGTTTTCCTCTCTTTGTAACTTCTGACAGCCTTTCCTAGCTGACTGACTGCAGCTGTTACCACCCTCAATTTTAATGCTCTGTGTTGCCACTTGGCTTTCCTCCCATTTTATTACATGATCACCTCTTAAACACTGTTTCCAAACAGAGCAGTTGACCAATAACATGGTTTCTATTTACCAGTTAAATAAGGAACATTTGGTTTAATATTAATAGATTGCCACATATTTGTGCAGGGAGAAGGGACACAGAAGTTTTGAGAATAACGTTTGCGATTAAAAACATTTCCAAACTGATGACTACTGAACTATTTATAATTAGTCCTGTAGGACCAACATGTAAGGTTCTGATGAAACAAGATTATCCTGTAAATTAGATGTGCCTTATCCCTGCCCATAGAATACTTTCCTGTGAACCCCATGCTTTTTAACCCTATCCTTCCTACAAAGTAGGTTTAGATTGCACCCTCAGATATCCAGACACAATACAGTTCCAAAAAGATTAGCATCAGCACTGGTCCTAGATCAAGTCCTACTTGCTTGGTAAAGAGAAAGGTACATCCACAGCTATGCAGGAGTGGCAAAAGAATGGGGATAGGAGAGATGTCTGGAGACGAATGTGCCAGGTTGGATGAGGTTTTGAGCAACCAGGTCTAGGTTGTTCCACAGTAGAGGGGGCTAGAACTAGATGATCTTTCAGGTCTCTTCCAACACAGATTATTCTATGATTCTATAAGTAAAGTCATGACGTTTGTCAACTCATTCAAATCCAAATAACTGTCAGTCACTACAGTTTAGATTATTACTTTGTCTAGATTATAATTAAAAGCAGTAGCAAATCTCCAAGCATCTCCACAAGGGTTGTGCGGTTTTTAATCCCTGAGGTTCGTGGTTGTTTACCTCTGCAAAGGTCCACAGCAAGAGAATTCTTGGTTCTTTGCATTTTTCTGTCCAGCACAGATCAGTTTGTATCAAGAGTGTTTTAAGATTAACTCCTCCTTGGACCATGAAGCAAGGAAGATATCCAATGTGGAAGGACATCTTCATCAGAGCCATCTGTAAAACAATCTTCTGGAAACAGTTTAATCAGCAGACTCTGCCTAAAAATCCTCTTTCACACTCCATATTCTTTTGAAGAAGGATAAACAGAAGGGCAACTAAAATGCCATCTTCACAAAGAACATTGTCAGCTAGAGATTAATGTCAGCGACACTGAATTTTTACATATTTTAAAAATAATAATTTTATTTTTAGATCTGCTAAAAGGCAAATCAGCAACTAAAGAAAAAACCCCTAACATTTTATTTTGACACAATTATTTAAGTAGTTATTTATTTAAAGAAAAAAAAGCTTTTCTCTATTATTTAATCTAAATGAGCAAAACCAAACCAAAGCAACCTCTGGCTGCTGCTGTTAACAGGTTGAACACTGTAATAGGCTGGCAATCATATGGCATCTCTGTCAAAAAAGAATTGTAACAAGAATGCAAAATAGTATTTGTTCTGAATGACGCATGTCTGGCTTGGGTCAGAAGAAACTCCCCGAATGGCCAATATATGGCTGTTTTTTCAGCCTATTTTCAATGAATTTTTTTGTCTGAAAAGACAGATTATTGGGCTTTTACAAACTCTAGGTTCGTGCTGGATGTGACTATGCTTACAATGTCACCTGCAACACCAATGAAAGGTCAGGAAATAGGACTGGATTTCCAGTGTCATGAGAATCTAATTTCCTGTGGTCATGTGCTTTATGTCATACGACCTTTCTGTCATAACCCTGTTGAAAATCATCATTAAACCAGTCAGTTTTCTTCTTGACCTTCTCCCTCTGCTTTTAAATATTATCAATAAATACTAACAATACAGAGGTGGTTAAGGCAGCTTTCTAATACTTCAGTGCAGAATGCAAAACTAGCAAAGAGTAAGCTGCCAGCAATAGTACTGAAAGGCCAGTTTTCTGAGTTTCCAGTGAAGAAGGATATGTGTTAGATTGTTCCCAAATGTGAATAGAAATAGAATAATTTATCTGAAATTGATTGTTTGGATTGTAGGTGAATTTACAGCCATAGATCAGATTTAGAGGTATTCTTGATTTGAGAGCAGTGCATCAAAACCAAGCTGTGCTTGCTGGCTCAGCTCACAGATAGGAGTAGTTTAATGGATGGGAAAAGCTGCCAAAGCATATATGCCCCCTTTCTTTTTGTTGTTTATTCATTTATTGATTTATTGCTAATACACATTGAAGTACAATGCCATAGAACAACCTTACAAGAGAAGCTAGAGAAGGGAAGGGTTCACACCATTATAATTGTGGTTTAAATCTTCCCTGGGAAGGTATGATACTTCATAATTTTAGTCCCATTGAGTTCTAGAGAAATTTCTCTGCAAGTCTATAAATCAACAATATTAACATTTCTGGAGGAATTTAGGACAGACTGGGAATGCAATAGAGAGTAACACTCTTGTTAGAGAATCCTATACATTCTTATGCAAGGTTATCCTCCCTCATTAAATCCTGCAGGATTTTCCATAAGAGGACAATATAAGAAGTAGTGGGTACATGCAGGGCTAGCCATACTGAAACAAGAAGAATAATGGGCAGATTTCTTGAAATCCAAACCAAATTCTCTGCTAATGTAAATCATACTGAAACAACTGAACCATAACAGTAGTAAGATAGGAACCCACTCCCAAATTCTATTTCATTGACTCAGAAAAGACTAGCAGTACATATTTTTCTCCCTATAGACTGAATTCATGTGAGTTGAATTTTTAAGAAATGCCAACAGACAGAGTTGAAGCTGACATACTGTCTATATGAAAGACTGGATGTGAGCAAATAAAGATTTTTTAATTTATTTATTTTTTATCTCAGAAGATGAGATTCAGTGGGTTAAGTCTAGCAACAGTGTCCTAAAATATAGCATATATTTCATAACCTCCTTGTGTCATTCCTTTGTTACATCCATAAATTAAGTGGAATTTTAAAATGATGCTCCCTTGACATCCTAAGACCTTTGACTCTTGAAAGTGTTCCTGACCCAATAGGAGAAACAAAACGAAAAAACAGAAGCAACAACATTCAGGTAAATCCACTCAGGCAATGAAGGAGAAACTAAGCAATGAATACGAACTCAAAATGAAAGGACAAAAAGGGGGGACAGGTCCTGTACCCAGACTCATTGGACTAATCCATCCTAACAGTCCAGGAGTTGCCAAAAGGAGAAGATGAAGATGAGGTGCTGGCCATGGGTAGAGAATGATTTTGGAAGCACGAATACCGGAGTGTTAGATGAAAGCAAATTTAAAGGCAGTGGGAGTAAAGTATTGGATCACAGAAGGGAAAAAATGGGCTGAAGAAGAAAGGTACAGAAACGAACATCTGCAAGCAGGACTAGAGATGGGGAGAAAAGAAGCAGGAGACACACACCCAGGTGCACCATTGCCAAGCAGCCTGAAACAAAAACCAGCATCATTTGTGTGGGTTTTTTCCTTCACGCTCGCTCTTTAGATCAAAAGGAGAGCAGCAATGCAATCTGCTCTCTGCACAGAGTACTTTCAGCCAGGGGAAGGAGAGTGTACACACTGGAACATCTGTTCCAAGAAGCCACTTGAAAAATAATCTTATAATAGCATGGGGAAAACATCTGTGCAGCATGCACCAGACCACCAGTAGTGCAGCAGTACAGGAGTAGAAGGGGGAAGGAAGATAGGAGGGAGTGAGAGAGACAAAGTAGAACAGGATTAGGTCAGGGGCAAGTACCCCAGTGAGGGGCATGACCCACATGTGAAGAAACTGCTCATTTGGTGTCTTTTCTCTTCTAAACCTCAGCAAGAGGCAGACAGATTTCTCACCCACTGAGCTGTGTTTATTGGCAGATATTTCTCAACATGTGCAGCTTTGAAAAATCCCAAACTACAATCAATGTGTTTGAGAGGCTGCACAAAAAGCTCCCTGCCCTTGGCCTCTCGTGTAACCCCCACCCCTTCTTCCTCAACTTGCTTTATCTCTGCTGTTACTGGAATAAACATGCTGGATAAATTGCCACTGCTAGCTCAGAGGAGAACCAAGAAGCCAAACCACTTTTACACCATGGATATACTTACCTATTTGACTTCAGTAAAAGACAGGTCCACTTGTTTTTCACCTTCAGTCTCAAAGCAAACAAAGCCCGTAAAAGCCCAATCTAGCCATCACACAAACATACACACACATGTGCAGTGTGTGCTTTCTTCTCGCCTTCTCCCTTCTTCTTTTTTATTTCAAGAGAACTGTACTCTTAAGACTGCCCTACACAAGCTTCAATAGCTTGACAATAGTCAGGATACTTCTTACCTCCACCTTGTGACACATTTTGCAGGAGATTTATAAGGAAAACAGTGTTAAATTTACTCAGCCACTGTTCAGTGTCTCTAAACAAGAGCAGCCTTCTCAAACATGTATCTTCCTGATAATGAGAAAAAATCAATAGGTCTTAAAGAAAAAACCTCCATACAAACATTTAGGTGACATGACCAGGTATGAGATTGAACAGGAAGCAACTAGAAATTGAAGTACTCCCTGTGCACATGAAGGTAGGTGTCACCTTCTCTTTCAGTGTAGACAGGAAAAAAAGGCCAATCTCCCTATTCCCCACATAGTCAGATTTCACTGTGGACAAGTGATAGGGAAATGAGAAATTTTGTGTTATTTTAGAAGTTAGTTGTTAAGATGAATTAATTAGATGCAACTATTAACTTGGTGACTTTTGCCCACATCAAAATCGGGCAGAAGACATAGCAAAGGATATATTAGGAAACAACAAGGATCAGGTGTTCCTCTCCACAGAGGCATGCATGGGATATTAGGTAAATTAATTGCTACATTGGAGCAAATCCATAGGCAAAATATACACAGTTACAGCTGGTTAAGTGTACCATGCAAACCTCTCATTTATACCAGTCTTATCCTAATGGTGCTCTAGATGCCCATCTCTTCTATATCATGGCTAGAAAGGCGAGAAGTAAAGAGATAAAAAAAAAAACAAAAACGGAAAAGACATTCTGGGAGGTTAGGAAGAGGAGCTGAGCATGCCAGAAAGGAAGGTGCAGCTTCCCTCCATATTATAGACCAATAAAAAACTTAGTAGGCGAAGTGCGAGAAATCAGGAAACACCAAGGATCAAGACTTTCTCCTTTTTCATTCACAAGGAATCAATCTTCTTATCATGCCCACTGTTATGTTACTGGTGCAGGTCTTTCTCATTTCTAGCAGTGCTTTTGAGAGCTTTGTTTCACTGGGAAGACAAGATATTTCTTTTTTTTTTTTTTTAATCTCAATAGTGTAAAATGGTAGAAAATTATTTTCTTCTCAGCAGTCATATTCATTCTCAAAATGTTTTTATCAGTTTAGCTTCCACATGCCAATGCAAGCTAATGTATGTATCATAGTGTATCATAGTGTTGAACAATAATAATAGAGATACCCCAAAAGAAAACTACCCTGGTTTGATTATATTAACTTAAAATTATGTTAGGTCAATATAATTCTATTAGGCAAGTATGACTTGCTATGGAAACCAGGGCTTTGATTAAAAACAGTTTCACTTCTGTCTTTTCTTTTGCGGACCACAAATCCTGTGAACTGTGATCATTTCCAGATAAAAGATGTAGGAGGGGGAGTCAGAGGAAATGAAACAATATATAGGCAGAGGTACACAATAAGGGCGTTGTAGGTAAAGATGAGCAGCTTGAATTTGACATGGCAAGTGACAGGAAATCAATGGAGTGTTAATGTGTGGGAGGAAACGAATATGACTTTAGCAGAAACATTTAGGACAGATGTGAGGGGAAGAACAGAGGAACCATGGGGTCAGACAGGAGAAGCTTACAGTAACCAAAGCAAAAAACATCTGAGACACTGACAGCAACCTATTTTGGGAGTTTCCTCTTTTCTCTCTCAGAGACAACTCAAAAGTTAGGTGAACTGCTAGGTGTTATATGAGCTCTAAATCTCTAACAGCTCCGGGACTAATTTTTTGTTACAGTGTATTGTAATTGTGCCATGGGTTTTCAAAGAGAACATTTTGCAAGGCTATACCTCCTCTATTCTGTAATCTCATTTATCTGCATGGTTATCAGCTGGAATATCATCCAAGAGATCAATATTCAGAATACCTTACCTCTCATTTAATTTTAGAAGTGTCAGAAATCTCATTCATTAATCCCTTGGCTGGGAAGCATTTGCTCAGGGCAAGTCACACAATGTATTTCACCACCATTAGTGTTATGTGTGCTTTTCTCTCACCCTGAAAAAGTTTTCCATTAACCTAGACCAATGACCAACATTCCATGGAATCTACATTTGGCAAGCTTCCTGCACAATACCTCTAATTCAGGCTGAGCTGTGGCATGCTAGGCATGATTACCTACAGGAGGAAACAAACATTTCTCCACCTCCTTTTCATGTTAGAGGAACACCTATAAAAATGTGGATCCGGAACAGGATCTTTCAAACCTAGATAGAGATGTCTTACATTCAGGGTAGTCATGAGCAACATTCCTCATTCACTGAAAATCTACAGAATGTTCTTCAAATTAGCATATCTCATGTTGAAGATGAAGGTGCTTCCCTTCTGAGGTGGTATCTGTTTCCATAGCTCCCTTAAGCTGATGTGCCACAATAACAAGTTGTAGGGGTGTTACCAGTTACTTGTGTAACACATCTACTGCAAAACAGAACAGAAAAACATGGAAAGGTGGAGCTACCAGTAGCACACAACCTTGTTGCACAGGCAGCAGCATGTCTCCCTCATAGCATGGCCAATTTTCCTTGTTTAGGGCTGCCTTCCTTTAAATTCATCAATACTTTTTCCCCACAAGCAGGGAAAGTGATTTGCCTGTTGGCACATAGAATTGTCTCACCTAAAAATGAAAAACATCCTAATGTTCAACAACCAATATCTTCTTTTCATAAGTTAAGAACTCCTTTTACTTCTTCTTTTCCCAACCAGGCAAAATTCAGGTAAAGATACAGGGAATATAAACTAAAGTAATGTATTACTGGGGTTTTTGTAGGTTCCCCTTCTTGTCTCTTGAAATTGAGTTAGAGGACAGAAGTTGAGCAGAATGTTTTTACCATTAGCTTACTGTAACATAAATAAATTGCTACTGAAAAATAAAATGTTGTTGATTAACAAAAATGAAAAAATATGCTTTAACTCCAGCAAATCTATCATATTTTCATTCCATACATGTCTTTTACTTTTTGAAATGTTAAGGCAGAGGGTACTGAAAAAGTATGCAGTTCTGAAGTATGCAGTGACATACTGAAGAAAATTTTGAATTGATTCTCTCAGACATTCATTGGTCCATTCTTCAAACCTTCTCAGCCTGTTCAGGTTTTACTCATGGATTAAAACAGCTGTAAATTTTCATAGACATACTACATTTGACCTTAAAAAACAGATTGAATGAGTATAAAAAATACAACCTGTTCTTCCTCTATTTTGATCACAAAAGCCTGGATAACATTATGAGTTTCTGGAGCCACTTTTAATAATCTCCTAAGTATCAGGAGAGACTACAGACTCATCTAGAGGAGATGAAGATAGTAGATTTGGGGCACTGTAGTTCACTAGGTGGTACTTATCTTTAAATAAACTTAAATAAACAGCTTCATTTGAGGTGAAGAAGATGAGTAACAGGTTGCAAGGCTGTGTTCACAACCCAGACATCTGACATGTACCACTGAGTTTGCTTGATTGTGGAAATGATTAGACTAATAAGATCCGTAGGCACATGTAAGTGTGGACCCTGATTTCAGGGGACTGAGTATGAGTGTCTTTCTTCTGAGAATCTCAGGTGCAAAAAGCACCTTTTATCAAGGTGGGGGGCTGAGGAGGAGTCAGATTTAATTATGTGGTTATAAATATCATAAAACTTACTTCTCACTTAAGAAGTGTGTTCAAGAAGTCATAAAACAGGAAGCTAAATGGTAGTGATGGAAGACCCATCAATGTTAATGAAGACATGTGGTGTGTAGGGACAATAGCCTAAGAATCTCTTTGGTTACAGTAAGAAGAGTGAAGAGAGGAATAAAATCAGGTTCTATTAAAAGAAAGAGTTTTTCTGATCCTGTAAAATGAATATGTGTTACTAGAAGAATAATTTCCAGTGGGCAAAACAATGTGGAGAACTTTCTCTAAATGACAATAGTCCTGTGCTGTCATGGAGTGGCAAAAATTTTTGCTCCAGTAGGTCAATACCAAGGCTTCCTGCCATTCCTGATGCTTTTGTGCCATCACAGGAGCTCACTGCCATATATCTACATTGGGTTATTCATACAAACATACATCTGAACCTCTTCAGGACCAACATATCTACAACTGCACAGGCAAACAAAACATCCCATGGTCCACTTTCTATTCTTTGGAAGAAATGGCATGTTCTTGAGAGCAAACTTGTGCCCTCATAGCCATGCACTATAGCTACCCAAAACCAAGTGGTTTCATCCATATAGTTATTTACTAACAATCCCTGGCCCTCACTATAACCTCAACCATAACTGAGTACTACTTTGGAGAATACTGGTTGTCATGCATCAAAACTGTGCAAAGGTGTGTGCTATCAGCTAAACACTGTGGATTGTAAGAGAATGGTAGCCAAATTCTAAATCATGGCACTTTACAGCATACTTCTATAGATGTAGCCTGTGGGACCACTAAGTCATGGAAGTTAAAAAGCAAGGAAGAAACAAGAGACATTTATTTGAAGACTTTGGATTAAATTATCTTCCTTGAACTCCCCATGCACTCTATTGCACTAAAGGAAAACTACTCAGACATTAATGAGAAAAAAAGGTCTTCCAAACACGGAGTCCTTACTCTCTGAATTGTCCCACTGGTGTCTGAAGAAATCCCCATAGATTTCCAAAGAAGATCAAGAGATAGTACTGAAGATCTTTTTTTACCAGAGCAAGTGAAGGACCTGGGGTTAGCAGAATCTCCAGAGTAAGGGATTCTTTAAGTCAATAAGCAATTATCTTCCTGACAATAAGGATTCTTCCTGACACGTCCTCAACACATGTGATGGGAAGTGCAAGAAGAAGATCTTGTCACAAAAAAAGCCATGTGGGATAGGGGATTAAACTGATCTGAGGCGGAGAACTAAAAGGCTATTGGAAGCCACATGGCTTAACTCAAACTCGAAATCTCCTCTTTTCCCTGTTTGCCAAGAGGAAAGTTCTTGGCAACAAAAAAAGTCTAGGAAAACAAAGAAAATTGCTAAGTAACCAATGAACAAACTAACAAGCCAAATGACAGAAAAATGATCATAAGGCCAAAAACATTGCAGGCTGTGATGAGAGCAGAGCTACATCTGAGGCCAAAGGCAGTTGAAGCAAACCAAGAAAGAAGAAGCTCTTCTCATTCTCAGTGCAGAGCACAAATAGGCATAGGGCGCGTGTATGCTGTTTAAGCACTCCAAAAGCAAATAGTACCTTGGTTTGAGAGCAGAAGGCACTTCATCATCCCCCAGTAGATACACACATGGACCAACACTTGAAGGTGCAAGATGGTGTTTTAATATAATAAAAAAAGACTGAGTTCTCACTGCAAGTGTAAAACAGAATGCAACCTTAAATATGGCCTCACAGTGGCTCCACCATAATTACTAGTTCCCTGCTGTGTTCCCCATACAGCAGACCTAGTATTGACATCTGGTTCTAATTTAGGGTTCATCTGCTCTACAAAAACAAACATATTGTGGGGCCTCCTTACAGCATGCTTGCCCCTCAACTTGGTTAAACCACGTTCCATCTTGTAAAGTAGATGTGACATAACTGTTTGCATTTTGGCCCTGAACCATGCTACAGATGTTGCAATGTTGAAGAGCCTGAAGTGGCTTAAACTGCAATGCTTCAGATCTTCTAGGAAGCAGCAGCAATTCCAGCTCCTTAAAGAGAGTGGCATTAACCTTTTCCCTCCTCTCTATGAGACTACTTTCATCTTGTTAAATATACTGATCTGCAAGAATCTGACATGAGGCAGCATAATTTTGCTTTAAGCTGTGGTTATTTGATATCAGGTCAGAAAATTCTGTGGGAAGTTATTTTGACCCTGCACACAAACACATTTGCCATTTATGTGTGAAAGGCTGTACACAGAGTTCTCAGGCAGACAGACACATTCATTTGGATTTAAACATGAAAGAAATGAGATGTGGGGCCAAATGAGGGGCTGTGTGAAATGCACAAAATTTCATAGAAAGTACCTGAGGTTCACCCACCTGCCTTAGCAAAGGATTTAACCCAAATGCCTTTCCAAGTACCAGAAAATTAATTAAGTTTTCATTCTTGGATATTCCAGTGTGTACATCCCCACTTACTGCTCCAGGGACTTCATGCTGACAAAGCTGCTCCAGTTCCAGTTATTGCAGAAACTTCTCACGCTTTGCATGCTGTTCATTCTCATGTGGCATTCTCTTTCACTTTTTTTTTGCTCCAGCTACTGTTTCTCTTGCCAATAAAGATTAGCATAACCTTCAAGAAAATCTGGCAGAAGGTCACGGTCATTTCAGGCAGAAGTAAACAGAGTGAGAAAAGCACAGAACGGGATTACTAGAAGAGTATAAGAACTCTTTGCCCTCTATGTATAGGCCACGCTGTCAAGCAAAAGTATATTGGTCCCTAACTCAGTTAAAACTTACATAAACTCTGCTATATATCTGAGAAGTTGCATGGGTCTGGAATTCAGGACTGCATTAGACCTTAAAAATATTCACAATCTGCAGTCTCTTACTCAACAGGATTGTTTTTCCATTACTTGGGGGTAAGCAGCAGAAGAAATAATTTGCAAATATTTGGAATGTTTCTATTTGTCATTTTTAAATCAATACATATATCTTGCTATTCTCCATGGGGTTTTCCCTCTGCCTCTTATGTTACTGGTAAAGCAGATTTTTATTTTTCCTTTACGAAAAAGAGAAGCTGATCATGTCAGTCCAGGACTTTTTCCAAAAAACATGGAGGAAGTGAGGTTTCTGTATACCAGGGCCAAAACATAGATGTTTGGCCTAAAATTGGTGTTATTGTTTTTATTTTGGATTTTGGAAAAACAAGCACAAAAGCCTCTGCAAAAGAACACAAGTCTTCACAAAATAACACAAGTACATGTGTTCTCTCTATTACCCTGGAAGAAAATGTAGAAACTAAAAAGAACAAAATGAACAGGCCTGCTTTCTCTAAGCAGTGCACTCAGAAATGGAAAAACCAAGCAGGGAGAAAACAAGTGTAATGAAGGGACTCTGACCCCAAAAGAATGCCCATTTTTTCCAAATGAACCAAATGGTCTAATAAAGGATATTACCTTCCCTATAAATCTTGCATCTCAGAAAACAAAGGCATAATGATTTCAAAATGCTTCCACAACGAGGAGTAGGACCGGGCTATAGAGCAGCCAGGGAAACAAACAGGGAGAGACCAAAGGCAGAGTTCAAGCAGTATATCGTCATGAGAGGAAAGAGCTGAATATATGGCCCGGTAAAATCCTCCTGTTTGGATGTTCTCTGAACAATTACAGGAATGTATCATTGGTTTTCACGCATACCGCTTGAGGTGTGTGCTCTTCATCTGGTGTTTGAACTTTGCTGACAATTCTTGACACAGGATGGGACTGACTTGAACAATGAATAAAAGCTAACTAATAGAGACACTGTGAAATATAAATAGAGGAATTAGCAGCAGAGTTTCCAGCAGAATTTTCAGAGCAGTGTTTATAAGCTTTGCTGTATACATGTGGTTTTGCTATAGCAACAAAGATGAATAGTCATCATTTTCTATGAACAACACCAAATCTAGTATTATCTGTATTCTTCCTTGTGAATAGAAATGATTACTCCTCTTCATGAGATTCAATCTGGTAGTCAAAATCGGGAAGGAATCCATGATACCAAAGTCATATACTGTGCATCTGTGGGATTCCCCAGATCGGCTCAGTCAGTATGACAGCAGATCTTCCAATCTCCCAACGACAAGTAACTAAGTCAAACTGAGAAAATACAAAGATTAATCTGTTTTCACTGCACATTTTGAGAGCCTCTAGAGTCTATTGTTCCTAGCTGGAAGTATCCACTAACTACCTGATAGTGGGTGAGACATCAGAAAAGGACAGCCTGTAAGAACTAACCTGTTAGTTTAGCAGAGAAATATTCAGAGAGCTGATGTTCAGCTCAAACCAGAATACACAGAAGTGCCCCAAAAGTATCTTGGACATGAGCCTTTAGAAGGATGATTTCTCCCATCCAGCAAAAAACACTAAGGGCAATTAAAAAGCTTTGAAGCTAGGATTGTTTATTTATTGATGTATTTATTTATTTATTTAAGGTGACTTTTCAACCACTAAAAATGTTCATCAACCATGCAGCTAAGAAAAGGTGAAAAAAGCTGACACAGCTGATACTTTAGAATTCTAAACTTATTTTCAAGTTAAAGTAAAAATCAGGCAGAAAAGAACATAGTTCAACAGTAGGGGTGGTAGGTGAAGTAAGGGAAGATTTTGGTTCAATAAAACAGCATGGTAACCTCTATAGAAATAGAAGATCACGTGGCATTATGGATTTCATTTCAGCAAAATATGTACCATTCTTCTGGTTGACAGATGAAGTAGTTAGGAAGACTTAATATACTCAAACTACATGAAAGGAGAGAATCATGATGACAGACTGAGACATACATATCCAAGCACATAAGCCAACTAAAATCATCATTTTTAATGACAAAACGAAAAGCAAATAAGTATGCTGAGAGGTATTATGAATACTACTGTGTGGAGCCTGGAGAGGCAATAAGGGTAGTTTGAAATGGCCATATAGGAGAAAAGAAATTATGTGATTAATAATAGAGAAACTTGATGGGTAAGTCCAGCGGGTTTCAGAGAATTGCATTTCATGTCTAATATTTTCCATAAAAGCTACAGTGGAAAATCAGATCAGATAGTGGTGATATTTTGCATCCAATATCCTGTTACATGATTAGAAAGTCATAAATGACTGAGTGGACTCCCCAGTGCTTGTGGTTAAGGTATTAATTAAACAAACAAAATGAAACTAGAATGTATCTTTAACAGACCATAACATTTCATAAAATATAGAAGCTTCTCCTTAAAAAATCTAGTTGTTAAGAGTAGTAAAGAAAATTCTATTACCTAAAGTGACTTTCGTGTTGAAGATCATTTTCTCAGTATACACAGACAGTAATATAACTTCAGAAATTTCTAAAAGTAATGGATTTTTTTTCTTAACACAGAAATCCTGCATGGGATATCAAGTAACTCAGTAATGTCCATTATCAATTACTCACCATAATGGACCTCATTATGATAAATAAGGAACAGTTAATGGCTTTTACAAAAACTGAAAAATTGAAAAATTGCCCAATGAAATGAAGTTTGATTTATTTAATGCAAACAGGATATGTCACCAACCTGAAATATCACTTGTTGCATGTTTTAAAACCTGTAGTTTTTGAGACTTAGAGGAACAGCTGAGATTAGAGTTGGGAAAATCCATTTAACTGAAGAAGTGTTAAAACAACTGGGAATTTTTCAGGAGCATCTTGTTGACACCCAAGAAGCCAGGATTCCTCAGATTCAAAAAGAAGATTCTTGAGCCAAGAAGATTTCTTTCTTGGTGAAAGCAATCACAAAAATTTTGTATTTACACCTATATATATACACACAAGAATATAGTACATGAATGCGTTATGTATCCATTGAGAGGGAGCTAAAGAATCAATGAAGTCATTATAAAATAAAAATAGAAGGAAGTGGGTAGTGAAGTCAGTTTTCATAAATCAACGAATTTTAAATAATAAGGCATTTTAAAAGTATTGCAGAAACAAAAAACTCAGTTAATTAATTAGAAGTCAATAGCTAGATTCAGACAGCGGGATAGTGAAGTGTGATCAAGGAAAAGCAGAAACGTCCACTAGGTACTCCAGTTTGGCATTTGGAATGAAACAAGTTGTGTATCTACTTCTTAATGTGTTACTGATAGATCAAAAAATTAACCCTGCATAACAAAGGAGGATGTGAGGTAGTCTCTGTGGCAATTAAACATTTACAAACCCACAGACTCAGATATCTTAGGTTCATGAATCTTACATAAATTAACTAAGGAAACCTCTAATCATTAATATAATTTTCTGGAAAACATTAAAGAGCACTAGAAAAATTGCAGAAAATTGGAAATTCAACAACATAGTCATAGAGAGAATCTTGTAGTTTATCTTCTTTATCCTGAACAAAAAAGTGACATTTACTAAGGCAAAATACCAACTACTTTAAAGGTTATTTATGATGCAAAATGCGAACAGTAGACACCTGAAGAGTGGCAATAAAGGAATTAATAACTTGACCCTAGAAGATAAAATCAATTGAAAAACAAAATGACCAGAAAGAATCTCATTGATAAGTCTTACAATGATAAGCAAAAAAGCCATATAACCTTTACAAAGAGACTGATGAAAATAGCTTAATTAAAATGAATATCTGAAATTCACATCTTAGTATTATATAGTAGTCAAAGACAATTAGCTTGCATTTGAATTAATAAAATGAGACCCCTTCAGAAAAAAGTGGCAATTCCAATAATAACATAAGCACAGATATTTTTCATTAATTTGTCCAATAAGATGTCCTGTTTCTGTCCACAATTGCCTCTTAGAAAATGTAATGGTAAGTTTCGATAATCTAAGTAACATCCAGCTGAAACAGAAAATAAAAACTGATAGTAAATTAGATCAACCAGGCCTTGCAGACAGACAGAAAAGTAATATGTATGCATCTAAATTAGGGTTCTGTTGGAGCACTTGAAGCACATATCCCACTTATCCCTGCTTACCAAGTATCAATTCAGATTGTGAAGCCAAATCAGAAACCTTGGTCCAGGTGACTACCTACTGATGCAGAACAACTGCTGAGGAGGAGATTCCTTTATTGGGAAGTCTTCCAGATTGCATCAACCACACATCCAACAACACAATGTTTTTCTACTGTTGAGGTCTAACACTCTGGATCATTTTGCATACAATATAAAGTGACAAAGTTGGTCCGTGCCTTTATGTGGCTATTGTACTCCAGCTCTCAAGACTGTGCAACTGCCCTTCTTTATCTATCCAAACTTTCTCCTGCCTCAATCAATATTCCTTCTTTTTTTATCTGATTTTGATATTTTTGTTCCTGTACTTAAATTCTTTTTTTACCATCTCTTTTCTCCCACCGCATTTTCAAATGCTGCTTTCCCTAGTGACAAGGGGAAGCTTCTGAGACGACCCTTCAAGGTATCACCTAAGCCTCCAAGGACATGACACCTGTCATCCTGCACTGGAAGAGGTCCAAACATTCTTCCAACTGCAGGATTCCCCAGCAGATGCGTCACGACTGACTGTACAACTGCTACTGGCTCTGAGAGATTTGGTGATTCCTCGAGAGCAGAAAGGACTGGAGAAATTGTATAAACAGTAGTCTCTGTGACACCTTTGGTCTCCCTCCAAAATCCTACTCCCTGGCTACAGCTGATCAGCTGCAGGAGACATCAGAGGTAAAAGGTCAGCTGAACCCTGACATGGGATCTCCATCCCCCCCAAATGAATGTTATCACAAAATCAGAGAATCATAGAACGTTAAGGGGTTGGAATGGACCTTAAAGATCATCTAGTCCCAAACCCCACTGCCATGTGCAGGGATACGTCCAACTAGACCAAGTTGCTCAAGGCCTTGTCCAACCTGACTTTGAACACTGACAGGGTTGGGGCATCCACAGTCTCCCTGGGCAACCTATTCCAGTGTCTCACCACCCTCACAGTGAAGAATTTCTTCCTAATATCTAACCTAAATTTCCTCTCTTTCAATTTGTACCTGTTACTTCTTGTTCTGTCACTACAGTTTCTGATGAAGAGTCCCTCTCCGGCTTCCCTGTAGGCCCTCTTCAGATACTGGAAGGTTGTTATGAGGTCTCCATGCAACCTTCTTTTCTCCATGATGAACAGTCCCAACTTTCTCAGCCTCTCTTCTTAGGGGAGGTGATCCAGTCCTTCTTTCAACTTCATGGCCCTCCTGTGGACTTGAACTAACAGTTCTATGTCCTTCTTTTGTTGGGGACACCAGAACTGTATGCAGTACTCAGATGGGGTGTCACTCATCCTCAGTACTCAGAAACACCCCTTAGGCTTCCAAACTGGCCCAGGGGAGCAAGACATGTCATCAGGATTTACACAGCAGGGTGCCTGCTGGGACCTTTCTAGTCCTCTCAATAATCGTGGTGTGTAGGAACAGCTATACTGGCATTTTGAGGGTATTTTTAATCCTTAGTTGGGCAAGCTACCTACTAAGGAATTTTTGAGTGGAGGGTATATTGGCTACCCTAATTCCTTTTCTATTTCCTATTCACTCATACTCCCCCAGATCTCCTTTCCTCTTCATCTTCTGACAAGTTACGGGTCATGTTGGCTCTCTCAGGGAAAAAAAATTTGTTGTTTGAACACTTTTGCTGACACATTTCTGTTCAGCTGCAGGTGTTCCTCCCACTCAGATTTTTGGCTGTTGCTTAAAGCTACATGCTTGGTCCATGGGCTGTTGAATAGTGGTCCCTTTCTGACTTTGCAGGGGAATAGGCATGCAGAGAGCTTGGCTCCTGAATGCATGGTGAGTGGGAGGATGGAGGTAGTTGCTGGGACTGAGGAGGTCCAGCTGTGAGGACCTTTAAAGGCAGGGTATGCAAACCATGGGGTGTTAATGGCCCATCATTAGACTGGAAGGGTGTAGCTGCTCTAGGAATAGGTGCTTCAGCCAAAACCATAAACACAGGATGGATTAATCATTTCACTGAAGTACCAAAAAAAAAGGGAACAGAAGGAGAGAAGCTCTTGTTTCAGTAGGGGTAAAAGGCTTCCTTTTTGAGGGTACCTTTCCACCCCACACAGAATAATCAGATGGGTCTGTGCAGCTGTCTTAAAGTCTTACACAAAGTCATGTAAAACCAATACTAGCTCTATCCTACTTCCCTGCCCTCACAACCTCTTCTCACTTGCCATCTGCCAGTGAAATGAAGAGCAAACAATGCCCATCACCTCCTCTCTTACTTTCTTGGTTGGTGGTTTCTGACATTTTTAATCCATCCTTTTCAGCAGCTAAAATATCCATCATTTGTCCTACCATTCATTAGCAACTTTGCTTCATCAGTGGAGCAAAGATAAGGGTTAGGCATTCAAAAGCACAGTCAAAAATATCATTGTAATATATACACACAGGTCTACTGGAAAAAGAACAAATATCTTAAATTTTGGCACTGCTTTGAAGTATTTGGTTTTTTAACTATAACACTCTTGCAGTAGTTTTACTGTAATTTCCTGAAATTTGTGTTATAAACTAGAGGTCTGACCTGAAGTAGTCTATCTGTATCTGAATCACAACTTTTAGAGTCACAACACAACTCTTTACAACCTGAGCTAATGCAATAAATGGCAAGAGTAAAAAGGGAGAAACTGAGAGTTAGAAAGGACCTTTAAAAATCATCTAGCTCTACCCTCCTAGGGACATCTTCCACTATTGATTTGCTCAAAGCCTCATTCAACCTGATCTTGTACGCTTCCAGTGATGGAGCACCCACAAGTCCTCTGGGCAACCTGTTCCAGTGTCTAAGTACCCAAATTGTAAAATATTCCTTATGTCCAAATTAAGTCTATCACTTTTAAAATCACTTTCCCTTGTACTGTCACTACAGACCTTGGTAAAAAGTCTGATTCGCTAAAGCGAATTGCTTAAAGCTCCATTCACTAAAGCAAATCGACTGCACCACTCAGCTTGTTGTTGCCTGCAATTGGGCTGAGGGTGCACTCGATCCCAGTGTCACTGATGAAGATATTAAATACTATTAGTTCCAGTATGGATCTTGAAGGGACACGACTTATTACTAGTTTCTGCTTGAACACTGAGCTGTTGAATACAACTCTTTGGACATGATTACCTAGCCGGTTCCTTATCCGTCTAACAGTTTATCCATGAAACCTATACCTCATCAATTTAACAGCAAGAATGTTGCTGTGGACCATATCAAAGGCCCTACAGAAGTCTAGGTAGATGACATCTGTAGCCCTTACCTGGTCCATTGATTCAGTCACTCTATTATAGAAGTCTTATCACCCTCTGTCTGAGCTTGCCATCAGTGAGTGCCAATAGATGCAATCTAGTAAGGGTTTCCATACCTACTTAACAGATAACACAGGAATGCAAAGACCAAAGTACCTAAGATGTTTGCTCTTGTGTTTGCAGGCTTTTCTCTACCAGTCTCCAGAGCCTTTTTTGCCCAGCACATCTCTATACTCTGTGCTGCTTTTCTGTCTCCACCTCCAGGATTCTGAATTTAACCTTCGCTCTCTTTCTTGCACACCCTTCCTCCTCTCCACATTCTCGATGGTATTTCAAAAGCAAGATTCTAGAGAATGCAGATAGGCAGTGGATATAATTACAGCAGGTAAAGGAGGAAAATGCAGAGATACCTAAACTAGCTATTTAAGCCAGGATCAAAAGCAGTGCTGGCCAGTCCAATATAGAAGCAAGAATAGCTGTACTTGCCCTATGCAATGCAGATATAGCCTGTCATTCCAAGTCAGTGTGGAAAACACTAAAATTTTGCATTATAAAGACACTGTTCTTCATGCAGGGTCCTGAAAACAACTGCATAGTTTAGAGTGGAATATAATAGACTTGAATCATTTGACTAGATTTGAATTACTTCCTCAATGAGACTGAAGATGCTTCAAACAGTATGAATTGTCCAGTGGATCTCTGAGCAGACAAGGCATATCTAAGACATAGGGAATATTCATAAAATGTGTGTGAAAATTTGTTAAAAAAACTCTATTAAGGATGTGTAAATTAAGGCTATTCAAATAATTGAAAGTTGGCCAAAATTGGACAAGTTTTCAAGGGCAAGTAGGATCCATCCCTAAAACTCAAACAGTTCTCCTCACACATAAGTCCCAGCTCCAAAGTACAGACTCGTGATCATTGGCATGGCAACAAGTGTAAGAAGATTTGTAAAACTTATCTTCCATGAAACTGAAACTTAAAATGAACAAAACCAGCCCCAGCCAGACAAGGAAATTCCAACTCAAGCAGTTTAATTTTAGCAGAGTTAAAAACAATTTTTAAAAGGCAACTTAAAATGGCAAAATGCATATAAAGCCTCTAACATGTCAAAAGAGCTTCAGATGTCTGTACCAATTTCTGCAGCACATGACTAAGTGACAATAATTTTTCATGCTGTAAAAAACACAAATAATTTTCCTTCCACATCCCGAATCACAGTGCATAATTTAATATTGTATTTTTTGATAACTATTGCATCTTATTGTTTGTAGCAGCTTGGGTATAATTTGGGTCAAAGAGAATCAATGAATCCAAAAGGATAGTTAGTGTTTGCATATTTTGTGACAGAAAAGAATTCTCAAGGTGAAAGGTAAGGTGAAATCAGAATGAAAAACAAATTAATTTGAATTAGAATGAATTTGTATACCCAAGAGATATCATAGCAGATGAAAATATGATACGTAACAAGAGAAGATAACTTAGTCTGGAGTATTTCAAAATTCTTTTGCACATATTAAATGATTATATATATATATATATATATATATATATATATATATATATATAAAGGTGGATTAGTTTGTATTACCACTTTTACATCCAGGATTATTTTCTTCAATTTGAATCTATTCAGAGACATGTTTAAAATAGCAAAGGACCTCATCTACTTCCAACCTGTGTATTTGTCTGAGCTGAAGGTGTCCTCCAGCATATGATTGATTATGTTATAAAGATTCTATTTTTAAAAAGAAAGTAAACCAACAAAACAAAACAAAACAAATTGCACATAATTAGAAGTAAGTCACTTAAATCAAATAAGCTTCTGAAGTATTTTCAGAAAATGGAGCCATCTCACACTCATAAATACCAACATGAGAAGCTTCACAGACAAACTACACCATAGCAAAAATATCTGAGCAGAGAAGCCTTAAATCATGGATTCAGATTCTAGATGGTGGATGACAATTAATTTGTAACCTGAAATAATACAATAATAGATTGCTAGCCTGAAGTCAGATTTCATACTTTTCCTTTAGTGTCTTATAGACAGGTGGCACCTTGCATAAGGTGAAGCTCAATTGATCTGCATCATATAAATAAGTGTTTAGAGCTTAAGAAATTAGCAATCATCACCAAAAATGACCAAAAGTATGAATAACAGATATACATTGCAAGGGGAAAACCCTTAAAATCTACGTCAAAGATCAAGTAGGATTTTTTTTATTTCCAAAATCAGTCACTAAATAATCAGTTTGAAGATGAGAATCAACGCATTTATTATAGATCATATCTAAACTAGAAATATTCTCTTTGAAGTGCAAAACTGGCTAAAATTCATATGCATAAAACATTTACATGTAAAAAGTAGTCAACACTGGCTTGAACCTCATGTGGTAATAGTATTGTCAAGTAACCAGCATTTCAGTTGAGAATTTTCAGTTAATATCCTAGTATGTATTTGAAGGTTTTCAATTCAGAAAACTTGATAATATCCATTCTTGGCTGTGTATCAAGATACAGATAGAAATGGGCTTTTTAAAAATAAACTTGTGCAAAACTAGGTCTTAGCAACATAGTATGCATAATTTAATATTAGCTGCTAGGAAATGAGAAACAAAGGTATACACCTGTTTCTTAAGCAGCACTTTTCAAGCTACATAATGCCTTTACAGGGACAAAAAATACTGTCAGAAATATTTTTTAAGAGGATATGACAACCTCTCCAGTTCCAAGTGAAATGTATAGATAAGACCTTGCTTGCGTGTGCGGCTTTTGCTCTCCCTATTGAACATTCTTTATCTCAAACTATGAGTCTTGTAGCTTTTACCCTTCTGATTCTCTCCCAGTCCCTCTGGTGGGAGAGCAAGTGAGCAGCTGCATGGTGCTTGGTTGCTGGCTGGGGTTAAACCACACCAATGGGGAATGATTCCAGGTTTATTTTTATGCAACCTAAGGGCAAAACGCTAGTACTTCTGATACCAGCAGCAAAATGTCTATTTAATTCCAGAGAACCTTCACCTTCACCTGAAAACTTCTTCCTCCACAGCATGGTTACAATAATGAGCAGTAAAAATATACATCTCACTCCTGTCTATATCAAACATGAGACACCAAAACAGTGCAGATATAACTATATTTCAGATGAAAAGATAATTTTCTCCTTGATTTCTAGTGAACTCGTCCATTAAGGTTGAATCTAATGGCTTTTTGTGCTGCACTCAAGTTCTGGGCAAAGTTCTGACACAGTAAATGAAACTTCTGATTTCTTTCAGTTGCTCTCCAGATAATAAAGCATTTTTGTTGCTACAGAAAATTCAGTCAGCAGCTCAAAACTGAAAGACTCATTATATAGTAATGAAACCCATGAGATGATTATTTAAAAAGTTCTAATAGACAGACTCTTAGATATCTAGGAAACAGCAAACCAGCTGCAGGTTTGACACTTGCTCGTGTATGGCTTCTAAGTCAAAGATTAGATCCAGGAGCTCTAAAAAGCACTATAAAATTTCAAATCTAAAAAGTATAAAATTTACCTTAAAGTGTCATTTGAAATATTCTGCTAAAATGTTTTGCTATAACTACAGTACTATGGCTCTTTAATGAATTATGGGACTAATGTGTTCCACATGTTTATGGTATTCTCTTTTTCAAAAAATAAAAATAATAATAAAAAAAAAATCATACTTTCAGGTTTTTGAGGTAGAGTTAATTTGTGAAGAATTTGCCAAGATGTTCTGCAGGTTTTTTTTTGCTGGTGCTGCACTTTACCAGCAGAAGCAAAAAAGGGTTCTTCAACAGTTTAGTGGAAAATCAATTATAAATTATGTGAGGTACCTCCAAAATTTTCCACAGGAATGGGAACATATCCATTCGTTTTCTGTAAAACAAAATGGCAAAGTTCCCTACAAATTTCTTCCAATTTTTCACCTCGATTTTTAACTAGACTCAATGATATTTTTGTTTCATTTGGGCTTAAGACATCTTTTTACAAGACAGTTTTGTTTGCTTTTCATGTGATGTTTTCCCATTTCACTTAGGTGGTAATTCTACTTAAGTAATGCCCATGAAATCTATTAACTTTGGTCTTCCTAAAACTGAGTTATCTTTTACAGTGAATACCACACAGAGATTTTGGATATCTGGACAACGCAGTTTGCTTGAATAGCCATTTGAAAATAAAAAAAAAAAGACTTCATATAGTTGTTATTGGGCTTTTTATCCAAGTGTGATAAAGGCCAGTAAGCTTGAAAGAGGCAGATGAGAATTTTGTATTTCAAATTGCCAGAGAAGTAGAAACAATCTGGAAACATGGAATAAATTTATGTGCCTTGTCTGCCTGAAGAAACAATACTCCTTCGGGTAATCTAAATATCTACTCTATTAACATTTGTAGCCCTGTTTAAAGAAATAAAATTCCATTTCAATTGTAATTGGAGTCCATATAATCGAAGCAAAAAATAATATGCAACTGCTAATCAATACCTCATATGTACAGCTCTGGTGTTCAAGACATGGAAGCCTTTGGCTCTGCCAGACTAGAACCACCTCTGTTTGTATTGATGGGGTAATTTTAGAGCAGAAAAAGTTGCCTTTGAGAAGCAATCACAACACCCAGTCACAAGGTAGATTTTGTAGTATGAATGCAAACTAGATATATTCCTTGTATGGAGTCATTCCAGAAATCCCTCCAAAAGGAGTAGCAACTATATTTTCAGTCTAGTAAGTTCACCAATAGTATGCTTACTAAAGTTTGGGGTTTTTTTTAATTTATTTATTAATTTTTTTTTAATGAGAAGATAAAAATCAAATTTTTTTTAATGAGAAGATAAAAATCAAATAAACAGAAAAGAAGGAAACTACCTGAAGATCTTCAGAAAACAATAGCCAATCTTGGATTCAAGTTTCAAAGAAATGACGGAATAATTAAATTGATTACTTCTTGCTTAAAATTAATCTCCTATTTTTATCATTTACAAAACCACCAAAACAAAACCACAACAAAACCAACCAACTAACCAAACAACAAACAAACAAGCACACAAACAAACAAAAACCAAACCCAACCCCCCCCCCAAAAAAAAAGAAACCCAAAAATTACTACTAAAAGCCCTGCTCTTTTCACATGGAAATGTAAGTGAATATATAAAATACAAAACAAGAACAAATTAGAGGCCTTTCTCCCCCTCTTGCTATCAAACACAGTTTCAAGCTTTGTATGTCATAGACATGAAATAGCCAAAAATCCATGCAGTTTATACGCCAAGTGACTTCACATTTAGAAAATTAAACATTTGCATTGACAGATTATTCACTTCAAGTGTCTCCAAAAGGAAGAAATTGCCCTGGTGCTTTACGAAATTGTTTGACTTAAAAGCAATTCTCCAAGCCATAGGGAAATAAGCCTGCATATTAGGCCATGAAGGCAGCATAATCCTCACAGGTGATAGCCTACTCTTAAAGCTTCAAGCCTTCAGGGACTGAAGAGAATGTATACTGTCATAATTAGCCCATTACCTCTACTAGCAAAAGTTAACAGAATCCATTGTCTGAGGTTTCATTTCCTGCAACCATTAGGTTGCAGGAATTATTGTAGTGTAAAAACTGTGGTTTTCAATGCCATCTTCAAAGCTCATTGCTGCCTGAATACTCACACTTTGGCCGACTTCAGTAATATTCCTCCAACACTTGTATCTCAATTCTGTTTTGAAGAGAGCAGAAGTCATGGATCTGTCTTTCTTCAGGAAAAAAAAAAAAAAAAAAGGAAAGAAGTAGCTTTTATTAACTCCAGAAAGAATAAAACCAAGCTTTTTCCCTAGATGTCTAAAACTGATGTATGCCTAAAAGTACCCTCTCCAGATCATCTCTTCCTGTTTTTCTATTCTTCCATGTTGCTAAATCATTGATCCATGCCCTCATCATCTCATCTAGGGATTCACTTTATCCAACCATGGCCTGATAAAAATTTATTTAATCTAAACTACTTGCTTTTGTTGTCTATATATAGCTAGAGTATAGAAACAGACAGTTCAGAGACAGATTTATCCCAGCCCAGAACAGAGGTCTCAGATGGTAAAGACACATGCAGAGCCTGGATGTGAAGATCTGGAATAAAGCCCAACCCAAAGGTTATGCCTGGATTCTGGGACTGAGTAAACAGATTAGCATTATTCATACTGATTAGAAAGAAGGCAAAAGGGATTAACAGGGAAAAGATTAAGTCTTCATTTATCCATATCAGATTTGAGGTAACATCTGGAAATAGGTAGAGAGAGAATATAATGAAAGTCAGTAAAGTTAAGCACATTTTAAAATATCTAGTTGGAGCATGACTTTAATGCTCTGGCACTATTTTTAAAATTCAATGTTTATTTTCATAAAAAAAGCATTTGGAGATATTATAATAATTATCATCACCATCCAAAGCACAGCTACTACAAATCAGTTCTCTCTTTCAATTCCTTTCTATTGATGTCCAATGCAATTTTTAAGACCTGGAAAATAAGTTCATGTGGTTTTCAGGAAAAAAATGTTTTGGTTCTCTGCTAGGCAACAATATATATGGTTTCTCTTAATGTTTTTTTTTATTTAATCACTGTAACTGGCATGTCTGCTGTGTCCTACCACTGAAACTGTGTCATTAATCTGGAAAAGGTCAACCACAAAGCAAAATTCTAAATTGAGCTAAGTACAATTCAGTTATATTATTCTATAAAAAATGTGAAGCACATTCAGCACACTGAAGATGCATCTAACCATTCCTTTATCTTTCCTCTTCACTAAATCCTCGTGGATTGGTGTGCCTCAGAGGATCTCTGTTACAGTTTCTGTGTTTAATGCACCTCTAATCCACCGTTTCTTTCAGTGGTCCTATTTAAGTCTTGAAACCTTGAAATGACACATTATTCTGATAGTAAGACCTTTACTTTCCCTCCATCCAGGAGGAAATTGAGCCTGTGGATCTTTGAGATGTCTCTGCAAGGCTGACTTCATGGTGGAACTTCTATCCATGTTCTCACAGGGACAATGTCAGGACTAAAAAGTGCAGAGTCATCTGGAATCCTGTTAGCCATCACCTACACAGAACAATAAGAGCTTCAAAGAAAACAATTCATAAAGCAATGAAGAACTTCTATGCAGATTCAGTTTATCAGGAAGGCAATTGTATTCTACATGAGGAATCCATATAGAAGTATTGGACAGCCTGTCTGAATTCAGGTCTTTTCACCTGTCTCTTTGTCTAATACAGAGCCGTGTTCTATACTGGAATATACAACGTCAGCTTTTCATCCATAAGTGTTGCTACAGACAGCTTTAAGAACATGATCTGCTGGACCTTTTTAATCTAATCAGATCTGTATGACTTATTTCTCAGAGAAAACATACTATGGATCAGCTTTGGTAACTGAGGTTAATCACCCTGAAAACCTCCCTGAGTCCATGAACTTTCCCCAGTAACCTTAGTACCAGCAGAAAATGTTCCTTTACCATCTTTTTTACGCAGGAAGATAGTTCCTGGAAATCTCTTAGAAATATTTGCTGTTTTACAGCATTAGTATGATGCTCTTCACAGGTCCTGCTTTCAAATTACTCCAAAGCATTTTTTTTTGCTTTCTCCTTCAATATTTCTCCATGAAGTACAAGACAATGTCTAATTCTAGAATAGCTTCATTACTAGAAGAATTTTTGTAAAATTACTTTATCAATATACTGAATTACAGTTGTACTTATAATTTATTACACTTTTTTTCCTAGAAAAATATGAATTTAGAATGATGTGTAAGGTATTAATGCATGATTGCTCATAGACTCTGTATCAGATATACTTACCTCTGTCTAAATTTATCCCTAGAAAGGCAGATGGGAAGGCTGAAGGCTTATGATTTATCCACTCCTATGCAGAGCATTTCCACTGAAACCAAGAGAATTTTGTGTAAGCTCTAAGTACTTATTTGTATCTTAAGAATACATTTCTTCTGCTTTCAAGTAGGATGCATAGTACAGATGACTTTTGACCACTCTCCATAAGTCTAACACTGTTTCAGCTTCTCAGCTTCTTGAAGTGGGAGAAAATCTAGACTTTCATTTATACGACACTGACGATTATTGCTTAATTGTGCAATTTATTGCAGAGAGCCTTAGAAGAGACAGATCTAGCACATCCACAAATCATATACACAGCACAGTGCCCGTCATTGCAAATTATATCCAATCAATGTTCACATGAAATGGAAACCAAATCTAACGATATTCTCCTGGTAAAATTAGTAGGCAGAGATGCTTCCAAGTATTTTTTTCCTGCTACTTACATTTTCTTTTAATTCTTCCATCAGTTCTACCAGGCCCAAGCTGAAAACGGTTTTGTTCTCAATTAGGTATCAAAATCAGAAGTGGTTCCCAAATCTACCTCCTGTTCCTATTGCCTCTTCTCCCATGTACTATACTATTGCACTTGTTTCACCAAGCAGCTTCCCTCTCTCACTCTGTTCCTGTCAACTCAGACTTCTTAGCTGAACACCACTATTTCCTCCATGTAAGGAAAGGCCAAATCTTCACCCTCATGTCCCCCTCTTTTCTGTAAGCACTCAATATTTTTTTGTCAGCATCTTTGCTAAAAATTGGTTCATAAAATTCATCTAGTGAATCATTCAACTCTTTATATCTGGCATAGCCAAAAAACAAAAAAAATAAAAAAGAATGGTTGGGAGAGGAAGGATGCTAGATGAGTCCCTTAATAGCGCTTAAAATCATCACGGTTCCAAAGCAAACACTAATTGTCTTTAATGAGTTTCCAAGAAGCATTATAGAACACTTCTAGCCATTAAGCATACTTCTATTCCTAGATACAAGAACCACTCCTGACAGTCTGACACCATGTGAAATAAGCCTTCTCCATAAAATATTTAATAAACCTTCAGAAGTAGAATAGCTGATAATGGACCACCTCTGAAAATCCATGAAAAGGAGAATTTAGTCATTACATTTCATTCCTTCTTGACTTCCAAAACTGATTATGCAAACAATGTAGCCTACTACACATCAGAAAAAATAACCACATACTAAAATTGAAATGAAAAAATCTAGGGTGATATTATTCCAATAAGAATTTTAGTAGATTTTTTTTATTCATTTGCAAAAATAATTAGTTTCATCACCATTGAGATGAATAGATTTCAGTTATCATTGAAGCTTTCTGAAAGGTCTTTGTGGATAAAGAATTACTGTAGTTATAAGTACCTGTATAATATTTAAATATTGCCTATGTTACTTAATTTATGAAGGATAAATGTACATTATATGTAAAAATCTCTCCCATATAAGCTAGATATTAAAAAAATTCTTGCTCTGGATAGACATAGTCTCTAAGGCAACTTCTGCTTACTTTATTCATCCCAAAACAAGAAATGTAATAAAAATTGAAATTCAGTAAGAAATGCGAATTTCCTAAAAATACTTATATAACATACAAGAAAAGGTTGAGGAAAAAGTAAAATCCCTATGAGCTGAAATTTAATAGATTGCAGTTGGTTGCTCCAAACTGTTTGTGGTCAAAAGCATTTTAAAAGCACAGAGTTATTGCATGATGAGTAAGTCAGGTTTTCTTTCCTTTTTTTTTTTTTTTTGGTTTTTCCTCTTCAGTGTAATTTCTTACCAGGAATTGTCACCTTGAGCAATTCTTATATTAACCCAAAATGCCAAATGTTAATTTCCCTAAATTGTTTTTGTGTGACAGCCTTACCAAAAGTACCATGGAAACAATAAGTCCAGTTTCAGGGCTACTGAGCACCCAAAGCTCCAGTTAAATCAGTGGTGGCTGTGGACACTGGGTGGCCTTTAAAAATAAGTTATAAGGAGATGATGCTGAGACATACAGAAAGTAGTCCTGGAAGCTCCAAGTGCAGAGAACACCCATTGACTCATCTGGTATTTCCATACATGAAAAACTGGAAAACTGTTTTCTGTTCTGAGATCTTAAGAGGTGCCTGGACTTCATTCAGTCTTATTATGGATTTTCTTAACTTCCATCTCCCAAATACACTTATGCACTTAAGGTAGGTTAAAATTAACCTCTATGTTTTTGTGCTTTTATGTGTGTCCATACATACACAAATTCCTCCACACTGTATTTTGAGGTAGCAAATGTAAACTTTTGTTACTTAGAGACCAGCCCAAAAGAAGGGATACAAGATGAAAGAGTTGATCCGTCACCAGCAGAAGCAGCAAGACAATGACCTTGCTACTATTCACCTGCCACAATATTACCACTGTCATTTTGGTGAGGTCTTTCAACTTTGATAATCTGGGCAGATTCCCCTTTACTGGAACACTATCATATTTTTGACAAATTCACAGTCTCATAAACTTCTGCAAAACCATACAGATGAAAAACTCAAGTTTAATGGAGCTTGCACCAGTATTACTAGAAAAATATTTTTTTCAGTCTGGGATTCCCAGAGCCCTGTGCACACTTCTGCTAGCCACCAGAAAGGTGGAAGAAGTAGGTCTGGTAACGTGGTTCACAGTGACAATCTCCAACTCTATGGAATGTATGAAATGCCCCCACATAACAGAAATCATCTTGACTTCTTTGCATTGTCAGAAAAGTAGAAGTGATAGAAGAGGTAAGTGTGTGGATCTAAAAATAGGTGAGAAAAATGGGTCCAATAAAATGACAAAAAAATTAACACTTAATATGTTAAATGCCAAAATTTCACAACTGACTTACGAGAGTAAAAAAGTATTTTTTCTCCCCATTATTACAGATGTTTTGTGAAGGCAAAGCTACATCAGACAACAAAAGAAGAGGGATTTTATAGTGATTTACTTTAACGGAGAAAAAAAAAGCTTAAGATAGCTGCAAAAATGAAGCTTTCTTAAGTGCTCCTTAATGAAATAGGACAGTATTGAGCTGAGACCCAAACCTGTGTAAAAGTGGTTTCTCCTGCATGTATAAATCTTACACAGTATTCTGAACAATCCCTTTTAGCCAATGGCTGGCACGGGGATAAGATCTTCCAGAACTTAACTTTGACCATTCTCCATAAGACTAACACTGTTTCAGCTTCTCAGCTTCTTGACATGGGAGAAAATATAGACTTTCATTTATGTGACACTAATAATTATTGCTTAATTATCCGATTTATGAAACAATAATTGCAGAGAGCCTTAAAGGAGACAGATTCTAGCACATCCCCAGATTACATACTCAGCACAATGCCCATCATCAGAAATTATATCCTATCAATGTTTGTGTGAAACAGAAACCAAATCTAATGCTATTCTCCTGGCAAAACAAGTAGGCAGAGATGTAGAGGCCTGAAAGTGACAGGTTCTAAAATTTCTTCTCTCAAACTGCCTTGAAATGCTGACTTACACCTCTATGAAAAGATAAGGAACCAAGTAAATTGCCAACAACAGTTGCCTGTCCAAAAATAAGTCAATGTTTACTGAATTTCTGGATATACAAAGAAAACTTCTGAATTACAAAAGTCACATCAGCAAAGTTTTTTGGTCAGACAGAAATCAGATTAGCTGTTGAAGATCTTTTCCGATCTCTCCGTCTCGGGAATACTTTCTTTTATCCAGCTTCTCCCTGTGGCTGTATGCATGCTTTATGAATGAATGGTGTATGAATGAGAACATTACAGTTAATTCAGTGGTAAAGTAAAATTAAAATGTTTCTGTCCACTCCCCCTCTCATTTTTATCTCAACCGTTTATAGTGCTGCACTGTAAACAGATCATTGAAACAAACAAAAATAAGGCCACCCATGTAGCTATATCAGCACAACTGAGGGTGAAGGTCCATACCTTTTTAGGCCAACTCATGTTCCAGCTGGCATGGTAAAACATAGTGAAAAAGGTAGCAAGAAAGGGTCCATCTGCAGCAAGATCAGTTCCCTAAGTTGACTTGCTGAACAAATAAGAGTTGGACTTGGTGATCCTTGTGGGTCCTTTCCAACTCAAGCATATTCTGTGATCCTGTGAAATGGTCTGTTCCTAATGCCTGTAAAAGGGAGATTGCAGGACAGAGACATACCATGAGAAGGTGGGGCAGGGTGAGACTGCTGTTGCAGTGACAGCCCTCACTCATGCTGCATTCAAGACCTGAGAAGAAAGCAGTGTATGGAATAGTGGTCAGGTGACACTTGAGTTTGGAACTTCGTTTTATCTGCTTGTATAGGGACACAAACAGTACTCATGGACTCTTCAAGATCTTATCTTCTCCAATTGTCCTTCAACTGTTCCCCTTCTTTTGCTACCACAGATGGCTCAATCCCTCTGTTTCCATGAAACTGGGTTCTATCTATGCAGGAGAAGATCCATTATTCCTCAAGGAAGAAGCATACGGGTTTGTACATATTTTATTCTGCAGGCAGTCCTACACAGTCCTACACAGGATTGGCGTGACAAGGATTTTTTTTTTTTAATTAAAGATAATGAACATATGTTAAGAGAATTCCGCTGGAAGTGGTTTGACTTCCAGCAATATACTTCAAGTCTCTGAAGTACCTGTGTCTTATATATCTATAGTCATTCAGAGACAGGACTTCACATCAACATTCACATGTAAACAAGAACTTCTTTTGCTATGTGATGTAATGTTACACAGACAACTAAGACCTACGACTTTAATATGAAGACATTAGACAGTGCTTACAGGAGAGAGAGGCAGATTTTGTCAATCTGATTGCAGCCTATAGCATTAAAATATTAGACCATACAGAGTACCTATGGGATCAACCAAGAAAAATCAAATTGAAAGGCAAGAAAAGAATTTCTATTGAAAAAAAAATAATTCTTTTTCTTCCCCATTAAACACACATTTTTTCATATGAATAAAATAGAAAGGAGAAAAGTACGAAGGGATTTTTGTACGTTTGGTCACCTTTAACATTCAGGAGGACAAATAGTCTGCAAGTTGGATGCGGTATTGACATAAGCAGTATCATTCTAATTAAAATGGAACATTGAACTTTTATTGGAGAACAAGAGCGATGAGTGCCGAATGGTGACTTTCTGTTTAAAATATTTGGAAGACAGGCTCACACTATGACCTGCTTCCAGTTTCCAGTGGTATTAGGGATGAAGCCAGTATAAATCCAGTTGTCACAAAAGCAAAAGTTATAGTATATATTAAACCACAAAAAAATACTTTCAAATAACATTAAGAGTATGACTTTAGCCCACAAAAGCCAGGAAATTCAGAGTTAGGGCTCCAAGTCTGTCCTCAACTCACCCCATTTTGTTTAGGTATATAGCAGATATGAAGAGAGCTACCTGAAACATGATGGTTTTGGTTTACAAGGGATGGCCCAAAATTTGATATTCTTCTGTGCTTGGTAGGGTTTGCCTGTTAAAAGCTGACAAAGCCTTCTCATGGAGTGGAAGATTATACGACAAATAAACTACCTCTGTGCATAAAATGTTAATAATAGAATGCACGCATCCCTTTACTTGATTAACTTCGTGATCCATGTTCCTGCACTTCAGAGAGTTGATTCCTTTTGGAGTTGTTTGCTGTGTCACATATTTAGCTCTGGAATGAGTGAGCAGGTGATTGCAGTGACTGATATTTGAATATGCTGAAGAAAGCAGCCAAAACACCAATGAAGCAAAGTGGATTGAAAACTAGCAATGAAACTCCAGAGGAAAATATGTGATCATTTGATAAAAGTGATTAAATTCAACAGAAAGGACACTTAAAAAGTAGTAACAGGTTAAGAGATGAGCTTAAGAAGCAACTTGAAGTAGATAATAAGCTACAAAATTGAGTTGAAGGACATTTTTGTCTGAATACACAAGAAAAATATGACTTGTATCAATTTGAGTTGAAGGTGTAAGGAAAGAGAAACAGAGAAATATGTAAGTTTTTTTTAGCTATAGCTATGTCTTACACTTGCTAAAGTGAAGAGTGACTACTTTCTGGAACACTCTAAGCTTTTGTACGTTTGCTATCATGAGTTTAAAAATATTCAGGATTTTCACTAAGGTTTGTCCAGCCTTTGAATAATCCTAGCAAATATTATGAGTGATTCCTTCATCCCTGCAGATACACCACACTTTATCATTTTGTCTTTGAGAGGTATTACATTCTGAGGTGAAGTTACATGAATTTATCTTTTTGCTGACATAAGCGCATCTACTCAGGGTTTTTTTGCACTCCTAATAATGTAACACACATAGACACACACAAATTACACAGGACTTTGGCTTCATGTTCTATATAATTTTTAAGGAAGTCAATAACAGCTGGTTTGGGTCCAATAGATAATACCCTGTCACTGTCAGTCCCTCCGTTACATTTCACAGGAGCACATCAGTGACTTCATCATAGCAGAATCATGTGCTGACTGATCTCCAAGGTTCACTCAGGTATTGATTCATGCTTTCCAAAAATTCAGGCCATGAGTTGTTTTAAGGTTTTCCAAGCATTTCAGAGAGCTGAAATATGTCTAGAATTTGCCATGAATTTCAAAACTTACTGAATTTTAAGTATTTCCATCCTTCTTCACGTGAGACATACAGTAACCTGTGATTCTGTGCTTTTTTTGCACTAGTTATGCACAGTAGTTCCATACTTCTTGGGTTGAAATCTGTATTTTAATTTCAAGATACTGCACAAAGATTTAATAAAATGAACTGATATACATGGGATACACTTTTTAAAATCTTTCAGTGCTAATTTGAAATTGAGGTGATTACTATCAGCTCAAAGTATATGTCTAAGGTTTGACTTCCTTACTCCTTGAATAAACTGAATTCTTGTAAACATACGGCCATCTATTTATAGAAATAGCATAAATGAACTGACAGCTTTATTTTAGCTGGTGTTACGTCATCCATGCTCAAAGTGAAGAATGATGGAAGTACAAAGTTGTCATCATTCTCCCAATTCACATGTAAAGTGTAGAACCTACTCTTCCCATGAAGTCCAGTCTCATTCAGTTTTCAGAGTGAGACTGAACAGTTACTAAAGAAAAGGTTTTTTTCTTTTAAGCCTATAGGTTTGCATCAGATCAAAAGCAAAAAATAGCTGAAACAGGCAGGCTATACACAGTTCTCCTCCAAAGAATAAATTGCTCCATATTTGCTGGAAATCCAGCCTATTTTGCCAAAATATTTGCAGTCTTTGTTAAATTGCATGACTTGAGGTTCATTTACCAAAAGTTTCATAATACTAAACACATACCACGAGAGATAAACTTTTTAACGGCAGTCTATGTTACCAGCATGCAATCAAGTTACCATGCACCAGTTGAAATTCTATTACATTTTCTGTTTGTTTTTTTCTCCTTCATATATTGCAAGGCAATATAACCTTTTCCCTCTTTTTTCCTTGAGACTTAAGCTAGGTTTTATTAATTTATGACTGACTGGCTCAGAAGATACAGAAATTCAGCTACCAAGACCTAAAAAAAAAACTTCTGTAATTCAACCATGTGCCTAAACATTCATGTTGGATGACCTTATATTTGCTTTGAGTTGAGAACATCCTCCATGCTGTAACTGTTGTTCTGCTGATGGATGATGTATTGTTAAACTAATGTGACTTTCTTGTGAGTCTGGCCATGCTGAAGGCTGTTTGTACAAGGCAGTGTTTTCAGGAAATCACAAGCACAGATATTATTGGAAAATTGACCTGAGTTTAATTCGCTATGGAGACATTTTCATATTCAGTAAACTTAATTTAAATTCAATGTGCCGCTTACCTTCTGAATAGAAAAATATTTTAACCTTTAGCTTCAATCACTAACTCACCAGAAGAAAATTAACAGGAATTAACTTACAGTAGCATATTCTGAAACATTAAAAAGCATAGTTGTTTAACTCAGGACACTATTCTCACCTGTCACCTAAAACTCTGTTAAATTCACAGTTCATTACAAGCCCTAAGTACAACCGATGTTCCTTGAAAGGGCTGCAAATATTTTGAACAAGCCATGACCCAGTTTTCAGCACAGTTGAGCCAAACTATTTTTGCTGTTTAAATAAAAATAACAAAAATGCACATTTTTGCATAGTTTCAGCACAAAATTCAGGGGGCAGAAAGGGGAAGAACTGTGGGCTGAGATGAGTTTCACTTTACAGTTTTGGAACAACCAAAACTCCAAGTTAAATGAGCATGGTGAGTGCATAGAACCACAGGAACCAAAACCAAAGAAAGGGTTGGGATGGAATGTTATTACAGCTTTTATATCTATCAGGGTAGCTGGGTACTATCTGGCCCATATGGCAATAGTATTTGAATAATGCATTTTGTAGTGATTTTTACATGTGATTCTCACCAATCAAGCCACTACTAGAATGCTGTATGTAATTCTTGGTGCCCGCACTTTAAAAAAAGATGTTAAAAAATTGTGCAGGTCTCAGGAAAGCAAAATAAGAATGAATCATAGTGTGGAAAATTAGTCATAGAATGACTGAACAGAAAAGCTCAGTCTAGTCAATTTGCCTAAGAGAAGATAACTAGATGACCTGATAATGGCTTATTAATTAAATGAGAACACTTTTGATAATAGTTTTGCTGATTTTTTTAATTAAAAAAGATAAATATTAAGAACTAATATCTGGAAATTAAAGCCTGCCAAATTGAGAACAAACATAAGATGCATGTTTCAGATTATCAAGATAATAACAAATAACTTACAAGTGTTATAGTGAAATCATTCACCACTTTAAGTCATTGAATGAAAAACAAAAGTCTTAAACTGTTTTTCCTAAATCCATCAAAAGGGGCTTAACACTAAGGTTATTAGGACAAGATTTAGAATAAGATTGTGATAACCTCAGTCACAAGACGTGAGCAAAACAGAATGGAAAAATTCCCACAAATGTCAGTATATGAGAGAAACAAATGACTAACCAGTTGAAATTTTCAATTTTTCTGAAATTTCTAATTATTTTTTTTCATTCTGACCTAAATTCCATCAAAGTTAATACTGTTTTTCCTGCTGATTTGAAAATGCATAGTGTAAAGTAAATTTGAAGACTTCTGAAAATCTTGCCCCTATGTCACAAAAGCTGACATTTGACAAGGAGCTGGCTGGTTTTGTCCTTTACGTTTATTTAATAATAAATTCCTTAAGCAATAAAAGTGTTAATAATAGTTCTCACATAAGGTGCTTTTGCTTTGAGAGCAAAGCAACAATGCAGGCAGCCAGATTAGAAGCCTTAGAAAATAGTCTTTTAAGCCATATTTCTTGCAGCACTATTTCTTTCTTCCAGAAGTATTACAGAACATATTGCTAACTGACTGTCATAAACTGAAGTGGAAGGAGAAACCTCTGTTTTATCTCTCTGTGAAATCCAGCCACCCTTGAGTGCAGCACAACAAAATTTCCCAGGGACTGGCTCACCTGAAATTATGGCGAATTTGAGATAGTAGCTGGATTAGCAAAAGCAATCACCTTGCAAGAATATGCAAGTAATTTCCAAATAGATTTTGTTTTAATTGAAAAACAGTCAAGAATTTTACTCTTGCCCTCCTAGAATGCAGCAGTAGTAACTCAAAACCGAACCCTCGGCTACTATAAAAGAGGTACTCAGCATCACCAGCAGTTGAGAATATTAAATCAAGCTGAAGCTAGGACATAAAAGCCCTTTTAGAAGAGGGCTGTTAGTGACACATTTTTAGACTCAACTCCTCAGGATTAAGATGTTTTCCCTGTGTATCTGCAATGAGGCTAAGCCACCAGAAGTTAACATGAGACAATGATTCAAGTTACGCAGTCAATTGAACAAAAGTTCCTCTCAAATTAGTGGGAATTCTGCTCAGCTGAAGGACTCAGAATTTGGCCCAGTAATAGAAGGCCTTACTCTAATTAAATTATTCATTTTTATCCCTAAGCATTCCTCTTCCTCAGTGGAGTGTGCCAAGGAAAATTGAGCAGCACAGTAGTATTAAACTTTAACAATGCTTTGCACTGACGGGGGGGGAATATCAGAACTATTTAGAACAATTACATGATCTCCAACTGGAACCAGGGAATTCACAGTATATGAAACTTACAGATGTGCTTTTCATTGGGACCATCCCCTGTTCTCATATGCTGAAGTTGTTCTCATGCCTCATG
Organism: Chiroxiphia lanceolata; assembly: GCF_009829145.1. NCBI lineage: Eukaryota > Metazoa > Chordata > Aves > Passeriformes > Pipridae > Chiroxiphia > Chiroxiphia lanceolata. The sequence continues at coordinate 56,365,005 of NC_045641.1, forward strand.
CTCCTACGCATAGTGCTTGACTCAACCACTTAAATCTCACTGAAGTTACTCTTAGTTACATGCCAAAGGTTGTAAATGCCCAGCTGGAAAGTGAGTTGTTTATTTCTTACATATTACTCAATTGCAGTTAATGTATTTCTAATTTTTAAAACTAAAACATAATTTATTGAACTGTATGTTAACATTACTTGCTTTGGCATCAGTTCAATGAATGCCTAAAAGTTTCTCTAATTTTCATTAGGTAGATAGATCTCCGATTCAGTTGGTCCATAGTACATAACACTAAACAAAGTATGACAATATTACTGTACACAGTGTCACATGTCAGATGTAGTTTAAAAACAAAGAAAAAAATTTATAAAACTTTCAGAAAATTATTTACATTTTGCAAGGATAATTTTTTCCTAAAGTTTTGGGGTTTTTTTAAAATATTTTCTATTTCTTTAAATACTTTCAAGATATTTGCATGCAGCAGTACAACAGCATACTTGAGTGACTTACATGTTCATGCCTGTTTGTTTTTTCCTCCTCTTGAAATGTGGGGAGAGGCTACTAATATCATTCTTCCAGGCATATCTGGTTTTTGGTTTTTTTACACAGGCATGTATAACCTTTTAATTCAAGGGAATATGCTGATCTTGAGCAGGAACAGTGTGAATTCCCACCTGAGATCTCCCTTTCATAGAAAGTGTAGCGTCCTCTAGGGATGAACTTAATGGTAATTCTCACTTTTGAGTTCTTGACTTTGAATAAATGCCTATATATTTGAAACAGCCAAGTAGGAAAATCACAATATCTGTCACATTTCACTGTTTTGATACCCTCGAGTCATGAGTGGGGCTGATATATCTTGCTGCATGACACAGACCACTATTGTTCAGAAGAGGAAGTGAGTTGGTAGTTGATTGCTCTTACTGGTCGTTCTTACCTTCAGCCCCATTTATTGCCAGCTGTATTACAGCTTTTTCAACCAATTCCAGTCTCTCTGACCGAATCTCACACAATCACAGAATCATTTGAGTTGGAAGGGACCTTAAAGATGATCTAGTTCCAAGCCCCCTTGCTATAAGCAGGGACACCTTCCACTAGATCAGGTTGCTCCAAGCCCCAACCAACCTGGCCTTGAACACTTTCAGGGAAGGGGCACCCACAGGTCCTCTGGGGAATCTGTTCCAGGGTCCCACCACACTCATAGTGAAGAATTGATTCCTTATATGTAATTACCTTCAACCTGGACACTGCTACTCCAAGTAAACCAGAAAATCTGATCTGATGGTACAGCAGTGTTACACTGGTAAGACTCAAATGACAGGCACAAATGTTAGCATGGATATGCCCATAAGAAAGCCTTATCTTTTTGTTCTCCTTGTTTAACCAGTCCTTGAGTTTACCGGGTTAGATGGTTATGCTTTTTGATTGGCTTCATTTTACATAACAATGTATATGTTGTCATGTGGCTAGTCATCTGCAGAGGATTAATTTTTTTATTTACTCAATAGAGCAAAGTAGGCATTTCTAGACCATGATTAATCCTTCTAAGGACAGATTACTGAAAGAGTTCCCAATCTAATAGTTTCAATAACATTTCATTGATGAATAAAGGGAGCCTAGGTGGTCAGTTCAGTTTCCAAAGTTACATTACAGATACCTAAAATTGAGTAAAATGAATTCTATCCTCCATAGCCAAATTATATGTGCAAATCAGGTGGTCTGTAATTCAATAAAGGAAACATAGGCATAGAAAAAAATCCCTATGACTATCCCTAATAATTTTCAAGTAAGGGATAAGTTTCACAAGTAACATATTCAGAAGTTGCTCATGTTTACCAACCCTGTCTGATCAACTAATCTCTATACTAACAGACTGTTGACTGAATTTAAAGATTATATATAGTCAATAGAAAGGTGAGAAGGACATGACTGCTAGTACTACGAGAGGTAGCATTCCCTGTCCCTGCCATAGGCAAAAAGTCTTACTCCCACTCCTGTGCTAACATCTGCATGGCTACAGTTTTAGTAGAGTAATTCAGCTGAAAAGTTAGTAGTCTTTGTCTGGATTAGTTCTCTAAAAGTCAAGAAGCAGGAACATGCCACCATTGTCTGGGGATAGGTGAGGTCACCATTTTTGGCAGAAGCATCTACTTAGATCATCTTCAAGTGATTGTGAAAGAACAACCTTAGCTGCATGCAGAGTTAATTGGCATTATCTTCTGCATTGCCACAGCATGTAACCACTCATTCTCAGATTCCTGCTAAAATGGGATGTAAAACTCAACACTGAGTGTCATTTGTTAGTTTCTGAGAAGTCATCTGACAATGGGGGAAGGACCAAAAGAGCCTTGAAGAGGTAAAAACCTTGGTGTTAAAGAGTAAACAGAATCAGATTAGTAAAAAACTTCATTCTAAAGTGGGAAAAAGTGAAGAAAAACTGCTTCCAGAACAACTCACAATATCATGAAAAATTTGTTCAAAACAGGAAGAAAACAGACATCCAAGATAAAGATCACCTTTTGACAAATCCTTATTACAAAACACAAGATTTCAAATCTTCTCATTAAAGTAGTTTCAATTTTTCTCCTTGGTTTCTTAGAAATTTCTCAAAAAAAGTCATATCTGACATGGATACATAAATGAAAATTTTCTTTACACAGTTAGAGTTTAGCTGCTGAAAACAAGATTTTATAACGAGATACATCCGACACCTGCAAAACTAGGCACTTTTTCCAGTCCTAATAATAATAATACTTTCATTATACAAACGTGTGAAAATTCTGGTGTGGAAGTGAAAATAAAACTGTGCAGCAAGTACTGACTTTTTAAGTGTTCTTTCTGTAGGCACTACATGAGCATCTCTAAGTATATATACTGAGTATATACACAGCTATGCAGTAATAATAACAATAGTAAGTACATCCCATGTACTACTCATCCTTGTAAATATATACAGGATACATAATAACTGGTATTCACAAATAGCCCTGCAGACTAAGCATATAGAATTATCATAGTGCAGCAGTTTATGAACAAGCAAAGTTACACCTCAGAAATAACTTCTAACTTGAGCTCTCATGTCCAATAAAGAAATATTAATTATTATTAATACATATCACAGTGCTGTTCGAGATGTCCAGTAAGGCACTGTATGGACATATTGAAAACAGAGCCCCTGTCTTCAAGAGCTTACAGGATTAAGTCTGACCTATTTATCACAAAGATGCTGATCCAGATATTCATAGGGATTTGCTTGAAGTAGTGTTTTAATTGCATGTTTCTCAAGAACACATATCACTTCAGGATCTTCTAGGTAACATACTGGTAAAAGGAAATTTACCACACACACCCCTCCAAGCCTGATGAGGGCCCAAGAGCTAATCAAAACCACTACAGGTCTTTTAGCAACGAATCTGAATTAATCAAATCATCCCTGCTGTTTTTTGTTAATGTTTGGACAATCTAGCTTTTCTTCAGTATGCTCTTGCCGTCTGAGTAGAAGACAGGGAGCCAGAAACTCCTTGAGTTTTAATCCTGGCTCTGACACTGATTCTCTCTGTGGCTTTGGGCAAAGAGTCATTGTTCTATAGTAAAATGCTTGTATTGGCAAGATGACGAACTACTACTGTAGATGATCTAATAAAATTTTTCCATCTTTAATTTCTATGATTCTGTAATGCTAACAACATAAGTTTCAGCCTCTCATCTGAATAGAGGAGATAAATACTTAAGCAGCTTGCCTGCGTGCAAAGAAGAATTAAAGTTACAGGATACAGGACTTCACAGGACTGAAACTACAATGCATAATTAATATCTTATTTAGTACCTTGATAATCAACAATACTTACAGGGTCAGTGTAAGATGAGGCCAGATTGAATAGCCTCCTTTCTGCCCTACTAATCATCATCTGAACTAAAGCTCATTGGCAAATTCTGTCTGTAGCTAGTTGGGAGCCCTCCTTTTGTGTTTAGGCATTGCTTCACTAAAATGTTTCAGAAAAGTAAAGCAACCACTAAAGTAGCCAATGGTGGACTTTTTTTTTGGCGGGGGGGGGGGAAGGTAAGGGGAGAGGGTAAGCACAATAGGGCAAAGTTTCAAGAGTGATGCTTATGCCAATGCATACAATGACACAGTCATTGTGAGAATGCCTGCATTTCCCAGCTTTTACAAGCAGCTCAGTTGCACCCACTGGTTGCTGACTGAAGATGGAGATTCTTATGGGTGACTCTAACTTGACCTAGGGAATAGACTGAAGAATAATAGATCCAAGATAACCTCCCAAAAGTACAATAATAACATTATGCTTCTGAAAAATGTTATTAAAATGTCTAGGTTTAGAAAGACAGAAGACATAGAATCATGGAATCACAGAACTGTAGAATGGTTTGGTTTGGAAGGCACCTTAAAGATGACTTAGTTCCAAACCCACTGCCATGGACAGGGGCATCTTCCACCAAACAAGATTGCTTAAAACTCCATCCAACCTGGCCTTGAAGACTGCCAGGGATGGGACAGTAAAAAAATGATCTTCCATATGCAATTACCTTCACATTAGCTTAGCTGTTTCATTCACTGTACAAAGAACACCAACCATAGCAAACCTCGTAGTCTACTGCTATGGATGTGCCATTCTGCCATTTCAATGCATGTGCAAAAAAGTCAAAGGTGGGACTGCTGCTGATAATCTTGCTTATCAGCTATTCAACACTGGATATATCAGACGGAAGGAGACAGCAGAGAAGAGTAACTAGAATATATTTCAGTGAAGGACAGTTATAAACGGATCTACTTAAAGACTTTCTCATTTTCCTATGACACTGAAATCTGTCTTTCTCACACCAGACAATGCACAGAGACAACTACTTACAGAACTGGTTGCTAGTGAATTGTGTCAACATTGGGCAGGGATTTCCCTCTCACTGTTTTAGCAGGCTATACTGTTGTTTCCACAACTGAATTTTTTTTAATTAACTTACTTCCTCTGCTAAAAGATGCCACCTTGGCCCTTAAGTCCCTTGCTACACATCATAGTAAGGTAGATAAAGCAGAAAGAGTGATCTTTGCTTGAACAGTGGAAACCTCTTTGCAGGCCCAACAAGTAGTCAAATTTTCTTTATTCTATATGTAGTGAAGAGGAGGCAGCAATACAGAGAATGTAGAGATGTATAGATATAGATTACTGTCATTGAAGGAGGATATGGTGATCTGCAAGATGAATGTTGCAAGATAGCAATCCGTCAAACTGGCAAGGGGTAAATAGGGAGACGAAGAAGATTGCTGTCCCCCTCCAAGTTACAGTATATTTTGGGATTCTTAATGATACGCCAACACCCAGACTATCCTGACAAAAAAGTACTAGTAATGATGACACATTGCTCTAAAAAAATTGAAATTGTGCCAAATTAATTTTCAATCCACAAGAGATCTCTTTGCCATACTCTGTCAATAGACATTTGCTGCCTTAAACTATTCTGTAACAACATGACATTATTATGAAAAATACATATAATTACTGTTATTTACAGAAAATATTGGTGGAGTTGTTAGGTTAAGCAATCAGGACAACTACAGAGGAATGGTTGGTTAACCAATTATCACATTTTCTTAGAAATGAGTGCATAAACCTCAAGACATACCACAGTTAAAAGCTATTTCAGCCACTGGAAAACAACTGAAAGACATCTAGAAACCTCTGGAAAAAGGATACCCTTCCCCCCAGAAAAAATTTACTTCATGCAAGTCACAAGAAAGTTATTATCCTAGCTAGGTCACTGACAAGAGATGTTATTAATGATCCCATTGAAATTATTAATGCATTTAACAATCACTTTGCAAACTATAATATTATATCCTGGGAGAATACTGAATCATGCTGGTTACTTGGATGAAGATCAAATAAGCTTAGGATGAAAAGATCAGACTCTGAGAAAGTTTAGAGTACTTTGTTATTAATAAAAATTAAATACCAGGACTACTTGATTTGCATTTAAATCCACAAAGGTGTTAACTCGACTCTACTACAGGATTTGCAATTATACAACTAAGCACACCTCTGCATACACAAAATATCAACATTAATACAAGTCTACTACTATATTTATATGCAAATATACTGGGGGACTATTGTGTCCAGGTGATGCACAAATGAAACTTCTCTTCAGTTTACAAAATGGATCTTACTGCAACACTTTGTTAATACATAAGGTAATAAAGAATTTCTTGATCTCTCTTCTTACTTCTCAGGTAGTTTAATGATGAATAGTCTAAATTTCCTATCTGATCATGTGATTATAAAATACTGTATGCATGCAGATTTTATATGGTATCTTAAAGTATGTGGTAAGACTTGTAGCCTGCGATTCTGTAATAATCAAAATTAAATCATAAAAGATCTCATTTCATTTTAGATATGATATGGACAAAGAATGAGAATTTTTGGTATGAAATAAAAATTTATTCGCTAAGTGGTAAACTATTTGAATTATTCTGTCAAGAATAATTTGGGGATAGTAAGACCTGTTGGGGAAATGAATACTGAACTAAAAGGTAGCTTTCTCAACTCTCTTTAGTTCATGTCTCACTTCCAGTAAAAAATTCCTTTGTACCTAATCACAACATGGCTCCAAAACAAGCAATCACAAGGCTGCTTCATGTTTCATCTGCCATTCAGAGCACCTCCAAGATGGCATATGCTTCCTGTTTGCATGACTAGATGCTCTTCTGAAGCATCTTCCAATTTGATTTTCTAGAACATCCAACTCCGGGAGTGATGTGCCTCCTATTTTCTTTCTTATTATTTCTACTTTGTAACCTGTGCTACCTGTGGTAGCTCAGCTGAGCAACTGCAGATGTGTTAGCACATTCTGTTACCACTTTATGTATGAGAAGATCAATTTTCCCTATACCATCCTCTTCTCATATTCCTTTACTTTCCCTTTAGGCCTTGCATCATATTTCCTGGAATTCTAACAAATTCTAACAAATTACATTTATCACACTGAAAACTTCCTCCTCTGCTGAAAAAAACTTTCATTACTACTTACAGTTTTATTACTCTTAAATCTGACCACAGTTCTAACCTAGTTAGGTAGGTGGTAACAGAAATATATTATTTACTAAATAGCTTCCCATGAGTAAATCATTCCCTTTATCAATTAAGTTAAGGAATGCCAGTCAAATACTTATCACAGATACCACAGGTCAGTAGATATTTCATCGAAGGGCTGTACCTTGGCCAGTTGTCTCAGCTCTCATTCCTCTAAGTGGCCCTTGGGTTTAAAAAGAGGTACTCTGACATGAAAAAGTGTGAGAATTTCATATTGCTGTTGCCTGAACTGGACCTATTTAGGCAGTGAATAGATTATGTCTGTTTGGAATACAAAAGAAAACTGGGAAATACAATTATTTAATTCTGTTCATAAAATATATTTTAAAACCCAACAAAAGAAGTTTTCAAGTTGACCATATCTATGAAAGCACCAGTGGGAACAGAGTACTGCTCAAAGAAAAGAACCTGTTGCAAAGAAAAAGTACTATTCAGTAGATAGAGAAACATACAGTTAAATGTACGGTTGAAGAGAGATATTACTTAACCACATGCTAACTTTCTTGCTGAAATGAGTGCTGAATTTAAAATGCAAACCCCTCTAAAAATCATATATAAAAGAGATACAGTGCAACCTCAGTGCTACAAGTACTTCCCTCCTTCATGCCTATATTTTCTATTCATTATCCATTCTTAAATTATAACCAATAACCAGAGAGAATTATCACATTTCTGTAATGACAGAGAACCTGCACATGCTAAGGCAGTGGTATAATTTGATATTTATGAAATGCTTCTTTATTTATGAAGCATCTGTCTCAAAATTTAATTACCACCACCACAGTGTTTCATTACAATTCTAACACAGATTAATAATGAACAAGATTCCTATCCAGGCTATTAAAATTTGAAAAACGAACACCCTTTGATGAATCTAAAACACCACCTCACCCAGCTACTGTGTGAAAGTCTTAGTACTTTCATTTGTTTTTCTGTTTCCTATTTCAGTCAGAGAGGTTAAAATAGGAAAGCCAAAAGCTGGAAAAGAAACAAAATGAGAGGGACAAGGGAATGGGTGTGTGAAAAGTTAGGGAGGTTGAGCAGCAAAAGGTTCAGATTACAATGCATAAAGAGGCCAGAGAAATATTAAAAAATTTATGAAGTTTATAATATTGGACACAGAATTAAAAAAAATCTGGAGAAGCAGCATAAGAATAGATAGATGACAGCTGTGGGTGGGTGAAGAGAGAAAAAGAATAGGAAAGGCCAGATCTCGTTCCCATGGAAGTCAAAGGCAAAGCACTCACTGACTACAGTGGGAACTGGAGAGGCCCTCAGTGAATGAAAATTCATTCCCATGAGGGTTGGAAAGGGCGGAGAACTGGCATTAATAGAAGAATGAACAGACACAGGGAAAATAAAAGTTGAGAACAGTAACTGAGGTCCAAGATGACACATTCAGAAGAGCATCCATACACCAGGTTTGTTGTGGAGCTGAGGGCCCTCAGCACATCACAGGACTGAGACCCAAACTCAAAAGCTCTCCCACCTTTAGTAACCAAAGATCCCAGAATTGGAATCTTCACGTCACTAGTGATTTTGGAAAGTTCTTTGACTAAATGTCAGGTCATGTCACCTTTGCTTTACCGTAATTTGATGTAGAGGCACCTGAGACAATTTGTCAGGTTAGCTGCCCTTGACTATAGGGAATTGACTGATGGTAGCACCAGCAGGCTTCAAGCCATTGTGTGTAGCACAGGAACTGGTTTCTACGGTGGAAGCAGCTCAGCATTTTTGAACTGATGACCCTGCTTTCAGTCACCAAATAAATTACCTATTTCTCCTGTTCAGACACTTTCACTGTGCGTCTTGCAATACCTGGTGTTCTTCTTAAGTCCTAATTTTTCTTTTTTTTTTTCCCCCTTCTTAATTGCAGAAAAACAGTTTGACCTAAGCATTTCTAGATGCTGACAGAAATCCAGACAGATAAAAGGAAATGAGGCATCGTTCTTGGGGTGTGTTTCTATTTTCAGGCTATGATTTTCTTAATCTTTACCTTAGGACCAGTTAACCCCCAAGTCTCATAATTTCTTCATGAGCTAGCAAAGATTTGTTAAATTCACCAGCAAAGCATGCGTATCCATTCCCCCCTAGTGGAAGATAAAAGTCCTCTGCTACTACAAATTACTATGTCAGCTCAAGTGCTAAACAGCTGTGTTACAAATTTGAAGAACCTGGACCCACTGATGACCCATGTGAGTATCTGCAATATATTGCAGGATTGAATGTTCAGTGGTTTTTTGGTCTAACTTTTGTTCCCATGTTACTGCAATGTAAATTGCTTTAGGAAGTTGTGTTGTGCCTCCCTTGTGCATATGTAGATACAATCAAAGTCCATGGCAATACAGTTCTTCCAAGCAAAGCCAGGCCTTATTTAGTGCATAGTTACTCAGTGTTCTCTGTTGAATGAGTGAGAGCTACCAGAGTCTTGCCATAAAACCTAACATTGAGACTGAAACATGTTGGAGTCAATAATCTCGAGGCTAGAGAAGTTAAAGCTTCCCTAGGTAAATTGATTCTGTCTCAGCTTCTATTGCACCTCGTAGGTGCCGCTGGAAAATCGAAGAATCTGAAATTTTCTGAAGCATACATGGTTGCTGTTTGTTGGATGTGCAGTATGAAACCACACAGCAAGTATGCTGACCTCTTACTCCTGTAACTAAGGTCAGGGAGTCCAAAGACTTGTCTCAAAGTGCTATGGAGAGATTGGAAGGACTACAATAATGAGACTAGATCTACATGTGAATTTAAACCAGAGCCTACTTCTAATTTTGAGCTCCTCCAACACCCATTTCTGTTTTCACCCAATCTTGGAAACACCTCATCTCCATAAGAGTCTCAATTACTTCACACTGTAACGAGTATCTAAAATTCTACTTCTGCATATTCACAGAAAGGTATGTCACTGTAAATAGAGTCTATTTCAATATAATATGCTTTCTTCAACCTGATTTGTCTCTAGAAACTCCCATCTATGTCTATTAAAAGCCTTGCTGTCTGCTGATTTTTGTTAAAACCTAACTGGCCAAGAAGGCGGTGCCTGCTGTTAGGTAATAGTCTAGTCAGTACGGCATTTCTCAGGGATGTGGGAGGTACGGACTCAATTTCCCCTTTCTTCTGAAGTGAGTCATACTCAGAGCTTCCACACAATAGGCTTTGGGGAATGCAAGGAAGGGAGGGTAGAAACATTGGTTCCTTTTGAAGCTGTGCCACAACATGAAAGGACGATGCGTATAAATTTTCTGGGCAAGATTTAGGATCCAGGCAACAGCAGGACTGGATCAGAAAGCCCTGCACTCCATTGTAGGTTTTTCGTATTTTTTAAAGGACTTCTTATTAGGAAAAATGGCAAAATAGATACTCCCTATCTTGGGTAGCAGCTGCTCCCTCATTTCCTCCCTCTTTCTCAGCTGCATGTTCTAGCCATTAAATTAAGAAAGAATGTTTCAACCTTGTTCTCTTTCTTGCCTGATCAAGTAGAACTTGCTTTTTTTGCACAGTGGAATGGCTGTTGAGTACACATTTTACTCCTCTATCAGAGAGGATTTTTAACATGCCAAGTCAATGCTTAACTAATTAACTATTGCACAACCAATATCACAGTAAGAGTACCATCAAATCCTTTGCTGCCTCTTCCTCTAGTCAAATTTTGAAATAATAATGTTCCCTGCTCTTTACTGGAAGTGAGAACTTAGATACTTCGCCAAACGTGAGAGGGAGACTTTTGTCCAAAGTGCAAGGATGTGCAATCCTGTATCTTTGAGTAAGATTTTTAAGTTTCCACAGTTGAAAAGCCTTTAACTGCATTTCTTCTTTTAAGCAACCCTCTATGTGTCATCCCTGGACAGCAGTCTACTCAACCCGCACAGCCCTCTGAAATATCTTTACTCTCCCTTTATACCATGTGTGGAGTATGATCACATAACTCCAGGGTTCTGAAATCCTGTGTACAGTCACATGTTCCTTTTGAACTGATCCATTGGCACTAATGCAAGAACCCAGTAGAAATATTTCTGTACACAGTGAAGTTTCTATATTCAGAACAGGGTTTGGATGGCACGTTAAATAATTGATACAATCATATATTGAAAAATGAGACTGTGAAGAACAGCCAAATAAAGACCAATTTTCAATGAGCACCATTTGTCATAGTCATTAATGAAACTGGAGTTCTGTAGAAAAAGTGGGCTGTGGCTGTCTAGTTAGAAGTGCTATGCAATATAAACTGGTATCATATTGCATGTATGTACAGAGAGCACATATATGTTGGAACAGCAACTCCACTGTTTGCAGTTCCTATTTTCTTAAAATCCTTTAGTAAGGTTTTTTTTAGATGTCAGTTTAGACAAAGAAAGAAAATTGTTGAAATTTAAAAGTTATCATGCAGATATGTAACATCCCCATATGTCTACTGATTAAAAAACAGACAAAAGGGTGTAGCCTGTAGGTCTCTAAAAGCTATCTTGCATTTCTTTTTTTCTTTTTCTTCTAACAATTCAAAAAACATACAAGATGACCTATTCATTACAATTAATGTGCTGCAATAGGGTGTTCCACTACACCGATAATCTCTCTTATTTTACAGAGCTTTCAAGAAGCTTAATGAGTTTATTTTTCTGGTCTTGTTTTCTTTATACTCTTTCAAGACTAATTTTTACACAAATGGAACTTATGAATAGTGCAAGAAACATATACAACTGTCTAAGACACGAAACAGGTTTTGAAATCTTTGGATAAAATTATTTTGAGAAGTAAACTGCAACACTGTATACACTGTGATTTTAGCTTAAACCTCAGTACAATACTCTTACTGCCACTGCTTATGCGTTTTACCTCAGTCCTGTCACCTCCCAGGCTGTTATTTTCAAACTGAGTGTCAATGATTCCCAGTGGTCTTTATTAGTTGTTTTTTGCTGGGTTTTTTTTTGAAAGACCAAAGATTAAACATGAGCCTAAGAGCTATTATCAGATGGGAAATATTAATTTACTAAAGCATCTGAACATTTGGAGTAAATTTGAAAACAGAACCATCTGTTATATAAACCAATCCAATAGTTTATAGACTCCACACTTTGTACAGTCAGCCACTGTCAAGTAACAGATTATGAAACCTAGTAATAAATCTTAACTCAAAAAATGTTTCTCCATTTGAAAGGTTTGAGAATTTATTTTTTCTTTCTTGCTTTAATGTAAACTTGATGCAAGTTGGCAAAACTCTCTGACCTGTCGGGGGTCTAGCATTCACTCAGATCCCTATGGGACGCTGTGGATGCAGCCTCACAGAGGTCAATCGCAAGGCAACACTTGTGATACCGGCCTTTTCTGAGCATCAGTCACTTACTCTTATGCACACCATGTGCAAGCTGCTCGGTCTGGTTTTGAGATGGGTACCCCAAAGTGACAAAATTCAAAAAACAAGGATTGTATCCACCTTTTCTAGACTAGTCAAAATAATGAAAAAAAAGTCTTTCTTGTGGCCAAGATTTAAATTAACAGTTCAAGATTCTATTCATCCTGGGTTGCGATCCCTGCTAAAGACAAAGACCCCTTATAGCAGTCAGCATTCAAATGGACTTCAGACAAAGTTCCCCTCTTTCTGATATAACAATTATGGCTCCATGTACCAGTCATGAGTAGATGATTCTTACCAGACACTAGAAAGAGCTCTGTTCATGACAGTTGGTTCAACACACAGAACCTGACAACTCCTGCACCTGGCATATCTAAGTCTGTCCTTTCCTCCACTCAGTGACATGGCAGAGAACCCTTATGCTTCTAATTTTGGGTATGGCTTGTCATCTCTACCCACATCACATCAAATTAAAAGAAGTTGTGCAACCCATCCATATTCTGCCTTTTATACTAATTGATGCACATGTGTGTCAGTGTAACACTAAACGAGGGAAAGAACTTTATATATATACGTGTATTTTTACTAAACAGAACAGAATGAGATCAAACAAGGATCCCAAAAAAGGTGTGATTCCTAAGTGCAAGAAGGACTTAGATCTTTGGTTCTTAATATCCTTGTTTAAAATATAACAACAATTGCCAAATCATATTAGAAGAAAAATAATATTCTGGTAGTTGCTGTGAAAATATTTTGCATTCCTCATTTTTGTCTTCAGAATAGATCAGCTATAGATCTTCCAACAGGTACAAACAACATTCTTATATACTTAACTATGAAACCTCTGAAAAAAATGGGGGTATTGGTAGATGAGACACTGCATACTCAATGTGGTTTACATGGCTGCAGCAGTTATGTAAACTAACACTCAGTTTAAACGAGGAAGGAAGCTTTCCAAAGCACTGTGCTGATATACAGTTAAAAAAAGGGAAACAATGAGAGAAGCTTTTAAGCTCCTTATTTCCTCCTCATCTTTATATGAAGAATAATACATTACTTCTTGAGGCCTTCTGTTGCCTTCAGGTATCCCACCTGAAGAATGACATACTAATTGCTATGAGAAAAGGAAGCAGACTCTTTTCCTAATGTGACATATCTGATTGCATAATTGGACAAATTCTACAAAACTATAAATTTAAATGGAAGAACAGATCTGTTCTGTTCTGTTCACAGAACTCGGTTTTTTTCCATAACTTCTTTACTTCTCTGAACACCATAATCAAAGACTGATTAATGTATTCCGGCATTCACCAAATCCATTAATCACTCAGACTGCTTAATTCACTGTCCAAGATAGTCTTTGGGAATACAGTGTACAACTGTTTTTCACGTAGGGGAGCACTTTCTGTTGGAGTAACATCACTGACAATCTAACCATGTTAGTGATTAAGTGATTCAGGGTTATATCATCTTGCCATTTGTCAGCCCTCCATATTTCACAATAAGGTATAAATGTCTGAGTTTCCAGCCTGCATGAATTAGGCACATTCTATGTGGACTTTTCCAAAAGTTTGCCTATCCTTAAAAATTCTAAATAGCAAGAAAAAATTGTCAACACAAAACTACTCAGAGACATCTGTTCTTCCATCGATTTATTCAACAATCTCCCGTTAGCATGTACACTAAAGGGAGAATAGGCTCTGCAGAATGCAAGAAAAATCTGTTTCACTAACTAAATAAATTCCTTCATATATTGTGGCAAGACAAATAAATAAACCCAGAGATTTACAGACAGCCACCTTGGCTGACATTTCAGAGAGCTGGAGCTTTTAGCAATATTTTTTGCTTAACTCCATCCTAGCAAAGCCCTATCTCTTCTCCCAAAACCTCATTTCTCAACTCTCCCCTGCTGTCCTCTTTCAGGCCCACTTCCCAGTTTCTTTCTCTTTTTCCTTCCAAGGTGTGATTGCTCTCTTTGCTCCCCAAAGTCTCCTTCTTGATTGTTTTGCTCTGCTTTAATGAGTCCAAGGCTTCGCTCTACTCCAGAAATTGCATCTACCCCTTTTGTTCCCAAGCACATCTGTCTCCTCCAAGCTTTCTCTCCTGTTCTGACCTTCCTGCACTTCAAGACTTTTTTTGCCAAGTTTATTTCCCCTCTGTCTCTCTAGACTCTTTCTACTTCTTGACTTTTTTCTACTCTCAGCGCACTAAACCCATGGCACTACTTCTTCTTTTATTTTCCCTTTAGCAGTGACAAACTAAAACTTGAGAATTCAGATTAGTAAGAACAATAAAATAGCAGTCATTGTCACATTTTTTTTTTCAGACTAGTATGTACGACAAAGAGGGAGGCTTTTAAAAAGTGATGCAATATAGACATCACTATAAACAATAGCAACTTTCAAGCCTCATCTGTGATACCTTATGCATAGTCAGAAATCCATATGGAAATGTCATTTGATATTAAATTTACATTTTCTAATCCAATAATGAAATGTTCAATGCTGAATGTAATAATACCTATTTATATAATTGAGATAATAGATATTGATAATGTGATATTATCTGAAGGCTACTTCTTAAAAGTCTCTTGTTCCACAGATTTGCCATTTCTTTTATATGTACAGTGGCATATGATAAAAATTTAAATTTCTGCTGCCTCTAAAATGAACAATATTTCTACCTTGTCCTTCACTGATGGACATTACTAAAAAAAGTCTGTTAAAGATTTTACTATTTTGAGCAAAATTAGCATTTTACAAGCTATTTGCAGATTACTTTGCTGAGTACTTTGCTGCTAACAAAGAAATTAATTTGTATCGGAGAAGAGGGGGTCCTTCCCTGTTCTCA
Source organism: Chiroxiphia lanceolata (assembly GCF_009829145.1). NCBI lineage: Eukaryota > Metazoa > Chordata > Aves > Passeriformes > Pipridae > Chiroxiphia > Chiroxiphia lanceolata. The sequence goes on from NC_045641.1 coordinate 56,380,302, forward strand.
GTGATGCTAATAAACATTTAGCTAGTTAATTCACTAGAGACAGGATTAGAATGTAGGCCAACACAACAGATATTTCACATTTAAATACATTACTTTCCTAGTACTCTATGCAACATTCCTTAGCCAAGCAAAACTCCTACTGACTTCCTGTATTAGGTCCATCTTTATTATTTAGCAGATTGACGGAACCAGAGTGGTACCATCTATTACTACTGGCAAATAACATTTGAATTCATCTTCCTCTTATTCACAGGATGACTCATTCTGTGTCGTACACACTTCATTTTTGATTTATGTAAGACGTACATTTTAACATCCTTTCTGAGACTCAATTATTTAATCTATTTTTGTCATTCTATTCATTCGCTTATTCAAGTCATTTTGCATTAATAATCAGACTCCATTCTTCTTCATTATTTAGCATTATTTGGTATAATGGAGTGTGTGCCAACTACGACTTTTGGATGAAGCTTCAGGATGAGTGACACATTAACTGCTGAAAGTTAAAACATATAAAACTTCAGACAGTGAAAAAAGCAAGATATTTGTAGAAGTACTGTCTAGTTTTCAACATCATAATTGTGACTTGAGCCAAGTTAATAACAATAATAATAATATGCTTTTCCCAGCTATTTGTATCCATACAAGAAAAAAAATGTTGTCCCCAAATAGTTAATACTGAGAACTAGAAATATAGAACTTCTCATTTTTAAAAAATGTTTTGTTATGCATTTCACAGGGAATGGGAGATATCACTTTAGAAATTCAGTGAAAACTGAAGAATGCTCAAGTTTCAGACTTTTGTTTTACATGTCCTGCATATTGTTTCCTATTAAAAACTGAATGCCAAGACAACTGTCAAAATTTTCTCACAAGCTAGAAGAGGACACTAATGGGCTTTTTCCAAAGAACTGCCCTAGCATACTTCTCTACTGTCTGTGTACATAATCAATTTGTCACAACTTCAGGAAAAAGGTTAAGGTTAAATTCTTGTGCACCGTGGTTCACAAAACAACATTTTGCCTAAACAGACACATTTTCTGACAGTTTCAGTCATGTAAGTCATGACATTTGTATGCCAACATACTAGCCTATGTAGTTTGTGGAGAGTGTGTGCAAAGACATTTCACAGAATGATGGAACTGTTGGGGTTGGAAGGGGCCTCTGGATATTGTCTATTAATCCTCTAAAAATATCAGCTTTTCTACCCTTATCCATCACTCTTTTGGTCTGAGTAGGGTCAACTAAAGCTTGTTGTTCAGTAATATATCCATTTGGGGTTTGAATGTCTCCAAGGATGAAGACTCTGCAATCTCTGAGAGCAATTTCTTTCAGCCTTTGAACACACTCATTATGAAAACTTTGCTCTTATGTTTGATCTAAACATACTGTGTTTCAGTTTGTTTCCATTGTTTCTTATTCTTTCACAGAATGTCACTGAAAAGAATCCAACTTCTTCTTTTTTGCTCCTTCTCCCCCTTTCCACTTTGAAAAATCCCCCTAAAACTTCTCCAGATTTAATGATTTCAGCTCTCTGTGTCTCATTCACATGTCAGATGGTCAAATCCCTAAATCATCTTCATACCTGTCACTGGACTCACTCCAGTACAACAATATCCTTTTTGTATACAGGGGAGTCCAGGCCTGGAGTAGAAAAAGGGAAGGGGTCACTTCCCTCCATCTTCTGACTATTATTTGGCTAATAAAGCCCAGAACTCTGCAGGCCTTCTTTGACATAAGGTCATGGTCCATTTGTCCACCAGAATCCTCAGGTCACAAAGGTCTTTTCTGCAAATCTGATTTCCAGCTGATTGGTCTGCAGCCTGTGCTGATGAATGGGGTTGTGCCTTTTTTCTAGTTCCAGTCAGGATGGGGTTAATTTTTGCAGTAGCCAGGAAGGAGCATGGCCAGGACCCAGAGGTTATTATTCTATATCACCTCATGTCATTGCTTGGGGTAGGAGGAAGGGAGTCTCTTCCGAGGATCAGGGATGCCTTCTGGTTGAGTAAGTGTGGCAGAGAGAGTGGAGGGGAAATGCTGGTTCCGAGGCAGAGGGAGTGGTTGGGTAACGTGGTGGAGGGAGCCCTCCAGTATTGTCTATTGTCAGGGGTTTCCATTGTGGGGAATAACACCCTCTGTCGTTAGTATTGTTGTTGTTGCTGTTCTTTTCCTTATCTCATTGCTGTTTCCAGTAAATTGTTCTTATCTCAACCCGTGACCTTTTCCTTTGTGCCTTCAATTCTGCTCTCCAGCCTGCCACTGAGAGGGGCAGGAACAGAGGGGAGCAAGTGAGTGGTTTCAAAGGGAAGACTAAATTGGAGAATACCATTCCTAAACCATGACACTTCACAGACACAGAACTCTACATCTGCCTTTGTTAGGAATCCTGTTGACCCATTTTCAAGCCTTTCAAGGTCTCTGAAAGGCAGGCACAACCATTTATTGTGTCAACCATTTTAATTTTGCATCATCCACAAACTTACTGTGTGTGCATTACGCCCCTTAATCCATATCATAAATGAAGATGTTAAACAGTATCAGCTCCAGTGTCTGGTCTTAAAGCACACAAATCATGACTACCCTTCAATACAACTTTATGCTGTTTCTCTTTGATCCCAGCAGTTTAGCCAGTCTTCAATCCACCTCATTTTCTGTTTGTCATCCAAACTTCATCAGTTTGTCTATGCAGATATTATAGGGGACAGTGTTGAAAGTCTTGAAAAAGTCAAAACAAATAATATCAGCTGCTCTTCTTTTTTTGGTCCTTCTTGAAAATAGGAGTGTCTTTTCTGTCTGCCAGTCCTTGAGAATCTTGCCCAACTGGCATGACTTTTCAAAGATTTTTTGACCAGCCTTACAATGACATTGGATGGCTACCTCAGCACTTTTAAATGATTATTTCCTTAACAGTATTACAACACATTTAGAAAACACTGTCAAAGCATTCCTGTAGCTAATTTATATGTATATGTGGAAAACAAACCTTTTTAATTGTGTGACAGCTATGGTTTCTGATTTATGTTGCACAGGCAAAGAATTTAAATGTACTTCAGCTGATTCTTTCACTATCTATTGTCAGCAAAGCCAGTAATTATTTATTCTTCCTATATTTCCCAAGATGATGAGAGTATCACCAGAGTTCAAATAAATCATGAAACAAAAACAGAAGAAAATGTATTTCACTAAATAGGTGTAATTTATTTTAAATTGTCCATGGTAGGAAAGGATTACCTGTGTAAATGGTCAACAAGAGATAAAACCAACTTGGCTGCTGCAGATTAACTGTTAGGAGGGTAAGGAAATAATTGAATATCATGTTAGCAGACTCTCACTTCTCCTCCAAAAGAGCGTCCTTGTAAGGAGTAACTACTCAAATCTATGATGCTCATTATAACAATGCTGGTCATGATTGTAGATTTCCATTTGGCATCAAAAAGATAGTTGCCTCATACACTCTAAATTACCTATAACAAGGTGTCAAATTCCTGAACCAAAAGAATATTATTCTTTTTTGACACAAACCTGTATGAACTGGCTACCTAAATTAGCTACCTAATCTTTCATCATTAGGTGAAGGCATACATTTCAAAGATATATGTTCTGTGAGCAAAGCCAAATATTTTTGGTAAGATATTAACAGTAATATCTTCAGCATAACTGATTTCCAGTTCATGTATGTTTAGCCCATGACACTGATTCACATACCTCTATATCTGTTCATTTTCTGGCTGCTTCCACAATTGAAGTTCAAAAACTATTATCCACTCTGGTCACACCACAGAAACCAACAAAGATACTCATAGTCTTTTAGGGAGATATATATTATTTTTCCTGTTTTAATTCTGTTATTCTAATAATCCAACAAGTTGACCTTCTTCTGTTAATTATTGCATCTCCATGTAAATCAGCTTGTTTTGTAAGTATTACCAGGCATAATATTTTTTTTAGAATATTTAGGCTATCTCTCAAAAAGACTCACACACACCATCAAGTTTCTTTAAAAATTATTGTACAGCACATGACCTTTGTTTGCCAGTTCGCTCAGCCAGAAAAAAAGGGAAATTTGTGTGACTTAGCTCAGTCCACAAAGAAAACAACTAAACCCGAGACTCATTTCTGCTCATGCTACAGACTAAGGAAGACCCACTTATATTTGCCATAGTTCAGTTGACAGACAATAACACATCATAAATTGATCTGAAATCCAGGTTGATAGAGTAGCACTAACAATATTGGACGTTTAGCTGTGCACTGAGCATATAGGTCTTACACTTCTGTTTGAAAGCCCTGATTACTTTTGTGTCTCCTGAAATACTAGGGAGACAATTTCACCCAAGGTCTTTAGCTAAAAGCTAGTAACTAAACTAGTAACCTGGACTGTCTTCTGAAGCACATAAGAATAAGATAGAGAGTAACAATAGTCTATATAATACATACATAACACATATATTAGTCTTAGAAACTAAGACTAGTCTATTGATTGAAGCTCCCCAAAACAGTCACCATCTTTCTCCCAGTCCATTTTTCTCCAGATATTCGATATGAGTCTTTACATCAATGTATTTTGACTGGGTAGTGCTAGGTTAATTGTTGGACTTGATGATCTTAAATATCTTTTCCAACTTAAAAGATTCTATGATTATTGAACTATATTATCTCTGAGATCTTTCTGGATAATACTATGTGTAAAGAGTTCCCAACAATGAAGCATATTCCATACATGATCAAGGTGTTACTAGAACAATGTAAGCTAAAAAACACATAAAAATATCTAGAAGTGTTTTAAAGTGAGAAGCTGTTATAAGTTTCAAGATCACTGAACCAGTTCAATTAATTTTGAATATTCCTTTACTAATTTGAGGGGATTCTAAAAGCATTAAAGCTCTTAAGTTCTGTTTGGCTAAAATTTCACACAGTGGTAGGTTAAACCTTTTCAATGATCTCAGGATTAACCTTAGCTTTCAAAGCTCATACAAAGAGAAGTTCTATAGTCCTTTCATCTGAGATCTTATTTTCTTTAGGATTATAAGATAATGCATCTGGAACAACATTCATTCATCCAGGTTTGTGGTTTAGCTGAAAGTCAGTCAAAATTCCTGTAATCACAAATGACATCTGGCTAAACATGCACTTGGGTCAAGTTTAGACCTCAGCCACTACAAAGAGTTGTGGTTAGATAGCATGCTCAACTTGACACCTCCCAAACAGTGAAATACATGCTCTGTCCACACAAACATAACAAGTTAAAGCTAAACTTTTTTTTTTTATTATTCTCTGTAGCTCAACATTTACTTTCAATAGCCTTCAAAATTTATTGTCAAAAGCTTTCCTGGTGTTTGTATGGCGCTTTCCACAAGACCTTACACTGAAAAAAGCTCAAACCTATACCTGATGTACCTGATGCCTTCTAGTGTCAATTAAATCATAAGTCAGAATTTCAGAGCATTAACCAGTAGTTCCAAAGGCAAAAAGCAAGTTGCAAAATCTAAACAGGCAAGCAATCTATGAAATGGAAAAAAATTAACTAGTTTAAAGGTAGAGAAATAGCAGAAAGTCTGTAAATTCAAAATCAACTAAAATTCAGCTGTACTTTAATCAAGCTGTAACAAAACTAGGGAGCTCCATGTCTGCCTCCACCACATGTTTCAGATGAGACTTAGTGACAGGACGCAGCCTCTTTCATTCTTATCACCCATTTTTTTGTATGGATGCATACAGAACTTCTCTCATAATTATTTTCCTTGGCTCTGAATGAGAGACTGAATTTAATCTCATAGTTTCTTCAGGGCCTGAAACATCACTGCAGAACTGACAATTCCAGTCCTTTCAGCTATTTTATAGTACTGAATATAACACTATTCTGTTGAGTAACGACCATGAAAAATGTTAAATGGATGACTGCATCTGTTCAAAATGTAGACATTAGACTTTCAGTGAATATCTATTGAGGTTACGTGCTATACGGCAGCCATGGCATTCAATGATTGGACAGCCCTCACAGCAAAAAAAAAAAAATTAAAATTAGAAGTAAAGCTTTTTTAAGAAAAATCCCCCATATACCTCATTCCACCTGAAGTTCATTATCATGAATCCTCAACATGGTACAGTTAGTAAATAGCAGTGGAAAGGAGAATTATTGCTAGAGGAGGCTGACAACCCTTGGAAGTGCACTTTAGTAAAAGTGAAGAATAGTACATAACACAGGGGAATAACAAAACACACGGTGCATTGCAAAACATATAGAAGGAGAAAGCAGAAAACTGTATGGCAAGAGATAAAACAGTGCCACAAGCCCACTATAAGAAGAGTAGAAGAGAAAATCAGGTAAGTATTTTATTTAGGTTTTGTGCAGATATTTTGTAACATCTGATTCAGCCTGATTTTGGACAACTCCTAAGCTATTTCTACACTTTTTTGCTTCTAAAGGTGTGGGGGTTTTTTGAACATGTATATTTTCTATTCCTCGTATGCTCTCTACTCTCGCTACTTATTTTAAGGTGGCCCTTTACGTTACTATATTTACAGCTCTATCCTACTCCTCCCCAGAGCATTTTTTAATTGCTTCCTTTTCCCTTTGGCTCCAAACTGAAAGCAACACCTACATTGTTGATGGCTCGGTCACGGTCTTATAATTACCCCCAGCTGTTTGTCTAGGAGGCTTTCTTTCTAGAACTATACCTTGTTTGTACACTTTTCTATTGGCCAGACGTGGAAAAGCCTGTAATCTGAAATAACTGTATAGTTATTCATGTATTAACCAGATCATTTGGTTAATTCTGTTTGCACATGATTTTCACTTAACAGTCTCTTACTTTCTCAAAGATAAGCTTCAAGTTCAGCACTTTTTTTCATTAAGCATTTCCTAAAGGTTTTTCTGGGAGTTGGTCCAGCACCCATTTATAACAGCTTTCAGTACATTAATATTTGGTAATACTGCGAATAGAGTTTCACATGGAATAAAGACTGCCCAGGCAGTGTCATTGAGAATCATGACTCTTTTTTCCCCCCTAAACTTCTGCTTGAGTTACTTGTATTGCTGGATGGAAAACAAAGAGATTTCTGAGCATTTCCAGAATTTTATCTAGTAGTCTTTGGAATGATTCAGTCTACCTTATTGGTAAATGTATAGGGTAGAATATTTAAACTGAAGGGATAGAGAAGTATATAACTTTACTGAGATAAAACTCTTCCCAGTGAAAATCAGTAGCTTACACAGAGTTAAATACCAATCATCCAACATTAAGGCTGTGAACACATTCTTTAGCTCAAATTCTCTATCTTTTGTCAGTATGATTAAAGGCTCAGATTCAATGTAACTGATGTCTAAAGAACTTGAATTTTCCTTTGATAAACTGACAAAAAAATCGTTTCTTTAATCTTAATCCAAAGGGCACAATGTTACAATGGACTCCTTGTGATACACTAAAACATGTGAAAATCTGTTCTTATCTTCAGAGCCCTTTACTAGCAGCCACTACAATACCCTGCCAGACACAGAAGTACATGCAGTGGATTAATCTGGAGCAATTAGTTAACAACACTTGGTTGTTGTTGCTATGGTGGGGAGAGAGGTATATATGATTTCCCATAAAGGTGACAGCAAAATAATAATTAGTTTAGAATCAATCTAGGTAGAACAGGGAGAATACGACAGTAAGCAGGAGAACCCAAGACCCTGCACATTAAGGATGTGTTCTCCTAATTGGTGTTGGGGGAGTGTGAAGGAGTAGAGGCAGTGGTGTTTGATTTCTGGGTTCTACTAAATTCAGTGGTTTTGACTCAATGTTCAGTCACAATTGTCTGGATAGATGCACATACAACCTTAAAACCTTTGTGCAGAGTAGGGCTGTACTGCTGCAACCGTTATAAGAGAATTACAAGATATCAAGTCTGTTGCAGAAGTGAAAAATCAAGTTTAAAATGTGCCACTGCTATAAATGTAGAACCACCTTTTTACCCCCTTTCTGTCTCTTCTTTATAAATGCATACATACTCCTAAAATGTATATGCACACATTAACTGTGGATGGCACATGCAACATTTATATTTTAATTTGTTTCCTCTGATTTTTGTGCATTGCTTAATTTAAGAAGAAATTTAACATGACATAAGTTGAGCTCAAAGAAATTCATCATGTCTGTATCGTCACTGGAATGAAATGTCTCTTTCTCCTATCCCTTGTTTCCATTTTCATTCAAATTGGACGGAAGAAACAGTCCTAGCAGATTCAGCTTGTCAGCTATATTACTGGTAAAAATCTGTTTGGAAACCAGATTCCTCCACATGAAAATGTGTGTGTTAATTAGCCCCTTTTGTGTCAGCCTGTTTCTGAGCCAAGTCTGAAGAGTCATTTGAGGGCACCGAATGTCTGTTCTGAAGAGAGGCTTACGTGATTGAGAGTGTCATGACCACTTGAAAAACTTTCTTCAAGGATGAGAACTTTTCTGTTGGCAACATGTTATCAGGAACATCTAGTCCAGCACCATCAAGGATTTTTCTGTTTATTTTAAAAACATGCAGACACTACTACTCCCTTTGGTTGTAGTGATACAGGGAATTGAGGGCAGAAGAAAAAATGCTCAGAGAGATTGATTTAATGAACTAAGTGCAATTTATCATTAATAAGTGCCTGGATTTAAGTGCCACAAGTTTACCTATCAATTCCTGCTCCATCTGTAATGATTTTAAGCACAGACAAAAGACAAGAAACTCAGCTACAACTTGTGAATTTCAGTCACCATTAAGAAACTGGCAAGGATCAACTGGGGGGTGTTGGTCAACCTATTACCAGCAGAAAGAATAAAATTTGAGGGTATCTGCATGATTTGTGCCCATTTTTATTAAAAGGCTGTACTTATACACATTTCCTTTTTGGCATTTGTGGCAAATAAGGACCAACGTATCCCAAACCCTCCCGACTTAACTGGCTTATATAGGGTCCCAATCCTCTGGATTGAACTGGAGTGAGCAAGGCAAAACTAACCAATTTCCTAACAAAACCAGCAAGTTTCTTCATTCCCTTCCCCCCACACTGAGTCCATGTACTCACCCTATCTTTCCCACAACTCTTGTCTCAAAGAAGAACAAGGGTTATTTTTTCTCATAACCACCCCAAACTGCATTTCTGAGAGGACACTGCTTCCTTCCATTCTCAGCAATTTCAGAAGGCTGCCAGAGGCAGCCCCTCTTCCCAGAAGTCACTCACAAAGTCAACAAGCAGTTTACCCTCTAACTGTTTTGATGTTGGCCTGCCTTCCAGCAATTCTCAGTTGGCACATAGTTTCCTGCAGACTATAATCAGCTTGGCACATGTTAAAACACCCATGCCAGGGCTATGGCCAGAACGAGTCAAGTCAACTGCTGTGTTGCAGTTATAGTTTGCCTTGTTACAGTTTCAGCAACACACTCAAGACCAGATTCTCTGACTGCCCACATTGTCTAGCACTTCACATCTCCTTTATGCGAAACTGAGAGCATTGCAGTTTTAATGTCAAGAAACAAACCTTAAGAGAGTTGTTCTCCAGCATGCTCTGAATTCCTTACACAATTTAGATAATCTACATTCCTGCCAGCCCACCCCAGTATTCCAAAACATCACGCCTAACACAGCATAGCCCATCCTGCCCCAATCTCATATCAGACTGCTTAACTCCTGTAGCTCTACACGAGATATGTCTCTTCCAAAACCCTGCTCAACAGACCAAACTCACAGGCAGGCATTTTTTCCTTTAGAGACAAGGTGTTCAAAACTGGGAGAAGGGGGTGACTATGATCTCAGGGACAAGTAAGAGGAAGTGAAGCACATAATTCCCTGAAAGGGGAAATTCAGAGAAACAGATACTCAGGTCACGAGGATGCAGATAAGGGCAGTGGAACATATCTCCTGTCTATATGGCCACAGTTCCCTTCCTTCTAAGGCACAAGGACAGGATCCCCATCAAGCAAACTCAGTCAGTGCAGACTGAACTGGCCACTGTCAGTAGCATTAAACTCAGAGTAGCACAGCTCAGCTCACCTGTTTGTTAACTGCAGTTTTACACATGTACAGCACCAGGCAGTCCAGGCAAGTGATTTTCCCACATGACCAAGAAAAAAGTACAGAGGGGGCATCCAGAATATTCTCAACACTGGGTACTAAAGGGACTGCTAGGTACAGGTTTCCCAAAGGATTATTGATAGAAGGCACTCTTCTTGACTCATGATTGTTTTTTGTAGGGCACTATGTTCTGTTCACAGTCATATACAGAAACTGTGATAATTGACATTTTTTAATGCACACTCAGTAGAGAATTCAACAGTTCAGTGGAGAATTCTGTATGGCAGAGAAGGCTAGTAACACTCTTTGCCCATTGCTCTTTCACAAACACATACGGTTGTTAGGGGATGCTTTTTTCCTTAAATACTTGGAAAAAAACCCCCAAATCTTGCCACTACATGACAGCTATTTAAATTTTCTGGTTTTCCCTGATCAAACTGCAAAATTTGCTAACACTATGAAAACATCCAAATAAGGCAGCCCATCAAGGGCATGAATTTGTTATAGTGCTTCTAAAAAAAGTCAATGCTTAATCTGACTGTGATTAATATGGGTAGCCTTTTTATATAGACTCTGACTGTATTGGCAAAAATAATTTTCTGCCTTTTGGGAGAGAGTATTTGTATTTACCAATGGAGAAAAATAGATCTGATTCAGGTTTTACTAGTTTTTATGATTCTTTTCTCCATGTAAGGCTAATAAAATCATCTGAAATTGTAAAACAGAATTGAAATTAGGAAGCAGAAGTGATTTTTACACTTAACCAAAAAAAAATGGGTTTTCTATTTGTAAAGAGACTATCACTTTGGCCTAATGCCCAATATATGTTGATACAGATGGTACATTTCCCTTACCTTGCAAGAGCAGTATCCACCAAGGTCAAGGTCTTCTCTGCATTCGTATAAACAGTGACAACCGATGCTCTCCCTACAGGCATTTTGAAGAGCTCTATAATCCTGAGTGATCCTTATAGCACTCTGTCAATCCACCTGCTTCATAGGCAATGCCTTTGTGCTTTGACTGAACTAGAGGAAACCTCAGCAGATATGTGGCATCTGTTCCAGGTAGCTAAATTTCTTGTAGTCGCCTCATCCGGTAGTATCAAGGATACTCACAAACCATGCCTGGGATGACCAGTGACAGGGCAGAATAATTACTTCTGGGCAATAGGTTCACGTCCTTCCTTGGAGCCTCCTGCTTCTTTCCTCATTCCTCTCCAAAGCTGTTAGTCATGACTAATAAGAACATACAGTCACAGAAAGATCAATGGCAATGTTGGAGGGCAGCAGTGAGAAGGCTCCTTTGTGAAAAGCAGCATGATGAGTCGCAGAGTGTTTACAGTCTAGAGCAAAGAAGGGAGTAAGTATCCTCACAAGAGGTGCCTGTATCCCAAGGACATCCTGTGAACATAAATGGATGGTGTAGTTGAAAATCATGGGATATTCATTGTAGTCTTGTATATGTCCTCTGATTGAGATATCTTTACTGGGGAGATCCTCTGGAACAATGTAGAGGAGTACATAACTGTAGGACCCATAAATAACTTCCTTCCTTTCTTGAGCTTGTCCTAGCGCAGGAGAGCTTCTGGGCCATCATACTGTTTCCTAATTTATGCAGGAAGGAAAAGTCTTAGAAAAAGGTGCTTCTTACAGCCTGCTGTAATGACTAAAGATATTTTCCAGCTACTACTGCAACACAGAGATACATGCATAAGGTTTCACCACCTTCAAAGTTCCAGATTATTTTCTTTCCTGAAGATATAACCTTCAAGGTCAATGTTTATTTAACATCACTAACAAGCCTGGACATGTCTAACATAAGCCTAGTAAAATGTACCCGTCTTATCGATGTGGCATTGAATGTTAAGTTTATCTTGGAGGAAACTTTGAAACGTAAGCAACTAATAAATTTATTTTTTTTGTTAATATAGGTCACCTAATCTTACAGTTTATCAAAAGTCAGTCATTTAATGGTATGCTTGAATCTGTGTGTGGTTTGCTTTCTTTTTTTTCTTTTGATACTTTTGGTATTAGCTCAGAGTTCCTACAAATTTACTGTAAAAGATCTGTTTGACAATGAGAGAAGAAGCTGCCAGCCATGCCAATTACAGTGATTTTGTGGTGTGGGACTTTAGACCACTGGGAACTAAAGACCCATGCCAGCAAAAAAAAAAAGCTTTTCTAGGCATCTATATTTCTTTCACAATTGTATTCACATTGCCAATTCAACCTATGGCTCACTAGTATGTTATCTAAAGAAAGAGATTAGGTTTACACTAGGACTTTTCTGAGTACTTGATATTAAACAGGGGCATAGAAGAAATTTTTTAAATATTTTTTTTTTCCCTTTTTTCCTAGGAAAGTAACATCTGGAACAAATAGAGTCTTTAACTGATTATCATTAACACAATTGTGTTGTGTTCTCGAAAAGCTATTAAAACGTGTTAACATGGTTACATCATGAACTTCAGCTGGTTCTTATAACACATAATCAACTCAAACCAGACGTGTTCACATAAAGCATATTTAAAATACTGTATTGTAAAATATGATTTTGAGAACATTTTCATTAATATTAGAATTACTTACCAGTTCAAGCAGTTATTTTGAGGACAGATTTCACTACCCATGACGCACTGAACAGTATTTAATGTACATTTAAGTACAAATGTAAATGTGTTTACAGTTCTGTAGGTAGTAAGGAAGCCAGCAACCAGTTTGGACAGAAAAGACAAAACCTATTTTTTTTTTCTTTTTATCAAACCATTCTATCTCACCTGTTATTCAAACAGCACCTTTAAAAAAGAGGCACACATGATCAAAATCAAATACAGACTTCATTAGTTTTGAAATCAATTGATTAATAGTCATAATCAGTATGTGCCTATAAGAATGTTAAAAATATCTCCCAGTCTAGAACTCAAGTGGAACATGACAACTGTCTTTTCGCTGGGTATGGCATGGTGTACCAGTGCAAGACAGGAAGGAAAGAAACTGCAAGAATAATAGTGGGGACCTATTACCTGCCATTAACACCTGCTAAAGCTTTCTCTTTTGGCATCAGTGTATGCCTTCACATCTTTAGGGAGAATAATACTATTGGTTAAGCCATTTTTTTAGCAAACCTTCTTGACAGAGCTTCCCAACCAAATCCTGAGAACACCTTTGTCAGTTTGTCATAAATAGTAGTGTGATAGCCAAAGGCTATGTGCTCGTTAAGCAACAAAAGGATTTCATGTGTTTGGAATGAAGATTGCTCTAGACTTCCCAACTCACCTGACAGCCAAGAAAACCTAGTAGTAATTAGCAAGTACAAGTAATTAGTACACAGTGCATCGGCATCATATCAGATCTTCCTGTGTGCAAGGTCATGTAATGGTTTCCTCCAGGAAGACTGAGCCACATAAAAATTACAGGAGGCTGTTTCACAGGCAATATTTAGTCATCAGGGTCTCTCTGACTGCGCATGGACAGGGAAACCAAGAAGCACATCTAAGTTCTCCAGCTGAAATGCACATTTTGAGCCTTGAGTCAGGACCTGAGCATGCACCCTTCTCTGCTGTGCTTCCAAAGAAAGGTAGGACCTAGGTTACTTGCTCAATGAAGTATAGACACAGACTCCAAAACCAACATTGCTGGTAAGTAAGGCACTGATCACAACAATATAGGCCAGTTTTCCAATCTTTGGGCACTACATGCCATGTGCAGCCACAGAGCAGCAATAATATTTTTACCATTAACTAAATAATATTTAGTTAATGAGATACCACTTTTGTGGCAGGAGGAGTAAAGTAAGAAGAAAGAGAGTGATTTCCATGCTCGAAGCCCAAGAAATGGCATGTTTGCTATTCAGATGGATCTTTTACAAGACTGAAAAGTGGTCTTGGAGATGACAAATATGTGGTCACTCAAGTAGCCTTGAGTCCATCATTTTATTAACCTGTAATTACATGACCACAGAGTATTTCCCCCCAAAAATTCCTTTTTCATTCAGGGAAGAAACTGAAGGCACAGTGGGGGCTGATAACAGGGTTCAGGTACAAATGTATCTTATTTTTCCGTATCATGTGTTTGATTTTTCAACCATAAAATCCCCTTGTTTAATTTAGAAGGAAGGGGATGTTATTTTTATACAGCAGCAATGTTATAGATTCTTCTGATTAAAGGAATACTGGCAAAATAGACAGATGTTGTTCCAGTAATAAACTGAACAGTAAGTTTACATGTATTTCAATATGACTAGAAAAATATATACCTATCACAACAAAAAGTAGACATAAAAGCATCTTTTTGTTTTCATGTAAACACTATATGTTTGTAGAATAAGAATACAAGAAAATGACAAAAATTATCAGTAAAGACTGGAATAAAAGAAACAGAAACTGAATGCACCTATCAGAGTACTGTAATCTTCTATAAAGAGATTAAAAGATAATTTTAGAATTTAAAAAGGGCAACTGATTCTAATCCAGTGTGTTCCATGGACTTGATAGAGGCTATGGTTCAATGATTAGTACTGAATTTTAGGGCTTCTAATGCTAGATAAAAATATTCCAAGCATACATGACACAAAGCTTCAAACAAAACTCACTGTGCCTATTAAAATTTGCTGAAGTTTTGACAGGTTAATTTTGTACCTGAATTCTTTATGCTGGCTCACATAACAATTTCTTTCACCCCTATAATGGTATGAAGAATAAAATAACATGCCTCCTTCTGCATCCAGCATGAGAACCACATCAACACTGAATTCTGCTCTGCTTTATTAGATGAAATGTGATCTTGTGTTCACAGCTGATCTGACTCAGACTTGTGCTTCTGAATGACCTAGTACCATGCAGATCCGGTATTAATTATTATAGACACATAAACCAGATCCATTAAAAATATGAATCATTTACCAAAACAACCCCAAGGAAATACAAACATTGCAAAGTATAGGTAGATACCATGTTTGCATATATATTTTAAATCAAAAGACAAAAGAATAGAAGCAGAAATTTATAAAGAATGAGAAACCTTTAAAATCAAACACTAAGCAAAGATTTTTTTCTCCACTGATAAAATCTGCTACACAACCTGCTATGCTTTTCAAATCTCAGATTGTTTTGAAACACAGATGATGTTTGAAACCATCTCAAAACAGCACCAATATTCAGTTCTTTACCATAATGCTGATGCTGTTGCCCATAAAAAAGAAAGCTTTTAAATGGTATCATTTTTCTAAAGAAGCAACAGTAATCTTTTATATAGAAAATATCCTGTGGAAAAAAAAGCTTACAAGAAAAATAAAGATTTAGCAAACTAAAGATGTGATAGCTGTAAAAGTAGACATAGAAACAGGAAAGTCCTGTTTAAATATATAACACAAAATATGAAGTAAATATGTTCTCTTTCTCCTAATCTTTTCTGAGAGAACCTAAAATTCTAAACAATGAAATGAAATAGCTTGAGACTCTTATTTCTCTTCATCATCTATATTTCTAGCCCATGACACTTCTCACAGGACTCGCCCTTCCTTAACAAAGATAAAGCATGTTTTCTTAGTTCTTACTGGGTTTTTTTGTGTGACAAAGCATTTCATATTCATGATTTTTTATTTCATTTTCTAAAAAGATCCAAAATTCTACATAACACTGAAGGAAAAGAGGTGGAGCTATTACAGAAAGGGTACAGAGATTTAAAATTATCTTGCCAATCTTAAATGATGTTTACCACCTATTAGCACCAAAAGAAGTCAAGTCAGCACTGCAGGTGCTCATTACCACTGAAAAGCAACCCAGACAGTAGCCCCTTTGCCAGCAGGGTTTTTCCTTCTGCACAGAGGCATGGCTCAACCCATAGGCAGGTTCAGAGACTGGAAAAAATGTCATGCTAATGAGTCTGCTTGTGGAACCAGGACCCTACTCTATAAACGAGCCATGTGTACGTATTCAAACTAAGGATTATTTATTAAATAGTCCTCTTACATCCCAAGTAATACATAGCTAGCCACTGGTGTCTCCAACTTGATGGGATGCAACTCCCTTAACTGTTATATTTCACTGTTTTCAGCGATGTTACTCCTCACTTACCCAAGTTTAAATAAAAGCCTTATTTTCTTAAGCAGCAAAGACACATAAACTTTTATCATACTTCAATATTAGTATTGTACAAAGAACAATCATTCCAGAAACAGTTTTGTGAAGAAGGCCTTCGACAGGAACACTTGAGAATGGTGCAATAGAAAAAAGTAAGAAAATAAGTAAAAGGAAGCATCTGTTGGGAATTCTTCCAGCTATGCTTAACACATTTGGAAGATGACAGAGACATAATATGCGCAAGGCTAACACAGTAGCTTGTCACTTCTTATAAACATACTGAGGTGTTTTTTGGGCCATGATAATGTTTTGAAAAAAATACATGATATAGCTTGCTCTGCTTTTCCTCTACGAGTCTCAATGTACCTAGAGTAACTACTATTCCTGTTTCACAGACAGGAAAATATGGAACTGATTGGAGAAATTACTCAAGTGGCTCATGGTAATACAGTAATTCAAAGGTAGAAATTATAATAAGACCCAAGTTCAATGCAATTATATATAAGTTCTGTTAGAGATCAAAGATAAATTTTTGTTTGTTCTAATGCATTTACATGGAGGATGCCCTGAAACCCAGAACCATAGATTTGCAAAATCGGTTTCAATGGCTTAAACTGCCACCACCTTTCAGAAAAAACCTAAAAACATATCTAACAACAAAATAACATTATCAAAGCAAAGAGATAAAAATAAATGGTGTAAAATACATCAAGCTTACTAAGCAGATATCAGATATCAGAACCAGAAAATTTGTGCATGAGTCCTTCTACTTTGCTAAACATGGAGTCTCATTCTGCTATAGTTCAACAAACTTCATATTTTAAGATTAAAATACGGAAAGGAAATCAGATTTGGTCATTTGATCAGATGATACTGTTTAAAATGACAGTTGAAGAGGTGGTTGCTATGTCCTAGGGATACAGTATAGATTGAACTCTGAGCTTTAATTGACATGGTGAAGTCTATTACAGAAAAGCACTCACGAATCAGAATCAATACAGCTTTTATTTGGGGCACCTTTGTAATTCTGTGGGTTCTTTTTAGTACTTAAATTATTCAGTAGTTTCTTAATGAAAGAGCAGTTGACCAAAATCTAAAAATTATAATTAGGTGAGGTTGTTTATGGGAGGGAGCTCAGTATTTGAAGGTGCAGAACCTACCAGCTTCAGTCCACTAAACACTGCATAAATTTTATCAGATAAGCTCCTTCTGTGTAGTAAATCATGAGAGTGAAATGAATCCAGAATAGTCCCAAGACATACAGTAAGAACCAGATTAATTGTAAATTAAAGAAATTAAAAATGGCCAAAGCAGAGACTCTATTTTGTTTTAAAACATCTTATTTCATCTCCAGATAGAGTTCGCTTATAAGTTTAATAAGGAATACTTTCTGAAGTCTGTAACTCATGCAAGAACTCTTCAGGCCAAGATAAAACAGATAGGCATTTTTGCCACGTGCTCACATTGTTTGCTTTGTCTATATCCTGCTTGTGATAAAATTTCCAGTATTCAGTTCTCTTTACAGTTTTTTCTGAGTCATCAATTAAAAAAAACCAAAAACAAAATCACACATAGACATTGGCATTCCTGTGTCTAATTTATGGAAAAAGCAAAATACCATTAAACATATCTACTAGACATTATTTTATAAAAAATCTATGATCACAGATTTAGCCTTGAGATGACTCAGGAAAAAAAAAAAAAGAATATTTCTCTACATTTCACCTAAATGTGGAAGAAACAGTTAAGGAAATTAAAGGAATATCTAAGGCCATGCATTTCACTTCCTATGATCTTCCTCATCTGCCAGGAAGATATACACATATATGTAAATTGCTGCCCATCACAATTCCCACTTATTTTACCTTCTTTCTATACATGCAAGCACAGAGCTTATGCAGTCACATCTCCTAATTTTCTTCCTTTATTAATTCTGACTTTTTTACTGCTTTTAGGAATAAGAAAGAAAGCAACTTTTTTTGGACCAAAGATCATCTATTCAGGGCTTAACATTGGGAAAGTGAGAGCAAGACTACAAACAGCTAAAACTGGGAATTTCCAGTTTAATGGAAAATTCTGGTATTTTGATTATTCTGAATCAGAACAAACTATTTCAAAATTTCCCACAAAGAAGAAATTAAAAACAAAAAACACTTAAAAAATGCTTTCAGAAATGTTGAAACATTTTGTTTGAGCTTTTTAGTTTTGTTTATTTAATACTACTTCTCATATTTTGTATCTTTGTATCACATTCATAATATACTATACCTCATTTCATGCCACTTAATTAGTGAGTAATTGCCATAATATATTATCATTTTAAAAAATGTAAGTGTTTAAATTGTGAACAAATATATCCAGTAGCTGATGTATATCTCACTTGAGTAGGAAAATAAGGTCAATATTTGGCTTTGTATCATTTTTAGCAGCATTTGTTTCTAAAACTAGAATTAATATGGAGATATTCAAATTGTATTAATATTAATTATTAATATGGAGATTATCAAAATAGCAGCTACTTTTATTTGTACTATAAATTAAAATTACACAGTACTTTATTGCATCAGAGCATTCTCACCATACTCTCTGCATCCTAGTTGCGAGCAGTAAAGTCCTTGCCGCCTTTTGATCTCAGCAAAGCTATTATTCTTACTCTACAAAACGTGAAACACTCAGTAATTTCAGTTTACAAGTCCATGGATTAATTCTGACCTGTTACTAACATCGATTCTTTCTACCACTACTGCCTACAAGCAGTAATTCTGGACTGAGTTTCTCACACATCCATCCTGCTCTTGAAACACTTATGCTTTTCTTCATCAGTGAATGCGAAAGGTTTCAATTTACATGACCCTCTCTAAAATCCAATCATGAAGCTTGCACTTTCCCTGTTCACCCAAGTGAGAAACTGTTTTTCATGGCACTGCTCTCTCTCCTTGGTGTCTCTTCAACACTGGCAACGTAATGACAGCTCAGATTGTGTGCCCTCAGCCTTCCCACCGCATTTGTTACTTGGATTTCATCTAGCGACAACACTACTTAGGTCACCATGAAAAAAGGTGTTTCAGGGGTTGTTTTTTTAAAAACAAATGAATTAGTAAGATGATTTTGTTCTTGACTTCTCAACTTTTAACCTGAAAGGAATTTTCCATGATATACCTAACTAATCATTAACTTCAGCACAAATTTCATATTAATAAGATACACCCCTTCACCACTTTCTTCAAAGACAATCTTGTCTCTGCTATTTTCACATAATGAAAAACAGCTGTTCACCAGCCACCATGTTTGTTGTCTTCTTCCATGCTTTATCCCACCATGCTCTCTACCCTATCACCCTCTCAGGTGATATCTATTATAGCGCTTCTATCTTGGTTCCAGAAAACTTGTAATCCCGATGTAAAAAATGAAAAACAGCTAAAATAACTGCATATAGATAAGAGTGATCTAATACAGAAGAATGCAAGAGGCATGCACACCGATTGCCTTACTATAGTTCAGATTTTTTCAGGCATTGTGGCAATGCTCCTACCCTTTTAAAAAGGATTTAAGGAGGGACAATATATTAATTCGGATAAATTATTATTTCTAGTTATGCTATCTTCTATAAAATGGTGTTGTCCCTGGAAAAATTGAGATAGGAATTCTGTAGCTTTAGAGCATGTTAGTGATGTCATATGGATATTAAAGTGTAAAAGATGAGGATCAGGACACATAAATTCCTAAATACCTTGTTACATCTCTCACTCATTTAATATGTCTTTGTGGTTATTATATCGCTGCAGGTCATATTTAAGAAGCCAAACAAAACTATATATGCTATATTCTTTTAATGTAGAATAACTATACACATTCCAGTTAAATAATTTTTTTTGACCTGGACATCTTTTTGAGTATTTTGATGACTACCATAAACTCTGTAGTTAACAGGTGCATTTTATTCAAGGGAATGTAACTGCATAAGCACTTTAAAAAAAGAACCAAAAGAAATAAGTGAAGTATATCAGAACCTTAGGCTGGTGAGGTGCACTGAGGAAAAGTGTTCAGAATGGCAAACACGACTATCAGTTGTTTAGAGACACTATGATTCTCTGGTTACCCTGAAAGCCAAAAGTTGCATCTTCTACTGCATCCTGCTCTCGTGCCAAGAAAGGCCTGGTGAAACATAGGAGAAAGCAAGCTGTGCAGAGAGAGACAAGGGTTTGCAGCTCAGGCACTGGGGAAGTTATGAATGAGTGGTATTCCTTCTGTTATTCAGGAAGAAAAAGGCAGAAGTATGGGCACCCACCTGTAGTACAGTAAAAGCAAAAAAAAAAAAATATTGTCAGACCTTTGCTAATTTGTCATCCCACATTCTTCTGCAAGACTTGTGAAATAAGTGATACATGTACTATGAGTAGCATCAGGCTTTATCAAGCTATGTGTAGAATGGTGCCACTATGCAGTGACCTCTGAAATGCAGAGGGAAGAATAAAACAGACCAGAATATTAAAATATAGCACCTGCAGTACAAATGTGTATTAGAATACTTGAACTATTAGTATTACCTGAACTAAGCAAACTTACCTCAAAGCCCCCTGTGATTCTGCCTTTCTGTTACATTAGAAGAAATCCCTTTCAAAGATTAATCAGCTTAGCTAACCATACAGTGTTTAAAACTGCACAGAGTAGAGTATTAGCCATTCATAGAGGATACAAATAACTAAATGTGTCCTTTCTGCCTGGCAAGCACCGTATAGTTCAAGGTGGATCTGAAAACTGAGAAGAGATCTGGGCCAACATGATCTCAATTGTTATTTTCAATAATAAAGTACAGCTAGCACCTCAGCATGCAACTCTCAGTTGAGTGGAAGCAAACAGGGACAAAATGCAATGTTCTGAAACAGCTTTTATGGAAATCATGCACTGTTTGTGACATGTGTTTGGTCTCTGGAGATGCATTCTTGTTTAGTCCTCTACTTTTAAATGCCATCTTGCAAATCCAAAGGGTAACAAGTACAAACTGTATCTATAAAACAACATCACAACTTTATTCTCAATAGCTAAGTATTGAAATGCAAGCATACATTATAAATAGAAAAACAGCTGGCTTGGAGCACATTGCAAGCCACTAACACAGTTGAGGGATTTGAATGACATCATAACCCGTGAGAGCATGTTGCTGGCCAGCTGGTGTTATTTATAATATACTCATAATTGAGGAAAAATAAAAAAGGCAAAACTTAGGTATTGCAGAACTAATAAAGTTGAATTCTCTCTTTCCCAGTGTCAAGTAAATTGTTATCAAGAGTAATTTGAAGATTACTACTCAAAAGGGGGGAAATCACATTATAATTACAACAGCAGATTTAATGTACGCATCATGGAAGCCCCCCAAACTGGGCTACTTGTGCTACTATATTTATAGTACTGTAAATTCTAGGAAATTATATGATTTCCCCTGTGTGGTTGCTGAAAGATCACAAAGCTATTTTGCCCTATTTACAAGTAGCGCTTAACAATTTTGTTATTTTTAGCAAATTACAAACTGCTATTTTAGGGTTAATCACACAGAGAGTTGGAGGTTTTAATTGTTACTCAGCATATAGGCGTGCCAAGTTTAATAACGTAAAGACGCGTTAAGAAAAACATAGATAACTGAGTGCTTGCTTTTCTGTACTATATAAATAAAATACCTATGCCTCTATGCAAAAACAAAATGTGTGTATATACACAAAGGTATGCATATATACAAACATTGCCCCTAGGTATATAAGTTTTTATGTATTTGAAATGCAGACACACACACACATAAATACAAATGCACACACAGCTATCTGAAAGTTAACTAGAATACATCTTCTTATTTTTCATGGCAGCACAAGCTCTTTTTGTCTGCTAACCCCTCAGTCACTAATTCACATTTTTTTAAAGGGAAAAAAATACGCTTCTGTGCTCTAGTTTTAAAATGCAAAGGTATGATGTTATTTGTCACCATGCCCAAAAAAGTCCTTACTCGGTAACTTTGCCAGAAGAGGGAGAGAGAGAGAAGGCAAATGCTCCCCCAGCTGTTTCCTGTCTACAGTGTCTGTGTAATGTAGATAAATGTGAGGATTTTCTCTAAATCCCTCTTCTGTTTGCTAAATCTCACTGTCACTGCTAAAATCAGAGCAGATAGAGCCTGCGCAATGGAATAAAGTCCTCAATATTGAAATGTGACATTGCTCTCAACATCTCACATCTCTCTGGATTTCTTTTTTCTCATCATTACTGCTAACAAATTCATTTCCAGACTTTGCACTTTTAAGAAGCAATGGAAAAAATCAACAGTCTTTCAACACAATTAGTTAAGTGCTGCTTGTGTGATTTCTTGAAGGTAAATCTTTATTACTATTTCAAATAATTTTTTAGTTTTATTTTGCTGTGTATTGTCTGCTTCTGGTTTGAAGAGTATTGTGCACTTTTCAATAACATTATTTTAGAACTGAGAATTATTTATAAATTGCTGAACATGCAATTTTATGTGATCTGGAAAATGGCTGTATGTAATAGTTGCAATTACATAGATGACTGTAAGGGTAAACTATTGCAAATACATGTCTTAAATTTCACTTCTATTCAGAGAACTTTGTAATATTTCAGTTATGTCATTATTAAAAGGTCCAATTACATCATTGTCTATATTGTTAATGAATGCTTCTGAAAACAAGAACTTTTAGCTATTTTCTGCAGGTGCAGGGTTTTATAGGAAAAAAGGTATTATTCAAATGTTAAGTTTCTGCAGTTTTATTATACACAATTACAGAGAAAATGTTCATGCTTTCACAAGGAAACTTTCAAGGGATGTTGTCACTGCAGCAATTTTCTGGCAGCATCGTAGCATTTGCTTGTTTTTTGCTTTCATAAATTAAAAGTAAATGAGAAGTTCAGTTTGTTTTCTACATTAGAAACCAGCTGCGACTCTTGCTGACCTTGCATATTTGTACAGCTTAAGAAATTGTACATAAAGAAAATGGAAATTCCCTTACATGTTCATCTCCAAGTTCTCCCTTCTAGGGAGGGCTGTTTCAGGAAAGTTTGCATGTGAAGTTTCATGTTATGACCCTATAATGTCTGCACAATAATATAAACTGTCTTAGGTAAATTTGACTTCAGTAGGTGCATTGACCTCTGTTTCTGTCAATTGGCTCCAGTTCAACTTTCCATTATCAGCAAATTTATATCCGTCAAGAACTTTTTGTTTTTAATATTTTGCAAGGAGATTTATGCAGTTGAAAGAATTATCCTGTTTTAATTGTTTAAGGCCTAATTATTTTTTTACGATGTCTTACACTTAAAACACACTTATCTCATTCCTTAATGACCTAATTACAGGTCTGTGATTGTAATGGATGAAATCATTCCCTTAATGTATAAGTGGGCATCCCTTCCAATATACTTGAAAGATGAAGATTTTTTTTTTTTTAAAGTATTGAGCAAGGCACTAAGAGACATAAAAGTAATGTGCTAGTTCCTCAGCTGTGCATCCTGCCAAGCTTCCTTGGAATCAATGGAACATATTGATTTAGGTTAGCATGTAGCCCAGATTCTTTACTCAAAGTTAACAGTATTTAAACCTTGATCCGCTCTAGAGTATATAGGCTTTATTTATAAAATAATTACTAGTGAATACTGTTATTGCATAATAATTACATATTTCTACTATGATTTGATAATCAGGCACACCCTCTCTGTAGTAAAATGTAATTTTGAGTATATATCTTTTGATTTCTTTCTATAGAATATACTGTCCATAAATATGTTGCCCCACTCCAGGTATTTATAATTATTGCAGTTGTTCTTACATGTTACTAAAATGACTGATCATGTGAAGAATTCATATGCACAACTTTTGTCAACTGATAGTTTTTTAGGTAAAGAGGACTTACATAGTAGAATTAAGAAGTAAAAGAGATGTAGAGTGTTCATATATGACATTCCTTTGTGGTACCATTCTTCTGGACTGTTAAAAGAGGAATGCAGCAAAAGCTGGCTATTTTACTGAAAAAAAAGGAAATTCCAGCTGTGAAAATATGGTCATTCTATGCAACTAAAAGAAGTGCTTAACCAGGCTCATCTTGAACCTGTATTCAATTTCCTAATGTAATTAGATGCTTCAATAAACCCCACCCACATGGCAAAGCTTTTTCTTTTAAGCTCTCAACTTTCTAGTCAAATTGGGGATAATGTAAGTATTCTGCTTGATTGTAGAGAACCTGAAGCAATATTGGATTACAACTTTGTATTTTCTCAAGAATATTCCCCTCAGACATAAAGTGGAACTTTGATTTTATCACAAACATATTGAATCAATTAATGTTGTGTTTAATTACAATGATGAAGTAAAGTTAAAGTCTTAAACTATGTTTTGGAAAACAGTACTTAATTTATCAAATAATTGATTGAACCCTAGAAACATGTGAGTCTATTTTCTTTTCTGCAAAGTTTTTATGTGTTTGAAAGTTCTTGACTGTTGTTAAATTTGGAGATAAAGTTAGAAATTCTCTGTGGTTTATACTGTGCAGCCTTTTTGGCTTCCACTAAAGGAAAAACAGTAGATAATCTGTTTTGTCGTAGTTCAGTGCTGATATTTATCTGAAAATGCAAGCCAGCTGAGAAGTCTTGAAAAATAAAAAATTGTTAAATGTCTAAAATTTATGTTTATTTTTGGACCAAATGTTATACGAGAACAAATTGCTAAATACATAATGTTCTTGTATTTGTAATGTCTTTCAGCTTTCTGAGGCAGTGTGCTAAACAGCTTTCTGCTTTACCTCCTCAGAACTGGGAACCATCTTAAACTGCAGGTGCATCACATTTATCTTATAAATTCAAAAATATGGCAAAGGAAAAAAGAAATTGTTGTTGTTAAGATATGGAATCATTACAGGAAATAATGCCTCATGTTACCATCATTCATTTATAATCTAATCTTTTTCCATCTGACATTGCAGTCATGTCTGTGCATTCAAACTTGTTGGGTTTTGCATGGCAAAGTTGGCTAAAGACTCTTGTGAATGGGAAAATATTTATTCATTCTTTTTATAATACATCATGGGATTTAGATTTGTTCATTATTGTCATAGTGGAAATAGGGGACTCATCTAGCAAGGTACTAAGATCCCTTGCCAAGAAAATAAGAATTCTTAAAAGTTATTGACTAGAGAAGACTCAATACCCCACTGGATTAGATCCCAATTGATCAGACAATAGACAATTTCATCAGTTTTTCAAAAGTTCAGTGAAGAAATAAGATTAAATGGTTCCTGAAACCCTGAAAGAAACTTCAGGGAAGATTAATCATTTTACTTCAATTACTTTGTACTAGTTTGCTAATACAAAGCAGTTTTAAGCCAATTTTAACTGTATGTGGAAGACAGATTTGTAACTTACCTGACTGCAATACTAATGTTAACCTTGAAAGAGAATGAAATTAAATTCAGATTTACACCTTTTGAAACTAGAATTTTTGGCAAGAGATCTAAGTAAGTTCAGAGTATGCATTAAGCACATTCTTCAGTGTCCTGCTACTATAGGTAAATAGCTCTTCCCAGTATTAAAAAAAAACAAACACAAACTCATCTTCTTTGATATGTTGGGTAAGATCTTTGGACATAAATTGATACTAAAGGAAGTGGATAAATGGAATGGTGCAAGTTTACACCCATTGAGATTTGGCCTTTCTTCAATCATAAGTACAGAAAAAAGATAATTCTTTTCTCATTTACATTTGGTTATAAACTATCACCACCGTGTATACCTGACTAAGAGGATATAATGGAGGTCAATGAAGCATGGCTTCATTTCTCGAATGCTTCCAGATATTTACCTGTTAGTAACAGGAGACTGTAAGAGTCACTGGTTGTGGTCCTCTACTATGGAAGGTCCCACATCAATTCCAATAACACTGGCAAGCTGTACCTTAAAACTTTTTTTGGTTTGTCCTGATATTTTCCTTTTTAAGGTAGCTGGAGAATCATGGAGTCCTAATAAAGAACTCTCTTCCTGTTAGGCCAAATCTCCTTCCATTCAGTTTACAGCCATTTATTCCTGTGCCAGTGCTTGCTTTTAGTTTAAATAGCTCTTCTCCATCATATGCCACCCCCATTTCCCACAGTACATTGGCAGGCAAATCTCGTATTCCCTCAGCTTATCTGCCTAAGACAAACCAATTCAAAGTTCTCTTCCTTACTTCTATCATTCCAAGCTTCCCTTTGCCTGTCTATTGCACTCTCCCATATCCTCCTCTTGCAGGAGCAACCATAAATTGTAGTCACTACAGGGTTCCCTAAACTTACATGTGAATGTGAACCAAGAATGTTCACCAGAGGAAATATTCAGTTCACAAAATACATGGACTGGAACACATAGACCATTGCAAAATTATGATGAGACATTTCCTGATAGTACATTTATTGTCCAAGAAATTATAGTACATATTCATGCTCAGCTCACAAGGGTGCAGGAGTTATTTTCTTTAAGACTCTGTTGGGAAATTCTGACACTGCTTTTGCTTCCTTGGCAGGTGAAGATGCACACTGTGTCCTACACCCATCTCTTCTACCTTGGGCTGTGTTTGCTCACCTTAACCAGTTCTGTTGCTGCTGGCCCAGAAACACTCTGTGGTGCTGAGCTGGTTGATGCTCTTCAGTTCGTGTGTGGAGACAGAGGCTTTTACTTTAGTAAGTCAACCTTTTCTTTCATTCAACTGCTAAACTTTTCCATGTAATCCATTGGAGTCTTCTACTCCTCTAAATGGGCTTAGCTATGATTACCGAGGCTGCCGACTGTGACTAGTATCCTTTATCTCAGAGACACTCAAGATTTCAATTACCATGAAGTCTCAGTAAAGAATAAAGTTGTGCCTGTGTTCAACCTCTCTGAGTTTCTGATGAATTTTGCTTTTCAAACTTGTTATTGTTTTTAACCACTTTCCAGCTGCTGCTATTCCACCTGCTATATTACTGTTTCGCACTGACCTATCACTGAAATTAAATGAATGAAAGCACATACTAGACCCAAGATATTCATGAGGCAGAGGTGCATGTACCTGTTATGTCAGACTACTAGTAAACAGTTTAAATACACATTGTATCATATTAAAAACACATTAGCTTCAACATCTGGTTTGAAAAAAAGTAAAGTTGGACAGCAACAAGCAGAAAGTTACCACGTCCAAGGATCCACATGCTTCATCAGTTAAATACAGGTGGAGGAAAATTCATGCATGGTGAGATAATAAAGACTAACACCAATACAGGCAACAGATAAAATTAACTCTGCGATCGTGTGGATCAAGAAATATTCACCTTGTCAGTAATAGAAATCTATTTCTGATTTTCAGCTATTTGTTACTCAAATAACAAAGTTAATGAAACTTTTAGCTAGGAATATACATTCATTCTGAATGCATTCATTAACATACTTGTTCAAAACATCCTAGAATTTTTGTTCTTATAGCCTCTGAAGCTAGCATTTACTTTTAATAACAGTACATGCTTCTCTGATGTTCTTTTCTGAGGTTACCCATCCCTCATGTCTAGTAATAATTCTTGTCTTCTAAGCTATCATTTTTGGGTTTTTGATCATACCCACCCTATTCCTATTAATTTCTATTCATGGAGTTATTGCTTTCAATATTTACTCCTTGCTTGCAATAAAACCAGAAGTTCAGATTCTTGCACTTCTAAATTATAAAAAAACATAATTTCCTCAACATATAAATTGTAGACATTTTCACATTTTCACTATCTTCTTGGTACATTCTATTATAGTTCACTTTTGAAACTGGGCACCTTGGTTTTGTATATGCAAAGTAATTCACTATTCACAAAAGAACCTTTCTTTTCTGTATTTAACACTTCAGTTATTGTCAATGAGCATCTATTCTAGGCTGCTGTTGAACTTAGTATTCTGGTGCTAAGCATAATATTGAAACTACTGGAATCTCCCATAAAGGAATTTACATTTTCTACCAACTCTTTAGGTGTTCATTTATACATCAAAATTTGTTATATTTATCACCAGCTCCATTACACTTAAGGGGTTATTTGAGTGCCCTACAAATACTTTATGGTTGGAATGAATGTAAAGGAAGACTGACACCTCTCACTCCTGTTTCTGCACCAGTAAACAATGAGATGTATACTACATCCTTAGAAGAGTATAGCAGTTTTTCTTTTACTCTGTATGTATCTTAGATGTTTCTCTCCCAGCAAAGTCTTTGCTGCTTGTTCAGAGAGCTATCATTCCTTTTTACCACTAGAGTAGCTGTTACTGCCAAGCTGTCAGACCTACTGTTATGCGTACTTTGTGTTCCTCAAGGTAAGAGGTTATGTGAAATGCCAACCATTAGCAATAAATCTCTTTGTTTTCAATCTCGGTTATTCTAAGGTTTCACAATCTGTTTCAAATCTCTACCCTAAGCTAAGTCATCCCTACTTTAAAATACCTGAATGGGTTTCCAAAGTTTCAAAGGAGATCATTACTCTTGCAGTCTTGATTTTTTTTATCTGCTGTCAGTTAAGACTTTCTCTTAAGTTTTCTCTGTTTTTTCTCAAATTCTGAGTTTCCACTTGAAATAATGTAACTTGACACCATAAATGTTGACCCTGTTTTATATGGAAAAGTGTGGAAGATTTTACTTACGAATGACCACTTTTAGGAAAGTCTTGCAAAGTTGTAATCAACATACTGCAGTTGCATCATTCAATAGGAATTTTATGAAGCTGATATGTATGTGGCCCCTTGGATGCTAAGTAATGTGTGTCCTCTACCTGAATACTTCTGATTCACAAGGAAGCAATTTAGTCTGTTTTAGCCTTCTCCTTCAATCTAAAACACAGAACTGGAAAATGTAAGCCCAGTAACACTGGTAAAGCAAATAGCAAATGTACTACCAAAGCTAGTGAATATTTTTCTTTTGTTGTAAAGAGTATGTCAATTAAAGTAGTATTTTAAGCCTTCCTTTCTTATATTCTGGTTCCTTTAAATAAAGTATAATCAATGGTAGTGTTTGCCTTTAACTTGCACAGGAAATAGCTGTGAGGGAAGCTTTTTCTTCCATCATTCTGTATTTCACTAGAGACTCCAAATATAAAGAATACCTTTTGGCTGAGGTGCAACTCCTGGTTCAGATTCAAGGTCAAAGCTTCTGACTATTCCTTGGGAGCTGTGGGTGGAAATGAAGATAGAAATAACTGTATTACTTTCTGTTGAAATTCTGTACTTCACAACCACAAGGCTATATCTATGGCTAGGACTGGAACACAAAAATTTCCTTTATATAGTCTACTTTGCCCAACTTTCTAGCTATAAAAGGAAACTCTTTACAGCTTCTCAGGAGATGCCCCAGCTGCTTACCACACACAAAGGAAAGTATTGACTTCAAGAGGAAGTCAAATGTGGTTTCTACCACTCTTTCTTCATGAGATAGACTGTCAAGGAGCATTTTTAAAGTTTTTTTAGGGGAGAACATTGCACAAACCCCAAAATAGAGAATTTGCTTTTTTCCTTGGTCACACTTAATTCCAACAGGCAGTGGCCACTCCTCAGACAGCTGTTTTTTTCTCCCATGATTCACCAGAGAAAAGCAGTTTGTTGCCACCTTTTATCTAGGAACATCTCTCTAAGAGAATTTCTGCCGCTCAGGTTCCTGTGTGCTAGGTTTTGTTGGGAGAAGCCAACAGAGAGCCTGGTCACCGCTACACAGGTGGCTACACTTAAACACAGCTTTTCTCAATTAATGTTTCTCTAGTCTCAAAACCTCTGGATTCAACAGTCATGAAGCAAAGTGGGACGACTTCAACCTTCATTTGAATTTTAATGTCTAGGAAGGTCTACCATGTTACACTTATTACAAAACAATGCTGAGAGCAGAGAATGTTGGAAAAACTAAAAGGACAAATAACAGGAAACTTACAGAAGTGATAACCCAGGAGGGGGTAAATTTTGCCTGAATAGTCTAGTCTTATAACAGGAATTTACTTTGTAGATTAGTCAAAAAATTATTTATTTGTGCGTGTCGAATTTGCTGGACAATCATTTAATTCTTTCTCATACTCTTTCTTGAGGACTATTACTACCACGAGAAAGGAAAGCTCACGTAGTTTCCTCTGAGAAAATGCTATATTCTTTTTGATCTAGTTTCTTCTCCTTTGAAAATACACCTTTTCCAATAAATACATAGCAATCTGGCTAATAATACATATGAGTGCCAATAAAGAAACAGGTTTTTTATTTCCTTAGACATTTTCAGTCTTCTAACTTTTAAAGCCCAGTTAGATGGCAACATCTATTTGAAACCATGACAATCAACTTCATGAATTAAAACTCTATCTTTTTTTCTGTTAAAAACACTGCTTTGGTCTTATATTGAATCTTCTGAAGTATCACTTGCATAGAAAAGAAGGAGCAGAATTAAGATACCTGAGACAATGAAGTTCCTCTGATATTCTTCAGAGAATGGAGAATGATCTAACACATGCTTCCATATGTGAAACAGTGAATGCCATAAAAGACGGGTCTTTTCTGGTATCCAACTTAATGTTCCCTGTGTCAACTGCTTTTGGAGAATTATTGCAGATTTTTTCTACACTTTTGTCCAATAAGACAACCAAAATTTTGTGTTGTCCTTTGGAAAATCCCCAGCTGTGCATAGTGTAAGACTATTAGTTTATAATCATCAGAAAATCAGAATAAGAACGTGAACATAATTTTGGGTAATGAGAGCTGTCATCAGATCTCATTGCTTTGTAGAACTAAGGTGTATGTGGAGGAATTACTGCCTTAGAAAAGAGGAAATAAGTGGTATAGCAATAGGCAATTACATTTTGTTTCTTCCGTTTCCCTTTAGTTAAGAGCTTCTTGTTTACTTCAGAAAATCTGCTTTTAAGACGTTATTAAAGTTTCTAGGCCTGTCAAACCTATCAACATAATTACAAGAGATGGCATGGCACTCAGTTCTTTAAGTACTCCATACCTGTAGGAGCTATGAGTCATTAGCTCCTCTCTGCATCCCTGATTGAAAGGAGCATTAGTGTTAGAAGCCCAGCAGAGGCATGCTGAAAAGCTGCCATGGACACACACAGACTGTGGTGTCAGTGACAGTCTTACAAATCTTTGCAAAAAACTGCTGGTCATCTTGGCTATGTTCACACAGCAAGATCTAAGAGTGTTTTTAAGTTCCTTGGTCTGGCTGCATGCCCCATTCATGTCCAAATACTGTATCCATGGAAGATTTGGGTGTGTCAATCTTTATCCCCAGGTTCCTTACTTTCCTTATAGGAAAACTAACCTGGAAAGGAGCTCTAGCCAAGTCTGAAGAGTCAGTGCTCAGGGAATTAGAACTATAGGCACATTTACTAATACATACCTCTGTAAGAAAGACAGCTCTGTCCTCTGGAATGGTATCACTGTATAGCCAAGTAGCTGACACATAAGTTTGATGTGTGCTTTGTTGTCCCTGGTAGTAAACATTGAGGAAGTTCTCTGAAAATACGCCAGTCTTTGAAAGAATTTTCTTATTTTTTACAACATTAACAAAGGATAGGGAGTGTTCATAAAGTCTAACTCTAGTTTAGTGAGGTTAATCTTCTTAAATTACCTCTTTAATAACAGAGTGAGAGGGTCTGCCTTCTTTCTCCATGGATCACACAGTGAGTCTTGGAGGATTTATCCTCTAAAACACACTAAATTTAGACCCTGCTAGCAGGTCTTCTCTGCAGCTAGTTCCTCAGGTCACCAAGGATTTAATAATTTTTCAACCTTTTCATTAAGCGGGACTGTAGTGGTGATGATTTTAATGAAGTGACTGGAAGCAAATAATTGATCAAAATTTCAGCAAGAAACAACTCTGCAAAAAGCGTCTCCTACCAAAACCAAAGTACAGTTTCGCCAGAAGTTCGATTTATATGTGTCTTTATTAGCTGTTAGATGTTAGAGATGCTAGTGCTTTTTATGATGTTTACCTTTTTTTTTATGCACTAGACCAAGTTCCAGATTTGGTTTCAAATAATGGGAAGCTGTTATTTGACATTTGATTCCCTAACTGCTATATGTGTATTTAATACATTGTTTAGTCTCATGTTGGATAAAGTCACTCAAAGAAGCACTTGGCAAGATCAGCATGAATTCTTGGCATAGCTGCCCCTCTTACTTTTCCACTGAATCTTAAATACCAAGAAAAACCCTTCGCTGACTTCAATTCATACACTTTATGCAATTGGCCAAAACCTTTGTATATAGACCTCTGCATTTGTTCTGGTATTAATGATGCATTTGCAATGCTTGATCAACAGTAACAAAAGTCACAAAGCAAATTATACAGTTTAGCAGAACTACACACTCTCTTAATTAAAACCTTTTGCACTGACTACTTGTGCATCTAGGGCGATCTATACGGAGTGCTCATTCAAAGATGGAAGTTCATACAGCCATTTCTCTAGGGTTTATTCAGCACTTTAGCTCTCATGCATGCTTCAAACCTCTCACATCACTGAAAATCAAATAGAGACTTAGAACCATTTTCTTCTCAGATCTTTGCTAAAAAAGGATGGATCTGAACTTGTTTACTAAACCATACCCAAATGTCAATATTTAGGTGTGGTACAAGCTTAATTGTTAAAAAATATGACAACAAATGCAAGGGATAACCAACAGTTAAGTAATTTCTCAGTCTAGAAATCAAGACAAAAGAAATATCACACGTGTATACTTATTGAATAATGTATGCTAAATTTATCCCTGGTAATAACCACAGGAACTTCACTGTCAAGAGGAAGAAAAAGCCATTAATTCATACTTTCTTTGTGGTGCATTTAATGCAAAACTACTACGAAAGATAAAGCTCAAGTACTGGATCTAATTGTTAAGTAATGACAGACACATTTCATGTTTGCATTAGTGAATGAGGTTCTAAGAATAGGAATTTTAACATATATGTAGTATTTGGAGGGGCCAGAGGGTCACTCCAACTTATGGACAGTTAAATTCCTACAAAAATAAGATCCAAGTCTGAGATACTTGCTGTGGTTTCTGATTGAATACCATGTGCAGACAAATTTCATGTATTTTCAATGTTCTTGCTCATACAAGATAGAACGGAAGGTGTTCACTTACCTCATGTTAATTCCTTTCCTAGTGAAAACTGGAATAGATTCCTGTCATCAAAGAAATAATTTAGAGCTCAACTCTCTCTTTCTTTTTTTTTTTTTTTTAAATATTTCCCATCTTACTTTTGAAATGCAGCTGCAATCCCAGTCTTCCCATTTCTGCAAATTAACTCTTCTAGAGTAATAGGATGCTTCCAAACAGCAGAACCTTCTGCTTCCTTATGTGCCCATAAAAGTGTGGAAGTGGGGAAAGAGTGCCCTCTTAAAGCACTTCTGTTAGGAAGTTATGACTCGCACACAAACCTGAAATTATGGGGTTTTTATATGGAACTGTTTGTTTATGGTGTTTGTGTCTCTGTGTGTTGGGCAGAAATTTACACAAGGTTGAGTCTGCAGAAAAAAGAAGACATTGTCTCAAACCATTCTGACTTAACCCAGCTCACTGAACAAAACTTATGCATGTCTTCTTTCTGAAAACAAATATTCTAAGAATACTTATTTACTATTTCTATCTCCAAAAAAGTAAACACTTAATGCCCCTAAATCCCATAAACAGCAAGTTGTAAGTAAAACTATTGAAAATTGTTTTGATGTCAAAAGAATGTTAATTAACAGCCATATCCTACTAAGGCAATGGATAAAACTTAAGTTACACACAAAAAGTGTGTAACTTAAGTTACACACACATTTCATGTGTCTGTATTCTAAAGATTATTTTAAAATATATGGCTCATGCAAAGGTGTAAAAAGCCTAAGTGTTGTGGGGAAAAATGTAGAGAAGATGCCATTCTGGCTGTGGATCTGAAAAGATGAGTACATTGCTAATTATGTTTGATAGCTGTGTCGTACCACGTATAATAAATTCAATTTACAAAAGAGAGATATTTTTCAGACTTGTCTGAAATATACTGAAGGTTTCTTTTGACTCAGCCCCATCAAAATGACTAGGCATGAGTTTCTACACTTATAATGAAATTTTTACAGCTTCCTTTTGTAAGTCTCCATTGATTACTTCAGGTTACATAAAAACTAATAAGGACATCTATTTTAGGTTACCACAGCAGATTTAAGTTGTATACGTTTCACACCTTGAAACTTCTGTGGACAAGTAAGATGTAATAATTTGTTTCTACATCCCCTGAATTCCTGAATTACTAGTCAACAGGTCTTCCATGAAAAAAAACTTAGTTTTTCCTACGTATTTCAAGTTTTATGTTTCTTTCCATTAAAGTTTCCAGCCTTTCACAGACATATTTAGTTTGGCAGGAAGAATCTGGTGACTCATAGACTGAAGAAATTTGAGAGCAAGCTACTGAAAATGTATCTAATTTCTTCTTGTGTAATTTGGGAGCAAGCTACTGATAGTATGTCTAATTTTCCTAGTTTAATCAGATGTATTATTGGCAAATACATGTCCTGAATAAAAGCCATGTTTATTTCTGAAATATATAGCTAAGATTAAATGCAAAACCACCATATATTTGCTTTTAGAACACTTCTGGGTTTTTTCTAATTGTTTCTGTCATTTTACTCTAAATCAATGGCCTTGATTGAAAAACAGAGGTATTAGTGAAACAACCCTACTTATATTTTGTAAATCAGTAATATCAAAGTGTTCCTTATGATGTTTTTGGTGGGTTTTTGTTGGATTTTTTTCTTCTTGTTTCAAAGAAGGATAGGGGTCCAGGAAGAATAGGATGCTCTTATATCTCCATGATTTGTATAGAGAAGGAGAGACGTATTAGAAAAGTTCTCCTTTGTATTTTACATTATTGACTATGTTGTTCCTTTCATGTCTGTTCAGACAAAAGATTTTTAAATTCAGATCTTTCTAGACATACATCTTTTTCATTTATCTACATACCTTCTGAATGGTAAAGACTAAAGAGATTGATCCAGAATAAGGAACTTCTGGTTCAGACTAGTTCCATCTGCTTTTGGACACTTAAATGAGGATTCTGAATCAGCAACCTACTCAGATTCATCCTGCAGTCAGTGAGAGGACTAACAAACTTTCAGAGCTCTCATTAAGTTATGAATATCCTGTAGGAGAAACCTTTCCTTCTCCACTAAATTAAACAACATTTCAGATCAAAGCAAAACCAAGCTTATTTTAGCTACCATGGTATTATACAGTTAAGCAAAACCTAGAATGTGCCTTGTCCAGGTAACACCAGTTAGAGCTGCTCCTTTGGCCTTTAAGAACTCCCAGGCCTTAGTCTAAGCGTGAATCCTGTTGGAGAGTGCACTCCACCCTGAGACAGGAAAAGTACAAGGGAAAAGCTTATCTATCTTTTTTTTCTTGATATAATAGATAGAATATACTCTTCATATTAAGTAAAACTCCTTCATGTTTTATTCCTGCATAATAAGACAAGGTGTACTTACCCACGCATAAGTAAGGAAGCAATTTTTTACACTGTTGTCCACACGAGTTCATTTCTATTCCTATGAATATTCATTTCCCAGCAGGTTTTCAAGAAATTGAGACAATAATAATAATATTTAAAACCTAGAGTGACATCTAAATATCAGATGTCATTAAAGAACCATTTTCTCTGTTAAAATGCTGTGCATTCCATCATGGTACCATTGTGGAGAAAAGACACAAAATGATGCTCAAGCACAGTTTTGAGACACTCATTGATACAACAGGCATAGTGTTTTCAGATACTCAGGCAAGGAAACATTCAAGGTCAGTTTGGACAGGGCTCTGAGCAACCCCATCTAGCTGAAGATGTCCTTGCTCACTGCAGGGGGTTGGACTAGGTGATCTTTAAAGGTGTCATGCAACTCAAACTATTCTATGAATTTGAAGATTTAAAAAATAGTTGCTGCTGACCTAATGAGCTCATCCATTAAAGCAGTAATCTGACTGAATTAAGAAAGAACACCACCTGTGGTTGTAAACCATTCAATGAGTTGAAACATCACGAAGCACCTTTACCTCCTCACTTCAGCTCCCCACTTCATCTAAGGCAATAAAGAAAAAGCACAGATCCACTTCAAAGATAACCACATTTTATGATCTTCTCTAATGTGATTGCTTTGCAAGGAACAGTAACCACAGTAGTTAAAATTTCCAAACCATCTATGGGGGGAGGAACTGTACTTTAGGTTGTTCAGATATTGATAAATCTTTTCAATAACTGTATTATTTTGAAGTAGAGTACAGCACTAAAACCAAGAAAGTATTAATTATGTTTTCTATTAATAAATACGTATATAATTTAGTTTATTTCAAGGTACTCTTAATGTTGTGCACTGTACCATTCCCAGCTGATTTGGTTTGAGGGAAATGGGATAGAAATGAGGCTGGTGTTTCCACAACATCCTCTGACTTCAGTTATGTGTTTACTTCTGCATTTAAAAGGCATGAAGGATGATCTCGTATGAGATACATGAATGATTTTCATACACTTAAGGAGTTCCACCACTATTTCAGGAATTACATGCAGAGATTTAATATAGTTATCTCAAGACACAAACATTTAAAAAAATGGAATGGTCAAGATAAACTGTTCATTCAAGAAAATGGGAAGATATTTTCTAGAATTTGATCCTTACCTTTCTTTTTTTAAACAATAGCATGAAATTCTACAGCTTCATCTCTAATGGCATTAAGTCAACTATCCTAGTTTTTCTTTCAAAGTCATTTTATTTCAGTTTCGAAAGCACTAGGACTTGATGCAATAAAATACAACTATTTCCTGTTATCACTAAGATGAAGAGTAATAAAATGAGTAGAATTCATAAGTGCTGATATTCTTTTTGTCTGCTGTTCTTTTCAAATAGAAATTTCTATTCTGATGTGAAACAGATGAAGTTCAGATCACTGAAAAAAGAACATTTTTTTTTAATAAATAACACTTGACACCTACTAACCCCCTGATCAAGAATCAAATAACCTGCAAAAGACTTCAAATGCAAAATAATCATATTTGAATTATGAAACAAGGGGGAATGCCATGTCGATTTCTTTTTAGAAGACAATATTTTTTTAAAATGTATCTCTACACTCTCGTACAGCAGAGGATAGAGACAGTGGCATGGAAAAGTTGATATGTAGCATAATAAAGAAGGGACAAAGATGATGCCAAACCAGGGGAAAATAGCAATGTTAATAATCCAGGCTGGGCCTGTCCAGTTTATTCACTTCATAATCCAAAATTGGGAGTCCATGGATACTCAAAGTTATCTGTTAACTTCCATTGGCTTTGGCTCAGTTCATTGAGGATAGTGGAAGTTAGTCTGAGGAAATCTATTCCATGAGTTCTCTACTCATGGAAGAGTACTCTACTCACTAAAGAAAACATTGATCATTGATTTTCCTAGGTCTTTTGGCCATAAGTATCATTGCACCACAAATATTTTCCCTTGACTGAATTCCCACTGCTTTCTAACCAGTCACCTGTTTTTCCTAAGAAATACCAGCTGAACTTCTGATATTTTTCTTTCTGTGTTATAAATATAGCAAAAAAACTCTCTTTTGAGCAATCAATAGATACTATTTGTTTCTGATTTGAAAAGGGTACTCGTACATCAAAAAAACATTTTTAACATTACTCAAACCACCCTGAAACGTCTCTAGTGTAATTTTAAAGTTCATCTACTATTCATGGGAGAAAATTATCATCGAGTCCAACTCCTGACCCTGCACAGGACAGCCCAAAGAATCACACCATGTGCCTGAGAGCATTGTCCAAACACTTCTTGAACTCAAACAGGCCTGATACTGTGATCATTTCCCTGGGGAGCCTATTGCAGTGCTCAACCACCCCCTGGGTGAAAAACCTTTCCCTAATATCCAGCCTAAACATCCCCTGACCCAGCTTCATGCCATTTTCTCAAGTCCTGTCATAAGAGTGAAGAGATCAGTGCCTGCCCCTCCGGTTCCCCTCGTGAGAATATCGAAGATCACAACGAGGTCTCTCCTCAGTCTCCTCTTCTCCAGACTGAACAAACTAAATGTCCTCAGCCGCTCCTCATATAGCTTCCCCTCCAAACCCTTCACATTTTCATAACCCTCTTTTATATGCTCTTTAATAGCTTAAGGTTTTTTATCATTTTTGTGGTGCCCAAAACTGCACACAGTACTCAAGGTGAGGCCACCCCAGTGCAGAGCAGAGCGGGACAATCCCCTCCCTCGACCCACTCACGATGCTTTGCCTGATGCTCCCCAGGACACGGTTGGCCCTCCTGGCTGCCAGGGCACTGCTGACTCATATTCAACTTGATATCAATCAGGACCCCCCAGGTCCCTTTCCACAGTGCTGCTTTCCAGCCTCTCATTCCCCAGTCTGTACATATACAACCAGGGCTGCCCCATAGCAGGTGCAAAATCTGGCACTTGCCCTTGATAAACTTCATGTGTTTGGTGATTGACCATCTCTGTAATTTGTTGACGTTCATACATAACTGTTTGTCGAAGTGCCTAAATGAATCTAAATTTTGTGGCAGGTAGATGGCTACATCTAAGAAATTGAAAACTGTTTGGACGTGTTACTCTATTTTCAAAAATTAGCACAAATCTCATGAATAGCCAGTGAGACCTTGGAGGCTCCTAAAGGCATATCAGTCAGACTTTCAATGTTTTTTAGGCACTAGTGAGGCAGATGGACAGTCAAGAGATTTTTCAAAAGCAGTCATATATCTTATTTCCACTAAAATCTATGATAGGTGATCCTAGGCAGGTGGTTTGTTTTGTTTTGTTATTCTAATCCTTCTAGGCATATGCTTGTGTTTTTAGTTGCCTCAGCATCTTTGGAAACTCCAGTCAGGGTCCTTAGCTACTTGTCTAAATTTTGCTTATGGACCTTATTGACTACTTTTGAAAAAGCTATCACTATTAAAAGCTCTTCAAAATAAGAATTGGCATAATGAGTTGGCTTCCTCTCTGACGTTAAACATACTAATACGCTTAGTATGAAATCTTCTTATTTCTAGCATAAATATGTGAGGCATCAGATGAAAGCTAATAATTTCCCAAGTGAGCTAAAAATAATGATGGCTGAATTTGAATAAATATTCTAAGAGGCATTCTGGAACAGACAGTGGTTAATAAGTACTGTAAATGCTACCTTTCTACTAACCTCATTTGCAAGATGCCAAAGCATAGGCATGCACCACAAACAATACTGGATGAACATCGAACATGAGAAAAATTATAATCATGGCAGGAAGTTGGAGACAATGCATATCTCATTGTTTTCTTTGTCTTCTAACCAGGAAAATTTAATTTAAATTCTCTCAAACTTCTTTACGATGTCTTATTTTGGAGTTTCATGTACTTGTGACTTAGACCTTGTCTCCCCTGCAATGAGACTATCTGACACACTTAAATTTACTGCAATAATTCAGAATATATACTTGCAATATAAAGAGTACATTTTATTGAAAGATATTACTTTGTGTAACAACAAATAACGAAGGAATATATGAATTAAACTAATTTTTAAATGTGCTGCATTGCAAACAGAAGAGTTTAATGAAAGAACTGGTGACTGAAGATATGTCTGATGAACTCGTTAAAATTAGGGACTATTAGCCTTAATTTTGGTCACAGGCCAATGAGTTTTATATTATAATGGAATTCATCAGTAAATGAATAAAAGTCTTAAAAAAAATTGTATCAATAGTTATGCAGAATACACACTTTTTGGGAGAAGGAAAAGAAAATCATTCAAATATTTATTCTGCCTTCACTATGTAATGGGTGGTCTCCTGCCTTATTGACTTCCAAGATCTAAGCACTGTAGAAAATAAGAATTAATATTTTCCTCATAAACTCCTCTAAAGTGCTCATCATAGAAGTATTTGATTCCAGCCTTTGGACAAATGCATTATATGCAACAGTATCCCAGGAAATCATCTGTTTCTCTGAGTATTTGTAATTTTTTTTGTTCGAGTGATTTCATATCCAACTGGAGATGGCAAGGACTTTTTTTTCCAAAATAATTTTAACGTTTCTGCTAGTACTTTGCATGTTAAGTATAGAATACCAATGTCAATTAATTTAACCTAGAGATACAGTGAAGTAGTGCCTTCCCTTTATACAGGTAAAAATTAAGAAAAAAGCAAAACCAGCTCCAAAGCATGCAGCTGCAAGTGTGCCCCTACCTCAAAAGCAGCTTCAGCATATATCCTATCCTACCTGAAAAAACAAAGCACTTTTGCCAAAAGAGCTGGAAACAAAAGCAGTGTCATCCTCCTCTCTTTTTGTTCAAATCTAAACACCTTTCCAAAGGATCATTAGCCTCTTTCTGCTTTCGTTGGAGCAACAGAAATTGCCTCCTTCTTGTGAGCTGCAGGAATTCAAGAGCAGCTGCTGTGCAGGACAGCAGCAAAGCACTGACCGAGAATATAGCTTGCTGTCAAGTGGCTTGTCATAAACAGCAGTCAATGCAGAAACATTTAAAATTCTAAATTCTTGAAATCTCTTGGTCGAGATCTGATTTTAGATGACAAGGTTAAAAACAATTAAGAAAGAAGATAAAAACATTAATTTTCCTTTTCAGCCAATGAAGGAACCCACAGAAGGTGGTACAGAAAATCCTAGATCAGTTCACAAAAAGTTAATCAAGTACTGTAATTGTGTTAGCACCTCTCAGAGTTCAGAAAATCACAGAATGGAAGGGACCT
The DNA here is from genome assembly GCF_009829145.1 of Chiroxiphia lanceolata. Taxonomy (NCBI): domain Eukaryota; kingdom Metazoa; phylum Chordata; class Aves; order Passeriformes; family Pipridae; genus Chiroxiphia; species Chiroxiphia lanceolata. The sequence goes on from NC_045641.1 coordinate 56,421,187, forward strand.
CTGGAGATCATCCAGTCCAACTCCCCTGCCAAGGCAGGGCCACCTGGAGCAGGTGACAGAGGAACATGTGCAGGTGGGTTTTGCATGTCTCCAGAGAGGGAAACTCCACAACCTCCCCGGGGAGCCTGTTCCAGTGCTCTAACACCTTCAATGTAAAGAAGTTCTTCCTCATGTTGAGGTCAAACTTGTGCTTTTTTTACGGCCATTGCTGCTCATCCTGTCGCTGGGCACCACCGAAAAGAATCTGGCGCCATCCCCTTGGCACCCGCTTTTGAGATATTTAAATGCGTTAATGAGATCCCTCTCAGTCTTCTCTACACTAAACAGGCCCAGCTCCTGCAGTCTCTCCTCATAAGAGAAATGCTCCAGACCTCTAATCATCTTTGTTGCCCTCCACTGGACCCTCTCCACTAGACCCTTGTCTTTCTTGTACTGAAGAGCCCAGAACTGGACACAGCACTGCAGCTGTGGCCTCACTAGGGCTTGAGTAAAGGGGCAGGATCACCTCCCTTGACCTGTTGGCCACACTATTGCCAAAGCACCCCAGGATTCTATTTGCCCTCCTGGCTGAAAGGACACACTGTCAGCTCAGAGTTGCATGCAAAACCTTCAGCAATGTCCTATTCTCTGTAATGACATGAATTAGGCTAATCCATATAAACTACCTGCTGGATGAGAATTCATTCAAGTGATTTTATGATGTGAGTGCTAGCAGAGACCACCAGAGCATTTCTAAACAGTCATTATAAAAACATAATGTTTTTCACACAACAATCCTTTGCAATGGACAGTAATCTACTAAATAAAAAGCCACTTTGTATGTCACCTGGTTTCCTTCTTCCTTTCCCTATTCTGCATCACTACATTATACACAACATTTGGAAAACTGTTGTTTCTGAACAACCTAAACAGATAAATATGATTTTTTTTTGGTCAAGTCCATCCTAGCCAGCCTCAGTTTGTCTTTTTTTTTCAGACAAAGGAATTGATAGGACATCACTGCCATAATGCCTGTATAGATTGACAATATTTTGATAAAGTTTTTGTTTTGGTGTTTCCCTATAGTCTCAGGAGATGGAAAGATGCCTTGGAAAACTAAAACCTAATTTGTATCAAAAGCAGATTGTTTTCGTGCTGAAACAACTATAAGCACAGAAAACTTCTGGCTGAAGCAGGCAGCTGAAAACTGAAAGTCCCATAATTTCTTATTTTGAGCCAGTACTGAAAACCCACCTTTTCTGTGAACCACCTCTACCTCTTAGGTTTGTGTTATGTCCTTATGCTATGTTGAAAGAAGTCATAATGCTGTTTTAAAGTACACATTGAATTCTTTTTAGACACATTTAAACTATAGTAATTCAGCTGATGGCTGCTTGATTTCAGTGCAGCCAGTGAGAAAGCAAACAATCCAATGACCCCTAGTTCACTGAGATTGCTGGAAAATGAAAACAAGGGATTTGGAAGGCCAGTGCTTCAACACATAAAGAAATATATTGAATACTTCAAAAGATATAAAATTCTTAGAACTGTTGGACAGGCTTCTGTGTGTGAACTTTCCTGTCCAAGTGGCATTGCTAAATACCATGGCACCAATCAGAGGGCTGACATCATATTGTTGTGTAACTCATAACCATAGCAATGTCACTTCTTAAAATGCATTATATGTGCATTCAACTGCTTAAAATCTCAGCTGTGTCAGCTGTTAAAAAGTACAAATCAGGAGATTTATTTTGAAATATGAGCTCTTTGAATTTTTTTTTTAACAGAAAATGTAAAGCTTGTTAAGCCAATGTTAGCACTGGAAGTTTGGATTCAGATAACAGACACAGTAAGAACATGTTTCATCACCAATCTAATTCACAGTGATATAGTCTAGTAAGAGAGCTAATACTGATAATTTTAATGGACAACAATAAACGTGAGCTTTTACATTACAAATGGGCCAAAATGCACCGGAATGTATGCAGTCAGTAAAAAAAACCTAGAACAACCAAATTGCTGAGTAAATGGTCTAACTACCAGCCCAAGTTAACTTAGTATAGGTTGGGCCCAACAACCATAAGCAATGGAGAACAACATGTAACAGAAACTGGGAACTTAATCCTCCACTCATTTTTTTTAAACCCTAAGCGCCCTTCCAGAGAATCATTTGCCTCTTCTGCTCTCACTGGAGCCACAGAAATTGCCTCATTCTTGCAAGCTGCAGAAATTCCAGAGCTGCTGAGCAGGGCAGCAGCAAAACACTGACCAAGAATAGTTCTTATTGCCAAGTGGCTGGTGATAAACAGAGTTCAGTATTGCCAGGTACTAGTAAAGGGAATGACACGTACCCTTTGCCTCAGGTGACATGGTGTGGAGTAGCTGCTATTATCTATTACCCGTCCTTTTATAATATCAGTATGTTGGAGCTGTGAGCCAGAGGCACTAATGATGGTGCCTTTATGTGACCACAGTCATCAGTAGTGGTGTAATGCAGCCTTTACCCTCTTGATAATCCATCAAGGAGACTAGCACTGTCATTATGATGCATAAAAATACCAAATAAAGGCTCACTGTGCCCCATAGGCTGCCCTGCATTCAGTGAGTTTTGAGACTGCTTTCAGAAGATAAGGCTCCATAAAACATCATCGTCTGGGATAGAAAGTATTACAGCTTCTTTGGTAACGATAAAAAGACCTGAATTTCTCTGGTAACAAATAACAAGACCACCATCTTGCCTTTCAACACCTGGCAATTATAACTGCTACTTTAAGTGCACAGGAATTCCTGACACACATTACTCCCAGAATCAAAGCCACAGTCACTTGATTTCTCGATATGCTGTATAAGAGGATCTTGTTGCTAACCAATTCCTCATACATACAGAAAATTTAATTATAAATTTTGCATCCATAAAAAGAAATGGTGAGATATTGAAATCCAGAAATTAGACTTTCTAATATGAGAAGCCTAATTGGTGTAAACCATCTCTCATCTTTTAGATTTCAGAGGACAGACCAAGTGTTTCTTTAGGCAGACAATGGATAGAGAGTAAAGCAGCTGGGAGGGCTATGACTATTTCTGGCTGTGGGAATAACTTGTTTACCTAACCTTGAACCAACTAATTTTATCTGTATTTGTTTTACTTTCACCATGTGTGAAAATTAGGTAATGATATTTGTTCACCTTTTAAAAATGCTTTTGAAATCCTCTGATTTAGGTAACAATTCAGATCCAACTAATTATTATTTTTTAGACGCTTACCCACATATAACTCAATCACTGCAAGGGTTAAAGTTTTAAGCAAAATGCCACATTGCAGTAAGGATGATAAATTATAGGTAATAGTCTATCAAACTTAGGAAGACAGTTCAGTAAATACAATAAAAATAGATCTGTTTACATAAGGGATAAAAATTGGCTACTACTTTCAAACTAGAAGTTAATATATGCCATATTACTGCAGAGAATCCCACAAACTGTTTTTAAACAATACTATAACAGTTACATAAAACTTAATGGCAAGTTAAGTAGATCACCCCAGCAGGCCCTCTGCTTACTGCAAGGATATGGCACAGAGTTCATAGGTTACTTGAGACTCATTCTCCCAGCCAAACGAGTCAAACAATAACACTTTTAGGCACTGAAACACTTTTCTTTGGTTTTCAGCAGAAGCAGATGTAGAGTTGACTGCACAAAGAACAAAAAGAATACTTTGAAAAGAGAGCGACAGCAAAAACATAAGCTCAGCTTGCAGTTTACCTGTAATCATACTTGCCTTTCCCCTTGACACTAGCTTTCTAATATTACCCTCTTCATCTGAGGATCAGTGCAAAGCTTCAATAAATTTGAAGCCCATTTTTTCATGTGTGCTTCAGATTCCTTTGCTAAACAAATTGGTGCAGTGGTTTAATCTTCATTTTACTTTGGGGTGTGAATTCTGAGTCATCATCATTTAATTTTCTCCAAGCCTCCAGCTCGTGTTTTCTGTTTTATTTCCTGGATGTGTCATAACAACTCAATTGTACCACCCTAGTAAAATGGTAAAGCCTAGCACACATCTGCCAGCAACAAAATACTGTGCTCTCACTCTGATTCCCCACACATTCCACTTTTCACACTTCCTTTGCATCGTTTCAATGAAGTGGTAGAGCCTAGTAAGCAATTTCTTTTATTCTTCACAACATTCTGCCAATAAGTCAAAGGACTGAAAAGACACTTTTGCCTTGCGTGCTCTTTTCTAGCCCCATTTCTATCAATATTCCCACAAGGTTAATTTCCTGAAGTCAGTGACTTCTATGTAGAGGTAGGATATCTCTCTGGAGGATTCTGCATCAATACTGTGCTGATGAGTGATAAAGGCATTATTTTTCAGAATTGCTAAGTAATTTTGACTTGGAAAAATCAGTTGAGAAAAGACTTACTTTTTGAAATTTAATAGAAATTCTGTTCAAAAGTTTCCAGTATTCTTAACGCAGAAACAATAAAAAAGAAATCCTTTAGTCTGACCTTTGAGATATCCATCATGAATTTAAGAGGCAATACAGTATATTTCTTTTAAAAACAGTCATTATACAACAGAATTGCTTACAGAAGAAAAGGAGGTGAGAATTAGCAGTAAAAGAAGGGTGCTACAAGAAATGCAGAAAAATTTCGTCTGGAAAGAGGTGAAAACTATGAATCAGAAGAAAGTGTAATTTAAGAGAGAGGAGCCTTTAAAAGTTGCTAACAAAGTTCTGTATTTGGCAGCTACCTTACCTGAACTAGGACTTTGACTCCTTTGAGGGTGAATCATCTTTGAACCAGGTTTCAAGGACAGTTCTCCTCTCACAAACGCACAGCACATGCAGTTTTGTCAAATTTTTGTTGCCAGATCTGGGCTGGGCAGTGACTGCACTGTGTGGCAGCAATTGCATGTCAGTGGATAGCTACATAGATATCAATTTTGCAGTCCTGTTTAGCATAGACTGTGAAGCATCTCCACAGAAATACCCATATCAGCTCATCGAACCACAGAGCAGCCACATCTAGTTTAACTTCAGTCTCAGTGGAGTCCAAGAAAAAAATACTTTTAAGAGAAACCTCACTTTGACAGCAGGTTCAGTTATGGCAGCAGTAACAAATGATAGCAGCTGTTCTAAAGAGCAGGAGGGTTAGATAGCACGGTGACAACTCCTTGAAATTATCATGAGTGGAGCATAACAACAAAAACACTTGCAGCAGCCCAACTCTTCAGAAAACTGAACCAGTAAATACTTATGGTGGACTGATAAATACCTACATCTACCTTGACTGACTTGGAATTTTGAAATTTGCAATCTCTAGGTGACCTTCCACATGCAGAACATAAGTGTACATATCTGAACCAAAGTAATTTCCAAGGGGGGATGGAACTAGATAATCTTTAAGGTCCCTTCCAACCCAGGCCATTCTACGATTCCGTGATTCCTTTTTCCTCCTTCCCAAATTCAACCTTCGCATGATGAAAGCACAAGGGTTATTCAGTAAAACAGGCATACACTTCAGAGAAGAGGGGGTTACATTTGAGCAGGGGCAAAACCATATGGCTTCTAATCTATTTGTCAGAAATTACTCAATGATTTTAGCTACATCTTTCTCTATCCACCTCCTTTACAAGAAGAAATCAAAAAACCTTAAGAACTTATCAAATATGCACAATTCGCAAAACCTGAAGCCCAGACAGTTAAGGTTTGGTTAAGTTATAATAGCATTAAGGCAGAGATTAATATTAGAAAGTGTCAGGCAATCTGAAGATTAGGTGTCATTACCTGTTCCAACAATCAGTGGCAATATTACCGTGCCAAAAAATCAGAACTTATACATATGATTACCAAACTTTGTGTTCTGCTGCTCAGTTGATGATACTGTTATGGGATATTTAGTTTGCTTTTGCAGAAGTATTTAATTCTCACTTATATGCACTTTGTGCAATAAGTCAGGATGAATTGTTCTTTAGGGACTGGGCTGCCTCCCATTGATTCCAGCCTGAGCTATACCAGATGCCATATAGCCCATCCAGAAGAGCTAACCCTTAATCTTTCTTCTTCTACATCCACTAACTACAACTTCATATAATTGTGCCAGAGCATTGAGACAATAATGAATGAATGGTCCACGAAGAACTCTGGAGAGGCTTCAGCAATTTCTATAAGGAAATGAGTCAAAATTAATCCGAGCAAGATGCAGAATATGGTACAATTATATATATACAATATCTGTTTTCTTCTGATTTAAAGGAAAGAACAAGTGTCCTGTCACTGATATTTTATCTTGATCCAGCATGGTGTCTAATGTGAAAATTTACAGTGTGAATGAAATAATAAATTAAAAACATCTGTTCTATTAGGGAACAAATCAAGTACTCAATAATTACTACCAGCTTCAACACTAAAATTTTAACAACATGTTTAAATTTTTTAAGACTGCATATTTTAGCAATTTTACAGCATATCACTTTGAAAGACCTTGTGGATACTTGCCAGATGTGATACAGTGGTAGAGGAGCTCTACAGCAGTGAGCTTATTTATCCTTAAATCACCCCACTCTTTTTCTCTCAAACAAGAGAAAAGATTTCTGAATTTCCTAATGATCTTGCAAGATAAACGTTGAAAATTAATAGAGCTAGAAATTACTATATTAAAAGCAGTATTATATTCTTTAAATCTAGTGCTAAGAACATAAACCTTTCCTAAGTCCTACTTATCAGTTCAATGACGTCATCCTGGAGTAGGAGGAAGGATAATCTTCCTTGTTGCTGCATTACTGAAGAACGGCAAAGAGTTGTAACAAATATGCTGCCCGTCGTGCATGTATGTTTAAATACAACCAATACTGAACAGTCTTTTACATAGGATGGAACATGTTGTGGATTTAAAAAGTCATGTATTGTTTTCTATATTTCTGATATCTTTTCTCCGTACAACACAGGAACATGTCCCAAGCATTTTTCAGTGGTTCCTCTCCACTCTTTGCCTTTACCAGCTGTCACTCCAGTGATATTTCCCAAGCCTGAAGCTGACAAAGAGCAGGGCAGAGCTTAAGTGCTGAAGCTGTGGAGAACAGTAGCAATACTTTAAAATATCAACATAACTCAGCGTTTTGGGAACAATTTCTTATATTGTTACTTGAATGGACACTGTTTACTATACAGTCTCTCACACTGAAGAGAGTTCAGTTATTTGAGAAAATTAAAAGGTTACTGAACTACAGCACACAGCTATTTTGTCAGATAATTTCATGATTTTCTACCATAATACTTCATGTAAACTAGACATTTAGAAAGCCTACTCTGATTAATACTAAGAAATTTCTGTATAAGGAATTAGGAAAGCTATTACTATTGTGAAAAAGAGGACAAAGTAGAGAGTACAAGACAGGTATTTGGGAATTGTTTTACTTCTGATTTGCACATCTTCTTTACCAATTTATCTTTCAAATTTCAGAGCTGTATCTAGAGGTCAAAATGATCTGTCATTCTGGTCTAAAAAATGGTCAAGAATAGTTATCACATGGTGATGGCCTTCTTCCAACAATTAAGCTTTCTTCTAATTTTCTAGTTCTTGTCTGTGATTTGAGCCACTATAGTCCATGATCCAAATACTGGCAGGAAGAACTACTGCAACATGGAGAGCTAGCACAAGCATTTTCTTCAACCTGTAAAAACACTGGCCCCACTACTGAAATTAAATCGACTCAGCCACTCCAACAGCAGAAAGAGGAGCCGACATTATTTTCAATAGCCTCCAACAATCTTACCTAGTGGCCATAATTTTAAGAAACATTGAATGTAAGATGGCTTGATTACAACATTTATTATTCTCATGAGTATCCTTAAACTGAACAGGGAGCATATCTTAACCTCTCTTTGTTCAGAAATAGTTCCGTAATGTTTCTGTTTTTCCCATCTTATGTGATAAGGAGGGAAGATTATTGCAGGCCACTCTGACACTGTTCATGAGGTGAAAGTATTACAATACACAGAAGCAATTTCTGTGAAGAGAAGACACAGTGAGCCTGTTATGTCCCGTAATGCAGGCAAACCCTTGCACTGCAGACTGTTTCTGCTGCTCTGATTTGTAGGTGCTGCCACACTGCTAACCAAGTGTGAAGGAGCCCTCTAGTGTGAAGAAGAAATGGACCTACTACCCATATTTTACATAAAAATAACACGGGAAAACAATTACTACAAACAATGCCGCTGTCAGTCTCCAGACACTTCAGCAGAACGCACTGCCCAGGAGATTCAACAATCATAAAACCTCCTGGATCTCAACCCTGAAGCAAAAAAATATGTGTGTGTATTATAGACGTGACGATGTGATTTCAGGCATAATGTATGACCAGCCATAAAGACAGTTGTTATTGAAAAAGGAATCAAAAAACTTGGGAATGATGTAGAAATAAACTGCAGCCCCTGTCAGATAAATATTTTGCTTAAATTTTTCAGTAGACCTTGACCTTAAGAACAATTTATAAGATGCATTTAAAGGACAGAAAGCCTTTTTGTAAACCTTATATATTATGGTAAATTTCATCAATTATCACGGAATCATTCAAATCTTGTAGACACATAGCCAGTTTACCCTATAATATAAACATATCCAGGAAATTCCAGTGCTCAAATCTATTTGCTACTGATAGAACTTCATTACAACAGCTCCATCACTCTATTTTGTATAATACAGGGGAAAAACAAAATCTATGTATTTCACACCAGTTTGTAATTCATGTAATATTCACATAATATATACTGTTGATGAGACAAAAAGCCGTTGGAGAGGCAGTACGTACCTCTGTGGTACCTGTAGCATGCCATGAACTTGCTGCAGAGTAGCTGCTGGCAAAAGATTTACAAGCAAGTAGAGAGCAACAGATAAAGAGAGAAAGATATTCCACCCCACAAAGATCCATAATATGCAGCTATTTCCTGCATAAGAAACTTTTGTTTTATGCTTTGTATCACTAAGATTAGAAAAAAAACTACCAAGGATGTTGTTTATTTTATTGTCACCAATTCTAAATGAGATGAATTTATCTGATCTAAACCAATACTGTTCTGAAATTGTATAGAGAAAATGATACACAATAGTTTATTTTTTCGTGTTTTGTATCTTTAGAGTGATCACAGTTGATTGCATAGCAGTTTTATGATGTTGAATGGAAAGTCAACACAATTATGAAGTTTAAATTGACAACAACTTATTTAATGCCCTGCTGTCTAACTGCTGGAGGGCTAAACAAAGAATAACTAGAATGCTGAAATGACTTTAGGAAGTTCATTAGAAAAGTTATGAAGTAGTATCAGAAGAAGTCAAGAAGGAATCCATGAGAGGCATAAGCAACTGGCAGATGACGAGAAATTGCAAATAATTAAGCCAAATCACAAGAGATGCAGTTTAGGTAATTATTTAGAAACAAAGAAGTGGAAACTCAGACCCATTTTAGACAAGCAGAATTGTGAAAGTGACTTCATTGTACTTCCATTCAGGATTTTATCCAGGATGCAGACCTGAAACTTTTCTAAATTTCACAAATGGGGAAAATGAGTTCTGCAAAATTAAAGCATTATCCCGGTAAAGGCCCTTAGATGGGAAATCTTACGTGAACAATCACTCTCACTAAACTTGATGAAATTCTCACTCCTGGAGAGGCTGCGCCACAGCCTCCTTGGATTATTTTGGCACCTCCTTTTCTGCCAGGAAAGAGGAGTTCAGAGGAATGTAAAACAAAAAACAAGGGGAAAAAAAAATTAATCCAACTTTCCCAAACCACAGAAAGTTCAATTTCATTTGGTATACATTTTGCCCAAAGGTTTAGTGAGAGCAATATTTTATTCAAAAAGAGATATTTTATCCAAACAATCATTCTCAGTTGAAAGAACTCTAAGAAGTTTTACTACAAAAGGCTTAAGAGAAACAAGCATTGTGCTGCTGGCATCTACGCCCACACTGAAAGTGTATAAATACTAATAGTGCAGGAGGCTGCAAGTATTATTTTTTTTATTTTTTCAATAACATTTGAGTGGATAATGAAAAAGTTAATTGGGATATGCTATTAAAAGAAAAACTCTTCAACTGCACATCAATAGTATCGGAATATGACTTAATTGGGCATTTTCCTCCTCCTTTAGTTGTACCAAATTATATAGAAGAAGGAAAGAAGAAAAATTACAAGGATTTTGGCATTAGGTTTTTTTGTGCAGAAATATAGTTTACTAACTTGTTTGATTCAGTTTATGTGTATCAATGTTAGATTTAATTGTAGAATTAACTACAATTAACTATATAAGGATAGTTATTTGAAAATATTTATTATCTCATTAAGTCAAGTTTTGGGTACCAACAGAGCATGTCTGAACATAATTTTCCTTTTTACATCTTAACTCTTAATTTAAATACTTGATTCTCAATTCCAAATATTTAAGTAACTTGTAACTACAGAACTAAATATCTAAAGACTCACAACAAAAGATATTTGAAAAGGCTTTAATACTGATGCCTATGTCCAAGACACAACTCAGAATCCATGCTTTCAGATGATCAAAAGATTTCTTCAAAGTCCTCCAGGCTATGAGATTTATTAGCATCTAAAGGAATAAAAATTGAATGATAGGTGTTGAAGACTTCAGAACTAAAAATGGCTATGATTTCTAATAACCAATACAGGAATAAAAGAGATTCTTTAGAAATGTATTTCATAGAAACTACTTGGTACTCCTTTCTCATTTTTTGTGACAACATGTAAGCCCTCCACTGGCCAAGAACACTTAAGACAAGTACTTTCTTCCATAATATTTTTTTTCTTTGTTTTTTTTAATAACCACCATAGAGCAGGGATAGGTTTAGACTGATGAAATGGATGACATGATGTGAAAAACCATTGTCCCAGTATTGGGAAGAATGATTTTGCAGACAAAGCACATTGAACAGTTATGTTTTACAGAGTCACCATTAAGCTTACATATTACTACACAAATAAGAAAAATGAAAAAGTCTACACCACTGCAAGCATATTTATTCATCCTCCTGCTTTTCTGCTGAACTGGATTCCCGTGGTTAAATAATTGTGGATGTTGTAGCTCAAAAAAGCCAATGAGCACCTGGAATTTAAAGGTCAGGTTAACTTCAACATTGTTGTAGCGCTTTTAACATTTATAGTATTCCTGTATGACCCACAGAAGAAACCAAGTGAAACAAAAGAACTGGAAGATTGCAAAATAAAAGAAGCCATTGAAAAACTTCTTTAACTGATGTGGAGGTTTCAATCATTAATCAAGCCTAAACGAGTTGGAAAGGAAATAATAAAAGAAAGGAACAATTCTGGTTACTTGTGAAAAACTTCTCTTTAAAAGGAAATGAACTTTTAAAACCTTTGAACTTCCCTGAAAAGCCATTGAAACTAAGTAAGTGAGAACTCAAAAAAAAAAATCTACTCAGAAACCACATTCTCTTTTAAAAACTGTGACTGTAGAGGGCATTGTCAGCCCCCTAAAGGGATTACTTCCTATTTGCTTCATAAACCAGCTCTACTGCCTACGAGCACTTCCATTTTCAAGAATCCTACAGAAACTGTAGTTTGGGTATTTAAGTGTTATACTGGAACTAATTTCTCCCTGCACTATGCCAGTATTCCTTTATAATCCCCCTACATGTCTTCAGTAACCACAAGGCGAACTGGAAGGACAAGGAGAGCAAGTGTTATTTCATTTGTTATTCAGCACTGACATATTTTTCTTTATGTTCCTGTCACTAGAATTGATTCTCCTAGCTCCTATTGTAATATTAAATCACTAAAGAATGGAACTACAACTGGTAGAAAACCAGTGTAAGTGAAAGATGAATCAATCGTAACAGTCTGTTTTAGCTAGGTTAGTTCTGGTTTTGTTTCCAGGCACAAGTCACTGTCTCTCATCTCAATGACCTCATCCTCACTCCCTAATGACTATGTACTCCACTGGAAAGTTTCACTTTTCTTTTATCTCCTTTGACAAATTTAACAAGAGCATCATGACCGCAAATGAATGTTTCATTTCAAGATTAGATTTTTACATGCTGTACTGACTCAAATATAAGATTAAGAAAAGACAGGTATATAGTTAAAGTATTGGCCTGGTGCTTATGTTGATGTAGGTTCAGTTCCTGGCACTGACACAGCCTTCTCCTGTGCAAATAATTGATAGTTAGATTCCATAAATATTACTCAAATTAAGTACTATCTTTCTCTGCAAAGACCTCTTGTAATTTAGGAGACTGTACTGTTTAACATCAGAGAAGATAAAAGAATCTGTCTCAATCTTTCTGTCTTAATTCCCTTTCTGAATGCAGTGGTTAATTTGTCCTTTCTAATCAGGAATCTCGCAAGTCAATCTTCACAAGTAAAAGTATCCCAATATGGCAAAAGTAACAAACAGTCAAAAATATTTTTTCTGGGAAATAATTAAAATCTAAAATGTTGGCCTTAAGAAAACTACATGCTGAACTTTCACCAAAAGCATTAAGTCACCTCACCATGCTTGAAGTAATTTCTGAAGTAATTAAAGTAGTGTCATTCTGACTTTTACAGAAAGGTTCAATAACTGGAAAGTCTAAACAGGATTCAGGCAATACTTCACAGGTGCAAAGCCGAATCTTGTTTATTCCTTATGCTCTGTTGCTGCATCCTTGTACAAGGTTGGATGCTTTTTGCCAACAAAGCCCTCAGCAATGATGTCAGATCTTACTAAACAGAGCTCAGAGCACATTTTAGTAAATCCACTAAAGTTAATGGGTGTAGACAACTATGAAACTGTTGTGAGGAGTGAGCTAAGCCCTTACAGCCTTACCTTATTTTTCTCTCCTACTTTCTTTTCTATTTTAACTCTTATTGAATCATAGAATCATTACGATTGGAAAAGACCTTCAAGATCAAGTATAACCTTTGACCAAATACCACCACGGCCACTAAACCATAAGGGCTTACATGTTTTTGAACACTTCCAGGGGTGGTGATTCCACCACTTCCCTGGGCAGCCTGTCCAATGTTTAACCACTCTTTCAGTGAAGAAATTTTTCCTAATAGCCAACCTGAACCTCCCTCGGCGCAACTTGAGGCTGTTTCCCCTTTTCCTGTCACTTTTTACTTGGGAGAAGAGACTGACCCCCATCTCACCACAATGTCTTTTCAGGTAGTTTTAGAGAGCAATGAGGTGTCACCTGAGCCTCCTTTTCTCCAGACTAAAGAGCTCTCTCAGCTGCTCCTCATCAGATTTTTGCTCCGGACTCTTCACCAGCTCCATCACCCCTCTCTGGACATGTTTTTCTCATAGTAAGGGGCCCAAAACTGCACACAGTACTCCAGGTGTGACCTCACCAAAACAGAGTACAGAGGGACTGTCACTGCCCTGGTCCTGCTAGCCACATTACTTCTGATACAGGCCAGGATGCCACTGGTCTTCTTGTCCACCTGGGCACACCTGGGCTTGTTTTCAGCCATCTTGCAGCCAGTACTCATTTCTAATAACAGAATGAAAATTATCCACTGCTATAGTAGGTGACAGGGGCCTGTGCTCACCTGCTTACCCTCCTGTAAGGGCTACTGCTGTATAAATAAAAATAAAAATTGTAATGTATGTCAATATGTGCACTCCTGGGTAGTGGGAAAGGTATTAGACAGAACGTATAACAGGCATTCACACTTTCCGCCTTTAATCAGACGATTGTGTCAAAATGCAGCAGCAAGTGTACCATGTTTGTTATTTGTTATTTGCTTTCCCTTCTCAGTGTACAGCTGAGAAAGAGTAACTATAGAGCTAAAATTCCGGGTCACACAGTGGAAAGCAAAGTACCGCTTGTTGTATGGTCAGTGGTATTAACCACATAGCAGTCATTCTACTTCACATTGTACATCAGTACTCCTTTCTTCTTACCTCCTTCAAGGAATCTCACCACATCCATTCCCTCCAATCTCGCTAGATGCCACTAAGATGGCATTTTACTCACTGAACTGTAAGGTTGGAAGAGAAGGCAAGTGTCTGTTTGTTATTAGCATGTTGCAAAGCCTAATAAGTTCAATGTAAGGTTTTCCATTTATTTTGATATACCTTGGGTCAGGTTATATATAAGTAACTTCTGGCATCTGATTCATCAAGACACAATCCTGACTGCACTAAAAGATTTCCCACTGACTTCAGTGATGCTAGGACTTCACCCAGTTATGGCATTTGCATTGTTATTTATTTGGTAATCTAAATAAAAGGCAGCTTTACATTGGCTATGGGATAAGAGGGATATGAAAGGTTCTATCAGGACTCCTCCTCCCACCGCACACAATGGTAAGCAGTAATTATTTACTATGAGAACATATACAAGAAGAAGAGAGAATGTATTCTCATTATGGGCAAATGCCTGTATTACCATTGTCCTCCTTGATGCAATATAGGGGGTAATATTTAAATGTAACAATGACCTACTGGCTTCTAATTATCTTGTCCTAAACCCTGATAAACCTGGTATTCTTGCAATAGTGAATTTCCTTTCAGCAAAGCATTTCCCTTGCCAAAGTATATATTTTTTGGCAGCATCAGGCACTTTCCAGCCCTGGAATCTGACGTAGGCTTGTAAATTGTGCTAGGTCGGCAAGGTTTTCACCCTCTAGAGCACTGAATTGGTGTAAAATAATACATTATATTGTTTCCCATTCTTTGTCCAATTTTTTTTTCCTCAAAAGAGTTCTAAACTCTGAAATTCCTGTTTCGTATCCCAGTGCAACACTCAAACCTGTAGGTCTTTCTCTTCACACATTGCAAATGGCTTAGGAACTACTGTGTGAAGCATAAGGGCTCTATCACATGCTTAGTGTGCTTGATGGCCTCCAAAGCAGCCATTCCATAAAAAAGGCGGAGTACAGCACACCTATATGTGAGAGGAAATTGTTACAAGTGCTGTATTTTAGAAATAAGTTGGGGGAAGAGGAGAATTTTTTCCCAATTAAATACACAGTGAAGAAAAAGAATGCTTCTGTAAGCATATTTCTAGAGGAAAAAAATACCTTATTCAACTACGTGACAGACTAAATAAACACAAAGAAATTACAAATTAAGACACCTGGAATAAAGCTACACTTGTCTCACTGGCTTTAAAGAAGTGAAATAGTTATTTTACTGTCCATTTGAAATATGAAAGGGTTATCATTTTTTCATAAGGGGAAGCTTAGAAATTGTACTTATTCAGGCAAAACACTCTGTGAATTCTTGGTAGATTTCTCTTATAGATCAATACTGAGTGCCTGTGTTTTCCCAGTCTTACTTGCTTATGATTTCAGTGCAATGAGCAAACTTCTTCTTACTTTGGACTCAATAATTAATGCAACCCAGTATTCCACAAAGCAGTAGCTCTAGTGCAATATCTCAATATTAACAAATGCATACGCTTTCATAAAGATTTTACTTGTGAATACTGATAAAGCTTATCCTCTATTCTCATGCATATTAAATTAGATTTCAGAGCTAGGGCATCCATTCATTGAGCATTTATAAATGCTAATATATGCTCATTTTGATGAATACAAACAAAAATCAGTCTAAGCATAATTATTTTTTGGCATTAACAAAACATTGACGGAAAATGGAAACTAAATATTAAATATTGTCGCTTCAAAATGCATGCAACTTATTTACATGAAAATCAGATTGCCTACTTCGCACGTTTAAACCTTGAGGTATTTCTGTTAAGGGACTTTACAACACTCTGCAAGATTTGTTATTTTCTTGTTTGTTTGTTTGTTTTAACAGTTCATAGAAGTATCAAAACCCAGGCATTTCCTGCTGATTGAACATTGACTCATAATTTTCCAAATACAGATTAGAAATTCCAGAGCACTCTCAAGAAGTATCACCAATATAACATTAAATCATTTGTCTAAGATTACAAGGAGATGAAAAGTGATATCAACAATCTCTTGTTTTGCATATGCATGCATTTATAATGCAAAAATACACAGAAACAGTAGCCTGACATACAGAATACAGTCAAAGAGGTATGGAGATACATAATTAAATAGTACACTGGCTGGTGTGCTTTTTAGAACAATTTGTTGTTATATTTAATTGTTAAATTGGAAATGAAAGACAAAGGCTTTGTACTCCACCAGAGGCATATATTTTGTGGTTTAGGACAAATCATTTTCGATGGAATTCATTTTCTTCGAAGAACTAGAAGGAGTTGTGTATGCACGCTAAGACTCAATCAAGTAGCTTTACCTGTGGTCCATGAAAGAAGACTGCCTCTTTCAGAGGACAAGGATACGTTTAATTTTAAGTAAAGCATTCAATACAGAAATCAGTCACCCTGTAGGCACACCTCCTTGTTGAGTTCACTATCTTAAAAGAGATCCCTAATTTTCAGGTAGCAAAGATGAGCAAGATGAGTCTCAAATTCAGCATCCCTAGTCTTCTGTGCCACTATAAGGCAGACAACACATGCAACTCAAAAAACACTCTAACCAACAGCTCCCAGTCTGGATCTAGCAGACAGGATGAGTTTGTTCAGCTCCTGCATTGTAATATAGCACCACAAACACTCAATCTTGTTGTTCAGGTCACAGAAAAATTCTGTTTGTCCAACATCCTGCCTTATAGCATGCTCACATACATCCCAATACCGTAAGCTGCTATCAATGTTTCAAAATTGTACGAGTTATATTACCCTGATGTTTTGACGGAAACATTGTGAGTTTCTTGCTACAAGACTAGAGCAAAAATAATGGCCTTTTAGAATACTTTAAAAGCAGTTACAGCTGATGATTGACTCTGATAGCAGGTTAGGTCACTGTTTTTCAGATTTATGATGTATTTCTGAATTACAGTCTACATGGCTTTCTCGAGTTCTATGCTTGGCTAAAAAAGACACTACACACAACAAATACGAAGAGTCACATGAAAGTTCCTGGACACATATCCCCAGCTCTTCCTAGAGTCCCCTAAAGAGTAGATTAAGCTTTGTGTTTATCCTGGGCTATTTCTTATGTAATTTCTAATGTTAATACTACAATAGTAGATTATGATTCTACATAGAATGCCTAGATAACTTGATATATGATAGTTCTATAGTCCACCTATAGGACTAAGGTATTTTGGAGGGATGGGGAGAAACAGAGAAATCGAGGGTAAACAAGTCCTGTTGAATTACTCCACTGACTTTGCATTATTTAAAGGGAAGTGCTGTTAGTACAGAAGTCAGCTGTTTAACTACTGCAACCCTGTACCTTGGCCTGCTTTCAGGGGACTTCAGAATAGTGTGATTAGACTTTGTATTTGCTTGTCGCACATTGAAAGAAACATTCACATATTTGATAGTGTAGATTAAACAAGTGCCAAATATTCTATTAAGTAAACTTTGACCTACATGATATGAAATTCTCTTCAGTTGGCAACTGACAAAAAAGGAAAGAAACCTCCAAGGAAACCAGTGTACATCAGCAAAAAGGAATGTTTAAGACTGTTGTGTGTCCACAGGCAGCACTTTGAAGGTTGAGTAAATACGAGGACCTTTTTGATAACGGTTGGAAGGCAGCACTCAAATTATGTCAGAGAGATGAGAAAGAACTATATGGGTTCGCAGTATAGTGACACAGAAAGTCCAGTCCATACTGTAGGCAATATTATTAAAAAAATAAAAAGGGAAGAAAAATCATATTAAAAATGAAGAACCACCAGCCATTTATTTACCAATACCAATTGGTCTAGAAATTATCTTAAGTGCTCAGTTACATCAGTCCCTATGTAGAAGAGCACTCAGGCATGTGCTCACTGTTTAACACGTGCATTAGTCCAACACACTATATAGGAGCTTGAACATTTGCCTAGATCTAAATTCATATTTTGGTAATTTGATGAACTGAGACCATCTGATCCTGTGGTCCTTCCAGAAGCAGATAGGCCAAATAACGATAACATCTGTAGAAGTGGTAGTATCTTCTTCTAATTCTTTATCTCACCTTTCGCTGTAATAGCATCTTTGCAAGCAGCAGCACTTAAGAGGACAGCAGCAATTTAAAATCTATTGGTTTAAAACTACTTTACGTATCAGATACTTCTCAATCATGATTGAGAATCATGATTACTGAAAAAGAAATTTTTTTCTATTATTGCTTAGGTCTTTTGAAAACCTAGGGAAACATTTTTTTAAAGAGAAAAAAATCTAACTTCACAGGACTAATGTTATCTTTTTATGAAGGATGAGCATTTAGTATGCTATGTGATACATGAATATTTAAGCCTATAAGTTCATAGCTGACCACATCAGTGATGTGTTAGTGATTCCATTCCAATGTTGTTACATGTACCATGCAGGCTTTTTAAAGGGCTATTAGACATTATATAATCCTTCATAAAATTATTATTCTGTTAGAAAGAAAAGTAACTCATAGATGTTTTTGGTCTGGCTACACTAAAAATGATTTTGAAGTGCACTGAGATTTGCACCAGAAAGATTCTAGGATTTAGGATTTGTATTAACTATTTATGTATATAATAGTGAGGAGAAATGTTGCCGCTGATTACTAAATAAGGCAGGCAGTGCTTCGTAGGTTATTAAACGTACTTTATCAACTTTATAGATTATAAAGGTCCTACACATTTATAAATGGTTAAATTCAGACACTGAAAGGTAAAATAACTTGAACCGAAGCTTTTAGGGTGTATCTGCTTATGAAAAACTGGCAGATTAAGAAAAGAAAGGGAAGCTTTACTAATCAGTTCTTTGTACCTATAGTTCAGCTGGATCTATTGGGAAGAGTTATACCTGCATATCCAAGAACAGAATTTGCCCTACCTTTCTTTAAATGGGAGCAAGACAAAATGCGGCACAGCTCTGGGTATACTGCAAACTAATGACACTCCACACGTTATCTTGACTGCTAAATTTTAAAAGTATCGGGCTAAAACAACCGGATTAACAGAATACAGAAATAATCTTTAGCAAAAAGCTTGTAATTTATAAGTCAGTGAGGGAAAATAGTTTCAGAAAAAAACACAAAATGCTGCATCTTAATATTTATAATACTTTTCAGTGATACACATAAAGCAACACACACACAAACAAACGAAAATATTACTGTAATTTGTTCCTGGCTTGCTCTTCTCTTTAGTCTTATGAAACAAATGATTTAGCAGGCAATGTACAATATAGAGGTCCTCAGTGGATTGTAATATACTAAGTAAGCATGTTTTTCTTTTCGTTTAATTTATAGTCCCAGGAAAGAAAAAAAAAAAAGACGTTTAAAAACCTGTTGTCTGAGTTTACAAAGCTCATAGGGATAGTTAGTTCTTAACTAGCTGTATTGCTGGCTAAAATGTGACATAATTTACCACTAGAGGTCTTTTCATTTACTGATGTTCTAAAGCCTCAAGGGTTCTTCATCAATGGGTACATGTTTTAATCACAGGGTACTGCAAAATGCAGTGTCGTCTTTTCAAATTGACAGCTGCAGGACAAGTACCTGGACGTCAACCTGGAATTTGCTGTATAAGCATTTGTTGCAATAATTTCCCAAAGAGAAACTGAATTTTTGCCTTTATGCCTTATCTAGCTTGAGTAATTCTTAAAATGTGAACTCCTGCCAAACTCTGTGAATAACAGATTTTTGGTCTCAGTGATAAAACTGAAGGGAAAAAGAAAAAAAAAGAGGCATGAAAAGAAATTGGTAGAGTTGACTGAATTACTTCATTTTTTGGCTCTTGATACAATTTTCTTTCCTTTTTTTTTTTCCATATTTTTCAGTTCTTAACTAATGTGAATCATTCTGTAAAAGGAAACATTTAATGCTGAAAATGTCAAAACAAAACACTTAATCTTTTCAGAATTTTAGTACGTGAAATCAAATTCCAGTAGAATTTAAAATAGATATAGAAAGTAAGCAGCTACTTACTTTTTGTGAATTTACTGTTCCTTCATTTCTAGTTAGTCATAACAGGGCAAGTACACATCCAACTGGGTTGCATACAAACAAGCCCAGGAAACAGTGGGACTTCAATGTCTGTGTAGTATAGCAGAGAAATTAGCAGTTACTAAGGAAATCATAAACCACTGGGGAAAAAAAAAGACAAAAATATGTGTGTGAGAGTTGTATGGATGAACATGTTGGTCTTTACTGGAGCTGAGTGAAAAAGGGAAAATATTTGCCAATTAAGTAGTTTCTACAGATGCCTGGTGCAAAACACAGGAAAACCATGTTATGTCAGTCCCATTTCCTGTCTTGTACAAGTCTATGGAATATAAAATCTTCTGCTTTTATCTGTTCCATCAACCATCTTCCTATTTTTGCTGCACTTCATCCGTTACTGTGTTACCTTATTTCCTGCTTCCCACTAGCTTTTGAGCTTGCAGATCTTACAACCTGTGCAGTTTTATACAGTATTTATATTTCCCCTTTGGAACACATTCTGGCTTCACATAGTACCTCGGTGCAGCCTTTTTTACTAGGAAATATTTGTCTACAACATAGTCATGATCCATGATCTTTACCCATCAGCTACCTCAGTTGGCTCAGCAATCAGTTTTCATCCTAAAGCTAAAGGGCAAATTTCCTTTGTAAATGCCAGATTTCAGATTCCTCCCTCTCCATTTTCAATGCTAAGACAGCTCAGGAACATATTTTAATAATAATTTTCTAACAATGCATAAATTTGCTCAAATGCTTAAATAGTGAACACCCATAGACAGAGATAAAAGCTGGCTGTTTCCAGGAATTTCTTTAAAAGGTGCATCTGAGAACAGGGTCTTAGAATAGATACACACAGACAGGCTCTACAATGGTCATTGGTGATTCAGTTAAAATAATGCAACTTGATGATATGACTGCTTCTGAGAGCTTTGCATTTTCTTTCTAACAGAAAAACTTTCCATTTGTGTTTTGAATAGGTAAGCCTACAGGGTATGGATCCAGCAGTAGACGCTTACACCACAAGGGGATAGTGGATGAATGCTGCTTCCAGAGTTGTGACCTGAGGAGGCTGGAGATGTATTGTGCTCCAATAAAGCCACCTAAATCTGCACGGTCTGTACGTGCTCAGCGCCACACTGATATGCCAAAAGCACAAAAGGTAGGCCAGGCTGGGAAAAATTCACAACTACTAACAAATAAACCAACCAAACCAATAAAATACCAAAGAAGAAAACCCTATGTATTTTAGGGAAGGAAAATTCTATCAGGGTTGGTAACATAGAAGACAATTGATGTGTTCTGCCTACTAGATTTAGTGGAGTTTGAAAAATAGTTTCCATGGTAGGAAATGAGTAGGAAATGGTATGTTTCATCTCATCTCTTAGAACACTGAATAAAACATGGAATTGCTAAGCTAGTAGTTGTGAGGCTTTATCCTGCTATAGGGTGGTAAGTGATAAGTACTCACGTCATCCAATCCGAAATAGCACCTAAGACTTCTTTCAAAAGAGAAATCAAACACTGAATGTTTAACAACTCATCTATCCAGAATCTCTTCACTCATCCTTCTCTTTCAGGGAGAGGTAGAGTGAGTGCTTAAGAAGGAAAATACAGCTCTTCTGCTATTTATCTTACGTGTAAATGAACAATTTTTTTTCTTTCTTCATTATTTTGGATTTTTTTTTCATTTATCAGAAATAAATTAAATGGATACTCACTGTAATCATTACATACTTCATTTTAAGTATTTAAAGTTTAATACATATATTCTCCAAGCACTTCAAATATTAATTGATATTTTTTATATAGTTGTGGAGTTCAGAGTATCCAGATTTTTGTTCCTGTGATACTAGATATACTGTATATATATGTATCAACACAGCCTATAGTTCAGAAAACTCGTCTTAGACTAGGCTACAATTGAGTTCATGTACAACCCTCTCTCCTGTTTGAGTTCTGAACATCTGTTTTACATGTTATTTGTCTTCTACTTTAAGTCTCTATTGATTTATTTTATTGCTGCTTGACCCTGCCTGTCATACACATATGTTGGCCCCATTCCTGCAGTTATCTGAAAATTTTTGCCTATAAGAAATGGAACTGCATGAAAACCTAATGTTTCATAGGAAGTAAAGAAACCTGTACTGCATGTTAATTTCCTTAATATCATCTTTATGAAAAGAACAACTGTAATCATTCCAGCATCCATTCTTTTCCGTAAGTCAATTCACAGAATGGAATCCTTTCACTTCTTCCTCAAGAGTTTTCAAACTTTTAAAGCGGTGTCTGTGTGACATTTCCTTAGCCTTAGCCTTTAGTATCTCAAAGGGCACACAGGGCAATGAGTGAAGACTTCTTCAGGTAGAGCTCAACTGTAGACAAGAAAATGCTGTGGTTTATTCCTATCTGGGCACACATAAACTTAAGGCTTGCTGGAAAAGAAGAAAACAGTCCTGGCCAATAATCTGTGTTCTCCTTCCCATACTTGTTGCTAAGGTGATTGGTAAAACATTCAAGTAAAGGAGACAAGATACCTGCCAGCTCTCTAATGGATCTCCACACCACTTTCCTTGGAGGACTGAGGAATGATGTCATACTTTAGGCAGCCGTCCTCTTCCCAGTTCAAAACTCAAGCAGGAGAACACTTTTCTTCCTCCAGTGTCAGGGGAGGTGGTGCTCAAGAGGGGTACTGGAAGTAGAAAAAAAATAGAGTATGTAACTGAGTAACTGAGAAAGTCTAGCTGCAGAAGAAATCATCCTGGAAATTAAAAACTGAAAGAATCAAGAGGTGAAAAGGGTAGTAAAAGGACAATGAGGAGCACAAGAAAAGAAAGGCGAGGGAATTAGATCAAAGAAGTTGAGATGCAAAACATTGAAAAACTGAATGAACCAAGGTGCATCTCACAGAAAATATGAGATTTTGAAAAAAAGGGAGAAAAAAATAAAATTAGAGAAAAATTAATATTAAACAAAACAACATCTTTAAAGAAACTGTATGTGAAAAGGAGAAGAAAGTTGAACAGCAGAAAAAAAAGTCATAAATGCTTCTTGATAGGAACTTGGCAATAAAATAACAGAAATCTGATGAGGAAAACAAACTGAAATTTTCATTATTATTTGTGGATGGAGAAAATTAGTTTGAGGAAACAAAAATGCAGAAGTAGTAAGAGAAACTATTATTCATATTTTTGATAGATAATAGGAAAATACAGAGAAGGGAAGATAAGCAGAATCCATTAGGAAAAAGTCAGGTACATATTCTCATGTAATTTTCTTTCTTTCTCTTTCCTTTTTGCAGTCAGTTGTATATGCCTCCATTAAGAAAGGCAATTATGTTCATACTTCCTTTAAATAGCATCTCCCAATACGAATGTATTTAGCTAGTTTATAGTGTTGATATGTCACTGATTTTAATTAAAAAATAGTTATGTTAAAGTCAAATTATTTTTCAGTTAAGTAATTTTTTTCTGCTTTGGAATATTTTTCTCTCTTAATATTATGTTATATATGAGATATATATCTTATACATAGAAAATGAATATATGTATGTGAGATAATATGACCTTTTTAAAATTTTCTTATTAAATGCAAGATTTAAGATAGGATTAAGTGGAATATATATTGTGCAGTTACTCTCAGATTTCATAGACAATCAGTTCCTTATGCCTTTCATATATCTGATATAGTCTTTATTTAGCATCTCCTCATAACTTTCTAAATGACAAATCCAGGATTTGGGTTTTGGTTTAAGCAGAGCAATGGTTTCACCTATTTTTACACAAAGTTTATATTTAGACTTTTAAAGTGCAAAACAAGAGCAAGAAGGGAAGTTAAAGTCCTGTGTTTCATGTCATGGCCCCATCTAGTTTTTCTTCCATTCATCTTTCTCTTCTGAAAAATGATAATAAAAGTTTACTCAAAGAGTGAACTAACTATTAACAGCAATTTGGAAAATTAGTGAGTAGAACTTTGAAAAACAACTCTCCTAGCAAAGAAGTAACTGAGCAATTTCCACGACTGCATATGTGAGGGAAGACTGTGACCTTTCTAAATGAAGCAGTGTCACAGAACCAATGTCACAAAGTTCTTATTCATTTACCTTGAAAATTACTACATAAATGTGAATACTGATAAGGTTGATTTTAAAAATTAATAAAAGAGAATCATACAGTCATTTAGGTTGGAAAAGACCTCTAGGATCATTGAGTTCATTAACCCAGCACTGCCAACTCCACCACTAAACCACGTCTCTAAGCATCACATCTACACATCTTTTAAATACCTGCGCAACTTCCTTAGGTAGCCTGTTTCAGTGCTTGACAACCTTTTCTGTGAAGAAATTTTTCCTATCATCCAATCTAAACCATTCCTGGCACAACTTGAACTTGCTCACGAAGACAGTGCCATGCCATCCTCTTTCATCCTATGCAAAAGGAGAAAAGAGGTGCACATCTGGATATGATTTTGTTCTTCCTCTGATTTTCAGTCCTTATTCTTATTTAGGCCCACATGTGAAAAATACACATGAATATATATACCAACAAAGTATGAATAGGAAGCAGATTCTCCCAAAAATACTTTTCCAACTTTATCTAATCTTCAAAATTTAAATAAATACTGAGTGAGACTAAGAGAGAAAGAGAAAAGATATTAATATTTTTCATTTAAGAAAATACCTTTAGGAAAACAGAAAAAGTATTGCATTATTTCTCATTAATTTTTCTAAGACTGGTAGATTCTTTTGTAATTGCCTGAGTATCAATTCACAGATACATTTACAGGCCAAAGTATGCACGATGGCACCAATCCTACTTTCTCTTGCAGCCATGCCACATTACTAAGCCAATGAGGGAACTTTTTGGTGTAACAGATAGAAGGACTTGGACTCTTCAGAGAATTATTTTCTCCCATTGCTTACTTTCCAGTCCTGTTTTTATATTACTGATCACACTGCCCACAGAACCGAAAAGATTTCAAAGAGCCCCCAGAGAGTTCATAGCTAAGGTATCGTGCCTGTTACTACAAACACTAGACTTTCCATTTATTACCAGTAGAGCAAGAGAATTTTCAATGCCAATATGAGGTTTGAATGTCTGTCCTAATAGGATAAGAATGTTGCTGCATGCTTCCCGATATCCTTCCATCTCAGTAAAATGACCATTACCACGACTGAGGTAGTTGTTACCCTTCTGTCTTTTCTCCAAAGATCCATGCTGTAGGTGAAGGGTTAGAAGTCTGTGCTTCTCTTTTCATGAGCTGATTTATATAAAGTTCACATTTTGCATCTCTCATCTTAAAATGGTGATTTTATTCATCTGGGTCTGAATATCAGCTCAGAGGATCTGACAATAAAACAAGCATCACAGATGCAATTTTATCTCTAACTACCTTTTCCTCAAAGACTTGAGAAGTGAGGCAAACTTTGATATACCAGTACAAATGCAGGTCTGAGAACCTGATTCAAGCATTCACAACTTTGTTTTTTTGTTCTGTTTTGTTTTTCCCAACAGTCTCATCATTGCATACATGTGTGTTACGCAAGTCAAAGCATTTTCTGGCATGCATGTTACTGCTGCTACCACCAGTGGCACTTATTTGTAGTTATTCATCAAAATGCTGAATCTGGAGAAGAAAATGTTCTGAAAGTAACCTGCCATCTTCCTTCAATTTCAAAACTAGTTTGTGTATCATGACAGCTTTTTTTTACCTACATGTCAGCATTAAAAGCTATAACTGAAACCCTGCTGCATCTTAGTATCTGCTTTATTTGGTCGATAAAGCCATTTTAAAGTCAGACAACAGCAGTGGTGGAGATCATTTATATTTTCAATTGAGAAAAATATAGGTAATTTTCAATCTAAATACACTTTGAAAGTCACTGCAATGCAAAATGGCTGTTCTTTCATTATAAGACTCTCACTGTCCATTTTATAGATCATGAGTCCTTTCAGTCCTTAAGAATGTATGACTGTTTGCAAATATAATGTAACATATAATTTTTCCTATATGTTGGTAAACTATCTTCAAAGAGGAGCACCTAGGGTCAGCACCGAGGAGAATGTTTTATTTTGTTGCAGTGCAGAAAAAAGGTGGGCAGATGAGTAAAGAAATTCCCATTTTCCTAGTTCATTGCAACTGAACATTTGCAGAATAAGACAGGATCCTTCATATTGGCAGACTCCTGTGAAACGCTACAATGGTGATTTTCATGAAAATCAGTGAAAATTGAAGGGCTGACCCAAATGAGTACTTAAGAGTGAAAACTAACATACAACTTAGGGAAAACTAAAGACAGCAAAGGTAGTTTTGGAAAAGCTGGAACAGAAATATGCAACCAAAAGCAGAAAATATGTTAATATGTACGGATAAGCAGAATTCTGTTGACATTTCTGATTCCATATTTGTTTGATGCTAAGGAAGCCATTCTACAGCAATATTAGCAAAACTGGATGAAGACAAGCCAGTATCCTTCTGAACTTTTCACAGGAAAAGAGACTAGATGATTAATCTAGTCTACAATGGCAGATTCCTAAAAGAGACATTTCTTCATCATGAATACTTTGCTATCAACAAGTTTGGTTTGTCAGTGATAAGTCTTAACTTGGCTTAATGGGTTTTTTTACTTGTGAAGGGTATAGTTAATTTAACAATTACTAGTACTGCTTCTCCTTTCTGCACCCGGGGCCGGGCCCGAGTGCCTGGCCCCACTCAGCCTTGGCCGTATTGATCATCATCACTGGTCTACTCTGGCCTCCAATCAGGAGGTCTGGAGACACACCATCTATAATACCACTTTTTAAACTCTAGAGGCTACATTTCCTTATTTTTAGGGCTTTAATAGCAACTACTGCAGTGGTAGAGCTGCATACACATTCTACACATTTTACAGAGATAGAATTTGATTTCTGATGAGGATTATAAATATAGAGAGTCACTTAAAAATTCTGCCTTTATTCTGATACAGAATGAATGAAGCTTTGGGCCCAGCTAATATTTACCAGCATGGCAAATAAGGAAATCAAACTGAAATGTATACGTCACACCCATCACTGCTGCTGGAAACTGGCCTGTGCTTGGACTGACAGTGAACTGAGGGCATTATTCATTCCAAAGCTCTCTTGATTTGCCCGGCACATCCCCCTGTCTGTTTTGAAAATATAAATTATTTGACTGTAGCTCCTACACTGAACCCACACTTTTTATCCTCCTCAAGGCCTTATCCAACAAAATCCAACATATGTAATATGTCATTTATGCAATATGCAGTTAGCAGAGCAATTTTGAAAACACTGGGTACCGAAGCCCAAGAGGCTCCACGAATCCTGCAGTTACAACTCCCAAGTTCCTCGGCCCCAACACATCCTGCTTTTGCAAATGTCCTTGTGAAAGAAGATCTTTGGTACCTACCATATGTCTAAGTGCATCCAGGTTCCAGTATGCAGATGTTTCCTCTGCCAAGATCAAAAATGACAGCAATCATTTATGTCTAAGAGAACTGGAAATTTAGGGTACAGAAGTTCTGTATTGTTAAGTGCCCTGTAGATAATTGAACTACTGATTAAAACACAAGAGAAGGTTCTCCACAGACTATTCCTTGTGAACTGGCAGAAGGAGGTCTAACAATTCCAGTGTTCTGGGTAATTGTTTTCCCACTGTTATAAGTTTCGTGGTCATACAAAGTATTGAAACCTATCTGTAATATTTTTTTCTTTCTAAACCCCCAGGAAGTGCATTTGAAGAATACAAGTAGAGGGAACACAGGAAACAGAAACTACAGAATGTAAGAACATGCCATCCACAAGAATGAAGAATGAATGTGCCATCTGCAGGATACTTTGCTGTAAATAAATTATTTGTTAAACATTGGAAGACTTAAAAAAACCTTTGTTTTAAAAAGCTTGATGCAATCTCAACCAATGGGCATTCTCCCAGTGAACAATGCAACTAAACATTCCAATATTAAGTCTTTAGAGAACAGAACATTTTAACCAGCCCAGAGCTAAAATTTCTGTGGTTGATATATTACTGTTTGTTAACCTTTTTTAAATGTCCTGCACAAAAACTCTTAAAGTCCTGTGCCCCTCAAATGCCTACAAATTTATGGGCCTTTGACGGATCCAATTGCACTAAATTAACCTATGAACATTGGCTGCTGGAGTCATTCATCAGCCTTGTCTAAGTGGTGTTTTTTTTATTTGCACTTCTATACAAGCAAGAGGCTGTTTGTTTTACAGTGTCTGATAACATTGTTTGTCTACCCCTTCATATTTGCACAGTTTGACATTCCCAGTAACAGCAGCAGTAAGGTAACATATACAGTTTTAAACATCCATTAATTCCATCTGTGGCATTTCAACAGAATATGGGTTATAGACGCATTTGTTTTAAGACAGTTTTTTTCTTCCTTCTCTTGCAAACATGCAATTTATTGCAATTTGTGAGACAAAAGATTTTTTTAAAGCAGTTAAAGCATACATAGGCTCTCAAACCAGTAATGATTCTTCCAGGTAATTATTTTGCAACAGTATAGGTAACTTCTTTCTTCCTCCATATAATGCAGTATGTAAAATTTAGCATATCAATAATACACATATATCAAACAGTATGTAAAAATCTCTGTTTTATAGTACAACGGTGCTATTTTATAGTTTGTTACATGAAAGGGTCTGGCCAAAACGGTAATAGGTAAAAGCAAATGTGGAAGGACAAAGCCAAAGATTAAATAACAAAATAGTCTCAAAACTATTCAGCTTAAATCAACTGAAATGGCTTCAGATTTCAATATGGTAATAACTTTCCCATCTCCAAAAGAAAATTCACATACTTGTTTCCTTTTAGATGTTTGAATGGTGGTGTTCTCACCTACGGTTATGTGGAACACAAATTCATAGATGTCTAGTCCCAGAGAAAACAATTTGAAAAACAGTTCTCAAATGACTTCAAAAGGTAGTCCATCAGTACGTAAATCTTCCAGAAATATCATCATTCTATTCAAACATAATAGAGAGCTACTCAAGTTCCCCTCCATTTTAATTCTTCCCACAATCAGATGTGACCTAACTGACCGTTTATTGGGCTTCTGCATCTCTCTGTAAATCAGAAAAGCTGATCTAATCACCAAATTACAGTGTAGAAAGAGTCCTCAAGAAGAGATTAACCATAAAATCCTTACATCCTTACTTACAATCCTCTGTTACATAACTTTGATAGGCACTGCACTGGTTCTACCTTAAATAACACTGTGTCCTATGCTCCATTTTTTTACATCAACTGAGAGCCAGATTGGCCATGCAGTGAAGATAGCCAACAGTGACCAAGGTGAGCAATAAACTTCTCTGTGAGAGAAGGGAAGACTAGATGGGGGGGGGGGGGGGGGGGGGGGGGAATGCTCTGTTCCACCCTGTCCAAGAACTCCAAAGTGGTTCCACTCGGCTTCTTCCCCTCACCTCCCTGTATGTGGTAAGCTCAGGCATGGGATGATGTATCTCTTGGTCAGGCACAAAGGGAGCCTGGACAATACAGTTTGAAGGGAGCAGTTAGGGAGATGTTAGATTAGACCTACAGAGGAAGCATTCCTTTTCAAAGGCTCAAATCTGCCTTCCTTTCTACCACATCCAGGGGAGTAGATAACTGAAGTATTGACTAAAACACAAGAAAAGGTTCTCTGCAGACTGCATATATACAGCTCCTCAATAGTTCCTTGTGAAACAAGGTAGGTCTTAAAAGTCTAACAAATTATGATAGTTCCTTTTTATTCCCATAGAAAATCTGTGGTTTGTATTTTTAACAAGTGCAATGTATTCCTATGCAATTCTTTAAACCCTCCGCTTTCTGTGAGATGGATGTCTATATGCACAATAAGCTGCCATAGCAATGTAAAAGTAGAACAGTAAATGAATAAAAAGAATATGTCACAGCTGACACTGACTGAGATAGTTATGTTGAAAAAGGAAGAAAGTAAAGAGAAACAGGTGTGAAAACTAACCTAAATTATTTACCACCAATTCAATAAACAGAGTTAGGAATTCTGATACCTGCCACAGCATCTAGAAGCATTTTTTTGACGGGGGGATGGAGAGGGAAGTACTTTTACTTTAATG
This sequence comes from Chiroxiphia lanceolata, assembly GCF_009829145.1. Lineage (NCBI taxonomy): Eukaryota > Metazoa > Chordata > Aves > Passeriformes > Pipridae > Chiroxiphia > Chiroxiphia lanceolata. The sequence continues at coordinate 56,451,205 of NC_045641.1, forward strand.
ACTGTAAGAATTCTGAAATACAGTCTAAGAATAAGCATTATTTTGATGTCACAGACTTAATACATATTTCTATTTCATGTCCCATGATCCTTTTTGTCTCCTATATCCTCTGAAGTTCTAAAGGGAGGAAAGAAGAAAGATGTGAATGTAAAAAGCAATTTGCAGATAGCTGTGGTGGCAAGTTTCTTTGCAGATAACTCTTTTACTGATGCACTGTTAACACAACTGAATAACTGTACATCATTTTGCATCAATTCCTGTGAATTAATTCAAATTTTTTGTCTTATCTTGAGATTCACACACATTCATGCCACTATATTTCTCCTTTTGAGAAATTATAATTAGAAAATGTCACTCAGACACAGCAGTATCTAACATCACAACCTGACAACTGTCTAAACAAATTAGAACAATTCTTGGAAGAAACTAAAATAAATAATGAATAGCTACAAACTTCAAAGGCAACGCTTTGCTTTACTAGTGAATAAATGGTATCACAAAATGGAAAGTAGCTCCAGCCCCATAGAGGCGAGAAATGCATGGATGGGAAATGCATTTTGTATAAGAAATATCCAGTCATATGGCCAGGAGCACATGATATACCAGCTAGTGTGAAAGATAAAGGGCTGCATTAGCTTAATAATCTTAATAAATCCTCTACTTAAAGAAGTTGAAGCATGAGCCAAAACATCTCCCTCCCAAAAGTACAAAGCAGTCTGACTTGAAAAACTTCTAATTAGAGAAATTGAAAGGTTCAGCTGGATTTTCAAAAGCACTCCAGATATTTAGGAACAGGGCTGCCACTGGATACCATTGATTCTCATAAATCACTTAAATGGTACAGAAAAGCCCACTTCCCATCCTTCCCTATCATCTAAGTCCCATGAGAGAGGTAACAGATTTTTGCATTCTAGAGTAGACTTAAAACTCCAATTATTACATAGAATGTCAGTGAAATGCAGAAGAAAAAAAAAGTTAATTAAGCCTCATTATTTTCAGTCAGTTCAAAAAGCACTGCAGATTTAAACCCACTGAAGTTAATACATCTCTTTCATCAAGGTAGCAAAATTTGAGCCTTATCTCCATAGTAAATACAATCATTAAGAGTTTAAATAGAAAATGAATTAATTCTTTATTTTACTCAAAATGTGCTTACAAACCTACACTTATACTTCTGTGATAGACTTGTATGAGGCTTATTTGTGCCATTCAGTCAAGAGAGAGAAGAAAATCAAACTATGGGTTATTGCATCCAGTCCTTGTAGACACATCAAAATAGGTCCCTTTTTTCCAAGGCAGCTTACAGTGTCGATTCCTTTCGTAAGATTAAAGGGTAAATTAGTGATGGACTTTCTTTCTAGAAGTGAATTTCACACACAATTAGTAGCTATGTTCAGTTGCCACGTGAGCTTGTTGTTCCCTCAGTATCAATGGTTAAAATTGATTAATGAGGACTTTAGGCCAAGCACTGTGTCTTCTTGGCTCTCCATTTAATAATCAAGTGCAGGAAATGACAAGATCAGAAAAGTGTACACATATTTGCTTTACCTGTTACTGATTTGGCCAACAATGCCAAAGTGGTGCTATTGTTTTGTTTAAGAAAGTACTTGACTAAAATATAAAAGAAAGCATAAATATTTTTTTAATGTATGAAAATGACAATTATATAGGTATGGTTATTAAAATAGAAATAAAACTAGCCATAACTTTTCAACTTTTTGTCACTTAGAAAACGGCAAAAAAATCTTGTATCAATGGAGGTGGGCAGGAATAAGAGTCAAATTCCCCAAAAAATTCATAGACTTTAAATGCAATTCTGAATCTTTATTACAAGTGAGCAATACAGATGAAGAAAAGCATCAGAAGTCAGGGAACAATGGATATGACTGAAAGCCTGTACAGATCAATGAGAGTCCTGTATCATACCAAAGATTTTTAAGCCACACTCTAGCCTGGAATCAGTGGAGAGTTTGGCTTAGTCAGCGGCATGATATGATCGAGATTTTCATTGAGAATATATTTTAATTTTTACCTGATTACTTTCTCACTCATGGCATGACCCCTGAAAGTTAATATTCTTTAAAAAGCCCCAAAAGGCACAAACACATCTGATTTTAAAAGGGAATAATAAAAATAAAGAAAATATTCCTAAGAGGAAACCGATGCTTTTTTTAAAATTCTCACTAGTTTAAATTGTGAAAAAAAGTTGAAATATATGGCTAAGAGTCTGTGAATTTTTTTTTTTATTACTTTATGTGGTCACTATGAACATCCTAATGTGCAAAATTTCACATTTCATTGCTTTGTTTTGAAATTATGGTAAGTTAAGCCCAAATAGAGATTCTTGGAACCTATAGGCCAGATAGAATACTTACGTTCTGATGAAGGTATAATCAATATATTTAAAATGTTTTATTTTTAGTCTGAAAAGGAATAGTAATAATTTATTTGGGGACTCTACCTATACCGGTCCCTCTTTTAAGGATACTGTTCAGTGCAAATAAGTCTTCCAAACACCTAACTTCTATTCAAACCCAATATTTATTCCTCCCTCCCCCCAGCAAACCTAGTTAAAACACTATTACAACATAATTTTATTGTTTGTCTCTTTGTTTGGGGGGGGCGTTTTGTTTTGATTCACTTTGTTTTGATTCCAGGGGGAGAGGTAAGGAGGAGGAGATGAGGCTTTCAAGTGATTGAGATTTTTTTCCTCTCGGGCACAATCCACGTAAAATAAAGAATTTTTCTTAATGAGGTTACTAATTATCTAATTTGTGTGTGGAAGTACCATTAAGTAAAACAACTTAAGATTAAAGTTATCTTGAAAGAAGGAAAAAAAAATTAACACAAAGTTTTTACCCATTCTAATCCTACACTATATACACTTTGCTTCTCACAGCATTGGAATATTCTACTGGACTATAAGTGTCCAAATACACAGTATCTGATATATATAAACTTTTGATATTTTACATGAAGGGTGTTATGGGAATGTCTGAAGCTTGATTACATGTAGTACAGTATAGAGATACCATTCTAGCAGAAACCAAAATGAGGACCTCCCTGATGCTTACATTAGGAAATCTTATACTAGTTGCATAAAGGGTGTGTGTATCTGTATATATATACACACATATATAGACACATGTATGTATATATGTGTGTATATATGCATATTGTTATAATGTGTGCATGTCTATGTGCATGTGTGTGTGCATGTGTATAGTATGCTTTTCTTCTTTTTCCTGTCAAGTAAAATTTAAAATTTTTGCTTTTTACTCTTCAGATCTCATGGATTATATTCAGTAATCCAACTGGAATCTCATTTTAGAAGAACATTGTATAATATGGGTGTCACAATTTAGATCCTGTCTTTGTTTTTCACACCTAAAGAAATGGCTGATATTTAAACCGTAAGACACTTCTTTGCTGTCATCAGGCAAACATATTTATCTGTTTAAATACAGATATAAAATACTAACTCTGAGAGCCATATTATGAAAACATAAATTTTTTTCTTTTATTTCATTTTTCTCCAAATTACTTTTGTTAAGGGAGATTTTTTAAGTGTAAGCATCTCTTCAAAGCAAGAATAATGAGTAATATAAACAGAGCAGAATGAAAATTTCTGTCATCACCTCAACTATTAATTTGTTAATTATATGGTTTTTGTAAGAATAATTCATGTCTCTCTACAGCACTCTTAACTATTTCAGAAGTGGAAAAGACTTAGCACTGTAAATTCTTATATCCCAAATTATTTATAATAATTCTTGATTTTCTGTGCTCTTCAGTAACTTTTTATTTTGCCAGCTTGGCTCACATAAGTCATAAAAAGCATCAACATGATACTTCTGCTGCTAAACATTCTTTCCCACAAGTATTTAACATACTTACATCCACCTGAAATATTTACATGTTCACACTTGATTGATGCTCTTAAGAAACAAAACGAATACAGTTGGTATTTTAAAGGTATGAACCATTTTTTAACTAAATCAAAGACATTTCATCTTATTGTATTTTCCATCTATTTAGTATCATCTCGTTCCTCTAAAGCAACAACAAAATACCTACAGAACAAAAAGGACTTTATCATGACAGATAGGATCATGCTTCATGTACTCATGTTAAAGAAAAAGGTTTAACCAGATAACTATATATACAACTGATTAAATGAAATTCATATTTTTAGTGAAATATTTAACGTTGTAAATTTTAAAATCAAATGAATGTTTCACTCTTCCTGGTTTACTGCCATTAACCTGGCTTGTGGTATGAAAAAAAGCTCACTTTAACAATGGTCAGAGACAAAGGATCCAAGACCAACAGACTGAAGTGTTACCAGTAAAGAGGTGTCATTTCCTTATTTTGTGCACAGAGATGAATTCTAGCCTAATTTTTTTTCAGTTTAGAATTCCAAATGAAATTGATATAAATACTGCATAAGAATTACGATACTCTATTATTTCCACTGAGAGACAAGTTCGAATAAAGCACATGCAAAACATGCAAACGACACTGCATGATACAGTATATAAATCATACTTTTTCATTTATTGCAATTTCTAAGGAGTTAGTTCAACAGAATTCTATAGAAATTCTGTACACTGTGAAAAAATAATTGTCAAAAGTGTATAATGATAATAGTTACCTGATTAAACTGAACCTCATCAAACATGAGTCATAAAATGCTCCACTGAAAGCATCAGAACAGCTTTACCTGTACTCTGGCACTTCATGTTGCATTTATCAAAATGTGATGGTTCTGTTTCAGAGTTTCTTAATCCTTGGTGTCTTTGGGTTGAATATTAAACATATTTTTCAAACCTAAGGATTTTAGGAAACAAAGTTAAAGTAGAAGAAGCAGCACCACCTGCTGCAATAGTCATGGTGTGACTCTCGGGCATGGTCCTGTGCAGGGCTATGAGTTGGACTCTGAACCTTGTGGGTCCCTTCCAACTCAACGTATTCTGTGATTCGGAGATCAAATCATATATGATCTTTCTCTCTTTCAAAAGTATCCGCAAAGCCACTCAGAGTGCTAAATGAAGAGATCAATAGCACTTGGTTTTCAGGAGGACAGCCTTTCCAATAAGAATAACTATCCTCCCTTTCTTCAGTGTTGTAGTTCAATTGGTATCCTGACTAATACTGGAGTTCCGTAATGCAAAGCATGAATGTGGATACATGAATTTCTGATTTCACTACTGAATAATGCTACTATTAACATTTCAAGTCATTATAACCAAACAGTGACAAGTGTTAAATGTTCATTTGCTAAAAACCATTTAAACTCTCTATTAAAGTTCTAACTGGATTTATTCTTTCTTTTTTATTTTCTTGTGCTTACTCATAATACAATGTCACTACTTGATGACAAATAATATTTCATACTGTGTATGTAACATCATTGTGTTGCAGAATCCCCCAAATACCTCAACAATGTCTTTGTTGCGCTATTCTCCCCATTTAGCACTTATAAGCTTTTCTAGTAACAACCAATAAATCAAAAAAATGGAGCTGATATGTACAAATATAAAAAAAATTCAAGAAGTTTTGATAGTTTGCAGTTCATGTAATGCCATCTTGACCATTCTCTTCCCCTCTCTCTATGAGCTGTCTAGAACAGTAAACTTTGCTCCATAAATAATAGTGTATTCATGCTTTTAAAGGCTTTTATATGCATTTATGGTAGGTAAAGGTTGGAAGAGGTAGTTGACTGATTTTCACTTTTATCTACTTTGATTTCAGTAAAGGGCTTTGTCACTCTGTATACATAAAGGCTAATGCACCCTTTGGTTTGTAGAATGTACTGAAATGTTTGCAACCCTCTTGGTATCAGGTCCAAAATGTGAAGCATTACTGTTAAGAGGGTATCTTTCTAATGTATTTGTATGTATAGTTTACACCTCTGTGAGGTCTAATAAAGGATTATGGTTAATAAAAAATGCGTTGAAAATTCCTCATCCATATAGATTTTGCAGCAATTTGCACTCTTCCTTTCTCTTCCCTGGTAATACATTTCAATTCTCAGAATATACCAAAATCAGGACGTACCTTAACAGGATGAGCAGGCTTCATTCATCCTAAAGTAGAACTGACATAGGAAGTTAACTAGGGGCTCCAGAGCCTCAATGAAATGAAGTATCAGCAGATGAAATTATGGAACCTATAGATAAAATTAATAGAAATGAATGACCAAGAGCCAACTGTATTCACCCCCAGGTGAAGATAACTGAACTCTGGTATACAGCCACTCACTCAAAAGCTCCTTGCTAAATTAGAACTAGATAATAGCTAATGTATACAGACTATTTCAAAAATATTCAAGGAACAATGAAGGAACTACAAACTGCTATGCCTTGTATCTCTTCTATTCTGTTCTCAAGAACAGAATATGTGGGTATGTGAATAAATATTATATGATAAATATGGTATCTTGCAGGAAAAGGAGGATGGCTGTTGTGAAGTCAAGCCTCAGAAACGTGTTGGGAGTTCTCTAGAAGAAGGGATAAGCACATAGTCAAGGAAGATCAGCGTGGTCCTAAATTTCCTAAATTTTTGTAAATTAGGTCCCTAACCCAAAGTTCTTTAAAAAACTAAACTAACAAGGAATGAGAGGCAAACTCTTCACACCTCCACACTGCTGATTAAAAAGCAGAAGAGATAAATCAGCAAGAATGGCCAGTTGGTAGTGGAGGGGCACTGCATGTGAAATCTTGCTACAGTCTGTTCTAGCACTTATACTGTTCAACCTTTTCCTAAATGAGCAGGAGAAGGAGTGGAAGGTAAAAGCAACCAAGTTTATAGGTGATATTAAGGCAATCAGAGGCTTGAGGACAGCCTTACCACCGAAAAAACAGAAAGAAAAGGTATCTGGCTGAGGAAGCCCCTAAATTGTACATCAGTGGAGGGTAGGAGTTTTATTACATGTTACTTTGTTTTAGCATTGTTCCTTAAATATTGATTTTGGCTATAGGGCAAAACAGTTTCCTGGACTGATTTCCCCATCTTATCTTTACTCTGACTTCTTGTATTTTTATCCTGCTGGCACGGTAGACCTTCTAGACTCTAAAAGCACAATCTCTAAGTGCATAATCCCTGAAGTAATATCCTTCACACAAATTTCTCTGTATTTAAATATTCACAGGCAATAATGTGTAAACCCACACCGTCTTATTATAATACTTGAGCAATTTATGGAGATTTCAGTTTAAAAATAATCACTCAACAATAGTAGACACATTTTCATTCTTACTTTCTCATGATGAGATGCAATTAACAGAGACCACAACTTGTGGTTTTGGCAATGTGGCCAAGGAAAATTTAAAAAATCCATTAATTTGTAATCTTAATCACTATTTTAAAAAGTTTTTATCATATTGCACACAGTGTCATATTGCATTTTATCACCATTGCATACATTACTACAAATTTTTAATTCTGCGTAAATGACATCTACTCGTTAATAAATATGCCTGTATGGTAACACAAGCAAAATAAGAACACTCCACAGGGATTGAGGAAATGTCTAAGAAATTACTAATAGTTCAGAAAAAATAACTTCAGTGGTCACCTTCTTTCTTCAACTGTGCACTTCCTCAGATACAGAGAATTTAATTTATAGGAGCTTTTGATTTAAGAGTTGCTGCAGATTAACCAAGCCTGGATATTGACTTTGAAATTATCTTCTTTATTGCCTAACTTGGAACAGTTTTTGGACCACAACTAAAGACAAAAATCAGTCTAGAAATCCATTGCTACCTGAAGGCCAGAGGACTTGTGGAAACTTAGTAAAATTAGGACTATCAACATAAGCTGTTAATTATGTCATGGAAGATGTTCTTATTTTATTAGTGCAAAGTTTACACTCTGTATGGAGAACTAAACTGAATTTTTTTTTTTACGTTCAGTTACGTGTGGTTTTGTCCTGTATTTTCATACTGCTTTACACTTGGTTAAAAATACCCTCTATTGACACATTATTGTCTTAATTTTGGGTTGCATCCTTATATTTTTACTTATATCTCTTGTACATACCTTTTAGATAAAGTTGATTAGTGCTGATTTTAAGCCAGTCGTTCATCTTTGCTAAAAGGAGTTACCTCTGAGAAGTATGTCTTACCAAGCAAGAGGGTGACAGAGCTATTAACATTCATAACAGTTTTCACATGTTGCGTGATGCATCAGAAGTACACACATTTTCTGCTGGTTTTCTGCAAAGAAGTCATTTGTCATCTCTGTATTTTGACAACTAAAACGCTGAGAAGAAATTGAACAGAACAGGAAGAAAAGTGTTAGTCAAACTGAGATAAAACAAAGATTAAAGCAGGATTTGCAGATTACCACTGGGCTGGTTTTGTTTGTTTAGGGAGCGCTTGGACTTAAAATTTAATAAAACAACCATTTAGATTAAAATGCACTGTCTTTGGATCAGACTCCAAGCTCTCCAGGACTCACTTCTCAGCGTGTGCTCTCTCTACTAAGTAATGTTTTCACTCTTTTTGTTTGCTTTTTCCTTCTGTTCCATATATCACCTAATCTCGCTACATCACAACCCAATGTTGTAGGAAAAGCAGCAAATGCCTTCCCATTCCTTGTAACAAAAAAAGCTGGTAAGTCTACTTATTTGGGCATGCTGTCAAGAAGGGAGAGAAAAAGGTTTGAATGCCATCAGGCTAAACATGAGAATCAAAACAGATCTCCCACTGACTCTATGCATAATTAGTATGCAATTAGCTTAAAATAGGGTGTGGGGGGGGAAGGTGACAGCCACAATGCCAGCACTGTTTGGGTGCCCAGTACCACACCACAAAGCACGTCCTCAGCCTCTCATGGTACGGCTCTGGGCACAGAACACACTACACAACTGTAATCACTTGAAGATCTTTTAGGTTCACAAGCAGATGGAGCAGGGAAAATCAGTTATTTCCACCATTAGCAGACCACGGAGAATCTGCCAGTTTTTGTTCAGTTTCGGTCTAGGCATTGGTATTTCAGATATAATTTCCCTTAATTCTTTCAAATAATTTATGTTTCTGTCACATCCATCATTTGTATTCTAGTACACATTACAGAGAATCAATCTGGTACCTGTGTCTGGATTCATATAGATTTTATTAAAATTACCTGACTGCAGAATCCCTACCAGAATCAGTATTCGTACTGTGCAAGGCAGAGTTTTTTTCATTTCACGTTCTTCAAATCCCTGCTTTTCAAAAAATTCTTCGTATTATTGCCTTTTCTGTAGATCTTCATCTGGATATTGTTATCATTGTTGGTACTTCCCAGCTTCAAATATTTTTTGTACACTCCTAGAGCCAAATCAGTCAGTAAATTTCTTGGTAATTTAACATGCTGAAAACAACCCTGTACTGCTTCAAGCACATTCCCTTGTTGTTTTAGTAATCGATAAATAAGCAATTGACTTCAGACAAAATGCTTCAAGTAGCTTTTTCTGCAAGTACAACTTACTATCAAACACAATTCCTGCTGTTCTTATCCTGTTTAAACACCATTTATAATTTTTTACCCATCTTTCAATCTTCATTTAAATACTACATGTTCTCTGCTATGTCAGCCAGAAAAACTGTACTAGTTAATATGAAAACTTATTCGTTTTAAGCAACAGTGCAGTAACAGAATTAGCAGAATAGAAATGCCATCCAAGTCTTTGGCCAAGACTCAGTAAGGTATTTGAATCAGTACATGAATACATACAATCGGTAGGCCCATTTACAATGTTTCTCAATAATAAAAGTGATATTATTATAATTATTAAAATTCTAAGTCCAGATGTATTTTTCTATGTAATTTAATTCTATTAATATAGATATGCTGTTATATTTTTCTTTTTTAATTCATTATATGCCTTTTGCTGTTCAGCAGAAAGCTGTGCAATGAGTTTTATACTTTTTTAATTTCACTCTATTCTTTTTACTTGCTTCACTGACATTCTACAGCAATATTTAATAAGTTGTACATTTAAACCTTGTTTTATTTAAGGATTTTAAATTACTATATGCCTTTCAGATAAATAACAAATTATAAACTTCAGGCTTCCTATATTTCATATAGCTCAGACTCTTTCCCCCGTCAGAGTACAAAACCCTTGATTTGATTTTGTTCTGCTAGTTACTTTTTTCATATGGGTTCTCTTCTTTTCTCCATTCTTTTACTTTTTTATATTCCCTTGTCCATTGCTAGAAAAAAAAAAAAACAACAAACAAATGAACAAAAAACCAAACAAATCCACATATTCTTTCTTTGATTTTTGAAAGAAGATTCTAATAGGGTAAGGTTATTCATTGATTCCTAACAACTTTGGTATTTTTAATTTCTTTACAGCCTCTGGTTTTCTTTATGCAGCTGGATCTTTTCAGGTAAAACTGTTAACTGAGGAGCTGTCACCTCAATTGTTAAAGCTGGCTTCCTAGAAAGTATCTATATAATCATGCTAAGCTAACACAATATAGAATCATACAATATTCTGAGTTCAAAGGGACACACAAGGGTCATCAAAGTCTAGCTCCTGGCCCTGCACAGGACAGCACCAAGAGTCACACCACGTGCCTGAGACTGTTGTCCAAACGCTTCTTGAACTGCTTCTTGAACTCTGTCAGGCTTGGTGCTGTGACCCTGGGAAGCCTGTTCCAGTGCCCAACCACTCCAGCCTAAACCTCCCTTGACACAGCTTCAGGCCATCCCCTCGGGTCCTGTCCCTGGTTACCAGAGAGAAGATACCAGTGACTGCCCCTCTGCTTCCCCTTGTGAAGTTGTAGACTGCAAGATAAGAATACTCAGCAAACATGTGTTTGAATTTTCATCTGAAAGCAATTTTCCAATATCTTGACAAACTATTGCTTCAGAAAATGTCTTTTATTACACAGTGTGTTCCAAAACTATCCTTGCTGGCATTATCTTGAGCATTCATCAGTACCATAAGCACTTCGTTGTTCTCTCTCCTTCTTTTTCAACTTTTGTGTTCTGTGTGAACAACTTCCTTTGTACAAAAAATATCAGTGCTAAATATTCTGTCCCCATCTCTCATGTTCTAGTAATTATACATCCAGAGAACACCTCAGAAAGTATTTTCCATGTGAGAGTAACTCTAGGCCACTAAGAAAGACTTTTGTCTTCCTCTTTGCAGTGTTTACTACTCCTTCAGCCTTCCCAGCAGCAGATAAATTTCCAAAGAATATTACAAAGCCTTCATTATGCCTCTCACATCCTGAAAGGTAGGAAATAAATCACAATGTTTTCATTTTAGTATGGATTGGACAGAATAACTTCCCAATATCATTCAATACACTAGTGCCAGGTAGAGGTAAATTCTCCCTGGCACCTTGATTAAAAAAATCAGAATTTAATCAATGACATCACAGTGTTTCTCCAGTATCTTGTGATTTATTCCTGACCTGTTACATTCATTTCTTAAACTCTCTCAACCACAATATACAATTTTAAAATACTAACGTATCAACGCAAACAATGGAACAAACAAAAGCAATTTTTATTTGGAATGTCTCTTCCATTCAAAAAAATTTTGTTCAATATTTGGCAAAAAAAAATCCTCAATAATTTATAATAATACAGTGGATTCTTTCCTATCCAGCCTGCCCCCTTATGCAGAAATATCTACTACTCGCCCAATTTCAGAGTGTTCATACAATTACAGACACTACTCAGGAAAATAACTCTGCAAAATTTTAATCTAAAAAGTTTCAGGAAACTGAAAAGCCAGAAGTAAAAATGTAAAAATTGAAGCATAACAGTTAATACATAATCCTCAAGGATGAAGGCCCCTCTAAAACTCTCAGTTTAGAAATGTATCATGTGGTACCACAGATTACTGAAGCCTGACCACATTATCAAGATGGTATGGCATATAATTTGAACATAACCAAAAAGATGATAGTAACTAGAACAAGTAATTAAGTTATGAGATTGTGAATGAATAATTCTTTTTACTTCTGGAACATCTCGCAGTGTTTTTCAGAAGAAAATGAAGCAGAATTATCTTCATTTTCCATCAGACAAAAGGCAAAGACCAAATTCTATAGCTAACAGCTAAACCATAACTAAACCAAGAGCAGCACTCAAGAATTCCAACTCTGGTTTTATATTCACTGTTAAAATCAAATATTTTGCTGCAGCCATTCTATTATTCTTGATTGGGTAGAGGATCAAGTGTAGGATAGACTTGATGAGAAGGGTACTGAAACCAAGAGGAAGTACTGTCAAGGCCTTCAAAATTTTTATTATGTCCTTATCCAGTTACAAAGAGATTATCTATCTTTATGTCATGGGACAATGTTACTTCATACGTTAAAGTTTGTTGCCTGTGTTTTTAAGTTTGCCTTTTAACCATTCCTAATCACTGCTTCAAATTCTTTATTTGTTGAAAAAAAGTAACCTATGTGCTAAAATAAATACATAAACTCAACCCAGACTTTTCAGAGTAATTTCGAAGAAAAATTAGGTTATTACATTCATTTGAACATAGTGTTAGATAAATCTATAAGGTATATATATTTATAAGTATATATACATATGAGGAATATGTTTATCCCACTTGTAACACAACATCCTAAAAGTTAAGTCTCAGACATTAGAATCTACCAGACTGCAAATTAAGAAGGCAAAAGACAGCAAGGCATCCTGACATCAACCTATAAATCTTATAGTACTACTATAAGATAGTATATAGTACTATCTTAGTGTATAAACACTATATAGTACAGTCCTCAGACTGGACCTTATAGACTTATGAATAGGACTGTAAACAAAAACAGATATAGGTTTCTACACTCAGTGTAAACACTTACCATGTACCAGTTTCAACTACAATTTGAACTATATATGTACCTGTAACGGGTTTATTTTTATCATTCTTCTGTCAAAACATAGTCTCATTGGTCTCCTGAAAAAACACAGATAGAAATTCAGCTGTCAAAAGAGATGGTGAGGGGATTTTGTCTCTCTCCCTAATAATCTCTTGAGAAATCTTTGGGATCAAAACAAGAACTTAAATCATATAAGGAATTAACTGATATTGAATTAGAAGAAATCAGCAATGGCTACATATTTTTCAACCCTTGCTTTGTCAGTAAGGCTGCACAACAGACATTACTCTTTGTCAAAAGGGTAAAAACTTAAAAAAGACAAAAAGGAAAAATGAGCTAATTCAAGAAAATACCCAACCAATATGTTTTGAATCACTACTGAGACCCCTCTTCTGACCACCATTTGACAGTAAGATTTAAGGGTCTTGTAATGTACTTATGAGGGATGCAAGATCTTCAGACAAACAAGCTGTAACAGTGCTCTCTAATTTACTAGCTGACTAAAGTTTTCAACTTCAGTTTGAAAAAAGGAGTTAGTCCACAGTAGAAACTTGAAAAAGAATGCCAGCTGACCCAGTTACATCTTTGGGGTTGAAGTACTAAATTTGGTCATCCATATAAACAAGCAAATACCTATCTCTCTGTAGAATTCTAGACATCTTGAAACACTGAACAAGTGATTTCTGATTTCTTTATTACATGTCACTTCTGCTAACTTTAACTTCCAACTTTAGCTTAGCATCTGCTTGATTCACTAGAGAAAAAAAGTAAGAGGAATTTCCAAGAAATTTCTATCTTTCTCCACTGTGAATTTGCACTCATTCATCACAACTACTTGTAACTATTGAAAATTTTAGTTTTCAGGCCTTACTCTTAAACAGTGGAGAGAAATGCCCTCTGAAAGTGTCATAAATTTATCCTATAAATATACATAAGATGAGCCATTTTAAATATTAATACTTCACCTCTCTAATAGCCCAAAATCAAGGACTGAGAAATTTTGATAAGCCTTCTCATTTAGCAACCTAGAACAACTTTCACTCATGTAACATCATGTTATAGATTCAAAATTACAACCCCTGTTTGATGAATTTCTCACATTCTAACACTAAAAAAATCACAGTGAAGAAAAAAAAGGCTCTTATGTTTTGCACATAAATTTAATTATATGAGAAGAAATAATCTTCATCTTTAACAAACTAAATTTACATAACTATTTCTTTCGTTTCCAATGGAGGTAATTCATGGTAAAATGCACCTTTGAAACTAGAGGAGGAGGAGTGGAAAGAAAATACAGCAATTTCAGAAGCATTAAGGCTTCCACTGGAATGATGTACTCAGTTTTTGTATCAAAGTCCATGTACAGTGTTGAATGGAAAGTACCACAGGGATGCAAAAATGACTGTTGGTCTAGGAAACATGACATACAAGAAAACATGAAAAGCTTGGGCTTCTTTTAGTCTTGGAAAGACATGGTAGAGTAAATAAAACACCTTAAAAAGATTATTGCATTCCATTAACTGCATTGTCTGACAGGCAAGAGATATTAATGAATCTATACAGTGCAGAAGAAATACTAAACATTGAGCAGAATATTACAGATATGCATGCTTGAGTTCAAAATTCATATTCTACACGGTTCTTTTTAATTCTGCATAGAAGACGTTGAAATCTGCTTTTACTGTAAATTTGAAAATCCATTATGTACACTGTCTTCTGAAAAACTATGTAATTTACTGGAAATTATAAATAACCTACCTCCAAATTTTTAAAAGACGTTCCACTAAACTGTACATGTATGTAATATAGTAGGCCTTATTTTACATCTGACAAACAAGAAACTATTTCCTTTGTGTAAAACCAGTAGCTGAAATATGAAGCAGACAGAGATTTCAGATTCATGCAGTATCCTTTCTGTGGCTATATTATTTTAGGTTCTGTCTCTGGAGCAAATTCTCAGCAGAGACTCAGGGCTATGCTCAACATGCAAAATGTTCAGCTCTCTAAAATAAGACTTTTTTAAAAAGTGCATAATTTGGTGACTTGCTATCTTTCATTAAACAGAAATCAAGTTCACTACCTCTATAGCAATGAAAATACTGGAAGTTTAAACACTTATCATTTATTAGAGTGGTAGTGTGAAGATATTTACAGCTAGTAGGGTATACTTCATTGTTATATTTGTTGTGGACTAGAAAAAATAGATCTGATTTCTCCCCTTGGAATTCCACAGATGTAAAGCAGTCAAAAGTGAAAATTTTTTCATAATGTAGAATTAAGGAAAACCATACAGGAAAGGAAAATCAAATATGCCAATATAGTGGGAACCTACATATGAGAAAGCATCAGCCTGCTGTGAGCAAGAAAGAAGAGCAGTGATACCATGGAGAAAAGAGCCTGAGAAATTGGTGAATAGGGAAAGTACACGAGGGATGACTGACTAGACCACCTCTGAGGAAGCTTAAGCAGTGCATATTTGGTTTCTCTCCTCCTTGATTTTAACAAATCCTTTACTGTTTGCTTGCTTTCAGCCCTGCTTTTTTCTTACTCCGCCACCTCACACCACACCTGTTTGCTCCGTAGCTTTACTTTTCTAACGTTTCGCAGCAATTTTAACCTCAGTGTATTCAGTTCAGTGAGCTTCAGTGAATTTGGGACTCACCTGACCATCTAATATGACAGACACAGAACCTTTACAGGGTTTTGAGAGAAGCTGCAGCTCTCTGACTTTGGTATATCTGAATATATGACAGCTCAAATGTGATGCAAGTCTGACTAATGGAATAATACCACTTATACATGCTATGTGCAGTACATGACAGCAGCTCAGAATATTTCAATTATATATTCCTTATATTAGAAAACTAAAAATAGTTCAGCTATAAGCTGCCTAAGAGCCCCATCCAAGATTTAGTATGATTAATGGATACCTCTCATATTAATGGAACCAAAGAATGATTTCAGGTTGGTGTTTGGTTTTGTTTGTTTTACTAGAAAGACATGGAGCATGACTATTCTGCAAAGCAAATATTTTTACAGTCCATCAACCTTGTAACAGATAAGTAAAAACACAAGTTGAGGGAAAATCATCTACAATCGTTGTGAATGCATTCATGGCATTCAATTCAGAGAGGAAATCAAGCCTTTCAGCTCTGATGTCTTGAGAGTGGTTAATTGAACACATAGTGGCTCTCCGTACATTACCAGCTACAGGTTTAGCTCCTACATATAACTGGTGAAGGCACTGTTAAAAGAAAAATCCTGAGTCTGTGCACAAGAATAAACTGGAAACTTATCCTTCCCAACATTATGAAAAACATGCTCATGATATGGCACTGAGCTTTAGAGCGCTAACATTCCGAGGCTCATGCACCAGGCAACATTCCTGTCAGCCAATTTTACATGCCAGATGTCTTAGAGGAAACGAGATCCTGGAAAGGAAAAACCAACAGAAAAGAACACTAGGTTTATTTCATGAAAACATGATCAAGTTTTTTTAGTACAGGAAAAACTACAGACCAGATGCTGCAGGTCTTAAATTGAGCAAAACTCCCACTGTAGTCAAGAAATTTATTGATTATAAATCATAGATTGTGGCTTGATATGATTGATGCAAGACAAGAGCTCTAGTATTGTGCAGTTACTGAAAAATGTTATATGGATAATGTAGCATTCCCCACAATAACAAAGCTCATAAACACATAGGGAAGAGGAAAAGGGAAAGGGGGGGAAAAGAGGATTTTAGGATTTTAACCATTATCTTAAGTGGGTTTCTAAATGAAACTCTCTTTGATAGATGAAAATATTACCTAAAGGTTAATATGAAGACCAGCACATGAGACAAACCAATAAGACAGAAAAAACCCCTCTATTTCCATAGCTAAACATGGAAAAGCTTAAGTTGGAAGGTACCTTAAGCATGATTTAGTTCTAACCCCCCTGCAATGGGCAGGGATACTTTCCACTAGACCAGGTTGATCGGGGGCTCATCCAACCTGGCCTTGAACACTTCCAGGTATGGAACATCCACAACTTCTCTGGGCAACCTGTTCCAGTCCCTCACCATCCTCACAGTGAAGAATTTCTTCTTAACATCTAAATAGAGTTCATATATCTGCATTTTGAAATCAATGTGGAAAGAAAGGGAGATGGGGTATCCTTAATCCTGAGTATTTGATCAACACCTTGATTTATTTCAGAGTAATGAGTTTTACTACTTATTTTTATATCTTGCAATTTGTATGAAATAGTGATTTTTTTTTAAGTCATATTCAAATAGAAAAAAAATAAAGTGTTCTACTATTGATTTTTTTTGTTTAATTTGTAGGTGCAAAGATTTGCAAGAAAGCAACTGAAAGCCTTTTACAAATTTCGTCAGAATGAGATTCTAAGATGCATGACCAGAATGAGATACCTTTAAGTGAGAACCTGAATTAGTGTAAAAAAATCTTAACATTTAGCACTTGTTACTGCATACAAGCCCAGCGAGTCTTTTGCCTGATTGTTTCATTTGAGATCACATTTCTTGTCCCTCACTGAATTGTATCTGGTGAAAGATAGTGCATAGAGAAGACTAGATATTAGTGCAAACTTGCAACTGGAGAATATTTATCCTTAGAAATTACAAATTAATTCAGAGGAAATAAATTTTGAATAAGGAGGGCTAGTTAGAAATAAGATAGATGTTACTGAAAAAAAAAGCTAGGGAAAACATAGCTTCTGTCAGTGGTTTGGTAATTTAGAAAGATTAGATTGCAGATTTTATTATTATTATTATTTTCTAAAGTAATGCAGACATGCAAGAAAAGGCAGAGTGAGGAAATGCTTTTAGGCCATTTTGAGGGAGCAAAGAACAGACTATTGAACCAAGGGGAAATGATTTTATGAACAGGGTGAACCAAAACAACATTTTTCTAGAGCTGATTATGTGAAAGGACACATACCTCCTAGTGGCAGAAATCAAAATACCTTTTAAATAAATGTACTTTAGTATTCCACAGTATTAGTTCTAATCACTGCACCTTAAGTGTAATACAACTGCAGACGCTTGTTGTAATTTTTTCATTTTTTAAAATGTAATGAGAAATATTTTATGATTATACATATTATTTCACTTTACACAGTAAAGAGATGTGCAGAGGTAATAGGACTTATTTTAATATGTGGGGAGGAGGGAAGAATGTGATGTTGTTAGTATCAGCATACCTATAAAAAAAGTATTAGAAATAACAAAAATGTATCAATAAGGGAGTTGGGATCGACTTTAGAATTGTAATAAAAAAGATATAAAATATGGTTTCCTCACCTACCAGAATAATTTCCAATTTTTGATATATGAGGAAAGGGAGAGAGAGCTGGGACCATTTAGCCATGAGAAGAAAGATTCAGGGGAGATTTTATGAATGTGTATAAACATCAGATGCAAGGTAGTAGAGAAAGACAGAGCCAGACTATTTCTAATAGTTACCAATTAAAACTAAAGAGGAGAGTGGATCATAAAATAACAGAAATTGCACTCACATATAAAAAAACCCTTTTTTAATGATAGAGTAGAACACCAGAATAGGTTGGTCAGAGAAGTTGTGAAGTCTTCACTCCCAAAGATGTTCAAACCCACCTACACACAGACATGAACGATGTGCTGCAGTTGACCCTGCTTTGAGCAGGGAGGTTGCTCCCTTACCACCTCAATAACTATGATTTTATAACAGAATAAAGTAAATTAGGTTTTCTGGGGAAAATTATAGTAGCTAATTAATTACTTTAATTTATATTTACCAAGGGAAGTGCAATGGAATTATGGATACTTCAGCAATAATTTGGCAGGTGGACAAATCCAAATAGCAAATTTATTGTGCCTCTTTCCAAAATGACCAGTCTCACCCATTCTAAAAGAACTTGGAAAGCAAGAATTAATTTGAATTTCTAGATCTAACAAATAGCACACATGTGTCATCTTAAAGTATGTTCAAAGCCATTTGGCTGCATATTTGATGGTATCCAACTTTAGCTATTGTTTACATCATCTGCAGTGGGTTGGCCTTAACTAAATGAAGAATGTGACAGAGCACTGAGATAATCTAATATTCTTTTGTCCCATAAGGCTTCTACTACCTTTTCTTACCTATTTAAAGCATTGAAGTGTTGACCATTCTGTATCTGAACTTTCCCAAGTTTATGCTGAATTAAAAACAAGTTGCCAATTAGCTGAGACAGAAACTACCTCTTCACAACACATATCTTGATAGCTTTGCCATAAAAATGGAATTCCACTTCCATGTGAGAACAAATAAGCAAAGGAGATGCCAATAGCAAGACGCCTTCTAAGTCGAAATGTCCAAATCTTTTTGGTTTTACTGCCAAACTTCACATAAGTTAAATGTAGACTGGTGGTTATCAATTAAGTGCAATTTGTAGATGTTCAGTGTTGAAGAAGAATTGCAGGTGGCTAGAATGTGCCAACATGGCTCTGAAGAAGATTCAGTTGTGTCAGACCTGCATAAATTCCAGGAGTGAAGTGTATCAAATGTAGACATTTTATGTCGACATGAAAATTTAAAGGGACCAGTTTTATTTCTGGTATCCTTAGCAAAATAAAATGAAATCATAAAGAAGAAAATTAAATGGAGAGACATCAAATTTATAAGAAGAATTCCATCGCTTCCAAGAAGATTTTTCATATTTGGTCAACACACACATTCCCATGGTGGATGAGCCTTCCCCAATACTTTTTAACATCTTAATTGACCTACATTTGAAACCAACATTGAAATACTCACATTCCCGTGTTTGCAAATTAATAAAATTCTCCTGGAAGTTTCTAGTCCAACGTCCTTGAAAGCACTTTGATGATGAAGAAAGCAGTAACCAGCTGCTGCTTCACAGATGCTGAAAAAGCATGGAACAAATGATACTGATTGTAATGATATGTTGCAAAAGCAATAGCAGTGGAGCACTTCTGTTGAAGACAGCCTTCCTGTTAAACAGAAGACCAAGCACAGACTCTTCCTCTTGTTCTGTATAACATGACTGCTACAGATTGCAAATCTCTTAAAAAGCCAACAGGGTTTCTGACATAAACTGAAAAGAAATTAGAAGAAATCCAGCTAAGGGACAAACAATATGAGCTGAGACTCCTGTGTTAGTGCACTGAAATTATACAAAGCTTTCAGTTAGCTAGTAGGAAATAGGAATTGCAATCAGACAACAACCAAGTAGAGATTTCTTAAATTTAAGTTAATTTACTAACGTTAATTTATTTTCCTTAACTACTTTTGCTTGAGACTAATTTCCACTGACAGCTACAGATCTTTTAAGTAAAGCTAATTTTCTCTGTTCTAAAAGAAATATCAGTTTTTCTTGAAACACACAAGTATATTTGATTGAAAACTGGCGATTTTCTGCTGCATAGAAAAGGCCAACACCAAAAAAAAAAAGGTAAAAGCAAAATAAATATCAATCAAGAATTAATTAGTCAAGATTCCATTTTTCCACTAGAGAAAATGTGTTCTTACACAGTGTTTGTTGGCCTAGACTAGAAACATAATTTGACATGGTGTAGAATGAAGTCATACTAAAATCTTGGAGGAAATACAGGATGTTAGCCATCTTAGGAGAAATAATTAATTGAATCTCATTGCAAAATTTTACACATTTGGAAATACTGACATTGATTGTAACACATCATCTTTAAAAAAAAACATTAGTTATATTGAAGTAAACTCCTTTGTCCAGTCTTTCAAAATTTATCACATTTGTACAATGAAGATAAATGTGCAGACAGTTATTACAATGGCTGCTGTAAGTGACAGTTCTCTGAAGAAATATATAACTTACAAACTGGGAATGATGAATTATTTCCAAACATAGATTTTATACTCTATACAAAATAAAATTACTGGGTAGATAGTTTTATGGAACAGAAATTCACATTCCTTGGTGAGAGAGCATTACAAAGTTTGGATCATTTCTGAATAGTCAAGGAACACTGACTAAACTAGAGAGAAACACATTTAATAACGAAAAAGGAGGGAAAAAAAGGGGAATAAGTGAACACTTAAGACAAACTCAGATCACCAAGAACAAAATCATGCCACCAAAGGGCATGTAAAGAATTTATCTGCCTATCATATAGGCTCCTAGAACTCTGATAAAATCTACAATGGGAATTTTTCATTTCTGAACATAAATTTAACCCAGTCGATATTATTCAAAATTAATGAGATGAGCTGCATGACTGAGCAATATCATCACTAGTTCTAAGCTAGTAATCAATCCGATAAGAAGGGAAGAACAACATTTTCTGTCAAAAAAGCAGTTTTGAGATTGCTGACAAACCTGACAGATAGTCTTTAAAGCTTATTGAAGTCCAAGATGCAGTTCCTGTAGTAGTTGAATCAAGAAAAGAACTCTTCAACTTTACTTTGACTGAATTATGCTACAGTTGGGGCAATTTCAATCTCTAAACACTTAACTCACTGACAACAGGTAAAGATGTCAAAGATCCTGTGGGGTGAAATGAGGAGCAACAACTGTACTGTCTAACTCTGAGAGAAATATCACCTCTCTGTGCTGTCTATGGCTGGTTTTGGATAGATGATATTATATGAGCCTCCCAAAATAAGATCAATTTTGGTGAGTCAGCAGCTATATTTTCCCAAAGGCCAAAAGTGCAGCCAGACTTCATACAGATCCTGACAGAGGCAGACAGAAGCTGAGTCTTGATTTAAGGTATTACAACTTTCTTCTATATCTGAGTTGTAAGGACTGTACTTGAACTAGACACTTTTTGATAGGACTCACTTGACCTTATATTCCTCTTTTCCTGACAAGCTTTTTTTCATTTGCTTACGTTATAGGAGATGCAATCAAAACTGCAGTGACCCTAAATAGTTTTGCTTCATTCAGGTATCTACAGCTGAAGGATTTCAAAGTACAAGCTCCATTTTTCTGACTTTGCTGTTCACAGGTGGGCTGCTTCCTAAAGTAAAAGAGCTGATTAAAAAAAATGAACCTGGATTATTAAACCCCTTACCTGCTTTCCATTATTTAATTAGCATTTTCATGGGATTCTTTCCTAAATTTATTGTGACTGCAGATCCTGCTCTCTGCCTGGTGACCCAAATGCCCATGCTAACCTCCAAAACCAGACAATGCAGTAGAAACCAGGTGACTCTGAAGAAATAAAGAACTACCTAGGACTCTGACAAAGTTCTACACAGTAACTGTAGGAGAAAAACTGTTAAAGGTAGTTTTTCTTTTATTATGGTCAATTTTAAAATGCTTTGAAGTATTTCCTCCAACAACAAGTTTCTTACTACATTTTCATACAAGTCAAGATTTTAATTTAAAAAGTTCTGTTATTTATATATATATATATATATATATATATATGATTAGTTCTTACCACAGCTGAAATTTTTACTGCTTTAATTGATTCTTCAAATTTTAGGAAATTTGCTTAGTAAACGTTATTGTGGGAAGACAAGAGAGATAGACTTCTAATGACTGTATTCAAAAATTAAAGAAAGGAGGACATATGAGTCAGAATTATGAAATAATGCAAGAAACTAAATCAAGTTGTTGGATCCATGTTCTAACTAGAATTTAGAATTACTTTAATTATTTTTGGCACAAAATATGGCTACATATATTATTTATTAATGAATTGTCCTAACTATGCATTCATCTGGAAGAGAGACCGAAAGGTCTCTGGTACAAAACAACTAAAAATGTAAAATCCTGGGATCAGATGTTTATTTCATTAAAGCAAAGACATGCAAAATTAAAAGGCATTGATGGACATAGCTATGACTGACTTAAGAAATTGCTACAGATAGCAATTCTGTGATCTTCTCTTACAATCTTTTTCAGTGTTTTTGCATCACACTGAAATCCACAATATACTCCAAGAAAACAAATATATTATTCTACTCATTACAAAGTAGCCAGACACAGTGCAAATGCTCTTCTGACTAGTTCTTTGCTGTTAAATAGGAAAAAGTTAAGATCTCCTTAAAAAAATGAAAAGGAAAGAAAATTATCCTCTATTACTTTTAATTACCAAATTAAAGAAATAAGATGCTCATTTTTGTTGCTATCAAAATTCTATCATAATCAAAAGCAAATTTAAGTGATAAAAAGCAAAAAAACAGTCCATGAAGAAAATTACTTTCATCACCCAGATGAAGTCTCACAGCCACAATTCTTACACAGAACTTACAAAGAAGAACTTATGAGGATTTGCCATTCAGGCAGCTATTAACCTGAAAAACTCAGCTGTAATTTAAGTATGTTTTTTTCCTTCTTAGACTTCTAGCAACTTTTTAGGTTTTTGATAGTCACCCAGGTTCACTAGTACATAGTACATAGTACTAGTACATAGCAAGTAGCTACAGAGAAGTTAGTATCTTTTCTTGTAAAAGTAACACATTTAAAAGTCATAATAACTTCAAGAGGAGTAATCATTTGTGCTTCCAAATACTGTAGTTTAAGCAAGTTCCAAAGACATATTTTTGGACCATACTTGAGCACTTTAAACCAAGATTTGGAACCCAGTTTTGATCAAGTCTAAATTTAACTTCAAGCAGCTCTGGCCTACCCAGTGTACATTGACAAGGATTTTTGGAGTCAGGTTATGGGTTTGCTTGGTTTTGCTGTTTTAAGAAATTAAAAAAACATTTTTAAAATAAACCAGCACATAAGTACATTGTAAGATATAACAGAGTAGTATAAATTCTTATAAATGTTTTAAGTGCTTATGGTAAGCACAATTTTGTGAGGTGTTAGAACCTTGCACAAATATATGAAGTCATCTATTTGTATCCTTTAGGCAGATGGTCCTATAAGTTCCGTCTCAGAGAGATGAACTGTGGAAACACTTATGGTGAGGAACAAGCTTGTGCCATGCTTTTTGCTCTATTACAACTTGCCTTGAAAGAAAAAGAAGTTGCACCCTGGTGTGTTACTTATGTGTAAGGGAAAAATCCCACTTTGCAGAAGTGCATCTTAACATTAAAGAAATAAAGCTATCCAGTGAACATTCCCCTTCCGTCAAATTCGTATTAAAGTGCCCATGCTTATAAAAATTCCTCATGAAGCATTAAGAATTGTTGTGACACATGAAATAACATCATCAATACATATCATGATTATAGAACACAAAACCATCAAAAAATATGTATCTTCAATGATGTTAATATCACTGAATCTACAAAGTCAATGATGGACTTCCAACAGTGCTACTTTTGGTAGATGAGGCCTCCCAGCAGCAGAGGTTTTTAGCAGCAGCCTTTTCTATTACTGTGCAGTCTGGGAAGCCTGTGCTAAAAAAAGCTGATACTATCCCTTTTTTTTCATGCTCTGTATGGCTGCAAACACAAGAAGTCTCCAGGAAAAAAGAACTAGCCATGGCAGTGTTATGAACACTGGGTAGAATAAGAGTTCATGAAATTTGGAGTAGAAATAACTGAAAGGTTAAAATTGCTATAAGGGATATCCTCTCAGTTTTTCACAAGACATGAATAAAAAATATATTCATATATAATAGCTATCAGTAAACAAATCTCAAGACATAACCTTATCTATATTCAAGATCCTGAACAATGTGTTACTACAGATTCACATCTGGTTATACTGAACATTCCCCACCTAGATAACAATCATCCTACTTCGGACTGTTTTGTCAATTCTAGTATATGATAATCAAAGCTTACCACTTCGCCAAAATAATTAGTTTTATCTGTATTTGCCCAAAATACTGTAACTTACTCAATTAACAGAAACTATATTTCCATGGGATGGACCCCAAATTAATTTTCTTTTTTTGCTCCCCATAAATTAAATCACAGTCTCTTCCATTTTTTCACTTCCAAATTAATGCCTGCTTTCTTCCTTTCAATATTTTTTAATGGAAAATTAGATACATAGTGAATTCTAGGGAAAGATCTGTGTATATCAGAAAGCATTGGAGGTTACATTTATAGGTTGCCTAAAAAGTAAACATTAAGTCAGAAATGGAGATATGTCCAGTCTCTTTAAAGTGTTATCTTGCCTCTTAAAGGAACTAAGAGTTAACTGAGGACTAACTTTTCTTAATCATCTGCTAATATTGCCATCATCGTCATCATACCAGTTCATCTCACCCATCAGAGCAAGAGAAAATGGAAAAGTGAACTCTGACACAGCAGCAGTAAAGGCACCACTGTGTTCTATCAGCAATGGGAAAGCATGACAGCTTCAACATGCAGCCCAGAAGGTTGCCATCGCTGATCTAAAGTCACGTTCAAGGCATATTGTCGAATCACAGGGGGAAGGTGGCAATTCTGCTGCCTGTGCTACATCTGTACACAGACACAAATTGCTGCTGCCTATGCTGTGTCTGTTCAAGGACAGAGGAAAAGTTTCAAAACTCCGAGTCAGTCAGTACCTTTTACCAGCACTAACTTCATATTTTGAAAAACAAGACATAAAAAGGCAATGAGTATAATACACTAAATGAGATGCACTACTCTGGGTAAACCATTATTATTTTTCCTTCCGGCTGCAATTTTTATGACACTAAGATTCTGGTGACTCACACCACTGTATTGTACCAACAATGCTCTCAAAACGCAGATTGCTAATGACTTCTTTTAGCCCAATATAAACCTAGGAAATAAGTGCAATTCAATGGAGTATTTCCAGTAGTACCATAAACATCTTTCCACATAAGTTTAAACTAATGGCACTCAAAGTTTTATTTCATCCCTAAAATTATTGTCATAGTGAATAGCTATGATGATTTAGGATTTGGAAAACGGTGGCATTCTTGCATATGGTACACTACTTCACAGAGTTAACATATCTTTTATGTATTTGAATGTGTATCAATAGAACACAAGAAATGCTTTCTCTTTTTAAATATATTTCTATTATTTTTATGACTCTACTGTTTTATAATATTTGCCTTACTGCGAGCAACTACAAAAAGTAATATTTTGATTTTCAGATCCATAGTTTCAAGTATATTAACTCTATGCAAGTTATTACTTCAAAATAACAGGATGACAATGAGTTCTGCAATGAGCAAGATTTCTCGAAGTTCATTTCACTGAATATTTAGTGTAAGGTTTTGAAGCTTACACTTCACTGCTTACAGCAAAAGAAGTTCAATTGCTGTTTTGCAGGTTGTATTATGGCAATAAACTTTGCAACTTATGCAGTTAATTTAAGATTTTTTATTAGACACAACTATAGAAACTCAACTGAGGTTATTTACAGATGTGTCTGGCACATAAATCAGTAAGTGGAGTTCTATCACCTAGGATATGTATGAATTACTGTGGTTTTAAATGTTTACAAACAATTTAGAAATTATCACAGAAAGCATTTTAGATGCTGAACTTTGCTCTCCCCAGTCTTCAAGATACAGACATGAATTCAACAAATGTGACAGGCATGATTTCTAGAAGTGAGTTTATAACATCTCTTCTGTAAAACTTCCAAAAACACCTGAGCAATACAGAAAATGAAGACCCATTTTCAGGAGAGATTCAGGCTCTTAGATCTTCACAGGGAAGGGAGAGAGCTACCAGCAGTTGTGTGAGGGACTGAGGGACCCAGCTGGCAAAGAGCCTGAAGTGTTGTGAATGAAAGTGACCACAAAATAGCTTAAGCAGGATCACCTCAAATATTTGTATGTAAGCAAGGAAGTGCTTGTAAAGCAATGCTATGGAAAAAAACTTCAAACCCCTTCTGGGAAATCAGTCTGTACACCAATGCCTGATGAATGGGCAATAAACATGAGGAATTAAGAGATCTGTGCGCAGTTGCAGGACTATGATCTTGTTATGATCATGGAGACATGGTATAATGGATACTATATCTATAGTATTGATATGGATGGAAACAGGCTCTTCAGGAAGGACAGGTCAGGAAGATGAGGCAGTGGAATTGACCTCTATGCATGGAGGCAACCAAGGCACTAAAGAGCAGATCAGTGTGGGTGATATTATACTGGATATCTGCTCTAAGCTACCTAGCAAGGAAGAACAAGTGGATGAGACCTCCTGCAGACAGGTAGAACAGGAGCTGTGATCAGCTGCACTATTTTCACTCAGTGAAAAGTAAAAGATGTTCCACCAAAAACAAAAAATATACAAATTGCCTGACCATTGAGCCATGGGTAGAAGGAGAATAGCATCATGTTAATTTTGTGCCTTTTCCCCCTGTTTGCAGATCAGATAAGGTTAGTTAATAAATTCAGATACAATGTTAAACCACAAGCACATTTCTCAGTGAAAAATCTACAAGTGAATAAATTACCTAGGTCTAGTGAAGCACATGTAAAATGTGTAGTGTAAATGCTCTTACTTCCTATCAGTTTCTGGAGCCAGACAGATATAAATCTAAGAACTGAACAGGATGTTGCACATCAGAGAGAAGTATTGTTCCCCAGCTTTCTGCTAAACAATACTTTTTTTCAAATCAGTGTAAGATAGTATTACACTAATGTAGTTTTTTTCTTTTAAGGGTAAAATTAAATGCCAGTGACAAGTACTAATATTCACCATCATTGTAGTAAATCTCTGTGATTAGGTAAGAAATCAAATAGAACAGGGAAAGAGCTCTTACAATGTTGCCAGCAATCCTACTGTAGTATACTACCTGCCCCAGCTACACAATAGTAGATATACAGTGACATTAAAAAAATATTTTTAGGAATTTTGATGGCAATAGAACAGTGTAATCATTGCAAATGTAGTGTTTAAACAGCACCACCACTGCAAAATGCAGGAGTTACAAGAGTTAATCACTGGTTATACTATTGACATGAATAACTTAAAAATGGGGTTAAGTGCTTTGTTGATATAAATCCACTTTGCTTTTTATTCTCTAGCCAGGATAAAGTAAATGTGATTATTTATCATCTCATTTGCAGCAGTTCTTTCTCACCCCTTTCATAAATAGCATTCCTGCTACCAGTACTTTCTCACTTTCAGAAGCACTTAGCACAAATACACTTCAACAGAATAAATTCTTAACGAAATTTTTTTTTATGGTTGTGTATATATGTTTTTTTCATGAAAGGTCACACTATAGCAAGTGGTCTCATTAAAACATGATAACTGTATATCTGTGTATACTTCAGACAGACCTTATTTTAACTCTTCTGTTAGTGCTTAACTCATTTCACTTCTGAAAGTGACAAATGAACCCTATGAATAAATTACACAACTTCTAGTTATCTTACTTACCTCACCCAAACCACCATACACATCAGAGAAGTCAAGAGTAAAAGAATGAAGTTATAAGATATAGCTCAAAGCTTCTCTTATTAGCTAACTACAGGTCCAGCTCCTGTTTTAAACTTTGTCATTCATAGTTTAAACTCCTACCACTGAATTACTCATTGCCTTATTATTTCACAAGACCTGATGCTCCAAACTCAGAGAATTTTCAAGGACTGCAAATAGGTTATGTGGTAAACGAATGAATTAAAAAAGAATAAAGTGTGTTCCATAATTTCCTAACTTTTTTTTTTGGTCAGAATTATTGCCCCAAATTCCTTTTTAACCTATTTTGATTTATAATTTTAATATTGCCTTACTATTTGTAACCTCTGTTCCTTATAACTTAAAAAGATACAGTATACATAGGCAACTATTACGCCCCCATGTTTCTTCACTAGCCTATGGCTAAAACAATCTAATCCATACCTTAAGATTTTTGAAAGTGAATTTGAAATATGCTAGAATAATGGCAAATTACTAGAGGAGATACAGAAATTATTTAGAGAACTTTACAAGCTTTATTACACACAAACAAACAAACCCCAACCAACCAACCAACCAAAACTCCCCAAACAAACAAAAAACCCCACAAAACAAAACAAATATCAATCAAACAACCAAAAAGACCCATTACCCTGCCAGAAAAGATCATGAAACCTTAAAGCTACAATGTTCCTTATAAAAAATGCAAGGATGCTGCATTGGAGAGGGCATTCCAACTCTAGGAATAAATTATACAGAAAAGGTGGAGCATGTTACACTAATGAAGAAATGTTAAGAGATGTAGAGAAAGATTAAGCTGTAGAAGTGAATGAATGGTTCATAACATCTGGAAACATACTTTCGTATGTTGTATGCCAGAAAAATATATGCAAAATCAAATATAATACCTCTTGCATACCTACCTGCAGCAGATGAAAAACAGAAGATCTCTGGTTGTTACTGTTACCATTCAAAAACACAGCTTCTATTCCCTTCACTCCAAAGATTTTTGCTTGCATGAAGAAAAAGCAAATACTGGGCTCCAGTCATGCTCTCAGATATGTGTACATGAACCTAACCATCTATGCAGGTATTTGTTCTGTTAACGGGATACATCTTCCAGTGGGTGCATATGCAGTCAGTCATGATAAAACACAATTTTTATGCAACTACTGTGTGGTTCAATTTCTTGCTCTTAGAGTAGCCATTTGGACAGTTCATCTCCAAATACAGGGACTGCAAAGCCTAAGAGGAATGGTCTATCATTAGTTTTTTGACTATCGAACACCATTTGAAAAACTGTATAGAACATACTTCCTGCTGACCCAAGCTTTATATGGCAAAACAGAGAAAACAAACATATTTCTGCATTTACTTTTATTTTAGGCATTAAAATTGATTTGCCAATTAAAGCTCCTTCCTAATTGGAAAACTTACAAGAACAGCAAGCGCATAATTTACCATATGTGTCTATATGAACCTCTTATTAAATTGAGACTGATCTATCAAAGAAAGAAGTGATATTTCACCAATTCCCAAAAGTACAAGGCCACCTTCCATGAACTTCCAGAGTTATCT
Source organism: Chiroxiphia lanceolata (assembly GCF_009829145.1). Classification (NCBI taxonomy): domain Eukaryota; kingdom Metazoa; phylum Chordata; class Aves; order Passeriformes; family Pipridae; genus Chiroxiphia; species Chiroxiphia lanceolata. The sequence continues at coordinate 56,480,885 of NC_045641.1, forward strand.
TGCATTTTCAACTTATTTAATGTCAATTCAAAAAGTACATTTCTTTTCTAGGAATTGCAAATAGAATATCATTAAGTGAGATACAGTTCCATTGATATAGGAGCTAATAAGCATTCTTGATTTTAATTTACAGGCTAACCATGGATCATAGGAAAGAACATACATTTTAAAAACAAGCTATGTTTATAAGAAGTGATTACAGAAAAATTAAGGATTATAATTTTTGTGAAGGTGAAGAGAAAAGGAACCATGGTCCTCTTCACAGCTGCAAAAATGATGTTAGACCTGCAAGTAACAAGGTACTATCAGTAGATAGGGAGAGCTTCTGTTTGTTCAGCATGCAGAGGTCACATCAAGAAAGGACTTATAGTCACAGACAAATATAACCATTTCCTACAAACTCACAATTAATACTGCCATACATATCTGATGTCTTACTCTTCTTTTAAAAAAGTAGCCAGATGTCTCCAAGATCCAGTATTGCCAGACACTTAAACAAGATGCAACATTACAACATTTATTACTGACCTTTGACTGCATTATTTGCCTTTTGACACCCTTTGTCAACACCAACATGCCTAGCATTTGGGGATTCCAATAAGCTAATAACTAATACTAGTAACTGCTGTTATTAATATCAAATATCATGACAGAGAAACATTTACTCTCCCTGTGAATTCTCCCCAAACACCAAGTACTCTGCCTCTAGTTTGAGTTCTCTGTAGTCATATGCCAACAACAACTCTTTCTAAGCTTGTGACATTGCAACATTTAAGATCAGACATTTCATCCTCTGGCTAAGCAGGCCAATGGAAAAATCTCAATGAGACCCATTTTCCAGTCCCAAATTACTTGAAGAAAACTAAATTTACTATGTTTTTTATTATGTGTACGTGTACACAGATAGTTTTATTTTAATGAAAAGCCATTGCTGGTCAATATCAGAAGTATTTTGTATTTATATTCATTTTCTACATCTGAGGTCTTTTGGACTAATACTAATTAAATACTCTGTCTGCTTTTGACCAAGGAATGCAAGAAAGTTGCATTCAGACCTTTTAATTCTCAAAACAATTGTTCTGTAGGAGATGGTATACACAGAATGTATTTGGTGACCCTACTTACATATGTCATGGATTTGACATTTGTGAGACCCTAAGACCTCAGCCTCCCACACATGAAATTCTTATATGACAGAGACCCACTACATCTGCAAATTATTGTAAATCTCGGCACATACACACAGGTTACACTGCATTTTAATTTGCTGGCTTAGTTCAACATTTATCATACTTTTCAAAATAAAGAATGGAATATACTATCCACAAAAATGTCTTAGATTTTATTTTAAACTATAATTAACAATTAATTTTTATATTAATAAACCCTACTATTTCACCACATTTTCACTATTCTAGTTCAACATCTGATGATCAAATTCTGCTGTTTCCTAAAACTGGTATATGTCTAAGTCTAATTATAAATTTCACTTCAGTGACCTCTTTTGGTTGATAAAATGCTTACTGATGTGATGAGCTTAATCTCTAAATTATCACAAGAAGTAACAAGTTAGTGTTTAAAATGGGAAGGAAATGTTATTCAGCTTCTCTTGGTAATTAAAACCAATTTTTCATTAAGCACTACAGCTCCCACAAAAATATGTAAAGTTAAAGACAATACCTAGCAAAATGTAGAGCTTGACTATTTCTAATGAAAAATTATGTAAAGAACTGCAATTAAGTCATCGGAAGCATGATTTTGCACAATCATCATGTGGAAAATACTGCAGGGATGATCTTATTCAATATAATCAATGTCATATGTAACTGTTTAGCTTTTGTACCCATTTTAGTATGCTGATGATAAACAATTTCCTTACCATTCTAGAAATGTTTGCCTGTTTATGAAAGAAAATTCGACAACAGGAAAAAATCTAGATGATTGCAACTGACACATTTTTCTAACATCAAAACACTGTTGGTTTTTTAGATTATCTATGACTTCATCTACAAAAATACTCAAGAGATTATGTAATCAGAAATAATGCTGCAGGGGGAGTTCCAAAAAGAGACTAATACGTAATTGAGCTTAAGTAGTAATTTACTATCAAAATATCATAATTATAATAAGAAACATTTTTTTTCTCTTTCAACTTACGTATGTAAGGAGGAGGCAAATGAAACAGCTTGGCCTCTAACCTGGACATTTTCATATCTTCCCACCAGTTTAGAGCCACTATTATATATTATGCATAAATCAGAAATCAAATCAGATTAAGAAGTCGAGTAGGTCATATTCTTTGTACAAAACTGACAAAAAGTACAGAACTATAGCACACATGTTAACTTCTCTTTATTTTCTTGAAATTCTTTTTCTATTCATGCTCCACAACCCCACGGAATGTAATAAATATGAATTTGTTGCACATTCATTAAATGTGGAGAAAAAAAAGCTCTTTACCACTTTCCACCAATGAATATATATGGCTATATATGTGGCTCTTCATCATTTCCCACTAATAATGTTTCCATAGTCAAAAGTCTTGTGTTACATTACCTGGACTGATCTATGGCTTTATTAAATATATTGACATAAAATACATTAATGTAATTACATTTTAATATAAACATCATGATAAATGTGTACAAGGTAGAACCGACAAATATAAATGCTGAGAAAAGTTGTTAATTATTAAAATGGTTCATGCAGAGAGCAGCGATATCACAAGAGAGATAATTTTTACTTGCAAGACAGAAAGAGAAAGTTGATCACTTCAGGTTAAAAGTATTTATGCTAAATGTTAAACTCAGATATTTATTCATTAAGTTAATAAAGAAGAATAATTTTCATTACAAAAGATCAGAAAGAAAACCAATTCACTCCAATCACTTACAGATAATTTTGTTATTAAACTTGCCTCTACTCACTTTTACATTCCAGAGAAAACATTTTTTGTTGAATATTAGATTCTTTTCTAGATCAATTAATAAATCAGGTAGACAATGCAGGTTAAATATAGATCTACTGAAGCAGGAGATAGAAAAGAAAAAAAGTTAAACTAATGTTTAGCATACTAATGTTTAGGAAAATCTAAATTTAGCAAACACATTCCACTGTGATGTAAAAGTGAATGCAGCATTTTAAATTAGTTGAGGTTTGACTGGACCTTGTTATCATCTAGTCCAGCACACCACTCAAAGCAGAGACACCCCCCCTTATGTATATGCAGTTTGTTTAAAGGCCCCCCAACTTGATTCTTCTCTACAGAAAAGTTCTTACTACTCCGGATGCTCCCTCTGGACTCAGGAACATGGGATTCCTGAGGGCAAATCCTCCAAAGTCTGCACTGAGCATCCTAGCTTTTCTATGTCCTTTGGTGTCCAGCACCCTTCTCTGTTCAGCAGTAGACATACATTTTCCAAATTCTTTCTTTTTTTCTTCCAATAAAGTTGTAGAACTCATTTTTGCCCTTCACACTCCTCACCAGCTCCAATTCCATTTAGTCTTTGTTTTTTCCAAGCCAGTTCACACACACTCAGGTAGCGTTTCTCTTATCTCCCAAGTCCCTACTTCCACATCCTGTATGGTTATGACTGAGCTTTCTTAGGAGCTTCTTATTGACCAACATAGGCCTCCCATCAGCTTCTCCTGACTTTCAGATGGAAGTCGTGAGTTTAGAGGAGGTGACTCAACAATCATGGATCCCTCCTCTCTCCTTGGACAACCATATGGGATTGTCCCAAGCAGAACTCTAAACAGAGCAAAGTTTATTCCTCTGAAACTCAAAGTTGTGATCTTATTTGCCATGTTATTTTCTCTCAGGGTCCTGAACATCATCAATTTATGGCCACTTTAGCCAAAGCCATGACAATCTTCACATCCAGTTCCTAATTATTGGTATCAGGTCCATTAGAGTGCTTCACCTCATCAGCTCCTCAGTCAGCCTGTGTCAAGAAGGCATCATCAGTTCACTCCAGATGTCTCCTGGAATGCTTTTGACCTACTGTGTTGCCCTTCCAGCAGAAAAGAATTTTTAGATTTTATGATAAAAAAGCCTGACTCTTCCTTGTCAGAAATTGCCTAACATGTTTATTTAAAAGTAATGTTTACAATTATAGACAACAACTCTGAACCAACAGGTAGTGGTCACCAAATTTGACCATGACTGCATACTAGTAATATCTTAGAAACTGTAAATTAGTTCAACTGAATCCAATTTTAGCAGTTCAGAAAAATAGCTGAAGGCTAAAATTTCAATAAAAAGCAGTATTTATGCATGAAATCTGTGAAATTATTAGTAGCCTAAGTTTCCACATATTTTTAATTAGGCATGGGTAAGCGATGGGTAAATGTAATCTTTGTCTCACATTTTGGTCAAGAAAAACATCTGTCAAAAACATAGGTGGGATTTCAGATTGTACCATCCCTTCATAATACCAATTAAGACAGTGGTGGGGATTCCCCCTCCCCCCCAACAGTCCCATTATTTTGAAGGGTTAGATGGTTTGCAGTGGGATACAATAAACAAGGGTTCAGTAGATGGCAAGGAATGTTCAGTGTAGTAGAACAACACTGGCAAATCACTATATATCCAAAAAGAACCACTATCCATGCAAAGTAGCAATGAGTCTTCTGGTTGAAGATGTTGGCTCTGTTCTTTGCATATATGTAGCACTTCCACTTAAAAAAATTAAGATCTCATACAGAAATATCATGTGTATTGAGTTGCCTCATACCCAAATGTACCGCATAGAGGGCAGGAACCCTTGCTCACTTTGCTCACTTAAAAGTCACAACTCCATGTCCATAGCAGGCAGTGCCAATAAAAATGAAAACAGAGTATGATATGGGATGCATGCTGATAATGTCAGAGAATCAGATATACTGTTGGCAAGTAATTATTCTTTGAATCTGAATCAGTGTGGATACAACCAAGCATGGTAGACGGCATCCCCCAAAGTGGAGAGACAGAGTAATTTCAGCTGTAAATAATACTTCTCACCAAAACTTGGCATCTAAATGAATGACTGAGTTGAAGTCATAATGTCTGGCAAAAGTTATTGCAGCAGTACATTTATCAAAGAACATAGTTGTTGTTGATTGCCTTTGGGAAAATGACCCTTAATATTCAAAGTACAAAGTATGCAAAACAAGTGCTAAACATAAGGATATACTAGGCTAACCAACTGAGTCTTATAAAATACACAATTCTAGATAAGGTGAATTTTTCATGATTCTATATCAATGCAAATAATGACTGATATTTCACTAACAGCAATGTTATCTTCCATAAAAGACATCTCTGATTAAAAAACAGCAAGAGGTCATAACTAGAGTAAGGTAATTTAAAAGCAGGTTGGTTTTTCTTCTAATTAAATAAAGTTTTGTGTAATTCTTTACCTTGTGGCATTGATCTTTGTAGACCTTTATGCTCATCTGTCCAGTGGACTGCTGCCACAGTTAATCCTGGCGTCAGTGTTTATAGACTTGTTCAAAGCTTGCAGAAAGCACTGGATAGCAACAATCCACCCATCTGGATTGTCAACACTGAAGAAGCTGATATATGCCAGAGTAATTTGGCTGACTCCAACAAGCCCTCATTTATGGGAATTACAAGGCACGCTGGCATAGAGGTACGTAATTTGTCCAGAAACTTAGCTGATTTCTCCTGGACAGCTTCCCTGAGAATCTCCAGTGTGACTGCCATTCTGTGCAGTTACGTTTGAAAACTTTTACAAGTATCTGGCTGTACTTTGGAGTATCAGTGGTGGCACAGTTTCATCTGCAGACAAAGGTAATACAGAGTAGAAACTGCATGATTAACAGACTGCAATTACTCTTCCTCAGAGTCTGTGAGACAGATGTTTCAATCATATATAAAGTTCACATGCTTGGGATGAAAAAGACCTGACTGTAATCGGTGTAACAGAAGCAGATACATTTTGGTTAAATTGCTGGCATAGATAACAGTAAAAAAAATATGTTGCAAGGATACAATAGTCACTAAATCATAATGTCACTCCTAGACCTTGAATAACAATCACAAGCATTGAAATAATCAAGAGAACACAAACCTTGTAACGTTCTGTACACCATAGTGCTAACACCATACAGATGGCAGGAATAACATCACAGAATGGTTTGGATTGGAAGGGACCTTAAATATCATCTAGGTCCAACCTCTTGTGGAGTAAACAGTAGACTAGCCAGTGTCAAGGACCAGTATGGCAAAACAAAGAGAGAATAACTCGTGGGTCCTTTGTAGGTTTGAATTTCACTTCACAATACAGAATTTAAAAATAACTGATTCCTTGTGCCAGAATGCAGGAGGAGAAACCCAGAACCACACCTTAGGTGTGTGACTCAGCTTACCGCATGAAAAGAATACTAGAGCTTTTCTGTACGTAAACACCTCTGTCTTTTGTGTTTATTTAAAGAACTACTTACAAAATAGCATACCTCAAAAACGTACCTCACATCCAAAGAAGAGTAAAAGTACTTCATAGATTCATAACGTAATGTTACTGTTTCACAAGAAACAAGATGCTTAAGAACTGAGGCTTATACTCTGTTACAAGAAAAAAAAAATTAGTAGAAACAATTCAGATGAAAATGCAATTCTTTTTCAAAGAGAATGAAATAAAAAAAGAATTAAATAAAAATTAACATTATTGGCAAAAAAATCAGCAAATTATTCAGATTTTTACAAAGAGCCAATTTACTGTACAGTTGCTCTGAGAAAGAGAAATTGTGGTAGAGTTGGTTTCATTCTTCTTATAGGCCCATGAGAGAAGCATGTCAACTTTCATTATGCAAATAGACTCAGAGGATTCAGCTGAGTAAGAAAACCTCTACTGACCTGTGTGGAATAAAAGTACAAGCTCTGTAGAATTTATGGATAAGACCAGTGACAATACTGGTAATAATGTTCTTTTGTCTTATCCAGATTTCCTTCATATAATAGCAAAGAGAAGAAATGTTGCTCCTCTCAAATGTAAGCCACGGTCAGTCTTATGATTATTGTGTAATAACAGAATTCACTGCCCTTTAGAAGGCTTAATCCCCTAGCAGTCCCAGTAGCATTGCTGAAGAACTTTCAAGAGACAATACTTCTAAAGAAATTCTCCTGCCTTAGTGTTAGTTGTGCAAAACAAACGACTCACCTCAGCACTATCAAAACCATATGAACAGTAATGATGAAGAGTAGAAATCACAGGAATGTTAGCAGATTTGCACTGGATAGCCAGCTTCATAGCCTCTCCCAGATATCCTGTACTCAAATAAAGTTCAAAATTGCAGTTGTACCTCCTGCTTTTTCCTGTATTTTTTCTTGGCTAAAACCCTCTAATCTGCCTGCAAAGAAAAGGGGCCCAGTCTTTCTTATTCTCTTTACTATTCTCATGAGAAGTTTGTGCTGTTGGTTGGTTACAGAATAATTGACAGTGGCTTATCCACAGTAATTTTGGCCACCAGGGACTTCTCTCAGAAATGCAAATTTTTACATGAAAACAGAATATTTCAAACTCTTTTTAGAGAATATGAATGCAAGTGCAAAGAGAGACATAAAATTGTACTTGACTTTGCGTGGTCATGTTTTGGTAGTGGGGAGAGAGGGGGTTACAGGAGTGGCTGCTGTGAGAAGCTGCCAGAAGCTTCCTATGGGTCCAGTGAAGCCAATGCCAGCTGGCTCCAAGACAGACCCACTGCTGTCCAAGGCCGAGCTCCACCAGCAACAGTGGCAGTGCCTCTCTGATAATATACTTAAGAAAGGGACAAATAACCCCTGCACAATTGCCCCTGGAGAGAGGAGTGAGACCTTGTAAGAGAAACAACTCTGCAGTCACCCAGTTCAGTGAAGAAGGACGTGGGGGAGGTGCTCCAGGTGCAAGAGCAGAGATTCCCCTGCAGCCTGTGGCAAAGACCATGGTGAAGGAGTTGTCCCCCTGCAGCCCACGGAGGTCTGGTGGATTTGTGACCCCATGGGAGACCCATGTTGTCTGTTCCCAAAGGACTGCACACCATGGAAGGGACCCATGCTGGAGCAGTTTGTGAAGAACTGCAGACCATGGGAAGGCAAAGTTTCTGGAGGATTATTTCCCACAGAAGAGACACCACACTGGAGCAGGGGAAGAATCCGAGTCCTACTCCTGAGGAGTGAGGAGCAGCAGAGAAAACATTTGATGAGCAGACCAAACCCACCATTCCCTATCCCCCTACACTACTGGGGGAGAGGAAAGGGAAGAAAATGGGGAGTGAAGTTGAGCCTGGGAAGAAAGGAGGGGTGGTATGAAGGTGTTTTTTAGATTTGGTTTAATTTTCTCATTACCCTAATCTAATTTTATTGGTAACAAATTAAGTTAACTCCTCCACGTTGAATCTGTTTTTCTCACGACTCTAATTGCTGAGAGATCTTTCCCTGCCCTTATCTCAACCCATAAGCCTTAAGTTATATTTCCTCTCCCCTGTCCAGCTGAAGCAGTTGAACAGCTTTGCTGGGCACCCAGTGTCCAGCCAGGGTTAACCACCACAAAGATACAGCTTTTTCATGAGGTACATTTGAATGAAGAGAAACAAAATAGTCTAAAAAGATATACATAAAATCAAGGCATTCTGGTAGACATAGCAAAGTATTCTAAAGGGAAACTGAGGTTAATAAAGCTTAAAAAAATAATATAATGATTTCATCTATACTCTAAAGTCCAAAGTTATTATTTGGGTTATGACACTAATAAGGTTCTCTGCTTACAGATTTATTGTGAAGCTAACAGAAAATAAAAATTTATCTGCTGTAACTAACAGGACAATGTTTATAATTCTGCTGTTCAATTTCTGCCTAGTAGTCTAGTTTTACTCAGCACATTCACAATCACCACTGCTTTTTTCTTAATTAAGAAGCTAATATTGCTTGAGGAATCTTCCTTCCTCTTTTCCTCTTTCCACTGTACTGATTAATTAGAAATCGCTTAATAGACTTACATATGGACTGTTTTGCAAAAGGTCCTTCAGAATAAGAAAATCACTTGTTGGGAAGAGGGGGACAGGTTTTAGAGGTTTTTAATTTATTCTTAAACAGTAAAAGGAACAGCTCAATTAATTCTAAACATAGCGTATTGGCAAATTATTCCTACAAGAACAGACCATTTCATTATATTATTAAGGAACAGACATGGTGACCAACATGCCTATCATTAACTTTGCCAGAAGGAACTATACACACATCATTCAGTTCTTCTGCTGTACAATTCCTCAGGGAATATTTACATTTCTATGCAGTTCCTCCAAATGAAATTCTGAAATGTCTTTCAAAACAAACAGCAGAAAATATTTTTAAGTTTTTCTGACTGTGAAATTAATTTTTAACACAAACAAATGCAACATTTCATTCTATAAACACACAGACAATAATTCAACAGAGAACTGAAATGGCTACTCTGGATCTTGGGCAGAAATTCACTAAAAGTCATCTAGTTTGTGGGGGATTCACCCCCACCCTTTTCTTGTTCATTCTCCAGGCACATATACAGAAGATGACTTTAAGTACTCAAAATATTTAGAGTTGTGCTCCTGCACAAGTCCAAGGCTGTACTGTTATAAGCAGCATTGTGCCTACTTTATGCTAAATCAACTTGCTGATTCTAGGTGACTACCAGTTCAGCAGGGAGGGACAACAAAATGGTGCTAGGCAAGAGTCTTAATTTCTTACAGTCAATATAATGAAGTGTGTTAATTACCTCTCATATGTCCTGTGAACAGCTGGCATGTTCTTTCCATTATTGCACAGAGAATCTCCACTTCAGCATCTGCTTGTTGGATTTGGGGTGGGAGTGTTTTGGAACTAAAACATTTAGGAATTTAGATGGACAGTCTGTATCAAGGGGTCACTGAAAGCAAGTGTTCACTTTCTTGAGAAAGTTCCAGGATCTGGTTCCAAAATGAGCAAATGTATGAGCAACTAGAATCAATAGTTAATACCCAGGAAAGGATTAGGCTTTCAGATACAACTCACAACCTCATTACTTCCTTCTGAGTGGTTGTAGCCAACTTCTTGGCAAATGTGCTTGCTAGATTCTATAAATCCTTTCTGGAATATTTTTACCTCCATTTGTATCAGTGCTAATTAAAATGCACAAATCAATTTATACCACCATTCTATTCTTTTTACTGTGTCCAATATCACAAGAAAAAGGATCAGAAAAAACCAAAATCTATGCCTGAGAAATTAAAACAATTTCACCTGTCTGACACAATACACAATGTATACTGATAAATCTACTGCTAAAATGGATCTTTTAATAAAATAAATGCCACAGATTTCTTCATTCTGCTACAAAAAATGATATATTCAGTTATTTATCAACTGAAGAGGATGTTATGCTGTTATTAAAAATACCCAAATGTTTTAGTAGCCCGGAAATACACACCATGCACATAGCTCCATGTTTTTACACTCTGCAGGGATAAGAAAGAGTCGGCATTTCCTTCTCTGCTACCAGAGGATCACACAAATGAACAAGTATTATGAAGAGTTTGGATTTGGTTTTAAATCAGTCTTCCAAAGTTTCAGTATCTGTGGCATTTCTTCAAATGTCAAATATCTTCTAACTGCACTCTAAAAGGACTAAATTACAGCTGTTTGTATAAAATCCAAAGATCCAAACTAAAAATAAAACAAACACAAAAACCCCAAACCACCTTTTAAAATCAGAAATAGTATGCCACTGGGCAAATTAATATCGACCAAGTATTTTTGTGCTATTTAACAATTCACTAAAATGATTTATTAAGGTTGCTTAAATAGTCTCTCTTGTATTGCAAAGTTTTTCAATTCTGATAATAGGGGGAAACAAAATTGACTTTATACACTATATATCTGGTTTATTTATTGTTCAGTCAATACTAGGCATTAGGTTCAAGCCACTTGCATATGGCATTACAGACTAAAAGAAACTATTTACAAGACTAAAAGAAACTATTACAATTGTTTTGTAATCCATTCCTAGAAGAATTTAAAACGAATATGAGAGAAATTCCAGGCACATTATCATCTAGATTTTATTTATTCATATATAACATGTGAGATTTCAGATGTTAAGAGTTTGTATTTTGTTGTTAGTACATGTAATATAGAAGCAAGAAGAGTTACTCAAAATAATTATTCTTGTTCTGGAAGTAATATTGGGTTACTATCTACTATTTAAAAATAAAAAACAATTTCATAAACGATGATAAACATAGAAGATGATCTATTAGAACATTATACATTTTTACTAAAATTGAAAGTTGCAGGATGAAAAGGAAAATATGTAGACATCAGAGTGTTAGGATTCCCAAAGGCATTATTAAGAGCTGTACACAGCCACACACATTGCAAATCTGCAGGTGTATGAAAGATATCCTACAAAACTTAAAAATTAACCACCAGGTTAAGAAGCAGTGGAGTATACTGAGGGGAATACCACAAGTCTGCCCTGATCTTATATTCTTTCATAGACATGGGTTTATGTCTCATAGTAGACAACTAGATAGACACTACAGATGGGCTTTCCAAATGATCCAGGCCAGTTGTACTCACGGGAACTGTTCTTTGTATTAAATACGAGAAGAATTGGGAAGTGAACAATGTGTGATAGACGCTGCTTACCTGTGGGTGCTGTAGCTTCACATAAGCAGAAGCTCGTTTCACATACACAGTTACTGGGTTGAGAGCTTTTTCCCCAACTCCTAATACATACCAGAACATAAAAGAAAAGTTTGCTGCCAACATAGCTCCAAAGCACTCCTCCAGTGCTTTATTAATTGAACAAAACTATACAAGTACATAATGTGAGGGAAAAATACCAAGTAGCAAAAGGAGATTGGATGACATGTTTTGCCATTAAACTTCTTATCAGGAAGTTACTTTGGCAAGGTAGGTGCGTGTCCAGCAAGTAACCAGTGATCAGAGCTCAATTTCCTAGTGGTTTGCCTTGAATAGCAGGATGTTTGATACCCTGCACTAAGCTAAAAGATAAAACAAATATAAATTACTAGCTAAAAGGCACACAGCCACTGAATAGGTGGTTTGTATCACTGACATTAAGAGATTAGCTACATTTCAGCTGGCCCATTTGCCTTCCAGATAAGGTAAAAAAAAACCAACAACCTCCAGAGACAGTATGTGGAAATTCCTACATTTCCTTCCACAGGGTAAAAGATACATTTCAAAGACTTTTTAAATGAAAAACTGAAGTTCACTTTTCTTTCTACATTCTTAGCATATTTGACTATGTTATATTTGTAGCTGGGAAAGGTCCACTTTCAGTAAGAAAATGAAAACAAATACAGTTATTTAAGTATTAATAAATATTTCTAGACATTAACTCTGAATAATGCAACCTCATACAATGGACTTCAAAATACAAACTAGTAATTTCAGCTCTAACACAGTAGCAGTCTAAGTTATCATTAAATTTCAAGATCTTCAACTCTAGTGAATCAAGTTTTGATCAAAAGCTATGATATCTTACTTAAGTAGATTAGTTCCTTTTCTTGAGTTGCCTTAACTGAAGGTAAGGCTTTATAAACAACACAAATGGACATCACTTTTTCTGTGACCTTTGTTATACTGACCCATCGAAAGGAACTAATCTGTGCTGTTCTGAAAACATACAAAGAAACAAATTATCCATGATAAAGGAAAGTTTTAGTTCTAAACAACAGATGGGATTAGGAGGATTATAGAAAAGGTTACTCCTTAATATGAGTCATTTTAAAAGGGTGAACTCATCAGCCACTGAAGTAGTTTCCATTCAACCTGTAAAATATATAAAGTGGGTACAAATGGAGAATGTGTTAATCTACAACTGGAAAAGCTTTCTTAACATTTGAGAACTGCTGAACTTCTATGGAAGCATTAAATAACTAAGAATGTGTATCTCATCATACATATTAATTCTCTCCCTCTCTCTTTTTTCTCAAGGTTTTCTACTCTCAGTTTCCAAATCTCTGCAAGAGGTAGAAGATGAAGATATGTTGCTAACCACACTAAATCTAGGAAAAACTCTTCAAAATGGAGATAAAGCTCTGAACAGAGGAGCTATACCTTTGCTGAAGCATTACAAGACTGAAGACAGCGTTATTTTCAATGAAAAGAATGATGGAAACATGAAGTTTTTGGTGAGTTCAGTTTTACGTTTCGGCTTAATTATAAAAAAGGAAATTTATTTATACCCCTTTAGAAAACAAGTACAATAATTTAAAGCAACAACCTGGTAAATATACAAAAATATCAGTTTAACATACCATAGTCAAGAAAAAAAATTTCAGCTGTAAGTATCTAGTGCCAGGATTTTGAATGTGTAACTTGGACAGTTGAATTAAATCTGATTTTTACAGAACTATATGTAGCCAAAGCTTGTGGGGGGAAAAAAGCCTATATTTATGTTTGATTCAGCATGTCCCTATATGTAGCAACAGTTTTTTAACTCTGCCAAACATGAGGCTCATTATTTCATGATGTTCTTTACCATAAAACCTTTTTGGTCAAAGATGTAATGCAGGTCATTACTTTTAACCTATGATCTTGAAATATAAAATAGTTGCACTGTAAAGTATAAAGTATAAAATGTGAACACAACTGACTGTAAATAAAGATAAACCACTACTCTTGTTTTCCCTCAAAACAGGACACGGGTTCCAGACGTGATTTCTTAAATCATGTCAGGCCAATCAACTTCGGTAGAAAACAACTACTGAAGGGAGCCATGGTTTTTCCAGTTGACACTGAAATTCCAAATATTGAATCGATACAGGAAAGAGAAACCACAGATGAAGAAAATTCACCTAAATTCCCTATAGGAAGAAGAGATTTTGACAGTAAATAAATTTTATCTTTACGTAAAAAATCATTTCATTCTGGTGAAGTATAGTGCAATATCAATATAGTAATTTGATAAAATTTCACGTAGAAACTCCATGCTTGTTGTGAATCAGTGCACAGGGGAGGGAGCATTTTTTAAATTAATGTTTTCAGAGGCCATAAGAACTCTAGTTCTCTGCAGATTTAAACCTTCAGATTTTTTTTTCCTCCCTTAGTCCTCAGGTGTATGCTGGGAAGAGTCTATCGACCTTGTTGGCAAGCATGAAAACTATTGATCTGCACCACCATCTTTGAAGATTAAACATTTTATTTTGAATTTAATGCAATTTGAAGTTACTGTGTTTTAGTGTGGCTATACATACGCATCCAAAAATAGTTTCCCATCACATTGTAGAGGGATACATAAATCATTACCAAAAAGCACGTACTGCAATTACTAACAATGTATTGCTATTACAAAATAAAAGACTTCAGCATAATCCAGACTTGTAATAAGTTGTCTAATATTATACACAAGCTACTTTCAATTATTTGAGTATGAAAGGAAGCAATTCATGAATTTCACTGTTTTTCTCACAAAATTTTACAACTGTCAACATACCATGTATGTCAAAACAAAAACCTATAGTCGAAAAAATTGAGTTAATTTTGCCTGACCAGCAATCAACTTATTCTTACTTGAAGTTTTGGTCTGTTTTCTTTTACCCCCAATTTTGCTGTCCAATTCCTTCTGAGAGTTGTTTGAAGTCTTAAGTCTTTTAGCATTTTTTTGCAAAGATGGTTCACTTTCCTTGTCACAGATTACTTTGTCATTATTCACATCCATCTGTTCATTCCTGGAGTTCTTGTTCCTTGGCTGACAACTCAGCTTTCCCATTTCTGTACAACTTCTAGTCTGGTGAAGACTTTCAGAAATAGTTCCAAGCACTGGTACATCAAGACATGAATTTGTACCTTCTGTCATGTAAGAATATAAAAAACATGTGAAGAAATAAAAAGTTACCTGGGAATATACCAAGACTGCCACGTTATTTTTTTTAATCAAAACTAATGTTCCATCAATAAAAAAAAGCTATGCTGGCCATTGCAATCACATTTGCTATATTGTCACAAAATGGCATTGCTCTAAAACATATAATAGTAACTTAAGAAAGTGGATTTATAACTTTAAGATATTGGAAAAGAGGTTTAAAGGGCGTAGAAATTTTATATATGATATAATTTGTAGTGGATTAAAACATTTCTCTCCCCTTTTAATGGCAAAAGTACAAATTTCACTTAGCTGACTTCTGTAAAATAAGAACAAATGTTATGTAATATATATAACACATAGTTTTTTTAACTCAAGATAGCATCAACACGTAATTTTCAAACATTCATATTTTCAAAGCATTAGCATCACAATTTTAATTCAGAGATTTAACTGATTATAGCATACACAGAAAAATGAGACTTTTTTTTCTTGAAAACATAGTTATACTTGAGTTCTACTAAAGGCTTTTTAGATAACATTTCAAATATTAGCTATCACATTTTCTTATTCAATCCTACCACAGCTTACCTGTCCCATATCCAGTTTTCAAGTGTTGCTTTGGTGCAGGATGTTTGCAGGTTGGAATTTCAAGAGAATGCTGACGACCCATTTCACTCAAATCATTTTTATATGTACATGCAAACTGGGATTTAATTGAAGATTGCTTCATCTGCAAATAGCAATCTGCTATTAGCTTTAAGTATTCACAAAAGTAAAAAACAACACCCGCAAGATTAGTAAAACAAGCTTTCCCATTCTTTTCACATAAAATACTAGAAAAAAAGGGTATGCTCACATTAAAAAAAAAAAAATTAAGTGTTCATTTACAAAGTTAAGGGCTTTCACGCATACTCATATTATGCTATTAAAAGTCCTAGAATAATTAAAAAAAATCCTTTTTTCAACTTTTTCAGAAAGTTACACATTATCTGTTAGAGCTTCAACTTAAGGTTGTCTGCCTTAAGTTAACCCCTTCTTTTGGTAGGCTGCAGACGCTACTGCTTTGAGTGTCATAGCTACTACAGTCAGTTTTTACACTCGTATAGGTCATCATCTTTGAGATGTCAGCTCACAAATGCCAAATACAGGATGAGTTTCTCCACTTAACCAACCTGTACATAGAGGAAAGCATAACAGCAACACAGAAAAGGAATGATAGATAATATAAACTAAGCTTCACTATACTTATACCTAAAAGTGGAATATAAAGTATTATTTCAGATTCCCATTTACTCACAAAATAAAGCCATTTCAACACTGAATGCCAATGTCTAACTCCACGTTTGCCAGAACATACCCATAATAGCCTAAGTTGCCAGAAATCTACAGTATTGAAGAACCCTTCTGTACCTGATTCTGCATGCTCATCTCCACCTCCTAGTCTCAGAAGCAGGGAACCTAGCCTCATAGCACAGATAAATCAAAATATTTGGTTCAAATATAAAAAATTAAATAAATTTTTTCAGTATATCCATATATAATGGAATTAGTGGTTGCAGGTCGAATTTTCTCAGTTTACACTTAAGTCACAGCTTCATATCAGCTTCGAATTTCAGGTCAAGCGTGGTCTTATTGCTGGTTGCCAGAGAGAAGAAATCGGTGCCTGCCCCTCCACTTCCCCTTGTGAGGAAGCTGTAGACTGTATATATAATTAACTTTATACTCTTTTCAGAAAGTGTTTTGAACGATAGAGCAGTTGTCTAGTCTAAACTTAATCAACATCCTATTGTACAATTACAATATTAAGACTACAAAGGACTTATGCTTTAAGTTTAAGGTTACTGTAATATAAGCGAAAAATATTTTCCTGTATTTGATATGTTTCTGAAAAACTTCATCTTAATCCTTTAAAAGTTCCTCAATTTTCAATTACTGTTCAGCAAATGACACACATAAAAAATTATGCAACAATAACTTGCACATATTTCTACTGCATATTCACATTGCAAGAGACAAGTAAGCTACAATTTGTGCTAAGTTGATGAATCTGTAATAAATACAGCAAGAACAACACCAAATATGAGCAAGCAAGCCTACAACTAACAATAAATCCAGTTATTTTTTTAATGAACATCAGGGTTTCTTTTTACCACTCCCATCTGACACTTCACTGATTAAGTTTGCAAGGATAGAATATGTGGAGTCAAAAGACAGAAGTCAAGCTGAAATCCTGAAAAATCCATCTGTGTCTCAACTTCACTGAACCTTTAAAAATGTATTGCATCACATACCATGTAGTCACGTGCAAACAGTATACAAAGCTCTACAAAATCAGACTGTTGATGCTAATGCTAATCTAGAGGATATATATAAAGACTGTAAGACACAATTTGTTGAAGGAATCAAACTTTCTAACTGGTGTAGGAATGTATATTCAGTAATAAAAAGAACTGTATTACCTTGGGTGAGGTAGCAATAAGCAAATTTTAACAGCCTGAAGGCAGCATAAAGAGGTACAAGTCTAACATTGAATTAGGAAATAGAGCTTCATTGGAATGATTTTAAGAAGACCAACCTAAAACTTGATTGAAGCACACATAATGAAGGCAGTAAGCAGCTTGAAAAAGCTCTTAGAATAAAATAAAAAGCTTCAGAAAAAGCACTTAGAGTTCTTTTATATTAAATTCCCTGAAATCCACTGCTTTAAGAGCACCATCCCAATGACCCACAGCTCTGGGAGAGAAAAAATGTTGCGAGATCAGTTTGCTAATTGAGTAGTTGCACACAAATGGCATACAATGAACTCAAGACTTAGTATCCCCTCTCCTCTTCACAAGCAAGTGGCATATTGCTGTTATCCCTATATCAAGAAAGAAATACTGCTGCATTTAAGAAAAAAAGGGTTCACTGTTATCACTGTTCAGCTGGAAGAAAGTATAATAGAATTTAAGACAGTGTTTCAGCACAAGTAGGTCAATCAGGAGTCCTAATGAGTAGATAAAGCAGGACATTCTCCCACCTTGATATCTGTATCTAAAGAAATTTTTCAGTTGTTTGAGATGCCCATATAAAACATTCATTTTTATATGGAATATTAATGGTGTATGCTCTATTTATTTCTGAAAGTTAGATTATAATCTATTCCAGATCTCCTTTCAGCATCTGCATACAGACAGTACTGCCAATATTTAGTCACTAAGAATGTAGAGATTTGGGTTTTATACACTGGAATGGCATAATAGAATTTGAAAACCTGCATCAGTAACAACAAACACATGTTTTTATTTTCCAGCCAAACAACTAGAGTACTATTTGGATGAGAAAAAGAGATAAAAAGAAAATTTATTTTCTCCACCCTTACTCTTGTCCTTTTAAAAAAAAAATATATTCAAGGTAAGTTGAAAGAGAAAGCTGAAGAAGGGAAGAGGGTGCAAGGGGAAGAGTAACAAAACAATAAATGGTATCATTGCCAAACCAAGGTATCATGTTATTCAAGCATAAAAAATATCCTGAATAGCCCAGGTTTTAATTGTACCAAAAGTATAATTTTTTTTAGCATGACATTGTACCAGCCTTTTGCTATCCCAAAATAACCTGCTACTGTTTTGAGAATATAAGTCTCAAATCACTTCATTATTGGTTTTTGAAAGTATTCAAAACTCACAGCTATGGATCCTAAATAAAGTAATTTAGGGGCCTTGTAGAAACAAAAATGGTGTTTTCTATATAAATGTGGTTTATCAACCGACACCAAGTCTTTCTTCAGATACTGTGCTAAACATAACCTTTTCCTTCTCTTCTATCCTCTACTAAACTACTAGTGACTTTAGTGTTCTCTGTTCTCCATAATTATAGTCTGCTTAGGAAATAAATATTTCTTGCTACAATAGATGAGCCTACTACCTGAGGAAGATTGTCTTCTCTATTGCTATGAATTTTCTGTTCACAATTATAGTGGGCACAAAGAAAACTCTTGATAACTTCCTGTTGATAGTTTTCCAAGTCATAATTTATTTGTCCTGGTATTACAAACAGGTAAAACAATTCTCTCAAGTAACAGCACTTAGAGAACTAAGAAGTGAAAAATAAGAGCAGAGCATGAAGTTAGATATTAAGTCATTTTATAGAGACATGAAAAAGTCACATGAGAAAGGCAGACAGAGATTTTTTGCTTTGTGGAGCTTTTTTCTTGGAAGGATTTCTATACACAGTAAAATTACAATGAACTTCAAGGATGCCAAGATTTGTTAGAGTTCTTAAGCCACAAATTCTTTTTAAAACTAAAACTGCAGTTATGTTCCCAACTGGAGGGAAATAGTGCCTCATATAGGAAAGGTTGTCTCCGGTTACATGAAGAAAAAAAACATGCCAAACTACTGAAAGTCCTTGCAGCTGTTTCAGGGTAAGTGTGTTAACAATGCAGCAGGATTTCTAAAGCAATATATCAAAAGGCCAAAACAATCTTAAATTTACAAAAAGAGATCTGTTACTCTCTTATATACTGCATGCTCACAGCCTAATAACTTTTGTCCTTCCCTTCTTAACTCCTGAAGTTCTCAGTTTCGCCCAATCCCCTTAGTTCAGGAACAGTATTTTACCTACAACTCAAAAGTTTCATTCACATTTTGCAGTGCAGAAGAAAGATGAAAATCTTAACATGCAATATTTTTGTTCTCCTAAATTGCTCTTCAACCAAAACAAACCAACTTATTGTAACAGTCTGTCCATTCCCCTCTCACACCACTAAGCAGGACTGTAATAACGCCATTGAAATCAACAAAATCAGACAACAGGGTACCTACCCATTTCATATAAACAGAAATATGATTCAAAGAAGCAAATATAAGGCTGGATGAACCCTTTTCTGATAAAATAATTCTCCCCTGTACAATTAAGTTTTCTACATATTTCTGTAAAGCAGAAAAGAGTGGTAAGGACAGCTGACAAGACATAACTCAAGAGATGTTCTACAGACCTTTCTGTACTAAAGATTCCTTCTACGAAGTACCCTTCACCAGAAGACACTTCACTTAAACAATAGATAACAAACCTGAAACTAAATTGTCTCTCAAAGGTAGACTTTGAAAGGAATGTATTATTTTTCTTACCTACTTCTGCTAGAGAAAATGAAACAATGCAACACGTTTGTTCCCCAGACTTCTTTCTCCTCAAGAAGTAAGAGCACCAGCTTTTCTTCCTAATAAATGCCATTATAGTTAGGTGATCTTTCTGCATTTCTTCCAGTATTTAATGAGGATTGAAAGACAAAAATATTTCTTTGTCACTAACTGTTGCCAGGCATTTGTTTTGGCACAGTGGAAATACCCACAGACTTTTTTTTTTTTTTGAACAGCAATTCCAGTTCGTAACTACCTGTTTATTTTATCCACTGCCCATATTTTCAGATACTAAAACACATACACATGATGGTGTGCCCTAGGTCTAAATATTATCAATCTGCATTCCTCTACATAATTCTACGGAAGTTGAGAGATCAGTTCCTCTTAAAGAAAGAGAGGGCATAACGATTTTCTCTCTTTTTCTTTAAATTTATTTTTAGTTTAGGTGTTTCTCTTTTTACTTTCTAGATTGTCCAAAATTTCTTTATTCAACACATACATATTGATGGGACTCAGCATACAAGCAAACTAATCACCACTAGTGTGTTTTTCTTCTCTCACATATCATGGAAAAGGAAACTTCTGTGAGACAAGTTCTAATGAGAGATCTCAATTTATATTATAGACTAACCATCTAACACCTATCAGTATCAGCATGGTAAAAAGGTCCTTAGGGCAATCTTTTGTAACTAAAGCTACCATCACACATACAGCAAAAGAAACTTCTCTGAAGAATCACAGATATTGAAAAGAAACATCATACTGCTATTCTGGTATCTCTTCTGAATTGATTGTTAACATGAGTGCATTTTGCATAACAAACTGGGAACCTGTACCCATTTCAAGATGGTTGCATGGAATAATAATGAAGACTGATACTCAGTGTATGAAGGTGGTACATACTACTACAGGACTTGAGATCTATGGTCATAGAAAAGGAATTCTTCGTGCTATGTGCTGTACAGTAAGGACATAGCAAAATTTATTTCTACCAAGAGACAATACAATCCAAGACAAGAAATATATGGATTCACAGAGAAAGGAACTGAAATTAGTCATTGTAATGGGCATCCATCTCAACACAAAACACTGCTAAGGTTTGGGGAGAGGTTGATTTAAAGGTACTGAAAAAGGTTTTAAAGGAGTATAATGAGTTCTGCAGATCACCATAGGAAATCCCTTCAGCCATAAGAAACAGTATAAAAGACAGCTAAAAGGGCTCATCTGAAAATTAACAAATGAACAATGAATACTGGTATTGCAGGCTGAACGTAAGCAAGAACAGATACCTCAAAGCAGCAAATCAGAAATAATCAATGGATTTGGAGAGGTTAAAACAAGTAGGTTTATATGTACCACAACATAAAGGAACAGACTGAGATACAAACAGTAGAATGGCATCTAGTGTCTAATCACTTTGATTACAACTTTTCATATGGCAATCTCAGTGAAGAAAAGTAGGCCAAAGCCACAACTATCAAGTCCAAGAAAAATACACAGCAGCATCCTAGAAAGTAAAATGAGTACTTAATAAATTACAGTTGAGTAGACATATAGATAGAGAAAAACATATCCCAGAGGTGTTATGGAGTAGAAATACAACATGTACAATACCATCTTCAGTGTTAAATATACCAGGAAAGACAGACATATCAAGATCAAAAGCTGGGTATCCACAAGATGGTATAGAATTAACAAAAGATGTCAGTTTTGACACGAGGGACACTTATGTCAGTTGTAGGTGTGTGAACTGTTGATAGCTGAAGTTCCATTTGTATTCAGATGTATTCAGCCACAAAGAAGGTACAGAAAAAGAAATTAAGAGAAAGACAAGGACCTAAAAATGTCTTCATACAAAAAGAAAGAAAACGAAGGAGTAGAAACATGCAAAAGAAACTGTAGAAATTGTTAGAAAGGTAGAGAGAAAAAAACAGAAAAAGACGAAATGGAAGATCAACATTTCAAGAAAGAAAGTAGGATTTTATATGAGAGGATGGAGATCAAATATGAATGGTAGAGAACTATGCAAGTTTTAGTTACAAAAGCCACTAGGTTTTTGGTAACAGCCATTTTAGTTGACTGGAAGGAGAAGCAAGACTAAGGTGAGCAGAGGAATACCAGAAGAAAAATTCCATACTTCACAGGAATATAGTGTAGTTTAGATGCCAATGTTTGGCCAATACACAGAAAAGAGAATTGCAAAGATAATGTAAAACACTCAGACATCTTACCTTGAGTAAGAGGACCCTATGCTGAGAGTATAACTGAGGAATATTTACACTCTGACCTGCATGATTTTATTTTCACTTTTTTAAATGGAAAAACATCTTGAGATATTTGGCCTCAGTTCCATGCTGTACATGGTCTCACTGGTACAATAGGATATAATAGAAGAAAGCCATAAAGAAGACTGATTGTGATTACTAGAGGCAGTTAAGTAGCCTCAATGTTGCTCTAAGATATGACTCGTATAGCCCCAAGCAGCTATTCAGTTCAACATGTTGCTCATGTTACCAGCCACATTGCTAAAGCAGGGAAGAGTTCACCATCATTAATTTAATCTAGAAAAGATAATACTAAGTAACCTTTACAAGTCTTCTAAGATGCCAAATTAAGTTTAGGAGTGTGAATCACAGACTTTAGACCTGTCACTTGTTCTCTTTGAATTTTGGTTTCCATAAGACAAAAGGTAATTTATATTTTGATATAATCTTCCTCAATTATATTAGGCACCTAGTAAGCATCAAACTCAGTTCTAGAAGTTGACTGAAAGATCTCAAAAATTATTGGCTAAAACCAGATGTTTTGTTCCATTTTGCTACAGGTACTTCTATTTCATCAATCACAGTGAAGCAAGACTAGGACAAGTATTAAATTAACGATAATCATAGGAATCACAGAACCCTTATCAGAGTCAGGCACCACAAAAGCAGCACAGCAGACTGTCATAATGAACTTTTGCAAGCCATTCCTGCTCCTGAAGTAGAACTCAACTATTCAGAGGCATCTGAAAGAACTACTATTTGCACAGAAATCAGAGTAGTTAATCTATTTTTAAATTAATAAAATTGTTTCCAAAAAAGTTAAAATATTTTCATAATATGAATCAGTCTCTAAACTCACATTTTTGATTGTTTCTGTTAAAAACATTATATGTTTCCAGCAAGTGTCTCAAATGTGACAGGTAACTACTTTAGATAATTATTTTTTGCACTTTGATAATGAACACAGCTGTTCATGGATCCAGTTACAAAACCTCCATTTAGATAAGAAAATTATCTATCAACATTTTATGCAAACACCATAACACATTTTTGCTATTTATTAAGTAAAGCTGCAATTTAAATGTGTTGTTTATATAAAATTAATATAAAGAAGATTCTTTATCAGCTTCAGTCTTTCATAATTTGCCTATGGCTTTCAAACTAAATTTCTCCATAATTAGTATGTGTGTCCAAAATGCCCATCATTCCCTCAATCCCAAAAAAAAAGACTCAGAATTAAGTTGGAGCATATTTAAAATGCATGCTAGAAATATTGATAGTGCTTTTGATTTTAATGTCTTTCTGCCTCTTAGATATGTACTATTGTGTTCAAGTTTACCTCATGTCCAGTGACAGAAAGATATTTTCCATTGTTCTGGAACTAATTCTGATGGCTTAAAACACCCCTTATATACTAATTTTACATGCTGTCAGTTTGTAAAAAATATTATGTTGCTACTTTTATTTAGCTCTCTGTTGAAATACTGTGGAAGACAAGCTCTGCCTCCCTCCATAATCACAACATGCAAGTTTGGCAATTTTGAAGAAAAACAACTATGTAAATGCAGTACACTGGAAGACTGCAATTTTCGCAAACATTGAAGTTGTTCTTTTTAATAGTGTCTCACAATACCAACATATTCTTGTAATGTTCCATTTCATCTACAAAATAGCAAACATCAACATCTTTATTTTATTGTTCACAAAGCACTGTTATGGAAACGTCCTCAGACTGGTACAAACAAAAAGCATCAAAAGAGAAAAAAGCAATGAAAAAGTCATTATTACACTTCCACAATGCCTGTATTACCAGAACTGAAATCAGGTGCCTATGTTCAGTTTTACCTCTGTTTTCCAATAGCTTGTTTTATTGCTATGGTCCTGAAACACACAGATGGGTAAATGAAGAGATAAAGATTAATCCAGTATACCTCCGTTAAGAAATCTTCATCAGGAAGTGCTTTTAAGTTTAAAGCCTTTCTCTTCTGGAGTTTTAGATATTTCCATTCATACCACAATACTGTTCGAGTTGGGCCAATTACCACAAGCTAATCACAATGACATTTCTTCAGCAATGGGATACATTTCAGCCAGGTATTTGAGTATTTTAACACTGTTATTTTCATTTTATCACTATTATTTTAGTGCCTTCACATTTGCGTAGCAATTTCTACACAGTACCTTAATTACTTTTTCCTTCGTAGATTTCTGAATACGCTGTCTAAGAGGTTTTGGAGAAAATCCACTGGATTGTGCCGGAGATCTACATTAAAAAAGAGATAAGAAGTATTTAGAACATGTAAGCAATTAGTTAAGAAAAATTGTTACCACACCAAGTTCCTCAGGAACAGGAAGGCAAGTACCTTCCTTAGTAACCACATGTACTGTGACAACTGAAGAGAGCATAATGAAACCAAACCTACAGCTCCAATTTCTGGTACCATTTTGCAGTATGTTTAAAATATTGTGGCTCTGCAGCCACAGTATTATTACATGTCATGCTGGTGATGAGTTTCCAAGCCACCATTCTATTTACACCCCCTTCAATAGTGTCTGGTTGATATTCAATATATTTTGCCTCATATTTATAGATTTTTCAACAGAAATATACAAAATGTTTCCACCCTCTTCATTGCAGTGTGTAAATAGTTATATCAATGAAAATATTTGATGCACATATAATGCAAAAAATTATTGATGCATATAAAGGGGGAGTTTCAGTCTTGAAATAAGAACTAATCGGTGCATTTGCAAATAACTAGTTCCCTGTGTAAGCTCATGGCAGACCAGTGTGCATACAAGGACAGGTTTTTCCACAATCATTCACTCTTTATTTTATTTATTTAGCTAATTTTATTCAATTTTTTATAAATAAAACTTCTTTATTTGTTTATTTCTAGTTGTCTACTGCGAAGAACTTTTGCATGGCCTTGCAATGGTTCTGCTATTAATTACCAATAGATGCAGCTTCATCATGATAATGTCCATGCTATTGTTCTGGTTCATGAATCCTCTTTGTAACCCATGAAAAAAATTCTCAGCATCTTGTTTTTTCTGATAACTGATGTTTCCTCCAGACAAGAGATTAAATCATCACTGCTTCTGCAGTGCATGGATAGGTTAGTTTCTTGTCAGTGCCCATAGAAATGGGTTTTCAAGAGATTCTTTGTTTAGAACAC
Organism: Chiroxiphia lanceolata; assembly: GCF_009829145.1. NCBI lineage: Eukaryota > Metazoa > Chordata > Aves > Passeriformes > Pipridae > Chiroxiphia > Chiroxiphia lanceolata. Next base: position 56,506,279 of record NC_045641.1, read on the forward strand.
CACATCAACATGGATATTCTTTAAACAGAAGGAAATTTTTAAAAAAGCAAGAAAATAAATGAGCATGAAGTAATTACTGGCTTTAACATTAGTAGGACAGAAAGATGTTGGGAAGGATACAAAAATCCGCAGCAAACACAAAGGTGCCTCAAATGCTGAATACCTGTTGAACTTGCTAAAACAAGAGAGAACCTTTATTGCAAAAAGTTATGAAAATATTTAATCCGTGGTCACGTAAAACTTAACTCTAAAACGAAATAATATCATTAATTACATCAGAATCTCCTTACTCTGATTTCAATATAATCACTATATATTTATATTTGTTTAAAAAAAATTTAAAATGCTATGGTAAAAATAGCACACTTCTGCCTTGCACATATCTTCAAAATACAAAAAAATTAGCAAGAGAATTTTATGTATAAGAGAATTATCATCTATAATGATATCTAAGGAGAATATTTTCCAGCAGATTAGAATGAGGTGCTTGCAGAAGGAAAATATGTGAAGGATATACTAAAGGGTAGATTAAGTAAGAAAAACTTTAGTTTAGTTTAGAAAGTTCTAAAACAAAGGGATGTATTGCAGGGCTTATTTTCAGTTTCCAAATAAGCATGCGTTTCACAAATTACAATGAAAATATTTTTAATTAAATCCTGTAAAATATTAAACAGAGTAGCTGCTTCTCAGTAGCAGCTTTTTTCAAGATTTCAGTGCAGAGAGATAAATCTACCTAATCTATCTAGAAGTTTATTAAGAGTAAAACAAAGAAAAAACTTCCTGCAATGCTGATGTTTTGAGAAAAAAGATGTTCTTATATAATCTCAGTCTTCGCCTGAAAAGTAAGTGTTCTCTCCAACCAGAATCCAGACAAAACCACTCACAATATATTAAATATATTCTGGGGTTCTTGAGTAATGAAATCTCTAGAAACAAAAAAAAAGCATTTTGAAAAGTCTCAAAATAATAACTACTATGTGATCAAAAAACATAAACCAAAAACTATCATATGAGGTGACCAACCATCTGATGCACAAACTCAGACTATCAAGAATCTGAAAACTGTGGTGATGTCTATTACCAAAGATACTTCCATAGATGGGGTAAAGTGTTCCAGATTTACTACTAATAACAGATTGACAAAAAAAGCTGCAAACACTCTTGATCAAATACTTGAGACATAGGCGTTAACAAAAAAGTGTACTGTAGGGATGCCTGCACATTGGCACAAATCAGTGACACCTTAGATGCTATCCAGTGGAATATTGAAGTGTTCAGCATTCATAAAGCAATTGGAACCTTACAGCTGCTAGACAGATGAAGAACACAAAGATTTGATAAAAATTGACAATAGGTGTTGTTTGCAAGTTTCATTTTTTATTCCTAAAATAATTATTTAGGATCATAATTTCAATTCTCAGAGCAAATTAACCCTAAATCCAATTTGTATATGGAAACACATAGATAAATATTTAGAAAGTTATATATTGGAACATAAAATCTAAACCAAATTGACCAATAGGAATTACTAAGGAAAACACAACAATTGTCTAGATTATTATATAAATTCCCAGATAGCAGTACCTGCTTGTACCTACACCAAGAAGATTTGAAGTCAAACAAATGTCTTATCCTTTTGGGGAATATTCGAGAAAATTAATTCAGCTGAAAAATTAAGTGAGGTAAGTGAAACCAAAGAACTCAGTGGGCAATCTTCTTCAGAAATAAATTGTTTAAAGTCTATTTTAATTTGGAGAGTTGCTTTAAAAAAAAAAAGTCAAGTTTCTAGCTCTGAATAGCAGTGTTTGTTTCAGAATAATTCATGTGGGCCTTGGTTCTATTCACATAGAGCATTAACCTGAATCTGAAGCAATGGAAAAACAAAAGACTGAAATCAGGGTTATTCCAAGCTTGTTACATAATGAAATAGGAACATATAGCTACAGCTATCCAGAGGTATTTGAAAAGTGAAAGAAATATTCCATAGTATGTTGTTACAAACTTTTATATTAAAATGATTATAGGTTTATTTGGAATTCTTAATAGCAACTATTTCTTTTAAAGTTTTATTAGAATGTCCTTTCGTTTCATAAAAAAGGTTGAACAATAAATCTAGTGGAACTCTTCAATTCTTCAACTTTTAAGATCTTCCATCTTCCAATTTAGCCATCTTGAAATTAAATATTAATCTGTCACTGGACAGCCCATATTTGAACTTCAAAGTACAAACTAAAGAGATGAGTATTTGCAATGTGCTGCAAAGGATTATCTTCATGGGGTTTGTGCAGCCCAGAAATGCACTCAAAGTCCATGTTACAAAAGTATCTTGAAGTTACAGAAAATACAAATTAGGAGGTAGAATACTTCTGAAAACTCAATACTCTGCTAAAAACACTTTCCCTTTACACCTAATCTCACAGCAGACTGCACTTTGGTCATTTGCCTTGTGTAAGTAACATCAAAGCTTTGTTAGACACTCAGTATTAGATCTTTAAAAAAAAAAAAATAAAATCAAACAAACTAGCACAACACAAACCCCAAAAAACTTTTAATACTCACCTGAAGAGTGTCAAAACAGAGGTGACTCCAAACAAATTTAAGCTTTCATTGTCATATAACAGATCCGCTTTGTTCTGGGTAGGAGGATGGACAGATTCTTCATCCAGAAGAACTAGTAAGACCTTTACAGTATCTCTGCCACAATATGCAGTGCCATGATTTATGGAATGCAATTTTGGCTGAAAGTAAATAAGAAGGAAAATAAAACAGGAAAGGTCAATAAGTCAGACCAATATCTCACCTCCAAAAGCAACCCACATCAGCACAAGGTGTGAGAACTCCCTCCTTCCCTTTTGCAGTAAACATGGCAAACCTCTCCATGGGAAAGTTTTTCTTATCCCAAGGAATTAGTAGAGTTTAGATCATTACCAGGTACAAGTACACACTGATGAGCAAGTCACAAAGAAAAATACACAAATCTGTGATGAAACTGCAGCACACATTAACACACCATTTTGTGGTACACAAAAACATTCTGGTGAAGCCCAACCCCTCTGACCAACTGAATCTGCTAAAGCAGTTGGTTAAAAGTGAGATTTCCATCAAGATTTGACAACAGAGGTACTTTGGCACCATTTCCTGTTGTTTGAAACAGGGTGAATTCCTCATGATTTTCCACAAGAATAAAGAATTCCTTAAAGAAAATAATAATCCACATCTGGAAGTGCTCAATGCAACAGTCAGCAGTACAGATGGAGAAATCCATAGCCACTATGGGACTAAGAATTGCAAGTTTGCTACATTTTTCTTTAAAGGTACTAGGAATTCCACAGAGAAATTGAGGGCTTAGTACACAGTAGTAGTTTTTAAAAAACTATAGGCTTTCTTATTTACCAATACACAGCAACACTGAATACTCTGACTATATTCTGAAGGACAAGACAAGCAGTGAACTGCATTTATCTAATCAGTTAACTGCTTTTAAACACAGTCTTGAAAAGATAAAATTCTATTTCTCTCTGTATTTGATTACATCAATTAGTGTATGTAGCTTTCAAGAAACCATAGCAACACATGTCAGTCAGCTACTATAAGTTATAATCAATAGCCAGAAATAGCAATTACAGAAATGGTTGTTACTTGGCTTTACAGAATTGGTCTATTTCAGTACTGTTTAGTTTCCTCAAAATTTATTCTGAACCTCTTCAGTCATTACATCACCACAACACAGATTTTTATTGAATGTCACATGTGTCATGGTAAACTTGTCTTAATGACAAAAGTACAAATTTGGAATAATTTTGACTGATAATACACAAAGGAAAAAATAATCTTTAGAAAATAACATGACCTCCTAACTACCAAAAAATAACCTTCAGAAATCTCAGGTACTACAACGGTGTCTCATTGAACTAACCACGGGTAAAAATCCTATTGTCCAAGGCACAATAAAAACTCTGGGTAAGACAATAATCCCTTTAATAAAAAAACCTGGTTAATAAGTAAGTTTAAAATCATGAATCAAATTATTTTTTAAATAAAATAGTTGCTCAGTCTTTCAAGGGTAATGACCATTGGTTACTTCAGATTATTCTAGTTAGTTCCAGAAACACCAGCCAGATCCCATTTACAGTAGTAATTTTCTTAGGAAGAAATTAATCATAATTCCTATTAGCCACTCGCGCAGGCTTCAACATGAAGTACTGTTTCCTGCTGCATAAAGTAATAACTTTTCCTGGAGCTCTAGATTCTTACAAAACAGGTATTTGCAGGAAAACTGAGCAATGATGGAAGAAAACTGCCACTGCCAGGAGAAAAGCAAACATTTTTCTAACAAAGTAACTCTTTTCAGGTACATTTTATGAGGAAGCAGCCTTCCCAGGAGCTAGTGGAGGCATAATTTTCACCTCTATAGTTAAGATCATATTTTAAATTTGCACTCAAAGAAATAATTCAATCTCTTACATATGAAAAAACATAACATCCTATCAAAACCAGAACTTACCCTGAATATAATAATTTTTCCTGAAAAAATAGAGCATCGGGGTTTTGGGGTTTCTTTATTAAGTGAAAATCAAAACAAAAAACCCAAGTCCTATGTAAAAGTCAGCACAAAGCGTTAATCTTTGCTGTCCTGAGATCCTAATGGAACAGTACAGATGCCCTTTTTTTTTTATAGAGCTCTAATTAATTTGGAACTCTTATGGGACTTTTTCAATTTTGCTTTCTTTTTTCATTACAAAATGTAACCTACTGCTCCACATGTTTAGTAAAATGTTCTTCCACACCGAGCTACACTAAAATATGCCACTTGATATCACCGTCTTAACATTTGTCTAATCTCCCTTTTCCACCCCTCGTCTCTATGAATCACGTTTAAGAATAATCATTAAAATATACCTCCATCACAAATCTTCACAAGACTTCATTTACATCAACAAAAAGAATTTCCTACACCAAAACCAAAATAACATAAACACGACACTGACAAAGGGAAACAATCTACAAACACTCTACCCCTCATCCCTTCACAATTACATAAAAAAAAAAAAAATTCCTCACACTTACACTGCTCTCTATCAATGTTGAGTCCACATTTTGCCCATTACCTCTCTCAACTACTGTCCTTATTTCTAATTCCTCAGGCCCACACTGGGCACCACAAAGGACTGTGGGTTGACCCTGACAAGCTGCCAGTTGCTCTCCAAGCTGCTCTATCCTTCCTCCTCCTAAACAAAACAGGAAAACATCTTGAAAAAAAGCTCAAGGGGTGGAGATGAGAACAGGTTATTCACTTAGCAGTTACCATCATGGGCAAAACAGACTTGACTTTTTCAAATTAATGTAATTTATCACCAATTAATCAGAATATGACCCCTCTACCCGTTCTTACCAGACTCCTTTATTGTGCTCTCTATACTTGTCTTACAGAATTTTAAATATCCTGATTCCTTCCATCATTAAAATCATTAAAATTATTAAAATCATAAAAATTACTAAAATCATAAAAATTACTAAAATCATAAAAATTACTAAAATCATAAAAATTACTAAAATCATAAAAATTACTAAAATCATAAAAATTATTAAAATCAAAAATTATTAAAATCATAAAAATTATTAAAACCATAAAAATTATTAAAATCATAAAAATCATTAATAGTTTCATTAGTGTCTTGAAACACCAAAAGAAAAAAACTTATACATTAAATGCTTGAGGTTTTTATTTTTATTCCACTCCCGCTCCACATTTCACCATGTTTTAGACTTTTTTCATATTTAACCTTATTTTAAATGTCTTACACTTTGAAATACTTGATGCTGAACTAATTAAACTTGTGTATTTTAATCAAAAATTACTGATATATGTTCTCAAATCTTAATTCTACTTTCATGAGATTCTTTTGTTTGGAAATTTGTTAGAGATTTACTGCCTTTCAATTAGTGGCAACCCCAACACATTTAAGTATTTACATCTATAATAACTGCACAAATAAATTAATTTTGAGGTAAGAAATTTAGTTTAAGCAAATCTGCTATTTGAAATCCACAGTGTAATCCTGAAGTGTAAGTCTTTCAACAGGTTTAAAACCACAGTGTAGAGGAAATTACACTGCTCTGTACTGTTAGGAAAAAAATATAGATATTCCTTTAAAAATTAAAAAGAACAAAACAGGCGAAAGACATTTGCTTTCTTATAAAAGTTAAAAAGTAAAAAGAACAAAAGAAGTCCCATCACCCGTGTTGGACTGACTCCAGTAGTGCTAGCAGTCAAGATTTCCTGTTGTGAATCGATAATATTTTTAATCTTCAAATCCAAATCTTCTACAACTTCCTCTACTGCCTGACAGAAAGGATCCCCATTGCTTCGGCCTTTTATCAAATGCATCTTCACTGTTGACAGAATTCGCCCCCCTGCGATTCTGAAAATAGGCACAGGGTCATCTCCACATTAATCTTGGCAACACTTTAGTATACCTATTAATGTTGAACATAGTCAGTCTTCACAGCTAATCAAAGAGAACAGCTTTGATCTTTTAAATCAAACAGCAGTGTAGAAGTATTGTCCAACATAATAGTTTGCTAAAAAATAAAAAACCCCGAAGATTATAAGGAAAGGTAATGAATTCAGCATTTAATAATACTTAGAACTGCAACACAAAACTAACTTCTTAAAAGTTCAAAGTACATTCTTCAAACCTACAGTTACTGTTTTGCTCATAAACTGTTAAGAGTAAACAACATTTTTCACTCAAATATGCATTCCCATTTAATACCCTATTAGATTTCTGAGTCTTCTGTGCTTTGTGAAGGTGCTTCAAAATTCCAATCTGCTTTCAATTCTATTTAAATAGATAGCAATTAGACCATGTGAACATCACTGTTTGCTATAAAGGCACACTCTGATAATCTCTTTCTTCAGCAAACGTGTCTTAACTAATTAAGACTTTGTGAAAGACAGAATAAACCCCCCTGAGTTAAAAGCTTAATAACTTTGCCCATTATCTACACAAAACATTAAGTATGTTTTATCATTGCTTGAGCTTGGGCAAAGAAAATAAGGTGTTACAAGAACCACTCAACTCTCCTGCATCAGAACATACCTCTTCCCAAAAGCTTTTTTTTTTTTTGATTAGTTAGGTTTATAATCCAGATCAAAGCAGAAATGCAGCATGTGGACTGTAACCTAACATCAATATAGCTCAGACACCACAGATTTAACCATACTATGGACAGTATACAAAACAACTCCATATTTACTCACAGACCTTGAACTCTTGAGCTGCTACTGGCACTTACAATAGAATTTTTAGATACATCTATAACGCTGAAAATCACAGTTCTGTCAAAAACCCAAAGCAATGGCTTTATTACTCCAGGTCACACAGCCAAGAGTGACTTGATAACTTATTTTCAACTTCCTCTATGCTTACTGCTGTCCTTCACACTCCTGCTGAATTACCCTAAAAGATTACTCTGCAAATTCAAAGAAAGGTATATTTTGCAAACGTTAAATTCTGAAGATGAATTTTAGAATTCTAGTTGGGAGAACCTCCACCACATGAAACTCTGCATGTCTACATTCATATAAAATATAAAATAATTGGGTAGAACTAGGTAAGAATAAGAATTGAGTCAGAGGAAAAATAGTTTGTTTACATTGTTTCCAGTTAAAATACATGGAGAGAACTGAGCCAGGGACTTTACTGTTTTGGCTTATTCTGGTTGAACAAGACTCCTGCAAATAACTTAGAAAACCTGAAGTTAACATGAAACTTCTCTTTTTTTCTTTCTTTCTTTTTTCTGGGTAAAACCCAAGTATTTCCCCACAATTCTCAGCAATTCCACACTTTTACAGATTAAAGATTATTCAATTCACATCAGATTTGCAGGTTTCATTAAGCAGAAAAAATTACGCTTTGCAGAAATTTAAGCACAATGTAAGCACATGGCCAAAAGAAAATCACTATGTCAAGTCTCTCTGTCCACAAGTCAAGACCCATCCAGATCTTAGAAAGGACAGTTTAAAAAAAAAATAAAATAGATGCTGTTGCACCACTGCTCCAAACCCCACAATTCAATTTAACCACAAAAGAATGAAAAGTTCAAAAGGAGGAAAATAAAATCCACTGTAAGCTGTCCAGAGGTAAGAAGAAAGCACTGCTGAAGAAGAGTTGTGTTTCAGAGGTGCACATAGGAATTGTAGCCAAGTCTCCTGATGCTTTTTGCCAAACTGCTCTATTTTCCTCAATCCTAAACTTACACTTTTCAAAATAATATCCTCAAAAGAGAAAAGTATTGTATTAAATGAGGAGTATCTGTTCCATAAATACTGCACTGAACCTAGAGCTCCAAGACAAACAAGCAGGTGAAAGGATTGACTGAAATTCCCCATGAAAACTAGATTCAATTCTTTCTGCCTACAGATATATTGACCTTATCTACATCTTATCATTTCCACACATTTAATATATATATATACATGTACGTATGCTGGAAGAAAAACTATTATTATACAACTAGCACTGGGCACCTGCACAGCTAATTAAGATAATCGCTATTCTTCATTTACCTCACCAGCTGGAAAGGGTCAAACACTACCTTCTTCCATTACACAGTCTGAATTTACACTCTTTTTTTCTTATCCACAACAGCCAAGACTGCCAGGTGGGTGGATGAGGGGAAAGCATGTGATTACACAATTAAAGACTATGTTAATGTGTACATCTCAGGCTACTGAACTAAGACTTCACTAGCAGCCACTAAATGCTTAGTTTTTACAATGTTGAATTAACTTTTTTTTCAATTAAAAAATTCACAAACATTTTAGATAAACTGACAAAAGCAATAACTTAACTTTTTCAGCTTTAACCAGCACTAAAAGAGTAGACATTTCAGGTGGGATTCAGTTCACCTTCTCGTGAGCTAGAGAAAAACAGATGTCTACATGTAGATAAAATGAATCATATGCTAAAAATGCCTTATTTGAAACGGTGTTTCTAAAGAGGGTTTAAAAAAATAGTACAATGTAAAACTCTGTTAACTAGGCATCAGACAAATCATATCTTCTCTCACTGGTTGCTTCTACTAAAAATATTCTCAGATCTTGTGCCCACTTGAACCCTTCTCATCTCAGTTCCAGCTGACTATTTCCACCTCCTTTTCCTTAGCAAACCATTTTTTTTATGTAGAGGTAACTAATTTATAAGAAACTAAGAGCATACTTTGTCTATTTGGTTCCTACTGAGATTACACTTAAACAAGCTCCTCTCCTTACCAAAAATTTAAATGGCACTGGCAAGAACTCTTCTTACAGAACTGAGGCCTTAGTATGAAAAATTAATATGATGAAGAGCACTTTTATTTATTTTCTAGAAATAGATCTTTTGTGGAAAAGACTAAAGTAGCATAAAGAAGAAAAAAAAGTTGAGGAAAATGGACAATACTCAAAATCTGATAAAAAGCAGAACAGACTCCTCAAGCCTATTGCAAGAACAGAAAAGAATATATAAATATTCTATTACACTAAGGTCAACATTTTAATTCATTCATTTCAACTTCAGCAGAGGTAAAAAATAGATGATAAAGATTTAGCTATCTGACCTAGGTAGTAGGAACAAATATCTTACAACAGATCACAAACACCCAGTGATCACAGAGTGGGGTGGAGATCACAGCCTTTTTTCTTTGTTATGGATTTATAAGATGTCTTAGAACCTGATAAAAACTGAACAGTTATCTAATTTTTTTTAATTTAGAGCTATAGAAAGAGAGCAGCAGTAATTCCATTCTCAGACACAAAGTAGCAGATGTCAGCTTCATTTACCTGGGTAGAAGAGCGGGACAAAATTTATATAGGAAATAGTACAAAATACAAATGCTCCTAACAGAGCAGGAGCTGTGTCTTTAAAGCAACTCTAATGTGTTTTTTTTCTAGTTATGTCATAGGAATAAATTAAGAAAATTAGTAGTTCACGTTAATTTAGATTTCAAAATTTCAACAATAAAATCATATCAGTGAACTTATCTAGATATTGAATACATCTGTAAAATAAAAAATAACTATATCAAAATACTTACAGTGTTTGGATGGAATTTATATAAAAATTCCACCTCAAACCATGGATGTCTGCATTATTACTCTAATTTCTTAAACCCTACAGAAGTTTATATTAGGTGAAGCCTCCACCTAAGACCCTTTGCAGTTTTGCAGATCATTAGATCCATGATAAAAACACAGCAAAAAAAGAATTCTCTTGCTGCGTATTTTTCCACATTGCTGCTGATAATGATTTTGCTGTATTGGCTAAAATTTCTCTTTTAGTTTGGTGGAAGAAACTGGAGAGACTCTTCATATTCTCCATACCAAGCTATGCTACTTAAGTCTGGTGATAAAGTTACTGTAAAACTAAACAAGTATTCTTCCCAGAATAAGATTCTTGATAAGTAGCCATGGAATCTCATGTGAGAAAGTTATAAATGGTAAAGGAGCTCAGGAAATTTGATGTTATTAATTATAATAACATTAATCATATTATACAAAAATAATACTACAAGCACAATAATACTACAAGCATCACAATGCTTCGGGAAATATGTAGAAATATTGGTAGACCAGTTTGGCTCAAACAGTGAACTGATGACAGTTTGAATGCAAAAGGGCTTCACACAGGACGGTGAAGAAGGGATGGGTTACAAACTATCTAGAAACATTGCCTGGGCATCTAGGTTTGTTGTCAGGAAAATCAAAGCTTAGCTGGAGCTGAGAATCACAAGGAATGTTAAAGGAGCTTCATCTACTGAACAAAGACAATGAGGAACCTTTGCCGAAGGGCACAGTCCAACAGTGTGGACACAGATGAAATTGAGGGACTCTGTGCTTTCTTTGCCTCAGTCTTCACCAAGATGGTCTCCCAGGCCCCTGATTAGAGAATGCTTTCAGAAAAGAATTGTCAGCAGCGGATAAAGATCAAATCAGACTTTACTTGCCAGTACTGAGTACATACAAGCACATAGAAGCAAATGGATTGCATTCAAGAACATTAATAGAACTGGCAAATGCACTCATAAGACTACTCTATACCACCTTTGAAAAGTCATGGTGACCAGGGGAGGTCCCTGACAAACAGAGAGAAGCAAATCATTGCAAAAAAAAAAAAAGAAACCAAAAAAACAAAACACCACAGTCTGGTTGGATGGACAATTAGATAAGGAAAAAACTGGTTAGATGATCGAGCTCAGACAGTAGTAAACATGTTGCACTTTATGTGGAGGCCAGTAAAAATGGAGTACCACCATAGGGGCAAACCTGCTTTTTTCTGTTGTCTTTGGCAGTGACTCAATGATAAAAATACATGCTTATGAAGTTTGCAGATGATACCAAATTGGATGGAACTGTCGATATGCTTGAGGGTAGAGCTGCCACGCAAAGATACCTAAACAGACAAAAGGAACGGGCTGACAGGAACCATACGAAATTTAACAACACATGCAAAGTCTTGGAAAGGAATAATCCCTTGCAATGATACAGGCTGGGGAGCAGCTCTATGTAAAAGAACCTGGGAGTCTTGGTGCATGTTCAGCAAGCTAGCCCTGAGCCAGGAGTATGCCTTGGCAGCAAAGAAGGCCTACAGTATCCTTGGCTGCATTAACAGTAGCGTAGCCAGTAGTCTGAGGAATGTGATTATCCCTCTCTAATCAGCACTCGTTGGACCAAATTTAGAATACTGCATCCAGTTCTGGGCCCCCAGTCCAGGAAAGACACTGATAAACTGGAGTGAGTTCAGCAGTGGGCTGCCAAGATGGTCAGGGAGACATGCCCTGTGAAAAGCAGCTAAGGGAACAGCTTGTTCAGTCTGGAGAAGAGAAGGCTTTGAGAGGATTTTCTGACAACTTTCCAATAACTACAAGGTGGCAACCAAGAAGACAGAGGCAGCCTCCTCATGTTGACAGTTAGTGAAAAGAGACAATAGACATAAATTGAAACAAGAGAGGTCCCAACTCTATATAAGAAAGAAAACCCACAACTTTTCACCATGAGGACACAAGCAGTGGAACAGGTTGCCAAGAGGGAGATTGAAAACCTCCAAGGATGGAGTCTGCACAAAGCTTGACTGAATAAAGCCCTGATTAACCTGAGCTGACCCCATAATTAACCCTGGTTTGAGTGGGATGTTGGACCAAAAACTTCCCGATGTTCCTTCCAACCTGAATTACTCTATGATTCTAAGTTTAAGGAATCCTATATACAATGTTTTGCATACACTCACACAACTTTCCAGTAACTTTAGACCACAAAACTTCAGTGCTGCGTGAAAGCTGTCCAATTAACTCAAACATTCAGCACAAGCCCAGATAAAGTACAATATGCTGTCTCTCCCAAAATACTGCATCTCCAGATCCAGTCACAATTTCACAAAGGCAACATACAAGAAACAGCATTCTTCCCTGTCAAGGGAAAGCTGAATGCACTAATCCACATGATCAAGGTGAGCTGTATAACTGCTACAACCGGCTGCAGGAGGCTGCTCAGGGACCCGAAATGCAAACCCTCTCCGAAGCTCCGCTGTCACTCCAATGGGTTGAGTGAAACAACACGGGGAGTTCGAACCAGCTCCGATGTGAGCTGGGCGATGGTGACACCCAGTGGTCACTGCCTGCACCGAGGGCAGGGCCCAACTCCTAGGAGAAGATGTGCTGCCAATCTCCCAACTTTCCTACTCCACGAAACCAGTACATATATGTATATGCACACCTCCCCTATATGAACCATCAAATGCAGCAACCAAGACGACAAAAGACTTCCCATCGTTCAGTTTTAAGTCACACTTTTACCGAGCTTGAAAAAAGTCATTCCAGAAATATATTAAGTTCTTTTGGCCTTAAAGAAAAGAATTTCCAGAATGATTAATTAGTACTGCATTTTTTCATTCACACCAACAAGAATTTTCAGATCCTGAGGTGTATAATAGTCATCCACTTCACTGACAAATACATTGTTGATATGTTCCTTGACAAGAAGCAGGCACAAAGAAGAACATCCAAGCTCTCCATTTACTGTATAAACATTGTCCAAGTCTTATATGTACAGTATCTATAAACAGTTATAGCATTACAAGTTTTACAGCATCCTCAAACGTTAAGGAATGTTCATGTTACTGATTCTTGAAAGATTAGCGATTTCTTCTAATCTTAGACATCTGGAGAACGAGGAGAGGCAAACTTGAACTATTTCAGCATGCCAGAGATTTGTGAGAATGTTCGTTCTGCTCAATGAATACACCTTGAAACTGCCAAAGTTCATTTTGTCTTTCCATATCTCCTGCTATCAGGAGTGCCACAGTTGAAACAAATCATCATAGTTTCATTAAATTTCTTCTCTGTTTGACAGATTTTCCTTCCCTCATCTCATCTACTGTTCACTTTCTTAGTTCAATGATGGGGAGATGAGAAACACATTTTTTCAGTTCTCCACAGATTAGGAGTTACTTGGTTGCACAATACCTCCCACTATGTTCAAGACATCCTTAAGCACATCCCACCACTGTCCAGCATCTTCAGTTTGGTTTCCAGATTTCCAAAGCAAAGGACTTCATTGAAGCAGATGAAGAAAACATTTTTCAGCATGTGTCCCACCATGTCCCAGCACTTTTTTAGCTACTTTGTAAATTGTGCAGGTACAAGTTTCATAAGATCTCCACTGTATTAAGACAAAACTGAAATAACAGACTTCCAATCACTAAGTAAACAACCAAAAATACTTCAGTTTTCTAGTGACATAGCAAATACAGACACCTGGTTATCACACGTTTGCTAATCTCTGCATCAGAGAAACAGCAGCGCAGCAGACAGGTTGTCCAGTTTGCTCCTGGGTTTCTCAGCAGGCTTCTAAAGACAAAGCAATTGAAACTTCTGTTGCATTGCTGCTTTTTTAACTCTGCTCTTTAGTTTGCAGGAGTTTTACAAATTTCTTGTGTAAAAGCGCATCCTCTGAAATTCACAACAACTGCCATATCACAGGCAGGACACGCAGACAGTCTTCCTTTATGTGACATACCAAACACTTAAAAACATCTTTTTTTGACCAACGCTGTGACCCTCACTGTTTCTAAGCTGTATATACTAGATCTATCATACTGGAGAACATCAGCATAGTAATGAAGATTCTTTCAAAGACAGTTAACTGGTTGGTATATTTCTATAAGCACCGAGCTACTATATAGCTACATATATAAAGACAATATTAGTATTTTATGTTGTGAGGTTATAAAGCCCATATAGAGAGATACTAGAAACACCACAGTACCATCAGCTTCCACTCAGGGAGACCACCAGTGATACCTGTATGTATTCACTCAACTTAATGAGCACACTAGAATCTGAATTTAACAAGTTTTATATCCCAGAATAAATGGGACAGCAGGTACAGCACAGAAAGCTACAGAATAAATATCTCAATGCCAAAAAGAATTTCCAAGCTCTAGAGAATTCATGCAATTAGAAACTGATAATTCCCAGCAACTATACCACTCTGATTTTTGTCACATGTAAACATCCTCCCTTTTAAATGGAGGGATAATTAACAAGATGTAGCATTTTATGTTATATTTTTCTGAACTGTGTATACCTGATAATGTAGTCTTTCCATTGTAAAAAGTAAGTTCATGCACATAAATGTTTTTCCATTTCTCATTTTTTAATCAATGTACAGTGTTAGATAGGATTTAAATAAAGAAAAAAGTATATATTATATGTTGAGCTAAGACTTTTCTTTAATCACTAGCACAGACAGTACAACTTTGGCATCCAGAATGTTGAAAGAACAAAGAAGCAGAATAAAAAAGTAAGAAAAAAACTGCAAAACAACTTCAGAAATAGTTCTGCTTCCAGATTCAATGTAAACTGAACAGAAACTTAAATAACACTTATGGTTTTGCTTATAACATTTTGTTTTCTGCTGTAAGGATTAGATTCAATTCAAACTAAAAAAAGAGTCTTGAGTATCAAGGACAGAACTATTACAGCTGATTTGCTAAAGTTTTGTATGGAAAAATTACTGATTGTAAATTAAAAAAATTACTAATTTCTATAAAGCTTAAGAAAATAGCTCTTCTGTCTGTAGCAATGCCAGCACTTATCAATTCAAATTCCTGTGTTACATTTACACTTCTCTAATTAATCACACATTTATAAGCCTACCCAAAAGACTAAATTCAGTTCTTCAAAAACATCCAAAATCAGCTACTCCATCAGAGCCTTCCTAAGAAATAATTCATATGCTTCACTTATGTAGCTAAAATAAAGTAAAAAAGAAAGGCTAAATAACCAACATCGTCATTTTTTGCAGCAATAAAGACTCCTTTACATAAGAGTAAAAAGAATGAAATGACAAAAAGGAAGTCATTAACTATCAAGAAGTAAAGCACATGTCAGTTTATGTACTTACCAGACTCACAAGATAGAAATCTTTGTAAGCTCATTTATAACTAGGGAACTAACCAATTCACCATACATACATAGATTTGACAAAAATTTAATACCAAAAAAACCCTTTGAAAAGCCATAATTTTACCCCAATTGTTTTTCAATTAGTTATATTTTAAAACAAGGTTTAATTTTCACTTACTCTGAATTATTAAATAAGGACATTATTTGATTTTCTTTTGTTCCTTCTTGTTGGAACACATGCACAAGAATAAGAGGTGCTCAACAAGACAAAAATATAACAGAAAATCTATTACCTGGGATTTAAGATTTCACCAACAATTTCTTGCAGCTTGTCAATAAAAGTAACAAAGCTGGAGAGCCCCTTTACGTGGGCTCTTAAAGGATCATATAAAGAAGATGCACAGTCTCTTCCTCCAAGTTCTATGGTTCGGATAAAAGATGTTGCCATCTATTAGGAGAAATATTCAGAAATATGAAACTGTAGACATACATGAACTGTACACATGTTGAAGTGGGCCTCTCCCACAGTTTTGCAAACAGTGTATAACAGCTGGCTGATAGCAGAAATAACTTATCTGAAATCAATAGAATGCCTCAATGAAAAGTTTTGGACATCTCACCACAAATATTTGCAAGATCAATACTTAAATAGTTCAGTAGTATTAAAAAAAGAAAATATAAGCCAAAGTTAAAATGACCCAGTGAATTTGATATTTATATTAGCCCTTTGAAAGCTTAGAAAAAAACTTATTAAAACAGGGTATAGAACTCTTGCTGTTGATGCTGTTTAAACACTCATCCTGGCCTCAGAAAAACTACTCTTATATTGAAGGTTGTCTATGACCCAAGAACAATTTTAAGATAAGCATGTAAAAGTTGACTTCAGTATTATACCTATTTTCAGAGATGCGAATAATGTATATTCAAATCTTATGAAAAGTGATGACAAGGCTTCTATCATTCTTAAAGTTCTATATATTTTTATATGCTACAAAACAATGAAAACAAGAGATGTGTCAAAAGCAGTATACCTTGGAGTACAACCCCTGAGATCTTAAGGTAACAGTCAGAACAAAAATCCTAGCAGTTGTTAAGAAAAGTGAAAGTAAAGATAACAATCCAATACAGTTGACACACATTCAGTAATATTAATTCCACATATAAATTTTAATTTCAGACTCCGGAGCTAAATCATAAAGATCTTAGGACTGGAAAGAGTAAAACTGGAATTACTCCAGCAAAGAAAGTAAACCTGTCAGTATTCCTGTCTTTGTACTAAAGATTTCCTGTGGATCAAGTACACAGTTCATAGGACCTTGCCCTCCCAAGGGAAAATATTCTAGGTGTGAAAGATTTCTACAAGACACAGATGCCAGAAAAGAAGACTTCTTTACATGGTAGAGAAGTTTTCCCTCTGGCAACTGTGAAGAAGAGGTAGTAAATCCTGTCCAAACACATACAGGCTTCTTTTACAATGTTAACAGAGCATTAGGAGCTAAAATAATTAATACTGGAACCGAGATTTCACAAATTTTCTGCATTCATTAAACAACAAAAATTAAGAATGCAGCTGCTTCAGTGCCTGCTACATACCCATATTGTTTTATCCTTGTCTGCACTAAGACTACTCTGCTGCAAAATTTAATGATTATTTTGAGTATGAGGGACTACAGTGGTTCTTTGGAGAAAAAAAATTCTTATTTACCCTATCTGAACTACTTTTGAGATGGCTCTGTGCTGACTATAACTACTGCAAGGATAAATGCACCTCACATACCAGACTAGATTCTTTAGCAACAAGCCTCTGGGAGCACTGTATGTTGATGCTGTAGCTTTCTAAATTCCTATACAAGGGCACTGAGAAAGACTACGAAACTGTCTGAAGGGTTTTTTTTCTAGTTCTCTGCCTTTGAGAGTAAAAATGAGCAGAAATGTCCCATATCAATCTCATCTTAAAGACTATTTCAAGACTGATCAAGCTACAAGTGACTAGAAAGCATTACCCTCCCCAAATTCTGAGTCAAATCTGAAAAAAATGCGATACCACACTTACAAACTTCAGCCTCTGTTCTAGTCTACATTTCAAAGGAGGGGTTTTGTCACCAGATTGCTCTAAGAAATTTCTTCACAGAAATACTTCAGGTTCCAGATGTCTAAACTTTGACAAACACACATAAAAATGCTGGTTTACTATTTAACCAAAAAACCTACATCACTTCAAAACCAAAACACATTGTAATGCATTATTAATAGCTTGGTTTGGTTAATGTTAATACTGCATTCTGATATTTATTAAACTCAATCTCATTGCTATATTGGGCTTGTATGATCAGGTTTTGGTAGGCGGGTGGTACAGCTCTGCAGTCACCAAGGCCAGTGGAAAAGGAGGGAGAGAAGGTGCTCCAGGCATCAGAGCTGTGATTCCCCTGCAGCCCATGGCGATGACCATGGTGAGGCAGTTGTGCCCCTGCAGCACGTGGGGGTCCACAGGGGAAGCAGATGTCCAACTGCAGCCTGTGGAGGGCCCCACACCAGAGCAGGTGGATGCCTGAAGGAGGCTGTGACCCCTCTAGAAGGCCAGTGCTGCAGCAGGCTCCTGGCAGGACCTGTGGATCCATGGAGAGAGGAGCCCATGCTGGAGCAGGTTTGCTGGCAGGACTTGTGATCCTGTAGGGGTCCCACGCTGGAGCAGTTTGTCCCTAAAGGACTGCATCCCATGGAATGGACCCACGCTGGAGCAGTCTGCAGAGAACTGCAGCCCACAGGAAGGAGAAGTTTGCAGAGAACTGTCTCCTAAGGGAGGGACATGGTGGAGCAGGAAAAGAGTCTGAGGAGTCCTATCCCTACAGAGGAAGTTCATTGAAACAGGAGTTTCATTTGACACACATACCAGGAAAATGGACATTTTCTTCTCCTGTGAGGCATGTTTCAGGTTAGTGAAGGCTTCTCTACCAAGTCCTCTGTCAGGAACATTTAGAATGTGAGCCAATGCCAGATCATCCTTAGAATTCACCAACAGGTTTAAATATGAACAGACAGACTTTTTTGCCAGGATTGATGCCTGTATAAGAAAACAAATTGGTCATCCCACTGCTAAATTATGTTCCATTTTCTTTTAAAGCTAATTAGACATGTACTGATATGATTTCTGGAAGAGTAAGAAATTCACCTTGCATAATTCCAAAATGCTACTTTATTTGTGAGGACTCTGGAAGCCTTGATGAAAAGCAAACATGACAAATAATCAAGAATTACATATCCTATTCTTGAATATTCACAAAATATTTGAGGGTTGGATCTCTAGTTATTAAAATTGGCTATAAATTTCTAGTTAAAAATGTCTTCACATATATACCTTTTCTATCCCAAGGCAAATATTAAACTAACTAAGAATTTGTCATTAACTTCAAATAGACTAAGATTTTAAACTACTTGCCAGCTCTGCAAGTGATTTTTCTCTTTACTTCCAGCGGATTTCAATCAAAGAAACTCCACTGACTGAGTTTGGACAAAAAATTGTGACCCAGCCTGACCCACATAACCAAAATATAACATTGTAATTGCTAATATTGCAGCACTGTTCTGGACCCTGTAAGAATAACAGGATAAATTCTGTCCCAGGACAGAAGAATTTGCAGTTTTGCTACAAGTAAAGATCAAAAAAAGGCCATTAATAGAGGAAAGTACAATGAGAAAACTTATATCTCCTATGGAATGTCTTCTTATTCAACAGAATGTATACAACAAAAATGTAGACAGTATCAAAACCTAACATGTATGTGTGCCAGCCTGCAAAGACAGACCTAAGAGAATACAAAAAAGCAAAGAATATTTTTACTGCACAAGTCAGAGCGGCAAGAAAGCCATTATGTTAGTGGTACAAGTGCTATTTAGGTGAGAGTTCAGAAAATATTTTCTTGTTCAGAAATATTTTGAGTTATACCGAAATATTGATTTGAAATTGCCACTTATGGGAAAAGCAAGTTTGGAAATGAGTAAAGCTACAGCATTTCAAGCATTATTATACAGCATTCAGAGGTTCTTATTTTGGTGGTTGAAAGGGTAAAAGAACCCAGTACTCCTAGAGAGTCCTCAATTCCTCTACAGGACAGTCAAACTTTCTTTGCTTTGCTACAGCTGCCACTAAGTGGTTATTTAGATTTCTTCTGTATGTAAGGGAGTATGAGTTAACAAAATGAAATCAAAAAAGTTTACTTCAATTTGCAGCATTGGGAAAATCATTTAACACTTACTCAAGACAATGTCTGAGTGATGCTGTACGTGTAGAAAAATTTATTCCCTGGTGTTTCAATGCAGATTAAGTCTACATCAAGTGCCTGCAACAAAAGGACTGTCTCCCAGACATAAATTTCAGCACATAGCCCCGTACACACCTACAATGTACTCAAACCATACAGAGTTTGAATACACAGGTTCTATATTTTTTAAACCAGCCACATTTGAATACCAAAATTGAAAAAGGAAATGATGCTATATTTTAACTTTTCAATACATACAGAACATTACAACAGACAGAAGTAATTTTTACCTTCACATTCTCCTGGCCCTGTCTGTCGACTTGTGTAGAAGGAGTAGGAAGAACAGAACCATTATTTTCTTGCACATCAGTTATGCCAGAAATGAATTCCAACAGTTGAACCTGTAATAAAAAGATCAGAATAAACTTCAATATGAAGATGACTAGAAAGCAAAAGTGGTTTTAAAACCTGGTGTAAACCTACATCTCTGCCAGTTTGGTCATGTTTGAGGTTAACGCAGCCCTTACTACTACTTTTGGTTTTAGTCTTTAAAAGTAAAACCTATGTTTTGGAGAATATTTAACATCTCATGCCAAGTTTAGGAAGAGCTCATTAACCCACTCAAGTTCTCTGTCTTCCTCGTGAAAACAGTGAGGGAAAAAACACAAAAAAACCCCAAACAAACAAAAGACCTGCAACAAACTGCAACAGAGCTGTGACTGAGTGGTTGAAGTGGAACCTCTTTTGGATTCTGAAAAAATTAACATGGAACTAAACGTAAATCAAAGTTTTTGCTTAAAGAGCATAGTATTTTCAAAATGGGAATAATTAAAAATATTATGGCTGCATATCAACATACATCCAAAACTCCACGGCACGTGTTAATTACTAAGATTTATTCCAGTTTTACCAAGTTTCTACAGTTAATTTTTCATTTCCACTTATGGCAAGGAGCAATATATTCATAGAAGAGTTGTGGGACTCACCCATCCAGCAGGACAAAAGGAAGAAATAATTTTTGAGTAAATTTAAAATCTCTTTAAAATATTTAATAATTTAAACTCAAGTGCTTGCCCTATAGAAAAACTAAGTAACTTTTATGAATAACTCAGAGATCCTGTGTATAATTAAAAGTGTCATAAATCCACAGAACCAAAAATATGCCAAAACATCAGAGATCAAACAAACATAATACTTACAGGAGCTATGCTTTCATCTTCAGGTAAAAGTCCAAGACTACAGCACTTCTGACATATGTCTACTAGATCTAACATATTGCTTTTTGCTAAGAAGGTGTGATAGGCTTTTTTTACATCAGCATAATTTTCAGGTTCTTTCATGTTTTCATATGATAATCCCAGTTTGTCATGTAACAAATAGTTCCAAGTTTCAAGCACATCACTAAGTGATACTGTGAAGTCCCCATGGTACTAATAGAAAACGAAAAAAAGCAAAAAATACTGTTTCATATTCAACATAGCTTTAAAAAACAAATTTAAAACAAGTTGCATATATATTTTTGAAAAAACTATTATCATCTAAGTTTATAATAAACAAATTCTTACTTATAGTTGAAGTTCTTCCAGTGCTTTGCATCTACAGTTGATCTTTGTTATACGCAGTATTTGTTCCTGTTCTTTAAAATACCAGATATGTATATTGGTCTTTACTCATAAGAAAAGACACTGAATGTTACAGGACTACTTCTTGCCTAAAGTTATTTATTTGCAGAAATAGTTTTCAGCATGGCAGGTATTTACTTCCCAAAGGCAGTAAACACTGCTTCAGGCAGTAATCTAGGAAAATGTGTCAAAAAAACGGAGGGTTTTTTTCCCTGTGTTAGTACAGCTATACTTTAGCATAACATTGTTGCTAGATCCTTCTAATAAATACATTAAAGCAATGCACACCCATCTGTTACTAGCACCACAACTAATGTTAACTATACAGCATAGATCACACTCATATCCAGCTTCTGGCCCAGTCTCCCTGTCTCAAGTGCCCCTCTGCCTTCTCCCCCAACTCCTTGCTCTTACCACCTTCTCTTTCACAACTAGACTCCTCCTTTTTGCCCACACACTGCTCTGTGATCTGTGTACCAGGCTCCACTTCCTGCTGCTAAACTTTTTCACCCAAGCTCCTTTTATTCGAGTTAGACCTCATATTTATGTGCAATAAGTAATTTCGCACTGGTAGCAAATTTTCCAGTTTTCATCAAAGAAACACAGTCCACGCTACTGGTGTCTAAAGCATTCCCCAACACACGGCAGCAAAAAAAAAGCTGCTGTGTAACTCATCGTATAACAGAATACAAATGCCCTGTAACCCAGTAACAAGCCTTGCTTTGCTATGCCCATAATGGCAGATAGTGCCTGTCTAATTAAACCTGGAAAGGTTTAATTCTATTTCATGACATTTTCACATTAAGCAAATTAATTCCCTATAAACACCATTAGCAAGGGAACATAACACTAAACGCAAAAACATGAGAAAGTCTAGTAATTTAAGTCAATCCAACACAAATGACACCTCTTAGGGTTCTAGTATATTTAGCACAACTTTCCCAATCGACCTGGTTAAACACACGATTCCAAAATCTTGAAAGTCAATTATTTTGATATTGTCTAGGAAAAAAACTAGGAGTGAAAATGAGAGTACTCATACATATTACTTTCAGAGCACTTTTTGCCTTCTAATTTGTGCATGGGTTATGATAAATCAACTCTATGAACTTACATGCTATTCCACATATCACCAGAATATTAAAACGTCATATATGTTTTCTGAAAAGCACTTGACTTGCATTTCAGCCTCTCGAAAAATTAAACATGTAATCATATTATAATCCAATTTAAACAGATCAAAACAGCAGTAGATTGGGAAAAAAAAAATGTTTTCTCACTTTGTTTTGAAACAAAATCCTCCAGAAGTACTAAGTTAAAGTACTACTTCATATGGTATCTAATAAATCAAAACCTTTCCCCACCAGATCAAGGGCTTGCAGAGATTAACAAAGTTTATATTAGTACTGCAAAAATATTTTAAATCCAAATAAAACTGCATTCCAGATACTAACCTTCGTGATCAGGTGTTCACTGTGATGCTGTATTCTATTACTTTCACAGTCCATTGGTCAAGTATCTGGTTTTAAAATTAATTAAAGAAATAATGTACTGTTTTGCAGTAAGCATATGTCAGTTGGCTCTTAGCTTAAGTAAGTTCAAAAAGCCCCATGCTTTCATTCTGTTATAGGCACAGCAAGTATTTTGTTTCATATGCATAGAACCAATAAGATATTATTGGTTCCATTCACTTCACTTCCAGATAGGGCCATATGCTAAGTTTCCTTGGACTCTCATATTAAAATTTTTGAAATCCAGTAGCAACATTACATGCCTAAAGACATCATTTTTTAGTATTTTTGCAGGTATTGCAAGCTTTCTAGGGCTAACTACATAGTAAATCAACTTTTTTCACTTTATTTTGACAGAAAATTGTTTTAAAAACCAGAAAGTTGCGTATTTCATCAATAACATGTTGTGTCCCATCTTCCCCAAACATATGGTCACTAGCCTTTTTTGGAATATGTGTGTAAAAGACTGCTATGCTTGCCCATCACCCACCTGTTTTCTCTAGTTCTATTATTTTTAGGCATGCTCCTAGACTGCAGTATTGTTTCTGGCTTTGTCCTTGAGTTTCTGTGAGATTCTGCAGTCTTGTCACCTCCAGTCCTACTAAGCCTTCGTTGCTTGCATACACTCTCACACAGAGAAGTTCCCAAACAGTGGTATAAAAAGCTCATTGAAGTAGTACAAAGCAGCATTTTGACTAAGTATCCTATAACAGTAAATGTTGACATTGCCGTGCAGAGATTTAGAAACTGGTTCATGTAAACACAAGTGTATGGACATCTGATAGTTGTTATATTGCAATCTGCAGAAGCAGTGAAGGTATAGGCCAATATTCCAAGCTTAGAGGAATTACAGCATTACTTGGCATGGGTACCGAAGACCTTTTTTTGTTTTGGGGGGAATGGGTGGGGTGTGGACAGCGGGGGGTGTCAAGGGAAAAAAAGCACCAGGGTCAAAGAGAGTAGAGGTCTTCTCTGTTTAAGGAGAACTAGAGAGCTACTGTAGGTATGGGTCAATAGAACAGCAGTTGCAACAACAGAATCTTGAAACAGGTAAAGTAAATATTGCAGTCATCCAACCAACAAACAAGTAATTTCTGAAGTCAACAATATCAATTACAGTGGTAATAAAAACACGTGACCAAAAATTTAGAACCCTCTTGGCTAGAAACAAACAAAACAAAAACCCCCACACACCACATCCATGCTCCCCCCTCCACCCCTCACAACAGACACCTGTAATACTGTAGAGGAGAGGGGTGGGAGAGAGAAGAAGACAAAGTCCTATGGATAAGTTGGGGAAGATGTCTCAATATTTAAGTAAGCAAGAGTTTTTTGACACAGTTAAAACAACTCCAGCTGTTAAGCAACACAAAAATACAAGAAACAATAACTTAAATATTTATGATTTGGTTACAGAGGTTATGGGAAACTACAGTAGAAGAGTCTCCGTATATCATTTGCTTTAAAAAAAAAAAAATCCAATTAAATATTTATTACTGCAACCTTTTTTCTGAAGAAGAGCCTGCCCCTTGTAGAGGTGATTATTCAGCACTGGTGAGACCACATTCAAGTACTGTGACCAGTTCTGGGCTCCTCAGCACAAGGGAGACACACTGACAATACTGGAGGGAGTCCAACAAAGCTCAGTTAATCATCCACAAAGATGATTAAGGGACAGAAGCATCTCAGGTATGAGGAAAGGCTGAGAAAGCTGGGGCTGTTTAGGCTGGAGAAAAGAATGCTCATGGAGGATCTCCTCAATGCATATAAATTTCTGAAGGGAGAGTGCAAAGAGGATGGAGTCAGGCTTTCTTAAGGTGTCCAGTGGTAGGACCAGAAGTGATGGGCACAAACTGAAGCACACACGGGTTCCCTATGAACATCAGGAAATGCTTTTTTACTTTGAAGTATTGGCACAGGTTGCTCAGGGAGGCTATGGAGTCTCCATCCTCAGAGACATTTGGAAGACATCTGGGCAACTGAAAGCCCTGGGCAACTGGCATTGCCAGGTTGTCCTGCTTGAGGGAGGCTGGATAAGCTGACTTCAGAGGTCCCTTCCAACTTCAACCATTCTGTGATTCTGTGAAAAATTAATCATACTGAAGAACAGCCAAGACAATGTCTCTTGGTAGCATCATTACAATATGTTACAAGCAACATATTATATTGCTTCCAAGTTGGTAGGAGAGTCTCATTACCAAAAGGGAGACAGATACAACAGTTTAAGGGACCAACGCTGTAAACCAACTCTGCATTTTTCTTCATTTGCCAACATGGAAACACGACAATTTGGGAAAATCATTTCAAGAAATACAAGATACTGAGCAGAACATAACATTCTTCAGTCAGCATACAAAATGCACTCATAGAAGCACAGAGTAGAACCAAACCACACACCAAAACTGCTTCTGTACAGACCAGAAATATACAAACACAAATTTCCAAAGGGAAAATATATTTCTAAAATTAACATTAAAGAACTTTTTCTGTCAGTATCACAGTTCTAGTGCTAGAAGAGACTTACAACACCTATAAGAGTAGTCTGAGAATTTAAACTCACAGTTTCAGGAAAAATAATTGTTTTATACATTTTGGTTTTCCCCACTACTACCTAAAACAACCATGGTCTGAAAATGACAAGCTAATTATTTGACCTAATAACCAATCTTCTACCCCTTCTGATCCACAAGTGCAAATACACTCAAAACAATTAGCCTCAACTGAACTTCATCTTGAAAACTGTTATTTCTATTTCTAACCTTAAGAAAGGTTCTTCTCTTGAAAGTGTTCCTAGATTTTAGATCTGTACTAACAAATCTAGGTAAAAGGTATTCGCTTTCTCTACAGACCTTATGCCACTTGTCTTTATGCCATATGGCCACGACTGTGGTACAAAACAAAGTATTTTCAGAGGAATTCAAAGCATAGATTTTCTTTTTTCTTCCATCCCTACTACTTGATCAGTGTTTATCAGACTGTTTGTTACCCTCATTCTGGTGAAATTTAAGACCAACAGATTATCAAACTTTTAAAATTTCCAGTTCTTCAAAAAGCTTTATTTTTAATTTCTACTGCGGATAGAGATAACAGTTAAAACACCAAATCCATTAAAATTGTCCAGTCTCATAAAGAAAGAAAATAGTTTTTTTGCTGTTTGTGGTAGGTTGAATTTTTGGTTTGGTTTTTTTTTTTCTCCATTAGAGCCAGTCAATAGCCTATTAGCACAATTACTTTTATTGCAGTAATTGACTTTATTATTGCAATAGATGTCCATCCTACAGGTGTTACATTAATAATACAAAATTATTGTATTTAAATCAGAGACCTAACAAGGAACATGCCTACAGCTGTAATGCTTTACATCTAAGTTTGAAGTTTCAGTGCTGAACAAAATAAAACAGACACATTTTAATCTAACACTATGAACATACACCCATCTGAAGAAACTGAACTTCAGAGGCAGCACATGCAAATGCTAAAATAGTTTTAATTCACACATACAGTTTATACATACCAATAATTTGTCTTATTAGACCAACTAGTATAATCAGAAAAACCAAATCAGGTTCTGAACATTTGGTCTTTCTTCAGATCTGAAGTAGAAGCTATATATTTTAAAATTCAATTACTAGAAAATAACTGCTATAATTTTTGTTATATTATCTCTGAAAGAAAAGGTACTTCTGGAAAGGAGGAATCTTCACCGGAGGAAAAAGGAAATAATTGAACAAACTAGTTACCTCTAGCAGAAGGGAAAAACTTACTGTAAGCTGTTAGGAAACAAGGAGCAACAAACCATAAAAATATCATCTTTTTCATGTCTGTGTTTTTTGGCATCCAACAGAACACATTTTAATTCTCAGAGTTGGCTTTGGAAAAGTGTTTGTAGCTTTCCCTCAGAATCACAACAAACATGACAAACAGTGATTGCCTCCATAGGTAATTAGTTTTCCAGGAGTTCATTTTGATGCACCCATGCTAATCTTCCGATTTTACCTACACGGGTATTGCGAGGACATCAGGTCCCTGGTTGGAATATATTACATTTTATGGAGTACAAATGTAGAATCTTGGGATTCTAATGTTTTTTGCTGTGACATTTATTACATTGGGGATGAATTGTCTGGTTTTATACTTAATGTTTAGACAAGACATAACCCCAGTCTGCACATTTTAGACTACAAAGTTTTTTCTGGTGATGAACTCAGTTACACTAAAAAGTGGTTCTGGAAATAGTTCCTCGGAGATATAATCTTCTTCCAGTACAAGTGGCAATTTTTTAAATAATATGTTGCAACTAGGCATGCACAGACTAAAGAAGGTTTTCTGTTTGTTTGGGTTTTTTATTGGTTTGGAGATTTGACTTTGGCGTGGTTTTGTCATTTGTGCTGTGTTTGTTGATTTGGTATGTTTGTTTTGGTTTTTCAAATTAAAGATTTGTACTCCATGTCTGATTTACTTTGCAACATCTGGGTAAGTCTTCCAACAACGGACTTATTATTTTCATCAATAATTAGGTTCATTGATCCCAAAAGATATCTTTAGGTTATGAAAACGAATATTGCAATAGTTCTTATTAGATGAAACACATGCAAAGGTCTGATTGTATGTTGCAACTGTATCTAAGTTTCAGATGACTGCTAATGCCCAATCGTCCTGCTTTAACAAGCCACAGCGCCTCTTTCAGAGGCACCTCGGGGTTACACCTCCCCTTCATCATTTGACAGACACCTCTTGTACAGATGCAAAGAAAGCCATAGAATTCCTACTGCTACAGGGTGCACACTCACAACTTATATGTCCATATAGGTCTTCATCTGATGAGTGTCAGGAAAAACAGCAGCTAAAAATGGACTGTTGCAAGTACAACTCATGCAGACTATACCAAATCAGTTTTATACTGATATTCTCATGTCATTCCAAAGAAGTTTTGGAGCACTCAGAAAAAAGATGTATCCCAAATGCCATAGTTCTCCCACCCCGATCTACAGCACAAAAGAAACATGGAAATTTTGATGGAAATAAACAGAAGCTACATGATCAGCAAAAATATGCTAATGTTTAATATTAAATTCTGGAGCTCAAATATACACTTAACGCACTTCCATCCTCCCATCTGTCTTGCAGTTCTTTTTCCTAAGTCCTGATTCAATAATCATATTAATTTTAGTGCCTTGCTGCATCTGACCCTCAGATGCACCCTGTTTTAACAAACAGCAATGAAGTGACCAAAAGTGCCATTTCATGTTGGTGCCTAAGCAGTAAGTGAACGAAGTTTAAGTATCAAGAACATACTGAAAAGAATACTAACCTGCTTATTTACTTCAGCCATGGACAGTTGCAATGCTATCAGCATACAGTCTGCTCCACATACCGTAGTCCTTTCAGAGTTTGAAAATAAACGCCACTGCCTTCTGAAACACTTGACCAAGTTTAAAATTTTTTGCTGGAAAGTAATCATTGTCTAGAGTAGAAAACAGAGATAATCAAGAGAAGAATGAATATAGCTATGCTAGAAGCATATGCATGACTTCACCTTCCAATAAGGTGTGCAAATCCTGTTGTATCTTCTTAAAGATCAAGTTCCTTCAAGAAACTCTTTCCACTTAACCAGATTTGCCTCACTGTGACAAAGCAACTGTGAAGATAAGGGGTTAAAAGTATGTCACGCCTTCATGAAGATCCCTTACTTTCCTTGTACATTATACCAACATAAAAGAATGTTATCACAAATATGACAGTCTTTTTGTCTCCAAAAGCAGTCTCAGAGTGTCTCCTGTAGTTTCTGCATTCACTATACATTCAGTTCAGGGTATATGAGGATGTTTTAAACCTGAAAAAAGAGATTTAGTATTTCTAAGACTTATTAACTAAGACAAGTCTAAATACTTTTGTTACCTATGTAGTCTTTCTTTATTTTTTTTTTAAATTCTGTAAGTCTTTATCTCCCCTATTTCCTCTGACAATAATTGGACTACTCCATGCTTTGGTCTTTTTCACCTTCTTGTATTTGTCAAGACATAGGTACTAGACACTGTAGTAAAAATTTGCCTTAAAATTTGTTCTCTTCTGAAACAAAGTTCCCTAACACCACAGTGATAGTAGAGGAGCAATACCCATACTGCTTACTTCCAGAACACAAAACCAATTGTTTGCTTTATTTCACCTAGCTAAGGCAGAGCTCACATTGGGTTTGTTTTTTGGTGATTGGCACGACTGGAAAACGGGATGAAGCACGTGCGAGGGGCAGGGAAAGCAGGAGACATCAGGCAACAAGCAAGACTGCAACAGCAACTACACCTTCTCACTCTCCAAAACCTCCGAAGAGGACAACCTACTTTATTGTTTTTACGCTGACATGAAGTCACGTGGGGGCCACAGAGTTCAGAAACACCTGGGCAGCTGCAAGTCAGCGTGGGACAGATTAAAACCTCTCCGGAGGCTTTTCCCTTTCTCCCTGCTCCGTGAGGTTTCCAAGGGACAATACCTGCCACTCCGAGCAAGCTCCCGGGCAAACAGCCCGAACAAGCCAAAAACCCTGCGGAGCAACCCCTAACCCCTGAGAGCCGGCATCGGCATCACCAGTACCGCTCCCCCAGCCGAAAGCTCCCGCTGCGCCCGCCCCAGGGAGCCCCTGCCCCTTCCCACGGGAACAGCCGCGACCCCCGCGCCGCTCCCGGAGCGCCTTTACCCCCGAGCCTGGGCCGGCCGGGGCGCTCCCGCTCTGCCGGCGGCGCTTCCTGCGGGAAGTGCGGGCGCTCCCGGGGCCCCGCGGGCTCCGTTCAAATCCTCCGCGCTGCCCAATGGGCGCGGGCGCCGCTGCCCCGGAAGCACAGGGAGCGCTCCCGGCGCGGGAGGGGCGGAGCCGGAGCGGGACTGGCGGGGGCCGTGTCTGCAGAGGGGCCTCTGAGGTGCGGGTAGGGGGACCCCCGGGCCGGGGGAACCGGGGCAGCCTCCCCGGGGAGCAGCAGCTGCGCCCTGAAGGGACAAAGGGGGAAGTACGAGGGTAAAGGAGGCGGATGGATGGGCGGAGGTAGCGGGCACCCACGCGGCTCGGTTGCCCTAAGCGTGTTTCCTGAAGTAATGGAGCTAATGATGTTTTTGGTATTTTCACTTAAAACTAATCTGATGGCTGATGGTTCAGGCTGAGGAAGCTGGGGCTCTTCAGGCTGGAGAAGGGAAGGTTGCGTGGAGACTTCACAGCAACCATCCAGTATCTTGAAGGGAGCCTACAGGGAAGCCAGAGAGGGACTCTGTCAGGAGCTGTGGTGACAGGACAAGGATTAATGGGTACAACCTGAAAGGGCAAATTTAGATAGGTATTAGAAAGAAATTCTTCACTGTGAGGGTGGTGAGACACTGGAACAAGTTGCCCATGGATATCCCAACCCTGGCAGTGTTCAAAGCCAGGTTGAATAAGGCCTTGAGCAGCCTGGTCTAGCGGGAAGTGTCCCTGCCCGGGACAGGGGATTTGGGACTGGGTGGTCTTTAAGGTCCATTCCACCCCCTTAACACTCTATCGTTCTATAATGGCTTGTGTTTTTGGGAAGCCTTAAAGGAAGAAAACTACATATAGGGTTAGAACTTGCATTTGGCCTTAGGAGCAAAGCTATGCAAGTTATATGGCTTAAGTGTTTATAGTGGTGGTTTGTTGGATGAATTAATAAATAAACACACAACTGTGGAGAGCCTCTCTGTGTCTGAGTAATGCCCGTGTCAAACCTGGCTGGCTCCCAACCAAAATGTTCAGTCTTGGATGCTGAGACCTTCAGATCATTAACGCAGCAAAGGTCTGCAATTTCAAGCTGGTTTTCCACGAGCTGTGTAGTTAAAAGTCTGATTTCCCAAAAAGGCTTAAACTAACATCAAATCTGTACTGGGACTAAAAGGAGTGATTCTGAAATCACTAGCACAAGAACCTGATTTTTTTATTAAATTGGTTAAATACAGTAAAGTACAAGTTCTAGTACATAAAGGTAATAGGTGCTCTGCAGTTGGGGAGGCATAAATCATGAAATCATGTTTAAAGATTATGCATGATTACTTTTATTTGCAGTTCTGTAACTTTGGTTAACTCTGCTTGTAGTTAGATAATCTTTAAAGAGGTAGACAAGTAAAGAGAATTTTAAGGTAGTAATGTGTCATTTCTTGTCATTAGTTGAAAATTTTAAAATACAGTATGTGACTTTTCTGGTGTGTGCAGTTACTTAAGTTCTTGTATTGCTATTGAGTTGCCAAGTAGCACAAAATCTGCTGAAGTCATTGCTGAAGTCTGTAGAGAGTTTTAACATATGCTAGGTTAGTAAATATTTTAATTGATGAAACTATATTACATCTAAAAATAATAAGCTTAAGTGCAGCTTTTGTGTTCTTAAATATGATGTTTCAGGAAATTTTGATTTGCTCTACCACAAATACCTTTTACGTTTTTTCTTTATGCAAATGAGTAATCCTTCCTTTTTAAAACTTCCTGTGTAGGAATGTAGATTTTCATCCTGGAGAAGACATTGCTTCCGTGATACCTTGACTTAGTCCACTGAAAATGAAGCAAGATTCTACTAGAAACATTGCTTACACTGTGGATTGTGAAGATTATGTGCATGTGGTAAAATTCAATCCCTTTGACAGTGGAGATGCATGTTCCCTCATTGCTTATGGTGGCAATAATTATGTAGTTATTGGGACCTGCAGATTTCAGGTTAGTCTGTGCTATTGTTGATTTTATTAGTTGTGTCCTGAAACTTACTTTGCCAGCACCTCTACTGTAGGAAGACTCTGGCCACTTTCCTCCTCTCCCTATGTAAACAGGACAGTTTTACTTGTTTATTACATTAACAAGTCTGGGATACTTGTTCTTCAGGAAAATAGAAATATATATATATATGTTTGCATATATATATATAAAATACACACTGATATAATACCAATTTGCTGATATAAATGGGATGGTATAAAGTTCCTTTTGATTAGAATCATAGAATCACAGAATGGTTTGGATTGGAAGGGATCTTAAAGGTTCCTCCTTCCACTGGACCAGGTTGCTCAAAGCCCCATCCAACCTGTCCTTGAAGAATTCCAGGGATGGGCATCCACAGCTTCTCTGGGCAATCTTTTCCTGTGCCTCACCACCCTCACAGTAAAGAGTTTCTTCCTAATATCTAATGTAAACTGGCCCTCTTTCCATTTAAAATTGTTACCTCTCATTCTATCACTATACCCTCTGAATAGACTGCAAAGAAATCAGAAGTATTGTACTGGAAGAGTAATCCCATGTTAGTATCTCTTTCTAATGTTGGTGAATGTGTCAGAACTTAAAGGCCCAACTTAGGAAATATGTGACTTAATCTCTGTTTTGCTCATTGTTCTTTATTGGTAATTGGCACATTTTTGCACAGTTATATTTTGTTCTACATACATTTGCTATTTAGATTAAATTATCTTCGAAAGCTTTCAGCTAGCCTGTGAAACAGAAAAGATTACAACTACTTTCAAGGTTAGAACTAACATGTCTGTGCTAATTTTGTAGGTATTTCTTCTAGGGAAGGACTGTGAAAATAATTACCTAATTTTTTTTTCCCCAATTGTTTTTATTGGGTCTCTCTCACAGACTGTTGGAAACAGTAAAATATGCTTTCTTACCTTGAAATTATTTAGTCATCATATTGTGAAAGTTTTTAAAATGTGAAATACCAAGTACTGTATATTCTTATGCTGTATAAGATGTTTTTAATTAGGTGGAGCTTTTGCCTAGATGCTTGAAAATCAATTGGAGACAATGGTTTGAAATTTTTAAGTTTTTTTTCCTTCATCTCACTTCTCTATTATACAGTATTATTTTTGTACTTTGTCTATTATGAATAATAGCATAACTGGTATTTTTATAATTGTTATTCCCCGAGGTCTTATTGTTGGAATTTTTTCTGAAAGACCATAAAAACATACTGTCATCTGTATTGCTCACTACCTTGTTTCTAGGGTAGGCCTTGAAAAGGAAGCAATTAAAATTTTGACAACCACTGGTACAAGGTAGTTTTTCTATAATTTTCAGAACTTCTCTTCCACGTGTGGAGTCATTGAGTATTTCAAAGTAGGGGAGGAAAATGCTGTTCTTGCTCCCTGTTGAGAAGCATTGAAAACTGTAGATATTGTCATGCATCCTCAGCTAGGTTCTGCTTAGCCTCTACATTATGCAAAGGCATACAGAAGGTTCTTTACCATAAACCAGAATTATGACATAAAGAACATTTTGTAGAAGTATCCATTAGATATTTTGAAAACTTATGGAAGTTTTTTAGAGGTCAACTGACTGATGGGGTCCACAACCCCAGCTCGTCTCATTTTGTGTTCTCACCAGTGGGAAGAATAAACAAGTTTGTAATTACAGTTAGATGACAGAGGTCACCTTTCTAGCTCCTGCTGTTTGAAGACTGCTGTTCTGAAAGTGCTAGCATTTTTCCATAGTGTAAAAGCAGCTCAGAGAAAAGAGAGCTTAAATGACATGCTTGCTTTTGCTCACCTTGTTTCTCCTCACTGCAGTGTGTACTTACTTACCCTGCTGTTATAAGTGGCTTTAGTTGTATCTGTGAAGATGCTACCTGGACAAAGAATGAGCTCAGCATCTTTGCAACTCAGTTCTTTTTTTTTTACTCTGCCCTGGCCTCTGGCTTGAGACTACAGTCATTTAATGTATTTTTAAGTACTTAAATATTTCAAGTTAATACTTTCCTTGTGTTCCAGGTTTTCAATTTGATGGTGTTACGATCTAAAAAGATCCCAGATACGTGTAATTTTGAAAGCCTTTCCATTTCGTATCAATCTGATTTGTTAGAAGTCACCAAGACATCGTTCTGAATCAGCTAACTGCAATATTTCTGTAGGAGGAGGATGCAGAAGTGGAAGGCATGCAATATAAGACACTAAGAACATTTCACCACGGAATCAGAGTTGACGCCATAGCATGGAGTCCTGAAACTAGACTTGATGCTATACCTCCCCAGATAAGGTACTTACACTAAATGAGTACAATGAATCCTTGTCTCCTACCTGTTTTCCCTAGTTCCTTAATACTAGACTGTTCAAACCTTATGAGTGAAATCTAACTCTTGAGAAATCACTGATGAAGTCTCTGAACACTTCAGTAGAACATTATCTTATTTTTTTGTTGTTGATTTGTTTGGTTTTGTTCATTTGTTTGTTTTTTTGTTCTACTTCTTGTGCCCCTTGACCCTGTCCCCAGTGAACAAGCAGTAAATAATACTTTTTTCATTATTTTCATGGATCTTAGATGTAGTTAGTTCATTCTTTGTACATCTGTGAAAAAGGATTTAAGAACTTAGTCTAAGTACGAGATCATTGTAATGGCTTCCTCTATAAAGCTATTTAAAGCTATTTATTTGTAGTGGTCTGCATAGTCTGCTGTGTTTTAGAGCAGATCAACTACTATTTATGAGAGACACTGAGGCGTATATCTAGAAAGATAGTTAGCTGTTAAATGTACACTTAAGAATTAAAATGTTCTCAATAGTTTGTATGATAGTTGCTTACTGCTGAATTTTTGTACAGTATTTTGGTTAAAATATGTTAGAAATTGGTTTATGAATTTTATGTTTTGGTATTTTAGACCACTGATAATGAGGGTTCTTTTCTGTGCTCTGCCTCTTAACTTCTTCCAGGGGAAGTTTCAATGGCAGTTATGAAAGATATTTCAGGTAACGGATAATTGATAATTGGTTAAAATTAAGCTTTGTGAAATGTTTTGTGTTTCTGTCTATGGAAAAGTATTCTTGGCACTTGATACACACTACTGATAAGTTCCAATTATAACTCTACTTGTTGCCGAAGCAGAAAAGTTAAGACAGATGCTTTTGGTATTTTTCAAAATCTGATTTTTCCTTTGCGTGTCACTTTGCAGGTTTAAAGTGAAGGAAAACTGCTAAAAAGTCAACCATTGCAATGTTGATTGACTGAAAGGCCTTTTTTTTTTGTCTGTTGAGTACAGATTTTGTACTGCAGCTTCTGATAGGAAGTTAAGACTCTTTACTTCAGACCTTCAAGACAAGAATGAATTTAAGGTAAGGGCAGCTAAACTGATTTTTAAAAGGTGATTTAGTCTTTAGTGAAGTCTAATCTTTAACTGTCGTTCTGGCTCATTTTGCTTGATGTACTGTATGAGATAGGATCTGTCACAGTTCTGTGCTCTATATCCATCATCTTTAGGGATAATTATTGTATTGTATATACCTTTCTGTTTTTAGAGTGGGAATAACTGTAATTATCGGCTACATGATCTTTTGATTTTCCTCAAAGTCCTTCCTTTGAAACAATGTCCCAGACCAAGTACTACTATCAGTTAGATATCTGTGCTATCCAGTTTGAATTTTTTTTTTTTTTGCGAGGTCTTAGCTAAGAATAAGCAAAGCTAAATACAAAGAAACCTGGGGGAGTGTTCCTTGGTTTTTACTGCTTTAGAATATAATAATGCCTCTTTTGCTGAGAGTGGTTTATTGGGTATAAAGGAGAAAATAATACACTTTTTTTGTGGTTTGTTGGCTTGTATTAGTAAGACAATGACAGTTGCCATACTAAATGAATTGTGGATGTCACTTATCTGGTCATACTGATAATAGAATGAATAAAAACATGGCATAAGAAGTAAAGATGGCTGTTACCAAAGCTAAAATGTCTTTAAAGAAAATGCTTTTTATGTTGCTTCATACATGCACATACCTTTAATTTCCTTCTTTCATTTTTGGTCAATTTATGTGACTTTGCCACCAGGGCAGTGGGATAACTGACATATTTATTATCAACTTGGATAGCATTTCTGACAAAATAGTTCTAAAAGTTCTCTCATTCCTTATTAAAGTTATCTATTTATGTAATATCTGCCAGTTTTATGGTATTTCAGAGAACAGGCTTTAATGTTAAGGTGTGAATTAAATCTTTTAACTTTTTAGCAGAATGTGAAGTTACTTTAACATTGTAACTGATGGGTGGATAATAAGTGGAAATAATGAAACAGTGGGATGAGCCTCCTACTACAGACTTCATTGAGATAAATTCAGCATCTAAATTCTTAAATTTTTTATTTATTTTGGATTAACAAGGCTTGTATCAGAAAGAGTGTGGCCAGCAGGACTAGGGAAGTGATTGTCCCTCTGTACTCAGCACCTCAAATCCTGTGTTCAGTTTTGGGCCCCTCATGACAAGAAAGACATTGAAGGTGCTGGAACGTGTCCAGCAACAAGGCTGGTGAAGAGTCTGGAGCACAAGTCCTATGAGGAGCAGCTGAAAGAACAGAGGGTGTTTAGTCTGGAGAAGAGGAGGCTCAGGGAAGACCTTATCACCTTCTACAACAGGCTTGAAAGGAGGTTGTAGCCAGGTGGGAGTCAGTCTCTTCTCCAGGTAGCAAGCGATAGAACGATAGGAAATGGCTTCAAGTTGTGCCAGAGGAGGTTTAGATTGGATATTAGGAAAAATGTCTTCTCTAAAGGGGTGGTGAGGCTGCCCAGGGAAGTAGTGTAATCACTGTCCCTGGAAGCATTCAAAACACATGTAGATGTGGTGCTCAGGGACGTGCTTTAGTGGTGGACCTGGCAGTGTTAGGTTAATGATTGGACACAATGATCTCAGAGGTCTTTTCCAACCTTAATGGTTCTGTAATTGTTTGGTGCCTATTCAATACAAATGGCTTGAATTTAACAGTAAAGCTGTTAGCTTTGTTTGTGCCAGCTCCATCACTGGAATTAACAGTCTAAGAACTTTATTAAGAAGTACTGTGATAGCTATTTTTACCTACTAGCAGGCAACTCATTAATGAAAAGAAAGAATGTGGACTAGTGTGTTTATTGTTTATATTGGTAAAAGTTGTCTTCGAGAAATGTCTCCTGGGGTTTTTTGATAGAAAGTGTGGAAAATCCTTTCTCTGGGTAATGGTCTTAATTTCTTATCCCTAGACAATCATTAGACTTCTTGTCAAGAAAAAAATAATGCCTAACTGATTTAAAGCACATGCAGAGTCTCAACTGTTCACAAACTCTCCATGAGCTACTACCCTGAGCTGGCTTTCAATAAAGTTTGATACAGTGGCTTCTTAGTAACAGTTACTGATACCTCAGGAAGCCTGTTTCATAAACCTTAGGTTGAATTTAGAATGAACGCATGGAAAACTTTTATCCATACTTAACTTAATACATACTTAACACATGGGATTTTCAGGAGAGGTACAGAACGTGCAAACAATGCTGAAGGAAGTATGTGATTACAGTCACAATGTAATCTCTGAACATTTTGTCTTTTGTAGTAAACAATTTGTATGTGTTGCTTCTGGAGGGATAGACTGAGTAATCTTACTCTGTTTTCCCCATGGAAAGGCTGTCTTGATGTAATCATCAAGAAGGAACTTGAAGCACACCGAGTTTTCCATTACTTTGTCAACACAACTAATCCAAAATTTATGGGTTGGATCAAGCCCAGAACAAAAAAACAAAAGGTAAAATATGACTGATGGATCTTCATGAAACCTTTTTCTTCTTTTGAGGTTTTCATTTGGAAATGAGTTATGGCTTCCTTCTCCTGCTTCAAATTTTGTTTAATAAAAAGCATATTTCATCAGAACCGTGGGAGTAAAATGAGACATTTTTCAGAATGCTGAAAATTTTCAAAAAATTGGCATTTCTGTCTAAATAGTTTAGCATCATCTTATGATATATTCGTTCTGGTATAATCCATTAGGTTTTAATAAAATTAGGACCTATTGGAAAAAATAAAGTTGGCTGCTGGAAATGTTTCTCTATTGAATTGGTGAAGAATTCATAAAATTTTTAGAGAGGGGGATTTAGTTCTTTTGTGTGCTTGAGAAATATTTTTTTTTTATCAATTCTGAATTTGTTCCTCAGAATAGCTATACTTAGAGACAAGGTAGTGTGTTTCCCTTTCAGAAATTGTGGAACTTGTTTTCATTTGACCTTGTTTTCCTCTGCAATCACTCCATCTCATGCTATTATCCATAGGATATTTTTGTCTCATTTTTATGATACCTTGCTGGGCAAAACAAGAGCAGCTATGCCTTGAGACTTAATCAGTGGGACTGAATAGAAGATGATGGAACAATACCAGATATATCTACATATGGACATTTGCGTGTCAAAAACACCACTAATGTATTTAATGAGAGTAAATATGTATAAATGCATAGACAGAGAAAGCTGATTTTTTTCTAATGAGACCTGAGATGATTTATTCATACCTAGCCCCCACGTGAATGAATTTGAAAGTACTTTAAACTTTAACTGGACCCTAAATGAAATGACTTCTGCATACTTGCTTATTACTAAATGTGTATAAGTTATCTAACTTTAGGTTTTTGATGATACTGTAAACCTCAAAAGATTACTGATGTCTGTAGATAAATACAAAACACTTAATAGAATTAAGGGGGGGAAGAGGTGTTTTGATATTATGGCCAAGATAACTGAACAGTCTTCAAAATACGTAAGAATTATATAACTTAATTTTTACTAAAACTGGAGGGTTTTTTTTCTTCAGAAAAGCTATGCTGCTAAATTGGGTTTTGTTACAGATAAATTATTTGCAGTAGTCAGAAATAAAAATGTCATGATTAAGAAGCATCAGATGAGAAGAATTACACAGTAACAAGGTTTCCATTGAAATAACTTTATGCTTTCTGATAGAACATCAGATGTTTGCTTTTGAGTGGCAGTTCACATGTGCGTTCACACCATGAGTGCTTGTCTCCTATTATTTGAGAATGGATGATCTATTAATTCATAGTAAAAGAAGATTGTGAGCTATACCCCATTTTCTTTTCTCTTAAGCACAACAGCTTGTAAAGCAGAGAGCACAATGCACTGTGTTTGCTCTTCTCAAATGCTTAAAAGAAATTGTGGGTAATTGCTGAGGTACTGTATGACTTGCTTGATTTTGCTTCTACTGCTTTTCCTCATTTTTGATTTTCTCAAGGTCTTGATGGTGCATTGTCTTCTGTTTCTTCTTCTTTCACTGCAAGTTTTTTCACTGGTTTTTCTAAAGGTAACCTTTT
Organism: Chiroxiphia lanceolata; assembly: GCF_009829145.1. Classification (NCBI taxonomy): domain Eukaryota; kingdom Metazoa; phylum Chordata; class Aves; order Passeriformes; family Pipridae; genus Chiroxiphia; species Chiroxiphia lanceolata. Next base: position 56,545,178 of record NC_045641.1, read on the forward strand.
GGCTTGCCATCTTTAGTAGACCTATCCTCTTAGGCAATTTGTGCACTAACTGCTTGGAAAAGGACATGTGCTGGATAAGTGGCTGGTTTATTGCTCCTTCAGGATAAACTGTATTGCTGCTTGCAGGAACCTGTAGGAAAAATTGCTATTCAGAGCTCAGAGTTACTTACCAGTAATCAGAGTTCTTTAATATAGGTAGATCATGCACACATTCACTTCCTGCTCATTCTCCTCTTTGTTTCTGAGATTTGTTATCTTCTACCTTCAAAATTCAGTGGTCAAAAGACGGATAAAAAGCTCTAGTATGATTCACTGATCTCTGTCAAGCAAGAGCACCAAACTGACCTCTGTGGTAACTACAAAGAATACTGAGGGGGTATTTTCACCTACAGTGTGAATCTACACATGAATTAGATATTTTAAAGAAACCCAGTTACCGATAAAGATTTGTTTTACCTTCTATGTAAAATGATAGTTTTATCTTAACACTTAAACATCTTTCCGTTAGCAGTTCTATTAAATACATTGTGGGTTGATGGAGCAGGCAGCTCTAAGGTAAAAGTATTTTTTTTTTTCTCTAAGGTAAAAGTATTTATTTTTTTCTGGTTGACAGACATTTGATGGCCACTCAGATTACATTAATGATCTGGTGTTTGCTCCCAATGAAGGTCAAGAGGTTGCAAGCGTAAGTGATGATCACACCTGCAGGTATGCATTCTGTTCAAAACACTGTTGAAATAGACTTTTTCTATGTGTGAATACCTTACATGTTCACTTAAATAAATAAGCATTTATTTTTTTTATTTTTAGTTGGCCTTCATGGCCCATTGACAAAGCCAGTCCACTAACAAGACAAAAAATGGACTACTCTCATTAACTTGGGTTGCAGACTGGCTTTTTGTTGTGACTTGTGGATTGTTTTTTTTTCAAAACAATATTTTGAACCAACTAGACTCAATGTGAAAAAACCTATTGTGTCTTGGAATTGCATACGCTATTTTTTCCCATGCTGGACAGTAATAGAAGCCATGCATAGCTCAGCTCTGAATTATATAGACCCTCTCTATCCATTCTGTCATCAGACGAGTCAAGTTTAAAATCAACATATGTGAACTTGTCTGCTTACCCATATTTATTAGTCTTACCAGGAGGTGAGGATGACACAGCCTAAAAACATTACAATACTTACACAGTGGTACTGGCAGCTCAAAATACCATGATTATAGCTGCTTCAAACCCATGTATTTAGATATATATTACTGGAAGTAGAAGGGAAACATGGTTTAATGCTTTGGAAAAGGCTGGTTAAAGTTTTGTAGTACAGGAGTTTTTCCTTATCAAAAGGTCACCCATCTTCCTCTTCTAATAGAGTCCTTGAATCTGCTAAAAGCTGCTATTCTTATCCCTTCAAAGCAGTTGGAGTAGCAGAAGGGTAGCTATGCAGGCTTTGCAGGGCACTGCAGCAGAGCAGCAAGAGTTGAGAAAGCATCATCTTTTCTCTGTGATAACTGTGATAATTCAAAACTTTCTCAATTGAGGAACCGTTTTAGTTTCTTCTCCAATTATATAAATTGTATATTTGATCTTTGAAGTTACCACCATATCAATTCCTATATAAATGACTCAGGGAAAAAAATGTCATTTTTCATTAAAACCATCTTCTACCTGTTAGGAAAGAAGTGAATAGATCTTAGAAAGATTACTCAGTGTATGAGATTTTGTGTATGAGATTTATATCAACTGATATAAACCACAGTTTAGTAGCTTTAGTTGAGCTACTCTGTCCTACCTAAATAGAAAATCTTAAAGGCCTGTGATTTTAACACCCATGAGGAACTCAGAAATGCTACTTTGACGAGTAGGCAGATTCTCCATAGATGCCCTGTCTGTATTTCCAACAGAATCATTAGGAATGAATAGTAGAAATGTATGACTTATGTGTAGCTTGTTCTGATTTATTTCCTCTCCTTGATTTCTTTATTAAATCTAAACTCATATTGGGCTTATTCAGCAAAAAGCTGTTTGACCATGTGGCCTTTTTTTGTTTATTTTATGAAATGCTCAGTGTTCCTGGGATGAAAGAAAACTGTTTTAAAACTAGTAGTCCAATTGATACTATTTTAAAAGGAAATAAAAATTATATAATTAATATATACTAACAAGATTTCAGCTTAGTAACTATGAAGGACATTTTATGCCATAAACCATAAAGTCTTTGGTTAAAAGCCATGGGAAATAAGTAGGATTTTTTTTGGCTACTTGAGTTCTTATTTTTTCCATTCGTACATGTGGGGCATGAAGACCTTTTCTATTGAATTTAAAGGTTACACTTTCAAAACTAATGGAAAATGCATTCCTTGGGACTTACCAAAATCATTCTTAACTTACTGTGTAATTTGCTTCAGCAGTAATGTAAGAAGAGGAGTAATTCTCCTGTCTGTACTGAGTTTCTATTCTGAAATTGTTCTCAGGACACATCATCTGTTAATACCAGTGGAATAAAGTTCTAGAACAGTTAGCACAAGGACGCGAAGTTTTGAATTCCACTTTTAAATCTTAATAAAGTTCTAATACAATATTTCAGTATGTAATGAATATATACAAACATGTTTAGGTCTTCTCTGGCTTTCACTCAGTAGAAAGTTTAGCAGTAAGTTTAGCAGAGACCACTAAGGAGGTGAGATTTTCAGTTTGCACCTACTCAACATGCAACAACATGCCACAAGCTGCTGCAACAGTGGCATCTCAGAGCTGGGTTCAGTCATTTTGGCTGGAGGACAGACAGTGTAAGTCAGATACTGGTTCTGTTCAGTGTTTTTACCTTTCAGCTGCTGCTGTGTCACTCAGGAATGCTTGTTGTTTCTTGCATGTTGTCTGTGTTGGCCTTGATCTCACAACACAAGACTTTTTTCCAGCTGTGAAGTAGAGCTGAACTAAAAATACTCTTGCATAAAAATATTTGCAGTGGTCATCTGTGTCAGGTGGTTGTGAGTAAGTCTTATGTGTGTTCATAGACAAGTAAAGAGGTGTTGGTATGTAAATATGCAGTACACTTTAATAATCTAATGTTTCACTGCACCAAAAATGTCAAAACTAATATTGCCTTAAAAAAATTGCTTTTCTGAAAGAAGACACTTTTGGAACACTCTTAAAACTCACTGTGTTACAGTTACTTACAACTGTATTTATATTAAAAATCTAAGTTCCTGTAGTGAAAAATTACATCTGGAAAGTTGATTGAAAAATTCAAATCCTGAGTCCTAAATATCATATATTACTTTCTTTTTTTGGTCCCAGGCATGGCTATATTTCAAGATGGATGAAACTGTTCATAAGCATAGAGTTAAACTGTATCTTTGGCAGGATATTGCAGTTTTAAAATTTTGCTTCATTTCACTTGTTTACACATTTCAGAATTGCTGTAATGTTTCTTTAAAAATAGAAAAATATTTCTAATGTTTCATTGCAAAATTCTAAAGAAATGGCAGGGGAAATAGCTGAAATAACTAACATTATATTAAACAAAAATTTGACTCAGTTTCATTTATAAATCTTATGTGATAACAAATTAAGTGCAACTGAAGTAACAAAAGTAAATATCTCTTATGTGCAGTCAAAAATCAAATTTAGGATATTTCTACATTACTGCTGAAAGCCAAATATGGTCATGGCAGAAAAGTAAATTGCCTCTTGAATGTAATCTAATTGTTTTCCTTTGTCTAGTTCTTTCATAATCTAGCTTTCATATCTCAGTTTCAAAATTCTATATAATGTTTATGTGTAATTAAAGTAATCTGCTTGTCCATTTCTTGGTATCATAAAAGTTTATATTTTAAAAAGCTGAAAAGGACTGATCCATACCTTTCCCTCCCTCACTCTCTCTTTTTCTTTAATTTTAATTATTCCTTAAACTACATCATCTTCCTCTCTCTTTGTGTGCAAAAGAATGTACGATTGCATTGTCTTACACTTTATCTGTGCATATACTTGCCCTTTGATTTCTTTCTGAGTTCTGTTCAATTGCTTAGGCCATGGTTCATGTCACTTCATAGAGAATGATTTTGTGAATTAATTTATCAGTCACTGTGAAGTTGAGTGTTATGTCACACGTAACATAAATGCCAGTCCATCAGAAGGTTAACTCTGCTCCCTGGACAGAGATTTGGGGGAAAGGTTTGATATGGCTGAAAGCTAAATCAACTAGACTCTCAAAATGTGTTCCATCTGGTTTTAGGGGGGTTTAATCTGTAGCATATATTTTTTACATGGTACTCTTATGCCCCAGTTATTTTGTGTAGGTTTTTCTCTAGACAATATGTAGGAAAGCTAATGGTAACTGTTGTTTATTTTGTTTGTCTTGTGTTCTTTAATGTATTGCCAGCACATGTTGCACGTTGCACTTGAATCTTACCTTGTGTACTCAATAAATATTTCAGCCTTTGGCTGTATTGGAAAGTTGTCATTATCACTTATTTCTACCTATAAAAATTATATTTTATTTGTATCTTCCCATTTTAGTGCAGTCAGTTATGGATTTTTACCAATGTTTTTATAAAAGGTGTCTTATTTCATGTTGTTCTATCTTCATCCGTTTGTGTGATTGGATTCTCCAATCTCTCTTCATATAAGAAATGTCACACCAAAATACCTGTCCTTTCTGAGGTATTCTCACTACAATTTATCAAGCTAGTTCTGCATTATAATTGAGGAAAATTTGCCCACTTTTTATAGGTATCCCTGTTCCCCTGAATGTGGTCTTACACAATTCTGTTATACTTTACAGTCACAATGCAAGTATTAACCAACTTGTGTTGTACTTCACAACCACAGTGTGAATATTAACTGCTCTCCCATCAGCTTAAAAAAAAAAAAAAACACTTTCCAAAGCAAATACTTGGAATGTTATTTCAGTCTGGTCTTAAGTGTGGGTGAATAAGCTTTTAGTTAGGAAGTCTTCAAAATACGAGGATGATGTAGTAATTTCCTGTGTGGCACATTATTATTTATGTTAAGGGTCACACAATGCTAGAACATAGTCTAGCCTATAAATTGTTTTTAAATAGAAATAATTGCATTAGATTTGTTTAGAAGTCAGCTTGTATTTTAGAAAGTCATTGGCAGAATTGTAGTTGAGTTTCTCAGTAAAAGTCATACTACAGCATTTAGTTTTACATCTGTATTGGAAACAATAAGCTGATAACTCTTAGCAGACTTTTTTTTTTTTTTTTTTGGTTGAAAGGATAGAAATGAAGCTTCACATTTTTTCAAAAATGCTGTGTGGTCTCTGGTTTTGCATTAGATAACTTGAATTCTTTGTCAGTAAAATAAAATAAATTACTAGAAATTGTCTTGAATATTTCACCTGACCAGATAGAAGGAATTTCTGTAATTCCACTTCAGCCTTCTATTCTTATGTGTCCTGCATAGTACCCTCCAGATCTTTGATAACCACTTCCATATGGAGTTGGCAGAAGACCTTAGATAAGGCCAATGTTGGTTGTGTTCTCTGCAGTATTAACTAATCTGTCCACTTCCATTTTCCTTTAGTGAGATATCCTCACTCCTTGTGCTCAGTTAGGAACAATTTCACTTTACCTTTGTGTGATTTCAGTAAAAGGAATCTTTCCTTTCTCTATAGTCCTCTAAGCTTTTCAGAAGTGATAGGATTTTCCTTGCACATGGAATATTTCTGATGGAGATATAAAGAAACATATTAAAGTTAGATATTAAAAACCCAACAAAACAACAAAACCACTTTGGATATGAGTAATGTTTGAGTAATGGTTCAAGTATAGTTGATCATTCTTTGTGGTTGGGAATCTTATCGGATGTCAAGGTTTGTTCTAACCCCCACCCCACTCACTAAAATTATTTGAAATCTTCTTTTGGAAGAATTCCTGCTTTTACTTCCATCTTCTGGGGATTTGAGAAATGCCTGAAGATTGCAATATGGTTTCGTTCTTTTACTATTGCAGTAAGTGCAGTTAGGATTTGATTCTGCTAGTTAGAATTATTCATAATTCAGAAAATTAGAATATAAAATAAGGATCATCTCCATTGCCACAAGACAGGTTTTCAGAGTTCAAATAAATACTTTGTCGACTGTAATAAAAGTCCATTGTATGATGAAATTAATGCACATGTGCAGCATGTCATTATCCATATTCATGCATATGACATAAAATATAGTTGATCCAAGGGAGCTTGAATATCTTCAAGCTTTGAGATAACTGCAGTTGTCATTTCTTTGTTTAATTACAGGATGAGTGACAAGAGAAATGTTCTAATATCTCAAGAATTTTTTTTAACAGCATTTGCAACTGTGTCTGTATTCTGTGTTTGTTTAAATGTTGAGAGTATTGCAGTATATAATTTCTCGGTCCTTAGTTACTTAAAAAAATAATTAATTTACTGAGCAGATTAAATATTATTTTTGAGACTTTCCATTAATCAAACTTTGGCCATTATTTCAACTGCGGTCATTCAAACTTTTCCCCATTAAATTTTTGTGGAGCTTTTTTTAAACATCAGAAAAAAATACCACAAGCCCAGTAACAAGTCTATACAACAATAGTTGATGAAGGGAGGAGGAGAATTAAGAGGGTGACACATTGCAGGTTTATGAAAGATACAGATGTTTGGAGAAAAGTAGACAGTAGTTTACTTTGGTATAAAATTGTGATAATATTAGTAAAGTTTCAAGAGCTTTGAATGGGAGACAAAATGCTCAGTCGTCTTGGATCGATTTACATGATAGGAATGTAGACAAGAGTAGAGGGGTTTTCTTTAGCATCTGTAGCTGATTTGGTTATGATTACTAAGTAACTGAGTAATTGAAATTCATTTTGGCTAATTTTTGGTCTTTGCACATTTTTTACTTGGGTTAGTTACAAAGAAATTGAACACATATGTAATTGTGTAGACTTGCTGCATTCAGACAAAGATCTACTTTGATATGTATTGCCTGGTTTGGTTTTTTGGGGGTTTGTTTGGGTTTTCTTTTTTCCAAAACTAAATTAGACCATCTTTGGTATCAAGAAAGAAAGAAAGAAATATAAGAGGGTCTTTTATCCCTTCCCTCCACTCTTTGTTACTAGCAGTCCTGCCATTCCTACAAAGTACAAGATACAAGTCTGGTAACTTTATAAATAACAAAGTTAGAGAGGTAAAAATATAAATTTCGGTCTCAACACCTAATAACATCACTCACCTCAGGAAAGGAAACATCATGGCTTGTTCCTTTTGCCAAAATGATTCACCATCTTCTGTTGTATCATAATTTTCTCCCTGCACAGTAAATACACATGGAAAGTGTTGATTTGACTTGGACAAATCTACAAGGCAAAATTTTTGGCAGTAGAAGAAAGTATTGTATGTTTCTAAATTACCTAATCAAGTAGATATTTCATTTTTTAAACACTTGTCAGCTTTTTGTTTTGACTTTTTTTAATAAGGACACTGATTCTTCAAGATTAGAGACCCTGTGTTTTCTACAGGGAGAACAAATATTTGATCTGTTGTGGTTTGGCACAAGAAAACAACATTGTTCATTAAATATATTTACTTTATTCCCATATATTTTGTCTAGACTTATGATGTATTATTTAAGAGTTTTTTGAAATCTCTTAAATATAAGGCTCTAAGCACCCTGGTGAGATATAAACTGAAAAAGTCTGGAGGAAGTCAGCAAAAATCCTCTAAAATAAACAATAATAGTATGTAGCCACTCATCTAACTCAAAAGACTGGGCAAAACACAACTTTAAAAATTGGCTGTTTCTAAGGTTTTGCATGTCAGAGAGGAAGGATATATGTGTATGTTTCAGTGTCCAAATGCATATAAATAGTATTCAGCCTTGTAGTTCAGGCTGATATTCACAACTGTGATGTCTTTGTCCTACAACTGAGCTACTGATTTTGTAGGGAAAAAATCAGTTGCTGTGAGGTTCAGTTTTGGTTTTGTTGTATTTTATAAACAAAGTAGCTTCATAGCTCATTAACAGTCATATTGAATGTATCCAAAGAAAACTCAGTCATCACCTAATTTTGGAGTTTCAGCATACACTTCCTTGTCAATCCATATTGTCCAAACATTGCTGATTTTTTAACATTGTTATGGCTGCTTGATATTTACTGCAAGTCCTTCTAAAGGAAAAGAATAAACTGGCCCATGTGATTTATTTGTTGAAAGCTTGCCAAGACCCTTTGTTGCCTCATGTTACCTCTGCCATAGATCCTTTTGTTTGCCTTAGCTTCATTTCTGGATTCTTATATTTCCATTACTCAATCTTGTCTTACCAGGAAATGCTGGAAACTCATATATTAGGCAACCAAAATACTTTAATGCATGGTCTTATCCTTTACATGGCAATGTGGATGATTTAAGTTTCTTGGTACTACATTCTAGGTTGCTTGTATCAACTGGACCAACGCTGAGTTTATGGTACAGTACAAAGGCTGTAGTGGTGACTTATGAAAAAAGTGGGAGCATCTCATCCAGATTTCATGTTTAGATAACTAAATTGTCAAATTATTTTGATACTTAAATGGAGGCTCTGCCTAGCTCATCAGTGTTAAAATACATTATCTGCAGCACTGACCACTCTTACTGACTTCCTGAAATGATACAGCATGAACACTATTTGGTCACTTCCTTTGTGAATGTATTGAGGCACTGAAAGTTAATGTATTTGCAGTCAATTTTTTTTTATTTTTTTTTAAGGGTCTGGGATTTGGAAGGAAATGAGAAGGCCCATTTTGTTTTACGTTCTCCTGGAATGAGTGTTTGCTGGCATCCTGAGGAGGCTTTTAAGGTTGTGGTTTTCAGCTTCTCACCCTCATCACCTTTAAAAAAACAGGAGGGGGACTTAACTAAACTATGAATCTTTGATGCTGTATCATTGAAGTTTGGGGAGCTAGTGTACATTGTAACTGGATATCCGTTGGATCTGCTAATGTGAAGTGACTGTAAATTAATTCTCATTACCATTCTTGTCATTTTACCCTCAGTCCCTTACTCCTCCCATCAGAAATATTCCTTCTTTATTACATACATCTGTTGTTGTTGATAACTGTTCTGCTGATTGCATATTAACTTACAGATTAATACCAGAGAAAAGCTTACCAGAGGAAAGCTTGGGTTTTACTCAGTTACGGTAACACAGTTCACCAGAAACACAGACTCTTATAGAGCATGCCAAGCTTTGAAAAGTATCTGTTTGAAGTTAGCAAGGGATTTTTTTTGATGTTGTTCTTGCTTGCCATATATGAAATACATTTTGAAAAATCAAATCAATGGACTGTGATTTTGTACTTATCTGATTATTGTACTGGGGAGGATGAATCAGCTGATATGTACCCAAATATCCAGCTTCACTAAGGGTCTAGTCCCTGCTGTCTTGGATTTATTATTCCTGTTGTGCCCATCAATAACTGCTTAAGCAGCTACAAATAGTTGTTCAGGTTACCACAAAAACATACTTAAAACAGAAGAAAGCAGTCAAATAAGATATCAAAGCATTTACATAGCAATAGGGAAGAAGGAGCTCTATTCTCACTACATTTCCACCAATATCAGTATCTGTCCTTATTAAGAAAGCTTGGAAAACTGTTGATCGAGACAGAATCACACTTGAATGTGTTAGCTGCTGTTTGTTACTGGGCAACTTTGTTAGCACAACAAAATTACTAGATTTGCTAAAAAATATTGCAATAGTACATGATCTTACTTATTATTAGCATGTCTTTTTATTGACTCTTATCAGAGATAGGCACAGGATTTATATATTTTTTAAAGAAAAGCCCCTTCAAAATGCTCATAAAACTTGACAGACTTAGTAGTTGCTGAAAAGCTTATTGCAGGTGAAAATGCTTACTGCACCATGTCCTTTAGTTTGCAGAAAAGCATGTTTTGGTGACAGTTCTGTTTTTCCAAACAAACTTGAATGTTATTAGAGTAGTATTTCTTATGGTTCTTTGCCTTTCTTAATTATTGTTCATGACTACCTAAGAACCAATGCACCTCATGGAGAAAAATCTCATTTTGTCATCTGGGCATTGGAACAGGTTGCTCAGAATTGTGGGTGCTCATTCCATGAAGAGTTCAAGGACAGGTTGGATGGAGCCCTAAGCAACCTGGTCTAGTGGAACGTCTCCATATCTGTGGCAGGGCAATTGGAACTGGATGATCTTTAAGATCCCTTCCAACCCAAACCTTCTATCATTCTATGATTTAATCAGGAAGCTCTTCCTACAGTACTTAATTAACAGCTGCTTGAATGTATTACTTTAATGGAAAAAGTTTAGATAAAATCTGTTGCAAACTGTTACAGGATGAAGTAAGAGGTGTTATATAAAATCAGATTGTACAGTTACACTGATTAATACTGTGTTTAGAATCATAGAATCATTTAGGTTGGAAAAGACATCTAAGATCATCGAGTCCAACCTTTGACCAAACACCACCGTATCAACTAAGTGCCAGGTCCAATTGTTTCTTGAACACCTCCAGGGATGGTGACTCCACCACTTCCTTGGGCACCCTGTTCCAGTGCTTGATAACCCTTTCTTTTCTACAGCACTATGTCTGTCAGTCAGTTCTTTTAACTCAGAAAAGGAACTTTTCCATTTTAAAATAATAACGTTTTGCTTTAAAATTCTAAAAGCACAGTGCATTGGTGGTTAAGAACTGGTGTTTCTAACCACCAAAATTATATACATAGATATCTATAGATACATAGAGTTAAAATAATTATGTATAACAGTATAACAGTAGTATAGATTAAAGTGCTTTTTATTTATTGGTAGGAGAGGGTCCAGGAGAATGTTTTCTGGTACAAAGTGAAAAATTGTATCTATTTTAGTATTCTTAATGTTTGCTTGAATGTACTCTAAGTTTGCTATAGAGTAGAAAAGGTATTAAGTTTCATTACATGCTAAGTTTACCACATTCTATTAATTTCTCTTTAACAGCTGATGGTAGCAGAGAAGAATGGAACAATCCGATTCTATGATCTAATTACACAGCAGGCCATTCTCTCCCTAGAGTGTGAACAAACGCCACTGATGTCAGCAGACTGGTGTTTAAAAAATACTCTTAAAATCGGAGCAGTTGCTGGAAGTGATTGGCTGATCTGGGATATCACTCGCTCCAGGTATTTTTATACCCATGAGAGAGGTTTCTTTACTCTCTTCTTAATCAGTACATGAGGAGATGCAGCTACTTGGCTAATACAGCATGTCAGTCACAGAGTCACAGAATGGGTCAGGTTGGAAAGGACCACAGTGGTTCGTCTGGTCCGGCCATCCTGCTCAAGCAAGGTCATCCTAGAGCACAGGGCACAGGATTGCATCCAGACAGGTCTTGGAATCTCCAGCAAGGGAGACTTGACAACATCTCCGGGCAATCTGTCACTCACACAGTAAAGAATTTCTTCCTCTTATTCTGGTAGAACTTCCTGTGCATCAGTTTCTGCCCATTGCCTCTTGTCCTGTTGCTTGGCACCACTGAGAGGAGCCTGGTCCATCCTCTTGACACCCTCCCTCCAGATACTTACAGGCATTGATGAGGTCCCCTCTCAGTTACCTCTTCTTTAGGCTGAACAGGCCCAGCTTCCTCAGCCTTTCTTTGTAAGAGAGATGCTCCAGTGCCTTAATCATCTTAATCATATAGTCCCAATGCACTATATATTGCATAAACTATTCAGTAAATAAATTAACAATTATCAGTAATTACGATATCAGTACAGACCATTCCCTGGTATTCTTTGTTTCATCTTTATCTATCAATATTTATCTGTTAAAAATAACATTGTCTGTCTTTTTGTCCATTTGAGACAGAATCTCACTGTTTACCTCTCACTGTAAGTTTTATGTGTTAAAGTTTCATTCTAAGTCATAAATAGATAATTATTGATCCATAATAAACTGGATAACTACTTCAATTTTCCTACTCCAAACTGAGATGTAAGCTGCAGGAATGTAAGCTCTAGTTTTCCCTCAGGTGCTTCACAGAGAGTAGACAATGTGTCCCTTTCACTGTTTAAATGATACATGCTTTTGGTACTTAGATTATGAGCTGTAGTTGTTTGCAGAGCAGTTTTTTACCCTGAATGTCTGTTTTAGTTATCCACAGGATAAGCGACCCGTCCATGTTGATCGAGCCAGGTTGTTCAGGTATGTGTTGTCTGTGTTCTGTGGGGTTTGTCTATATAAATCTATAAATCTCTGTATATACAAGCAGTTGTGAGTTTAGGAACCTGGTCTAAGTTAAGTCATTTTTAGGGGGACTTGGTCTATAAACTTTATATAAACTTGGTCTATAAAGTTTATAGACCCACATTTAGTATACACGTTACATTCCCATGATTTTTTTTCTTTTTAACAACAACATGCATATGAGGCATTTACAAGCCATTTGGCTAAATTTATTCCTCTGCTGTTAGTAGAATATCTGACATCCTCACACAGTCACAAGGGAGAGAACTCCACTTTGTATGCACTACTGATCATGTGACAGCAGTATTTGAAAAGTACATTCATTTTATTCATAGATGGTCCCGAGTGAATGAAAATCTGTTTGCAACCACTGGATATCCAGGAAAGACAACTACTCAACTGCTGGTTCATCACTTAGGACATCCCCAGGTAAATTTTTGAGTCTCATCTGTTCTCCTCATATATACTAAAAAGCTACAATTAAAAACTAGCCCAAACCATCCAGAAATTATTCTTGTTGTACCTATTTTATTTTGTTTTGTGACATCCATACTAAGGCAAAAAAATTGCAGCACACTTAACCTGCTATTTTAAAGGCTGCTTGATCTATATGTTTTAGTTTTCTTTGCCATATCAGTGCTAAGGGGAAGAAAAACACCTCTAACCTGTTATTTAATAAATTTGTCGATATTTCTAATACTAAGGAGGCTAAAACCAGCTAGTTTTGTATTTTACTGGTTTGAACTAATTGCATTTTAAATCATGAATGAAAATGCAAAGCAAAGGAAATATTTTGGTTTTGCTGGAGCCAGCATACATTTGTACTACTTACAGTAAGAGTATTACCTCCAAACATACTATTTGTGAGTACACTGAAATAACAGAAATAATTTCATTTAAAAAGGCTTTTAAGTTTGAAAGTATGCCTTTAAAATAACAATAACATTTATAATAATGTAAATAGTTGAAACAATTTGTTATTATGGACTATTTTGCTGTACTTAAATGCAGTAAGTAGCTATGGACTAAGAGGAGAATCAGATTTTTCAGTTGAATTTCTGTTGTATTTTAACTGTATTTGTTAAGGAGTACTTAATCTATAGTGTTTATTTGTCTATGCAACTCGGTATACGTGGTATAGAAATCATTTATAAGGGAAGTTGTATTGATATTTCTCTCTCTCTCTGTCTTTTTTTGAAGCCCATTCTTACTGGAACTGCAGCTGTAGGGTCTGGTTTGACATGGCACAGAACTCTTCCATTGTGTGCAGTTGGAGGAGATCATAAAATTTTCTTCTGGGTAACTGAAATGTAAAATAATCATTTGCCTTTAATATGAAACTGTACAGCATAATGCCTGTTTTCTAGTAAAATGAAGACATTTACTCTTTGTAATGGTATTTATTCACCTGGAGAACATAAGAAAGGAACAAGTAAGGTATGAATCATTTGTGTTTGATTTTTAGCTTGCAATTGTAAGAGCTTTTGTAAAATTGGTTATCGTACATCTGATACTTGGTTATTTCTCTTAAAATAAAATGTACTTTTTAAATATAGTATTTGGTGTAAAATTAATTTTTAAGTGGTTTTTAAGGGCTTTTATGTCCAGCAACCCCAGTCTGACAATCTCACTAACACAGCTCAAGTACTCTGAAATTGTCCAGAGCACCTACAGAAAGAACACCTGTCTCTGTATTAACTTTCCCAACCATCACTATCTTATAAGAAAAAAAATGTTGTCCCTGAACATTTTTTAAATTACCACAAACAGTGAAAAAGCTAATGGTAAAATCAGAATGATGATTTGAAGCAGTATTATTTCTCTCAAGATGACAGAGGGATTTACTTCAAGCATGTCAAACAGCATGGTGGGGTTTTTTCTGTTTACAGCCTTTTACTTCCAGCCTTTACAGGAAAAACCAAAGACATTCTGCTTTCTAGAAGCATATTTTTCCTGTCCTTCCCATACAAGACCCAGAAATGAAGTAAAGGAAGAAAAAGACAGACATAACTCCTGTCTTCAGTATCTTTTTTGCACGTTTTTGCAAGTGAAGTGATATCAAGATGTTCAGCTAGTGTAACAGCTCCTTATAGCATCATAGCCATCCTTATTAGCAGTAGTTAGATTTTAAATTATTCTGTTGTTTGTTCCTATTTATGCAGGACACATAAAACCAATTCAGAAGGTGGACAACAATAAGTGAGACTACAGTCACCTTTTAAAATATAAGACTTATTTTAGTTCCTTGAGAACTTTTGCTTTCCAACGGCCACTGAAATTTACCTAAAAGATGAATATAAAGTTCCTTATAAGTTCCAGTCTTGATTGGTGTGTGCTTAAACTGTAAAATAAGCAGAGTGGAGGACGTTTCAAGATAACAGTGCTTTGTTTATCTTGTATCCATAGTTTGACCAGAGATTGCAGGCTTAACAGGTGGTTTAATTCGCTTGCAGCCACAGATAAAATTCTTTGTGGAACTGGAAGGAAGGATTGGTCTGGGGCATTGCTGTCCTTCTGGTGTGTAGTGAAACTGAAACAGATTTGGGTTTTTTCTGTCCACTCTCAGAGCAAAGCTTTTCAGAGCTCCTAGCTATGCAGAATATCATACACTATACCCAGTACTCATATTGACAAGGGCAATTTGCATTAGGTATGTGCAGGTGCACGCTGACTGAGACTTTTTTGATTTAGAATTGCTTAAGATTCAAGAGGATAAAGGGCAGAAATTCTTTTGTTCTGTAGTTAATTCAGAAGCCACAATGCTCGGTTTTAATACTGTTTTTAAGGACTACTTAAAACTGTTTACCAAAGAATGATCTTGCCAAGTTCCAAGCTCTTCATTTTAGACTGGCAAAAAGTAATGTGGATATAAAAAAAAAAAAAAAAAACCAAAACCAAAAACAAACAAACAAACAAAAAGCCAAGCAGCTAATGTTTTTAGCATGTTCTTCCATACAAAATAATTAGTTAATCCTCTGATGTTGCCTTAGCACAGTACTTGGAAAACTGCAACATGACAAGCCATTTTCAGAGAACTCCAAATGATTTATCATTTACTTTCCATTTTCTTTTCTTTTTTTAAAATAAACCTACGTAACACCTAACATTTGTATTTCTCAGTCTGTTTAACTGTCAAGGGTTGATAATTCTCTGAACTCTGTTTGCAAGATTTGTACATACTCTGACATACCAAGATCATAGAGATAGGGGAGTTTTTTTAGCTTAAATTCAGTTGAGAGAGGAATCATTGAGGCAATATCAGTTTCATAGAGAAAACTTTACCTGAATACCCTTTGCAGGCACAGATTTAGAAGACTCTGTGGGAAATCAAGCAAATGTTAATCCACACTGACCTTTTCAGCTGTTCATTGGACCACCTTATTAAAAACAACTATTGCCCCTTGTGGAGGATCAGGTGACAGCATGTCTGGAGATTTTTTTGGATCAGCTGTTTGTTTCTGTTTAACTTGTCTCTCAGTTGTATAGCTATTTGAGTTCTGGGCTGATTCTAACCCAGTGTTGTGTCCTGGGACCTGTAACAGTATATAAGCACACAAGATGCATACGAACCTTGTAAGCTACAGTAGCACTTGCCAGTTTTTCTCAGCTTGTGCAGTTTTGTTTTGCAGTTGACCAGAGGCTCTGATTTTGTGCAATATAAAATTATATATAGCAGGTTGGTTTCAATGCTTTGAAACCCATGTTCCTCCCTTTACTTTTCAGTGTACCCTAATCCCAAGACAAATATTTTTTACTAATGATGGAGACAGAGCTTTGATCGGTTTTCTGTACACATGGCTTTTGCACTCCAAGTTAGCCTCAGCATCCTGAAAGTTAACATTTTAAAAATACTAATGGTCAACTAAACTTCATTTCAGTAACTCTGAAACAGTCTTTAATCTTTCCTTCACTGAAAGGTGGAGCTACATGACCGGGCCTTTAAATGCCTCCATATACGTGAACACATACACAGGGTATAAACTGCCAGCAGTTAGGTACTTTATAGTACTTATTCCTCAATTTGACATGTATCATTCAGTATGGGTGCTGGTACAAAGTACATTTTCAAATAGTACACACAATAAATCAAGATATTATTACTCAATTATTTTTTATAAATCCTCTCATTGGGAGATCAGTCATTTATAGTTACAGTCGAGCAAACCAGTTCAATTAAAACTTTTGTAAGAAGTTTTGGAAAATTTGGATCATTTTCCTTTGTTCTCTGTTTTTCACTTTTCATACCCTGCATTTCCTAACTCCAGCTGGGAGAAAAAGTGCTGCGTTGCACTTTTTTATGTAGTATTTTTGGCCAAATTAAAAGCAGGAAGTACCAGAAAGTTCACAGTAGAGCATATTCTTGTGAGATTTCTTATCCAGCTTTACAGACCAAAACATTCAGATAAGATCTGACTATGTATTTACATTATTAATTTTCTGTGCCATCGTCTGGAAAACTTGTATTATAGACACTTTATGATAAATGAGATTAATTCTTGAATATAATTTAGTGGGGGTTCTGAGGTAATTAAGGTGGCAAGATAATTCACTTAAATAATTTAAACAAGCAGCTCCTTTGCCCAACACAAATTTACACAACACCTATAAGCTAGGAACTGAAAGCTAAACCCACTGAACTTTGTAGATTAGCCCACTGTCCTTCCTTTGGGAAAGGTGAGAAATTGCCAACAACACGTCAGCGCTCCAAAGCATAGTATGAATCACAAGTTGTTCAGTAATTCAAGCAGTAGAGACAAAAAACTTTTTTATACTATCTCAGTAAGAGAGTAATCATGATGTGCTTTTGACAGCAGGTTATTAATAAATATGTTGTGAAAGTAATAAAAAAAAAAGCTGCTTCAGTAAATAAAAGAATTTTATGTAAACCTGAGTAATAGAACTAAGTGCTCTAGGTAAGCCACCATTGTTTCTGTCTGTGCATTTGTAGAATGCTTAACTATAATAATTTGGAAGTAAACTGAGAATTTTGGTAAATTTTAAACCAAAATTGGCATAGCATATTTGGGGGTTAATCTTCAGAGTATTACAGTAATTAGTGCATCCTTATTCATCTCATCACATGAGAAGCTTTCCACTCATAGCCTCAGAATATGGTAGTTTCTTAACTGCCCTGAATTTGGGGGGGGTTATTAAATGTGGCAGTATTCAGATGTAACCATGGAGAATTTTCACCAAATATTTTCCTCACTACAGTCTGTTTGGATTTACTGCTGTAAACAAGGACTCCAGATCACCCTAATTTGTCTTGCCTTCCAGTAGTACAAAACCTTTGAATTTAAATGAAGCAAAGTTTTACCTAATAGATTGAACTGTTGGTAGTCTTTTGTACCAATGTTATAACAAACATCATCATTCTAGGATTTTTTCGTTGCTTAGCCTAGATTCTCCAAAACTTAGCCCACACATCAGAACTGGGAAGTCAGTGTGCAGTTTGACATCCCATGCCTTTTCCAAAGGATAGATTTTTTTCAATTATTCCTGGCTAGCATGAGAGTCAATGACAGTTTTCATGGAATAACCCAGTAAATACTACTTCCATATACTGTTTGAGTTGGTTTTACTTACAGATGCAAGTGCGTGTAATGTTCTGTCTGGAGCCACATCTCTGGGGATTTAAAGGTCATTTCTCATCTTTCATTCACAGTTAATCAGCTTGGGGTGGGGGGGGGTAGATGCATGTTCTGTATGCAGTTGCCAGTCCTCACTCTCCATAGAGGCAACATGTCCTCAGATTTCTAATGACTTGCTCTTTAATGGTTTTGATCCCAATCAGTTGTCTGGCCATCCCAGAGAATAGATGTCTTAGGTCATAGAAGACCTGTAGAAGATGCAGAAATTATTTAATATACAAGATGGGGTTAAGTATACTTTCTGTTCAGCTCCCAATCTGTTGTATGTAACTGTAGAACTGTAGACATCACGTTCAAAATTTTATTAGCATAGATGGCAGACAAATTGGCAGTACCAGGAGTTCAGGTCCTGTTCCTAAGCTTTCACTGTGCCTATCAATTTCAGCCAGTAGAGCTCAATCAAGCACAACACAAAAAATCAGATGTGTGTCCCAACGAAGAAGTACTTCTGTTGCCTTTCTGCTGAAATGTCACGGATGAAGTTGCATGAGGTAGCAGAGTTAACTGTATTTTTGCTACCAAAACCAGCTAGGTCTTACTCTGTAACCCTGCTCACCAGACTCTGGTGTTCAACGAACACTTTGGCTGATTTGATTTGTGAACCAAGCAGAAAACAGACCCTCTAACAACTAGTTCTCCACCAAGATGGTGACTGGAACCACCTAAAGGGAAGGATCACTGTGTGCTATAACAGACAAATGGTGAAATGGGCATATGTAGGGGGGAGAGAGAGGCGAGAAACCCTTTCTGATGATGCAGTGCACTGGAGGGGTTCAGCCCATCTTCGTATTGGGACCCCACTTGCAGTCCTTTGAAACTGTTGTAGAGAAAAAGAATACAAGCAACCACTCTAAAATTAGGAAAAAAAAAAAAAAAAAGAAGAGTTTGGTTATTTTACAGTTAGGGAATTTTTCCAGAGGAACACCTGAAAACCTGTGGTCTAGTCCCCATTTCCTTGGAGCCTGGTACCTCTGAGGTTCCTTGCCTGAAAGGAACCTACTCCCTGAGCATGAGGATGAGCTGAAACCAGTGACAGGTACTGCTGAACAAAACAAAAACGTTGCAGACAGGCCATGCTTATGCTTACCTGCCCCTTTTTTTCCTTTTCTATAAGCATTAAGGTACAGGAATCATTTATAACATTATTGCAGCCATGTGTTGGCCTGTTCAGAAAAAACCAAGGTCATTCAGTTCTCCTTATTTTTATCCCCCACATTCGAAGCAAGGCCCCTCCCCACCCAAATAATGCATACGAGCACAGATGCGGTTTCTTCACTGGCTTTTCTCATTCTTTCCTTGACCTTTGACCACAGGGGATGACACTTTATCTCCCCAAACAGCATTATCCAGGGCCACGTCCTGAGGCTGTGGAGTGCTGTGAGTCAGTGGGATCCTCAGGACCACGCCAGCGGCTGGGACCACTGACACCACACAAACTCGGGGGAAAGCAGCGCGTTAATACTTAACGAGCAGCTGGGCCACGGCGGCTCCTGGCCGGGACTGCACTTCCCAGGAGGAGCTGCGCTTCCCAGGAGGAGCCGCGCCGGGAGCGGGCTCGGCCCCGCCCCGCCGAGCGCAGGTTTTGTTTCCGGGCCGAGGGGGTTCCGGGGTGCGCGGAGCGGCTGCGGGTGCGGGGTCTTCCCCGGCCCCGCGGGGATGGACGAGGACGGGCTGCCCATCGTGGGCTCCGGCATTGACCTCACCAAGGTACGGGCTGCTGTGGCCCGGGGGTGCGGAGCTGTCGCGCCTCCTCCGCCGGCGGCGGCTGCGCTGGCCCTGGTGCTGGGCGAGCTCCGTGTCCCCGCCTGGCCCCGCTGCCCGGCCCCGGGACCGCGGGCGAGGGGAGCTCCCTGTGGGATGAGGGGCCGGGGCCGCCCTGGCACCGCCGGCCGAGTTCCCCCAGCGGGGACAAGCGGGAACAAGCGGGCTCTTGTCCTCAGCCGTGTCTCCGGGGTTCACTTTTCCAGTGGGTTTTGCCGCAAAGTCTGCGGTAGCGTTATGTTTAAAGACTAAGCCGTTTCAGTCGTCTATCTGTGAGCCAAATCCCGTGCAAAGCTGATTATTCATGTCTTTTATAGGTGCAAAAACTTTTTTTTTTTTTTTTTTTTTTTAAAAACTTTGTTTCCCAAATACTGAGCATAAAGACTGGGCAGTTCAGTTGCCCCAATGGTCCTTCCATCCTCTGTGCCACCCCACAGGTTTCTGCTAAGGTCATAAGCACTGTTTGACTGGTTTTGTAATCACAGAACTGAACTTGAGCAAACCCAGCTATACAGGTGCACAGGCTGAAGACTTGAGATAGTAGCACCAAAAGTGTCAGAAAAAAATCAGGACGTTTTAAAATTGTTCACTCTGTTCACAAACTGATGTTCAGTGCAGCTGAAGCTTGGCTGCGAATATTTTTCCTTGTGAATCTTTCACTTCAGCCAATGACAATTGCATAGGCAAATTTCCTCTCTAAAGGTTAAGACTTAAAACAATTGTCCATGGTAATTAATCCTGAGGCACTATAATTTTATATATAAACTTTTGCGTGAAAGATCCTGATTCCAGTCTTCTGTAATGATTTAAATAAAAATGCCAATTGTCTGTTACATTATGGGCACCAGACCTTTTTTTGACAAACTTAAGATTCTACCTTTTATACTGAAAAGTATGTGAGTATTGGATCTCACTTGGAAGATAATTTTTGGTAATTTTAGGGTAGTCTGGGCTTGCAAGTAAGAAACAGTATGGGTAGCCACTAAATACTGAGACACGACATCACTACACTTTATTTTTGGTGATGCTGTTGGTTGCATCTGAATATTAATATGGATGACCAAGTTTGCTTTTCCTTCTTAAAATTCAAAAGGAAAGATTGTAATTTCCTCACCGATTTTAAGAAACATTAACACAGATTTTCAGGAAATTTCACAATTTCATCTAAAGCCGTTTTCCTAAACAAGATAACAGTCCTTCATTTATGTAGGTCTTGTTGCTTTTTCTATGTATCCTGCAAATTCTCAACTGTCATGTTAGTAGATTTTTAGTGGCAAGGATTTGTATGAGTGCACATATATATATCTGTGTCTTAAAAAAGGATTTGTATATGCAGGCATTTATAGCAAGCACACTTAAAACAGATTTCCAAAATAATTTCTTCTAAAGCATCGGCATTTTTTTAACAGATATTTGAATCCAAATCTGAAAATTGAAATAAATCTGTGTAACCTAATTTTCTTACATTTTTTGATGCAGGTTCCTGCTATTCAGCAGAAAAGAACTGTAGCGTTTCTAAACCAGTTTGTGGTTCATACAGTGCAGTTTCTGAACCGCTTTTCTACTGTTTGTGAAGAGGTATGTTTATTATTTTCCCAGCTGTTAGTTTTTACAATTAAAAAAATTCTAGAAATGAGAACCCTTCATTTAAATATTTTTGATGCAGTAACACTGGTAGCTTACAACAAAAAAAAACTAGTCTGCTTTCTATTCAAGGTTTCTCTTGAGTAAGTGCTTAAGACAGATTTTCTCCCCCAAGGAATCCACATGAACTGTTGATTATGCCACGTTCAATCCTGTTTTCTTAAACTTTTGCATTTGGCACAGTCTTTGAACTTTTTGATACATGGAATTTGTTCTGAGCAACTTCATCTGTATCTATTGACTTGTTATAGAAAAAGGATGCCATATACCTATGGTGCATCAGAACTTACTTTCAGATTTTACCACCTTTAATTAAAAAGGGTGATACTCTGAGCTCTGAATGTAAATAATTTTGATGTAGAAAAAATGATGTTTTTGGTAACTGGTTAGTATAGCTTAACTTCAGTTTGCTTTTAAAAAAAAGAGAAAAATAAAAATATTTAGGGCTAATTAATTTTTGTGGTGACTTTAGATTCAGTGGAAATATAGCAGACCAACAAGACTAGTATTGTCCACTGAATAAGACAAGAGTGCTTCCTCCCCTGTAGAAAGGGTGTTTTCTAACGTGGCTTTGAGCTTAACCTTTTTGTCTTTAGTGGTTTTTTTGTAACTGTTCATTAGTTTATTCAACAAAGACTTCTATACAGCCCTAGCCAGCTGGGCTAGGGCAGCAGTCAACTCCAATTAGACTAAGCCGTGTAATCTGAGAAATTCTGTTACTTGTTAGTAAAGTTTAGAGCCAGACCCGTGACAAGTATAAAATTTGGCTACTGCATCAATATATGGTGCTTCAGAGGAGAAAAAGTAATTTTTCCTAGATTTTTAAACTCCTTGTAATTTGGTACATGGGACAGTGTAACCACCTAATGATGCTGTTGTCGTCTGTCCAAAACTCCGTTGTCACACAATCTCAATATTGCCTTTTACATAGGCACTCTGGAAATCAGAACACAGATATTTAAAGCCACTTTAAGCATGGAGCAGGGCTGTGAAGTCCACCTAATAAAACAGTTATTAGCTAACCTAAAGAGACTAAATAGTTGCTTTATAAACTCCTTGAGAAGTTTTTTGTGTCTATGAGGTACCAAAGTGTTTTTAATGTGAAAGGTCATGGTATAAGTCAGCAGAAGCCAAGAAATTCAAAATTAGGGCTGACACCATCCTTAACTCTAAATTTCTTGGCTCTTGTCTAGTCAAATAGACCCATAAAGTTACATAATTGCCTTCTCTACATCTTTCCTCCCCCTTACCCAGCTACATGTAGGGCACATAGTTCCTTCCAATAGGAACTAACTCCTCTTCATGAACAAAGGACCATCTGTAAACAAGTCAGTGCACTATCCAAAAAGACTAACTCCTGTCAGTCTCCTTCTACTTTTTCTAGCATATTGGCAGAACTGTCTTTTTCTTAGGGTGTTAAAGTTCTGCCTCAGAGCCAGGCAGAATCTTGCCAACATGCCAGAAAGCTGTCAGTGGTACATATCTGCCAACCAGGGTGCTAGCCAACTTCTCTTGGACAGGTCTGGTAGAGTATGGTAATGATTAGTTAAAAGACTGACAGTTCTTATAGAGTAATTTAGAAAAACTTGAGTTGTATTTAAAAAAGTGTCGAAATTTGATTGAGGTGGACTTGGAGCATATAAAGTGTCTGGTTAGTTCTGATTCATTGTGCATTTTGACTGTACAGACTTCTAATTATCTGCTGTATTTATCAGATTTTCTCTTTGTATTTGCTCTGTTACATATGCACACATCACATCTTTTCATCTTCCACATTTGGAAAAAGCTTTGAAGAAAGATCTTTTGATAACTATGAGAGTACAGTATATGTACCATTAGTCTCCAGTTCCCCAAAGGAATACCCTGTTTACTTTGGCTTTCTTTTGTACATAGTCTGTCTTCATTTCTGTCAGTCATTATTTGGGAAAACTAACTGCAGAGTAAAACTATTTAAAATCTGAACCACTGTAGCTACTGTGCTAAGAAGAGTTGTCATTGCTTCATTTATTTCCTAATGTGATCATCTCATTTACACTCTGCCTCCAACAGGTAGAAGACAACAGTGATTTTTTATATCTAGATGCAAACTGTTTTATATGTACAATTGCCTAGGGAAGTGTTTTCACATCCTGACTGTTTCCTGTTGTAGAAATTGTCAGCACTCTCTCTCCGTATTCAACAGATCGAAACAACACTCAATATTCTCGATGCAAAGGTTTGTACGTATATAGACTTTGTCTTCTAGCAGCGACAGCCTCCTAGATTACATAAAATAGCTTCCTTTTCGTAGTCTGAATTGAGCAAATAGGGTTTCAAAATGATTTGAAGGAGCTATTACGGAATCCTGATGTCAAAAATTCTCTCTTTTCCTGCCTTGCTACTTATACCGGGTAACATTTGAACGTGTAGTTGATAGGGAAGAAAGGAACCATCAGCACATAGTAAAAACGTTGAGTTTGTTAAGCATATGGAACAGGAAAGGAGCACATGGATCTTGAAAAGGCAGCTGAACTATTTGGTACCTTACTTGTGTTGATTTTATTGCAATGTTTGTTTTTAAGAAAATGGAGAGACGTTTTCGGATATTCTGATATGCAGCCTGTGTTGCAGAGTCACAGTACGAGATAGCATTTGCTAGCAAACTCTAATAAAGAAATTTTTGCTCCATTTATAAAACAGAATTATCTTTGTATGGGCTGCAAGGATTTCAACTGGTCTAAGTAACTAGATAGAAGCCTTGTAAGTCTTTGATGTTGAAATGGGATCTTATGTGAATCTAAGCTACTGCAAATGTGTCAGATGTATCTTCTTTAGCTGAAATGACAAAAGGATATAATCTAGGGTCTTATATAGTATAGAATTTCCTAAAATTAAAAAAAAAACAAACCACTAAAATCAAAATCCCAAAGACAATAAGCCACCCACTGTGCTTTTTTTAACCAGTACTTCTTTCAGTAATGAGGGAGGCAATTTTGGTTGGCTTTTCTGGGAGCAGGAGTGGGACATTTTGAAGCTGTTCATTAAGATCTTTGTGAAAAAAATAGTGTAATAGTACGAACAGTGCTTAATAACTCATATCAAAATATTTATGAATTATCAGTATTGATGATTTTTACAGAATTCCTCATAATCATGTTCAATAGAATTTTCTTCAAATAAATATGCAGTGTGTTTAATACCCACTCTCAGCATTCCCTTAAAAAAGAGTGAAATATGTAGAAAATTGAAAAATTTGTAACCAGTCATCTATCTGTTAGGTGATAGAGCTGTTCTTGTCATGATTTCTTTCACTGTAGAAGTAGCAGAGATGGCATGGCTCTTGTGTGGTTGGTAAGTGCAGCAGCAAAATTCTGGGAAGGTGTGGAAGCCTTTCCTGTGCTGCGACCCTGTGTTAACTGTGACAGCTCCAATGGACTGTTTTGGATTTTCTATTGTGGAAGACACCTGAATAGAGAGATTTTGGGGTCTTTTTTCCCCAATCAAAATACCAAAACTAGTGATAAAGAGCTACAGTTTTACTAATGTAAAGCCTAGCTGAGCAATATATGGTAAGCAGCATGCTGCAGGTTTTATGGTACATGTAAACTTCTGATGTGCTCATTGCTTATTTGGTGGTGTTTTATGCCTTCAGTTATCCTCTATTCCTGGCCTAGAAGATGTCAAATTTGAAGTGTCCAGTGCAAATACAAATAGTGTAACAAATGGTCCTGTGGCACAAGCTACTACGGATCAACAGACAGCTGTATCACCTCAGTCTGGAGTAAGTAATGAAGCATAGCTATATATTCTATATACAGTCTATAATATATTCTGTATATTATTCTCTATGTACAGAAAATGCCAACTTATTACAAGCAATCAACATAAAGATCCTATCCCTGCAGTTAATTTTGTGTTGTTTTGGGGGTTTTATGTGTATGGATAGTTAGTTTTTTAATCCAGACTTCAATCCTGCGATCACCACTTAACTAAGTGAGGCTTTTCGGCCCATTTGTAGGTGGACTTCTTTTCCCAGTTTCCCCTTACAGTTTCTTCTCAGGGAATCTTCAATCTCTGCTCATTCTCTTAGTTGGTGGAAGTTGCTGTGGAGCAGCAGTAGCAGGAGTGCTCTGCTGCTTTTGCCTGCCTGTCAAAGATTATAACTCTGATTTGCAGGCAGCAGCATGAGAAACAGAATGGACAGCACTGTGTGTTTCAGCCATGTTAGAAAATGACTCACCATTATTTTATTTTCTTTAAAATGTTCCTCCTCCCAGATATTAAAGTATATAAAGTATACTTAAGTATATAAAGTTCAGATATTTCTGAAAGGAGGTTTCCAGTGCTGCTTTCAAATGGTCGGTTTTATAGTAAAAATACAGTTTTCTGTGTTCCTTTAAATAGTAGTAGAACTTCTTGTCATTTTTCATTTTATTTAAATTAAATACTTTCAAGGATTCTTTGATTTCATTACGTTATCCTTTAGATAATGATTTATACTAAAAGGTAGAGTTTAAAAGTTACATGATCTGTATGAAACATTTGTTAGGGGATCAAATAAATATTTTGAGGAAAAAATGCATTGGACTTCTGGAGGAGATTTATAGATATAATCCTTAAAAGTATTTTTTTATGAAAGGAACACTTAGATTTAATGCTGTGTTATTCACTAAGTACGATTTAACAGGGCTATGAGAGGCTTTTTGATTTTTCATGTATTGTTCAATAACTTGTAATCTTGATGAAGAAGAGTTGCACTTTACCTTAAATATCAAATTTCATGGATTGAAATCTCTTCATGCACCTGGTCTGTACAACCTACCCATTAAAGGTTTTTTTCTTCATATACAGCAGAACAGTGTACAGGAAGAAGGATCACAGAAAACAGAGGTAGTTACAGAAAATGTCACAACTGTGGCCAAGGATCCAAGATATGCCAGATATCTCAAAATGGTACAAGTGGTAAGTCAGTTCTCGTGTCAGTCTTTGGCTACTCTTTTATTTTTAGGTGGAATGTCACACACAGCTGTAAGTGAACATTTAATGTCTGAAAACATATATTGCAGCAGTAATCTTTAAGCTAGGATAACATCACAATATTTCTAGCACATCTTCTCTAATAAATGAGTTAATGTCATATATTCCCTCAGACAGCTCCTGGCAAGATATTTCTATGAAATTCTGCTGATATACTTGTGAACTGAAGGTGTGAAATGTGTAATGCAAAGTGATATTAGCTGGAGTCACAGAAGATGCCACTGAAAGTGTAGTTATTCTGGCAGAATTGGAGTCATTCCCTACCTACAGACATGATTACAGTTTGGTTTTGCTGTAGGGTACAAAATACAGCTTTGCTAGTATAATCCAGAACAGGAGTACTTCATGTTTTTGTAGAGACTAAAATAGAGATACAATGATTGCTTCACTATGTGGTTCCACTTCAGTTTCCTGTTATTCACGATGCAGGTTTTGTTAACCTCTTTATTTGTGTTCTGTTCTACAGATAAATAGGAAAGAAATGAATGTAATCTCAATATTTACACGTGTGAAAGCTAATGAAGGAATGAAAGGATGAATGGGAGACTATTCATGACATTTTTAAGAGCTCTTTTTTTCACATCCACAAAATTAAAAATGAGATTGGAAACAAAGAAAATAACCTGTCTTTATTTTCAATCTGTCAGTGGAAAATTTCCTCTATGATACATATTATAATTCTGGAAAGTATGACTATGTCATAGTATTAGTAAAATGTTAAAACTAACTTCTCAATTTCACTCATTCTTCGGAGAAATTATTACAATTGGTGTGCTTGGTCTTTTGGATGATGTTCCAGACCTTGTTTTTCACTTGAGTCACAAATTGGCACTTTATGGGTAGCTTGTTACAAACCACTTGGAAAATTTAGCAAGTAGCAGAGTTGAACACTGTGTTAGTGTACTGATTTAATGCCAGACTTCAAAGTCAGTGTGAAAGTGCTGGATGGTCTAATTACTTTGAATTTTTTGTGACTGTTAGAGGAGTGAGATCTCACTTTCCATATTTCTCCTTTGTACTGGCAGTTCCTGGTGACTCCTGTGCCAGTTGTAAACAGTGCGGTAGGAAAGTCAAACTAACATACTACAGTTTAATGTCTGTTTTTGTATTTGCCAAACTTGTCTTCTCCTCCAGTCAAGTATTTCAGTTGGTGTCATTTATTTGCCCAAATTAAGTTTCTAGCTGAAGATTTTTTTGAACTGATGATTTATTTATTGCTCGCTATATTTGTAGTGTATAAGAATTAGCACCATTCTGCACTGAAGGTAGTTCTCATTTTGATGGGGTGCAGTTGAACATACTAAATTCTTACTTTTTAAAATATACAACAACAATATTCAAACAAATCTTTAAAAAGCAGTATCATATTTGCTAAAATAAATGTTCAGAATGCTTCTATTGACAGTGGGACAGGAGCAGTCTGCGATTTGAGATAAACTTCATGTTTAACGTACAAATAGTCTGACTTGATTCTAAACACAGAAATGGCTGTATAGATGCCAGGACTCTGACTGGCCTGATAATAGATTGGTCCTTGCTTTAAAGGACTGAAATAAAAACCAAACGTGGAGAGTGCACCGATCTTCAGGAATTTTTGTGCGCTATGCAAAACTAAAACCCATATTACAACAAGATTGCTACTTGCACTGTGGCTTCTCCAGGACATGCACGCTTCCTGATCTGCAGGATCTGTCTGGGAGTAGGGCTGGGGTGTGCTGTTGAGTATGCAGTGACTTGGATTACTTCAAATCTTAACTAAACAAGACAAATGCCATGGAAATTTAGTACTGGCTTGTCGGCTGGAAAAGTACACACGTGCCATTTCAGTGGACCTGTATGCTCAGTGTAGTTAATCTTTAGATTTAAAATAGGTTTCTGTTTCATTTTAGTAAGATTTAGCAGTATTAGAATATTAGTATTAAAATATTTTTCCAGATTAAGACTTATGAAACCATGAAGGATAAAGTAATTGTAATGCCTTGATTGTATTATAAACAGATATAAGTACAATCTTAATTGTTTTCCTTTGGGGAAAGAAGTCCACTGTTAAAGGGTATTTTGATTAAACTTTGCATTAGTTTTGTAAATCCTTGATATATAAAGGTACTGAGAGGTTTTCTTCTTGCAGATTTTGATGCACACAATGTTGGAATAAAGCACTACTCCAAGTGTCAACATAAGAACAACCCATTCTCAGAAGTTCCTGTACCAAGTTCCCTTTGACTGAAAGCAAATATGAATTTTGCTTTGCCTGATCTGACTCAATTTCATTTTCGCTTTAAAAAGCATTAGTACAAGATGGTTTATAGACATACAATCCATACTGTCCATGTCTATACTATAATAAGCGAATTTTTAAGCTGTCATGAAATATTCAAGTGAATATTCAAAATATTCACCTCCATATTGTACATTAGCTGTGAAATACGGAGAAGTTCTTTATTTTTTACCATGCATTTACCATGCAACTATTTGAGTGACTTTTTTGCTGATGTGCCTGATAGATTGCTGTACTATGTACCTGTCTGTGTGCTATTCCAGAATGTTCATGCACAAGTCTTGATTGTGATTCTTACTGTGAAACTGCACAAGCAAAACACAGTAAGCAGCTACCTTAGTATGCACTTTGCCAGGTTAGTTAGTCAAGAGCACCACATATTTCTCTGGCTGTCCTTTATTTTATCACTGTTTTACTTACTTTTGGACAAAAGTTATTTGTTCTATGCAAAAAGAGTCCTACACTACTTTTCATTTGGCTTGTGAGGCCTCTCCTGCATTTGCTAGAAGAGCTGTAGCTTTGTGCCTTTCAAATCAGAAATTGTATCCTTCTTTTCCACCCCAGCTGCCCACCCCCCCACCATATCCTGTATTGGCATGGAGTGATCCAGATGGTATTTCTGATGGTTTCCAACAGGAGATGGCAAAGCAACAAGTTGCCTTTGAGGGGCTTTAGTGGAAACATAGGGGCAGTTTATTGGAATGTATCTCTCATAAGATAAAGTGGGTCTTGGGTATGTGATCCAAGATGATGGGATGTTTAGGTGTTGATGAATAAAATAAAGTGCAGAAGCTGTGGAATGACTTGCAGTGAAAGGAAGGAATTTTTTTAACATGTACATAGTTGGCTGAAATCTGTCCCCAAGTCATAGAAAATTTAAGCCTGACTGCAGAAGCATTTGTATTCAGACAAGTCACTTTTAAATTGTGCTTCTGTTCTCATGTCCTGCTTGCCTTTTTCTGCATGCTTTTTAGACTTTTCCAGTTTTTCACACTGCCTTAAGGTATCCTTCTGGAGTGGTAGCAGATGCACTTTCCTGCTTTTCCTCTCTCTCTTGGGTATACCTTCAGCATGTCCAAGTCTTCTTTACCTTCCTAGCACAGCTGTCCTGTGATGTCTTTGTGCTACTTTGTGCTTTCTCCACATTTTTATCCATACAGATAACTTCACCTTCCTGGTTTTGTCTGCATGATATGCAAATATATGTATCCAGACTTGATTCTCTCTCTGCGACTTTCTCTAGATGTTTTGCCATAAATATAAAATGGATTAAAAGGGCCTTTAATCTTAATCATTCCTTGCTTCTAGATTCATACTGATGGCAGCTAAGATTATCATTCCATCTTCTTGTTTGACAAGTGACCTGCATAAATTCGTATGAAAGTGTGGCTTAAATGAACCTGTGTAATTTAGTTCACCGGTTTGTGTCCAGCAGTTTCATGTTATTCTTCCTCCTGCTACACAGGGTGTTCCTGTAATGGCAATACGAAACAAAATGATTTCTGAAGGACTAAATCCAGATCTTCTCGAGTAAGTAATTTGTACCTTTGTGTAGGTCTGGTGTGCAACATGCATTTAAAAAACTTTGAAAGAAGTGTGCTTAGAAAAGCTTGCTCAAGATGTTATGAGTCTAAGTTATCAGCATTAAAACAGGTTTTGAAGTCTTCCATGAAAGGTTTTTTTTTAGCATTTTACAGGCCTGAAGAGGCCCATCATTATCAAAGGAGAAGGGATATAATCTCAAGTATGAGCTATCTTTTCAGCATTGTCTAGTCCGAGGCATGTCCCAGGATATACAGAGACTAGAATGTACATGGGTCAGTACTGTACCCTCCCAGCAGCAAGCTGCAGGACTTTACCATCCAGGCTTAAGAGGATATGAAAGCACTTATTCCAAGCCAACCAGAGGTGGTGAGATTCAAGGAGAAGGATATAGCAATGACAGTGTAGCATTTCCCAACATGCATTTAGCAATGAGAAATCAAATAAAATGTCAGTAGCCATTTTCACTACACTGTTTAGGGTGTGAGGTTTTTCCCAGATGTTTTCTTTCAACACTTCAATAACAAAATGTCAAAACTGTAGACTAATAAGAACAAACTCAATTTTTTTGCCGGATGCATGAGAAACAGCACAGTTGTTTCCAGATTCCCTCAGTAGATGGAGTGTACAACTTGACTTCAGCATTGTCAGTGTAAATTGAAGTCAGCAGTTTGAAATTTTGGCTGTTGATTGAGTTAACCTGATGTGAAGACTACTAAGAATAGATACTTATTTTCAAAGCTACTTGTCATAGTGGCCATAAACATTAATTTTAGGATTATTTTACATTTGACATTTAATTTAGCTTTACTGTAATATTTCACAGAATTTGTTAAATAGATGAAAGTATTAACTGTCATTCTTACATTATAGCCACCAAACTGTTTGAAGCACTTTTACATCCTCTTCAGAAACTGTCAGTGTATTAGAAAGTCCATGTTTCCTTTCCAGTGAAGTCTTTTTACATTTTGTAAAGGCTTATTCTGAAACTAGCAACTTGTTTAATAAAATAAACCTGAAGTATCATCACATGCTCAGTCAATTTATCTCCCAGCTACTTCTCAGTGTCTAAATAAACCTAAAATAGTTATTCCTCAGTTGGTATTTTTTATTGATTGAATGAGAAATAGGAAAAAGAGCAGAAGTAAGACCCTGTGCAAGTCTGAGGGTTATCAAACATGGTTTTTCTATGTGTGTATTAAATGTGTTATATTTTTTACTCGGCATTTCAAGTCCATACCTTTCCATAAATGCTGTTGTTTCTTCGTGTTTGAGTGGATTTTTGTAGTAGATTAATAAAAGGTTAAAATTTCAAAAGCTGTTTTTTAAAAAATTATCTGCTTTCGGGTTTTCTGGTTTGGGTTAAGACAGAAACATGCTGTATATTGAGGCTTGCAGAATATGTTTGGTCCCAAAGTCCATCTTCAAAGATTCTGTGCAATAATAATGCTTAGTCAGATTTTCTTTAAAATGTTATGGGTTTGAAAACTGGTTAAAGAAAGCTAATTATTTGGCAAGGTGCATAATGCAGAATATTTTAAGGCGTCGAGGGTGACCATTCTTTCAATTTTCTTGCTTTCTTGTCTCGATATTATAGAGTTCTTTTTTTACGTGTATCTTGCCATTCACACCACAATTCTTGGGTCTTCAGGTTCCTTAGGCCTAGTCACTCAGTCCCAAAGAAAATTAGGAAAATCTGCATATTGCTGTGGGCTCACTCACTTATTGCACATTCTCCCATCTACTTGCCAGTGACTGAGCATGGGTTTTGTGGCTGTAGATATGCTAATTCTAATAATATGGAGTTGCTTCTACTCTTTTCTTTTGGCTGTTCCACTTCTGTTATTGCTCCTTCCTCAGCTTTTTACAGCATTTGGTAACTGCCTATTCTGTCAAGCTCCCAATTTATTTATTTTTAACTTCCGTTTCTTGCCCTTCCTCTCTTGCCTGCCTTCAACTCCAGAAGAGTTCGTCCACCTCTCACAAACTAAAGGAATTCAGTGCCATCTTCCTCTTCTTATTAGACGAGAGTTTTGCACTGTTCTCTCCAGATCACATGTCTTTGCACAGCTCTTCTGTTTTGTCATTACCACGGCAACAAGGAATAATATTGTGAAGTGGTATTTGCATGAGAAAGCAAATGCTTTCTTAATTTGTTTTAGAGGTGTGCAGGGGAGAGGGAGAAGGCTCTTCTACAGTTCTTTAACACACTTCTCATCTTTGCACCCAAAGTGTTTAGAAAGGTACTTTGAAGGTACCTTAGGGATTCACAACAGACAAATTATAATAAACAGAACTAAAGTTGGAAAAGAAATTCTGAACCCCCAAGATAAATAAGAACAGGATGAAAAATATAATTATCAGCTCAGTTTAAAATGCAATATTTTATCCAAGAGATGTTAACTGTCGTACAGGAAGCTGGTTTCTCTGACTATCATTCTTTCCCAAGTATAATTATTTGTGTATATTCTACCTTGTTTTCAGAATTCATCAGGCTCAGTCTTGCTCGTATGTCAAACTCATTACATACTCAGAAGGGAGACTCCAGAGAGCCAGCATCTTCAGGCAGTAGTGTTAGTTACTCTTTAGATGGCTTGCTTCTTTCCCCTCCATCTCCAGTAGATTCCCCAAGCAAATGTTTTGCCATGATATTAAGATCCCTTTTAAATATTCCCTTTAAAACTAAATACAAGAGGTTCGATCATTTGTAGTCCATAAAAATCCCATGGCTGTTCTTGCATGTCAAATTTAACCCAATGTTCTAGCCAAATTCCACTGTGAGTAATTCTTTTTTTGCTTCTCTAAATTATCCCTGCAGTTTTAGTTGGATACAATATTGTTCATTTCCTGTCTTATTTTTTCATGTACTATTTACACTGCTCAGTGGTGTACAGAATGTTCCTTTCAGCCCTAGAACCTCTGAAGATTGAAAAAAATTGAATTAATCATTACTGCCTGCTTTCAACTCTTTCTACAAGTGTTTGCCACTTCTTAGTGATCTGTCAGTACTTCAAACAACCTCAAAGGTGTGCATTCAGACTGATGTCTGCAAAGTTTTGATGTCCAGTGAGTTACAGTTTCTAGTGTTTATCTTTCAGGTGTAGGTGAAGCAATACCACTAAGGTGTGAGTTTGTGAACCATAAACAGTTAATGTGTTAAATGTTGTGGAAATAAAGTGTATGCAGTTGTAGTGAAAGCACATTAGCTTTAATGCTAGGTTGCTTCTGTTCTCAGCTGGATTTGCAACACAGAATGTTTTTGTTGCCTGCAGGACCCCAGATGCCCCTGTGCCTGCTTGGGGAGATGATGGCAAAGCAGAAGACAGTTCTGATAGTGAATCTTCATTTAGTGACTGAAGAGACTGATTTCAGCCTTTGGAAACCCCTGTTAAGTGCTCATGTGTTTGGAGCTTTAGCAGACAATGGTTTTGCGTGGGTCGCGTGGGTGACGTGATTTATCCGACGGTGTTTTTAAGAACTAAGACACCCTGCGTTCTCTTCCAGAAAGTTTGAACAGGCAGCATGTTTCAACCTGAACCTTTCCACTATGAAAATGAATCATGAGATCCTTGCAGTTTTTATGCTGCATAATTTCAGATTCATTTCTGATTCTTCAGAAATTACTTCATAGAACTCTAAGAATTCCACACCTCTAAACCTCCAAGTCTCTAAAACTGCATTCTGATAATTTTTAGATTTTCTTTGTAAAACATTTAACCTAAGTTGCTTTCTTTCTGTCTCATAACTTACAAGTAAAGTAACTTTTGAGAATGAAATTGTTTCATTGATGAATTGTACTTTTTTCCCAATATACTATATCTGCAGTGACATGACAAGAATTACATGTAAGTCAGCTATCTTATAGTGATTGCAAATCAGTGATACTCTGTTTTGAGAGAAACTAAAATACAAGTGAAAAAATATTAAAACCCAATTTGAATCTATTTTCAAAGCATATCCTGCTATTCAATGCCACCGTAGAATCTGTACAAAGTTGTTAAAGAAACTCCTACTTTGTAGAAGAGTTATGTATCGAATTCAGCTTGCAGTGTTGTAGAAAGCTACAAACATTTCAAGACTGGTTTGAAGGTGATGCTGTGACAAAAGCAAGGGACTGGGTGATTA
This sequence comes from Chiroxiphia lanceolata, assembly GCF_009829145.1. Taxonomy (NCBI): domain Eukaryota; kingdom Metazoa; phylum Chordata; class Aves; order Passeriformes; family Pipridae; genus Chiroxiphia; species Chiroxiphia lanceolata. The sequence continues at coordinate 56,579,410 of NC_045641.1, forward strand.
TTAATAGAATACCAAATTCTCGCTACTTGTCCACTGTCATGTGGGTCTGTTGAAACCACTTTCTGGCTGCTGTTGGGCTTATTCAAAAGAAGCTCTGGATGAGTAGTGTCCATAGGATGAGGAATCCCCTCCAAGTTGGTGCCTCTGCTGATAATTTCAGCAAAGAATGTAAAATTCAGTTTGTATAATGATAAAACTACCTTGCCACCTCTTGATGTATACATTGGGGAACAATATAAAGAAATGCACTTCAAGCCTGACTGGCCCTGAAGACTCCTCTCCAAACTACCATGAGTCAAAAATGACATTTCATTAAAGAATCTTTAATATAATTTGTTCCACATGAAATTCTTCACAATCTATTTGAATTCCCCAGATTATTTTGACTATACCAGAATGCTGTGTGCCAGGCAATCATTAATTTTCTGGTATTTCACATTCTTCTGAGACCAAGAAAAGACTAAAACTGAAGCTAAGTATGTAAGTTTGTTAGCCTTATGACTGAGTCAATACCTTCTCTCTTAGATACTTATGCCACTTCAGTGGGTTAGCTGCCTTTTTTTTTTTCTGTAGCTTAAACATGGCTCGCATCTGAGTCTAGCAGACATATTTATGCTCTCCATAACCTGTAAATCAGAGTAATGCCTGAATCCCTACAAAAGCATATATGCACTAGAGAATGTCTAGAGATGGTATTTCACTGATGGGTTAATTATTGAACACTTAAAAACATTCAATAGTTAATACTTGGTAAAAGTCGACAGATATTAACATATTAGCAATAAGTATTTCAAAAGTAAATGTGATAATGTTATTTCAGAAAGTATGTATTGAAACACTGGTGACTTTCTAAAATCTATATTTAAAAACTCATTTAAGGAGTCTGTATAATTAAAGCTATACTTTGTAAACCAAAGTTGTGATTCTATTTTATTCCTGTATGTTGTTCTAAGCAAGATAGTGAAAATTCTGCTGAAATCTCTGCAATTCATGTTTCTCCAAAACTAATCATGCTGAAGTTACATCAACCTGCTACCTTGGGGTTTGGAGTTTAACTTAAGCCAAGGTGGCACTCTTGACTACAGGAGTACTGTAGTCATACAGTCATACAGTCATCCCATAAACACTATTCTAACAAGCGAATTTAAGGAAGACTGAAATTATTGAGGACTGTATGTTCAATACTTTTAAACTGATGTGAACCTATGTAAGGAAGTAGCATGGCTGAAAGAGTTGACTTGAGACATAGTGGTTAATTATTTTTCTAAAGAAGTAAACAAGGTTACTAAAAGACATTTAAGGAGGTATAACTTCAGTTGTTTAACATTCTGAAGAAACTTTTTGTGTAAAGGAATTTTAGTCGGGAAAAAAAAATCTCTCTTTTACATCACTGCAGATGTACATTTACGAGGAACGAAAAAGAGAGCCTCTAGCCAACAGTCACTTGTTAAATAAGGGATAATTAATTGGTAGTTATATATGTCACAGAATAACAATTTCATTATTAGGCGTGGTGAATTTAACTGCTTAAGACTTTCAGGGGTTTTTCCAGATAGATTTTTACTTTGGAATAGTGGAACATTGGTAATTTGCAGAAACATTAAGAAAAATCTTACCACTTTGTCTTACCTCGCAGTTGAGTGGTGGCACACTGCACAGAAAAAATCCAAATGTCTAATTGTGAAGAACCAGAGGGAAAAAAAAAGATAAAACCTTCCCTTTTTACATTCAGTGTATCAGCAACCATAGTGCCAACACTACCTTCAGAACCTCTGACCACATTAGGCTCTTCTGTTCCTGCCAGCGTCATCTGCTGAACACATCCCTCATCCCTTTACTTTTAAATTGTAGCCAAATTCAATCTGAGATGTTTCAGTTTAGGACACAAGGAGCTATTAAGTGTGGGAGGATTGGTTTGAGACTGAATTATGTCAGCTGTCCTAGTCCTCCTTGATCTACAGCAGTTTTCTAGTGAGATGGTGCTAACGCCGAAAGTTGGAAAGTCCTTAACCACAAGCTAAATACTATAAGCAGAGAATATTCCAACTTGCTCATTATTTGCCATCTCTTTTGGAATAGAAGATGGAGGGAGTGTTTCAACTTGGCTGCACAGTAATCAGATATACGTAATACTTTCAAGGGAAGAAGTCCATTTTTTAAGAGATTTTTATTTTTAAAAGCTTCTAAGAGCAAAGAACTTTTAAAAGATGCAGTATGCATTAAGAGATGTCAGTAAATACACATCTAATAAACCCAAATTTTGCATGGATCTGAACTCATCATCTGGGGCAATATTACAATTTGTAGGCATGAAAACTACTGCAGTATGTTGCTGGAAAAACTGTTGAATGCATCTGTTAATGGTAATTATGTACTATTAGTAAATTCTATATTCAATGTTTAAACAAACTCTTTTATCCCATCACCATATTCCTCATTTTGAGGGTGAACAGGAGTGCAGAATGCATGAAGGTCAGTTTCTTAAAGGCATTACAGGCATTTTAAATGCACGTAGATGCCCTTAGACTAGATGTATATCTGTATTTACATAAGTGAAACCTCAAAAAACTGTCAAAGGCAAAACCAACATCTGGACATGATAATAACTTTACAGTGAAGTTCTGGTTTAGCACTTGTAATTGTAATCATTAATCTGTTCCCTCTCAACTCCTCTGTTCAGCTACATTTGAAAAGAAAATTGATGGTTCTTTTTCCAAGCTGAGTCTCTTCCTCTCTCTTGTTTTTCTTTCCAGTGTGTATTATTTACACCAGTGAGTAAGTGTATAGTTTGACATTCTGTGAAAAAAATTATAACAAGCTATAGCCTGTACTTGGAAAAAGAGAACATTGCTAAGATCAGAACTTTGAGTTGCATGGGATCAGGTCAATTTTTCTTTCCATAGTGGTGTGTAGCATGAAACTTAAGTTTATCACAGGCTTAATCTTTCTGGGAATCCAGTTTTCTCTCTCAAAAGCTGATAGGAGGTAACAGTCTTCCAATGGATTTGTCTGTAAAATGGGATGTATATTTTCTTACCCTGGAGAACATTTTGCATCCTGTTGTCTGAGATGCCTGCAGGTCAAATGCCCGCATTAGTGTCCAAAGCGTTATTCTGCTGCTTCATGTGATGGTGTCTGCATTCAGGCCACTTCACAAGCAAAACAGGAACTGCCACATTAGCTGGGGTCTGTGGCTTACTTAATTTTGCAGTTCTGTCTCTGGTAAAAATCAGTAGAGCACTTTAAGGGACGATGTGAGAAACACCGCAGTGTTCCTGCAGTCCCTTTTCCTGACACCAAGATTTTACTCCAGCTGTGAGCAGAGACTGATGTTCAGTGCTAAATTACAAATTTGCTACTGCTTCCAAAAATATTTGCATTAATTTGGGAAGCTCTGGATATTCCTGCTTTGGTTTTGACTGTCTAACTTTGCTAATACAATATTATTTTAAGGGAGCTCCATGGGCTAGTTCATTATGAGGGAAACCAAGTAGAAAATTAAATTAATATACCTCATACCATACAAAAAATGAGCGACAGAAACAAGCTTAGCAAAGGATGTGTCTCCAAATACTTATACACATTCTGAAGTAACAAGTTGAAATGGCCATAAATTAAAATGCAGGTCATTGGGTGAGAACAGATGTAGCACAAAGCACTCAGTTTTATTTCCATTTAAAAAAAAAAAAACATTAAGGCAGTGTCTTGACCTTAAACTAGTGGATTATTTTCTCATTCAGTGTATTTCCTATTTTCAGATTAATGGGTTGAAAGGAAAATTCTGAATAAACATTCACTGTGCAGACAGTTGGTTTTCTTTGCTTCAGACTTCAAAACTGGTGCCCTCTCCCTGAAGGAATGAATTCATAGATAACAGTATTCCCTGATTTAGGTAATATAATTTTTGCTTCTCAAGCTCTTGTATGTTCTAATATATGTACACTAGAAATTATCACTTCTGTCCTGGTCTGTAGAGTCAGAAGTTGAAGTAAAATGAATGCTAAGCTTGGGACCAGTCTTTTAAGGAAAAGAGTATATACCTGAGTGCTGAAAATACAAGGGCAGAAGAAAGGGATCTGAGAGTAATTTTTTGTGTTTATACAAACTGTTCTTTTTATAGGTGATTACCATGAACTGTTTAATAAACCTTATCCTTCAAGTCACTTGTAGTGGTGAGAACTTGAGTACACTTGAGTTAACAAGCTGAGAAGAATTGGACAGTGGAAGAAAACTTGTGAGGTCCAGTTTAAATAATAACTCTCCTAAGAACTGTGATTATTATCCTTTTTGCTTTCAAACCAATGATCTCTAGCATTCAGTTGATTCCGTGCTCCCAACAGATTCCATAATCCTGATGTGATTTCTTACAGCACAGTTTGGACCATTTTCCAGGGCATGGGGAATCTTTCCCCAGTAAGAACTAAACTGTTCATGACGAACAGCTTGCAGTGTTGATTTCTCTTCAGTGCTTCCCAACAGCTTTTTAAAAGGGAATACTTTTGCATGTTGAGATCCAGTTCACCTACTTTTAAAGTAGATCAGAAGTAGGGAGGGGAACAAGCAGAGAGAATGAGATGTGTTTTTCTCAGTTGTTTCATCATTTGCCTTTTCCTCACAGGACAGGCAGTATTTTTGTAAAAATGGATTAGGTCCATAATGCCTTATCATGTGTTTGATGTGGTTTAGGGAACTGATCTCAAAAGCTTGCCTGCCAGCATAAAAGCATACGTCAAGAATAAAATTTCAAAACAGCTGAATACATTTAAAGTATCATGGGTGGGGGTTTATTATTAGTATTTTTCTTACTGTAACTTGCCTCACATTTGGCTTCTGTATTTGCCTCCTCCTCTGTTGTAAATGTGAGGCTTTGTTACTGGTTCTTCCAGCCTCCTGGCATCCTTGCTCTTCAAGCATTGTTGAGCTGACCTGTTACCATATTTAAAACCAAGCTCTTTTTTGAGCATTTCCATTTTATAGGATGACTCTGATGGCTTCTGTGTAGTTTAATAGGGGAAAGTATTTCAGCCAGATTTACTATGGAAAAACCATCACTTTATACATGTGTCTGTCCTTACTTTCCCTCAACTTTCAGAACCTACTGGCTAGTTTCAGTCACATTTATGTACTGGGGAGAGCAAGACATCTCGAAGATCAGGGTCCTAAGTAAAGAGAAGAGATAATGTAACAGACCATGCCAGAAAAGGGTGCTGCTCAGTTCTCCTTCTTGTTTTTCTCCTAAGGTTAGGGCCCCTCATTAGTTAGAAGCTTTTAGACCTCTGGTCACAGCCCTAACTCAAATATAGGATTGTCACCTGGATTTTCTTCATTCAAGCCCTGTGTCAATCAGCAGGACAGCACAACACTGATACATTGCCAGTGAGAGTATAACCAGTGGCAACTGGTCTGATCAGCAGCTAGAATCTGAGGTGCAGTTAAACAGGGTTTCCATTGTGTCCCATAGCTTTTTATGAACATAAGGCTGTGGTCTGTAGCCCTGCTGTAGGAAATATAGAGCTTGCATCTTAGAAATCAAAGCCAGTCAAGCACATGCTCCCTAGGAAATCAAATTCTATTCATTTCCCTGAACTTCTTCCTCTAAGTATGCAGTTACCAGAAAACATTTCAAAATGTGACCAGCTTGGATCAAGAGAGATGCCATGCTTTTGTGGTGACTGAAGGTTTGGCAGAGAGGACAGGAACAATAGGACAGTTCTCTTCGGGAATTATTTATATTGTGCTCACAAGTGGACCATGCTGTGCTGGTGTTGTGTAAGGCAGTCCTCAGGAAATCAGGTGGGAGTACAAACTTTCCTTTTGCTGTATAAACAGTGTGTTGCGTAACTGAATTTGTCTTTCTCCTGTTCTGGATGGTTTTTTCCATTTCAATTATTGTGTCCATATCGTCATACATATCAGCACACCCTGCACTAGCTGTTTTTTCCAGGACCTGTCTCTCCTGGGCATCCATCCCTTTGCTCCATTACATGCTGTTACTCTCCACAGGATGTCCAGGCATTGCAATGAGCCTCAGCCACCAGCAGGACCAAATGCAGCTACCCATCCTCAGGCCCCAGCTGGCTGCTGCTCCCTGTGTTGCTAATCTCACCTCTCCCAGGGACTGAATTGCTCAATCTTCCCCAAGTATTTGGCACTGGATTTTTTCCTCAGATGCCTTTGCTAGGGCAGTGTGATAAGTAAAGGATGTGCTGTCATTATGGGGGGGGTTGCCAGATGATGTACAATGAGGGCACTGCTGACCCAAAAACTTGACTTCAGGAGTCACGAGCCCCACCTTGCCCTGAAAGAGCTTCCTTTTTCCTTTCTGAAAAGAGGTTATGATTGTGTGTGTGTCTGTTAGCTTTTAGTATGTCTCTGTTGGGTGTCTAATGTTGAGAGAATCTTAGATGATGCAGGACATATACTGCTTCAGGCCTGCTTGCACAATCCGGCCTGCGTGCCGGACAGCAGGGACCTGTGTTCTCCAGCAGTAGATGTGTGTCCTTGAGCAGCAGATATCAGAAAGCTGCACAGAGGAAAACAAGGAAGGAGGTTGTTATCCAGGCTGTGAGAAACCAGAAGATGAGGGGGCCTGGAAATGTGCCTTGGCTAGTAGAACCAATAAAGTTATAGATATAGTGTGTGAAAATGAATGTAACCAATAGAAAGTTAGAATAGAGCGTGTGAACCCTGTAGGACCCTCTATAATGTGTGTATCTTTTGGAATAAAGTAGAGCATTGACTGTACCTCCATGAGGATGTGTCTTTGACTCTGGAGCTTCTTTTTTGCATCTTCTCGTTTTAGTCTAAACTACCATTTTATTCACACGCAGAGCACACAGTCAAGCCACAGCCACAACTGATGTCACACAATCAGTTCAGGTAGCAGCCATGCAATTTCAAATGCCATACTTCAGCAATTGTTCAGTATGTATCCCTGTTGTGGGAACCTCCTTATCACACGGAAATCACCTGCCAAGATTCTTACTGCTCTGCCGTAAGAGTGAAACTTAGGATCAGCTGTCATTTTGCTCATCTGTGTCAGGTTTTGGATCTGTCAGTTGCAAGCAATTGTCCACCAATGCATTTTATGTCCTTTCTCCAATAATACATGCACCTCAGCTTAGCTAGAAGATAGACAGCATTTGTGATTTTAGGTTTGCGTAGCAAATTCACTTTAGTGCCTGTCTTCACTTAATAGTTTTGCTTGATCTCTTTTTGTCTAGCCTACATATGAAAACACAGTGAACTGGGGAGAGAAAAAAAACTTTTATTGATGCTTAACTTCATCATGGACAGAATCTTTATCTTTAGATTTTGAAAGTTTTTGTTATATAAGCTTTTTCACATCACAAAAAAAAATGCATCTACACATACACATTCTCACGTACACACCCCTAACTTCCCAACATGTTTATATTTTTAGTTCCAATTTGCAACACTTCATCTCTTCCTGGGCAGTGAACATTCTTTATTTACATTCAAAATCCAAGCAAACAAAATTCCTTCAAACATCTTTCTGAATTAGAGAAGAAATGACAAGGAAAAAAAACAAAACAACTAAATTCTCCCTCACTTAAATGAAAATTTTACTGAGGCTTGTTTTGTTACATGGTGTTATAGTGAAAACAGATGATATTTGAAACTTGGCTTTGAAGCAAGCCTCTCTTCAGCCTCCACAGGCAACCAGACATTCCCCCTCTGCACATCACTTCCAACAGCTCTTTAGTGCAAAATATTTCCTTGTTTATCCTCCAGACAAGTTACAATTGCTGATCTTAAGTCATTTGAATACTAAGAAAACGATGTATTGTCAACCCCAGACCCAGCTCTTCTTTCTAAATTCTTTCTATCATAAAGAATTAAAGGAAACAAAGAGGAAATCCATTGCATTTCTTACTTTTCTTTTAAAATGTTGGGATGGCTTCAGTGGGATCAGCTCACCAGTGGACAGCACAGTGAGCAGCATATACAATTAGCCTGTGTAGCTTGTCCATTGCCCAGGCAGAGGGAGCAGAGGTTCAGCAGCACTGCTGACACTAGAAGAGCAAATCCTGGATATGCCTCCCCTTATCTGTGTTCTTTCTAAAATGACTGTGAACCATTTAGCAAAATGTTTAGCTTGTTTTGATAGCTGGACTAAATTGTAAACAAATGGTAACCACAAGTTATTCACAGAAGAATAATTTTGCTTTGTTTGGTTTTATGACAGCATTTACACAGTATTTTTTGCAACCTTAGTGACCTACATAAGATTTTTGTCTACGAGTACTACTCTTTTTCTTTAAAAACAAAGAATTAACAAAGTAGATTATGACAGGATTTGTTTTTAACCACAGCAGCTGGTAATTTGATGGAAACCCCCCAGTAAACTTCAGTGTTTTCAGAGATCTGAAACTCTCTTTCTGCTGCCCCAAGGGCCTTTAAAAATACTCAGGCTTGTTGAAGTTCATTAAGTCATGGAGTGATGGCAATACACATTGCTCTCCCTAATTTCAACTAAGTTCCCCTAATTCTTGCCATCACAAACCATTTTCTGGCTTCTCCTCACCTTGCTCTGAAGTGGTTTCTTTCTTTGGTTTATAGTGGGATTTGGGAAGAAGGGGGAACATTGTGATGAAACCTTCTTCTGTAAAGTCAGTGACACCATTACACCGCAATTACAGCTTTGGTTTATTTGCATTTAGGCACAAGCCAAGATCAGATGGTTCTAGATCAGGAAAGAAGAAATGGGGAAGGGAAAGCCACATAAAAGCTTTTCTCCTCCCTAGCACTTCCATTCAAGAGTCCCACAAGAAATCACAGATATATTAGGTCAGCCTTACAAAAATTGTTCTTTAACAACACACAAATGAAAAAATAAACAAGCCCCAAAGCACTAGGGTATTCAATATCTGAATTATTTTATAGTAAGGTTGGAAAAGTAGTAGCAGAATGGTTTTGTGGTTTGGTTGTTGTTTTCAAGACAAGACAGTTTTGTAAATTTGCATAAGAGGGAACAGAAACCTCATGGTTAGGATTTATAAATAGAAAACATCCTAAGGCTGCTGTCCCTTTCTTCTTCTCCTGGATCATTACTCTCAAGAAGGCACCTGTAATTCTCTTTGTAAATGATCTGTGCTGCATGTGAAAGGGGGAAGAAAGAAAGGGGGGGGGGGGGAAACAAAGCAAAAATAAACCAAAGATTTACTGAACAGAACATAGTAAAGTAAGTATTTTTGAAAATGTTTAGTTTTTCAAGGAGGGATTTCTCCAGTTTTTGGTTCTCTAGTGTGCGGGGAGGGGAAAGTTACAGCTGCTTTAAGCACTATCAGCTCCATTTCACTTCCAAGATGGCATATGTACATATTGAACTTATATTTGAACCACAAATATACGAAACTCCAGTGCTATTTCTCATCTCTGAGAAATCTCACCAGGGATTTCTCAGTGTTTCTCTGTGAGTTTTGTGTCTTATATGCAGATGCTTTTTCAGTGAAAGATAAAAGAATACATCATGAGCAAAGGCTTTCTTTCCCTCGTAGTTAAATCAGTCACTGAGATTAAACAAAGGCTTAAGTTCAGGAGTCTGACTTAAGAGTCCTTTTCACTTCTACTACCCTACTCAGTGTTTTGTCTTGTAGACTGTCATAATTTTCATTCCTGCTAAACCCTTTTTGTATGACATTCATTTGCACATACAGTCCCATGGCAATAGCAGGAATAATATTTAGCTCTCTAAACCAGAGTGTTCAGAGTGTTCATCCATACTTCTCAAAAGTACATCAATCAGCTCCGAGTGCAACTGGTCAAGATGCCACTTGAAATTCCTGCCTGTTCTCTTACACCGTGCTGGTGAATCCAATCTGGTTGCAGCAGCTCGAGTCAATTTTTGGTTCATGTTTCTTTCACAGGACTGACTGGAGCTCCCGCAGAGGAAAGATTGACCTGCTCCTTTTGCTTCCTCTAGCTCCTTCTCGATGCCTCACTGACTTACCTAGTACCCTCTCTCTATGTTTCTCCTCATCCCCTGCATCCATTTCTTGCAAAATGCCACAGAAGTATTTATAAAAATTTCGGACACACTTAGAGCAGATTTTTGGACCTGCCACATTCCAGCCATTGAGGCGAAATGTTCCAGACCAGGTGCCCTCTTGGGATGATTTGTTTCCTGAAACTCCTCATTCAAAATACCTTCTTGAGAAAGTTAGGGGGAGAAAATCAGTTGCTTTTTTTTTCTGTATTTTTTTAAAAATATTAGTTTTTAGAAGCTTCAGTGTTCTTTTGTTTAGATCAGAGGGAAAGCCTTTGCCAGGGAGCAGCAAGGGCAGGTTCCCTTCCCCTGAGGGAGGGCAAGACAGGAAATGAGGCTGGTGACAAGGCAGAAGCAGAGCTGGTCAGCATTGGCACAGTGCCACAGCCCCCGAGGGAGGAGAGCAGACAGGGTCCAGTGACTGGAGCCAAGTTTGACCAAAAGTCCAGGTCACAGGCAAGTCTGTAGTGGTGAGTCAGGTTTGAGGTCAGGTTGACTTTGCAATTCAGCATCCAGTCCAGAGACAAACACCAAGTCATTGCACATTCCAGTGATCACCAAGCATGTTCATAGTGTGGAGGAAAGTCTGAAGCCAAGCTAGAAAACCAGACCTGAGGATCTTCTTAAAGAGCTACAAGACTGGTGATTGTCCTCCTCAGTTGTCTCTCTCCTCCCAGTGAGGTCCAACCCCAGCAGAACTCTACAACCTTCAGTAAAATCTTTGTTAGTCCTATTTTTCCCCATGTGCAGAGTGAGGACAGTGCCCATGGTAGCACCCAGCCTTGCTCCCCTGGGAGCAAGAGGGACACAAGACCTGTGCAGCAGCCACAGCAGGGATTTCCCTGTCCATTTCTGCTACAACATTTTCTGCTGAGCTCCCCTTCAGGTTAAAAGCATTAGACTGCCATGTACAGGAATCATGGAAGTTGGTGTCCTGCACCACTGTCCAGGACAGATAATGAAATGAGAGGTTCCCTATGGAAGTACAGGGCATAACTGTAAAATTAAAACACAAATGGCAGTACACTTGCAGAGGAAGCTCAGATTGTACTATTGCACAGGTGGCTTAAAAAACTGACAATTTACACCTTGCATGTTTATGGGAAAAAAACCACATAATGGTCACAAAGCCCAGTTTTGGCTTAAAATTGTAATACGTAAATACAGCGGAGACTAAGAGAAGAGGGTTGACTCCTTCTTCTTGTGTGAGGAGGGATAGAGTGGAAAAGATACCAAATAACACCTAATAAAAAATAGGCAGTGATGCATATAAATTAAACGTTGGGAAGATGTCTGGTAAAACTTTATTTTTTGGCACTAATAACACATACCAATAGGCTCTCTGAATATTGGAGGGCTTTCTTGACAGAAAACTGAAAACTCCAATTGCAATAAAAGGAAATATTTTTCTGACAGAGCAGTAAAAAGGTGCAACAACAGATGCCCTGATAAATATATCCAGTTGCCACAGGCACCTACAACGCATCCTCTAAACACATTTTTTGGCTGGTGAAGTGGAAAAGTGGGCAAATCTAGGATTAAAGAAAATTCTATCCCACTTCTAATGTCTGGAGAATGCCCGAATGGTATAAATTGTGTATCTTGGCCATCTCCAAATATATAGGCAGGCACTTGAGGCAATGTGTTAGAACAGCATTTCCTGAGGCAAAACCCAGTCGCAGCCATCATTATACTTGTATTTTTCCATCTAACATAGTTAGTGACTTGGATTCCTAATGAGAAAAAAAGATAGTAGCAAATAATTAAACACAGAAAGGGTGACATAAGTCCCACATGGTAGCAAGTTTTCTCTAATTAGTTAGGTGGAACCATGGAGATACAGGTTTTTCCCTAAAAACAACACACACAACGAAACAAGCAATCTAGTAAAACGACTGCCAGTATGACTCTGCATCTTCTGAGCTCTACAGGGGCAGTAGCTTGAATTCCACAAATGCAAAGACGTTCATCTATGTGTAGATATTTTGTGTTCAGTGAGTTCAATTTATCTGACGAAGTGTATGTTTGAAAGATTAATGGAAATATCCAGAAAGAACACTTTTTAACCAGTTTTTTTGGTTTTGAAAGACTTCCAAGTACTTGGAAGGAGATATAATTGATTTGTATGAAACTTTAAAACAATGATTTTTGTCACAATCCCTTTGGAATATTACAAATCCTTATGGTCAGTCAGGTGTAAATCTGCTAAGATCCCTTTAATGAAGATATGATGTATTTTATTCTCTTTATGTTATACTGTGAGTTGTTTGGGCTTCCTTTTTTATCCCAATCCTGTCTTAAATTCAAAAATAGGAGTGGAGAGGCTCTTATTAGTTTTATATATGTAGCTTTTTAGATTAATTCATACTTAATCCAGAAGCATTTTATTATCAAAGAGGAATTGAATGCTCAAGACAGCCCATACTTTTTCTCATACTTAAAACATGCAAATAGGAAATATCATAGAGTCATAGAATCATAGAATTGATTAAAGATCATCTAGTTCAAACCCCTCTGCCATGGGTAGGGGTACTTTTCACTAGACCAGGTTGTTGAGAGCCTCAACCAGCCTGGCCTTGAACACTGTCAGGGATGGAAGTGTTACATTATATGTGTTATGTGATTTTCCCTATTTTAAAAGCATTGAGTCTTTCTAGTCTTTATTAACACCACCAGTATAAGATCTGCAACATCTGCTTATTGACTTCCCCAGCATCCTTGCAGTAAAGAAGGCCTGTACTTGCAAAAGGAAGGATTGCATTGCACACTGGAAGTCATTTCTAATTGACAAAGTTCTACTGATTATTGCATTCATTCCTTTTCTTGTCTTGTAGAAGATGATTTGTCACGTAAGGGAGAAAGACTCAAGATAAAAATGGGACTATGTACCCATGTTGCAGGTATGAACTTTTTCATTCTTGACATCACTTGCTCTGGTTGTATACACATCATGGCAAGACAGAAAGAGAGAAGACAACCTAGACCAGCATGATAAATGTCCTTAAGGTCCCCAATAGGTATGGGTAGAGCAGAAAGTATGACTTCCAGCTGAGAAAACCTTTGTCCTACATCAGCACAGGTGTACGTGTGGCCAAAGGGTGACTGCTCCAAAAATTTGCTTGGCATCACCTGTTTTAAAATAGCAAGTATAATAATGCCTAAGCTGTTGCAAAAGTGCAGACCTACCTAAACAGAAATTATTGTGTCTGAGTGTTTCAATATAGTTAGGTGAATATATGACAAAATATGAAATTCTAAATATCATGTGAGGCAGGGGCTTTCCTGCTGTCAGGAAACTTTAAAAAGATTTAACATTAAATTTTCACTTTTGTTTTCCTTAGATGTCCTAACTGGGCAGCATTCAGTTCCAAAAGTGTCTGGTTTTGGTACAAATGACTCATAAATAAAAACTTACTGTAGAAGTTTTAAAGCTGGCGTGTAGTTTTCCACTAAGCAAAATCATAAGGAGCTTACTCTCAAAATGGTACTGCAAATACTGGAGTAAATGCACAGGGTGACTGAGGGCAGTAGGATGAAAGACCACTTCAGGCCAGAAAGCTAAATTTAAAAGGTGGGAGGGGTTTTATTTATTTATTTATTTATTTATTTATTTGCTTCTATATTGCTTCTTTTAAAGGCAATCTGTCCAAAAGTGCTCAAAAATCACATTCAATTTAAACAAATTCCAATTTAAAATATTTACATTCCTTTGTTCCTGTTTGAATCACAGATACAAACCTTGGATCAAGGACACCTGTGGTGAAAGGTGCAAGCAGAAATGTGGCAGACTAGTCAATGAGAAAACTTTAGCGATAGGGAGAGAATGAGATTTTGCTGCTTTATGATAATAACTGAGGACTGGAAGCAAGCCTTTGTATAATTTCAGATTTTCCACATTTCAGACTTTTCCAGCCAGTTTATGGTTCCTGTACTCTGTGTTCTGCTAAAAATAACAATAATTACCTCCCACTGATTTTAATCCACCAAAGGCAGGAGAAGCTGGACTCCTCCTGCAGGCAGACTGCAGGGAGTTGCCAGATTTTTAGCTGCCATTTGGTCTAACTTGCAGAGAATAGAGCTATACCTGAGATTTATGGAGGAGTTGTGCTTCTTAACCAAGCTAAGCATTGTCATCAAGACACTGAAAACAGCAACAAGAATGGGAGGTTATAGGAGAAATAATGCCATGTGCTGCACTACAACAGTCTTTCACGCAAGTGATGAATTGAAGTTAGGATGAGAGCAGCAGTAAAGAAGACTGGTCTTTTTTTTTTTTTGTGGCCCCTCTTTGGGATTTTGTCCTTCTTGTGCTCAGCTTTCACAAATGACATGAACCTTTCTGACAGCTGGGAGCCCGCAGGTGTCTGTCCCAGCCACAATTTATGGAGCCCACTGGAGACAACCCCACGTAGCCCTCTGTCTGTCTCACAGGGGGCTGCCCTCTGCTCTGGTTCTCATTAGCTGCTGCTGCCAGCCATTCATGTTTTCTGCTTCTTTAAAACCACAGCTGAAACCTTGTTTTGGTGAACTAAGATAAAGTCAATGTAGCGTGGTTCCATCCTTCCTGCCACTGTTAGTCTGGCCAGACTAAATGGAGCGAATTACTCAAATTCTCAGCTTTTATATTTACTGATCTTTCAGCATAGTAACATTTCGAAAATACACTATGTAAACTTCCACCCATTCTTTGAAAGAAATTATGTACACAGTGCAAAATAAAGCCTGTTTCTCCAGGTAAAACATCAGTCGCCCATGAAAAACCTGTCTTATTCCTAAATTTCCTGCGGGCAATTTGCAATAGTCAATGACATAGTAAGGACAAAAAAACTGTGCTTCCGAAACGACATGCACTGGACCAAACTCAGTGAAATACTGAAGTGACTGCAGAGAAAAAATTGCTTTTGTGAAAAAGAATTGAGAAAAAATATTCTATAATTTAATAATTTAAAAATTAAAGCGATGTCAACCTGCAGATTTTGTCTGTCAGGAGTCTGGACAGTCTGTGGTTCTGAGGGTTGCTGTAGGTGACTAGTGGTCCACAAACTCTTCTTGGGAATCACTTTTCCAAACTGTAATTGAAATTATCATAGAATCATAGAACCATAGAATCATAGAATCATAGAATCATAGAATCAGCTGGGTTGGAAGAGACCTCTGAGATCATCAAGTCCAACCCTTAATTATGACAACTTATAACTCCAATTTGGCTTCTGTATGAAAGGCAGAAATATGATATTATTATGCAATTATTCTCGTGTTGTTTGGTTGGTTTCATTGGGGTTTTTTTATGTCTAAGGGCAACTGACATTCTGGTTTTTGTCCTGATGAAGGAGTGCAAATGAGAGCAATGTCTGCAGCTAAGATTAGGTATGGGTTTACTCGGGTATGGAAATACTGATGGGCTTGACTTTCCTTTGAAACCTGAAGAATGCTAAGTCAGCATTGTGACAGCTGTGCCTCTGCTCACGTTTTGAACAAACTTTGTTTTGGATTCCTGGGCCTGACTGCTTCTTAGCTTTATATTTATTTTACACTTTAAAGTTCATGTTACAAGATAGGTGCTCCTGCCTCTTTTTTCTCCGTTTTGTTATAAATAAACAATTCTCAGCATCATACAAAGTTCACTGAGGTTATAGTTCGGTTTTCTTCAGAAAAGTTCTTGGGTTTAGGTGTATTCTTTCAGAATGAATGGACTTTCCTGCCCAGACTGACGCCATTTGTTCCTCAAAAAGCCCAAAGTGAGTCCTGTAAGGACATCTTTCCTCTTTCATCTCACGAGGTGTAGCCTCGTGTTATCACCCCAAAAAACTCTCATTCCAAGGGAAGACTTTCCTTGGCTCTAGTAATAATTCTAGGGTATTTCTGTTCTAGGGTAATTAAATACTGGTGACTAAGGGTGTGGATTTTCATAAGTTTGTCACCTACCTTTCCATGCTTTTTTATGACTGCCTACAAGAACAAAAGTTGTGGTACTAAATGGTCTTGGAATTCATGTATCATAAGCAGAATTTCTTCACTGCCACTTCCACCCTTGTGCAACAAGACTGGAAGATCTGTTTTCTGAATGAGTGTATCAATTACTCTATTCATAAGTGATACCCTGTGCCTTATGAACCTTCACAACAGATGTAATCTGTTCTGAGACTGCAAGAAAGCTTATGTGCTGGGTAAGGGAGAAATGCAGCTGTACTCTTCAGGATGCCCTCCTAAACAAAGGCATGAGCTTTGAAGCCCATCTGCTTAGCAGCCTTCCAGGGCTTCTTCCACAAGAATATCAAAGCTTTGCTGTCCCAAATAGCTTTAGAAGACAAGATCTAGCAGTTTTGGTCCAGACACATGGAAGATTTTTCCCAATCTACTCTAATCACAGTATAAATCTGTAGAGTTTGGTTTTGCCATCAAATCTGATGTACACTGGATTCTGACTATCTGTTCTCTAGTTTTCTGCCTTCATCTAGTGTAATTTTAAACACAGGACTTTTTTAAAAAAAAGAAAATAAAGGGAGAAAACCATTGGAGACCATGTTATGAAACCAAGACAAACATCTACTAATTAAATAATGTCAGAAGAGGAGTATCAGCCATTACAAAGGACACCTTTGAAAATTTTCCATCCAGGAATCCTTATTGTTGAATCTGTATACACGGTCCAGAACTTATTTAGATAGTTCTGATTGGTACCTAATGAAGTAAGGTATGTTTTTAGAAGCTATTCCAACAGCCAGGTCAAATATGAAGTCACATATGCAGACTGGACTGACAAAGACAGTTGTCCAAGATTTCTGCAGCCTTATGAATGCTAAAGCCTTAACCTGCCAACTCAGCTGGGCATTTCAACACTGTTGCCACAAAGGTATCAGCAAGTTCTTTAGTGAAGCCTGTAGTTTTTGGCAGAGTGTAAATGAGCACAAAACCTTTTTTAGCTTTGCCTCTGGGTTTTCTCTCACGTAAATACTTATTTATCGGTCTTGATTTACATGAAGCACCATTTCTGGATAAGAGATTGGAAATAATGGTAGATGCAGTGCCAGCTGTAATCTGCTAATTAACCCAGTGCATCAAGGTGAACGGCCCAGGGCACATTGTGCCAGCTAACTCGATCTCTGTGATACCCTTACTATTTTGTCGTTGTATAGTACAGGTAGTTCATTCTTTTCAGGAGAAGCTCATTTTTATGTGTTGTTGCACAGCAGTGCACAGAACTCATGGCCAGTCATTCAAACATGCATAGGGTGAATGATAAGCACACATATATTTGTAGAACTGAAGACAAATTTTAGTTAATGCATTCAACTGCTTGACAGGTGACGACAAACAGAAAACAGAAATTACACAGACCAGCCTCACCAGCAACATGTGTGCACTGAGTACTTCAGGAGTCAGTAGATAAAAGTGTAAACCACTGATTACCTGCCTCATAAATTACTGTCAGCCAAAAATTAGTAAGCAGTAGGTTTTTTCTGCAAATATCTCTCGAAGGCATTGAGCAGATAGGCATGACAGGAACAGAATGTAATTTAAATTCAAGCAGAGTGGAAAGATTCCACAGGATTTTTATGCTGTTGAATGAGTCCTTTTGCAAACAGCCTTCTAAACATGGCAGATGCCATCTAGCATGGTTAGAAGGTCTTGTTTTCTTCCTTAGGATAAATTTAAGTACCCTCAGCCTCTACTCCTTCCTTCCAATGAATCCAAAAAGGGTGAGTGCTGCATAGCCCACTGCTCAGTCTGGTCCTCCATCTCTCATAATTGCACCATTATAACTCATAAGGAACCCATTAATGTGAAAGAGGTTTTGAAACCAAAGCCTCTCTTTTCAGAACCCTGATCTAGGAATGCTTTAATGGTATATGCCAGCTCAAGAATCAGATTCATTTTGGTTCTGGGAATCGAACCACAGCCTCTGAAAAACAATGGAATTCAGGAATTCGTGGCTTGTTCCAGAAAGTTAAGCAACAACCTTAGTTTTTTGCTAAAAGAAGGCTAATAAGGTTTGTTGTAACATCAGAGGAGCTAATTCAAAACTAATAACAATACTTGTTTTTTGGACACTTCAGCCTTAACACAAACAATTTCTCACTTCATAATTTTCCTTCCTAGGGCCTTCTTTTGAAATATCCTACAGGCAGATGTCCTACTTAACAGGAGACCCCTCATATTCTTCCGATTTCCAGCTATGCTTAAGTATTTACTGATTGAGAACATTTCAACCATTAGGCAAAGAATCCTCTCTTTCTGTGTGGGATGCCAGATGTCAGCTGTGATATGGTCTGCAGAGACACACACTGTCTTAAGGGTACCTGGGCAGTAGGATGATGGGCTTAGTAATTTCTGCCCTATTTGAAACAGCAATGTCCCTATTCTGAAGTAGATGTAAAGAAATAATGAGCTGTGTACAAAGTGTGTTATGTGCAGAGTTGAGTGGCAGAGGAGAACTAGTTTTCACTGTACCAGCAGAAGAATTACCACGAGCAACATGTAGAACCAAAAGCAGCAACTACCGTGACACAATCTTAAGGGAATGGACACTTCAGAATGTGACTGGATTTGTATTTCAAGTTTAATAGAATTCACTACAAAAATATTTGCTCCCATCACTGTAAATACAGATATAAGAAGTCAGAAGGTACTTTGATTTATATAAGCAGCCAGGAAATACCAGAAGCCTAAATCATTCCAGTTTGTTCTAGGATCTTACACTGCAGTCCTGATAAGGGCTGGTAGTTAAGTGCATGGGGGAAAACGATTACACCAATCCATATCCTTTAAAAAGAAGCAGGTTTAAAAACAAAGTTAAAAAAATAGTGTGGGAAAAAGTGACAAAAATTACTAGATTCCTGAAAGGAACTTGTACTGGAATTCATGTCCTGTTTGCAATATCTACTGTGAACTTCAGCCTTTATAGCTTCCTCCTTGTACCCTGCACAAGGTGTAGCTGTACACAGCCAAAACAAAGCCAACTCTGTGTGCTTCTCCATGTGCAGCATTAGAAAGAAGAACTCAAGCTGTAAATGAAGTTGTTTTAAGAACAAGTTTTGTGATTATACATTAATTACTAGTGAATCAGCTGGTCTTTGTCCAAATTTGTGTAAATCAAAAATCAGTAAGTTGGTTAAAAAAACATTTTACAATCCTAGGAAGTTAAAGGCACTGAAATGGCCATAAATAAACGTTAAACAGTAAAACTAGATGTTGAAAAACAGACTCTCCAGATATGTTGGAAAAGAGCCTATAAAAGCCTTCAAAAGAATTTTCTTCAAAACACTATGAAAGTTAACAGGAAACGCTCTATAGGAGATTTCATGATAATTATGAAGATGTTGTTTGGTACTTTCTGAATACTGTGTTCCTTTGTTAAAAAAAACAATAGTGACAGTTCGCAACAACCCAAAAAGAAATGATCAGAGTAGCAACAAATATAAGCTAAGGAGTGAGCTCAGATTAGCAATAATTTATGTTGAACAGTGGTTTAGCAGTAGACTAACATAATTGTCTCCTGCACTGAGTATTTAGTAGATGAGAACTAATTCCATAGGCTTCGCTGGATGAAGTATGACTGCACATATGATTGATCCTAATGCAGGCCAGTATAAACACTGGTAAGAAAAGCCATCTTTGCCCTTTTCTGCTGGAGCCTCTATCCTCCTGATCATCAACAGATGTTTTAAGACTTCATTATATATTATTTGGTGAGTGATCATTTACCTTGTGGCTCTTCCAGTTGCATAAGCATAGTTCTCTTCCCTTTACTTCTCCCCGGACCAGTACTGGTCCATTAGACTCACCATAGGTTTGTAGTTCTGCATCTGTTGTATTTCCAATTTCACTGTTTTTCTTTCCTGGTTTTTTTTTCTGTTTTCTTATGACTCCTTGAGATGTGTTTCAGCCATCACTTAGCTGCTGGGAGTGGAGAACCCATCCCAATCAAGCAAACCCTCCTTGCACCCACAGAGACACCAGTTTCAGAGTCTCCTACCTGACACTGGGGGCTAAAGAAGGTCACCACAAGCATCTTTCCTGTGTAGCTCATTCCTCATTGTTTCATTTTAGAGACTCTGTTCCTCTTCCTTTTGCTGTCAAAAAAATCCCCTGTGTTCCCTATAGGACTGCCAAACAAGCTGGTGTGTTCCCACCAGAAGCTGCATTGGGACCTTTACAAGTAAGCACAACCTCCTTTTAACCTAAAGTCTGAAAATCCATGGAAAGGGGAAATCCTCCTGCTGCAATCTGTGAGGAGGAACCTCTTCTCCAGGTCCTGTGACTGCAGTTACAATATAACTTTGCTCCTAAGAAACCTATCAGGGTATCGATCCTTAGTATCCAGAAAATGGAGGAAAAGTGCTTCCTGACCCAGCTATGTAATTTGTTGTCATTTGATGTAATTAATTCTTTGCAAGATAATAAAGGAGTCTTTCTGTTTTTCTTCATTTCCACTGAGGCCAGTGATAAGCAGCATGTTTAGAGGCAAATTCCTGTAGTCCTGCAGTGCTACCTTTTCCTTTCCCTCTTTTCTCGTACAGGGACTCTCCTCTTTCTTATCCAGTCTTCTCAGCTTCCAGTCTTCAGACCTGTTTCTGAGTCTGCATGCCTTGAGAGTAACTGATACAAATACAATACAAATACATGGGAACTGCTGGTTCTGAAACACGATTACATAATCTAGTATTGCAGATGATGACCCATCTCCAGCTCCTCTTGAAGAAAACTGAGACATCACTAATTCCTGTTATGTCATGCTGTTTAACTGCTAGTATGATTTATGGGATGCTTTCAATAACCCATCCATGGTATTGCTAGGATTTTGGTTTCCGAGACTTCTGTTTTTCCAAAACCCAGAGGTATGCACGAAGGCAGTGCTTCTGTTCTTCCTAGAAATCCATGAGAGACTTATCTGTCCCCAGTCCCGAGCTGAACGCTTGATGTCCAGCGCTATTTGCTCACTGAATTTAACTGAGTGGTTTGAGAGTCAATGCCCTTTCATCCTCCTACTCAAGAAGACTCAGTGGTTGGCAAGATTGCATTTTTACTTCAGAAATTGTTTTTTATTTGTCTGTTTGTGCATTTTTCCAGAGTGAATTTTTATCTGACTGTGCAATGAACAGTTTCCAATCCTGTCTTTCTTTAGTTTCCTCTCACTCCTCTTTAGTCTTAACATTGTTAAATATTTTTGCAACCAGAAGGTATTTTTGGAGTGAATATACTGCCATGACTCTCTGTTTTCAATGGCAACGCTCAGTTCTGGCTGCCACGAACAGACACAAGATGCCATGTAAAACTGCAAGTTGATTTTTAAAAAATATGATTATATAATGTTGTACCATTCCTTTTGGTTGAAATTCCAGGAAAGTAGAGATCAGGATTTTGTATTGCCTACCCTAAACAGTAAGCATGTTTTAAATTCAGTTTAAGACTAAAAACCTATACTAATACAATAATAGCGTTCAAATTTTAAAGCTTTTTGGCAAGGAGGGTACTGAAAAAATGTCAGCTTCACCCCTTGACAGCACTGGCAATCACCCTTTAAAATCTTCTATAATACTATAATTACCCCAAATATTTGGTTTAAACACTTTTAAGCTAACTAGCCATGCCAGCTGTACGCAAGATCTCAGTTGAGAGTTGATTTTGGTCTGCAGTCAGGTCAGAGAGCACCCATGACTTACTACCTGCATACGTTTAAATTCCCCAGACATCAAATTGAGACCACAAAATGGAGGAAAGTAAGGCTAATTTGTTGACTGTCACGAAGAAAGATGATTTCTGGAACAGAATCACAGAAACCACATCCTAATACTAACATACTAGGAGAACTGTTTGCCAACACAATTTGTGTGAATTGAGTATTAGGTAACACAGAAGGACAGAGGACAAAGGGAGAAATAAGAAATGGCGCCATCTCTGTGCCCCTGAAACCCATAGGAAGCCATGCCAATGGAAAGCTTCCACACTCCTGAGAAAACAAGTGCTTGCTGAAGCTTGGCTCCTGGCTCCTCAGTTGCTTCTAAGACTGTTACAGCTACTTCAAATCTTGCCACAGTGCCAGGATCTTTGCACACAATTGCGCTGAATTTCAAATTAAATGTTGTTAGAGGCTTAATCAGAACTACATCCTTTTGTAGCTGTGGTATCCATTCTGAGACCTCAAGTCTAAATACTTCACTTTGAACACTCTGTTTCTGTTTCCTCAGTAAGAAAACAAGTTGGGTTTAAGGAGCGGAAGCAGAACAAGCTGAGTCTTAGAGCTTAACGTCTCCTTCAAACTGCTTACAGGGAGATAACTTGTTTTCCAGATTCATCCCTGAGGTTATTCTGCTGACACCAGAAGCTATTCAGGAAACATCCCCAGGCTCTGTGAACAACATATGCGCTTGCTGAGCAGAGCAAGAAATACTGACAGTTAAAGCCAGTAGAAGGCTTGGAATCTGATATCAGTTAATTAAAGAAGAAGATCACTTTTCCTTCAAGTGAAGGTTCTTCTATTGAATTTGGATCTTCAAAGATCCAAATAGCTCTCTGTAAGAAAACAGGGAGGCATTTCTGAACATTACATTTTTCCCTGAAGAGCAAGACCTATGGTCAAAATCCTTTTTAAGCAGTAAAGATGAGATTTTGCGTGTAACCCTATTGAAGGTTCAAATGTGTACAAAATTATATTTATAACTTTTTAGAGGAAAAAAAAGCCCACAGATTATTGTATTATCAAAAACAGACCTTGGAAAAAGACTAGCAATTGTATAAAACAATGTTTATGGTAACCCCACAATAACAGCCTTTGTCTTTCCCAGGTCACCTATATGAATTAAATCTAGCACAGAATACTCGAAAAGACAGAGCCAGTCTAGAAATGATGGGACGTGACAAAGCCTAGCTGCATAAGACCTTGTTTCAGAACATTTGGTTGGGGCACAGTCAGTGTTTTTGAGGTATCTACACATTGGATGTTTAGGGGGGAAGCTGGTTGATTTGGACAACAAAAAATCCTCTGAATTGTAGTATTGTTCAAGAATTGTATCACCCAGTCACCCATGGACAGACAGAATATAAATAGTTCCATATTCTAGCTAAAATGAACAAAGATTTTAAAAGAGCCTTTATGCTCAAAGATAAAAGCAAAGGCATATATTATATCTCTTTAACAGTATTATTTCCTTTTTCCTGGTTAGAATTTCCCTAATCTTCCACAAGACCTTTCAAATTAACTTTAAGCTATTGACTTTTTGCACGGTTTCCACTTTTGCCAAGCAAAACAACACAAACCAAAACCCTTATAGCAGACACAATCTCCTCATACCAACCTGTCTCTTTCTGTCCATGACATTGCAAATTTTAGTGACATTTGCTGTGACCATCTTACCAAGCTGATGTTACTCTGTGCTGCCAACACTCTTCTTGCCATTGCCATAGCAAAATGCTCTCGAATAATTCAAACCAAAAGAAAAAACTCCATGCAAACTGTCTAATGTGTTTCAGTCACTTGATGCAGTTTGAAAGGCAGGAAAGATAACTCTTTGCATGGAGATCCATCAGCTGCTAATAAAAGCAGGGCTACAGAGATTGTTCCTGCAGATCTTATGATGAAATTCTAGATATTCATCAGAGAAACTTTCTTTGAAATGTACCTTCTACTTACAATGAATAAAATTATGAGTGTGTGTTGAGAGAGGACTTGTAGACTAAGAAGGTTCTACTGTGTTAAAGATGTCTGTAATAATGACATATTCTTACTTTGTCAGAGCACTTTCTATATTTTTTTTTTATCCATACAACATTTGATGGGAGTTTGTAGAGGATTATCCATGCTCAGTGTGGTTTATTTAAGACTGAGAATGCTGAGCTTGTATCGTTGCAGGTGAAATAATATTCAGAGGCCTGGATTATTGCTACACTTCACAGAGGACATGCAAAAAATGCTAATTAAATGTTTCATTAGGTAAGGAAATAAGTGGAAAAAAAAGGCATCACACATACACAAAAATGCATTTTTAAATAGATACAGCAGCTGCCTATGAATTTTTTTTACAACCTGACACATCACTCTTTCTGGGTGCAGACTGGCTGCAATTTTGAAATGTTAAAATCTTGTTCTTTTTATAGTATTGTTCCATGAAAATGCTCCATTGCAAACAGACAGAATTCTATTAAAGCACTGAATAAAATGCTCCTTGTAATAGGGTAGGAAAAACTTCCCAAGAGAAGTGGCTTAATAATGACAGTTGGATTGCAGCTTGCACCAGTGCTAACTGCAGCAAGTGGCTCCTTTGACTTAGACAAATTAAATTGAAGTTGCTATGAAACTACATGTTGCAGTAGCAAAACATATTTACTTAGATGAAGGCAGGAAGGAATGGCAAGGAAACTTAGATCTGACTTGTTTTCCACAAAGGCATAATAAAAAAATCATTTAACTGGGCCTCCAGACGACTATTAAAATCAATTAAAGCTACCTACAAAACTATTGGACTTGCCAGCCTGAACGTGGGAATAAACCCGGATCATGTGGTCTCCTAGTGCCATCTATTGTGTACAGGGAAAACTACAGATACCATGTGTAGGAGTTGCCTATTTTCTCCTTAAGATGTGAGAAATGCTCTTTCTGCATAACAATACCAATTAAAAAATGTAGCCAAAGCTCATTAAAGCCCTTCTGTTATTTATAAAATACACCAAGTATTATTATTTATGTGTATTTCAGCAGCATACAGGACTCTAACCACTGTCAGGCTTCATCATGCCAATACTGTATATATATGCATGTGTTGACCATATGAGCACATGCACATGCACAGAAATGCAGTGAAAGATGGATCCAACTGTGATGGGTTTAGTCAAAGCTTCAGAGATCTTATAAATTAAAACCTATTGTTACTTCCCTACATTATGTTGAATTTCTCCCAGATAAAGGGACCTTAGCTCATCTTCCAAGGAAATATACATTATCCCTTCTTAAAATGCTGCCTTTCACTGTTTCTTGAAGGAGAACAGCTCTTCCAGCTTCTTCCAGACAGAATATTTCTAATGGACATCGTAAACCACTAGGAACAGTTCACCAACCCCAAACACTGCCATCTTCAAGCAGGCCCTCTAAAACCTGAAGGCTTGTGAAAATGTGGTATCAATATTGAGACTAAGATTGTATTTACAGAGCAGTTTAAAATACCAAACTCTTGAATGTCTTTACAAACTTCATACCAGAATGTCAAAAATTCACTGACATGTTACCATAATCACTCTGCTCCACTTGAAACTTTTGCAACAAGTATTAGGACAAAGTAATAAATCCCCTGCCATCAAGATTATTTTACTACTGTCAAACATATGCTGCTGTCACACACAAGGCAGTGTGCAAACAGAGCAGATCAGAAATTAAAATTCAGAAGACCTCATGAGAAAAGCCAAAGGTGCAATATATGGTGATCACTGGCTTATCACACATAGGAAGGAAAAGCAGTGCCAGTAACAGCGTCCTAAGACAAAGCTGGTTTTAGGTATTTTGAGTTGACTGAGTTTCATCCTTACATGACATGATCTGGAACTGTGACAGGGACCACACCAGTGGCGTTTCATCCACAGATCAAGCTGCACAACCTAGAAAAATGAGCCTTTGCACTTTTGGAAGGGATAGAATGATTTAACATAACCACTAAAAATAACAGCAACTGTCATGTGATTTACTGTAGTTTACGCAAAAGGAATTTCTCAATCACTGCTGATGGGCTGACAAATAGAAAACACCATGCAGAGCAGATGATGAAAATATTTCTAGTATAGGTTCCAAGAAAAAATAGCTATTTATTGTTGCTAAGAAGTGGGAAAATATAGAAAAAGCAACAGAAATTTATGTGACATTATCCACACCAACCTGTAGAGATCACTTGCTTATAAAAAATGAAAGTGTATTAACTAACAAGAGTCAGCCACAGCTAAAATAGTGCACCTTGCTAGAATAATATTTTTTTGCAATTGCTTGCAACTTGTCAACTCCCCTTTCAGCTGAAAAAGTAATTAAGCTCTTGACTGAAAATCTGCCTGGAGCCAGAGAATAATCAGTGTTTTCAACAGTTGTTCACTGCACAAATAAAAAGGAAATAATCCATTGTCTCTATCTGCATGTCGATGCATGCTGATGATTTTGGCCTAACAAATTTAATAAAAGGTACACGGTTGGCAATGTATTCTTTTGGTCATGAGTATAGCTCTCATTAAAATGTATCATGATAAAGCTCAGAAAAAGGTGAAGGATTTCACAGAATCCCAGAATATGCCAAATTGGAAGGTACCCACAAGGATCATCGAGTCCAGCTCCTGGCCCTGCACAGGACTATCCCCAAGAGTTACACTACTTCATTCAGTAGTTTTTCAGTACTTGAATTAACACATTGATTTCAGCAAACAAGATTATCTTGATTCAGCCTGAACATTTTTTTCCCCCTTTAGGATATTGTAATCACTGTAAAGGTTGGTTATCATTTGCAATAAAAACTTCAAGCTTCTTATAATTTAGTTTATGAAATCTAGAAATAAAAAACAATAGAAAAACAATACATAGCGTAGTAAGAAATATTGTCTTTTCTTAACACGGCCTTCAAAATAACAGGATGTTAATTTTTATGGTTGATATACATTTTCTTTTGAGTATTTCTGATCTTCTCTTGAAAGAATGTGTGTCCCTTGCAGGATACCTAATCAGCAAGACATTGGTGCTTTATTTAGTCAGTACTAGGTTTGATTTTGAATTTGATTGTAGCTATAAACCTCTAAAAGATAACCTGATTACTATGGAAAGTAAATCTGCCAATGAAAACATTTTTACTCTTTTTATTTGGAAGAACTTATAAAGAAAACATTGACTCTTCATGTTGTGAAGCAGCTGAATTTAATACAGTTTAAAATACACATTAAAGAAATATCAACAGACAACTAATCTTAAAACATCACCGTCCAAAACACGCATCCGTTTTATTTCTTGGAAAATTAGCAACTGAAAATCATCAATATTTCTGCATAAACTGTGATAGAGCATGGCAAATGTAATTTTCAGAGAACTGAACTGACAGCCAAGTGGCTAATGCACTGAATGGAGGTAGCAGATCAGTCCACAAAAGAACTTTTTGCCTGCAGATACCTGTAACATCTGACTCCACAATTAGATCCTTTCCCAGTTTTTCATTACAGAAGTAAGTCTATAGCAGCAAATATGCCATACCTTCACTACAGTTGCTCTCCAGGGTTTTTTTTTTTCTTCAGTTTTATATATGTAATACTCATACACATAGGACCAAACACCTGAAAACTACTTGTTTTCCATTCATTTCCAAAGACTTTTTGGAGACCTTCTTCGTTCCATCATTGTAGGTTAAAACACAGGCTGGAAATTTCTGCTTTGTGTTAACCAAATTGCAGTAAGATTTCTCTTTAGTATGGCATGCATAAATGTAAATTTACTTTCTATTCCCACTTTAGTTTTAAGCTTCCTATGGCCAGCAGTGCATAAAAGGGAAAAAGGGGTAAATTTTTACATATTGCAGTGATGATCAGAAAACACCTTTTCAAGCAATATAGTTTAAACTTCTCCTAGCATTTGTATTTGTATACAATGCCCAGTATCAGAAACATGTAGCATACTGTTACCACCTACTAACTTTAAATTTCTAGTCTTGAAACAAAGATGCCCAATTCTGCTCTCAACATCTTCCATAGCCCTTGCAACTTGACAGAGTAGGAATTCAGCCTTAGTGATTTCCATTGCCTTTAGACTTTTCTAACTGTTTGCAAAATGTACATTCTCCAGTTTAATGTTACTAATTAGACTACAGCAAATTATAAAGTATGGATATGTCCAAAAGGGAAGATCTGAGGAGATCAAGTCCTTGAATGACTTTGCAGTGCTTCTAGGGATTGCTTCTATTACAGTATTTTTAATATAACAAACCGTATAAAAATTACAAAATATTACAAAAAGGCAGCAGGAACGTTGCTGTTTTTAAAGTCTTTTAGTGGATGCTGTTATGGATGTTGCAGAGTTAATGGCATGGGTTCTTAATACAATTTATCAATCCCTGTCCCTCTGCAACATTTTCTATGAGTAAAAAGAAACCTAGAATATTCATAGATATAAAATATTTTTACTTTTCACTACCAGGAGTCTTCATGTATTTCTGTTGATATCCTCAAAGAAAATCTCTAAAAAAAATAAAACAAGATCAGCTTAAGATAAATTAATTTTACGGTTCTGCAATCTAACGTACAAGGAGATAAAACAAAACAAAAGAAAAAAGTGTTTAAGTGAAATACATCCTATGGGAATTTTTTTTTAAAAAGGGGATGATTTTTCTTAATTTTTCTTATTTTTCTTAATTCCATCATTTTCTCCTATTTATTATGTTCACAATATTTATATATAGTTAAACTTTGAATGTTTAACACCATGATCAGAAGTAAAATTATCAACTGAAACTTGTTGATAGGTATTCTGAGGACTACAGCATTGTCCTATTAATATCCATCTCCAAGGGAAGAGTCTGACCCTTGATAAAAGAGATGCCATCATATATGCAGCCATCAGAGTGATGGACTAGCAATAAACACCTCCCCACAAAAGGGGGCATTAAATGATGCATGCATCTCTGAATGGTACTTCAATAATTCTGTCACTTTTAGAAGGCAATTATATACCTTTAAGATCTTGCATTGTGTAATTTTGAACAAGTACTTTTTTAAAAAAAAATGAAGCGCTTTTTTCTGATGAACTTGGGGGATTTTATTATTATTTAATGACAAAAAGCCCTACAGCTATGGTCTACTCAGTACTAAGTCAATTCTAAACAGACATAGAAATGTTTGCTGTTGGTTAGTAAAATATATGTCAACTCTGAATCCTTGGTTGCAAATTGATTTCTGTACAAAGCCATATACATATTATATAGAGGTATTAACTACTTCCATGCTGTAAGTGAAGAAGGAAGTGAATTAATTACAAAGTTTTACATGATCTGATGCCAAACTTTGGTTTTACACTAGAGGACATAGAGGGTTCTCATTATTTTTCCACCCTTCCCACCTCCACAAATTCTGGATATGTTTTCCAGCAATTTATCACAGCACCAATTTGTTCTCATATTCTACACTTAGGCACATACTTACTTGGATCTAGTTTTCAATCTTCTGGGACTTGAGTGAGGCAGTGCTATAAATGAAAGACCTACACATGGGGTATGAGACCTGCAGTGACTACGAGTGAGTCAGTTCATCTTTGTGACTGTGGTATAAAGCAGCAGTTCTCAGTAAGCAACAAGAGCTGGTGAGGCAAAGCTTGGGAAAGTAAGTTCAAGGCATGCCTTTCATAAGTCATATAAAAGTGGGTTTTTTTAACTAATCTAGTATTTTCTCTTCCTTAAATTCAGGCTTGATGCATCACCAGATCCAGCTACCCAAACCAGAATGTCTTTATGTCAAAAATTTTCCAAAAATTATTTGATATTTTTTTGGACTGTGAGGGAATGTCAAGCAAAATGTGTAATATCTAAAAAGAAAGGAAACATCCATTGTTGAAATGCATTGGATTATTATATAAAAACCCTCAGGTAGAAAGAAATGCAGTTTTAGTTGCATCATTTATTTTTTTATTACTTCAATATTATTATTATTATTCAGAGAGCCTCTTTCTCAAAAAGATTGGTAAATAAGTAGAATATATTAATTTACTGAATAATTGTCCACACCAGATACCTAATTAACTATTAAACGGAATTTTATGTTTTACAAATGAGGGGGAAAATACTCATTACATAGACAGAAATAATTTTTTACATTGGTAAAATTTGTTTTTGTATAGCTTTGGTGTATCTGTCTGACATAAAGAATGGTAATTTTCAATTGCATTTGTTATACAGTTCATAGCACTTAGTCACTAAATAATGCTAAAATATGTAGATACCAACCTGAAAATCTCTAATGAATGTTAAAAAGAAGAAGATAAAACCAAAGGCCACCGTCCATTCACAGATTGCACTCATAAAATGATAAGTGTAATCCTGATGGAATGAGACATAAAACAAATTTTCAAATGAAACAGCTAAACAGAATACATATGGAATGCTATAGACATTTCCTTCTGTAAATTCAATATAAGATTTATGACTCATCATTTCAATGTCCTGTTGTACAAAAGTCAATTCAGATTTTGTTTTTACAGAATGGTAAGTGCATCTCAAGTAAAAAAAAAAAAACCAAACCAAACCTCAAGGTCAAGGTATTACTAAGATTGTCTAACTTGTAAAGACTTATCTCACGGCTGCCTTGCCACTGTTTGGTTGAAGTACATCTGCCAAGTTTGCTTTTATCAAGCTTTTCAAGCAGAATACACTCTCTGCATTATTTTACCTGTTTTTTTAATACTTCGTTGTGGCAAAATTTGTCCAAAAATAAAAATTATTTTTCATAGTTATCATTCAACTAAAAGACCTAATATTGACTTAAGTGTGCTTCAGGTCAGACCCCAAATATTTATGGCAATAATAAAGACTATTTAATAAAGAATGGCAAAAAAGCTGAGAAAACCAATGTTGTAAAAAAACCTCAGAAACTTCAGAATCAAACTGGTCCGTTTTTGTTTCATGTGTAAAGTTCATTTTCAAGAAATTGAGGAAGTAGAACAACTAATTTCCAGAATATTTTTTTTTTTTTTTTTTACAGTGGGAAAGTTTCAAATGCTTGGTTAAAACGAAAATCTAACTCTCTAAAGACTGAACCATCCATTGCAAGTTTCCTTACCCAAGCCACATACACTTTTCTAATGAAAAGTAACCAGCATTGCACAAATCTGTTCATGATAATGCACTATTTAAAGTCTCTAAAATGTTTCTAGTGCTAGACACTTTCAGATAAATATAACAGCATTCCCAAAATAATATGATAGAGGGTGAGTTGGCTACCTACTAAGATTTTACCTTTTCACCTGGAGTCCAATCAATTTTTGTCATGGAAACCTGAGAAGCGAACACAATCACTGGGAAAAACAGTGTAAAGGAAAATTTTAGTGAGTAATACTGAAAATGTTTGCTAACAAAAAAAACACCCCCTCTTCCCCTTCCATAAAACAGCAGAACCTGAACAACCAGAATATCAAATCAAGATATTAAGAAAACAAGTAAATGAAACACATTATTACAAGGTAACTGATAGCAGCAATCAAAACACATTTCTGTTGGTTCTTTCAAAATACAGACGATAAGGAGAGACACTCCAAAACTTAGATCATATTTGTGATCAAGAACTGTGGGAGCATAGTCCTTCATTGTTGGAAGGGGAACTATGTTGGTTTCCACTGGTCCACAATAGGTGCTTGATGTATTTGTACAACTTCCTCTCAGGAACTGGGGGCATCTTTAAAAACACTTTCCCACCTGCTGAAACCAAAACCAGGCTATATCTGGCTGACTGGTGTGATGAATCTGCTGTGACCAGTTTTCAACACTGGCAGATCATCCAAAGCCAATGAAATTAATGGAATGGCCCTAAATTTCAGCATGCCATAGGAAAAGCCAGTAAGTGTGTTGAGTGTGTCTTTAGGGGAGGCAACTAATGAAGACTAGCACCAACCAACATGATCAAAATCACCTGCTTAGGCTTGAAGGAAATCTTGCCACCTGTATTTTATACATCTGTGTGTTTGGTTCATTGTAGAAGCAGTGCCTTCCTTTTGCAGGCCTTTCTTCCTTCTCTCCTTCAAATGAAGGAGGTTGGAAAGTTGGTCTAGCTTTATTAGTGTATGATCCTGTGAAGAACACTGGGGCATTGGTTTGAAATATACCGCTGAAATAAGAGATAAAGCTTTTTAGAAGACCCCAAACCTCATCTTTATGCTATTAATGGTGTCTCAACATGCTATATTATATGCATTAAAGAGCCCTAAGCAAAGAGTGTAACTTCATTTTCATCCTTTATCAACAATGTTTTAACTTAAAAGGAAAGTCATGAATGCATAAAGGGAAAACTGTGGGATACACCATAAAGGATACTGGGAACGAAAGCAATGCATGATATTGCAGATATAGCCATCCTTATGTGACACACAAAGTAAGAGTTCCATCGTGGACAGGACTTGTAAGAGATTATAGACTGAAGTGTAATGTATACAACACCCGAGCCAAATGCCACCAAAGCTCCTATGTCATGGACACTGGGAACAGCCAGCTCCTGGAAACAGAATCAGCATAATGGTTAGCTGCTACTATCTGAGTAGTGGTAGGAATCAATGAGGTATGAGGAGACAGCAGCCACATTGTGTTGGGCACACACAAGAAATGGGAAACAGTCCCTTTTCCAAACAGTCTACACAGGGAAGACAAAAGAAAATAGGAAAAGTGTAGCTCAGAGAAGTAAACTAACTGTGTCCAAAGTCACTGGGTCAGTCCTTTCCCATGTTCATGTAAAAGTTTAGATCAGTTTTAGTTCTGTTCAACAGTTGCTCTAATACCAATTAATGTTTTCACAAACAGGAACTGGCTTGTGCTTTTCTTGAAAGGTTCTTATACTTCCTCCTTCCCCATACCTTGACAGATTTTAACCCCATATTGAAATTCTAATCTGCATTTGTGTGGCCAGACTCTAATGGTAAAATTTCAAGGGAGCTGTTCTAAATAGTGACTCCTATAGCTCCATCTCCCACCCTCCAGTGGCCAATCACAAGGCTCCAAGAAATAAGTCAGGAGAAAATTAGTTATACATATATATATAAAAAATACCACTATATGTGGCCTATATTTTTGCAATACCCTGCCTATGGAAAATTCTCTCCTTTATAACAAAAACAAGTAGAATATCCAGTAGCAAAAGAGATTAAGATTCCAGAGAAATTACTGTATTCTAAATGTTTCAAAAACTTTTACAAAACCAAAGATATGGCACATTGGAATCCAGTATCAGTCAGGTAAGTTATGTTTAAAGCTCCTTTCTGTCACCAGAGCGTAACCAAACAGGTGCTATGAACCTATGAACTGACCTACTACAGATCTGTTTTCTTGATTCATGAAAACATATCTATACCCTTTCCTTACATATCTGAACATCTTTCCTGCCTGGAGGCCACTGTTTTCTTTGTCTTGTAATGGTGGTTATGTCCACATGGTCTCTTAAATTCTTTTTCCCCCGGCTTTTCTTTATACTCATTCATTTCTATCTCTCTGTATTTAGTTCTACCAGAATTTAAAGCATGTTCCTTACACAGATATTTAAGTGGCAGCTCATCTATACTTGCATTTTCTTCTCCTCTGTCCCAATTTTTGCCTCCCATATATACAGGAATGGCAGGATTTGGTATGGAAAGCATTAAACAAGCATTGCTTTTAGCCCTATACACAATATAGAGAGCTTTGCTAACATGGCTGTCGTGATTGCTCCTATCAAACTGTCACAGTTTCCTTTAAAAAGACCATCACGCCCAATCCCTACAGAAGCTGAGACCTGTTGCTACATGTGCTACAGCAAGCCTCCAAAGTTTTCCAGGCAAAGGCAGGAAGATCACTCTTTAATCATGTGTAATGTCTAACAAGCAAAACCAGAGCTGCTACGACCTGGGATTTCACTTTGCCTTGTTCATTAAGGACTACAGGGTTTTGCCTTCCACATCCAATTATCTTCTTAAAGCTAACCCTCCATTGTCTTTCATTTCTGTGTTTCAAGCATTGTGTTATTTAAAACAGAAAACAAACATTCACAACCATTTCCTATTTTCTCAGAAAATCATTTGCTTTTAAGGGAAACATTCTTAGTGTTTTGTCCCACCTTGTTCTTCACTTTACTAAGTGTTCAGACACCAATACCATTAAACCTCCATGCTACCTTCCCTGTCTCACCTTGAGGCAAAAAGGGTTAAAAAAATTTCTTTACAATTAATTATACCACTTAAAAGACTCACCACAAGTGGCACTAGATTGAGTAAATAAAAGCAAACCTCAAGTATTTCAAGTATAATTTCACACTGAAGCCTTTTTAGCAGACTAGGTATTTTGCTCTGGAGAAAGAGAAAATGAACTGATGCCCAGTAGTGTCAATCAACTCTACTACAGTACTCAGGTATGGTGTGAACTCACCTGCTGGGGAAAAATGAGTGTTAAGAAACTAACAGGTAGTGCACATGAACATAAATTTCCTGCATGACACAATGATTAGAGGGACTGAATACTAAAGAAATAACTTCTAATTCCAGCTTTGCTTTGATCTCCTGACCTGAAACAATCACCTTGAGCAAATCTCACGTCCTCTTCATGTCTCAGTTATTCTACTAAATGGGTAAATGGGGATAGGAATGTACTGTTCACTGGTTGTACACTATACAGTTAAAAGACTAAAGACTTGCGAGCCGCCATTTGCAGCTTCCTGGGCAAGTAAGCATCCTCAAAAATCAGCTAGGGAGATGCTTAGCGAGATTAGATCCTTACTGTGTTCTGAGCCCTTTCTACAAACTGCACTTAGCATGGAAAGCAAGGTCAAAGCAGAAAAAACAGAAATTAGGTAAGGAAGGAGTTTAAAACTGGCAATGAGAGAAAACAGAGATGAGATAAGAACGAATGTTATAACTGTCAAGGGACCCCCTTGGGAACATTAGCATCAAAGTTTCTGCTTCCCTGACTGTCACAATTATTTTGCATTCTTGAATTTGTCTTTTTCTTATTGAAGCTGAGGCTGTTTTCTATTTCAGTCAAGCAACGCTG
Source organism: Chiroxiphia lanceolata (assembly GCF_009829145.1). Lineage (NCBI taxonomy): Eukaryota > Metazoa > Chordata > Aves > Passeriformes > Pipridae > Chiroxiphia > Chiroxiphia lanceolata. Next base: position 56,614,129 of record NC_045641.1, read on the forward strand.
TTCCCCATCATCTAACTTTTCTTTGTGTCACATATAAATCTTCTTGATAAGAGTACAGATTTTTAAAAGTAAAACAGTGTGCTTAGAATAGACTGCAGTGCCTGTGGTGTTTGCAATCCACACATACTACCAGGATATAAAACTAAAAAGGGTAAGGTATCAGTCTAAGGCAGCATTTTTGTCTGAAAATACCATGTCCACTACATGTGAGACTGTACTGGCTGCTGAAGCCCTGACAATCTTTATTTTCAATTCCTCTGTAGGTTGTCAGGTCACTGTATGAGCACACCAGTATTTACCAAACTGTTCCAAGGTAGGCCATCCTTTAAAAGAAATAATATAGCTGTTTCCACAGATTTAAAGGCAGTGTCTCAAACTACCTGCCAATTAGATTTTACTTGATTCTAAGCTGAACCTTTCAGTGCAATTGTCCTAATACTTCTTTGTGTCAGAATCTACCCTATTACACACTTCCTCACTAGAAAAGGTGAAATTAATAATCTGTTTCAGTATTTTTTGTCTCTATTGAATTTTCTTTCAGACACTGAGGAGTGGATTTTGATTTTTAATGAGATGTCAAATTCTTTCTGGCAAAGTAAGCAGTAATTCTACATGTCTCTATAAATAAAGACTTAATATGTTGTTATGCCATCTCCCACAGACTCAAAACAACAGGCTGATATTGTGCTCAATGTTCTCACCTGTCAGGTAAGTCTAGTTTATTCTGTAGAAAGTTCTGCTAGCTAGTGTGCCATCATTCAGGCAAAAATGCAGGTGCATTTGTTAGTCTGACTTACTTTGCCCTCCCTAACTGGAAGCAAACTAAACTTTGAATAGCAAAGCTTTTCACAGTCCAATTCTCATAGTAAAATATTTACAGCAAAAGCATCCATATTAAGTTGTTTTATAGTACAGACCTTTTACAAGACAAGCACACAGAAAACCCCTTATTGACATAACTGAACAAGCAAAAAATCTAGTATATAGGGAGAAAACAAATCTGTCTCTTTAAAGCTACTGAATAAAGGCAAGAGCAAGAAAGGCATTCCTACTTCATTTTCCAATTATCCACCTTGGGATAGTGTTAATTACTCTTACCTATTTGAAATTTTAACTGGTAAAACAACTTTAGTTTCATTTATAATATGAAATTTACGGTCATACCTGAAAAGTTGCAACTATGCCCATTCCAATACAGCCCATCAATCCAATACATAATGAAAACACGTTGCATGAAGACCTAACAAAGCGCGATGACTCATTTTGCTTCTCTATTAATAAATACCTGATGTACATTGTAATTACACCTGAAAAAAGAACAACCAAAAATACGTATTTTGTTCACTGATCATGTATTGTTTACATTTTAACATCTTTTCCTGTAACAAATGAGCATGCAGAATGAAATTATAACATAATACAGTAACTAATATTGCCTTTATATCTACTGGGATGAAGAAAAAAGGTAGTGAATTTCAGATATATTAATTTCAGATAAAACTTTAACATTATCTTAGTCTTAACATCACACATTACTGCTATCTAGAAATAACTGTACATCACTTCAAGAAAAACACCAATTTAAATCCCATTCTCCTGGGTATTTTGGGCAGAGGCATTGCCATTCTGCATTAGGAACAGATGTCACAGGGAGATGAACTATAAGATGTAAGTGGGAGGTTTTATTCTGCTCTGATACACAGTCTTTTATGAGAACTACATCTCCTTATAATGGATGGTCTGTAGAATCAATTCGTTTTTGCAGTCCTACATATGTGACCCCAATATGCAGTTCACTCCTGACAAACACCTGTACTGGATACGAAAATTATTCCATATAACACAGAACATAGTTTTAGTCTATCTACAGTTGGAAAAATACATCAGGTAGCTTTGTCCAGGCACTGTGAGGTTACATGAAAGATGCCAAGATAGTGTGATTGAATGAGGCTCTTAGAGAAGGTAAAATATGTGATTTTTACTTTGCCTTAAGGCCATGCTAGACTATACAGCTATCGATCCTCCATCCCCTAGAAGTGACTAGAAAATGCCAAACTTCCTGATTCCCATCAGTCATTTTGAAGAGAAGGAGGCATGTTGTGGAGAAAACCAGGTGTTGCTTCAACACAGTTCTTCCCTTTGCTGCATCATATTAGAAACTAAAGTGTCCCCATATTAGAGACAGAGTTTTTGCACAGTAATTATACCATCTTTCTTCCTCTTATATTTCCAGCCGTGTTGACTACTTTGCACTGATGAGGTGCTCTTAAGAGACATAAGTGCCTCTAAGCCTGCACTCACTAAGGACCTGGCCCTCTGGCTATTACATCTATCTGATACCATCATTTGACTGTGGAGTAGTTTTTCTGCAGAATACTGAATGGACTGCAATGTAAGCAGACAGCTTTTGCTAATTCTCATTTCTTCATTCTGGTCAAACCAAGTACTTTATACATACCTAAAAGAGCTGAAATATTAATCATAAAACCAAAGACACCGCTTTCTGGAGGTTTTGTTCCAGTGTCACTAAAGCAGGAAGAGAAAGAAATTAACAGTTAACTGAGATCTGTGAAACATAAATGAGATGTACACATGAAATCCCAAGAAAAATGTAACTTGTGTGAACTCTGTTCTGGGGATAAGGCATTTAAACATTTCTGCTGAACATGTAGCCTCCATTTGTAGTAGTGAATCTTTCTTTTCATAAAGTGTATTTTGAGAGCATACTGTTTGAACTGTATTTCTTCCTTTTCTGTATTCAACGTGCAGAGCTGTGACAGAGCAATACTTTGTTCATGAATGACATGATTACATAAATGACATTTTAGAAATGGCGTTTCTTTTATCCACTGAATTAACACTGTGATAGAGTAAAACATATCTAATGGCATCTCACATCTTAAGATGTGAGAGAATTTGGCTTAATTGCCTGATTGTCTCAAAAGGATCTTACCCCATGAGAGTAATTGTGTTCCAATGCCCAGGAATGTTCCTAGGAGGGGTTTAATTTGCTAATGTAGATGCAGCTTAAGAGTAGTCTACACCCAAGGTGTTGTAAGTCTCTTCTGCTGAAGCAATTCACCCTTATAGTGGATAATTAGAAATTCACTGGGATAGAAAGAGGGAGCATGAGTGTGAGAATATCTACAGAATTTATATACTTTTGTACGTGCACAGACATATATATGAAAAACACCACATATACAAAATATTTGTTGTGTAGAAAATGGAACACATTGATCACAGAATCCTTTTCTCTCTTTTCCCTACATATGTAAAAACACCCACCCCAAAGAATGTCCTTTCTTCACAAGATGAACATATGCTTGGGAGTATGTGGGCTCAAGTTCCCTCAAGCAGGACTCTTCTATAGAGGGTGAGTGCTCTGTTGAAGGAACAATACTGTGATGCTGTCACCTCTTTACACTATGTTTCTTGTCCAATGTCTATTTTTTCTTGTCCAACATACAATCAGTTGATATCTATTTGATCAGGCTCTGTCAGTCAAGCCAATGGAAAACATCTAGTTCTTAAATCTTTACATAATTTGGGTGTGAGCTGAGTTTTCAGTTACTGGGCAGCACCAGGAGGCACAATTGTGTGTGTGTAAACAGAGGCACCCAATGAACTCTACCATCAGAAATGTAAACATGTAAGGGATTCAGTTAATGTCAAAGTTTATTGGAAACTGAGCGAAGATTCTGAGACTTAACTGTTCTCTGAGGGTGGGAGTGTCAACCTGCTGGAGGGTAGGAAGGCTCTGCAAAGGGATCTGGACAGGCTGGATTGATGGGCTGAGGCCAATTGTACGAGGTTCAATTAGACCAAGCACTGGGTCCTGCACTGTGGCCACAACAACCCCGTGCAGTGCTACAGGCTGGGGGAAGAGCAGCTGGAAAACCGCTGAGCAGAAAAGGATCTGAGGGTGTTGGTGAACAGCAGCTGAAAATGAGCCAGCAGTGTGCCCAGGTGGCCAAGAAAGCCAATGGCATCCAGGCCCATATCAGAAATATCTCTATTTCTGATACAGACTAGCAGGACAAGGGAAAGCGATTCTCCCCCTGTACTCAGCACTGGTGAGGCCACACCTCGAGTGCTGTGTCCAGTTCTGGGCCCCTCACTACCAGAAAGACATTGAAGTGCTGGAGTGTGTCCAGAGAAGGGCAGCAAAGTGAAGGGTCTGGAGCACAAGTGCTATGAGGAGCAGCTGAGGGAGCTGGTGTTGTTTAGCCTGGAGAAAAGAAGGCTCGGGGGAGATCTTATCACTCTCTACAACTACCTGAAAGGAGGTTGTAGCCGGGTGGGGATCAGGCTCTTCTCCCAAGCAACCAGCGACAGGACAAGAAGATATAATCTTAAGCTGCACCAGGGGAGGTTTAGGTTGCACATTAGGAGGAAAGGGTGATAGACACTGGAATGGACTGCCCAGGGAGGTGGTGGAGTCCCACCATCCTGGGAGGTGTTTAAGGAAAGCCTGGGTGTGGCACCTCATGCCGTGGTCTAATTGATATGGTGGTGTTTGGTCCTAGCTTGGACTTGATGATCTCAGAAGTCTTTTCCAACCTAACTGATTCTGTGATTCTGTGTATGATGGGACAAGTAGGTACTAGCAAGATGTGGGGGTTTTATGTGATTCAAGAAGATGAATATTCTTCTTTCCAACAGTGAGGCTGGATTAGGTTTCAGTGCTAAGCTTCTGAACCTACCGCTGAGTGCAGCCAAAATGACAGCTGCTCAGCAGGAATGCTTGTGCTCTCAACATCCAAAAGAGAAAGCGATATCTATTTAAGCAATCATTCTTAAAGATTTTGACAATTTCGTTAAGTTCAAGACAGAAGGGTATGACTATCTCAAAAGACTTGATTTTCTTTAGGAATTAATATTTGCTCTCAAACCCCTTCTATGTACAGAAGGATTTGTGTAACCAGTTGCTAAGATGATTTACCAACAACAGGAGGAAGTTTAGGATAAAGGAAGGATCCTTTTCTATGAAAAACTGATGCAACAAATAGAGAAAATTAAAGCATTTATTTTTACTAGTTTGGTTCTTGTTGTAGTGCTTTCAGAAGACTTGTTTCAGCTTGTACTCTGTACTAGTCTTGTTCCTCTTTGATAGTGGAATTGATGAAAACGGTAAACTAGCTCTTTTTTTGTTTGTTTGACACATCTGAAAATCATTTTAATCCATGTTTCACTTAGCCCATTTTTTAACCTTCAACTTCACATCTTTTCCTCGTGTTTCTGGAGTGTTTTCATTAATATGACAAAGGACTCCATTTAAAAAGTCAGCCACTTGTGACAATCTTCAAGGACTTTTTCAAATCAGAAACCGCTCTGTGGTAAGTACAGGACTGTAATCACTTCAAAGCTTTTGAAGGACTTTAGGTGAGAAGAGAATGGAATTGGCACATGCATAGAAAGCCATGTGAAGTTCTTGGAACACATCATAAGAGCAATCCAAATAACCTAAAATTGCACTGGTCTCCATTTTTTAATTAAAACTTTTTTCAAGCTAAAGCTTTATAGGTGAATTTTGCTATTGTCGATTTTTAAACTCAATAGATGTACGCTTTCAAGAAATTTCATACCAAGAATACTATATTACATCTACAATCTATTTACAAAGTACTGCACTGGACCTTTAAGGACACAATCTTTTTAATGTCATATTTTCCACTGAAAAATCCCTGAAGCTAAATGAAGACTTAGGTTCATTTTCGTTTTGCTTCTGGTCTGTTGCTATGGAAAAAAAAAGATTAGAAAAAAAAGTATGGGTGACAGTCCTTTTCTTATTATGAAAAAGACAAAAAGCAAATGGCATATTTGAAACAAAAATGTGCTCACTTATTTGGAGTGGTGCATAGGTGAGCTCTGCCACCACTGAAAAGATGAGGAATCCTCTACTTGTGTCACCATCTCATGCAATAGAATTCTAAAACCAAACAATATTCTGAAGAGTGGAAAGACAAGAAGGTGGAGGAGACAAGTAATAAATATTTTAGGGCCAAAAGACTCATTGTCATCTAATTACTACATAGCCATCATAAACTATTTCTCTCCAAACTTTAAGTCCCAAATTTTTAAAATAGGAAAATTCTATTCTCCCTACAGGGATTCTTATTGATCCAGAGGTACACCTGATAGCAAATACCTTTAGGAAAATTCCCTTTATGCTTTCACTGAGAATTCAAACCATGAAACAGCCACCCCAGCACATCCAAATTAATTTGGATTTTGAGTATATTAGCAAAAGAACTAGTTTGGCCATAACCTAATTTTAGGACTCACCTGCTAGAAAACACAAAATCATGTTCATTTTATCTACCCAGAAATGTATTGACTTTACTTGATGAGACATTAGCACAGTTTCAATGACAAATTCAGGTGTGGTCTCTCACTGTGACAGCTGTTACATGGTAAACAAATAAAACTAATAAGTTACCTCAAGGCATACACAGGGTACCTGAGGAACATATATAAGAATTACAGAAATGTTGAACTAAAGTTTGTCCATATTCTTGTCCTTTTTGTAACTGGAATTTTCCCATACGAGCTCTATTTAATTTTTAAAGCTCATTTTAAGATATTGCACAACTTATATGTTGCAACATTCTTCCTCTTTTTTATGATTCTAATCTTTACTAAATCACATTCTTAATCACATGATTCAGATTCTTAGGCTAAAGCAATGACCTGCAAAACAAAATATGAACTATGGTATGACTATTGGCCTGAGTACTTAAAAGGAAATATCATATTACTCCCAAGTGCACCTTCTACAAAGATCTTATGCTTACACCATGTGCCTTTAGAATTATTACAGATTCTTCAAGAATAGCCAATGTATATCTTTAATCCAAATGTGGTGTTAAATGGATGTAAAATAAAAAAGACTTTTAAAAAACTTTACTAGTAAATGCAGAGGGCCTGAAATGTGACTGGCTATCACTGATGCAGCCTCTCAAGTCTTTGCTTTGTTTGGGTTCTTTTAGGGTATACTGACATACATTGTGATTCCGTACTAAAGGATAAGAGTGATTTTTTCTCTGTGATCTATTCTGTTAGACTGATGTAACTATGGCAGCTGCAATACAGTCATCAGAGTTATAGAGCTGTGACTTAAAGGTTTGGTCTATCTCTTTAAAAAGAAGACACAATTAAGATATTTGGACTGTCAAAAACTTAACTGAAAACACAATTATACAGAAAAAACCACATCCTGTTTTCTCATAACATTTTATTCTATGACATAGCTTAACATAAGAAACGTAATTTTGCCAAATTTCTCACTACAGGACCTCAAAATCCTTCTGAGCACAAACCATATACTGAGAATGAACAGTTATATCAAATGGGTTTTTTTCCCTTGGTTAATAATAGATAAATTACACTTATCAGAAGCGCTTTTGTGTCAGTAAAACTGTGTATGTAATCAAGGACGAGCCGTAAGGTATTTGTTCAAGTACAAGAACGAGGCTTTCCAAGAGTTGAGCCCAAATTTGTGCAGATAATCTTAAAAAGTTTTGCTAACATAAGCATGTGGCCCAAGTTTCTTTGGCTCAATTTGAATGAAGCTCAGCTTTCTTGTGGGCTGTGGTGTCATTTGCACTTGCCTATGATGACAAACCCTAATTTTCAATCAAATTTGCTTGTATGTGCCAATCAGGTTAGCAGTCTTCTGAAATTATGAATGTCCGTGAAGTCTTTCAAGGAATTAGGTCTAGATGTATCTTGAAAGATGTATTTGAAAATCTTGTTTAGATCTTCTGTATATCAGAAACACTCTTGGATATCTGGCTAAGCTTTAATTTATTAAGAGATAAAATCTAGCAATTTCATAGTGTATATTTAAATGTTAACATAAATCACAAGCAATGATTTATACAGAACTGCACTTAAGTGACTAAGGTTTTAGAAAAGAGATGCCAGCCACCTCTTGGGAAGTCTTTTACACTCATTGGTCCTATGCTGAAATTTTAAATATGCGTGTTTGTGGGGATGCATGTACTGCAAAAACCATCATAGGGTTTCAAGTCATCTGGTGCACTTTGGCCCAGTTCTGGAGTTATACAAACAAAGCTACATTTCCACCACTTGATTGTAAAGTTTTGCTATGATCAGGCCTTCAGGACACTTTGGCTCCAGCAGAAAACTGTTTCAGGTCCTTTCCACTGCGTCTGCCAGCGTTTGGGTCCTGTGGCTCTTGGAGAGGCCCGGGCGCTGGAGGTGTGATGGGTGCCGGGAGGGCAGAGCGTGCGCCCCCATCACAGGGAGGCCCTGCCAACACTGCCTCTCCTCCTCTGGGGATCCCACACCCGACTGGGAACCCCTCGGAACCGCCGCCTGTGTGTCACACACACACACACACGCACACACACACACACAGCTCCCCCTGCTCCTCGGGCGCTCCCACCGCGCTCCCGCCTCACCTGATGTAGGGGACGAGGGGCTCGACGTGCCCCTCCAGCACGGCGATCGCATAGGAGATGATGAAGGCGGCCGAGGACCAGCTGACGAGCAAAGCGGGGACGAAAGCCACGCCGGGCATGCAGCACAGCATCGCCGGCGACTGCCCTGCCCGGGGCACGAGCGGCAGGGCGGCAGCGCCCGGACGGGCTCCGTGGCGGCGCCCCGAAGTCACGGACCGTGACCGAGGACCCGGGGGACGCACACACGAGCACTCACACGTGTCTTTTCCCGCCAGGCAGGGGCGCTGCCGCCTCCAGCGGCCCCGGGGATCCCCCGCCGCCCGATGACTTCCCTTCACTTTCGGTTCTCCTCAGCGGTGCCCCGGGACAGCGCCCGCCCCGCCCGCGGGCGGCCCCGAGGGCGGCGGGGGCCGGGGACCGCAGTGAGGCCTTTCGCCTTTCACCCCTGCCCACACCTGGAAGCAGCGCTTCGGAGAGTTTCTGACCCCAGAAATCCTCCCCACAGCCCCGGCTCCGGCGGCTGCCGCCTCTCGGGGCCTCTCACGCCCTGTCGGGGCAGGGAGCGGGCGGTGCGATGCTGCCGGGCAGTGCTCGGCGGGGGCTGCGGGACACGCCGGCTTGTGCCTTCTTTAAAAGGGCTAAAAGAGTGGTCCAGTGTGCGCGTTTAGCGGCTCTTCGCCTCTTGCCGGCCGAGGGGCAGCAGGTCCTCACCGGGGCGCGGAACGGGAGGTGCAAACCTGTTCAGAAACCCCGGGGTCTGGAGGTCCCATTGTGGAGCCCTGCATGGTACACACCTCATCCGCCTGGGACTGTCATTTCAAGCACATAATGTAGCCTTGATTTGCAAATCTTCCGTGAGATTCACTTTTTCACATGCTTAGAGGGAAACCATTGTTTAACTCAAAACCATGCCATGTTCAGCATTTTTGCTTTGGCTTAACCTGAAGCCATGGACAACCTGTCAAGGTTGTTTATGTTTCCTTTGACTGTTCACAGTTATCTGCCTTCCAAACTAACATGTAAACGCAAGGTCACCATTCTGCAACAAAGACGTACATGTGCACACTCTGCTTCTCTCCCTGAAAATGTATTGGGAACCTTGCTTTAGGTACACATCCCCTGTGGTGGATGCAAATAAGGTGAGTACTTGGCAGGCCTTTGAAGGTATTAGGAAGGGAGATAGAAATTTAATAAAAGGACTTGCTTGGAACTGTATATCTTGGTGAAAGTACAGAAAAGTAATAAAACAAATTATTGTACCACTAAGACTGGAGGTACTCTATACCCTATGCCTTTTGGCAGTAGCATGTTGCTCGTATTCTTTACATACAACTTTAGTGTAATAATTCACTGATACTTCATATTTACAGCTGATTACTTAAAAAAAAAGGTCAGCCCCTTTTCATATCTGTACTACTCAGAAAGAGAGTATTTTATATATAGCAAAAGAAAGAGTTTGGGCAAAAAAATCAACACCAAAACACAAAATCATACTTAATATTTCCATAGCTAGTCTGTCTTCTAGTAATTTTGAGTGACAGAAATTTCTAGCTGAAAGAACAGGTTTACTTCTTTTTAAGTTAGAGGTGCAAAAATAATTGAATTAAACTAATACTTGAGATGTCTTAATATATGCTGGTTTAAAAATTCTTCTTTAATTAAGCCTCAGTATCAGGTATCTTTGTTTTTTTTTTTCCTTTGAAACAGAAAATCAAAGAAATACTATACAGGCACTATGTCTAGTGTCTTTTGTAAATAAATGAACTGCAGAAATGTCCTGATGTTTATTTTATGCATAGAAGTAGAATTTTACATTTAAGTATCAGTAATTTAGTATTCTGGTTTGGTTTCCTGCAGAAAGAGGAAGGGATTCACTTTATTTTACTGCATCAACATTTAAGTCACATTGTTGGAAAAATGTTTCATCCACAGTTCTGCAAAATCATTATACTAACTTTGGTTTTGTAAGTAGTAAATAAATCTCTCTTAAGTGTGAGTTGAGTATTTTAGTTCTTCACATGACTTTTTGAAATGCCTGAACAGTATTTGGAGTGAAAGAAAGACACACGTTTGGCTCAAGCAGGTGGCAAGTTACTCTTTGGTGATCACTAGGAAAGGCACTTGGTTGCTATGTAAATATTTATTAGAGCTCATGTGATGTTTCTTTTTCTTTATAATTTTATTGTAGAAGGTAGTCAGTAACAATATATAATTTGAGTGGTAATCTTTAATTGCTTGCTTTGGCTGTCATACACAGGCGTTCAAAACCCTAATAAAATTGAAAGTACAATTTTTATTCTAGCTGGTTACTTCCCTGTTCTCCAAAAACTTTTACCCCTTTTTTAAACTTGAAAGTTCTTCCAGTGTAGAACAGAAAACCTAAACATCTGTGACAAGTTTACATTTAGAATATAAAAACATAAGGTCTGCAGGTTTTGCACTCACAGATTGCTTGTTGAATTTATTTACATGTAACCAGACCTGGATATTCAGGGAACTTCACTATAATGACATACCCCTTGGAATGCACAGACTTACAACTGCTCATAAGCAGAACTTGGTCTTCCCAGGGAATAAAGTGAGAGAGAAGAGGAAGAATTTGTTGCTTGTAAAGAGAAAAGCAGCATATGGTGAAATAAGGGAAAGAGTGTGAGGGCTGTGCAGCAGCTGGCGATTGCTGTGGTAAAGACAGTATTGGCTGGAAAGAAGGAAACAGTTTCCAGACACAGGTTGTACCAGGAGTACATTTACAGAAGAAATCAAATACGCTACCTGTAACTTCTTCAGATTGCTGTGTGAAGAGTTCAAGATGGTTTGTGGTATCTCTTCCCTTCCTCTTTGCTCACATGCCAATGTCTTTAACCTCTCGGTAACAAAAGCATGTGTAAACTATTCCCACCTATGACATGAAGTTTGGAATGGCAGTACTAACAATCTACAACGTCTGTGAAGTCCTATGCTGTGAGGCATTCATGGCATGATGTTAATATTTCTAAAAAGAAATGTGATTTAATTATAAAGTAGTTGTCACATGTTACTGTTTAAAAGATGGTTTATTTTGCTCTGTTTGTTTTGGGTCCCTCTATAGCTATCTAGATTATAATATCTATCTAAATGTCTAACCAAAATGCAGGTAAAGAAAAAGATTGGACAATTCAAAAATGTCAAGTCAAATGACATGTAAAATATTGACAAAATCCTTAAGAATGAATAGAGGTAACTACTGGGTTGAAATTGTTTAACTTTCTCTCAAAAAAAAAAAATAGAAGCTTCTTGTGGTGCAAGACAGATTTGAATCAATCTCTCCCAATAATAACGAGATGTGAAAAGGTTTATTCCAGAATTTCTAGAGAAGATTAGCTCTCAAAATATATTTTTTGACTACTCTACTCTCTATTTTTACTTACTTTTTGGGTGGGTTTTTTTTCAAGTGTTTATTGGGAGAAATCTTTGTTTCCAGGGTGCATGAGCTGTAGACTAATGTGGGCTATAAAGGGCAAGGAAGAAACTGTTTAGCTGCAGATGAACCATTCTTCGGTGGCTTCGTTCTGCTTCACTCTAAATGAGTTAGGCAACATGTTGAAGCAATTAGTGGGAGAATCTGGCTTTAGGATTTTAATAAAGTTTGATGGTGCATTTTTGCAGAAGCACATTTTTAGTGAAAAGGAAATCATTCAAAGCGAAATGGGAGTTTTTATGTGGCCTTGCCATCTGAGAGAAGTACCTTTGCAGATTTCTTAGTGGAATACAGTAGCTGACACTAAGTTGCTTGCTGAAGAGTAAGAGGAAATAATGAAATCCATGATCAAAGGTACTAAAGCACTCAGAGCCTGAACTGAGAGAAATCAATCAGTCTTAGGATAAGCTATCAGAAATATCAGAAAGCAGAAGTGGCTAATGATGTGTTACATCCAACATAAAACCTCCCACAAATGGGGAGTACTCACTTCTGAAAAATCAGATCCTATTTCCATATGTTGATCTAGATCTGTCACAGCAATTTGGGGATGTTGGTTTGTCTACCTTTACCACATCGCTTTGCTAAATATAGGGCACTCAACTTTTTCGTCCTGTGTATACCGTGCTTTGCACATTGGGGACATGTAATTACTATTTGCTTCTTTCATAAACTTCCTTTTGTGCCTGGACACAGCTGACACCAAGTTCTAACAAGGCCAAAGAGTTTCATGTGCTTCAGGGTAATATTATGAAATCTCTTCATGTAGAAACTGCTTGATTCAAGCTGATACAAATGTAAAAAAATAGACTTAATTAGTAAAATGTAATTTTACAAAACCTAAATATTGTGTCCAATTTCATTGTTTCAGTTTTAACAAATTGTGCTTTCCATCCTTTCTTGGCCTTTGTCCATGTCCTTCATAGTTATTCTATTTCAAAGGTTTGTGCTGCATAGCAAATCTGTTAAGACCACAAATGGTATGGAAAAAAGGCAGAGGGATTGCTCTTATTCAGTAAAAATGCAGTGAAATCAGTATTATGAGGCATAAGCAAATGCTCAGCTTTGTAGCTTATCATGAGCACTGCGATAGCCTATTGGAGCATCACTGCTTCTTACTTGTTTGAGGAGGTTTGGATTGAGGAAAAGGTGGTGCAACTTGAGAATCCCAGAGAAAAGACCATGTGTCTTGCCCGTACCAGCCCCTTCACACTCAGGAATGGCAGTGACAGACAGAGGCATCAGGTTCTCCAGTGGTTTGAGTTGTGCATCTTTGTAGTCCACTATCAGGGTTCAGTGGGAGATGGGAAGTGGTGCCTTAGGCAGCAGCAGCCAGAGGCTGCCCATTAGAGCCCACCTGAGTGGGTCGCTTCATCTCATGGGGCCACCTGTCATCACCCCGTTAGAGAAAACCTCCTTGGTTGTTCCTTGGAGGCTCATGGGGCAGGAATTCCAGGTCTAGTTTTTCTGGGAATAGCCGAATAATTCACTGCAGATGTAGGGTGCATGAAAATAAAGAAATCGTGATGAATACCCATCACACATGTAAAGTTTAGTATGGGGGAATACCAACTAACAATAAAGTGAAAGAGGCACAGTATTGGTCAATAGGATGCACTGAGATTCTGGAGATATCCCTGGAGGTATTTAAAAGATAAGTAGATGAGGCACTCAGGGACATGGTTGGTGGAATTGTCAGTGCTGGGTTAATGGTTGGACTTGATTGTCTTAAAGGCATTTTCCAGCCTGAACAATTCTATGATTGTGTTCTGAAATAAAATAGATATGAAGAACAGTTAATATGGCTTTTCTAAAAGATCTTGTAGTAATTTTTTCCACTCTACTCTCTTTGTAGTCTCTTAAGCATTTTTAAACATAGAAAGTATATTTCTAAGCAACAAAAGAAATTGTTCATCCTAAAGAGATCCTTTATGTATTTCATCCTTCTATCCGATACTGTGATCCATTTCAGATGATTGAGATATAACTAACCGAAATTAGGTGTTCTTTTAATGTTCTGAGTCTCCATCTTACTTACGTAAAAAGTACCTGCTATTTGATACAGCCACAAAATTTTATTGACCACTGCTCATCACTAAAGGCACCTCCATTTGTTTCTGCTGTGTGCTGCTGAGTGGATTTAAAAGACCACTCTGCCTGTTCTAACCATCTAATCTATACAGTCTGTTCTCTGTGCTAATACAACTTGGCAGGATTAACAAAATCCAGCACTATGCTGTAACAATGGCCTCAGTGTACTGGAAACCCTGTGTTTCTAGTGTTAAAATAAAAAAATAACACATTTTTACTCTTTAGAATAATCAAACATTTCAGAGAACTAGACTTTACTGTGAGAAATTCTATTCTGTTATACTCTAGTCTAAAGTGATAATTGAATATCAAGGATAATGAGTTCTAATTGTTTATTTTCCAAAAGCATGATGAAATCTAATATTTAAAAAATAAGATTATATTTATAGAACATATAATTCTTAATATATATTTTATATATATCAAGTCATGGCCTGGGGAGACCGTCCAGGATCTTTCATCCACTTCATTAGGAACTTTAGAAACAGACATACAGATATGATTTGGCTTGAAGGCCACAGTCTATTTAAATTGTTGTTGACCATTGCTAACTGTATATCTCTTTAAAAAGCAAGGACTTACTGTAAAGGAAACCAAGGACAATAAATAAACCCCCACAACAACAACAACAATAAAACTCCCCAAAACCAACCAAAACCAAGAGCAGATGCCAGATTCCGCAGTTTCAAAAGGTTTCTTCTGGCTTTCTGCAAGCATTTGTTATTTTAGTTTGAAGTGCTCGGGAAATAACAGATCTTTAAGGGTAAAATGTTGGTGAATATTATGCTTAGAAAATATGATTGTGCTGCCAGGTGCACATGCTGCCTCAGCTCCATCTAGATGTTCACTTGCAGAGATTTTTGAAATGGCATTGTTCCAGTCCTTTGCTCTCTAGACACTGCTTTCTTGTCTAAGATATTACTGTTTTCCTTTTTTCTTTAGTTGTACCTCATGCTTACCAGCCATGATCTTCAATTTTTTGTAAATATTCTTTCTAGTACCTGCACAAATAAAAAAGAAGTGGAAAGAGTAGGAACTGATTGATGTTTAAGAGATAATAAATTTTTATTTCCTGTAGAGAAACAGGGTCTGAAGAAAAAAAAAGATTCTATATTCTGTCAACAAAATTTTCAAGTAACAAGTCATAAATGTTCCTTGCATACCTGTCCAGAGGCCTGGGAGCTAAACATCTGAGGATTTTCAAAAGTACTGAAGTATTGAGCACAATTTTAAAATTTCCACTTTTGCTGCAGTACTAAGTGAAGACTCTCACTAGCTGCATATAATTAGAATACATTTGCTCATGAGGCTAAAATTACTGCAGACTGATTAAGAGATAATCCATTACAAGCCAAGGCATCAAAGTCTAACACCATCTCTCAGAAACTAATCACTTGTATTCAATCTCTATTTTAGAGGTAATGTCAGTGGCATTGAGTCTTATCAAAGACTAAGAGCTCTATAACTGGTGAGTCAAAATGAGATTATGTTTTGAAGGATAGAATACTGCTCGGTCACTGTCTTTTTATCTTCTGAGTGACTAATGTGATTTAATTATTGTATTTGATAGATAGGGGTACTACCAAATTCACAGTGCTGTACCAAGCTATTAATTCCAATATGCCCAAGGCTACTGCTTTCAATTTTAGAAGCGTGGATGTTATAGGGTTTTGGGGGTGGAGGGGCAGGGAGAGAAGTCCTAGAAGGCTCTATTGTCTCCCATTTTCTTTCCATAGAAAGTGCTCATGCAGCTCTTCAAAATACTGACGAGCACACCAGCCTGTTTTGACTGCTGTTTAGGGCCTAGCCCTCTATGACGTCCTCTGTTGGCTCCTTCTGTGCACAGAAAATACAACACATTACAAGAGCGAGTGGGGAAATAATTGGCTGCTTTTTTCTCGTCTCCATTCTTCAATTCACGGGGGAAACCTGTTCATAGCTGTGTAGAAGAACTTCTAGGATTTAAAAAAAGTTCTTGGTACTTGTAGATCTACATAGTGAATAGGGCAGGAATAGAAATGACGGCTGCATCATTACAATAAGTAAATATAAAGTGGCCCTTATCTCAGCTGCAAAAGTTGTCTGATGATGGCCAAGTTACTTCAAACAAATTCTCCACAGGCAAGTCATTACTTCTCTGTTCTTAACTTTTTCTTGTCTGACTTGAAACACCTCTGAATGCTCTGAAGTTCAGAGCATTCACAAATGGAACCAAAGTCCTTAAGAGCAAACTGCTGAGCCTTCAGAGTACTACCAGTTAGCTCCTGTACTGAGAAAACTCAGCCCTAAAGTGGAAGCAGGCATCAGACTTGCTGAATTTTGTCTTTACCTTTGTGGTCAGTAATATTTGCTTTGCAGAGGTACTACAAGATTAATTCATGTTTGTGAAAAAGACCATGCAGCAATGAACACAGGAAACCTATGATGATGATGATAGTTCTCTTTGCTTTAGTGCAAGATTCATGCAATGTGCAGTGAATATTATTCTTGGCTAACAGGGAAGCTTGAGATACTATGTTGATTACTTCTGGTCTTCTACCTCAAACAAAGATAATTACATTATTGCCTCGTACATTTAGTTCTTAGCATTCTCCCTTCCCAGCAAATTAGAATGTGAAAGATTTGGAAAGAGCTGCTACTGGACAAGTCTACCATATCCAGTAGCAAATTCTGCCTTCCTCAAGCTTTTGAACATTACAGGATCTCCATTCCCATTGAGAGAAAGTAGATATTTCTTTCCTTTTTAAAGTAGCTTCAATCCCCTCTTAGAAAGGTCTAACTGTAGGGAGAAAAATATCACAAATTCAGTTTTCTAAGACCTAAGAGAAAGTGTGGGTGAAGACAACTTGTAGAAAATCAGGATCAAGATAGAGTGTGTTTATAACTATTTGACTGCTTATTTAGATTACATCATAATCCACAGAAGTCATGCCTTTGCATTAAGTGCTGCTACATCCATCTTTGAGTTAATACAAATACAAGTACAGTCAAGTAGATTATTCCAAGAGCCCAGTGGTTTACATGAATAATGACTTGGCAAGGCCCTTAAGTATATGCTGGATTGAAATGGCAGGGTCTAATTTTTAGATATCCTGACATGTAGTGGAATTTATTGCTTCAAGCAGAATATCTGGGTTCATCTGTATCTACAATGACTGGGGGAAATGGAGAAAGTTAAGTATCCCATTCTTGGATACAACAGCAAGGTTCTCACCTGCAGAACTGCCTAAGCAGTGCATTTGATAAAATGTGAAAAAAGAATTGGCCTGAGCCTGCCCCTTTCAGAGACATGCTTACAAAGTCAGCTGCAAAGTGATGCAAGGTCCCTGATCTGATTTCTGGTTTTGAGCTTGAAAATAATTTCTAGTGACAGCCATAGAAGAATCCAAGCAACTTGGAAAGATTGTCTCTAAAGGGATTTGAATCTGCACCTACTACGTGTACCTTAAGAGTTTGCAATTAATTAGCAAGTTGAGGATGGCTTTGTTTTCATCCATTTTCCATGCCTTGCACAGAATCACAGAATCATCAAGGTTGGAAGAGGCCTTAAAGATCATCTAGTCCAATTGCCAAACCAGCACCACCATAATCACCCCTAAACTGTATATTCCCAAGTGTTACGTCCAGACACCTCTTGAACACTTCCAGAGATGGTGATTCTAACACTTCCCCGTGCAACTTATTTCAGTGTCTGACCACTCTTTCAGTGAAATTCTTTTCTAATATCTAATCTGTACCTTCTCTGGCACAACTTGAACCCATTTTCTCTTGTCCTTTCACTTGAGATATGGCAGAAGAGGCTGACCCCCACCTCACTACAACTTCCTTTCAGATCGTTGTAGAGAGTATTGAGATCCCTCCTGAGTGTCCTCTTCTCCAAACTGAACAACCCTCTTTCTCTGTTGCATGAAATAACTAAGCCTTTGATGGACTGAAGATGGCAAGAGTACATGGGCCTATGGCAAAATGGGAATATAGGGGAACATCTGGAATATAGAGTCCTGTCTCCTATCACAAGCTGGCTCAGCTGTCTCTCAAAGCTTGATAGGTATTCCTGCTTTTCCTATTTCAAATATATTACAGAACTTGTTTTTCTCTCCTTTTGTTTTGGGTTTTGTTTTGTTTTAGATTTTGTTTTGTTTTCTTTTGAGTTTTCCTTTGTTTTGTTTTAACCTGGTGACAGTATTGCATTGTTTAAATACGTTTCTGATCTTCATTCCTGTGATGTGAACAAGTCAAAATCTTTTAGCATCTTTTCAGAAGGAAAGATCTAGTTGTTCCTTTCCATGCACCTATTTCAGTTTAAATATATATTTGTTGAACATGAGTGTTCTACAAACAAGGACAGATATAGTCCCATCATGATTTGTTCAGAGCTTTTTATATCTCTGTATCTACTGGAACACTTTGGTTGATACCTTATAAAATAACTTGAAGAATATGTGAATTTTAATGGCTTTATCACACCGGTATCATATGGGAGTGTTTGTTAGTCTGTGTAAATGTATCATCCCACACTTTGCACTAATTATTAATCTAGGTCTTGAAGTAATTCAGTTTCCCCTGACTGATTTTCTGCTTTACTTTGATGTTATGTCTCTCAGCTTCATCTCTTCAGCATATTCTACTCAATTTCTGCATTTATGCTGTGTTGTTGACCAGAAATTATATTTTTGTCATAATTTGCATATACACTGTACTTCAGTTCTCAATGAAAACCTCGCTCTGCTGATTCAGAATGCTAGGCCATTGCTAGTACTGCAGCCACAGTGCTGTAGGTGGTGGTAAAGAGATGCTGCAGTGTAGTAATAATAGCTGAGTAATAATAGTTCAATAATAATAGCACATTGCTTGAGCAGGAGAGGCAGGTAAGGGAAGTACCAGCAAATATGTACAGATTATATTCCCCCAGGGTAGTACTTTGGCACCTTGCTGAAGCCTGTGAAGGAAGAAGACGTGAGGAGAAAGTGCTGACTGTGAAAAAAGCTTAGCTGAGGCTTCTGCACAGTGAGACTGGAAGGCTGGGTTATTATGAAGGGCCAAATAAGTATAATCAGGCTGATACCACACAATAAGGAGGAGGAACACAGCACTGTGTGGTGGGCTCTGAGACTCTACAGGTAGCCCCTAATGAAATTGCCATCCTGTCCAATGGCCCATGGAGAAAGGAAAAATACTGTGACACCCAAAAAGTAAATCGGAGTGGGGCTCAGTGGCCTGGGAGGGCTGTGCTAAAGAGCCGAAAACTCTTGGACGTTTCTTAAAGTACAGCCAGGTGTAGTCCTCTCACACAACCAACTATATGTATATGTGTAAATATACTAGGACAAACTTCTGGAAGTGGTCAAGTACTGTTACTTCACATAGGGAAAAATAAGATCACAAGGGTGATGTTTGTTACTCAGAAAAGCCACTGCAGGGACTTTTAAGAAATACTCAGAACTTCTGGTGCAGGGATAGACTACCAAGATAGGTGCTACTGTCTTTAGGCCCCTCATGACACCACATCATTCTGCTCTGGTAACAAGAAGTGCCTCTGCCTGATGCAATATTTGTCAGTGGTGATACCAGCAGTGTCCTATGTAGATGGCTGAACTTCACGGCAGAAAGCAGATGGATGCAGATTAAGGATTTACAGAGTGTGCTGTCAGCTAGTGACTGCTAACTGGTTTCTTGATATCATGTTCTTTCCTCAAGAGCTGCTTTTGAAGAAGTCCACAAATAACCCTCTTTAGCCTACTCATTCCCATTCCATGAAGCCATCCCTGCACTTTATTTCTGTGCCAAAACATACAATTGAACATTTAAATTAAACCTCAGACTGTAGCTTGACTGTATCTTTATGAAATCCAAGAGTCACAGAGTCACAGAATTGCCAGGGTTGGAAGGTGACACAAGAACACATCAGGTGGGTTTGGAATGTCTCCAGAGAGGGGAAACTCCGTTAACCTCCCTGGGCAGCCTGTTCCAGTGCCCTGCCTCAATGCTGAGGTCAAACTCCTTGTGCTTTAGTTTATGGACATTGCTGCTCGTCCTGTCGCTGGGTACGACCAAAAAGAGTCTAGCACCATCCCCTTGGCCTTTGAGATATTTATATACATTAGTGAAATCCCTTTTCAGTTTTCTCTTCTCTACACTAAACAGGCCCTGGTCTCCCAGTCTCTCCTCGTAGGAGAGATGCTCCAGATCCCTCATCCTTTTGTGGCCCTCCGCTGGTCCCTCTCCAGCAGCTCCTTGTCTTCCTTGTGCTGAGGAGCCCAGAACTGGACACAGCACTGCAGCTGTGGCCTCACTAGGGCCGAGCGGGAGAATCGATCTGGTCCCGTCGATCCCTCTCAGCTCCAGACCCGTGTGCTCGGCAGCGGGTGCCGCTCAGAGCGGCGGGGCCGTGAGGGGCGGGCGCGCCGCTCCCTCGGTGCGGGGCCGGGCCGGCGGCACCGCCCCCAGGCCGCCGCCAGGGGGCGCCGCGGCGCTGCCGGAAGCGGGGCGGGCGCGCTGTGGGCGGGGCTCGTCCCCGGCCCGCGCAGGGCACGGGGGGAGCGGGGCCGGGCCGGGCCGTGCGGGGTGGCGGCCGCCGGCGGGCCATGCTGCTGAAGCTCCTGCAGCGCCAGACCTATACCTGCCTGTCGCACAGGTATGGGCCCTGCCTCTGCCTCGGCGGGCTCGTCCTCATGATCGTCTCCGCCCTGCAGTTCGGGGAGGTCAGTACGGCGTGGCTGCCCCGCTTCCCCTCCGTCCCTCCGTGCAGAGCCGAGCGGTGCCGGCGGGGGAGGCGCAGCCCCGCGGCTGCACGGCCCGGGGGGCGCGGGGGCGCTCGGTTCGGGGCTGGTTTTCCTCTGGGGAGCCGGGCGGTGGCGGTGTCTGTGAGCAGCGGGGTCCCCCGGCGGGCACCCTGTGGCCCGTGCGGTGACAGTCCCGCGCCCCGCCCGCCGGGCGCTGTTCGCACTGTGCGGGCGGCGCCGGCCGCGGGCAGGGAACGGCTCCATCCTGCATCCCGGAGGGAGCGCAGCCCCGCGGCAGCTCCCGCTCCCCGGGCCGCCGTGTTCCCACCTGTTGGGCAGCGGGGCCGCTCTCCCGGTGGGTGCCCCAAGGGGTTGTTAGGTGGGGTCTGACAGGTTCGGTGGGCCCCAGCGGAGCAGAGGTGACACAAACCAGCTGCTCTTGCCTGGTCTTGTGCAATTTTTTCCGCTTCCCTTATCAAGTGATTTATTAGTGTTGCGTTTTTGTTTGAGTCTCGTAAAACCTGTGCTGGATGTAACCTTCACACGGCGACTGGGAGTGACAGAATCTTTCCCCCTTCCGGAGTTTAAGTGGTTAAATGTATCCTCCCTCCAAGCTGCCTGCAGCTCATATGGGTCTACCTTACTTTGCTCGCTACTTGTTACTCAGTTTGTCCGCGTTCTTTTGTAAATGATGCAATGTAACTTACCCTTTTTCTATATATGATTTTATGCAGATGTAGATTTTAAAGCTTCGTTTTGTGTTGCCCTATGTCTTTGGGAAGTTATCAGTGAAAGAATGTGGAGAGGAAAGAACCCATTCCTACTTCAGTGCAGTGTTTGAGAATATAATAAGGTTTCAGGGAATTCAAGTATTTTTGTCAGTCTAAAAGGATGGCAGTGTTAAATGCAGATAGACTGGAATTTTTGATTCCTAAGTTGTTCTCTCTTATTTTTTCTTTTTTCTCTCCTTCTTCTTTTATTCTCTGTTCTATTTTGATGGGCTCTTTCAGATAGAGAGGGAAAAAAGAAGAGCCATAAAGAGTATTATCTGAAACTCTTGAGTGTGCCACAATCAAAACTTTATTTTTTTTATCAGTACATCTTCTTTGCATAAAGTACTTCATCTCTGCTTTCTTGCAGGGTTCACAAGTTCCCGGGACACTTCAAAGCCATCAGCAAATTAAGTAATTATGTAGTACTCTTAGGCACCTGTTCGTACATGATTATCAACTTAGATTGGTATAGACTTGTTGGTGCTGTGAAACTGAGCATAGTTTTGCATTTCTTCAGAATGGGGACTTAAACCCAACTTTAGGATACCATAGAACTTTGAAGGTTTTTAAAAATACTTCAGTAGTTGTCCAAGTTTTTGTTGATTTTGGTGAGAATCAATTGAAATCGCTGCTCAGAATTATTTTCTTACTAACTTTTACTTTGATGCTTCCAACCCTTTTAAAGCTATTTGGAAAGCTTAGATACTGTTTAGACAGTGAGCAAAAGAACTGGTAAATTCTTGTAGATTTTCCAAATTATATGTTAAGAAAAAAGGAAAGTGACTAGCAATGTTTAAAACAAACCAACCAACCAACCAAAACCAAGCTAAACCACCAACAAAACCTTCACCCTTTATAGAATGGCCATACAGGAATATATAAAACTCTCTTTCCCCCCCCCCCCCCATCCCAGTGATGCTAAATTAGCCTGGTAAAATATGTTTGAATGCATTTTGCTTTTTGCCTTTGTATATTGGTAAACAGTGGTAGTTTACCAATTTAAGGGAGATTAGGCTTGTGAGAACGAACACTGTTCACATCTTCTGACAACTGTAGTGGGAATGGAAAACACTTCTCCAGTACAGTCTGTAAGGCAGCAGCTAATAAAAAATATAAAACTGTTTGGAAAATGAAACCAAGAAGTCTTTCTAGAAATTAACAGCTCAACCATTTTTTAGCCATCTGTGGTGAACTCAAGCAATAAAAAGCAGTGTGAGGCACTGCTTATCAGACCCTGGTGTCTGAGCAGCATCTTCAGTTCTGCTTTTCCCCCACTCCCAGAGCCAGCTTTTTGTCATAGTAGGCAATATTAGATCTGATTTCTTAGATTCATGCTAATATCAGTAATATTGGTGAAGTAAAAATGGATGGTTAGGGCAAATAATCTGAGATTTGTAATGATGTCTTCGCAGCCAGAAACTGAAAATGAGCTTCCTTTCAAGGAAGAACTTGAGCTCAATAAAATACCAGGGTATTGAGCGTGATTCAGAAATATTTCTGCAAAAACATACAGGGTAGCCAGGTTGTAAGATGTGCTTTAAGTTTTAGGACAGTTTGGTTATAAAAACTCTTCTTGGCCATCCTTCTAAAGGTTGATCAGCTTTGTAAAAAGTTTTATAACCGGAACATGCCTGAGCCACTGTTATCACGTATCTGATACAGTATCTCCTAATAGACAGTGTCTCTCACTTTGTTTTTTAGTGTTCCCCTTGTGGTTTTATAATATCAGTATTTAAAATTAAGGCAGCATCCAGGCATTGTTTGAAGACAAATAACATGTCAGGAGGAAACAGTTGGAGGGGAAAAAAATGTATCAGGTAGGAAGAACTTAACTTTGTAATGTGTTTCTAAGAGATCTATCTTCTGTCCTTGAAGTTTGTAGTTACAATTACACAAATACCAAAGGCAAAGGCTTGAATGTTAATTTTTTTCTTCTGGAGAGCCATATTATTCATATAATATATTACAGTCTTACTCAAATACTTCTGTATTTCTTCTAGAAGCAGATCAGTGTGTGCCAATTCATCATTGTCAGTAGTAGCAAAAGTTTCCACGTGGATATGATCTTTCAGTGTGTGCTGTATTAAACCAGGTATTTGGCAGAAGGACGTAATGACTTGTGCATAAAAAAAGTGTAATAGTATGTTTTTAAGACAATTCTCGACCTTGGTATTTAAGGGAGGAGATTTATATGCCTTCCTGGGAAATATATGTGCTTTGTGTGAGGAGAATGGAAGTGTACTGATGTGATCTTGGTTACAGAGACTGTTCGCAGCTCTGGCAGGAATTGCATGTGCACTTGTCACCCAGGCACATGATGGAGCTTCTCTGCTCTCTAGAAGGCTTTAATTTGCTTTGCTGTCAATCAGGGTAAAGAGGAAGGTTTATGTTATGGCTTTGAACCCTACCTTAGAGAAATAGTATGTTTCGTAGTTCCTATAATACAAGAAATAAGCATTAGTAAAATTGATATCTAAGAAGAGTGGTGTAAATAACTATTATCCTTTGCTGGTTTGTAGATTTGGGTTTTTGTGTTGTTTTGGGGGGTTTGTTTGTTTGTTTGGGGTTTTGTTTTTGTTTACTCTCCACTATATACAAATATGTACTTACCCCGGTAAAATTAGTCACTGCGCTTTCTTCTCTAAAACAGCGCAAGATGCTTATATAGTTTTTAAGGTTGGGCTTTCACTTTAAAAGATACTAGCTGTGTGTTTGTCACCACCATTTGTCATCTGCTCCAACAACCAAGCAGAGGAAGATCAAGCGCTCCAGTTTTTGGAGGTTCATCTTTCTGTTGATTTAGCCACGACTTGGCTCACTGCGGGGTCAGGCAAACTCGTGTCAAGCTAAAGGGGGATGGCAGGAGTGCCAGGGGATGGAGGAGAGGCTGCAGCCTGCAGAAATACTGTGCTGTTGGGTTAGTTGGGATGCAACCTCTGTTGGAAAGAGCTGTTGTGTTTTAAGTCTGTAGCTGGGTGAATTCACATAATTTGATATGCCCTGGTCTGGCTGTTTGTTTGCAATGCTCAGGTTTCAGAGATGTGTATATTTCAATATGTCTTTTATGAGAATAGAAAGGAAGATGAGCAAAACTTTGCAGGTCTGTGTCTGTCTTATGGGTTTTCTGCTTGTATTGAAATATATTTGATTTAGGTCTCAGTTTTGGGAAAACATTCCTGAATTTTTAGAGACAACGGGGAGGTAACCTAAATAAATAGTAGTTTAAAACATGTTAGTAAATCATGAAATCTTTTCATGCAGAGCAAAACAAAGTTTGTTTAAATTAAGTGGGCTCTTCAGTTCTAAGTCTGATTACTGACTCAGTGTAACAACTTATTTAGGATTATGGTCTGGTCAGTTGTACATTAATGCATAGATCAATTAAAATTAAATTCATAGTGGTTAAACATTTCAAAAGGAGAAATTAATGTCTAACTTTAGAAGGTGGTGACATTAAGTTGTTTTGTTTGGGTTTTTTTTTTTCCTTTGCAGGTTGTCTTGGAGTGGAGTAGAGACCAGTATCATGTTATGTTTGATTCATACAGAGACAACGTTGCTGGCAAATCATTTCAGAATCGGTGAGCTTTACCTGCACTTGACATATCGCACAGTTTACTGTTCAATAAATTTTTAAACACTCAAGTAAAGTATTTGAGATGAAATAACATACTGTTGAGTGGGACCTTAATGTATGGGCTCTAAATCCTCCGCAAATTTTAAAGTTAATGGTTTAAAATTAGTGCACAGTTAGTGCATAATCTCCTATTTTGGAAGATGTTTGACATTTGGAAGCTGTAGTCATATAATGGAGTTTACGCTTTAAATGCATTTTAATCATCCAGTCTCTAATGAAACATCAGAATGGTGACAATGCTAACAATAAAGGGAGGACATGACATGTTTTCTATATTAAGACAGGAAAACATAAGTACTGTTCCTGTGTGCTTAAAATTCCAACTTACAGTGTTCTGAAAAGTTATTTTTCATTTACGTTAAGTTTTCTGTGGCATCTCGTGAGGAACGTTATTTAGTAGAGAATTCACAAAGCTAGTAAGAAGCTTTTAAAAGCTGAGTGCATGGAAAAAGTCTCTCACAGCAAGTTGGGAACCAAGTCATAAGGGTCATTTGTTTCAGTTGTGTTAACTGCTACACGACTTCCTGTGGCTTCATCATTTGTGTCTGAATAGCCTGGGGTCTGTTGCTCAGGAAGTCAGTGGACTGTGAAGTGGTAGGTGGAAGAAAGCTACTAAGGAGATATCTGACTCTTAACATTGATACACTTGACTGGGGAAAAAACCCAACCCTGAAAGCAGATGCTTTAATCTGCCTTGAGGTTTGTTGAGTCACGGGACAGTAGAAATCGTCAGATCAATTTGTCACGCTTTAGTTCGTGTGAGATAACTCCGTAAAAGTACGTTGTGTGGTGTCATTGAATACTATACACTTTTATAATCTCATCTCGTACCCCTCTCCCCTTTTTCCAAAGGATGACAGATGAAAGCAGAGTGATACAGCTCATGTGGATGATTAACTGCATATTTACATGTTTCAGTGGTACTGAAGTGAAAACATGGCAGTTTGTTCCTGTCAGGACTAAAATACCTAACTTTGTGATAATTAAACCGCAGTATTTTTATAAAATAGTGGACTTTGTCCAAAACAAAATCACAAATCCTACTGTTGCAGTGTAGGTATAGTCAGTTCCCATTTCTGCACTGTGTTTCCTTACTTCATTTGGGTTGTGTAAAGCACTCCTTTGCTACTCTTCACTTCTGTGGATTGTGAGCAAAACATCCAGTGCCTAGGAAGGAACTATCGGCTGCCTGAGCAAAAGCTTTAGGTTTTCTTGATGGGTGCTTATGTTATTTCAGTTCACCCATATGCCTTTAATACTCATATATCAGGCGTGACACAGAAGTTTTTTGGGATATTTGTGTGCAAATATCAACTTCCTGAAAAAATTAATATCAACAAAAAAACCTTTGTGGATACATACTTTTATGCATCTGTTAACTAATAGATGTCCCTTGTCAGGGGTTCACTTTATTTTTATTATGCAACTGCACAAATGCAGTAGTGGACCCTGTGCTGCAGTATGCATTTGTATCATGGTGCTTTGGTGAAGTTTTTAAGTCTGGTATCGATGCAGCATGTAGGGCTGTGCATAAACTGGGGACTGTGGACTTCCAGTTTTGAATCTACCTTATCCATTGATTTTAATCAGTTCTTATTTTAGCGTTAGAGAAAATTATTCAGAATTGAATAACAGGAAGATTGTTGGGTGGGAAGTAAAGCAGATCCACTGCTTCGCACAAAGTAGAAGCTGCATGGCCTTTAGGAAATATTAATGGATCTTCAACTGAATTTAAATAGCATTATTTTCTAGGAGCTTTGCAGGTAAACATTTGTGTGTAACTGTTGTGTTATAAACTTTTGTAGAGAACCTCAGTGTAAAATGTAGACAGATTTGTGTGTGTGGGCAAGCTCCTTATGATTATAAACTCAAAAAACTTGTCACATAAAAAGAGAGATGTTGAGAGCATCATTACTAACACCTGTTGAATGCTCTTCTCTACCAGACCAAGGAAGATTTCTTCTTTTGCCCTGAAGTTTAGCCATTGTTTTGGTTTGCTTTTCCCTCCTGTTGCCCACCCTTGGCATGTCAACTGCTGCACTTTCCAGGTAGTCACATCAGCTGCTAAACTTGCTACTTACACTGCCAGGCTCTTACACAGCTTGAGACAGTGGAGGAGAAATTCCAAGGCTTTTTACCCAGTCACCTCATCCAAAACCATTTTCGAAGACTTAGGTTTGATATGAAAACAAAAAGGGAGAGAAGGAAACTAAATAATGGAGTTGTGTGTACAAGTGTCTTGGATGCAAATCTCTACATGCAAATCCTGTATTTTAGTAAATGCTGAAGTGTAACTTTGCTATTCCAGGACGTGACCAAGTCATATATAAAACTCCAAAATATGTACGGAAAGAAAATGTGAAGGAAAAATCCTCAGCTTTTAAAATGTACAGACTGATTTCAGTATGTTCCAGCAAGTGAGAGCTCTCAGTGGTTGGCCAGCCATTAATTGTTGAGCTGAGTGAGGCTGGAGAGAGGAAAAGATGCACAAATTAGGGAGCAGGAATACCAACGGAACAGGTGAGTTGCTGTTGGTGCGTAGTTACAGAGCTGTAACAGGCAGGAGGGCTGGGAGATTTACAGTGAGGAGCTTAGACTTACCTTGTTCATAAAGAGGCTCAGCAAGGACCATATGGTAGCTTGGAGGAGATCCAGAACCTGCTGTAATCCTTCAGCAGCAGTGGGTGTTGAGACAATGAGGCTTGTCTTCTAGCTGCAATCTTGGCTGTAAGCATGGTTCTCGTGTGTAAACACATCATGGGTATGGAAAATATTTCCCAGCAGGTGTGTGTCCTGTCCCATCTGGGGGAGCTGGTGGCTCTGGCTCTGTCTTCAAGCAGGATCCTATTGATGTTTTTAGATTTGCAAGTAAGAAATGGGTACGTCTTTGAAAGAGAGAAATGTAAAAGACTATCCACAGCAAGCCTCAACTCAGTTAATTGTCTGGGAGTCTCCAAGGAAGTTTCCAAAGTCCACGTTTGCTGAAATTACAATCAGTAGCAAATGGAAAAACTGATGATTTTCTCTAGAAAGGTGTTAAGATAATTCCCACTTGAATCAAAGAGTGCCTTGATTTGCATCTATTGATGAACCAGAAGCTAGTCATCTCAAAAAGGGTAAATAGCTGATTGGAAGGGTAGTTGTATTTAGTAAATTGACTCAGCTCATATTGGGCTTAACCTGTTTGCCAGATTGGTGTTTGTGATTAAAACCAAATGTATAAATCCACATGAGGGAGAAACACAGCTACAGAATTTGAGGGAGAAAGTTTTTGATCTTTTCTGACCTTCAAAAGTTTGCAAAAGACTCTACATGTTAAAATAGTGTTTGAGAACCATACTACTGAAGTGGCTCTCCTGTTCCTTTTCATTTTAAATCAAAATTCCACTACATACCTGTCAAAATATAAACTCTCCATACTCTTTAAGAAGGCATGAAACCATCCAGAAAGCTTTGACAAAGCCCAAAAAGGTGAAGTCTTAATAGTGTTACTTAGCCTAATTGGAAGCAATAAATTGAATTTTGCAATATATGTTTTTTATTATTCTGTTTGATAAACTTTCTGAAACAATGTATGCTGTAAAAATGCATTAAGAAAATTTATTTGGGTAAATTTGAAGCAGTTGGACTAGTGGATCTGCAAACAGTTCACTTGTATTTTACTGGTCTATCTCTATTGCCACTGGTAATGAATAATGAGCTTGCCGTGCCAGAGTTAATTCAGAGTTGGGATACCTGCATCTGACCAAAAATGCCTTTCCTCTGGAATTCATTAGCGTTTGACTGTATGTGACAATAGCATAGCACATTATGTAGTTATATGTGCTGTTGCATAGACACACTTATAACAAATTATAAATTGGAGAGAGGCTTCACAGAAGTCAGAATTGCCTCATACCATTGAAAGACTTGGAGTTCAGGCTTTTATTTTGGACGCTATATTCTTCAGTGAAACCTACATTAATAAACTCTGCACTTTACCTAGAAGACTGAGGGTTGGGCATTTTTGAAATCTGCTGACTTGAGTCAGGTGCTTCCACCTGAAACACTCCTTTCCTAGCTGTAGCATTCCAGTGACTGTCAAACCAATAATTTAACTGATCACAAATGTAGAAAAGCTGGAAGAACTACTGCCACTGAATTTCTACTCCTGTGGAGAACTTTTTAGTTCAAAACATGCCTTATTAATGGACAAGAAGCTAGTCATTTCTGGGGAAAGAGGTGAAACAACTGATTAGAGGGGTATTGTATTCAGTAAATTGACTTTTTTTTTTCTTGCCAGTTGAGAGGGTAGCCTTCTGCACACTGTTACAGGTCAGAGGTGAGAGAGACTTTCTGGGTGGTGCTGCTGGGGAAGGCAGTGCTGTTGCTTAGATGTTCAAACTGTCCCAGAATGACCCATCATTATTCTTTAAGTGTCATAGCTCAGTTTGGAACAGTGGTAAATCGAGGACGAAATGTTCCTGTCTATTGTGCTGTGACCAGCTACTGGCTGACCTTTTACCAAATTTTGTGCTTCAGTTACTGAATCTGAGCCAGTAGAAAATGAAGCTGGGTGGAAGCTGTCTGCCTGGTGTGCTGTGCTGGGGAATGTGGGTGAAATATTGCTTGTAAGCTCTGTCTCGATTTGAATGCTTTTTGAAGGACACAGTGGGTGGAGAGGGAACACCTCTGGAAAACATCACTGCATGACCCCATGGATCTCAGCATTAGAGAAGTGTTCAGTGTTTGCTAGGCCATCTACAGTTTAGGAAGATATTAAATAGCTTGACACTGGAACTTTTGAAAATAATATTTGGAGCAGCCTCCTGCTTTCTGGGACTGAGAGGTTCATCTATGGCAGCAACCTGGAGTACCTGCTGACACAAAGCAGTGGGCCTTGGAGAGGAGACTATCATAAAAAAATAAAAAAAAGATACCCAAACCCCTTTCTTCTGCCTCGGGTATGTTAGGAAATCTGTAACTCTCCAGAAACAGTTCCAGGATATTCAGTTGTGTCAAGAACTAATTTGTCTGCTGTGTCTAGAGTCTGAATTCTTGTACCCAAATTAAGTTGTTGGTTTATGGAACACCCTGTTAATGATAACTAAGAGACATTCCTAGGATAGAGACCTGGTCCTGCTGAGATCTTATTGGCTCTGTGCAATTAAATAACAGCAAGTATGATTTAAGTCATTATGCTTCACGCTGTCCAATCTTATGTAGTTGGTGAATTAAGAATGTGCCTGGATGCTGGTGCTGACTTGTAAAATATTTGATGGGTTTGAAGGAATTGGGTTATAGGTTTCTGTAGGTGAAATTTGGAGCATAAAGCTAAGATTTTCTTTAGTTACTGAACTGTTACAGCCAGTTGGTGTCCTTTTTGGTTTATGTCTGCTGTTTTGTCAAAGGATTATGTATAATTAAGACTTGATATATATAGCTAAAGAGAGGCTTTTTGCTTGTTGTCTTGTTTGTCTTGTTTGCATCCCAGACACCAAGTATTTCTGTTGTTAGACAGAAATTGCTATTGTAGGATGCCAGGAACACTTGTAATGTAATATTAAACAGCTCATGTAGCTTTCCTTTGAATTATGTAGGCTGTGTTTGCCCATGCCAATTGACGTGGTCTACACCTGGGTGAACGGCACAGATGTTGAACTGATCAAAGAATTGCAACAGGTCAGGGAACAGATGGAGGAAGAACAGAAAATAATGAGGTAATGATCTTATGTATTTTTTCTCTTTAACCAACAGCAGCAATCTAATGCAGTACTAGTTCCCTTTGTTGTTATTTTTTCCTATGTTACTCAACATGAAAATTCAAAGCACATTTTCTCACTTCTTCATTTGATTATTCTCAAAGCCTTGTTTCAGTTCTACTTTTAGCTGTGAAGTACTGTGTAATAAGAAAACTGTTTAGATATAAAGCATAATAATTAGGGCTGTTCTGTCATGAATTTCTAAAATGCCATCCAAAGAACCGTGCGTTGTATATGTAATTTTGTATTGATTTCTCTAACTCAATTTGTAAACAATAATAATAATAATAATAAAACTATATCTCAAATGTATAACCTCTCTTCATCCCCCTTTTCTCCCCCCATCCCCTGCCCCAGTATTTCTTTTTATAATGGGCTTAATAAAATGCTAAGCATATGTTTCTTAAAGGCTTTTTTTTTTTAAGGTAGATTTCTTGTCTCCAAACACTGAAACTGATAAATAGGAAAATAATTTATTCATGTTATAATGGTATGAGTTGTGCTTTAATTAAGGAGCAAAGACCTGTGTTACTGCATTTGGTGTTGTAGATGGTGACATACAGTTCTGCATAATTACTGATCTAAGCCTTCAAACACAGGCTGCTGCAGACACCTTGGATTATGTCTTGCAACCATTGATTTGGTTCTTACTAATCAGCTTTGTTCACATGATCTGTTTTGGGCAGAAAATATGCTGAATGGAAGAACAACTTCATATTTTAAGGGTTGTAATAGTTTAATTCAGAATAATCAGAAATTCACAAGTAAGCGTGTTGATCTGATTTTTGGCCGATGTTATATTTTGCAATTTAGGTACCACTGATAATATGATCATAAGGGAAATTCTGGAATTTTTCTTTGCTACCTAAACAATGAAAATATTAGTAGAACTTTAAATCCATTGACCTTAAACATAGGCACGGTCTCTGCTCTGAAAAACTTTCAAAATTTGTGCTAATATTTCCTTAACAGTTCATATAGCTAATATTAGTGGGTTTAGCTTTGTCATCCCTCATGCTGTGATTCCCATTTTGGAAAGGGAAAAACACGTATTGTTTTCTTCCACAACTGATTTGGAAAGTTGATATCAAGCTTATGAGTAAGACTCAAATCCACGTCACATTCACTATCTACAGGGGCACCTGGTTCTTTCACTTGTAGGTAACTTTTTTCATGTACTTTGGAATCAGTGAGCACTGTTGCAGAAAGAGCTTTTCATAGACCTTATCAGAATATTTATGTTTGGCAAAACAATCAAACCAACCTAGTTTCAGGTCACTTCATCCTGGTTTCTTACCGGTGTTTTTCATATCAATATCAGTTTTGTTAAGTAATCTAATAATAAGCCCATAAAATCCTGTTAGCAAAAAGAGTCCTGCTGCCACAGCTGTCAGCACAACCATGAATTTATGAGCTCCACACTGCACCAGGGTGAGCAGTGAAGGGGACTTGTGTCAGCTTGTGCTTGCCGTGGCAAGGCCAATGGCAAGGCCTTGGCAGCTTTATAACTGGGTTATCAGTGCTTTTGCAATGTGTCACTGACTCAATTAACAATCTAAAATTAGACTAAATTCCTTACTATCAACTCAATGTTATTAAATATAGTTGTTTTAACTTTGTAATAGGGAAATCCTTGGAAAGAACGCAACAGAACCAACAAAGAAGAGGTGAGTTTTTTGTGGCTTTGGGCATAAATTGGAATAAGCGATAACCTGTTCATTGTTAGCTGAAAGCAGATGCTGGTTGGGGTGGTGGTTTGGTCTTCTGTGGTCTATGCATGCTTTCCTATGTCACCTCAAGAAAAGGTGACAGCATGATAATATATATATATGTTGAATAAAAGTAAAGATATTTTGACATTGTGCGAATGACCTTCTTATAACAATTTCTGGAGTTTGAAAAGCATATCCTTGTCACTGTTTAGGCACAGTCCCTCTTCCTAATATGAGTTTTTAAAGTGTATGTACCTGAAGTTTTATGATTCAAAAGCATGAACGTTTTTTCAGTGTTGCTTTCACCTGCCATTTGTATACATGTGATTGCCTGTGAAGGGTCAGGGCCACTTGTGGCTCTGCCGCCAGGAAGTGGCAGGACCTGGTCTGTCCCATTCATTTGGCTTGGTCCTTCTGTTATTTAGAGATTTTTATAAGGGCTTCTGTGTGGGCAGACTTTGAAATCTTGGAAACTTCTGAAAAAAACAGTTATGGCAATGAAATAAACACTGACAGTCAAATATTCCCCTTCTGCAGCAAAATAAGCGTGATTTCAGCAATGTCCCCCTGCCACAGCAAGCATTACAAACAATTGATCTGATTTTATAAAAACATCTCTGATTGCATCTGACATTGATTTTTGTCCTAAACTTTCTACTAGTGTTAAATATACCTTTGGTATTTTGCTGTAGCGAGAAGCAACTGGAGTGTTTGCTGACACACTGCATCAAAGTGCCAATGCTTGTCCTGGATCCTGCACTGCCTATCAACGTCACACTGAAGGACCTGCTGTCCATTCATCCTGCTTTACAAGCTGCTAACAATATGTTCTTTGTAGCAAAACCAAAAAATCCTTCTACCAATGTGACAGTAATTGTTTTTGATAGCCCTAAGGATGGTAAGAACCTCTTTGTCTGTTTTCTAGAGGAAGCTTTTTTGGTAAGCTGCTGTGAATTAGTTTTGGGTTTGTTTTTTTTTCTCCAATTACTGACGCTGCAGCTAATTTTCTGTTTGACTTTGGCAAGTCATTCTGTGTCTCTAGTCCTCAATCTGTTCCTCTAAATGATAACATTAATGATACCATTTGCTTACCTCCCAGACAACTGATTACAGATGATTAGAGTTCCATGCTTTAAAAGACTATTGCAAAACAGGTTTGATATCTGAGTATCTGTCTTGCACTGATAATCTCAGAAGGCTGAGGTTTAGAATGAGGAAGAATAGTTTTAGAAGTCCTCCCTTAATTGCTGTGAAGTCTAGTTTAAATATTGCACAATAAGTTCTGCCCTTGCTCAAAGGATTGCATACTGTGAAACAAAATTATTCATGTGTTAAGCATATATAAGCAGGGTCTTAGGGCAGGTATGAACTTCCTATTTTGTTTAACATGTAATGCCCAACCACTACCACCCACTAGCCCAACCACTGGTGTTTATTTTACTACCAAGAGTTATTTACTACTTACAAAGATAACTCTTCACACCATAAATATTGAAATCTTTTTACTTTGCAAAAATATATCTTGGTTAATAGAATATCAAAAAGAAATGACTTTCAGTTTTTGATACATTTTATGTATTCTATACAATACATTGATACGATACATTTTATGTATTGTAGTTGAAGCTGCCCATTCTGGAATGATGAAAGACAACAGCAAACAGATAGTATGGAGGGCTTACTTGGTATGTTCTTTTAAAATCTGCTGATTAGCTTTTGTATGTGTTAAACATTCTGTCTATTTTAAGAAAGTTTCTGGACTATCCTTTTTCCCTAACTCGCATGTAGTAAATAGCGAAAACTTTTAAAACAAACCTCATTGTAAGTGTAAAAAGATCTTCATACCCTATATTCTTCTTTTTAGACTACAGACAAAGAAGTTCCAGGTCTGGTATTAATGCAAGACTTGGCCTTCCTTAGTGGATTTCCAGCTACATTCAAAGAAACAAATCAGCTACGAACAAAACTACCAGAGAGCCTGGCCTCTAAAGTAAAACTGGTAAGGGTCTGGAAAAAACAGTACCTTACTTGTCTTGGTCTTTTGGAATGGCTTACATATGGTATCTCACTCACTGAGGAGACTTGGGGTGTTTCTGATAGTAATCTGGTTTTTTTGTTTGACTTTCCTGAGTAGTGAAGAGTAGCAAATAATGTCTCAAAGAGTTGCCTTTAGAAGACCAGTTGTTCATTCTGTGACTGCAAGTTATTGGGCATTAGATTTGCTAGCTTGCAACTGGTTAAAAGGTACCAGCCTTATCAGTTTCTCTCAGCCATTTGCTATAGGCTGTTGTCTTGCTGTAGGATTCTAGATCACTGACTTGTTTAATGTGACAGCAATTTGTTTAACATGTAATGTTAAACATTACATGTTAAACTTAGCTTTTTTTCTTCCCTCTTTGCTTTTAGAGGAATTCTCGTAATAGTGACAGCACCGAACACTGCATTTCTCTCTGCCACGTACTCTGTAGAGTCTTGAGCAAGTTGCACTTCAGTTTACCCACATGCAAGGCAGCAGATCACACAACTTGTGCGACTGTCATCCACTGACATTTAGCACCTCCTGTTCTTGAGTTACGCCAGGTTTAACAGATAGGTAAAAGTTTAAGAAGTTTGTTACAGTCATTGGTTTATGTATTGAAGAGAGATGTGATTCGTGGTGTGAAAAGGACTGAGGCCAAGGAGTTTGTGGAAGAGAAGGAGGTAGCAGAGATAAAGGAGATGGCAACCCATAGGTAATTTGTCTTCATTAATCTAATGTCCACCTGTACCATGTGCTAATTTACTTTATGGCTTGTTCTTTGTGCTCAAATGAGCACAAGTTCCTTTTCTTTTCTTTGGCAAGCTGGACTAACAACTCGTGTATTCTATTGCAGAAATTGTCTTGTGTAATCCCCTTCCTAGGCTGATCACACTGCAATATAATGCAAGCTGAATTTCTTCTTTCTTGTCTCAACTTGTGTTAGCTGACTGTGTTAGTCTTGCTTATGGTAGAAACCTTGCAAAGTAAACACATTTGTACCTCTCTTCCTACATTCCTACATTCATCTTCCTACTAAAACAGCTTAATAGAGCTTTTAAACAGCCATTTAAGCTTGAATAGCTTTTTTTTGCCTTTGTTTATATCTCTAGTGTCACAGGGTTAGACAACAGTGGATATTCATATGGCCAGTCTGCTAGTCTCTGCTTGTTTCATAAGCTGTGGGTATTTTTTTTAATCACTTTAAAGAAATGGTGTTTCTGTAGAGAAATGAGATTACTATCCAACAGAAGATGGTACTTCAGTTGCTAGGTTCTTCATTTCAAGTTTACATGAGGAACATTGCTAGTTAAATCCTTCCTGTCTTTGAGCCATCTGAAGAATCTTATTTGAGCACAGGCTCATCTCTTTGAGTTTCAAGCCTATTCTAGTTCCTCACCACAGCTTAAGTTACAGGTTCCTGGTAGTTTTAACACATTTGACTTAATGTATCTGAAGAGTTCGGAATGTCTTTGTATCAGCTCTTTACATTTGCTAAAATTGTGCTTTTAGCATTCAAGAAATCTAGTAACATGACATTCCTTAGTTATGTTTTTTGTGTTTCAATTTAAAAACTATTAGCTTATGTTTTCCTGACATGGGGTTATTTTCTAGGAGGAGCTCTTCTGTAATGTTCTCATTAATTACCAAATTGGTATATGAAATGATATTCCCTCTCTCAGTTCACAGATTATTTTGGGGGAAAGAAATCTGTCTGCTGCCACATCTGGGAATATATTGGAGCATCATCCCAGGCAATGTTTGTTGTCTGACTGAACATCATAGACATAGGCTCTCATAGTAACGTATGAGAAGAATGTTCTCCCTGCAAACAATATTTGGAATTTCATTTTCTGTCCTTCAGCAGGTGTTGCTTTATGCTCTTTTCTAAACTGATTTTGACTTAAATCAGTTTTTATCCATAGTACCCACTTTTTTATTTTTTATTTCTGGTGTCTTGTATCATTAACACTTGGTGTTCCTCTGTCAGAGTAACTTTTCATGTGTTTTTCTTGGACCCTTCAGTGTCTTTCTGTCCTTGATATTTTACCACCTTCTCTTCTTTCCTGTGATGTCTGTTGTCATGGCTCGTACTAATATTTTTGCTGCTAAAACACAGTACTTTTAGTATACGAATACCTCCTGTTGAGGGTGGGTTTTTTCTGGTTTTTTTTTCCTTGTTTCCCAACTCTCTGCAGATAATTTCTGTCTTCATTCGTTGTAGTTATTTCTCTAATTGCATTATCTGACTATTGTTAAAGTCAGTGTTGGTAGTTTTTTTTCCTTAATACTCCTGTATGGACTTTTCACTTCCAGCATTGAGAAGTTCATAATTGTCTCCAGGATTTCTGCTGTAAATGTGTCAAGCAGAGACCTTAGGCTAGCCCATGTGCTAGAATGGAGACACTTCATCTTCCATGGACACCTTTGAAGAATGAAATACCTGGATTTCTCCTAATTACCTTTGAGCTATCTGCTGATTTTATTATTTTCGTGTGGTCTTAAGACTTGTGGAACAATTCTGCCTGGACCTTAGTTTTTTGATTACAGTATTATTTTTTTTCATTTGATCAGCTGATTGCTTTTGTCATCGCTTTTTCCATTTCAGTAGGCTCTCCTCACAGTATTAGTCCAACAGAAAACATGACAGATTAATTCTTCCTGTGTTTCAATTGTACTACTTGTATCCAAGCAGCTGGTTAATCTGTTGTCTGTGCCCAGGCTGATCACCAGGTTAGCTCTTCAGTAAATCTTAGAAATACTATAGTTTCTCTGTGTTTTTTTCACTGCTGTCCAGATGAACATAAAGGCTGTATCTCTGGGTTGTCTTAGGTATATTTTTCCGTATCCATGTCTGGTTTTATGGAAGTGGCATCCCATGCCTATCATGTTTCTACATGATTTTTCCCTATGCTGTCTTGATTGTGTTTTTTTTCCTTGTCATCAGTCATGTGTCATCTATTTGTACTGGTTCCCTTTTCCTTACTGTGTTCTTATCTTTGCAGGAACAGTGCCATTGTGATCAACTCATTATCTGTTCCTAAGAATTCTCTTCTGCAATTTGGCTAGGCATATCTCTGTGTAAACACAGTCTTTTGTCAGGTATCCACAGCATTCTGCAGTTTCTCTTTCCAGTCATCCTTGCTTTCTGTGTTTCTTTTACTGGTGGTGGATGCTTTAGAACAATTAATTTGGGATTATTGTACCCCATGTGGCCATAGCAGTGAGTTCTTTCTCAACCAGTTCCCTACTCTTGAAAGCAGCAATTTTTGTATGTTATACTTCAAAAGAAATATATTTATATAAATGTAAGAAATGTTTTATTTGCATGCATAACATTTTTACACATGAAGCGTGGATGAAGTGTGTTGTTTCTATAGAAGCCTTTGCTAAGATCCAAGCTCAGACTCCATTCTTTCAATGGGTATTATAGGTAGGCAGTTATGGTAAACACAGCCAACTGTGGTTTTCTTCTTATCAAAGAGACATGCTAGGTTAATGCTACAGTTAAGTAGAAGAAAGGTTGGTTGTTGACAGTTTTCACTGAAATCTGAAGCAATTCCTCTGTGGTTATCATATCTGTTAATCTAAGATCTCTGAAGTGGTGTGAGATGCCTGGTGGAGAGGAAGAAAGTTGCGCCTGAGTTTAAGCCAGACTTATGTCTCATAGATGCCTTCTGATGCTTAATGGGTTTCTGCATGCTTTAAGTGGCTGTTTCTTAGTGCAGTGCTGGAAGTAAAGAAATTATGAAAAACACTTCCACCAATGCTGCTATTAGAAGGGAAGAGAAGTGAGAAAAGGAGGAGTATAGCTGTTGGTGAGTAGGAGGAGCGTAGCTGTTGGTGAACTTGTGTTGAATGTTGAAAATGCTGGTTTAGTTGGATTGCTTTAGTTTGATTCAAATCCCTTTTGAATCCAAAGAGGACCAAAAATTGTTCAGACATCTGGGCCAGGTGTTTCTTTTAAAAATATGAGAAAAACAGCTGAGCTCAACTAGAAGTGGTAAAAAGGTGAAGATTTATGATATAATGGTTTCATTTCCAAGGTGAATTATGTCTGTTATGGTCTACTGAATTTTTGTACTTATGGCCTACGCTGTAATGTAATGATATGGAATTTTATTTCCAAATGAAAGTTAATCAGCAGTGTGTCTGTTGGTCATAGTTGTTGTTTTACATTGTGAGTGTTATGACCGATGAGGTTGAAAATTATATTTGGCTGCTTTTTATTGTCTGTGCTTTCTTAACCGAGCGTTAACAAGCCACTAGATGGAGGTCTTTCTCTGGTTGTGCAGCTGATGGCTGCTGAGCTGTTTAAAAGACATTATGTTGGACCTCTACATGAAGAACAACTGAACATTTTGTTTTCACTTTCCCACCCCTTAGCTACATTTCTACAGAAAACTATTATTCAGTTTAAAGAGACAGTTGTGACTTAATTTTTAAGTCGTGATGTAAAGACTGACAAGGGAAGGACTGACTGGGCAAGGGAATTTTATCTGTTTGATTTTGGTTTTTTGAGGCTGTCATGCTAAAGATTTTTCACTGAGATTGTATATAGAAGTGAAAATTTTTGGAGAAAGTTGATTTTCTTTCAAGATTTGATATCCTGGTTGCCTCAAGGACAACTGAGATCTCCCTCTTTGCAAAACATTATCTCCTTTAATCCATATGCGCACACATATACACAAATATGAACAAGGTATTTTAGAAACTAAGGGCTATCTTAGTGACTTTGTTTTACTAATGGAAGAAAATCCACCTGGGAACCTGCAGGCACGGTGATGCTGGGTGTTTGCTGTCCACACTGCCTTGAGGATGAGGGGTCTGGGATTCTTACTGCAGCTTGTCAGTGTTGTTGGAGCAGGCAGGTGGCTTTAGGAGTTGGTGTTGTATGATCACACAGATGGAGTAAGTAAGCTTGGTGGAAAAAAACTTAAGACATTGCATTAGTTTTGGCTTAGAGATGAGCCTCCTACTGTATCACCTTATAAAGGGAACTTGTAAAGACATTAGTGTTTCATATTCATTAAGCTGTTTGTAACTCTTTAATACAACACATGGCCCCCTTGCCTTGCTATGTGGGCATATGAATTTTCCCAATATCCATATTGCAGTGTGAAAAAAGGAGCATCTCATTTCTTTAAAAATCAACTTTGATCATTAAGAAGATAAAGCAACCTAACTTAAAGACTGGTTAAGAGCCTAAGCCCTACCTCAGAAAAAAAGTGCTCAAGGCCTCTTACCTTGAGAAAATGGAAATGAAGGTGTTTACTTCCACATGGGATGTCTGAGCTCATCTAGCCTTTCTCCTAGTAAGCATTGCCAAACATGCTGGCTCCAAAGGAGAACCTGCATTTAAAGCTACCTGATGGAGAAAATGCAGTTTTCCTGTCTCGTTTTCAGGTGTGTGATAGAAATGTGCATTGGTGGTGTGGGCGTGTGCCTGCATAGTGTGTTTTCAGCCCACTTGTGTTAGCAGAGCCTTGCCTGGTTACACTGACCATCTACCTGCTGGTTTTTCTGTTCTATCTTTACAATACCTTTCGATCTGCTGACCTGCTTTGGCAGAATGATGATGTTCTGTAGAAGGTAATATTCCAAGGGAATGGACATCCCTACTGAGAGGAGGTTAATACCTGTGAGACATTAGAAAATCTTCCAGGAGAAAATTCCATTTTGAATATACCAGCAACAAAATGCTCAGATCAGAGCCTGCAATTTATTAGAATCTAGTTAGTTATGTCACCAGATGACTTCATTGAAATCCAGCTTTATTGATAGGTCTGCTTAGGAAAAGACTGGTTTCTTAAAAAAAGTATCACTGGAAAAAAAACACATAGATGTAATAAAAATAATCTATATATTTTAGTGTTTAGGTTAACTGATGCTGAGCAGTGGAGTGTTTTTCCACTACTTCTTGTTTGTGCTTGGACTATTACAAATTAAAAAAACTACAGCATATATGCTGTATTTGTGGGGGGAAGGGGAAGTGTTTGTAATAAGTCTAGTTAGGAGTCTGTAGTACAGGTTTGCTGAGTTTGGTGGGAACAAGTTAAAGAGAAACTGAATGTTCTCAAATGCTTTCAAAGCTTTAGAATGGTAATATTTTTGGTTTGTTATATGTATGTTTTAAATAACAGATTCTAGGGGACTGTGTGACGCTGTTGTATTCCTAAATAAAGCACATACCCAGTGATGGCAGCTTTGTAATCTGTAGCATTTCGATCCCGATATTTTTGGAGGTTGCTGGCTGCAGTCCGTAACTATACCTCAGCCATTTAGCTACTGAAGCCATCCTTTCCACCCATAGGTTCAGATGATTCCCTGGAAGGTCTGAGATTTATCAGATTTTTCTGATGGCAGGCCTCATAAGTCAGATTGAAAGATCTCAAATAGCATATGAGTCAAAGCATCAACAGCTTTGAAATGTCACAAGTGGAACAGCTGGTCTTACTAAGGGAAGGGCTGCTAACTCTGGGACAAGTGGTGGTTTAAAATGAGCAGAAAGGGTCACATTTAATAAAAAATAAAGAAATAAAACCACTTAAGGTTATTATGAAAGAAACTGATGGATTTGCTTTTTTTGAACTTGACATTATTCAAATTTTGATAACTTATGAATT
Source organism: Chiroxiphia lanceolata (assembly GCF_009829145.1). Lineage (NCBI taxonomy): Eukaryota > Metazoa > Chordata > Aves > Passeriformes > Pipridae > Chiroxiphia > Chiroxiphia lanceolata. The sequence goes on from NC_045641.1 coordinate 56,655,331, forward strand.
GCATTTACAGATCTTATGCAACTGAAAACCTGGTTGATGTGGTTATTTGTCTTATGTTGCCTGAAGGAACAAAAATTAAGCATAGGCTCAAATGAATATTGTTAATGATTAACTGCATTTATTCTCAATCAGGCATGCACTTGGAAAATCAAAGTGCAGTTCTACTTTTAGCTTGATGGTATCTGCTAATGCTACTTCATATGGTAAACTCAGCATTTTATTGGGTTATGCCATATTACTAGGGAGATGCTTTGGTGCCCTGTCATTTGTAAGCCTCTATTAGCTGCTAGAGAAAGGGTGAGCGGGTGTGTAGTGCAAGCCCCTCATCCTGTGCATTATGAAATCTGATATACAGACTTACTGATGGCAAGAGATAAAACCAGCAAACAGATCAAACAGTCCACAACTAAGAAATGACCTTAACAGCATATTGGCAACCATCATTAAGGACTTGGAGAACCACATGGATTAGCTCTGGAGCCCTTTGTATCTCAGATTTCGGAGCTGTAGGTTGAACTAACTGTAAACCATCCTGAAAATTTCACACGTCTGACAGCGACGATACCTTGGTGCCCTTAATTTTCTGGGAAGATCATTGCTTGATTGAGATGGAAAAAAAAGGGATGATTCTTTCAGTCATATAATAAAGTTTTCATAAAACATGAATTTTGTTACTAGGGTGGGAGAGAATGGATGGGGACTTAGTATTCACTTGTTCCAGAAATATTTATAACATGAACAGCTTTACTGCTGACTGGATCATTGTGTAAAGAGAAATTTTCTTTGTAAAGTGAAAATTAAGCATCTAGAAATGTTCTGTATCTTTAAATGTTTTTCATTTCCCAGTTTACTACTACTTTTTGTGTTCTTACAAAATTATAGTTCTTTAAAAACAGTACTTAGCAGTCATTCTTATTAGTAACTAGTAAGAAAAATACAATAAAAATATGGAATTGGCAAAGAAAGAGTGCTGCTGGGCTGCCTGCCAGAAATTGTTTTCTCTGCTTGTACAGTTACAGCTCTATTCAGAAGCCAGCGTGGCTCTCTTGCAACTGAATAACCCTAAGGGTTTCCAAGAACTGAACAAGCAAGCAAAGAAGAACATGACTATAGATGGGAAAGAACTGATGCTTAATCCTGCTTATTTATTATGGGACCTCAGCTCTGTCAGTCAGGTAGGTGAATTCTGTTACAGCACATAAAGGTTACAGCATTTAAAAATTGCAAGTAGAGGCTAACTAGTCAATGACAAGGAACATGGGTTTTCTTCCAGAAGCTTGGAAGTATTAAGAATCAAGTACTTATGAGGTTGTGAGAAACATCACAAGAACACTGTCCAATTCTCAAGTCAGGGAGGGGGAAGAATCAAGCAGTGTGACATTTAATTGAAATTTTCATGTTCTCCACTAAGTGAAAAATTTTGCCCTCTGCACATGTTCTGATAAAGTTGGGTGCAGTCAAGTCCTGAAAAGCTTAACTGATACTGACTAACAGATAAGCAGGTTTCCTGTGTGGGGCAGATAAAGGCTTTTATTAGCAAACATGATTATCTCATTCCCAATATGTTTCTTAGTAATTTTTTGCTTTGCAGCATCATTTATGCTGAGCAAATGCTAATTACTTCTCTTCTGAAAACGTTGAAGTCCTGAAATACAGATAGATGTCGGTAAGGAAAGGAGGCTTACTATGAATGTTTTTGATACAGAAAGGATGGTTTGTTTAGAAACAGGAAATGAAATAACAAGGTGTCTATTCCAAAATAAGATTCTCTAAAATCTTGGGTTTTTTTCTCCTGCTGGAATTTAATTTTACAGTAAATGTCAAGTGGCATGGGTAAAGTAAATGTGCCCAACCTAGAAAAGCTTGCAGTGTCTTTATATCCTGTGAACAGGGCTTTTGGGGAACTCTTCCTACCAACCCTGAACTCAAACTTTATATTTCCCCATGTTGAAATTATGCATTATTTTGGGAATGGATACCTAGCCAATGGCTGCTGGTGTTGCTGAAATGTTTTCAGGTATTAAGCTTTTGATGATGTGAAAGCTGTGTTACTGTACATATCAGAATAGAAGGCTCATTTTGTGTCTAGCATCTGCAGTGAAAATGGTAATTGTTAGATATTTTCTTAAGTTTCCTGTTTCATTTGGACTTTAGAAATGTTCCTGTTAAGCAGCCTTAATTGTAGGTTTTAGAAGAGGTCATTAAGTTCTTATGAAAGGGAAAAGAAACGTGTTACTGTGCCATGTGACCTAATTTTGTTACTTAACTAATGAGTTTCTAATTGAAAAAAATTCTCTTTAATAGAAACATATGGAAACATTTAACTATTTGATAGTGAGTATTAGGCTAAGTTTTGTTTATTTTCTCCTGCTTAAATTCTTTAAAATAATAGAGCAGGGGGAAATTGCAGAGCTGCTACGTCATGACACTTCCAGTATACCTATATTAGGTGACCTTTAAACACAGTTTGTGATGCAATGTACTTGGAAGGTCCCAGCCTCTTGGAACTGGATTTCTGAAAGGTAATGTTACTGATTTGAAATGCAGGGGGGTGTTTTTTTTATTGGACTTCTTTCTATAAGAACTAGTATCACACAAGGCAGTGTCACCTTGCAGTGTGGTCAGCAGACATCCTAATGATACCAGGTGGTCAGCTAATGATGTCAGAAGACTGTATTGTTCATCCTGATAATTCAGAAGAATATGATCCTTTATAAGAATAACTGTTATTGATCAATGTACTTTTTATTTTTGAATGGCTAAGTCCTGAAGTGCTTATGCACCCGTGTGCTCAAGCACACTATCCTTACCTGGATCAGAACTTGAATGTTCTGTGTAGAATCTAAGGAAGGATTTCTTCTTTTTATAGTCCAAACAAGATGAAGATATTTCTGCCAGCCGTTTTGAAGATAACGAAGAGCTGAGATACTCCTTACGCTCAATAGAGAGGCATGCCCCTTGGGTGCGGCATATTTTCATCGTCACCAATGGGCAGATTCCTTCCTGGCTTAACCTGGATAATCCTCGGATAACTATAGTGACGCATCAGGTAAAACCCAAACAAAAGCCAATCGAAAAACCCCAAACAAAAATATCAGTATGATGCTGTGTTTGCTTTGAAATGGAGTTATCCACTTTCAGCTAAAGGCTGCATTTATTTGGAAGAATAAATTCCCTGTCTCATCCATGATTTTGTGTTTTAGCTAACCAGATAACTCAATATATGTCAAGCCTTTATTTAGTCCACTTTTCCAAATATTAAGGCTTCAGCTAATGTATACCCATGTCTAATTTCCTTATAGAGTCTATTTATAAAAAAACCTGGGGAGAAGAAAATGTAATCTGAATCCACAGACACTCTCTCAGAACCAGTAATAACCTAATAAGCTTGTGTTGAGACAGGATGGATTGCAATTACTGGAACTGAGAAAGTGGCTACAAAAAAAAGTATCTATGCATTCTAAAAGTGTTATTTAAAAAGAGAAATTCAAGCTTCCTGAATAAGTTAAACGAAAATACTCTAGTAGCTTATTATGAATTTGGGAGTAATTTTGGTATCTGGACATGCAATAGGAGCTCTGAGCAACCAGAGTGGTAATAAGATACTAATTCAACTTCTGTCACTGTCTGCTTATGAAGTTACTTGAAAGAGATGGAACGATCCTGATTCTTTGAATGCTGGAAGAGGTTCAGTTTGCTGGAAATTTTGTGCAGCCTGTACTTCATGAGAATTATAAATGTGTACACTGGGCCTGATCCAGTACCCAATGAAAGAGGCGTGTGTGAAAGTTTGTGTCTTTGTAACAAACCAGGTACAGTTTCTTAGTTAAGCAGCAGACTTGAAAATGGTTTTGTGTGGGAAAAATGAGATATTGAAGTCTTTATTTTGCTAAAATACTTTTGCTTGTTTCATCTCTCTTTGTTCTTTATAATTTTTTTAGTAGATAAGTATCAAATATCTGGTGTGCCTGACCTTTTATGGCTTGGGGTTTTTTGTTTATTTGTTTCAGCGTTGTTTTGGTTTTTTGCCTTCTGAAACTGTTTTTTGTTGTTGGTGACTTTCTTGTTTTAGGAAATATTTCAGAATGTGAGTCACTTGCCTACTTTCAGTTCACCAGCTATTGAAAGTCATATTCATCGTATCAGTGGCCTTTCTCAGAAGTTTATTTATCTCAATGATGATGTTATGTTTGGGAAGGATGTTTGGCCTGATGATTTTTACAGTCACTCTAAAGGTCAAAAGGTAAGCCATTATGAAAAGATATCTTACCAGAAGTAGATGTAGAACTTTCCTATGGTAATATAATAAAAATCACAGAAATGGTACTTTAAAAGGGAGAGCAAATATAAGATTATTTCCCTCTGCTCTCCACTCCCCCTTTTGTCTCAAAAGGTTCATTATTCTTAACTACACAACTGTTAGCAAAAGTGCAGAATGGGGAAGGCTCTTGTCTGTGATGGTATGTGTGGTGTGTTGATGTTGGGGTTGCAGAATTACTTTTTTTCATATTCACTGGTAGGTTTCAGGGGGTATAATGGTTCCTCTGTCAGGCTTCATGCTTTAGTTTCAGTGTTCTTCTCTAATTCTCCCACATTCTATTAGAGCACTGGTAAGACTGATGCGGTGTTTGGCAGCTATCAGTCTTCCCTCCTTTGAATATTCCTTTTGTTTTGTGGGAAATACTCAAACCAGAATCAATTCTTCTGTGGGAACACTGAGGTCAGGTGACATTTAAACTGGTCTAGTATTTAAATTTACCATTACCTCTGTTCCAGACACCAGGAATATCTTGCTCAATCTGTATATAATCATATATATAATTATTTACTGAAGTAGATATTGTTCCATGTTCATGAACACAAAGTAAATTAGTCTTTCAACAAACCTATTATCAACAACTGGAGTTAAGCAAGGAGAGCAGCCTGAGGAAACATTAGCAGTAGTTGTGCATAAAAAGCTCTGGTTGCTAAGAGAGTTTTCATCCATTAGCTTGATCTACAAGAGTGGTATGGAGGAAAAAGGTAAATATTTTTATATATTATTTATATTAAAGCAGTGAGTACACAAGGCACTGAGACCATTGAATTAAACATTTCATGCAGGCAGATCTGCACACTTGTGGACAAACACAGAAGGGTTGCACAAAATTAGTTTAAGCTACACTAAAATAGCTGTTTCAGTACTTGAGGATGTTAGGAAGCTTTTAGTTGTTTTAAATCTCTGAAGATGTAGGCATATAACTGCAAAATATATTGTTACTGCATTTGTATTGTTCTTCAGTTATTCATCCCAGTTATGATGGAGTCAGCGTAGGTGCAGCATTGTTTGTGATAACCTGATCAGCACGTGTTTCAGTAGGAAATGTGCTGCTAAAATCTTGAAACCATAAGGCCTCAAGGAAAATATGTGTGGTTTTTAATGGCTCCCCAGTTGAAAATATACACACCTACACACCTTTTTTTATCGTGGCAATTCTTAGAATTATTTAAGTCACAGGGTCAGATGCTTCAGGGATTATGTTCAACATGTGCTGCTTATCTCATGACTGGTTAGTAATGAGGAAACATTTTGAGTCAGGAGAACAAGTGAACTGCGGAGCTATTTCAGAGTTAAGTTCACCCTTCCTATCTGGCAAACGAGAAAATACTAGTTTTCGTTGATCTGTGGTTTGCAGAAGTAGATTTGGGAAGTCCTGCTTTCTATTTCTGGCCATTTCTGCTTGGCTGTGTGGCCTTGGGAAGTCTTCAATTCTTCCTTCTGTTTGAAACTGCTGCCATTTATTTCACATGTGATAGGGTTTAAATACTGTTTGTAAAGCTTTATGAAATCTTAAGGTACAGCACACAGGGAGGCATTATTTGAAGTCTCCATATTCCAAGAAACAAGCTCAATTGACTTCAGTTTTGCCAGTCCTTGTCTCAGACTGTAATATTGTTCCAGGTTTACTTGACTTGGCCTGTGCCAAACTGTGCTGAGGGATGTCCTGGCTCATGGATTAAAGATGGTTACTGTGATAAAGCCTGTAATAACTCAGCATGTGATTGGGATGGAGGTGATTGCATTGGTAAGACAGCAATGTTAAATTTAGAAAAAGTGAACTGTTTGTTTTTCCTTACAAGAATAATTCTGTAATTTGTCATTTTCCTGTAACTATAAAATTTGCCTCCTTTAATAATAATAAAAGAGTTGACTTAACGGTGAAAACCTTATTTCTTGCAAACTACAAATTTCTATGGAAAATGACAGGAAATAGTAGGGCATAGGAAAATCCTTATTTAGGTACCAAATTTGACTAGCTGAAAGGAAGGGGTTTGAAATTTATTATGTATTATTGTATAATGAATATACAGTTTTATATATTGTTTGGCCCCTTTTTAATTTCACTGATGACTGTTGAGTCTTCAGTCTAGATTTAACAATGTGGCTTAAAATGTGCCTTTCTTCAGTCGTTTGAAGTTCTTATTTCTGGTGGGGTTTTTTTCCTCCTTTTTCTCTAGGTAACAGTGGGGGTAGTCGCTATGTTGCTGGTGGAGGTGCAGTTGGAGGTATTGGGAATGGACCACCATGGCAGTTTGGTGCAGGAATAAGTGGTGTTTCATACTGTAACCAAGGCTGTGCTAATTCCTGGCTGGCAGACAAATTCTGTGATCAGGCCTGCAACGTCCTCTCATGTGGATTTGATGCTGGTGACTGTGGCCAGGGTATGTAAAATTCATCACTGATAAACTTTCTGTAGGGATTCTCTTGAGTTGCCTGACCTTTTTGGTTCAACATTACTCTCAGATTGTGCTAAGATGCCCTGGTAGCTGGTAGCAGCTGAAAAAGAAGTCAGGTGATTCTTGTACTCACTAATCCAAACCTGGATCAATATTATATACTGTTTTATTTAATAGTGACCAAGCGTGGGTGGAGGCTTGATACCTTAGAGAGCAGCAAGCATTGAACTGCCTGCCCCAAGAGACTTACATTTTAAGTGGAGAAATGACATTTCAGTAATGCAAAGTGTCTTTACCTGAATAAGGACAGTTGAATTGATGATGCCTATAGCAGTTAAAAAAATTAAAGAACCTCTCTGATGCTGACAGTGTGAGTTCAAGTCTGTCTCTGGGCTCCTGCCAAAGGCTACTCTCAGTCACCTGTGCACTTGTCAGAAGTTTATTTGGTTATGAAAGGCTAGCAGGAATGTGATTGAAGGTGCTATCTGTTATAGTCGGCGAAGAATTTGGCCTCTTTGGAAGAGTAGAGGCTCCTCTACATCTCAGCTCAGACAAATGTGTTACTGGCAATTCTCTTGCCGGCAGCGAGGTTTTGTTCATATGAGAGTTGACAGAATTTGTTCTGTTGTGCTGTGGGAGGGAGAACTTCCATTCAACCTATCTGACTTTGGAAGTTTCAAATCAAGATGCAGTGTAGCAGTGAAATCCAGTAACATTAGTCTCCTAAAATGTGGCAAAAATGTAATATGGGCAAGCTACTTATGACTGATACAGAATTTTAAGTGGCATGTGATTACAGGCCACTAAGGCTCTTCAGGTAGAGACTGAAAAGAATGATAAATTATACTGTGTTTTAGCATTAGCATAGGAATGTCTGATAGCTTTATATATCTGAGTATGTTCTAGTCATCCATTATTGAAGATAACCGAGCAAGAAACTGGAAGCTAGAGTAAGTGTTCTTTCAAAGAGCTATCTCCCTGCTAATACAGTGAATTTAGCTGGGCATGTTACAATTTAAAAAAGAGTGAAAGATAAATGTCATGCTGGAAATTGACAGAACTTTGTTTTGGTTTATGTTTTTGTTTCTTTTCCAGATCACTTTGAAGAGATGTATAAGGTGACACTTCAGCTTAATCAGACCTATTATGTTATTCCCAAAGGTGAATGTCTGCCCTACTTCAGCTTCAGTGAAATAGCCAAGAAAGGACTTGAGGGTTCATATAGTGATAATCCAATTATCCGTCATGCTTCAGTTGCTAACAAGTGGAAGACTATCCACCTGATAATGCACAGTGGCATGAATGCAACTGTGATCTATTTTAACCTTACGTTCCTAAATAAAAATGATGAAGAGTTTAAAATGCAAGTAGCTGTTGAAGTTGATACTAGAGAGGAACCAAAACTGAACACAACTTCCACACAAAAATCCAACTCTGATTTTAAAAGTATAACTTCAGTACCAGAAGCTGAAATGATATTTGAGGATATTCCTGAAGAAAAACGCTTCCCAAGAGTCAGGAGACGTCAAAATGGAACAAAAGAGAGTCTGCGTGAAGAGGTGATAATACCATCAGTAAATGTGTCTCTTCTTCCTGAAAATGTTCAGCTGGAACTGCAGAACCTGGACTTAAAACTACTAAATGGTGATATCACTCAGAAAGGATTTAATCTATCCAAGGCTGCTCTCCTGAGACCTTTCCAGTTCTTAGCTACAGTGAAGAACATTATAGGCCTGGAAAAGAAGGGTGTGCATAATCATTCAGAAGATCAGAAGAACCATACCAGCTGGAAGAAGCCTTATAAAGATGTAAATAATGGCAAAATAAAAAATGTGAAAGCAAATGAAGTTCCTTCAAGGCCTGTGGGAACGAAAGGGACTCTTGTGACAATGAATACAAATGAATCTATTTATAAAGAAAAGCCTAAAGCCACACTTCCCTCCCAGAGCATGGGGAAAAAAAATGAAACTCGAGAAAAAGTATTGAATGCACTCATATTAAGGGAAACACAGAAATCAAAACATACTGGGAATTTAGATACTGGAGAAGACGCACAGGGAATCGAAGGAGGAAAAGAGCAGGAGCAGGTGGATACAAATAAAAGGGAGGGGCTAGTGGGAAGAAAATTACAGTCTTATGCTGGAAGTTACCAAGGCTTTTTGCCATGGGAGAAAAAGAAGTATTTCCAGGACCTTCTTGATGTGAGTTTCTTAATGTCATTGCTTATTGGAATAGTTGCATCTTTCTGCATTTAGTGGAATACTGTTAATATGATCTATATATTTGGAATGTGTTTTGCCTTTGATGCAAATGCTGATATTTTTTGAAAGCTACTTTTGACTTTTCACATAAAATCTAATTTGTTCATGATCTGGGCCTCTCTTAGCTAGGGTTAAACCAAATAGCCATTTCTGTTCCCTTTCTACTGCCTTTCTTTTGGTGAAATTCACTTTTTATTCATTGTATGTTGGCTCAGTGCTATTATTCAGACATATCTAGCGCTATAAGAGAAAGCATAAATTTTGTTTTGATAGCACTTATGCAAATTTGGATCCAGTTTATGTTTTAAAAATGTAGAAAATAGGTATAATAATAAATAGTTATGTTCTAGTAGTGAAATTGAAAGCCTGTGAAGAAGCTGCATATCTCAACTCTGTCAAGGAAATGTGTAGGAAATTTCCTCTGCTTCCAGCCAAAGCATTTTGGCAGTTTTGAAAACCTCTAGAAGAGAAGACAGTCTGTGCTTCATTTGGTAGCAACTGCTTTGCCCTTTTCCAAATAGCAAAGGGGCTATGCTTTTAAAATATTATCTCTTTCTGTTCATCTGAGATTGAATTTTGCATGAGAAATCTTTATATTCATAGGATTTCAGTTTATCAAATATGGATGAATAATCAGCAAAAAAAAAGGGCAATATTACAAATAAATCTGATGACAAACAGGGACTTAGTTGTGTGTGAGGTGTTGGAGCATAAATATTAAGGACACCTTTTATAAAGTAGTTTTCCTCAAAGCATGAAAGCTTTAAGGAAAAGGTTCCCTTTTATCTTCTCTTTAAAAAGAGAGAACTAAGGAATGTGAAGAAAAATATTCAGAAGTTCTCTTCCCATTTTCACGTGTTGCAAAGAGTTGACACCTGGCTGAAATGTCATTTTTCCTGTGCATTTAATGTTTTCTGCCTTTTCCAGTAATGTAACCTTGATTTATGCCTGCCCTGCTCTTTAGGAAGAAGAGTCATTACTCAAACAAATGTCGTACTTTACTGAAGGGAAGCATTTTGGAAGGCAGCTGAAAGATACATTTGCTGATTCCCTTCGATATGTAAATAAGCTTTTAAACAGCAAGTTTGGATTTACATCTCGTAAAGTCCCTGCTCATATGCCTCACATGATTGACCGCACTGTTATGCAAGAGCTGCAGGATATGTGAGTATGGCTTTGTTTGGAATAATGTAAAACTACAAGTAATTCTACCTTTCTGTTGTTGCTTTGCTGTAGCTATTTCCAACGTGTTAATGGCCACTCGTTGCAATTATATTTTGAAAAAAGAAATAAGAAATTTGTTACCACATGATAGTTGTGCTAAAATAAGGAGACTTCTGAAGACCTTTCAAAATTGTAGATAAGAAATTATTTATAGGTAAGGAATGTTTCACGTCAAGGAACTAGAGTGCTAAATTAGTTTTTATTCTTATCTAGGTTTCCTGAGGAGTTTGACAAGACATCATTTCACAAAGTGCGGCACTCAGAAGATATGCAGTTCGCCTTTTCATACTTCTACTATCTTATGAGTGCAGTTCAACCACTGAACATCTCTCAGATCTTCGATGAGGTTGATACAGACCAGTCAGGCATCTTGTCTGACCGAGAGATTCGCACGTTGGCCACGAGAATCCATGAACTACCACTAAGTTTGCAGGTACTCTTTCCTTACCAGTTACTTTTAGAGTAATTTCAGTTTTAAAGTAAAACATTCTTAAAATAGAATGATTCAAATCTTTATTTATCCTTGCTTATAGTGTCTGTAACATTTAGCAGTTTTTAAATACTATGTGGAGCACATAACATCGTGTTCTACTTTATCATTGTTCTGTGGAGTCTGGAATTAAATTGAGTTATAGCAGCATCAGAAAAATGGCTCACTGGTATCCCAGCTCAAGAAAGCAGTGTAAGTTTGTCAGAAAAAATGTTCACTGTGAAGAGTGGGATCCTTCTGTGCTTAGTCTAGTTCCTGCACACAGTAAAAGATTGTTCTTGCCCTGAGGAACATGTGGTCTACAGAAAGAATTGAGCAAAAGGGTAGCAAAGAAGTCATGCTAGTAAACAGTATAACCATATACAAAGACTCATGCCTCTGTTTTTCTGGGAATCTGATAAACAGAGACACAGTCTTACTAAGACTTGCACTCTTAGAGATGCAGGTAAAGAATGAAATGTACTGTTTCTGCTTTACAGAGAGGAAATGGGGACAAACCAATAAGATCATCTCTTTGTGGCAGTGCACAAAATGATTGGCATAGCTGGAACACAGCCCTACTTTAGTGTGTTCCTGGCCTGTACCTTAATCAGGAAATCTTCCTGTCCTTTCAGTTTACTTTTCTGTCTGTTTGTTTAATTTGGGATTTAATATGCCAATGTTACAGTTTGGGTGTATAGGGAATCCCATGACTTAGCACTTATTGAAATAGGATCTGCTGAATATTTAGTCTTTTTGTGGAAATTTCTTATGTAGATAACCCTGGATTTTTAGAACTATGTCAGTGAGAAAACAGGATTATATATGGCTTTTTTCCTTCTCTTTCTGTTAGGATTTGACAGGTCTAGAACAAATGCTAATAAATTGCTCTAAAGCTCTTCCTGCCAACATTACTCAGATCCATGTTATTCCTCCGACTCAGGAAGCATATTATGATCCAAATCTGGTAAGAAACATTGGTCTTAAAAATACTTGTTTTCTTTGAGTATGTATTTGTTGTGCTTTAAAAGCTTGTTTGATTTCTACTTGTGTGTATATGAAGTGTTACAAAGTAAAAGTTTTACAAGCTACTTCCTAACTTAAACCCCCTTAATTTTCTTTAAAAGCAGAGAAAAACTGAGCTTTAGAATGTTATTATCATTGGGATTTAAAAAGTCCATCCTTGTTAGGAAAATTTACTGTTATGAACCAAAAAGATAAAGATCAGTAACTGATTAGAACTCTCTGATAAGTCTTTATCTGAATTATAACCTATATATATAAAACCAAAACAAAGTAAAAAAAAAAAAACCACCAAAGTACCAGCCAGACATCTGTAGAATTTGAAGACTTTAGACTCACGTGTTTTAATATCCAAAAATGGGCTGACAGGAACCTCATGAAGTTCTCCCAGGAGAGGTGCAAAATCCTGCTCTGGGAAGGAAAAGGCCCATACAGGAGTATTATACTGGGCACTACCCAGCTGGAACACAGCTTGGCAGAAAAGGGCCTGGGGATCCTGGGGGACACCAGCCTGAACACGAGCCAGCAGTGTGCCCTTGCTGCATAGAAGGCTAATGGTAGCCTGGGTTGCATTACACAAAGTGTTGCCAGCAGGTCAAGGAAGATGACCCTTCCTTTCCACTCAGCAGTGCTAAGGCCATATCTGGAGTGGTGGGTCTAGTTCCAGGCTCCTCTGTCCAAGGGTCACATGGACATACTGGATGGAGTCTCTTGTGAGAGAAGACAGGACTGAGGCTGTTGAGCCTGAGGAGTAGTCTCAAGGGGGGATCTCTTAAATGTACAAAAATATCTGAACAGAGGGCACAAAGGAGACAGAGCCAGGCTCTTCTCAGCGGTGCCCGGTAGCAGAACCAGAGTCACTGAGCATAGACTGAAACACAAGAGTTTCCCTCTGAACATCAGAAAACCTTTTTTTTTAATGTGAGGGTGACCAAGCACTGGTGCAGGTTGCTTGTTTATGGACAGTGTCCCTCCTTGGAGATATTCAGAGGCTGTCTGGGCATAGTCCTGAGTAACTGTGACCAAGTAACCCTGCATGAGCAAGGAAGTTGGACCAGATAAACTCCCAAGATCCCTTCCAACCTAAACCAGTGATTCTGTAAAAAACCGTGATTCTGTAAAAACTGAGGTCTTAGGACTAGATGTTCCTTAATGATTTAAGTTGTAAATTTCTATTTTAATGGTTAAATTCTCATCAAAACCTGCTGGAATTTAGATCTGAGCTTTAGATCTGATACTGATAGCTAAATTGCTTTTACAATGATAATTCCTGCATCAACCCATACATTTGAAAAAAGTGTGGATGTACTTTGCAAAATGGATGATCTTGTGTTTTATAGCTTCTTATAGAGCCCTTCCCAAATCTTCATTTGCAAAGCCTAGCCATGATGATCTGTCAGAAGGGTTAGAATTTCTGAATATTTTATTGAGAATGAAATCTAGAAGTTGCAATGTTTTTTGCCAAAAAATATCCATAGTTTTCATGTATTACTTGTATGCATAGGAAATTGTGATGTTATGCACCAGTATTTTTTTGTTTTTTCCCTCAACAGTTGATCAAGAAACTAATGCTTTTGATTCCTGGAGAGTAAAGCGTATGCAGGGTTATTATTTCTAACTGTAATACAAGTTTTTCTACAAAGCACATCTTTATAAGACTCTCTGGTTTTTTAGTAACCTATAATCTAAACAGTATTTTCTTGCAGCCTCCAGTAACCAAAAACCTAGTGACTAATTGCAAACCTGTGACCGACAGAATTCGTAAGGCATACAAGGACAAAAACAAATACAGGTATGTATGTTGTTGCAGTCCTATGAAAAGCTGTGTTAGGTTTTGTAAAGCCATAAGAAGAGGATAAATGCATACATAACCAAAGATTGTATGTGTATGCTAACAAATCTTAGCTTGATTTATTATAACAGTGGAACTAAAGAAATGTGGTTATTAATTTATGTATATTTCACTGTGCAGAATGATGTGGTTTGTTATTTAGTAGACTAAATATTTCCATGTTACTTGTGCGGTCGTGGGCCGTATCCTAATTTGTGTTTGTACAATAGTAAGCCAGAGTATGTCTAGATGGCTGTATAAACTGACTGTGTGTAATGAGTGAGGACAGTTAAAGCAGCATAAAAAGGAGGAAAGAGCTGGTCCTGTACCTAGAAGTTGTAAATCTACTTCATCCTTTCTTCGACTGAAGCATAAAAAAGAGAACAGAAAAAGCATTTTAGACCTAACTACCATGTTTTCCTGTCAGGAAGAGAAGCGATATGTAGGGAAGTAGATGAATGAGAAAAACTGTTCCATCCCCCTTGGAAAAGGGCAGAACAAACCACAGTCATGACCATAAGTTTGTTTGAATACTTGTATCTGCAGAGATTTGACGGAGATCAAATCTTTCAGGTTCTCTCAAATCTTTCTTCTCTGAAATGGGAAGTGGAGGGGCAAGTACCAATCTCTTTCTCGTGATCAGTGACGGGACTCAAGGAAATGGCATGAAGCTGAGTCAGAGGAGGTTTAGATTGAATATCAGGAAAAAGTTCTTCACTCAGAGGGTGATTGGGCATTGGAACACACTTGCCAGGAAAGTGGTCACAGAACCAAGCCTGTCTGATTTCAGGAAGCATTTGGACAGTGCTCTCAGGCACATGGTGTGACTCTTGGGGTGTCTGTGCAGGGCCAGGAGTTGGACTCGACCATGATGAGCCCTTTTCAACACGGCGTATTCTGTGACTCTATGAAACCTGCAAACCAGTTGCAGGCCAGTGAGGCTGTTTGCTGGCTGGAGCTTACAGCCTTGGCTCCTGTTCTCACCAGCAGCATTGGGCAGAGCCAGGTGATCTGCAACACACATGGTTGCCCCAGGAGTGGCTACAAACTCAAAACTGTAGAATGAAAGAAGGTTGCAGATGCTGCTTAGGGCAACTTTTGGACATTATTATACATTAATTTATGGAACATCCAGTTGTGCTGTAAACTTTGTAATTCATTCCCTTCCCAGAAGAGTTACCACTAAAACTGAAAAGCTGACCAACAAATGAGGTTGAAAAACATTAGGGTGGGGGCAAGGATTTGCTGTACTTAAACTGATTTATGGTAATATATTGATATCATTAGGGTATGTACTAAATGATTGTATTAATTTTGTGAGCTTTATAAATGGAGTAGATTGTCTCCATTGTCAGCAAGGTGTTTTCTTATATCAAGATAAGAAAGGTGAAAAATGTAAGTGTAGTCCCACTAGTAAGACTGTTAACCTGGGGTCAGATGCTCATAGTTTTTAAGCTTTCTGTTAGAATTCAGATCTTCAATTTATAGGTGGTTACTAATAAATCTACAGGAAAGTGATTCTGTGCAAGAGCATTGGCCAAAAAATGTAAACATACTGATAGAAAGCAAATGGCAAATTCTAATGAAGATTGGCCAGTCAGATTAGAAATGTTACTAATTTATGTTAAATTCAAGATTAATATTTATTGAACCAGACTTCAGGTTGTTTTATTAATGTATAAATATTATTTTAACATTAAGGTTTGAAATCATGGGAGAAGAGGAAATTGCCTTCAAAATGATTCGCACAAATGTTTCTCATGTAGTTGGTCAGCTGGATGACATACGAAAAAATCCCAGGTATCCTGTTTTGTGATTCATTGTGATGAAGTTGTGAGGTGGTTTTAATTTTCTCCTTTGACTGTTTAAACTTTTTGTGTGTTAAAAGAATAATTTATTGTCATATGTTTCTAAACAAAGCTAAGACCAATTTGAACCAAAAGTAATTCTGATTTTTTCTGTTTGACTGAAGCTAAGTGACTCCTCTCTCTGTTATGTTAGGGCGTATCTGCTTTGTGTAGGTATTTTATACTAAAACTTGAGTGTGTATTATTTTGTTACAAAATCAATTTTGCATATACATTGTGCTTTCATGCTCTTTTACAATATGGTAAGAAGTATTAATATTATTTTTTAATATTTGATGAGAAACAGGTAAAAGGTGAAAGGTAGTCCTCTGTTTTTCACTCTGCAGGGGTAAAAGGTTTAGGTACTCAAATCTGAGTAGAGTCTGTAGTGTTGAATTAGGCTCCTGAAATGACTGTGATAAATGGAGAAAATCTGTGTCCTGGAATAAATTGCACAGCAAGCATCTTGCAAAGCAAAGGGTGCTGTGTTTGGGACTCCAGTCTGAAACTGCTTCACAGAAGCATTTAACTGTAGACCTGAGTCTATTGCATAAAACTGGGGTTTGAGAAGACATTGTGAGATAATTTAGTAGCTAACTGTTTTAGAAGTGGGCCAGTGCCTCCACTTTTCTCCTCTCCTTCCTTCTCATGGTTCCACACTTTTATCTTGCATCTTGCTTCTGTCTTCAGAAAACCAGAGTTCTCTGCCAGTTTAACGAGTTTGGCCTCAAGAAGGGGTCTGACAAGTGTCAAAAGACAGAGCAAGGAGAAACATAGAACCAGGTACTTTGGGCCAGGGAAAGTGAAACCTGTTTTGGTCACAGCAAGTTATTGGGTAATCTCAGGTGCCTTTAACACTGCACCATTATTTGTATTTATAGATAAAGAGCTGGTTTTCACTTTCCTCTTGTACTGTACTACTTTTACCAGGTCATTCATTCAGAAAGGGAAATGCTAGTCTTGAGACATTTTTCAGCTGAAGGTGGTTTGTATCTATTGCTACGCCTTACAAGAGTGCCTTCTGGCCACATAACTCCTGCATTCCAGTTCCCACAATGACCCATTTCAAAGGAAAAGTAGGCAGTGCTCTAGCTCATCCTTCTGCTTTCTCTTTATTCTCTATTTCTTTGTCTGCTGGCTAGGAGGTTTTTTTTAAAAGTAGGTGTGATTTCAAGCCTTGTCAGGCCCAAAGAGGGCACGTGACGTGAGTTTCTCACCTTCAGTGTTCAAGTCCATGAGGTGAGGTTGAGTCAATTACTTGGGCTGTATTCCTACAAAATATAGCGCAGTACTCTAGTCATACCTTGTTAGCAAAGGAGAGCTGGCACAGTTATGTAGGCATGCCATTTCCTTCTCTTTGCTATCTTTTCCTTGCATATAAACCAATAATTACACCCAGTCTCTAAAAACAGATATTTAGTGCCTGTCTTGGAACGAACTAAAAGTATCATTCACTTACTGATCTGCTAAAATGTTTGATTTGCGTCCTTAAGGCAAAGTGAGCATTAATCATCTAGGCATTAATTCTGGAATATCCAAAGGAATGTCATGTTTGGTTTCTTTTGAATGAATTAAAACAGTCTTTCTGTTAGAAACAGGCTAATATCCTCATCACTTCCATGTACGGTGGTTTGGTTTGCTGTGTGTAGCAACCTCTCAGTCTGTAAACTGCATCTCTTTTAGATGAAGCTAAACAGGGATATATATATACTCCTGGAGTGCAGCTACTGCATTCCCAGGGCTAATGAGCTGCCAGTCCAAGGGACAAGGTCAGGGATAGTCCAGAGTGAACTCCCAAATAGCTTATAGTGTAGACATGATTGCCATAACCAGCTGCTTTGCATGGTATTACTTGATAGGGTAGATAGAGCCTGCTCACTTTTGGAGAGGCGTTTTTTGTTCTTCTCAGATGTAACAATTCGAATGACTGTTTATCCCCTGCACGTAACTGTCTAGAGCAAAGTTAACAATTATGCCAGATTCAGGACATTACCATTCACTGGTAATTCCCTGTGTGGCCTGCTACACATGCTATAGGGTTCTGCTTATATCCAGCCTCATGTAGGAAGTCTGAACTTTGCTCTTTGAAAGAGCATACCATACTATAGAGAATACAGCTGACCAGAACTACTTATTTACAAAGGTTAGCAATGACAAGGCATATGTCACCAGATATGATTTCTGCCTCTGGGGAAAATGTAGGGGTCTTGTATCTCACAATATAAATAAAGCACATAACCTTGCCCATATGTGGCAAGCGGAATTTTTGTGGTTGAGCACCAGGTCAGAGTGGCCAAGGGTACACGGCAGTCTAGCACACTAACTGCTCCTTTAGTTTCAGGTTTTTTGCAGTAACTTAAATAGTTGCATGTTTCATATGTGAGAAATAACTCTCTGCAAGAGGCATTATTGGGAATGTGCTTATTCAGTCACAGTGATTTCCATATAAATTCTATCCAGATTGTTGTTGCTTGTATTTTGGTTGATTATACAAGTCTAACTTTGGATCTATGATTCAAGCCATGTCTTCTCCAATTTATATAATGTTCTCAGTAATCCAAAGCCTGGGGACCAAGCTTTGCCCTCTCTTATACAGTCTTCTGTAGTTTTTATGTTGACTTTTTCTAAGGAATGCAGTATACACAGTAAAATATTACTAATTGAGTATGTTTACCTCCTACAGTGGAGCTCACTTTGTTATTTAAGGTACTTTACTCATGATAATTTAGAACTATAAAAATCCTTACACAAATCATAATGCTGTTTACGATGGGCATACTCTGGTGCCCATTAGATGGCAGCATTATATAACTAGAAGAGAAATGTGGCCTGTCACTGGATTCCTCAGAGGTTTTGACTTGCTGTCAACCTTACTCCTCTTAGAATTAAAATCAAATTAATTTAAAATAATGCAACAATAAAAAAATAGATCAATTTGGTTTTAAAAGGATACTTTTTAAAAAAAGGATTCTGTATTATTGGTTTGCCAATACCTTTGCCGTACTACTAAAGAAATATTCTAACAATTTCATCTTGTTTTCTAGAAAATTTGTTTGCCTAAATGACAATATTGATCACAATCATAAGGATGCTCAAACAGTGAAAGCAGTGCTTAGGGATTTTTATGAATCGATGTTTCCCATACCTTCCCAGTTTGAACTGCCAAGAGAATATCGGAATCGTTTCCTTCACATGCATGAACTCCAAGAATGGTATGTTACACAAGTTGTTTCCAAGGTGTTGTACTGCAACAGCATATAATTTGGAAGATATTGGTACAAGCCATTTTCCCCCCAGTATTGTCATGAAGGAGTTAACAGTGAAAAAGATTTGGATAGACTAAAATTTGAGGTCTGCAGGATTTGGGTTTTTCTGGTGCTTAAATAGTCATTAATGTTTTATCAATTGGCCCTAATCTACTGCAAAGAAAAAGTGTTGTTTTGTTTAAGTAATTCAGGAATTCTGGGTTTCTTTAAATGTTAAAAAATCCCAAACCATCTGGATAATAATCAGTAAAGATATATGTGTGTCTCACTTGTACATAATATGTGAAACTTTTGTGTGTTTATCTCTTGCCATTTTATAAATAACTTCAGAAATTGGGGTAGTTGACTTGAGAACACAAGCAAAAGATTGACAGATACAGTGACAGAAATGAGACAAGACTAATATAGTAAATCTGTTGCTGATCAGCACATTATGAAAAATAGCCATTAATAAGGAAAGCTAAAATATTAGAGGAACTGTAGAAGGAATCAGAAGGATTGTAGGTGACAAGAACAGGTGGGGATTGTAGTGGCAGAGGGAGCAGGGGGCAAACCCATTTCAGCAGTTAGCTTTAGAAATTTGCACTGGAGGAATAGACATATTATTGGCTCCCTTTTTGAGAACCTCCATCAAGACTTTTTGTAGCTTCAGAAAGACACTTCGAATTGCTTGTAGTCAAAGATGAACCTACCAGGATGGGTTAAAGCATGCTGAAGTGCTGGTGGAAATCAAAATGTTTTCTGAATCATAGGATAGCCCAGGTTGGAAGGGACCTCAAAAGATCATTTGGTCCAACATTTCATGGGAAACATTTCATGTGTAGATATGGCACTTGGGGACATGCGTTACTGCTGAACTTGGCAGTGTTCGCATAATGGTTGGACTTGATCTTAGAGGTCTTTTCCAACCTAACTGATTCTAAGATCTCGCACTGTGACCAGTCACATCTTGAAAACTTCCAGTGGTGCAGACTATACCATGTCCCTGGAGAGGCTGCTCCAGTGAATGATTGTTTTCACTGTAAAAAAATTTCCTCATGTCAAGACGAAACCTGTCCCAGTCCAGGTTGTACGTGTTGCCCCTTGTCCTCACCATGTGGCTCTTCGTGAAGAGAGCCTCTGTCCTCTTTTTAGTCACCCTTTAAGTCCTGGAAAAAAAACTTCCTTTGCATGTTTCGTGGAAAGTCTTTAAAGTTTGAAAATTTAAATTTATAATATATGAAGCTGTTTTTTCTCTTTCCTTCTTTCCTTGTTCAGGAGGGCATATAGAGACAAGCTCAAATTCTGGACCCATTGTGTTCTAGTAACACTTATTGTATTTACAGTCATCTCATTTTTTGCTGAACAGGTAAAGTTAATGTATTATCAAATTTATATAACACTTAACAGATTGTGGAATCTTCAGGATAACATCAGATGGATTTTTTTATATAGGTTTTGAAGAGTAGCTAGGATTTTTTCCTTCATAAAAGAAGTAAAGATGTTATATGAATAATGATTAGCTGGCTTCAATTTTTAAGTCATCATGTTGAGAGTCCTTGAAAAGAGAGTCGTATGGGGGGAAAGAGTGGTGTTCCCTTCTCAGGTGCCTTGTGACTGTCAAGTTCATCATCAGTGTGCTAAATTTGGAAGCTTAAAATCAGTATTTGTTTTTGAAATTCTTGGTCTATTAACATACATGTTGGTAAAAGTGCAAAGTAAATTAACAGGAAGGGAACTGAAGTAATAGTGATACTATAGTCCTGAAGAGAATCTTAAGGTATTTAGCGGCCTTTTCAAAATCTCTTCCCTATGTAATTGCAAAGACTCCTGTTGAATTCAAAAGGTTTTTAATCTGACTCGAAGGGAAAAAAAAAATGCCACTTCTGCAAGCTTAAAATGGCTTTCTTGAACATGATTAGTCCTGCTGAACTCAGAGGGAGTCAATGGAACAAATCATATGGGTAATTCTTTGCAGGTTGGGGCCTTAAGTAACACTTTCCGTGGTCTGATGAAGAGGGTGTAATTCTTGAAAGGTTGGCTTTTGATTATTATTTTTTTCCCACCTGTGACTTTTGCATGACTCTTTCCCTTGATTTTCAGCCTTTTGTATATATTCCATCAGTAACTTGGTTTTGGAAGGGGATACTCAACTCAGCGTTACAGTTAGGAATATAAATACTGTTTTAAGATGCCAACTTTGTGTTGATCTTTTAGAAACTGAATGGAGCCCAGTGTTAATTTAAATACACAAATTTCCTTTAAAATAACCAGAATATAGGCATACTGTCTGCTTATATTCTGATTATTAGGAAGTCCAGTGGAAATGTGCAGACCTAATAGATGAATTTGAGCAAAAAATATTTTTCCTGTGCAATGGAAAAAAAAAAGTACAGTATTGACTAAATTACTATAGATGGTACCGGTTTTATAGTTTCTAGGGTGAAAACCTGACCAGCTGTGGACCTTTAGCCCAGCAGAGAATTACATATTGTATTTTTTCTCTCCTCAGCTAATTGCACTTAAACGAAAGATTTTTCCAAGGAGAAGGATCCAAAAAGAAGCTGGTCATGAACGAATCAAAGTGTAGAAGAGCTTTATTTTGGAGATCAGTCTACCTCAAGATGTGATTAAGCATTTTAAATCTCTTTCATAAGTGTCTTTTCTGGTTTAACATTTAACTATGTTGATATGAAGAAAAAAATCATGCATCTACAGTTAGAATCTCTGCAGTACTTTCATGATATAAAAGCTGTTGGAGCTGTGACAGTGCAAAACAACAAAAAATAATTGCCGGAAACCTGTACATAGGCAGTTTTCAACAGATCTTACTTTATGACTCTTAGTTCCATGGCCATGTTATCCTTTTTTATAAAAAGGGTTACCTAAATAAATGTAACTGCATTTATTGCAGTGGATATTGCCAGTGAGGTAAAATGTTGGAAAGAAATGTTGTTTGGGATCAGCGTAACAAGTCTTTGATCTTGCATTCCAAAGCATTTTGCAAATTTCTGTCATTGCTGCTTTTTTTAGACCTCTGGGGAAATTGAGAATGATGTAACTTGTCATTTAAATTTAGTATACATTTATAGATGTTGACATTCTTTAGAGCACAGTGACAGTTCATCTCCCTATTTGTAATATTTAACTGGGATTTGGAAGAAATGTATGCTAATAAAAAAATTACACAGTAATAAAACATGTAATGGTTATTTGAAAGGTATTTTATATCTGGTGTATTCTACTCCAGCGAATACAATGATGTTATTTCTTGCCTTGATTACAAAGAGAGGGTTGTAACGCAGTGAAAATGATCAAGGAATAATATTTTACAAGCATTGTAAGTATAAAAGCAAAAGTGCCTCTCTCTATGAATGGGTAACAAACTTTTAAAGTAGAAAAGTATGGGAGCAGTATTTCACTTCGGAAAACAATATTTGTACTGATATACAAAGCTTTGGTGTTTTTAAATTTAACAGGGTTTGGCCCTGTGTTTTGCTGAGACGTCAGAGTAACGTGGTTTTATGTAGGAAAAGGTACTGAATTTTTTCAAGCAGAAACTTTTGGTGGTGTATCTTCAGTTAATTGTGTTAACAGTATTCAAAAAAGCATTAATTTTTGTAATCAGATGATGTACAAAATGTATGTGCATATGTATTGTAAGATACTTGGTTTGCTTTGAAATTAACTAAAATGTGATGAAAGTTTTGTCTGTTGTTTCTGTTTTAAAGTAAACAAAAACCCTTTTGATAAATTAGCCAGTAATGTGTATGAAACCTTATATTATTTTTCCCTTAAAAAACCCCTAACTATAGTAATTTAGTATTATTTTGAAGCATGAATCTGTTCTCAAAGTAGAATCAAGCTTTTAAGCATTATAAAAATGCAAGCACTTTTAATTATATTTCATGGTAGCAATATATATTATGCTGAAATGTAGAATATAAATAAGTAGTTTAAATCTGCAGTACTTCAGCCTAGCAGAAAATGAGACATTTCAAGAAATACAAGAAAGCTTTGATAACTTCTTACACTTGAAAATATTAGGTAGATTCGAGTTTGACTGGGATTTTTTTTTTTTTAAATTATATTTGACGTTCTAATCAAGATAGTTGGAAAATATTGTTGAAATTTTCAAGGCAGTTTTTCCTAATGAAGTTATGTATAAATAAGCAGATTGCATAGGTAGCTCATCTGTCACTGCAATTCCTTTTTGTTTAGGCAAAGCTTCTTTGTCCCAGCCATATGTCCCACCTTCCCACTGTGTTCCTGGCTGGGGGGACAGAGCAAGACTTGGGATGCTGTGCAGTCCTGCAGCACCCCCAGGACTGCTGTGAGGAGAGTCAACTCCACCCCAGGGAAAACTTAAACTTGGTCAAGGATGTACCAAGTAAAATTTCTCAAGTGGTTGGGGTTAATGAGAACACTGGAAATTGAAATAGCGTTAGGGTTCTTCTTTAATTTAGATTTGGTTTTCCTAAGTAAAAAGCAGAATACCTTAACTGGCTGAGGGCAGGAAATGAGAATCTGAAACATAAAACATGTGGCAGAAAAAATATTGCCTGTTTACAGTGATTTATGGAAAAATCCTTCTGTGATACCATACCATAGCTACATACACCAGAATACTTTCTGAAGGCATTTTGTTATCTGAATGATAAATTAAAGCTATTTCGGGCAAAACCAGGTGAAGGTAGGTGAGCCTTAAACGAGTTTAATGCCGAATGAGCACGACGTGCCCGGCCCGGCCCGTCCCGTCCCCTGCTCCTGAGGGCGCCGAGTGTGTCCCTGCCGCGCTCCGCCCGCTTTCCCGCCTTTTCCCGGGGGAGGAGGCGCTGAGGCGGCACCGCGTCCCGCCGTGCCCCTCAGCCTTTGTCGCCCGGGACAGCCTCGGGAGGAACGTGAGGGCTGCGGGGGGCGCAGAGGGGCTTGGGGCGAGCGGAGTCCCCTGCACTGCGGGAGGGTGCGAGGCGCCCTGTCCCTGCCGGCCGCGGGTGCCCTCGGGGTGAGGCGGCTGAGGGCCCGAGTCTCCGCCGCTGCCCTGAGGTGGAGACAGGTGGGTCCCCGCGGTGAAAAGCCCCACGTAGGAAATTCACAGAAGCCCCGTTTTGTTTCATGTCTTTTTTGGGGGCAGGGTGAAAAAGAGAGGTGAGTTTCTCAAAAAAAAAAAAAAAATTACACAGCTCGGGATTGAAGATCCTTGAATCGGCTAAAACAGATACACAGCATTGAACGAGGGCTGCGAGGGGGGCGAGGTCGTTTTACGCCTGTGGGGGGGACTGGGGAGTCCTGCTTTGTAAACTGCTTCTCAGGACAAAGCATCTGTATGTCAGATAAAATACGTGCTTGCAGTAAAATGTTGAAGTGTTTTGGCAGCCCAGAAACAGGCACAGCCAGATGCCGCACCAGGACTCTCCTCTTTATATCATGTTTTCAACAATCACAGTAGTTGAAAAGCAGATCGAGTGTTGAAAATTCTCTCTCATTTGAGGATAATTTTAATGCAAGGACTTTTGATTTGTCCATTTAAAGAGGTTTTGCTTTTGTTTTCCAAGACACTTGTAAGGTCTAAAAATCTTCGTACCACAGAGAGAAGTATCAACCTCAGAAAAAGCTGGGTATTACAAAGCAGTGTTCCTTAGCTTAGCGTGTTCATGTTACACAGATCCATTTAATGTGTGGTTAAAAAATATTTTCACAACTGTGGACAAATAATTAAAAAAAAACCCCACAGAAATAGGAAACTGAGGTGTGTGAGAGCTGTTAATGTTGGGGTGACTTCACAGTCATGGAAATTCAAAAGACCTTTACTGGAGTTCCCAGTTCCACTGTGTGAACTTAATTTTCAGATCCGTCTGTGCCCTGGCTTGTGGAAAACCTACGTATATTTGTAGCTGTGTTGAATTGTGTCTAGAAGGAGAAGTTTACCCACTACTGAGTCATGTCTTGCTCAGTTTGGAAAACAGGGTACTAGCAGCTGATATCTTTCCATATTCCAAGGAATTCTGTTACTTTTAAAGAATTTTTAAAAGGAAATGTCATGTGACGACTTGAAATACCTCATAGCTCTTGCTATGAGAAAAAGATAACAAGAGGAAATATTTCAGCAAGGATTCAGTAGCTTTCTATTTCCTGTTGTATTTGTGTATTATTGCTATTGCTGATAAAATGCTAAGGGAAAAAATACTTTGTCACTCATGCATCTAGTGACTACAACTATGCTCTTTCTCGTCTAAATAGATTTTTTTTCTTCTTGAATATTTATAAAAATATACAGAATATATAAAATTACTGTTACTGAAGTAAATCAATTAATATTTTTTAAGAGAGTAGCGTGTGTGTAAAACGTTTGCCAACATAGAAATGGCATTAGTTACATTACAGAGTGCAGAGGCATAATAGCTATAAAGAAAGATAATTCAGAAGCTGAAAGTTGCCCAGGACTTTTAAAAATGGCATAAGCACTTGTATATTTGTCTCTATAGTGCGGGATGGCTTGTAGAATCACGTTGTTCTTTATGGTTTACCATTTCTATATTTTGTAAAATAGAATACTGTCATAGCTTTTGGGTAATGCAGTACTGGATATGACAAAATGTATAACAAACATGGAAGGTGAGCAGGCAGGCACCTTAAGAAAATGGACAATTTACTTCTTTTTCAGCAGATTCAAGTGTGTTCCTATTAGCTCTGGCATTTTTTTGTATTGAGTTCTTAAAACACCCCTGAACACCTCAAAACTAAACCAGTTTGACTGCTTACCTATCCTTACAGGTGGAGACTGTTACAGAGGTATCCATGACAGGTCCATATAAGCATGAAAACGTATTTATCTTCAAATTAGTGTGGGGAAAGTTATGTAACAAATACAATATGCTGTTTCAGCAGGAAAAGATCTCATTATGGCACCATCAGGAAGAAAGCATGGAGGAAAAGCTGCTAAACCAGCACCGGAAGAACAGACCCTACCTGCCTATGACTTTGAGGAGGATAGAAAAGAACTGAGTGGATCAGAGGAAGATATTAGAGAAGGTGCTTATATGCCCTTTTTTAGCACATTTTTAAAATGTGAAGTTTATCACATTCCTGACTGTGAATAGAAAGACTGTGTCAGCCGGTGTCTGAGCAAGCAGGGTTTATAATGCTTAAGACAACCAACCTCCTGCTGTGTGCTTTTGATTGGTAAGAGGAGGGAACCCAACAGAATAGCTCTGTGTAGTGCACTGTTATGTCTTGAAATTACAGGTGGAGTCCTCAACAGAGTAGAACGTTGCTACATGATTATGTTACCTCATTTTAATGCCATATCCTTCTGTCACCTGGCTGCACAGAACACTGTGAGAGCGGGACAGAGCAAAGAGCTCTGCCTGCTTGTATGGAGTACTGAGTCAGATAAGGTAGTTGGGAGTCTGGCAGGTTTAAAAGCACTTCAGGAAGAATCTGAACCAAAGAAAAGAAGAAGTAGAGAAAGCTGAGGCAAAAAGAAAATAAATCAGACAAGGGATTCTTGTTTAATTTTGAGGGAGTGTCATAAAAAAGTGGACTTCCTTAAAAATACAGTTCTCATTCATCACATGCTAGTTTTTTGTAAAGTTTGGTGCAACTCCACTTCTGAATTTTTATCTTTCAGCAGTTATCTCTGTTTCTTATTAATTTCTCCCCTTCATTTGTTTAGACTAAATTCCTGTCCCACTTATCCCCGCCTTTAACAGAAATCTGGTAGCCAAGGATTTTTTTTTTCAAAATAATATAAATATATATTTGTGATTTTGCTTTTTAAAAGTTAGAGAGAATTTCAGTGCTCATTGTACAGTAAAATTCTAACAGGTTGGGCTTTTTCGATTTTTACGTTATTTTTACCTTTCTGGTGATTGTTATATTGTGGGTTGTGACTAATGGGGTAGTAGGGGACAGGGAAAGTAAAACAGGTTGGGACCAGTGTAGAGGAACTCAAGGCAGTGCCTGCTCAAATCTGGCTTTGCAGAATAATTCACCACCATCTGTCAGCTCCAGAACCAAAATTTTAGGAGCTGCATGTGTTATTGACAGGAACTGAGACCCATGAGACATGTTCAGAAAAGTGGCATTACAGAAAAGTAACTACACTTTTAATAACTCCAACCACCCGCACAAAACAGAAGGTATTGTTGTAAGTATTTCTGTAATTTTTCTAAAGGCGACACACCAGTAATGGACAAGCATGGAAAGAAAAGACCTTTGGCGCCTACTCACGTGGTTCCAGATGATGTGGGGTAAGGTTGGGTGTCTAAGGTGGGGTTTTTTTTTTCCAAAATAAGCAAGCAGATACCAATTTCAGTTATTCACTATGCTTGTTTTGCTGTGTTTGTTTTTGGTTTGGTTAGTATTCGATTCAAAATCAAGTGACAGACAATACAGCAGTGGTAGGTAAAAAAAGAAAATGTAACATTTTAAAATGAGTAATTCTGCAGTTTCTCTGTAGATATTTTTGAACGCAAATGAAAATTTGATATATTTGTGTGAGTTTTTAAAATATTTATTTCTTTTAAAAATATTTGTTTTATCCTAAATTGTTGATAATTTCATTAAATTCTGTTATTTTTTCCTCTGATTTTAGTTGCTTGAAGATATTACCAGTACTTTGAATGATCCAAATATTGCAAGAAAAATAAATTCTTTTTACAGATGAATCTTATTAAATTTAATAATTATGGGCAGTGTAAATGTCATAAGAAAGTGTATTTTCTGAAATAGTTTTGTAGGAGATTTCAGCTGTTGAGTTGAAGATACTGTTTTTACTGTATTGTACCACTGCCTCGCACACTGGTGTTATCATCTTAAAGGTGCTGTAAAAAGAACCTTGATATTATTTACCTTGGATTTTTCTTACTGTGCCCGTCATGCTATCTGGGATGGCACAGACTTGTTTCATTGGATGTTCCAAATACTATTTGTGTTTTCTTTTTGTCTAGGGAATAATCAATCTTATTTACTGAATGCCCTCACTCAAGACCCTTTAAATGCCTAATAGTGTCTTTTTACTGGAGCGTAAGTTAATAGATTCCAGTATTTTTTTTTAAACAAGCAAATCAGTCTTAAAAAGAGACCTCTCACAGGAGGAGAAAAGGAGTATAATTATATTATCTTGTAGAGCAGTAGCAGCTCTGTGACTGCTTACAAGTAATAGGCACGTGAATAAAATTAGTTTTAAGCATATAAAACAGGTCTTACTCTAATTTGCCCAGAAAATGGGCAAATAAAAATTTGAAATGCTGTTTTCTAGGGGTGAAGTACAGAATATGCTGGAAAGGTTTGGAGGTAAGTACATTTACATTCTAATAAATTTAAAAAAAAAATTGCAGAATTGGCAGTAATTTCTTACCATAACATAACTTTCAAGACTTACGTAAAATGAACAGTCTTTGTAGCATTTTTCAGCATTTCTGAATAAAGCCAGTTTTCAGGAAAAAAAAAGTTATATCTAAGTAGAGCAAAGAGAAAGAAGAAAGGGGAATAACTGCACATAAAGTAAGTATTATGTAGGTAACTACAAAGGAAAAGGGAAAGATGCATGAGTGCTTTTGATAATTCCAATTTTAAGATGAAGTTTAAGAGGTAGTGAATATAGAGAAAAGGGATGATGATAGCTCTTGTTCTCACTCATTTTTTTGTTACACTGACATGGAGGATACTGGAGATTGCGGGACTTGAGTGAGAAATAAGGGGCAGGTAAATGTGAATATAAGCAGTTAAGTAGAACAAATGGTTCTAATTCTAGACAAGCAACTTTGGAAGTAAACTTGAGCTGCAATAGAGAATGAGAGAGTAGCCTGTACTCAGCACCTTCAGAAATTTAGAGAATAGGGAATCAGCACTTAAGAGAATTTTAGAAGTCATGATGAGTATGAGTTTATAGAAGAGCCAAATAATGAGGGTAAGTAATGCCAGTCACCTAGTGATGAGAGATTTATGCATGTCACTTAGTAGGATTTAGTATAGTCATAGTCAGATCCTCAGATGGCTTTACTTACAGTTAAATTACCAGCTGAATTCTAGATAGCTGATGGGTTATAGAAAAACCACCTTTCATTTGTAAAGAATGTGTAACACCTATCACAGTGTAAGAAAACATCAAAAAGCCATGGAAGGAAGGGAAACCACCTTAATGTCAGTATTCCATACTCAATAGCTGATTAATACTTTCATTGTAGGTAATAAAAAAGCTGTACAGAGTCATTACTTGCATGTCAATCTTAAAGTGAAAGAGGAGTTAAAAGGATTCCTTAATGCACGAATTAAGACCTTTTGCTGTCACAAAATTACATATTTTGTATTATATAATAGAATACTATCGTAGGTCTGGCAATTTAGATAAGAGGAGGATGTTAAAAAGTTATGATTGCTGGTAATTTAAGACTTAAAAAAGGAAGGAAAGGAAGGAGGGATGGAAGGAAAATTAATGGATCAGAGAGAAGATGCTGTCTGCACAAAACAGTAGGTTTGGCATTAGAAGGGGCAGATGCCTCAACAAATTAGAGAGGTTTGACAGGTGTTTCCTGAAATCTATAGTGAGATGGAAAAGAAATTACTGTATTAACCTTAAACTATGACTTAGGTCTCCAAATGTAAATTAAAGTGAAACAAACACACTAACTTATATTATTAAAAACTACTGTCTCCGAAGTATAAATTACACTTTGTTGTTCATTCAGTATGTTCACAAAGATAGTAGCCACATACTACCTTTAATTTCTTTCTGAAATCCAAGTAATTTGAATATTACTCTGAAACAGGTGTGGTTTTTCTAGGAAAAATATACTTAAAGTGTCAGCATAACGAGGTCCTTCAGACCTTGAAGGTCTGGAAACTCTGAGCTAGCACCACAGTCACGCAGCTAAACTCATGAAGATTTTGATGATGTTACTAAAATATCCTGAGATACTAAAGAGGAAGTTTGTGCAAGGTATCTCTAGCTTTGAATGGAGAATTTACAGGCTGTGAGATGTCCAAATACAATGTGCCTACGCAGTGTGAATTGACTGGGTAGTGCTTCCAGTGCTCCGAGAATGTGTGTGTAGTCCCTGCGTAGGTGATACCTTGGAAGTGCATGTTGGACCACAATAATCAGTAGGGAAGGCCCCAGTCTCAGTGTACCAGAATGGAAGCACTGCAGCTGCCCTGAGTTCAAGGCACTGGAGTTTGAGTTCCCTGTGTGTGTCAGTTCAAAGCCAGTCTGACACTGGACCCACCACTGGCCTGACAGAATCAAAGCAGCTACAGCTGAGTCTCACATCACAGTGGGTCCTGTTTGGTCTGGCGTCTGAGAGAGGTGGCACTCAAAGGCAGTGCTACACTTGTTGTGGGGCTGGGCAACGTTTCTTTCCCTTAGAACACACCTCATTTGCTTCTCAGTATTTTTAATAAATGGCACAATGTATCCACTGTGCTTAATTTCTAAATATTCTTTGACTTTTAGCTGACATTAACAAGGCTCTCTTAGCTAAGAGAAAAAGATTAGAAATGTATACAAAAGCCTCACTCAAAACCAGTAACCAGAAGATTGAACACGTTTGGAAAATGCAGCAGGAGCAAAGGTAACATTTACCCTTGTTTTTCAAACCTGTGGAACCAGACTGCCTTTTTTGTCACAGCATGGATAGTTATTCTGTCTTCTTGCAATTAAATGTCAAGTACTGTATCTTCTAGTTCAATATCTGCTCAGGACCTCTGCTGCCTTCAATTGTGTCCACTTTGCAAAACTGACAGTAATAGTTTAGCATATTTTCTTTTGAGCAGAGAAACCTAAGAATTGGAATTCTGAGAGCAAGGTATGTTAAAGAGCTGGTTTTATTTTTATGGAAAGTGACCTTTGATGTTATTTTTGTCTTTTAAAACAACGAGGAGGGTTTTTTCCTCTTTGGAATTTTCTGTTTCTACCTGAAAACTTGAAAAAACATTCAGTAAAACTTTAATGCTATTCAGGTTAAGAAAGAAAATAATTTTCACCCTACATAACACTTCTCTCCCCTCCTAAGACATATTTAATTACTACATCTGATACTACAGGTAGAGCAAACTGAAAAATGAGACAGCTAAAAACTGAAAGTCAGCAATACTTACAACTGTCTTGTGTTGTTCTACATATATATGTGTATATATATATTTATCTAAAACGTCTATGGACAAAATTTAAATTTCCATAGAGAAACTTAGATCATCATAAACTCATGAATAAGCTGATCAACTTTGCGTTAAAAACCCCTTAAGTTAAAACAAAGATCTGTAATTGGGTTAGAAGAACTTGGTCAGAAAACCTGACACTGTTAGGAAGAAAAGTTGTTATATTTCTTTTTAACCTGGGTTTTGTATGTGAGTGCTGTCTCCTTATATGTATATAATCCATATTCACTCAAAGTGTGCGTGTATATGTGTGTTCAGTTTTTCAAAACACACATTATTCAATTAGGGTCAGATGTCTAAATAATCCTGTTTCTTTATCTATGTCAGCTTTTATCCTACTCCACGTGTATGCTGAATCTTAGCTTTCCTTGTAATTCTTGATAGTATTTGTCATACTTACAGATAGTGTCTGTTTATAGGCAGAAGCTCAATCATGAGTTCTCCCAGCAGTTCCTGACTTTATTTCAGCAATGGGATGTAGATGTGCAAAAAGCAGAGGAGCAGGAAGAAAAACTAGCGGTGGGTTTCCAGCGTGGCATGAGTTTCACTGTATTTTCACAAGAAGGGAGTACTGCTGTTTAGACACTCAAAAAATGTAAAAACACTTCATGTAATGTAAACAAATATATGATTATGTTTTACAAAGAGAGTTGCATTTATAAACTTTATTGAAAGTTTATAAATGGCACTAAGTGATGCCCTAGGCCAGCATATGGCTTGAGAAAGAAAGATGTGTGCCATTTATGGAGAAGAAAGATGTGTGCCATTTCTGTGCATCCACAGCCTTTTGGTTCAGGGAACAAAGGAATAATGGAAAGTAGTTTTTTCTTAAAAGTAGTTTGCTTAAAAATATGCCTGGATGTAGTAAATGTAAGAGAATTTGATAACTGAAAGGGAATAGGAACCATGCCACGGAATGTAATAAAGTGATGCTGCTGTATTTGTTCTTCCAACACATTTGCAAGTTTTGCTTTTCCCCAGGCAGCACATCTAGGCAGCACACTAAGGAGCTGCAGGGGATAGCAAAATCCTCATAGGATTTTACAAGGGTAATTCAGGTTGTAAGGGACCTTAGGAGGTGATTCGGGGCTTAATCCAGTCTTCATCTTACTTTTATTACCAAGAGCAAGGGTAGCTTTCTGGGCACAGATATTCAAGGCGCAGATTTTCCAGTGAGGGCAGAATCTCTGATTCTGGAAAATGACATTGGTGTGCTGTCCAAGTGCTTTGGTTAACAACTAATGCAATTACGTTTTCCTTTTGCTTCTACTTCAGAATATGCTTCGTCAGCAACAAAAAGTTTTTCAACAGGCAAGAATAGTTCAAAGTCAGAGACTGAAAACCATAAAGCAACTCTATGAGCAGTTCTTAAAGGTACAGTAAATTTTTTCCTTGGAAGGCAGCTGATTCTTGTCATATCACTTAAGAAAGCTGTAGTAATTTAGGTTTTTAAATTATTTGGTATTTTTGTAACAAAGTAGCTACATACTACACAGCAAGCAAAAAAATATTTTGAGTATAACTCCACAAAAATTTTACTTTTTAGTTAAAAAAAAAGGTTTTCCCCATTCATTTTACACCAAGAACAAAACACTTCATTCCCAGAATGTTCTTCCCTTGCTATTTTTCTAAGGTATTTGAGAATTAAACTGTGAGGAAAAATGAAAATACCCTAAATGATTGATTTTATAATGAATGCAAAGGCACAGCACCGTAGAATCACTGAGGGACTGAGGTTGGAAGGGACTTCTGAAGGACATCTGGTCTTGCCAGCAGACAGTATAGGAGGGCTGTCTAGAGCTGGTTGCTTGGGACTTACCTCCAAATGGTTTTTGAGGATCTCCAAGGATGGGGACTCCACAGCCCCTTGGGGCAACCTGTTCCAGTGCTCAGTTACCCTCACAGGAAAAGCATTTCTTGACACTGAGAGGGAACTTCCTTTGTTTTCAGTTTGTCTGTCCTTCCTGGTCCTGTCACTGGGCACCTCAAGAGCCTGGAACCAGACCCAGCACTCCAGGTGTGGCCTCGCCAGTGCTGAGTAGAGTGGAAAGATCACCTCCCTCGACCTGCTGGCAACACTTTTCCTAATGCAGCCTAGGAAACTGTTGGTTGCCTTGCTGCAAGGGCACATTGCTGGCTTATGTTCCATTTGGTGTTCCCCAGGACCTTTTCTGCCAAGCTGTTTTCCAGCTGCATGGCCCCCAGTATATGGGCTGGATTCAAGTCCATCAGTTTCTGATAAACTTTAATTTATTCTGTTCAAGTCATTTTCTAACTGGTCCCATTTTGAAATTTCAGTTAGTTACAATAAGCTTGGGGTTTGGTTTGGTTTGGTTTGGTTTTGGGGTTTTTTTCCAAGTCTGGTAGTTTAGGAAAATAAATCTGAAATAGAGCAACTCTTAGTTTAAGACAGTCAAAATTTATAGAGGATATTACAGAAGCATTAATAACTATTCCAAAATGTCAAAAATGTCTTCATCAAAGAGGAAAAGCTGAATAGTAGGTCAAGTATTACTTTGATTTTTCTCCTCAAAGATCAAAAGGTAGAAGTCAAGCCTCAAATATGCTTAAGTAAATGTAAGTTAAAGAACATGCAACTAGACACATACACAGAGGTAGGCATAATTGTAGGTACAAAAGGGAAGATAACCAGTGAGTTTTATTTGGGGAGAAGTGTGCAAAGACATGTAATGGGTTTTATAATCCTTACTTCAAGTCCCTCAAGGTTGCCATAATATTGAACTCCTAGCATTCCTGACAGATGTCTGCTCAAGTTCTTCTTGTGGAACTCTTAATTAAGATGCAGAATAACTACCTAAGACTTCACAGAAACTGACTGGAGGGCACCATTTCCTTCACAGGGTCCACATTGTTAAAATAGGAATGTAGGCTGGAGTGTGAAGTCCTGTATGATTCCTCTGTCAAGTCTGTGACAAAACTAATCAATTACCAGTGATCGCTGTAAAAATTAAATTGTAGTAAGAAAATGAATGATTGGTTTGTTTTAAATTAACTCTTTGAAACACTGAGGAGTTCTGAATTAAGATTATCCTTAACTTCAGAGCATGGACGAGCTGGAGAAGAGCAATGAAAATCTTCTGGCAGGTGCCCAAAATGAACTCCGCAAAGAAATGGCTATGTTGCAGAAGAAGATTATGATGGACACCGTAAGTATCAGATCTCTGAAGTTAGTTACATGCAAAAATAGAACATTCTATTAAAAGTCATTTGACATTCATTTAATTCAAAGGACTCATATTGATATGGCATTTGTTCAGTATTATCTCCTTTTCTCGTCACAGCAACAGCAGGAGATGGCAACTGTTCGCAAGTCTCTTCAGTCCATGTTATTCTGATGGCTCAATGGAGAAACAAGTTGTACCTAAGTAACATGACACAAGTACAGGCATTAGCCACAGAGAAGGATGCTGAGCTATAAATGTTTTAAGGTTCCTATTAAAGGCTTTTTCGGATTGTTCTAATCTTGTGTCTGATAATGTTGTAAGCACGTATATTATTAAATTGTATTAATGGGGGGGGCAGTATGGACCCCAAACTGTCTGTCCAATTAATTTTTAACTACTTAATATTAACTTTCAATAGCACTGGACTGTTAAAATTGTTTCACTTTTTCTAATGCCAAATTGTTACAATGGGCAGAAGTAATAAAAAACTACAATAGCCAGATTTTACATATTAACTTTAGGCCTTTAGGTAAATTGTGCAAATAGAAGCATTTTTCACAAGATGCAGATTTCTGTAGTTTCAGCATTTAGTCAGCTAACATATCAGCAGTTATAAGTTCACAGGGTATTACATAGCTCATGTAAGATTGTTTAATGATGTGTATTACAGTAAATTAAAGTAAATTTTGTTAACTCCTTTGTTACGCTAGGTATTTAAATATCCTTGTATTAGTAAGAGGTTTATGAACTGCTGTAATTTGTCCAGAAAACACTGGGGTTTTTTTAGTTGAACGATGAGCTTTATGTATCAGCTCTAGTAAGCATAATTGAACATTATGCATTTGGGGGTATATACTTCTTGTAGAGCCACTGCAAGAAGATGGGGTAGATTTACCTTATTTACTTAGTCCAAGCTATTACAAGCCTTTGAGATGGAATATTACTTTTTGCAATCCCAAATGACTAGCAGTTTAGGGAGGCCTGAATTTTAAGGGTAAAGCATTTGTCTTTCATGTATCTCATTGCAGTAAATAAGTATAAATTAAACAATTGGCTTAGTGTGCATGCAGTTTGTTTCTACAGCAAACCATTACACCTGAATATCCACTTTCACAAATTAGGTAGCTGCTCACACATTTAACACTTTGATTTCATACCACAGTAGATAAAACAAAAACCATCCACACACCCACACACACAAAAATGGGATGTTTTCATAACAATATATTTCAAAACCATATCCTTCTCCTCAGCTTACTAGCATTTTTAGTTCAGAATCAAGTCAACTGATGGTTCTTCAGTTCTGGAAGTCGGATTAGAGAAAAGTAACCTACAGAAACTTCAGCTATCAGGTTGCAACTGAAGTTGAATAAGAAACCAGTATTGAACTCCTTGTTCTGCCCCTGCTAGCATTCAGGGAAGGAGCAATTATGGAAGTTACACTGTTACAATGATGCAAAGGCAATATGGGCCTCTCTTGGGTACCAGTAACTAGGCCGATTTGTAACTATGCTGCTGGGTCTCAGCCCTCTAAGGACAATTAGATGCTATGAAATAGTTAACAGATTTTGCTTCCTATCTTCAATAGGTGGTTATTTGTTAGTATTTCCTCCTGTTTCTGGTTTTATTTGTTAGCATTGACTCACATTTCTGGTTTTCTAAGTGATTCCTGCATTGGTTTCCTGTCATCCACATGCCTCAATCATATCCTTAGAATTACTTACACCTACTATGACATGACATAGTTTTGACCATTGTGGGGAACCAAATCATCTCACTCTAAAGAAGGTGCCTGTGTCTTTTCATCAGGTGGTTGTTTACAGTATTCTTTTCTATTCACCCATGGCCTGGGTTCAGGCTAACTTCATGTGTAGATGCTGTGTCTCTCCCAGTCTCAAACAGGAGTAGTAGGATTCATTCAGAATTGATGTGAGTCACTTAAGAGTTCCAGTCCTTTGGCAGTAACTATTACAGTTATCCCTCAAGAGTATCAGTAAATTCTTGTTAGTGTGGTAGATGCTATTTTATTCTCTCCAGATTAGCAGACAGTACACCCTGAACACCTCAGGAAGTTGTTCTGAATTAGTGTGCAGCCTGGAAGCTGCAGTGGTAGAATTTTTTTAAAAAAATCACAGCATTTTTTATTGAACAGTTCAGGAAGGACTTCATGAACTCAGAGCTCAGATACATATCAACAACTGAAAGTAGTAATGGACACTTACATTCAACAGCTTTTTACATAAATCGTATTCAAATAGTACCTCTTTAAAGGAGCTTAAGGGGTTTGAGTGCAAGTCCTGATTTGTCCATGCAGATAATAAGCTACTTTTCTCCAATGACAACAGCCCCGTAGTTAGGCACATTATGTTAGCCTGTGGGTCTGGTCTTAAAGAGACAGGCTGACAGTGGGTCTGACTTCCTGGTTTGGAGTTTTACACTGTGGTTTAGTTTTGTGCTGTTTTGTTTGGATAAAGTACAGCGGTAGCTACAAGAAAATTAGATCGATTATAAGGAAGATGAACACAGTAATAGCAAAAATACCACACAGGGAAATACACACGGGTGGGTTGCATTGCTAGAGCTGCAGTCATTTAAGTCAATGACCTTTGTCATTTGCTTGCACAGTTTCACAGATACACATTAGGGTAGCTAAAGTCAGTATCCTTGAATTATCTAGTCCAGATAACGATGAAGTGTAATGAGACAAACCTTGTTATGACTACGAGACTGGCCTTGAAAGAAAGTACAAGCTACAGTTTTATGTAGTAGCAGTAATTTATGTGCTTGGATACTAGAGAATGCATGAATCCTAAAGGCACTC
Source organism: Chiroxiphia lanceolata (assembly GCF_009829145.1). NCBI lineage: Eukaryota > Metazoa > Chordata > Aves > Passeriformes > Pipridae > Chiroxiphia > Chiroxiphia lanceolata. The sequence goes on from NC_045641.1 coordinate 56,692,113, forward strand.
GTAACAGTACTCTGAAGCAGAATAAAATTTTCCTGAACTCTACCTCCTTCATCTACTGATCCAACAGTAGATTGGATCCTTAGAAATACCAGAAGAGAGACTGAGTGGTTTTACCTCATGGCTGCCTCATTTTACCAGTCTTAATACTGCAGTACTGTATTTAATTGGTACATCTGACTACCACTTCAGAGCACTTCCAAGAAAACTTTAGAAACTAATGCTACAACATTAGTCACTTGGTCTAGGGAAATGTGAAATTCCTCTTTAAATTCTGGTTGGTAGCACCTTGGTTTGCAGCCTACATTCACCAAAAGAGAAGTACAAAATTGAAGTTACCTAACAGGAAAGGGCAACATTTTCAAATGTGGTATTGATGGTCTGAAATACATCCTGGTTCAAAAGTATTGATCACAATAGCATCTGCAGAACTTTGTTATCTACTAATTCTAATATCTGGTAATGTCTGGGATACGGTGAACTTTCTCATAAAACTGTTTTCTTCAAAAGCTTAATCTGTCTTCCCAAAAACAGAGGGGCTGCTTCATTCAACATTCCCCTAAATGCTTCTTCTCTTGTCCTTGACCTATTTAATCAGTCATTATGGTTTTGAACCTGTTCAGGAGCTTGATGAGATGAAATTCTGAAGACATGTATATGAAGATGAGCAGCAATCTGTAGGCACACACCAGTGGCATATCTCAGCATATCAAACAAGGATATGAACTTCAAAAAAGCAAAACAGAACAGGTTAAAACAAAGTCCAACCTTTTTTTCAATTTTCCCTACTATAAATATGTTATACTTTAACCAGGATCTATCCATGTGACAAGTGTAACAATCATTTTAACATATGGCTACACAGTGGTCTAGTTTAGAAAAAACCAAAACCACCCCAAAACCCCAACACCCAAACAGCACTAAACACTTAGAAAGTCTGATAAACAAAGGTTAGTCTACAGTTCACAGAACAATTTAAACCCGCATGGGCTAAAGCATAATTACAGGAGAGATTTGTAACACAATTTACTTTCACATCTCTCTTCCAAGGAAAGAAAGCCAGTCAGCTCCCAAAATACATGGTACCCTGGCACTCCCTCCACAGCAACAGCTGAAATGGGAGCAGGTCAGAAATGGCAGAGCAAAATTACAGGGATAATTCTCAATCCATTCCTTTAACTATGGTCCAAATTAAAAGTATAAAACACTTACCAATGCTATCCATAGAACAATATATTCATCAATGAAACTGTTGAAGTACTGGTCCAGAAACAGAAGTCCTGGCCCAATAAACGCAGAGTCCTGAAGAGAGATTTCACTTTTTGTCATGTGAGCCACCTATGTCAAAAACAAAAGCAAACGGGTATGACCTCCTTGCACAGCCGTGTTCTCTCGTAAGTTACACCTGTACCAGCGCAGGGGTTTCCCCACTCTTTAATTTCTCAGTGTTGTATTCAAAGGGGTAAGACTGTGCAATTGTATTACTGAAAACAAATCCTATCCACTTGAAATGTTGTTTTCAAGTTTAACTTGAAAATATTGGCTTTTCCTAGCCAAAAGCTAACTAAGAAGCAGGCTTTTGCTTAGGTAACAAGACTTGTTCTCACTGTTTAGTAAAGTATGCTCAGAGACACTTTACAGACTGACCACGAGAACATTACTGAGGGCAAAGGGAAGAAATCTGTTCTCCCCATATTTAGCACTCTTAGAGACAACTTGAGCTCACCTTTAACTAAGAGTTCTTTGTAGAAACTTGGTGACCTAATAAAAGAGATATGAAGAGTTCGTACTAGGAAGCTTAAAAATGGCAAAAGGAAAGGAGTTTAAGTGCCAAGTCTGCCATAAGAAATCATCCTGTCATTCCTTAGTTCCTTCCTTGTGGATACTCGGCAAGTATGAATAAAGTATCGAGAAGCTCTACTGAACAAAGTGGTTTCTTAGCATAAGAATATATCATGTTCAACTCCATGCTGAACAGCAAAATTCACAGAAAAGCCTGTGAGTGTTCCAGTCTAAGGACAAACCAAAAACACAACCAGGGCAGAAGCTGACAAAGGCTTCCACACTAAGGCAGGCAAGGATGCATCTGTCCTGCTAGCGGGATCTGCTGAAGGGAGCAATTCCTGGCTGACATCTGGAGTGGTGTGCAAGAGCAGCCCTGCAGGGTTAGCACCCATATTGTAGCTCTGGCACATCCACAGAAACTGCACTGATCTCAGCTGGGCCTCCCACCAGGTGACACCTTCAGTTTTTACTGCAGTTTGCTCACTCCAGAAAAACCCACAAAATCCTCTCCCCACTACTGTTACAGATTTGTTCCTGGAGCAGATTGTCCTTAAAGCTACACATAAGGCATCCAGGGAAATATGGTTTGCTCAGCAGTGCCCATGAATGAGGGCACATACACACAGGGGTGACTGCTGGTTACAAGGACCCAGGGCTCCTCCGAATGAGCAAGGAACAAACAAGGCAGTTCATCTGCTTGACAGAACTGCCTCAAGTTCAGTCTTAAGGCTCAGTATTCCTATCAGCATTCTCTCTCTTGAAGAGGTGATAGCTCACTAGGTGAACACCTGTTTAGCAAAAAAGTCTGTCAAATACCTGTTTTCTAGTGCTGGAAAAATGTGATGCTGGGAGAAAAAAATGAGCTGGCTGCATTACTGTTATTAGCAAATATGTAGTAAGGCAGATTTTTTTTAAATTTTTTTTTAATCCATGATGAGATTTTTATGTATAAAAAAGAAAAAGACAGGAAAGTTTCTCTCACAATTTTAATGGTTAAAGTAAATTAAGTAAATTCCTCTTTTAGATAACTAAATCAGAAGTCACAGCACTGTTAGTAAGGTTTGAGGGACCAGAGTTAGGATGTTAAAGATAGACAGTATATTTCTAGGAGTAAATTAAACAAAACTGAAAGTTCTAATCAGTACATTCAACAGGAAGTATGCAGCAGTATCATATAGAATCTGTCTGTAGGACCCTGAGTATAGTTCAGTGTCTTGGTCATAATGAAACTGGCAGAGCAGAATGGGAAAATTTGCATGAAGCCTTCTGATCTAACAAGTGTTAAGCCGAGAACTAATTTAGTTTTAGGAGGTTAAGGACTGAAAGAAAAATTCTTACCACTAACTTCTGTGAGATTTTGGCATTCACAAACCCAAATGTTAAGACATACAGGCAAGCATGCTTTTCAAACAGCTGAGTTGTAGACTTTTTATAAATCATAATGGCCAGTGTGATAAGTAGTCCAATGTGCAGGCCTGGCGAAAGAACACTTGTTCCCTGAAATGTAAATGGACAGAAAATTTGTCTTAGACTTCAGTCACACAGTAAGGTCCAGATTTTACACATATTGCAAATCCCATTAAACAAAACCAGAGTTGCCAAAACTCGCAAAAGTCCATTAGCATTAGGCCACTGCTGTTGGTATCCTTTGCAGTGACCACTAATCAATTTTGTAAGAAAACTCATTGCTGGCTCCCACAACAGAAGAAATCTAGTAACAGGCTGAGAGAAGTTAGATAATACAGTCTTTACTTTAGCCATTCAACACTCATGTGCCTGTCTGCTTAAATGCTTAAACAAATAAAACCCTTATGATCATCATGAAATGCAATAAATTACGGGCATAAATTATTCAAACCTCATTCAGATTTTTAGAGCAACTTACTGCTATTGTGGATCCATTCTTTCCAACCCCTCCACCAAAGATGACACGGAAGTAATTGAAAAAAGAAAGTGCTGTTCCACACAGGATGCCAATAACTGCAAAGAACTTCAGTTCTAAGCCCACCAAAGGGACCTTAGCAGAACACAAAAAAACAAAAACAAAAAAACCACAACAAGACCAGAGAAAGATATCAGAGGTTAAGCACAACACCTTTTTTAAAAAGGGATTATAGAATCCACTCACACCTACTAAACAAACACATTATTTCAACTCTCACTTTCCCGGGAAAAAGCTCAGGACAACGGTGTTTGGAATTTGTCTCCTTACTAAGGAAACAAGAAATATCTTTTGTAATGTTTAAACTCAACTTTTGAGTACTTAAGTTCTGTTCTTGAGATTCAGCTAGATCTTACTCTGTTCCTCCTTACTATGTTCTTCAAACACTTTTACTACATAAGCAAAAACTTGACACAGAGTACTGCATCACCATGGTATGGGAGGGGAGAGGAGGGGAGTTCCTTCTATTTCACTGGATAACACAACACTGAACCACAGGAAACACAAACACCATCTGCCTGCTGTGTGTTTTGGTAGGTTATTTGTATGCTGTATCTTTGCATATCATGAGACTATGCTGAATAGTCTCCAGATACAAATTTTAATTAAACAGTTACCTTTTGGAATCAATTGCAGTTTCAAGGAACCTTCCAAAGGCAGCAGAGGATTAAAAAAAAAGTAGTAATAAATTGAAACCATTGACTATATTTTTGAATATAGAGTGTTTTGAGATACAGCATAACTACAACAGATTTTAATAGTGAAGGAAAAAGAAATTAATCATAATTAAAGTCTAATGCACCTACTTTATTTTCCAACATTAAAATAAGCTTTTTGAAAACAAACAAAAAATATCTTGCAGTATGGGGAAAGGAAAAACTTTAGCTAAGCATTTCTTAATTGCTGAGTAAAGTTATGAATTTATTCTAATTTCTTGGTGGTTTATATTTAGGTTAATTTGTATTGGTTATCAATAGTATGGAATGGTTTCAGCTCTTCCTTGTGCTACAGCCAAGCAGAACTATAAATTTCTGAGTAAAGACCCTAAAAAGGATGAAGATCTTAAGTTTCATATACTTCTGATACTGTCCACTAAAGTGCATCTCTAAAGATCAGAATAAAAGTCAGAGACAGAAAGCAATTCTATAAATAGAGATATTACATTTATGTGGCTGGGACGTAACTGTTACAAGTCAGTGTATCTGCATCAACACAAATATGGACTAACTAAAATCCCCCTGACTTCATCCCATGGTTTCATTAGATTAAAACATTTCCTCCTTAAATTTTAAAGTAGATCATTTAACTGAAAAGAAATGTATGTGTTACAATATCCAAAATATATCAAACCAGAACAAAACCTATTTGCTGAAGTGTAGAGTATTATTTCCAGATCAGAAGTTCATATAAATGGCAGATGGGGTCTTTTTTCCTCTGTGTGGCTCTAAATTGTGCATAGGGAGTCACACCATTATATCTAAGGTAACTACAACATCAAAACAACCTGCATTTATACAATAAGCTAAAACAGAACATTAGACAACTGGTCGGTGTCAATGGTACTTGCATAGGACAGCTTCAAATACCACAGGAACTGTGAGCACTTACAGGAGCTGAATGCTCAACAGGAACTCTGAACACTTAACACACTTACCTTATAGTCCCATATTGCTGTTCCTGCATATGCAGATATCAAGAGCAGCATTGTTATGGCTATCTGAACTTCAGTTACATCAATTCTGTGAAGCAAAAGAAGAGATTTGGTTAAAGAAAAGGACTTTTTGCTGTGTGTAAAGTGTATGCGTGTGGGGGGGAGGAGAATAAAACCCCAGTAACTATGCTTCAAATTATATCAATGTACATAAATTACTTTCCTTGATTGAGAAAAGTACTCTATATGTAGGCACACATCTCTGGCTAAGATGTAAAATTAAAGCTATACTCCTTATCTGGAGCAAGCTGCATATCATTTTAACGGAGGAAAATCTTCAATGAATACATTGTTAACTATTTGAGAATTGTGTACAAATTTACAGACTTGTTGGTAGGTAAGTGTCAAATCAAAGTTTAAGGGAAGCTTACAGGTAAATGCAATCAACCATTTCCAATAGAAGCAGAGCACATAAAAGCAGAGACTGTAAAGAGCAGGCTGGGACAGAAGGGATTTCTTTAAGCCAGCATATCATAAACATCTGACAGATACAGCCTGCAGGACATAAGGGAGGACTGAGTCAAAGGATAGCTAAGCATCTGTCCCATTTCTGAGGACATGTAATTGCTATCTTGCTTTTTCTTCATAAAAGCTGTTTTAAAAAAGGTGGCCTTGTATGCCCTATCAAGTCTAGACTTCCAACTTTTTTGTTCTCAGACAACTCTTTAGTACTGCCTTAAACTGATGAAATGTTATGAGAAGAACTCATATATAAAAAAAGTTAAGCAGAGAGGCTCAAGACAAAAAAAACCCTAAAAACTTCCAATAAAGCTTTAAAATAAATAATAATAAAAAAAAAAGTTGTGCACATCAAAGGTGCCTTTTAAGGTACCAAAGGTTTTGAGACAGGTACCTGATCTTCATACTGAAGCTACCAGCAGTGACAATAAATGTTCAAAATACAAAATATCTTTCAGCAGTTAGAATAAATTTGCTGTTTTAAGATATGACCAAAGTCAGTGTGTATTGTTACTTACTTAGCATGTGAACTGTTTGCACAGGAAACAGTGTATTTTTAAAGGGAGAGAGCAATCAACTCTTGGTGAACAGAATATTCACCTGAACTTGATAATCGTGTTAACATTAAACTCTCTTCTTTCATCAGAAAGATGGTGATAAAATATGCTAGGTTTAAACTGCAGCTAGGTAATAAGCTGAGGTGCTTGTCACTACTTAAAGCTGTTAGAATGGGGAGTCCTTGTCTTCCTACACCATTGCATTCCTCCAACTTTACCAGCTGTAGTGCTCATCAGACTCCAAGGTGAGCCAGTTCAGTTTGCCAGTCTAGTGTAGGCTTTTCATCTTCTGCCCATTTCATGAAATGGCTCGAAGTCAAATGACAGTCTGTTATGGGACAGTGGTGCTGGGAGTGGGCTCTTCCCTCTCTGCCAGGGATGAAGTGTTACATCTACCCAGTCATTGCTGAACTTGTTGGTTACATCATTCAAAAGTGTCCATGTGCAAGTGCAAGTGTTCACAGGTTGCACTCTGCACTGTTAACACTTATTTCTAATCTGTATTGGCTTTGTTGCTGCTGGTGGTGGGAGGAAGCTTGAAGCTGAATCATTATATGTGCCAAAGTTTAATACTCAGTTTTACAGAGGCTCAGACTGTTGGTTGCAACAGAGCCCAAATCAGAGTCCAAAGACTTTAATCAGACACTGTGCAGTATTCCACATAACCTGACAGTGTTACATTGTTCAGCTCTCTGATCCTTCCTGGCCATCAGCAGTAGGAATCTGTGATTCGATTTCTAAAATCAAGTGCTGCTAATTTGGGAACAGCATCAGTGAAAGCTTCCATCCATGTTATTATGTATTACCATGTTTAGAACACTATACTAATGCCTTCTTCATTTAGACTCACACCTCTGTTCTTAAGAGAAACAAAACTGCAAGCCTTGAAAAAACCTGTGACCTGTTTTCACTGAACAGAAATGAGTTATCTTGGAGAAAAGTTTTGTCTGTTTAACTTCAAACAGTAAGCATGGAACACCAGGCCATTCTGAACTGTATGTACTATGCACTATCACTGTGCTTAAGCAGAAGTAACTGAGTTTTTAATGATGTAATTTTTATGTGGTATAGGAGTCTCAGTGCCTTCCTGAGGTGAGGAAATCATTCTCACACTTTATGCAAGAACAAAAGTCACAGAAAAGCAATCATGTCTGCAAAATGCCAGGGCTCATGGCACAGTCCATCTCCCTTCAGTCACGCACAGAAACGATCCTATTTCAGCCATCACTCTAAAGCACCTATTTTTGTTTACAGCACAAGATGTCCTTTAAAAATTCAGGATGTGCAGGCAGGCAGAAGAATTATAGTTTGCGTGGTAAAATGCATTATCAGCAAACTAAAAAGAGCCCTTAGCAATATCCCAGGGACAGCCTGCATTCGACGCAGACATCGAACAGTATGCGAGGACAGCTGGTCACCAGCCTGTGTGCCCAGGGATGCTCAGATTTGCTTCTCACAGGTCAAAGCTAAGGAGGACTATGAACAGGTGACTTGGAAAGTGACTGGGATTAGCAGAAGGACAGCCTTCACCTATCAGTTATTTCCCATTTTGCTGCCATGGAAGTCTCTGATCTTTTCCTCACTGAAGTGCAGCTCATTGCTTAAAAACAGCAAAAGGCCATGGCCAGGCACCACCACAGCTACAGGAGGGTGCAGCAATCCCCACACTATTAGCAGTTAAATTGAAATCATATCTTCTACATGAAGAAGATATGACTTCTTCATGACTTTTCCTCCTATGCTGCAGCGAAACAGATGAAACTTCTATCAGGTCATCACAGCAATCTCCAGAACTGTGACCTAAAACAAAACCTAAAAGACATCAAAACCAGCATGAGCCAGATTAAAAGCAAGGCCCCCACATAAACGTAGGGTAATTTTCAAGCACCGCCATAGCTCTGTGGAGCTCCTTGCTGAAGGATGCAATGGATGCACAAAGTTTGTTCCAAGGAAGACTGAAGATGTCTATGAAAGGGAAACCCATTAGCAGGGGAATATATCTAAAAATGTATGTGGTTCAGAGTTCCCTGGGGCTGAAACTGTTCTGTGGCTGGGAGATTACAAAGGTAGGTACTGCACATGCTTGGTCTGTCCCTACTCCTACACAGAGCACTTGTCTGCAATGTAAACAAGACGTCTCTGGCCTGAGCCTGCACCCTGCACGGTGCTTTTATGGGTTCTGAGAACAAATCTGCAGACAGAAGAGCCAAATGCATGCAAACAAAGTGTATACAGCTAAAAATCAGCTGCTAAAAGAACAAGTCCTCAGTATTATGCAGAGTTTAAACTTCTTGCCAGGTAAAACACAGGAGTAGAAGGTAGATGAGAAAGAACGTGAGAGAAAGAGAAAGCAGGGAGTAAACCAAGAAGAAACTGAAAGCAGCTAGCAGCCTAGACATAAGCCACATGTGCTTCTAAAGATACCTACTTACTTTCCAAACCTTAGTATGCCTGATACATATGTCTGCCAGTGAGCAGAATAGAACATGAACAGTCCCACAAAACAACAGAAAAACAACCAGTCAGGATTTGTTCCTAGTCGGATTGCTATGCAGGATCCAAGGACAACAAAAACTGAAAAGCAGAAATGAACATGTTAGTTATATAACCTCTTTGCTTGAAATAGAGAGAAATTACAAAAAATAAAATAAAAATCACAGGGCATTTTACAATCACTCTAACAAAGTAATGCTATGACTGATACTTTACTGAGTAGCTAAGCTGCTAACCTCAGGGAGAGTCCTGGCAGGAGAGGCCAAAACACAGCACTTCTTTTCTGCCAAGTGAGGGCCCTGCCTTCTGGGGTTCTCCCTTCTCCTAGCCTTGTCATCACCGTGTTCCCTGCAACACCGGCAACTGAAGGGCTCAGCTCAGAGACTGGCAGCTGCACTCCTCTGGGAAATGAGGCATAAAGAACCTACTAACTCCCAGAGCAACTGGTTTCAGCCAGTAAGCTTTATAGAAGGCATTGGCACCAACAGCCACTAAGTTTTGGAAAGTGAAACTGAGCAAGGCTTACTTCTTAAGGACTCACAACTTCTTTAAAACTCATTCTTCTATGGAATTATCCTTCTTCCAAGTGCCAGGCTGGATGTCCTATTACCAAACTGATATTTTGGCACCTCACTCCTAAAGTTGAATCTTTAGTTTCACATGCCAGCATCAGTCTTTTATATCCTTCAAATACTTTATTTTGCATCACCTGTACCCTATGGAAAACACAGGCTACGCAAAGGAAAGAATTTGTAGGCATGCTCTTATGGAGTTCTTTGTTCACCATCTAGCTCATTCAAAGAACATTGTATGTGAAGGTGCACAGTAAATAAGACCAGAATGCATCTTACCCAACACCTGCCAAAGGAAGTTCTGAAATATCCCCCCTGATACTGGACAAGGGTGCAAAGGTCAGAGGCAGACTTGGCTGCATGGGCCAGGAGATGGAGAAGTTATACTAAAAGATGGGAATATGCTGACCCTGCTCTGAGCAGGGGTAACTTCTATAAACTAGGATGGGTAACAGTAGGTGAAGGCTACCTGTGGAAATAGAGTCGCAACCATGATCAAAGAGTTCTCCTAGAGGAGAACTAGTGTTTGTTCTTCTGGCTTGCTTCCCATCAATGGCATCCAGAGACTGGTAGATAAAAAGTCCTAATGCACCCAGGATGTATGCCCAAGAAGGTGCCTGAAAGAGATTCACATAAAAGGTCACTAGGTAGTTCCCAATTTCTTAGCTGATAATCTGTTTCATTAAAGGCAAAATGATATTATATTGTGCTATTTGTTACTTAATTAACAGGCAAACCAAACACCTTGCACTAATTTCTATGTGAATTGTAGTAACTACTGTAATGAACTACTTCAGATACACCAGTGGAACACAGGTCCTTCTATTTACTTTTAAAAAACCCAAAACTTTATGTTCTCTTCTGCATCAACTGGTTTCTTTTTCTACCTTAAAACCACCATATTTCTGTAATTATTTGCATTCTTTGTGCTGAAAAATGTTATAAAAGTAAGATTAATCTTTAAGAAAGAAAGCAGTGGCAAAGCCCTTACTAAAGCTCTCAGCGTTTTATGTGATAGACACTTAGATGATTTGCTCAGATTTACAACATATACATATAAAAACCTGTTACGTTTTTTACTAAATAAAGACTTCAGCCTCTAGGGAAAGGTATTTTTTCCAACATAGAAAAATTGACTACATAAGCACTTTGGACGGGGTTTAGAGAAATTAAGTAATTCACTAGACATGCAGGAGCAACTATCTACTTAATCTACACTATCAGAGTTTCAAAATGAGCTGTGAATTAGTTACATTAACACCAGTCTTAGGTTCAAAGGAACTGTTCTGCAGTCATTCCTTTCAAAAGAATTATTTTCATATGCACAGTCAGTATGACTTTGTCTAGGAATATGACTTTGTCTAGGAATTAAGTTTTGCTAAAAATTATTTAAAATATCTATTGAACAAAGCACAGGTAACATTTTTGCCTCAAGTAGTGTCAAGTGGTATCCTTAGCATTTAGAAGCACTGTTCATGAAAAGTCAGGTATAAATGCTGGAAATGCAACTTGCAGGTTGAATAAGTGAACACCCACAGGGCTGGATCCTTTCTGACTCCCAGGTAAGGGACAGCTGCTGTGGCACTCCACCTCTGCAATTCCTCTCCTGCAGCACACATTGACCAACACGATTTCATGTATTCCCTAAGTCCAGTAAAGGCTATTAAGCAGATTTAGACAGATCAGATCTCGCCAATATTACCGTGAAGTGCCACAAAGATAACCTGCAGTGTTTCACGAGGCGTCCCTGCTGCGACACACTTCTACCGGTTATGAAACGACTGAGATCTATCAAAACTTGTCATCCTAATCCCTGGATTTTAGCAAGTAAACAAGGTCACGCTTGGCAATTCTGCACAGGACAACACTGGCTTTTTGGTTGCATTAGGCTCCCCTCCTTTTGCAACCATACACCTCTAACTGAAATAGATTTTAGCTTGCTTTAGTTATCAGGTTCTCCACAGCACAGACGAAAGCAGACTGTATCCAGTGCTAAATATGCCAGCCAAATTCCTTAGCCACTCGGCATTCACCCCAGCGTGAGGCACATCACCAATGAAGTCAAATGCCAAAGCATGGGCACTTTCTTACTTAACTTGATCATTTCCATCACTGAAACACCACTAAGGAAGAGAAACGTGTTATGACACGTTATCATTAGCTGTAGTGCTGTATGCTGCATGCACAGCATCAGCACAGTCTTTTTAAATGAGAAATACAGCCTCAATTCTAACCAAACCAGAAGGCCTGCATGTTGGTCACTGTAGTCAGTTTATGAAAGTTTCCACAACCCACAGAACATGATGCAAGAATTTCTGTCCAAAGTAACACTGTCTACATTTATCTTGCTGCAAAACAAATGTAATACATTAAATGTAAAAATAAACAAATAAATCAGCTTTAACTCAAACTTCTCTTATTAGATCTTTTTGACAAAGAAATGGCTTTTGTCTAGTTGCAAGCTATAATACAGGTATAATCATTCAGACTGCTGATCCAAATCTGTTTGCATTAGCTTCTACTGGGACAAATCAAAGCAACAGTCCTCCTAGACTCCAAAAGTAAAGCACTCTTGATCTGGAAAGGCAGGGAGAGAGTGTTCACCTTCTTCCCAAGGATCATCTGTATCCATTAGCACCTGTAGCAGGTGTATCAGTATTCCCACAGGTGAGGAGAAGGGAAAAAAATCCTGGTTAAGAACAGGGGAACAGGTGTCAGAGAGCTTAGAAACACCATCTGGAGCATTTCATCCCCTAGCTGTCAGTTCAAATTTAACCCAAAGTGGTAATAACCAAAATTCATTTGTGATCAACTGTCATTTCGCATATTAAATGAATGCTCTAATGTTTTAATCAGTAAAAAACAGTTTTCCAAATCACCAATGGTAAACTGAGGTTTCCAAAGTTCCTAATAACGACGGATTTTCTCTGCTATTCACCCTCTCAATACAACTACAGCTGCTGTCTCCTCCGCCTTCTCACATGCCTGGCTCTCCATCCAGGGATGTCCCCTGACAGCTTCCCACGCTGGACCCAAGTAGTTCACAAATTAGACAAGTGGGAACATTTGAGAATGCTGACATGGCTGACAGACTGAGCAGAAAGGTCAGGAGGCTCCCAATAATTATCAGCTTTTCACTGATGAGGTGTTTATTATCTCTGCCCGAAGTGATATCCTGCCCAAGCAAATGTATTATTTGGCCAGAGCCAGATGCTATTCTCACAGAACTAGAAGAGAACACAAACCTGGGTGAAGGAGGCCAGCAGTGGAGGAGATGCTTCTCTACTTCAATTCAAAAGGATGTCCGAAAGACCATACGGCCCCAGAATCTTGTCACACACAGATTTGATACAGCAGGTTCGGTCATCTACTGAACCAGAGGGTGCCAAAACAATAAGCCATGTGCATGTTGTGTTTGACAGGTATGTGTGACATGCCTCTCCTTCAGAAACAATGGAGGTAGAACAGCAACCATTCTCCTGCGATTCCACCTCACAAAAGTGCACACAAAGCTGCAGAAGACTATATGTGTCAGGGAGATCCCTTACGACTTGTTTCAAGCAAAGTCCAAGTCCAGAGGGTTCAACAAGCCAAGCTCTTGCAATATTCAGAGATTCAGTTCCCCTTAACTATTCATCACATTTAGCCATAATCTCACTTCCTCAATCCACAGCTAATAGTTTTGCCCCAGTTTACATGGCCCCTCTTTGGAACAAATCCAGAACAGAGAAGGACATTTTGACTGGACTCCCTCCCTCTTCCTCCCCAACATGGATCATTTCCCTCCCTTCACTGTGTGCAACTGTACTAACAGCAGGAGAAGGGAGGGGGCTGTTCAAACCTGAACTACAGCAGGGGAAGAGGGCAGGGTTGAAAAAAATAAAAAAATCATAAAAATAATAATAAAAAAATCATACTGCAGTCCAAGTACATGCACACCAAGGACTCCCTGCATTCCTGTAGCATCCTCCTCTCTCCAACAAGCTCTCTGAAAGAGCTCATTTCCTTCAAGTGTCAGGATTCCTGGACCTTCACTGTCTTATTTCATGCCAAATAACCTCCTCCTCCCATTCTCAACTGATTGCTCTGTTCCTCACTGATTGGTATTGGATGAATTTCTCACTCCACTCAGTGCTTCACACTTCTCTACACAGTCAGGGGATTCGTCCTTTATACTCTCCCCCACTGACACACACATCCAGTTCATAGCAGCTTCTCCAGTTTGACCTCTTTTACTTCTCTATTCTCTCTCCCAAAAAGCTCAGTTGTGCCCTTGCTGTTTACATAATATCATGCCTGTGAATATCTTCCCCTCGTTTTTCCCTCTGGCAGGAAAAACTTCAAGATAATCCCTCTTTCAGTTTTAAAGGTGGTTTGTTTGTTTGGAGAAGTTTGTTGGGTTTTTTTTAAGAAAGGTTTTTAAAAAGAGAGAGAGAGAAGCAGAGACAGCACCTCACCAATGTTCCTCTCCCTCCAAGCAGTTAATCGTAGAGATAGCTGGAGTCACCTAGACCCTCCACTGCTTTTCGGTCTCCCTAGGTGTGTGGCTTTCTAAACAGCATGTTTCAGCAAGATATGACATCCTTTTATAAATTCACTACACTATTTCTTAAACAATTCTGTGGAGATAGCTATCACAAGCCTCCCTTCCTTCCCTCTGCATGAGAACCCTTGAGCCCCTGCCCCCTTTTGCTATAATTGCCTGAACTGCATATCCATAATCCATGCTTTTCTCTTCCTGTGTTCGCTCTGTTCCAAGTTGTTTGCTTACATCCTGCTGTAATTGCTACGAGATTTTTTTAATAGACATATATTCAATACAAAGTAATAATTACAGTTAGTGTGCATGTCTGTCCTAAAATTCCAGCTTCCCAAACCATTCCAAGATTCTATGACTCTATAAAAGAGGGTAGATCTAGACTAGACATAAGGATGATTTTTTTTTTTTATGATGAGGGCTGTAAAACACTGGCACAAGTTGCATAGAGAGGTTGTGGATGCCCCATTCCTGGAAATACTTACAGTGAAGCTGGATGGGGCTCTAAGCAACCCAATCTAGTTGAAGATGTCCCTGCTCATGGCAGGGGGGTTGGACAGAATGGCCTTTAAAGGTCTCTGCCACTCAACTGTTGTATGCTTTTAGAGAGACCTGTGGCTGAGCTTGAAGGATTACCAAAGTTAGGCCCCTCCATGAGCAACCATGACAGTAGAGGATCAAAGTTACCTTTCTCCCTTTTAGAAATACCGAGAATTATCTCTAGTCAGTTCTCTTTTCAGTTTTACCCAGAATGGGGAGGAGTACATGAGATTCATCTGCAAAACCTAATGAACTGACTGCAGCTACTTCAGAGAAGTCTGCTGGCAGTGGAGCAAAACAATTCACTGGCAAATGGTGAGGATAAAATGGAAATCCTCACCTACAAAGCGCTCCTCCTTGCACTCTAACACAGCAAACACACGTTGCTCATAGTTAACATCAGCAAAACTCTTCATTCCTAATATTTTATAATTAGTGTCAAAAACCCCCAAACAACCTCAAAACAAAATATAACCCAGGTTGCAGTCACAGTGAACCAGATATTTCAGCCCTCCACAGAAAATGAAATGTGCAAGTGACCTCCTCACCACCACACCTGTATATTATTTTTATAGATTACTCTCCTAAGTTACAGAGGGTAGGAAACGGGACACACTCAACAAAACCACACACACATGGATTTTGGTTACAACAGTGCTTGAAGGGTGCTAATGGCTTAGCTGCAAATAAGAAGGCTTATGTTGAAACGTGCATTTACAGGAGGCAGTGAAACAACCCATGTTCCTGCTAGACAAGAAGACATTCCTGAAGCAGACAATATTTTATAAATCCAAAACATACTGTGTTGGTCAGTAACAAACTGGCTTTTAGTGGCTACTGATGCCGATGAAGACAAAAAGAACAGTGTATAGGGAAATAATGTCTCTACATTAAGAGACCAAGGGAGCATTGTATGGTTTGAGAGATTAATTGCATTGGGGTTGGGGGTAAGCAGTACAAAATTGTGGAAATCACTGCAACATGACATAATGGAAGCTGAAAGAACAAACAGGTTCAAAACAACTAATTCAAAGGGCAAAATCATGAGGTGGAAAGTGTCCATGGGGAAACAGATCCATCAGCTGCTGTTCTAGCAAGTAACCCAAGCAGAATCCCCTGCGAAGAAACTGCTAAACCACAGTCTTGGCAGCTGGAAGGGTGTATTGGAGAAATATGTCTTTTCCAAGCATCCGTCAGCAGCTACTCTCTGAGGGATTTCAGCTACCAGTCTTACTTGTTTTGGACAGTTTGTACAAACATCAAGACTTCTGTGTTTTTAATAAAGGCCTAACAAAATGGCTCACTTAAAACTGGTTAGGGAATAAAAAACAACCACACAAACCAACTCAGAACCACCCCCTCCCCCCCAAAAAAACAAACTCAAACTGCTTGTTATTTTATCCAAGTCTTCTATCCAGTGCACCCACTCTTCCATCAAGAGAATAGAACAAGTTCTTGTTTGTCCATCAGGTAATCAAGACTTGTTCATGAATGGAAGAGTTGCCTAGGCCATATGGAGAAGTGGTGTTGAAGTTCACTATGATATGAGTTCAGTCTGTGATTTCAATCATCTTTAACATCATCTTCAGTTCCACCTACCCCCTCCAGCCTACACCTCCCAGCCAAAACTACAAAGTAGATATTACAAAAGCACGAGCACCTATTAGTGTTGCAACAGTTTTAGCTTTTTCAAAAAGCCATCCAGAAACATGACCTCACCTTAGGTGGAAGACAAGCTGAGTCATTAAACAAGCAAAGGAGAATGATGCTTCTAAAGTGATGCAGCAAGAGAAAATCAGGGCTACTCTCAGCAGTGCAGAGGCAAGAAACAAAACAACAGGATGAGTCTGGCTTCACAGTACATATTTATAAAGGATATACTGACATCTGAACAAAAAAGTGTAGTCCAAACTGTAGGTTCTTATAAAATTCAGCTTCCACAATAAAAAAAACACCCCAACACCTCAAAACCCACAAAACCAGTAAAGTTCCTGAAACCTAACCTAAGCTTTCTTGGAAGGAATAATTCCCTGGATGTCTGCAACACAACTTTTTTCTTTTGGTACAAGAGTCTTCAAGAGAAAATAACTTAAAATTTACTTTCTGCTTTTATATTTGAATAGCAAAGAGAAAAAGTTAAAATGAACATCCAGACACATAGCTGGCACTCAACTGATATTTTCATCACAAAGCTAAGCTAAAGGTAGCAGTTCCACAAATATTTTAATTCCAAAAGTGCCAGTAGAAGACAATACGTGGTTTCCAACCATTTGGTATCACCTCTGTTCTCCCTTCTCCTACTACCGAACGCCAGAGTGCCTGGTGATGTATATCAAGGCAGTGATTTGGGCAAGATCAAAGCAAAATAAATTTTGATCTGCATCAGATTCCTGATATGTCTGTCACAAACACCTCTGCTAGCACAAAGGGCAAAGCAACTAGAGAAAAAAGAAATGTTTTTCTAGCACGAACGCTCACCAAAGTAAACCTGTGTAATTAAAAAAATGAAAAAAACCAACAGTCAACCTCTGCTGTTAGGATTTAAGCCCACCAGAATACAAGGAAAACTGCCACCTTTCAAGGTATTTTACCCACATAAAACAACTTTCCCCTGATAATTGCTACCCTAACTACCATAAAGAGACTGCAACGGGAAACTTCTAACAGGCTGTGAAGCTGACAGAGCTCCTTAAATTGTCAGAAGAACTGCAGGCAACGCAGTTCAAGTGACAGCAGCCCCACGCTAACAAGCCTGTTTTCCCTCCAGAAGTTAAAGCGATTAAATATTTCCCACACGAGGACAGGAAACATTTAAGCTACTATCAGCTAACACACCTGCGACATCACCGAGCCGCAGCTGTGAACCAAGCGATGCTGAAGGGGCAGGAGCCATATCCCAGGGCCAGCTCCAGCCAGCCCTGCCCCGTTCCTGGGCACATCCCGCACTCTCTCTCTCCTGACCAGCAGCTGGTTCTGCCTCCATGGCCCCTGTGTTACAGCGTTCCCCCGAGCCCCTAGGGTTACCTTTCCTACCCAGCAAGCTGAGGCACACACGGGATATGATGGTCGGTGGAGGAGTCAGGGGTCCCACGCACCAGTGCGAACCACACCGTGCAGTGCAGGACGGTGCCCACCGAAGGCCCGGCCCCGCGGGGCCCTCTGCTCAGCGAAGGGCCGGGCAGGAGAGCGGAGCCCACTGAACCTCACAGCATTTTGGCATTCAAACCTTAACATCCATCTCCAGCTTGACCCCTGCTGCCCCGAAGTGTGAGCCTCGCACCGCCGCTCCCCTGATTTCTCAGGACAAACCCGCAGCGCTGCCTCAGCCCCCGTTCCCACGGGACGCCCGGTGCAGCCGCCAGTGACGGGGCACCGCACCCCGCGGGGCACGGCCCGGGGCCTCCGTGGGCGGCCACGACGCACCAGCGGGCACCGGGACGCGTGGGGCGGTCGGCGGGGAAGGGGTCGGGCTGTGCCGGAGAGGCGGCGGCCGCGGCTGGCGGTACCTGCTCGGCGGCGCTGGGGCAGCAGGCGATGAGCGGCAGCGCCGTCAGGCAATTCAGCAGGAGGCCGCCCATGGTGATGGCGTTGGGCGCCAGCCCCAGCGGGACCTGCTCCACCAGCCAGCCCCAGTACGGCTGCAGCCACGGCTCCAGCAGCGAGCGCCCGGCCGCGCTGTAGCGGTGCTGCTCCAGGCGCTTCAGCTGCGCCGGGCTGAGGGGCGCGGGCAGAGCCCAGGGCACGGCCATGCCGGCACCGCCGCACCGGACGGCACCGGGGTCACGGAGCCGCCGCCGCTCGGGGCGGGGCCGGGCCGGGGGCAGCGGCGGAAGAGGCCGACGCCCAGCAGCGGCCTGGCCGGAGGGCAGCGGCCGCCCCCGCCCCTGCCAGCGGAGGGCAAGCGCCCTCACCCCCGGCGCGTCTCAGGCTCCGTCGTCCCGAGGGCGCCGCGTTCTTCCACCACCGCAGCGGGCACGGCCCCGCCTCGCCGTGCTGGGATGGGGATCCCCCGGCGGCGGGGGAAGTCTTCGGTCGTGGCGGGGGTGCGCCCCGGCAGGGCCCATCCATCCCCCGGGCCGTGGGCAGTCACGGGCCGTGCTGGTCCCCGGGCTGATGCGCCCACCTGGATGCGGGCAGCGTGGGTAGAATCCCCCTTTCCCCTGTGATCTTCCTCATTCAACTTATTTTATTTTCACGCGTTTCATCGTGCAGATGGTGGCCACAGTGGGGGCACGTAGAAGGTGGCCGGCAAGGATTTTTACTGGAGTAAAGTATAAGGGCAGGAGGTGACCTCCCTGCAGCAGCAGGACAGGGCCTGCAGGGAGGTGACCCCACTGTCAGCCAAGGGTCCTTCCACCACCCAGAGGAGACTGGAGCGTGGTTTGCCTGGGGAGTTCTGGTCTTAACATGTTGTGGGACACCCAGACACGGTGTTAGCACAGGACTTAATTTACCTCCTCGGCCTGCATAGAGAAAGCGCTTCAAAACAAATACACTTTTTCAGTAGTGGCACATCAAATTATTTGAATTGGTCATGTGAAGAATTTTAGATGTATCCCTGAATCTCTAGAAGGGTGTGTGGTTTCTGAGGGAGGCTGAGGAAAGGTGAGCCCTGTGTAGCTGTGTGAGAGATGAAGTAGCAAGTGTAAAATGCATCCTGCAATGAGTATTATAAACCCAAATGGCATCTTAGTTTGGAATTCTTTTTTAAGTTACTCCATTATGAGCCAGAAGGTGCAGCTTTCTGGCCAGACAAAGCCACTTCCTGTTATTCAAAGGGAGCTGATTCACTTCAACTGATAAAGTTAATATGTTTTTGAGTAGGTTTCTTTACTGCAAGAGTCAGGCTAAAGGGTGGTTTCAAAATCCCATGAGGCAGTATGCACGTTCCAAGTGCTATGTCATTCATCAGCTGATTTAATTTACAGATCACTAAAAAACAGTATGGTACAGTATGGTACAGCAATTGTCATTAGAGGCCAAAACGTAGAAGAGAGGAACTGCTAGCAAAAGAAGAGGTAACAGCCAGCTAGAGAATGGCTAAAGGGAAATGCAACAAATTCACAACCAGACAGATCCCCAGTCCACTGGGATCACTGGGAATAATGTAAAACTGTCTTTCTTTTAGTACCCTTTGCTTTACTGTTGCCAGTGAACATAATGGTACTGGTATTTATGGAGAGGTTGCTCAAGCTCTTTGTGATACCAAGAGTTAAAGAAGAGAAACTAGGGAAAAAAGTGGAGGGGAAAGTAAGTGGCATAAAAAGCCACATGAGTAGAGGAAGAAACAGATTCCCTACTGAATTAGTCACTGGGCTTGGAGAAGGGTTTGTTTTAATTTAAAAAATATTCAGGAACTAACTATAGAACAAGAGCACATAGATTTAAAGTCCAATGTGTTTAGACTTCCACTACTTCCTCAGTATTCAGGACACATTTTACTTCCAAATGCTCTCTGCTTCAGCAAAGCAACAGCTTCACTTGTCAGTCAGGAAAGCAGGACATGAAAATCAAGTGACAGTAAGTACTCTGTGCTTAAAATAGAATGCCTTTTGCTCCAGAATCTCAAAATGCAACAAAAGATTTTCATAAAGTAAGAGTCCCTTCACAATGCTCTGTAAAAGGTAGCAATATTATACTTTTCTTTTTCCCATTATAAAGAAGTTCAGGAAGCTTGAAACATTTTTTTATAAGAGGAATATTTTTAAAAATTTCTGACTCTCCATAAAGACCTCCTTATAAACGGCATATCCCAGTTTAAATAAGCTTTACAAGTTTACATGTGTTTTTTTACTCCTTCCCTTCCTGTATTTCTGAGATTGTTTTTGGTGAGGGAAAAGTGTGCTGACAGTGGCTACAATCTTGCATTGCAATGGGTAACTACAGTGCCTGTATCAAGCTCCCCATACAGCAATTCAAGAATGGATCTGTGTTTATACAACTATAACATTTATATGCCAAATGCCCTTCCATGGGCAAGGAGAGCAAGTTAAAGGAAGACAAAATATTTTCCTCTGACTTCCTTAAAAATGACCCCCTTTTTTTAAAATTAACTTTGATTCATCTTTGTGTGTGTGTGTATCTATGTGTGTTTACATGTTTGGGTCTGCCTTCTTAGTCCAAGGATTGATGTTCCTCGGCTTATGTACACTAAGGCAGAGCTTTCAAAAATACTGAACTCCTACTAGGTACAGGAAAGTGTGCAGAAAAGAAAAATCTGATTAAAGATTCTACTGAACTATAACCTCAGCACCTACTAGTTGATGGAGACTGTACATAGCAAACAGGTAATATGAATAATGCATCTAGCTGAAGACTTAAACTGGTTTCACATATTCTGAGGCATCAGGGAACACAACATGCTGCACAAAACTACTGCTAGTTTCACTGCTTCCTTAGCTTTTGCGTTTTGTTACTTTATCTCATATGACCAGGTTTTATTTGCTGTCCTCTGTTACTCCTGTGTCTCTTTCAGGTTCACTAATTACCTGAAAATTCCATGTGACTTTGGAGAAATTTATTCTTCAGAGCATTGTGCCGCATCTTTTACAGCATGATATTCTGCTGCTTCTATTTCACCATAAGTTATTTTGTCTGTACTTGTTGTTTTTGGCACATCTTCATTCTCCTAAACTGGTATTAGCTGCAGATTTCATTAGCATTTTCTGAACTCTGTGGGTTTGGTCACTATTTCATCTATCAAACATCATCCCTGGAGAATCCCATTAAACAAATCTTCATAAATCAAAAGTTTACCTTTTCTTATTCTCTCTGTATAAGGCTCTGCAGCCTGTTTTAGATCGACTGGAAGTCCCTTTCCTGTCCCACCCCATTCAATCATTCCTGTCAAAGTCAATTAATCTTTAATCCAGAACCTTGGCTGCTCAGCGTAGTTGGTGAGACCATGAATTTATAGCACACTAATGCCCACTCATCTCAATTCCACCCACAGCTCGATACCCAGCACTTCCTGCTGCCGTGCTGCATCTCCAGCCCGAGGGATGGCCAATGGCAAATGCTGGGAAACGCAACTGGGGAGGAACTGAGGGCATCTGAGTGTAATGCTTACGTTCACATGGGGAAAAGTAGCTTAGTTCAGCTTGTTGTTTAACACTGCTGGCATCTGGTAGAAATTAGAGCAGTTAATTCCATCATCAGTGGGCCTACAGGAGCTGAGGTTTATGCTGGCTTCCACTTTATTATGTGTGTGTTTAGGAGGCAGATAGACACAAACTCGGAGCTGTAAACATCGTTGTGTACAAAGCGGAGATGGTTGTGTGCATCGTTTTTGGTGTACTGACAAGCACGAACTCACAATAACTGTAGCTTTTTGGGCTGACTATAACAGGCTGGTACTACCTTAAATGAGGGCCATGTGCTTAAATGCTTAAACCTCCATGGCATTTATTCAAACTGACCCGCTCCCGCAGCCTTCTGTGCTTCAAAATAGATGGAGTCCCAATTCACTGGTGATATACAGAATAAACAGAAATTATTAATCCTTTATTTATATCTTGTCTTACTAGATGTGTTGCTTTCTTTCATGTGTAGGCGTGAATGAATGTGTAGGAGGGTATTGATTTTGGCAGGAGCAGGGTGAAATGCAGGTTGTGTGTGGGAGGGGGTTGTCCAGGATCGCTGGAAATGCAGAATGCTTCCCTGTACAGATAGCACTACTGAAGGAGTCACAAAGATAGAAAGGACGGAGAGAAGTGAGTAAGTAAAATTCACAGAACAACATGAGAAAATCCAGATCCCCAGAGTGAAAGAAGAGCTAATTAAACTGCAAAACCACCAGTTCAGCCGTGGCGGTTCGTAGTAACACATTCTTTATTATTGCATAATTACTGACTGCTGAATGGTTGAAAATGCACTAACATCAAACAAACGTCTTGTAAGGTACTACTGGTCTAAGTAGAACTTTATCTTTCTAAACTGTAATTGGAGATCAATCATTAGCCAGTAAGCACATAACCTGCCCTGTCTGCATAGCCGGAGTGAGAACTGGTAAATAAATGACAGGGCAATAGGGGATTGACAACCCGGCCAAAATATGTGTGACCTTGTGTCTCATGTGCTTCAGAGTTTGCTGGAGACTTGGGGACAATCACCCCCACTCCTAAAATATTTGGAAGTTAATGATGCCAGAGTTGGAGAAGTAATGCAGCTGTTTTACCCTGTCTCAGGCACTTTTGCCTTGCACAGTGAACTCACTAGGGCTCTGGTCTGAGTCCCTTTTCAGATATGATACCTAAAAAGCTCCACGAATTGCTGAGGAAAGGGAGTGAATTCACAATGATGAAAGGCATTGTGATTGGTATTTATAACATTTAAAATATTGAAATATGTATATGTAAGAGGAGACCGGAAGAAAACCCATAAAAATGGTAAACAAGAACTTAGTAGATCTTGAACACTTCATATTTATTGTACATTAAATAAAACAATTTCAGTTAAGTTGAGAGACTGATGGGTTGGATTTAGGAAATCAAAACTTCTATAGGAAGATATGTTCAGCTTAAATGATCATTAAGTACATACGTATTAGTTACATTATAGTAAAACCATATTGTGTTAAACAATTCTCAGGTGAATCAGATACATTATCAAAGAGGTATGTATTCCAAGGGTCTTATTGCACAGCTACTGGCTAATCCATTTACTTCCAGTCTGAGAAAGATATTCTTTGTGCCAGCGAGTACAGGCTCCGACTGCCTCCTCATGTTTATTACACAGTTTCTCCTCTTTCCTCATTAAAAAACAGAACACAATATCAAACAGAAAATAAAGCTGAACATTGCAAAATGTGTGTTGTCTTCGGTTCATTTCATTTCAACCCCAAAGCAATCCATGCGTATTCTTTCTTTTCAGTAAGAGCAGATAGGGAAAACAAAAGAACAATTAAGGAAAACAAAAAAAAAAAAAAAAGGGGGGGCAAAAAAATAATAAAATCTCCAACCGCACTTTTTTTCTGTCATTGCAAGAACTCAAATGCTGTTACTCTGCTACCAACTTCCAGTGCAGTGGGAGAAAACACTGTGAACGGACTCTCACTTGGCTTCAGTTTTGTCTGCCTGTACTTCGCGCATATACGAATCAATGATATGCGGAGGCACTCCATCCATCAATAGTCTGAAGAATGAAAGCCCACCTACAAACAAGAAAAAAAGATAATCTTCAGGTTGAAGGTCCCTGGAGCAACTGCTTTAGTACCTTTATTTTCTGGCATAAGTGATAAGTTTTAGTCAGTCCATATTGCATACTTTGAGATGTGGTAAAATTCAACCCTGTTCAAAAGTCCAGCATAAGACTTAACCATTATTTAGTGGGTGCTATACAGGCATTTCCTGTCCTCTTGCACAGGGTGAATTTCACTTCTAGGATATCATATATTCAGTCATTTATCTCATCCCATGCAATAGTCCATGATGAGCTTCACTTCAAATGACTCTCCTGGCTTTCCATCGGGCTGAGTGGAGTAGGATCAGAGATGGAAGTCAGTGCAGGGGGAACAATATAGAAAACACCTGACTGTGGTGAGTTGTGGAAAACATGCAGAGATACTCAACTTATTCTAGTTTTGGGTCTTACAATGGTTTATATGTACTTAGCAAAATATTTACCATGCTGCTTGAAAATAACAATTGGAATGATGTATGTGAAAGAATTGTATGGGAAAAAGCCAGGATTTTAGATATAGGTGCCTTTAGCCTCCAGGGAGAGATGATGAAAGTTGAAACTTTTATCTGCTGGGAAAGTCTGAAGAATCATTTTGGGTTTGCTTTTAAATTCACCTTTGAATTTCGCTTTTTGTTGGGGTTGTTCAGCCTGGAAAAGATAAGGCTCCAGGGAGACCTTAGAGGGCTTTCCAGTGCCTAAAAGGAACTTACAAGAGAGATGGAGAGGGACTTTTCACAAGGGCATGTAGTGATAAGGCAAGGGGTGATGGCTTCAAACTGAAAAAGGGTGGGTTTAGATTACATACAAAGAAGAAATTTTTGACTGTGAGGGTGGTGAGGCACTGACACAAATTGCCCAGAGAGGTTGTGGATGCCCCATGTCATTGAAATAAAGTCACAGAAACTAAACACGGGGGTATTTCTGTTCATTTAATTGATATTAATTTCATGGTTTCCAAATGATATTTGGAAGAAACAGGGAAAGATATATATTTTGCTAAAAACTTTAGAATCTGCCCCTTCTCCAGACAAAGAGTGTCTTTATTTGCTTTATTTTTATTTGCTTTATCTTTATTTGCTTTAAAAAAAGCTAAATACCATTACAATTCCCCTTACAACTCTGCACGAATCTTGTGTTCTGTAAGTTGCAAACCACCTGCTGATAGCTGCACTTACCTTCTGAGCTTTTTCTGGAACACACCAAAAGCTTTAAAGCAAAAGTACATTGCCAGGATGAAGATAACACTGTCTCTGAGTGCTTCAGCTAAATGCAATTGAGCTGATACTTACACACAGCATTTATCCCGTGTACGGATTTTTAAGAATTTATACCCTTCATTAACGCAAGGATTATCCAATTAAAGTGCTATTAGTTACTAGTGATTATGAGACTGCACTGTCTCATTTAACACCGTCATTGTGGTAGAACTGCTCGCTCCCAACCTTAGGTAGTTGCAAAATACAGACCAAAAAAAAAAGCATGCTTTTTGGCATTCTTTCAGCTCATGGAGTGCAAGTTGTGATACAAATCATTCATTTTTAAATGAAGTTAACTGTGGAATAAATATTTTGTTCATGTAGAGGTATATTCCTATAAAAAATAACTTACTGTGAATGCAAAATGCTCTTTTATTACTTGTATTTATTCATGCTAATTAATCATGCTAACTCATGCACTGTTAAATTCCATTGAAACATGTACTGTTAGAAGATAGTGGGATGTACTGCTAAGAAGAATTACTGTAACAAGCAATTATTATAAAACCCTGAATTTATATGCATTAAAATTATCATGCTACTAACTGTAAAAAACATTTTCATTAAGTGACATAATGAAAATCATGCCATACTAGGCAGACATTGTATGACCTGTAAACAGACATAAGCTTCATATGCAAGAACCATATGAAAGCTTACCTTAGATGACAATATACATTCAAAAATCCTTACTGTGGGATTACTAAGGGAGAGAGAGAAAGAGAAGGAACAATTTAATTGCAAACACAAAAGTAGAGAGAAAAGGTTGAGTGAAATTATTATTACAATTATTTCAAGATGATAATTTAATCCTTAGTCATGTAAAATATGTAGGAATAGAAGCACATGAAGAGTAAAAGGTAGGGATCCAGTTCCACTTCAACATTATCATTAATATGTAAAAGTTATATTAATATGTACAAGTAACTATAAAACCTGTAATTAGTCTAAAGTATAGATTGGAACCAAATTATGCAAACTATATTTATGATAAAAGTTTCCAAATGTAGCTTCAAAGAAGCTAACACATATATATATATAATATTTTCCACTAGGGAAAAAGAACACACACAAAACACTGAAGGATATATATATATATATATGTTGAAACTCTGTAAGGCAAAATAATCAAGTACAGACTAATTACATATCTGTGCGCTAGAATATGTACTTTGTCATATATCCACATTTACATTACTTAAAGCATGCTATTTACTCTGTAGGAGCCCTTACCTTTAATTAAACATTTTGTATCTATAAAACAACCATATATATACATTTATGTATGTGTATGTATGTAAAGGCACTCAACTTTGTGACTACTGTAGCCTTTTAAGAAAAATACCCTAATACTTCAAAGCTACAGGAACATTATCTACTCTGATATCCTAACGTGTTTTAGGTTTGGAATTGTAAGTTTGGATGATAATATACAACAGGCTGGTTTCTGGGCATCATTATAATTTTAAAACTGCACTGTCAATATTCTGACATTTGGGCAAGGTTGCAAGAAAACACATTTCCATAGAAAGAGGAAAATCTCTGAACCCCACTGAACTTGAATGTAAAATAAGTTCTAGAAGAAATAAAATAAATGAAGTAAAATGTTCTGCTTGTAAGTAATTGAATCAAGATTTCATCCTTAAATTCAGTAGGTTAAGCTCAGGTATGGGTTATCATTCTGAGCACTAATTTGTAACCAAAAACTAATCTGTAATAAAGAATGCCTTTTAAGCGCAGCAAAGGACTTTATGATACTTCTGTTCTTTCGATAATTCTACAAACTAACTGCGAGATGGCTTTTTAAAATGCAAACTTCATTCTCCTGGGAAGGTCTAAGTGTAGTGGTCAGAGGCATTCACAGTCGTTAAATAAATTCTTTGTAGGTACAGGTAGTTCTATGAAATATGCCTAAAACCTTAGTAATTCTGGTGTCAAATACCCATATTCTTGATTAATTTAGCCTTCTTTGCTCATGTGACATAGACAATGTATGCCATGAGACACTAGCTAGTTTATTCAAAAAAGGAAATAAATACACACTTTGCATGCAGAAAATGCGTTTGCATGTGGAAAGAGAGGAAGGGAATGAAATGGAATGTCCAGAGGAGTATGCGCATTATAAACCTGATTATTCCCCGCCAAGCAGATTGGTTCTCCTGGGTTAATTACTCCATGATAGATCACTGCAGAATTAGAATATTTATAGTGGTATTTATTCGCATTTGAAAATCTTCCCAGTTGATCTTAACACCTTTTAAAAAAATATTTCTTATACAGCAACTTTGCTATAACCAACCTGTCAGAGTGATCAGCAACTTGGATTTCACTTTTAAGATAAAAGTCCTCCAAAGCCATTTTTTTTCATGATAAAAGAAGTACTGCACCTTATCTAATTCTTTTCATTGACCTCAGTGAGACTGATAAGGAATCAGTTCCTTACTGCTTCTAATGTGAGATTTAGAGCCAAATTTAGGGATCTACCTCAATAAACTCAAAAAATATATACGTTGTTTTCTGTAGTAAGATGAGTATGAAACATGCAATGAGATTCTGTTTATGCATTATCTTTCAAGATAGATGAGGTAGAGTTATTCTCTTCTCTAAGATCTATTACATTACTTTTTACAGCACACTTATATTTACAAAAAAGGCCACTGTATGTGCAATTGTACAGAGCAGCTCATATAACTGCCATCTTTAAGTTCACCCAGCAAAACTTAAAACTGAAGAACGAAATACTGTCCATCTGAAATAACATCAGTACATGCAAAACCTCTTTTGAGGACAGAATTAGCTTTTACTGTTTCAGTTGTTGTGCTTATAAGTTTCAGGAAATTAGAATTAAATTTAGCAATGACTAGGGGTCATTGCTTTTATACCTAAAATAATGTAAGCAAATGGCTAAAAATGTAGAAATATGTAGCATCCTGATAACATTCATAGCCAAAGTGTTCCTAGCTAGTCAATTATTCAAATATTATGCAAAATCAGAAATGCTAAGCTGTTCTGTGAACATTCCT
Source organism: Chiroxiphia lanceolata (assembly GCF_009829145.1). Lineage (NCBI taxonomy): Eukaryota > Metazoa > Chordata > Aves > Passeriformes > Pipridae > Chiroxiphia > Chiroxiphia lanceolata. The sequence continues at coordinate 56,720,165 of NC_045641.1, forward strand.
GGGGCTGAGCATATATATGCATGATAACTTTCAGATCTCCAATACGTCAGAGATTGATGGCTAAAAGTAATTCTAGCCAACATAAGGAAAAATAGCTTGCTACAATATATACTGTTGCATGGCATAGAGCTCTTTAGCACGACTTACTAGTAAGTAAGTAAGTAAGTAATACCTACTATTTGTAGTAATAGCATTTACCTTGTGCATTCACCAGATAGGTAGCACAGCCTTGAGCCTGTTAGTCTTATTCAGGCAACAGTCAACTATCTCATCATCTTACAAATCCAGACCTTGATTGTTACTTGCTGGAATAAAGCTGAACCAATTTAAAGCTATACAAATGAAAACACAAACACACACACACACACACATGCTGCAATTCATTTCCAGTGAGCGAGAAATCCGCAGGTCTCTGCTCTGTATCAGTGTGATGAGCAGTCATCTGAAGAGCCCTCCTAAATGAACAAACAGGCTGGGAAACTTAAAAGAATGATAATTCAACATGTAAGTCAGTAGAAGAGAGAAATAAGATGTAATTATGTTTTTATATTCTGGTTATTTAATAGTAATTTGCTATATTTGCATAGAGCAAACCCTGAGCCTACCCTGGTTTGCTAAGCCTCAGCCGCTGTATTCAGTTAATCCTGTTCCCCTTGAATCCATCAGTTGAACCATGAGCTAGGGAAGGTGGGTTTTAGGTTAAGGAAGCAGCCCATTATATGGCTAATAAGAGATAAACAACACATTATTTTCTGAACATCATATGCAAAAAACCTCTTGGTAAAACAGAGGACGTAAATAAACATCTTGTATTTAAAATGTAGTATTTGACTGTACTACAAGCAAAGTGCTGAAGACTAAAAAGCTACAACTGAGTGTAAAGGTGCATAAGAATCTTAGGGCTTGGGAACTTAAAATGTTCAATGAAATAACAACCTAACTTGGCTTTTCAGTATAAAAAAGATAGACTAAGCAACCTTCTCAGATGATGAGGTCTTCTGTTATGCTGTGAAATAGAGAGTTTGCTTGTGATTAAGTAAAACGATCATTCACTTTACAAAGACATCACCTTTTAAACGCAGTATCTTAAAAGATAAAAACCAAGAAACATATTATGCATATTTTCATTACATTAAGTGTTTAACTTCATAGACCAAACATTTACTGAAATGTCTTCTTGTTGGCAAATTTGAGCTGTGGGACAAGATATATCAGAAAATACAGAAAAAGGAAATTGAAGTAAACACAATACAATCCATACAAATATTAAATGTGGTTGTCATTATAGACTAGCATGATGGAAGTTATATAGATAAGGCCATATTGATATAATCTAAATTCCCTCTAAATTCCTTAGTTAGACACCTCCTATTAGCTGGCTTTAGGCAGCTTTCCTTACTTATAACCTCAGATTAATTTTTTTCAGAAATACTTTGCTTATTTGACAATTGAAACTAAAGCCTTAGGTGGGAATTAGTCTAGCTAAATATGACGCTATCTTTTCCTAGGAAGTAATTTTCTGGGAAAAAAGGTCGTGAGAGTATTCATTAGTAGTCCAGTCTAGATCCATTTGCCATTCATGATATCCCAGTCAATTCTAAACTACCTGAAATTCATAAAATTTATCTGTTAATGAAAACAAAAATAGCACTTCAGTTATAGAAGGATTTTGCAAAATCCATGGGTTTGTATACTCTGTTCTTAAAGCAAATGAAGCAATATCAACTAGTTTGTGTTCTTGGGAACAATACTACTTTTTGCTACATGATTTGCAAAGTTCCTTGGAAGCAAATATCTGGTTTGTTTAATAAATAGTTTTAAAGCAGACCAATTCTACCCTGAACTAATCTTTCTTCTTTCTCTCCTTCTCCCCTTGCCATTTGCTTCAGAGAAATGCCTCTTATCTGAGATGTTTTTCTTAATGTCTTCCCAGAGAGCTCAATGACTTTTACTGAAGTGTCTCAGGTAAATGGCACAGCTCTGAGAGTTACAGTCTACCATTCTGTCACTTGTGAAGAAGTCCTTGAAATCACTGAAGATGTGAATCGGCATTGAGGAAAATGAGATATAGCATAAGCATAGTATGTTGGTCCTCAAAAATAAAACAAAGCAAACAATATAGTTTATTTTTTTCCTTAACAAAGTTATTATTTGAATACAGGAAGGTAAAAAAAGCTGTTTGAACTCCCTTTTGGATTGGCCTTATGTACTCTCAGCTCCAATTCAGACAAACAGGGCCTTTGCAATATTTTAAAGGCCTTACCTTTTACTTCCAGTTTGCACTCCACTTCTGCCTCTCCAAGTTCATTGACTGCTCGGCAGGTGTAAGTACCTCCATCATAGGGACTGGGTTTGCGGATCTCCAAGGTACACACACCTTGGTTGCTGAACATTCGGTACCTTGGGTCATTCATTATAAGGACTTTGTTTTTCAGCCAGGTTATTTTGGGCTGTGGTAAAAAAACAAACAAACAAACAAACAAAACAAAAGAAAGCCCACATGCACAAATTGTGAACTGAAATATTTTATCACTTCTTTGTGTTGTTCAGTTAAAACAATCAAGAAATGATGGAAAACAGATGAAGTAGTGATAGAAAGGAAACTGTAATTCTTTTCTCAAAGATAAACATGGGCTGCATCATACATCTGTTTATAAGCACGATTTTTTCTTCAATGCAGCTCCTATCACATAATTAAAGTCACAAATTTAAGCCTGCTATCAATACAACAAGGACTGTGTAATGATAGCAAACATCTGAGCACTAGCTTTTGACACCCAATTACTCTGAGTTAACAAGAAAAGCATGTTTTTCTGCAGTAATTTGCACAGTCAGAAACTGTGAAGGTGAAGAGTGAACAGCAAACATGTTCTTAAACACTCTGGAGTTCTCATTTTACTGGGCCAGTTCAGCTTCTCACAATAGAGAATAGATCACAAAAAGACACAGTTCAAAAGAAACCACAAGACACAATGTGCAGTGGGTCTGAGAAAAAAAATGATCCCCAAAGTATTCCTGCAATGTGCTTACTTAAAGAATAATTAGCTTTTTATAAAATAATTATGGGTTGGTTTTTTAATAACCTTTACTGATATATTAATTTTACAGCTGTTGTCAATGTAGGTCCCAGTATAGCCCAACCTTTTCCTGAGGTTCTGCCCTTTCACTGAGTTATTTGTGGATTAACTACTGTAGTGCCGATAGCACGAGTAAGTAGGTCTTTTTTTTGTATTTTTGCCTTCAGCCTGGCTTGTGAGAGAGACAAATGGCAAAAGTGGTTTTATAATTTGCACTGTCAGGTTAAACTCTCTCATGTTTTAAGTGCTGTTAGGAGCTGTGCTGTACCTTGGGGTTGCCCCGGACACTGCAGTTCAAAGTAGCGTTGTAACCAGCTATGGCAAAGGTGTTGACTAGAGGCTGAGTAAACAGCGGCCGTTCACTGAAGTCAAAATCATCGTAAACTGGATATTTGTAGACTTTACCTATGAAATGAAAATAAAACATTTTTGAAAAAGAGTGTTGGCATGTAGATAAATACCCAAGCATCTTAAAAGGCTACAAGGAGTCGGTTCTGATCTACACTGTGACTCTGGTAATTGCAGTCGTAGGGGAGACTGGAAGTGCACCTGCAAAGTGACTACAGCCCCTGCCCATGCTACAGTGTTGATGCCTGAGAGCTTCTCTTTATTTCCTGTGTAGGTTGTATACAAAATAACACATGTTTATTCCATGTCTTTGCTTGCTTTCCCTGCATGTTATAGAATAGGACAGATCATGAGTGATGTACTGCAGGATGCCTACCTTTGACAAGCCTTGTTCACTTTGTTGACAATTACTTTTCACAGTTTGTTCTGCTTACAAACTGTCTCTATATCTGGAAATCCATTTTTCTTTCTGCTTCAAACAGTATACTAATAATACAGATACCTGAGGGGATGTAGTTTCTGTACAAGGAAAACATGGTAGTAAAATGTGTTTTCTCACTGCCTCTTTATCCCTGCTCTGCAGTGGAGATTACCATCAATAAATCTTCTTCAGCCACAAACTCAGCCAGCATTTAAAACAGCTGGACAGGCAGACATCTATTCCTGTGCAGAGGTATCATCAAACATCATTGTTTCACTGAAACCTGATCCAAGCTCTCATACTGACTTCAGTGCAGTTTAGGCCTGATACTTGCTCTCATGAGAAGGGCAAGTAAGCTGTGATGAAAATCAATTTCTATAGCCATTGTTCATGACCCTATTTCTAAAAGAGAGGACCTTCAGTTCTTCAGCATGGCAGTGTGGGTTTTACAGGTTGTCTGTCCTCTGCATCATGGCAGTCATGTATTCCTTCCTTTCAGACAAACTGAGGTGATCTGGTTTGATTTTCTCCCTGTGAGCCACTTGTTTGTAGAATTCACCCTCTGTAAATGGGCAGGGTTTTTTGTCTGGTTGGGTTTTTTTAAAGTTTACAGTACCATTTCAAACTGCCAACTTCTGAAATGTCAGGATTTTTGACTGCAGGATCAGAGTTTGTCCAGCCCCACCCTCAAAAGATGTGAAGCAGGAGTTATGCTTTCCTATTGGATCCTGCCTGAAATGGAGGGAGCACTTGCACAGCTGATGCCAAGTCTCCACTGGGAGGCAGTGACCTGCTGCTTCTAACAGAACAGCTGCTTTAATCCTCTTCCAGCTCTTGTCAGCTTATGTCTTGAATCTGAGATCCAAGACCATAGGACAGAACATGGGAAAAAAGTCCCACTCCTGACTAAAACAATGCCTGTGAACTATGTGTACAAATGAAGAAGTCTTAATAGGAAGCACCCTAGCTGTTGGTGGCACCTGGTCTTGGGGCTAGGAGTGCCTCTGAAAGCTCTAGAGATATGGCCTTTACCTCTGATCAACCTCCAGCCTCTGAGCACCCCCCTTCCCTTTTGACAAGGAACGGATAATTAGCTAACCATCCTTTGCAATCAAAGCACTCTCTTTGGTCATCGTTGCATCCTCGCTGAGGCCACACATGTTCTCAGCAAAGACCCTGAAGTAGTACTCGTTTCCTATGATGAGCTCATTGATGGTGGCACTGGTGCGATGGTAGTGCTCGATCACTGTGAACCATTCCTGAAAGGCACAAACACAGAGGGTGAGCTTCCCCACAGCACCCTGCACCTCGCAGACATCAACTGGAAGAATCATCAAGCTTGTGGGAGTAGATTTTTCTTTGAAGGGAATGTTAGTGAACGCTAAAGTAGTGACGCTGACAATAATTAATGAAATGAGTGATGATGAGAACACTGCAGAGCTCAGTGATGAGCAGTGAAGGCCGAATGGAAAGTGAATTCTTCTGAATTGTTACACTCTGGTAGCTGGAAGGTTTGTTTCAGGCAATCCAGTATGACAAAGGTGGTGGTGTGTGAGCAAGGCAGGCACCCTCATTCCTAATTCATTCTGCTGACAGAGAAAGTACAGTTGCAGATAAGAAAACTTCAGCTTGGGGGCAAAGGCAGTAGCATGTGCTATTCTGCAGTAACATGTACTCACAAGAGACCGCTACACTCATCTACCCTCTCTATCACAGGCTGAGTGTTCAGGAGAAATGTAGTTTTACGCCAGTGATCCTCTGATATCTAAAGGCTCATATGGGGAAGTGGGTTTTAGTGCTTTGGTCTTGCAGCAGTAACAGGACATGTGAATTCTTTCCTAGTACACAGTGCTTAAATAACAATCTGAGATGAAAGAGGTCAATGCTAAAAATGCAATTAATATAAAGTGCAATATGACCACAGCAATGTTTTTGCTTTTCTTTACTCTGCCCTACATAGTTTTCTTGCTTTTCTCAAGATGAACTTGTGCTGAGTTCCCTGTACCACAGTTTGCACTGCTATTTGATCAACTTTAAGAGCCAAAGTTCCTTTGGAAAAACAGTTTTCCGTAGAAGGCCAGCTGTGCCAGAATTGCAAAATGCACTGTCACAGATAATGTGAGGAAACTGTGACCTGAAAGATCCATGTCACAGTGGACCCTAGATGCTGCTGTTGTTACTTTCTCCTTAACACAGTAATTTAGGGAGAGGGGACATTGTTGTGATTACTGTAGCAGAGACCATATCTTCTTACAGTCTCAAGAGAAAAAAAAAAAAAGGATGGACACAGGAAGAATGAACTGATTAGACCATGAAGCAGATAAACACATTAATGCAAGGAGTTGGGGGGGAAGACACTAGAAAATTCTCTTGGATAAGGTAACTCCCAAAATGTTCTCCTAGATTTCCAGTGTTTAAATTTACAGTAAATGTTAAATCTAAGAATCTGTCTTTTAAGGATGCGAAAAATTCCTGTTAGTTTAATGAAAATAATGAACATTTCTATATTACACTTTTCATCTGTGAATCTCAAAGCAGTATAGGCATTAATATGTACCATTTTGTCAGGGGTAGTAAGGAGTGGCAATGATTCACAGTGTGACATTACAGGTTTGAAAACAGCAGGACCAGTACAACAGTTCGTTCTAGTAGCAACGTACTGACTTTAGAATTAATAGTTTTGAGGTTTTATTTTCTCTACTGAGACAAGGGAAAAATGCAGAATTACTTCTCTCAAATCCACCTGTCCCTTTTTAGTCCTCTTCTTTGGCATAATTTTAAAACATTTTCATTTGTAGGCTTTAGTTATAGTGAACAAGAGATTTTTAGAGGTTTTAGAGATGCCTTACAGATTCTTTGAATGCTGATAAATCAATGCTTTGTCCACCTACATAATTTTAAGCATGTAATGCTTTTTGTTTTTAAAAGGGAGAATTCATGAGTACATCAAACTTTTAAACACTCATTTTTACTTACCATACTCTTCTTATCTGCTTTTTGAATAGTGTACCCAGTAATGGCAGCATTTCCATCGTCCTTTGGTGGCTTCCATGACAAATTTACATTCTCTCCCCAGACATCCTCAATAGTTACAATCTCTGGTGGGCCTGGGCGATCTGTAACAAAAATATGGCAGCTGACATTTTCTACTCTTTGCTTTCTCTATCTTTTTCCTACACACATCTTCCACTTAGTTTAATTTCTCTCTTTCCTACAACACACACATGCAAAAAACCTCAAAACCAATGTCAAAATGAAGATTGCAAAATAAAACTTTCCAAAGTTAAGACGTGAGAATTGAAATAATATCTAAAGTTGTGCTACCAGTTTTGACTACCATGTAAAGAAATAGATTGGTAAAAATGAAAAGTAAGTGTGTTTTCTTGCCTGTCTTTCCTACTTTCATGTGCTTTCAACATTTAGGATTTCTTCTACACTACAGTTGTGACAAACTTACTGTGAATTTGCTGCTATTTCTGGCTATGGGTACCACTCAACAGGAAAAAACTTGCATCCTGGATAGGCAAGAACATGAAGGGGGTGACAGTGAAAAAAGAGACTGACATGTTCCAACAAGCATCTGCTATTATTTATGGAGATTATTACTTAGAGTCCACAATTCTATAGCCAAGTAACTGGATGTGGAGAGTTACCACTATCAAGAAAGATGTTCTTTGGGATCCTTGTTTTTCCTATAGGCTTGGAATTTCCTATAGGCTGGATTTATTTCTGTTTCTCAAAACATACCGACAATCTGAATATCTATTGTAGCTTTGTCCACCAAGTTCTCTACTTCCACTTTCATATCATATTCTCCAGAGTGCCCCCTCTCTGCCTTTCGGATGAAGATGATGGTGTCGTTTTCAGTGTTGCGGATGTTGATTTCATTCTTGTCGATTGGAGAACCGTTTTTCTGCCATGATACTTTTGCCCTTGGTCTTCCCTGAAAGAAGCCAGGAAACAATTTTTATGTGAATTTTGGAGAGAAAAGGGAAGAAAAGAAAACAGGTTCATTTCCCCATTTTTCCCAAACAGGAAATAAAAACTGTCCGGAAAGAAACAAAAAATTCTTTTTTAAAAGATACAGCATTTAGAGATGCAATTATACCAATTCACCTGAAACACAGCTTTCTTTCCTTTTTTTTGCCCCGGGACATTGAAAATATTTGCACATTCTGGCTATATCGAGCAATTATCTTTCTGGCTATATTTGACAAATAACTTCCAGTTTTCTAAAATAAAAAGGAGAAAAAATAACTCACAGAAAATACAGAATAAAGTATTTCACCCTCTGGAAGTGCTTACATTCTCTCCACTGCCAGTGAAAGAGGGAAATAGTAGACTAAGGCTCTAGGGAACCTAAACTCTCTTCTTTCATTGCAAAAGAAGTTGGAATAGCTGTTAGGTAGGCTGGATGATGTCTTTTGTGTGCCATTTTTTGTATGTCTAAGTGCCCAATTTAGGTACTTAATTTAGAGTGAATTCCACCTGCTTTACCATGGGATTTGCCTTCCAGAGGCAGTGTGTAGATGCTATCTGAAAAGGGTAATTCTCACACTGCTTTGAACACCTTATCTTAGAAAATAACCATAGACTTTAATCTCTTTAATTAACCATAGATTTTAATGTTCCTTTAATTTCTCAAGAGAAGTATAGCTTGCAGTGTATTGCTGATCAAGCTTTTATAAGGTGAGTTATGCCCACCCATATCTGTAAGTGTGCAAACATGAAATAGAAATGAATTCTTCCTTAATTCTTGTATCCAGAAGAAGGACTCTGCAAGTAAAGAGACAGTCACTGTTGTAAAAGGTGTGGGAATGAAGGTTAACATGACACTGTAGGAAAATATGCTATATATTTAGAAATAGTCATATTTGTGATCACAAGGATTTAAAAGTTGCAGTCTTCCCAGTCCTCCCCTCACTTTTCCTCTCTCAAGAAAATTATTAAATGCTACTGTTCCACCCATGATAACTATATCTGACAGTGTAAGCACTTTGCATTGTGCTAGCAATTATCTCACATGTAACATCTACTGCAAGGATTAATAAGTGTCCTTTGGATGACAGATGACCAATCAGTCTGTCTGATCTAGCTACCCAATTCATTACTTGGCTGAATATAATTTCTTTGAGATGTCAAAGCAAAAGCTTTCAAACACCTCTGTGCTTCAGTGTGCTTCCACACTGCTTAAGTTACAGAGAAGTAAGTTAAAAAGCATCAGTATAAAAACAAACAAACAAACAAACCACAAAAAAAAAGCCCCCAAAAACTAACAAATGGAATCTTTTTAGCTCTTACCTGGAAAGGAATAACAAGATTCACAGTTTCTCCAACTCTTCGAGTATAAGTTTGTTTTAAGTGTCTTGGTAGACGAATCTTAGGAGGTTCTGGAAAAAAAAAAGGCTTGTGCATTACATTTATCTTCTTTTCTAACTGAGGCAGCACTGGTGGGCATCAGTATAAAATGGAGACTATGTGGTCTACAATTCCCAGAAGTGACTAATGTGTGAAGTATCTTAAATTTCTTAGTCCCACAGTGTTACATTTAGTACACCATCAGGTTTTAGAACACCAAATGCTATGGTGGTAGGAATAGGTGAGAAACTTAGTGCAACTTTAAAAAAGGCACCACCAGTTTCAAATTCTGCAGAAAAAAAGCCCTAAAAAACTGAGAAATAAAGGCTCAGAAATGAAACAAATAAAAATAATTATGACATTTTTTAAAGGTGGTTTCATAATTTCTAGCCATAACACAATGGCTTTGTGAGACGGTATCATCACTTTCCAACAACAAATAAGTATTAGCCTTAAAAAATCAGGTCTCAGTATGGAAACAGTGTATTTGTGGGTTAAGTGTAGGCAGGAGGATCTTACCTATCACTTCCTTGACTAAAATAGGCTGTGGGTGGTACCTGGGCTCACTTTCACCAGCAGCATTCACAGCTTTTACTCTCACAAGGATTTTCGAGCCAGTGGGCAGGCCATTGATTGTAAACTTCGTTTTGTCTGTCAGCTCCGGGTTAGCCACGATCCATTCCTCGGCTAGTTCAGGGAAATGGAGGGAGGAGGACAAATCGAAAGAACAGGGAATTATAAATACACCCACTGCATGGATGAGGAAAATTACAAAACAGTAATAGATACATTAGATTCTAATGAATAATTCTGGTTTGTTTTTCTAATAATGCTGTAACACAATATAGATTCACTTTCATACATAGAAATAATGTTTTAAACCTTAAGGGGTTCCTGATGATTATATATTTATATATAATGGTACAAATGTTATTAGAATATGTCTATAATTTAATTTTGGCAGAAAGAAAACTGGTTAGTTTTCTAATTCAGCTGGTAGAAAACAAGGGGGACAAAGAGTATATTTCCAAAAGCACTCATAATTTCTTTAACAGCTTCCTTGGAGAGAAATGGGGTTTGCAATTAATCTCAGCCGGTATGAGTAGCCTTGAAAGTAGAACTGAGAAATAAGAGAAACACAGAATATTTACATATTGCAATGAAATGCCATCTCTCCTTGTGCCTTTAAAAAAGGAAGGCTGTGTCAGAATTATCCACATAATTACATCATCCTTGGATTTTTAATCCTACCCCTAGGCAGTTGCATGTAAGTCATAGAGTGATCCTAACAGTACAGTCTTTCAGAAGAGCTTCAATTACAAATGACACTTTCTTATCCACTCTGTTGTCCCAACATAGGCTGCTCTAACACTGCTGGCACCTGGACATTGGAGCCAGGTTTATGAGCTAGCAAGTCAGGATCAATACTTTCCATGTAATATGAAGACAGCATTATAAAATGGGCACAGAAGACAAGAGAACTACTATAAACTAGAGAGCCCTGCAGATTCAAAGTATAATGCTATGATATTTTTTCATAACTGCGTGTCTTACTTTTAGGAATAAAGTTCTCCTTCAAGCTGCTTCTTTCAGCTTCTAGCAGAAAAGGATTGCAATCGATGACTGTTTCCCAAGAACCTCCCCCTCCCCTTATACATGTACTACAGAAAATTCTGCGGACTGTTGCCCCTAAAAATCACTCTCAGGAATTTATCTTTGCTTTTATGAAGAGAGTTTTTCTTTTGTTAAAGAAGATTTATATCCTTTGTTGAATACTGTACCTTCCAGGTTAAAAGGTGGCTCCAGCAATTCCTCAGACAGATCTGTCGATATACCTTGTGAGAATCCATCTTTAAAATTAATCAGAGACACCCACTTTCACATAGATGGAGCATTTTGTCAGTGGTTAGCAATTCCTGTTAGTAAGTATGCAAAGATAGATGCTGGGCTTTAAAGATTTAGAGGACCCATATTTAGGGAGACTGCAGGGAGAAAAGACATGGGAAGAAGGCATCTAGATCACAGCATAGTTATATATGATGCCCACAGGAAAGCTAAAGGATAAAGGAAGAGGAGGAGATAAGTTTGTATATTTTTCTTTAGGTCTGAGCACAGCCCTAGAAATATGAAAATGAAGAGACAAAAGGAACATTTGGAAGAGAGAAATGAAACAAAGTGATGATAGGAAAAAGTGTAGAAGGAGAAGAAAACAGATCATAGAAGAGATAAGAAATTCAGAGATAAATTCTGAATAAGAGAGACAGAAAAAAAAGGAGGTCTTGGAAAAAAACTTGAGGAAACAGATGAAGAGAACACATTTAGCTAAAGGCAACACAGAAGATTAAAGAAGACCAAACCCACGGATGATGACAGATATGACGTAGACCCTAAGGCTTTATTTCCTGGACGAAGCTATCACTGCCCTGGATTTCCTGTAATCCTGGAGTTGGCTATTTTCAGGATAATAAAAATATTATTCTAGTATCTGTGCATGGTCCTGGATGAGTATACTGGCAAAGATCTCAGCCAACAGACACTCTCTGAAGTGCTTATTTAGTAGCTATGAAAACAGATCATCTGCAGGTACAATAGCCCATTAAAAGCAGATAAACATAGTGTCCTAGGGAACACAGTGCCAAGCTCGTCAGGCTACCCTTGAAATGTCCCACAAGAACCAGTCATCAGCATACTTTACAAGTAACTGACTTCTCCAGTATCAACAAGATTTGGTCTACTCCACATCACCATAGCAAAAGGTTCAAGTTGGACGTTGAAAACTGGACCTGGGGAGTTCTATATTCGTGTTAGTCACAGCTATGCAATTCTGGATCCAGATACTCATGATGAGACTCTAGTTCGGTAATAAACACAGAGAGCTGTCAAAACTAGTAAGGAAGTCCAAAAGTCCACCGCAGTGATCAAGTTATGAGCTTGAGACTAAAGGGAAATACCAATTTTTGCAAAGCCAAACCAATGCTCACGATACATTATTCTTTTGAATTATCATGATATAATTTTTGTCTTTCTCTTTTCAGCTTGTGATTTTTCCTAATGATTGCTATGCTAAGGAAGACTCGAAAAAGCCCTCTTCAGAAGTATTTCAGTGACAATGAAAGAATGGAGAATGTAAAGACAAATGAGTTTACAAACAGATAACTAAGAGAACAGAATATTAGAATGAATATAGACAGTCATAAAAAGTACCTTGAAATTAAAAAGAGTTATTAAACATTACAGAAGAAATTAGTTTGAGGCAGAACAGGCAGTAAAAAGACTGAGAAAAGGAGGCACTGAGATATTGCAAGAAAGGAAAAAAGGACTTTATGGAGAGAGAAAAATTTATAATCCAATAACATGAATTAAAATTGGTATTTTCTACTTATCTTACTTCTTCCTAAACATTTTTATAACATATATACATAATGTCAATTGTGTATATATAGATGTATATGCATATGTAGGAGGCATATATAGATATACGTAAAACACTCAGAAAACTATGTAAAATACATTGTACCCATTGTATTTTAACTGAGGTGGGTTACAATAAAATGGCAGATGACTGCCATTTTGTTGTATCTTCGTATGTTTTAAGCCTATCTGAAAAAAAAGTAAAAGAATTTGTTCCATTCAACAGGTATAAAATGATCTTCTATCTAACAGTCCTTTAAAGATAGTTTAGGAAGATTCCTCTGACAGACATAGTTTGAATTAATGTATTTATATTTTTCATTCTCTCTTGTCACCTTATTTGGATATCACATACTGTAATGTCAAGGGGTTTGTGACAGTAGCATATTACAAGCACTTGTAACTTTTCCCTGGCAGTCTACCAGTGCTAAACAAAGCAGAATATAAAGTATACACTGAAGTCCTCACATTGACAATTCCCTTTATATTCCCCTACATCTGGCCTGTGAATGGAAACAATATAGGAATACTGCATCTTAATGGAAGACTGCATGCTTACTCGTTCTGAGATGTTCCCGCAGCTCCCTCCCAATACACAAGGAAAACCCTTCCTACCATTCCAGCTGTGTTTGCCTTCAGGTGCTCTTCTCGAGGTCTCTGAGCTTCTTGCAGTCTGTTTCTGCTCCTTAAAGATATTCAGCTAAATACTACAAGATGCTGAGTGCTCCTGAGAAAAGCCAGTGGTTGTTCTTCACACCCTCTCCCGCTCGCCTGAGAGAGAGCTGAGCATACTCTTATCCTGTGGGATCTGACCACTTTTATGAACTACTGTTTTCCTGGGTTGTCTGAATCTGAAACGTGACAGTGTGAATGACAATGTCCTCTACCTCTTGTCTCCAGGCTGTGGACTGCATTCGTTAAAAGGTTTCATTGAAACAAATGGCTTCATGAAAAAAGTTATGTAAATCATAACTTGATTTACAGCACAGTTGAGAGCAGCAGCTAGTGGAGCTGAAGATATCTGTGTCCCATTAATCCGCAATGTTGCTGCAGTTGATGGTGTTGGCCTACAGAGGCTGGGTATTGCACATACCACTCCTATTTTATACTTACCCACGTGCTGGTGGATTTTAGTTTTTGAGAATAAACTTCATTTGATGCCAGTTCAGAAAAAAATCTACTAGAAAATACTAAGTTTCTGCTGCTTGATCACCAAAGACAATATTTACAATGTATTAATTGTAAAATGTATTTCCCTACTCTCAAATGTTTATGCAATCTCTGGTATCTTTATCTGTCTCCTTCAGTTCTGTATCAACTTTCATCTTAGGCAGACATAGTTGAAGATCCCATATAACACTGCACTGAAACATTGGAGAAATTAAATATCTAGACACAAATTTTGCATGTCTACATGTCTACATCTCCTACAGGAAACTGTAGGAGAGGCTGTCTGTTCTTAGTATTGGAGACTTGTGCTTGAAGTAGCCAATTAGTGATATGTCAACACAGGGATTACCACACTGAGGACTTCCTGTCCCTAAAACCCACCTGAACATATTTTGGACCACACTCATTATTTTTTATACATTCATGCATCCATCCACCCTTTGCTGCCTTGACTGTCACTTAGCTTCTAAAAGAGGGTAGCTATTAACACGGTTCTTGGTACACTGCAACAGATTATATGGCTTTTGATTTGGATTTCAGATCAAATATAAGATATGTTGAACTACAATCAGTGAGTGGGATCTGGAATACAAACCAAAGGAAGCCTGAACAAAACCCTGCTGCTTGAGTTTTTCTGACTGATTAGTCTCTGCCTTACAGTGAGAGCACCTGATACCTGCAGAGAAAAAATGGAGAAAGTCTCACCTACTTTCACCATGAGTAACATACCCCAGGTGTTCCCACTTACTTCCTTCAAAGCAGTACTCTACAACATAGCCGTCTAACCCTGCCGCTCCGATCTGGTCGGGCGGCCTCCACTTCATTGTCACCGAGGTGTCAGTCACTCCGTCCACTGCCAGGAGAGTCGGTGGGCTGGTAACAGCTGAAGCAAGCAAGCAGCAGGGAGAAGGCAGAAAACTGTGTTACAATTATGGGTTTACACTTATGGTCTGTATTCCTCTAATTTAGCATCACGGGTGACTGGCTAAATCCTGCCTACCAGGATGATTTCAAATCATCCCTGGCACATCTTTCTTTCAACTAGGACCACATGAGGAGAAGCAGCTACCTCATCCCATATCTACTCACAGCCTAAGCCAGAGATAAATTCCTCCTGCTGAGGAGAGAGAAGGACAAAGAGCTGTGGAAGGTAGAGCAGAGAAGTTTGGAGCAGTGTATTCTACCATAGCAGGTGTTTTCTGTCAAGAAGGGAGCTTGCTGTAGCAATAACAGCCACCTTCTTCCCTCTCCTCTTCATTCTGGGTGTGCTGCTAAGCGAGGTGGGAACCTTTCCTGGCCTATAGAACAAGACAGCACTCTTTTACTGGGACTTGTGGTTGTCACAATAGTTTGAAAATCTGCTTCTTTATATGAAGAGGCAACGCAATTAGTCTGTCACTAGGTGAATGACAAGGCCTTCTAGCTGTTACATTAATAAAAAGCACTAAGATGACATTTAGAATAGTGTAAATCTGGATTGTCTGCAAAAGGATATTAAAAATATGTGATTCCTTTCTGGGAAAAAAGTCCCTGCTTAAGCTAATGGGGAATCCATGAGGCATAGAGTGAAATTAGGGACTATTCGAATGTATCTTATCCTGTGATTAGTTGCAAAGTTGGGCAAATTTTTTTCCCATGGGTTTCTACCTTTATGACCTGTGATTCTTTAAAAATGGAAATGTATGAATTATTTGTGACTACCTGTACATTTTAAAACGACAAGCTACTGTGTAGCAAAGCCTAAATAGTGAAATGTGAAAGAAAGCCTCATTTTCATACAGTGCAGCCTGCAAATAGCGATCTTTAGACTTCTCATTTTTCCTGACCATTTTTGGCCAAAAGCCAGTGATTGCCTGTGGTTCATCATCTTTACCTATTCTTGAAATTGCTGGTTTGACTGGCAATAATTTGACTCTATTGATTCAGGAAGTGTTTAAGATACACAAAAATGTGGAACTATTAGTTCTGGTCCTTAAAACACATTGACTGCAGTACTGACCATATCAGGCTCACCTATAGTAACACTGGTTTATTTTAGTGCACCGTTCCTCTGTCTATGCTTGTCTCTTGTTTATAAAAGACTGTAGTTCCAGGGATAGACATGTACTTTATGAAGCACCTCATAAAGACAGGTCCTGAGCAACACAAGTGCCACGAGAACTACAGTTATATAATTAGAGGACCATAATAATGTACTAATAATTGTGTTCTAAATGCATGCCTGTCTCTGTGCTCTTTATTACTTACCTAAAGGAACAAAAGACTTTGAAGGCATACTTGGTTTGGACATGCCTATTGCATTAACAGCAAATACACGGACCTCGTAAGCAACACCTTCAATCATCTTCTTTGGCTCAAAAGTTGTTTCTTTACACAGTTCAAAATTCAGCCTCATCCACCTGGAGCTTTGTTTCTTTTTCCTCTCAATGAAATATCCTATTGACCAAACAAAATTTTATTATAGTAAGTGATGGCATAAAGGTCAATCGTGAAGGGTCTGGGTTTTGACTTCCCAATGGCATTTTTTTCTGGATACACCTCCATATCCCCTTCTAGCCTCAGAGTGATTTAGGGATAATTGCTAGATTTTGCTAATTGCAAGCTATCTGACAGTCACCTGCTTTGCTTTCATGGCCACATATGAGCATTTTTTGGACTTCACATACGACGCTGCTGTGTTTAGTTCACAGCGAAAAGGGCCTGAGTCTACTGGCTTCTGGGCCTTTCCTCTTGGTACAGTGTATTAGAAGATATTCCAATTTACTCAGTAAATTGTTTCTGAAATTCCTTCTAACATTCAAACAGGCTAATAACAGTTCCAAGTTTTGTTTTATAGGAGATCGTTTTTCAAGTAGGGAGCTTGATAGTGTGGCAACATACAAAATGACAAAATGCAACTCATTAGAAAAACAAATTTCTGACAAAGTCAAAGAGAAGGTAGAACATTCTTGCAATTGGATACTCCCAGTGCAACCCTCCAGGGCCTGAGCTAAACTCTGATCCTATTGCATCCATTATTTGGAGTTTGTTTCTTTTGTCTATATTAGAACATCACCACAAGAAAAAAAAAGTACCTAAGATGGGTGATCCACCATCATTTGCTGGAGGTTCCCAGGTCATAATACACCAGTCTTCACCCACCTCAGTCACGTTTGGTGCCTGAGGAGGATCAGGGACATCTGTTGTAAACAAAGTAAATATTACTTTAAAAAATCTTCTTCTTACTGCATAGTTTGAATTAAAAATGTAAAATAAGAAACAAATATGAATAGTTTTTGATGTGCAACAGGAATTCCTAATGAAGAGAGAGAAAAAGAAAGTTTGTGAATCCTGTCTGGTGTTTGGGAATGGATAAGTGCCAAGTTCTTCATCACAGTCAAGACACTTGAGAGGCACTTGAGCACATGTGGTAAGACAGAGCCCACAGCCACAGGGAGAACGGAGAGCAAAGAGTGATAAGGGCAGTCTGAGGGAACTACAGAAGTTTGGTCCCTGCAGCCTGAGGTGACAGCAGAGTAATAATTAACTCCTACTTAAATCCCTTGCCAAGCTCCTGTGTCCTTCAGTAACACTGAGCCTTAGTACCCTTACATCTCAATTCCTCACCTGACAGTGGAGACAAAGAGGTAAATGGAAGTTTTCTGAGAATCTGTAACAGTTTGGTAGCTGGGGAGGACAGCATCTACAGAAGAGAACCTTCAGATAGGAGAATGAGAATTTGTCTCCTGTTGGAGTGCATAAAAGTGTGGGTCTTCAAGGAACATTTATTGACAATGGCTGTGATAAAAGACATGGCTCATATGCACAGTTCCACGACTTACCAACCACTTTGATGTTGATTAGAGCTGTGTCCTCTCCAGCCTCATTCTTTAAAGTTATTCTGAAAGGACCTGAATCTTCCCTCTCAGCTGTATCAATGACCAGGCAGCTGCTGTCTGGATATGTTTCTGCCCGTATTCTTCCGCTGTCCGTGATCCCCTAGGAATCAAGGTAAACAGAGGCAAAAGTCATGTTTTCTATATTTGACAATAAAAGACAAAAATCAAAATTCAAAAGTAGTACAGTACAGTTCAGAAAAATTCTTAAAGCAATTGTAAGAAAAACCACAGTAAAATTCAGAATTTTAGTCACCTAATGATGACAAAAATGACAAAATAACTAACATAAGTACAAATAAGTACAATGTGGTAACTGCTTCGTACTCAGTTCAGCCATTGCACTATAAAGGATGAGGCACTAGGCTTACTTGTCCTGTGAGCAAGAACACACTTTTTTAACACCATCTGACATTAATTTGATGGAAAAAGAATAGTGGATTCTTCCAAAAGTGAAATAAAAATTTAATTAATTCACTTTAAAGGTCAGAGTGATTGTAATGGTCAGTAGTTTGTCCTCACAGATTTCAAATGCTGTCACATATTTTGGAGTAGGAGCTCTCTTAGAATAATTCCCTATTTGGACACCACAATTAATTTTCAAATTAATATTTGAAAAATAGTTGTCACAGATTTGACCAGACAGGTCTGTTGAATGTAGTAGTAATAACGTGTTCCAGCTTCCACATACCACAATGAAAATTTATATGTGAAAAGTGACTTTTTTTGTATTTACACAGCAAGGGATTGATCTGTGCAAAAGTTCTGCATTACGGTACCAGATGCAAGATGCCAATGGCCCAGCACATTGTTTCGTTTGAGACTTGACACTCCATTAGAATTTGTCATTCATTTTCCAAAAGCAGAACATATCATAGCTTCCTGTCAAAACCTGGCAGCCATTCTGGGCAGTATGTATAGAAGAAGTAGCCATTTGGTAGATTTTTTTTCTAGGTTTTTTCTACATCTCATATATCCTTCTCCTTTACTATTTATTTATAGAAAACCCATATTTTTTCATTCATTAATTTCAGCCTTTCCTTAAAAAGACTTAAAAAATACTAAATAATATTTATCTATTTTATCCTTGAGCGAGGAGTGTTTAGATAAAGGGCATCTTCCCCTTATTTTCTTCTGATAAAATCAATGTATTCATGAGGCCAAAGGTTATTTTTTGAAGAAAAAGGCTCCTTGTTGAGCTAAAGAAATGTGTATGATGACAATGTACCTTGTCACCTCTACTCCACACGACTTTTGGAGTTGGTTCACCGGTGATAGGGATCTCAAGTCGTAGTTTGCTTCCTGCCACTACTGTAACAGTGTTATTTTCCCCAAGACCATCCAGGTGAAGTTTAGGAGGATCTGAAAAAGGAGAGATTGTCCAAATCTGTCATTCAGCTGCTGCTTTGAGAGTTCAGTGACCTGACATAGGTCTGCAACATAAAGAAACATGCTCTATGTTTCACATTTTCCTGTTTTTTCTAGGCAACTGAATTTTTATTTGGAAAAAAATTTGTGAAGAAAATATATTTAAGAAAATAGTTATCTCATGAAAAAGAAATCATGGCACCATAGAGATTTTGGAATAGTAAGACCATATAGGAAAAAAAATGTTTTCCTGCAGCAGAATTATGTATATTCAGGTAACTTCTGAGAATGATTTTCTCTAAGTGGCTCTTGAGAATTTCCATTGCAGGCTTTTTACCACACTTTTACCATGCTTCAGACTTCACTATTCTTACAGTTATAAAGTTTTCTTAACCCAAATCCTTTCCTGAAAATGAAACTATCACTCTTATTGTACCTCATGTGTATGGAGAACAACTGATGAATATCCTCTTACAATTTTTTTTAACATGTTGCAAATGTAGTGGTGGGTGTTCCCCTCTAGTACCACTTCCCTTTTCATTCTCCCTAAATTTTAGCAATACTTATTCTAACACAGAAATCCCACTTCTTTCAGCTTCAATTAAAGAACATGTTTTCTAAAACTTTGGTCATTTATATTGCTCTCCTTTTGACTTCCAAGTTGCTGGTTGCAATTAGAAGCTGGTGAGGTATTTTTGTGGGAAGAGTCAATGCCTTGTTTTATTTTTGTTTGAAGGACTGGGATCATTAATAAGCCTTCTGTTTTACTGAATGAATGAAAGCTGGCTGGAAACTTTTTTCCATTTAGATAGCATTTAATGTATTCAGTGAATAGGTAAATATGTGCTTATTCTGCTAATCTTTTACCGAACTAAATCATATTTTGCAATGTTAGTGAGACAGTTCTTCAAAGACAAAACAATATATTTGAGAAGTGAATAGCAACAGGTATTTTACACAAACTTTTAATAGTGGTTTAAATTCAGTAATTCAACATCAAGAAGCCTTCAGCTCCCCCCAGTGTGTAAACTATGAGCAGGTCCTGAGGACAGGAAAAGAACTCTCCAACCAGCTCACTTGCACTTTGCCAAAGCAGCAGGTCTGTTTTCTCTGGTAGATGCCTCCTCAGAGGATACTAACTGATTGTAATCAAGGATATTTCATGCTGCTTTTAGTTTCCAAAGTTCAGAGAAAGAGAGGTCATGTAGAAGTTGTTGTGCAATATACTTACCTACAATATGTACTTTGCATGGAATATTAATATTATAGGCATCTGGTACAAACATGTATTCACCCTCATCATCAACAGCAGAAGCTGGTATAACAAATCTGTGGATTCTGTAAAAAAATTGAAAAAGAAATCAACATAAATTATTTCTGAAGACTGCTTGAAGCTGTAAGGAAAAATTTCTGAAAAGTGTAGGAGATCTGTGCAAGTGTACAAAAATCCTTTTATGGTCACTTAGTGGTATTTTAGCTGATTAAATACTGCGTGACTTGTACGAAATGTTATTGAGACAACCACCAAATAATGTAACCAATTCTAATATTGTTTGTTTGAACAGAGAACTAGAAAAATATAGGAGTGTAATACTTTTGACACAGCGATTCTGTGCTGCTGCCATTAGATTGTAGTTTGGTTGTTCAAGAAGAAATCTGTAGGTGATCCCACTGTGGGAATAGTCTGACTTCTGTTGAACTATGTTTTGACAAATCTAATATTTGTTTGCCAGAATAAAAAATGAGTGAACAAATCATATACTGCTCTTGCTGTCTGTGTCTTCCAGCTGATGATATTTTTGTTCTCCTGTGACCTGCTGTGCCTTATCTTTGTTCAAGGTAGGACTCCACTCTTTGTCCTCCCTGCTCCCCTTTCCTTCACCTCATACTATGAGCCTGCATGAGTCGTGGGGAGCTCCTTCACCTTATGTCAATCCAAGAGGCCATTGCACAGCTGGCACTTGACACTTACTGCTACTTAGGGATTGTTAGGGAGTTGTTGCAAACATTTCAAAGCCGGTTCAGGAGTGCCTTCACAAGAGCAGTTCCCAGCTGTATGAATGGTGAAGGGTGTGTAGTTAAAGGTAGGACCTGCTTTGGCAGTTTTGAGGTTTGTTTGTTGTTTGTGGTTTCTTACTTCACATGAAAAAGGACAGCTTATAAAAGCAAAGAAACTTGACATTTCCATAAACTTTGAATGGGCAGAGTATGCCCATTCAGGGCATATAAAGGAGCTATGAGAAAAAGAGGCATTTAAAAGCTACGTGTTCTTAATAGTGTCTAACAATTATTTTACTTTACTACTTAATATCCCATGCTAACAGCAACAGCAATGTCAAGAAAAATTAATAGCTTGAACTTAGATGGATCAAGGACTTGATTATTTTCTTCCACAGCCAGAATACCCAAGATTAAAAGAAGAAAGGAGACATGGCTTTTAAGATGATAAAAATATATGTTTTGAGGGACAGAGGTTAGCTTGATTAGCAAATAATTTTCAGTGAAATAACCCACATATTGGCTCATCTCTACAGTGTCATTCCATCAAAAGCCAAATCAATACACAACAGGCTTACCTTCCTTTGTGATAAAGCTTTACACGGTCACTAGCTTCAATCAGCTGTCCATTTTTGTACCATTTCCCTTCCACGTTCTCAGATATCTCACACTTTAGGTGGATTTCCTGTCCAAGCCTCACAGTCTGATCTTCCAGTGCAAGTGATATCTTCAGTGGTCTCACTTAGGAAAACAGAAGCAGAGATATTAATGGTGATAACAAACAGCAGCTCCTGATTCTGTCACAGAGCTTATGCTAGCCAGCACAACAGACTTCAAAACAGAAAAATGCCTTCAATAATAAAGTTCTCAAGTTGAAATACCAATAATATGAACATGTAAGCACCATAAATTAACTCTCTTCATGTAGTTTGATGCTTTAGAAAAGATGATCCAAAATACCCTGACTGGGGAAAGAAACTCTGTGGATGTTGCCAGCAGAACAACTAAGCCCAGGAGCATAATTTGCATGCTGGCCCCTCTCTGATGTTTGGGTGCTGGAGGAAGGGTGTTTCTATCCCCCAGACCCATAAGAAATTTTCAAGAAGTGAATTACCTGGGTCCCCAGATCTATGCACTAGAAGGAATTACAGCCCACCTTCCCTATGATCGAACTGCAATCAAGCCTGTGGCAAAGGCTGACTGGCCAGTAAGCTTAATTTCATATACTGCTTGCTCTCATGTTTGCTGAAGTGCCTTAACTCACCCTATGAACGCCCACAGATATTACTGGCTTTTGTAAAACTTGAGTTTGAGAGCTGGTACCCTAGCACACTTCCACTTTCTGGAAGATTAGATGCTGTAGAGCAGAGTCCAGGCTGAACATACAGTACAATCTGTATGCAATAAATATCCCTGGCTATAATCTGGCATAGAAAACAAAGAGTGATGGGAAAGGCAGTGTTTTGTAGAAAGACAGTTGGAAATTCCTCAGAAGTTGCAAGAAAGGAAAGGTGATTGAGCTCAGTAGCCCTGGAGGATAATTTCCAACTTGATAATAAAATAGCATGAATTTGTTGGGGTGCCAATTTGTACAAAATAGTCAAAAGCAGCATGAGTATTAAAAAAAAAAAAAGTGTAAATTTATGCATAATTCATGATAACTTTAGAGGACAGATAGATACATTTTGTTAAAAAACACAGATATTCTAAAGAGATATTACACAAAGCTGAGGAGGCTACATAGTCATGTGTTTGTGCCTAGGTTTGGCTTTCCTGTGAAAACCTGAAAGGATTAAGGGAAAGAAGATACTTTCCTTGAAAATTTCACTTTGTTGACCTATTGTATCTTTGGATGGATTGCTTTGTTTTCCACCTTAATGGAGTGATAATAAGTTATCAAGCAGAACTAGTTCATTGCTGCTACTGCAAACAGTGTCTAAAGAGAAGTCACTGTTCTGGAAATTTGCAGCAAAGAAATTGGTGTGAAGGTTAAGTCTCTCTTTAAACCCCCAGGGAAAGGCAAGCAAATTATTTATTTCTGTATGCCAGCAAACTGTGATATATGAATTCAGGAGCAAGATGGATGATACTCACAGTCAACTGCAAGCTTGGCTTCCGATTGCCCTCCAGTTGTCATAACTGAGTATGTTGCAGTGTCATTTTTTGCAGCTTCCTCTATGATCAAAGTGTGTTTTTTACCCTCAACCTTGATTCGATACCGAGATTTAGGATCATTGGTAAGTTCTACGCCATTCCTAAACCTATGGAAAAACAAAGAATTATTCATTTTCCGATAGAAGTCCTGTACAAATAAGACTTCCATAGACTGAAACTCCCAGAGAAGACTTTACAAGACTCTAAGGCACTAGAAAAGGGTAAACAAATGCATCCATGAATATATAAGGATATTTTTACCATTGGTACATTTTTGAATAATGTTTTATTGAGATTTTCTTGACAATTTTCAGGTTTACTGGTGTAGAAAAAGCTGCCCACATTTTTGCCTACAATTAAAATTGTCTGTGTTTTATTCTCAAGGAAAACACTACGTGTGGCTTACCATTTCACATTTGCATCGTCCTCAGATACTTCACAGCTCAGTTCTACTCGTTCACCAACGTAGCTAGTGGTATCCTCCAGGCCTTTGGTCACCAAAATTGGAGGATCTTTGGAAAGATTAAGTTACAGATTTATGATTTGAGAGGGAAAACTAAGTGAGAGAGATTTCCTAAATCATGCAGTAGAAGGTGATACTACTTTAAAATTTTAATATGAGTATCAAGGCAGCTCTTTCTGTCTTAAATCAGAAAAGTGTTTGCTCATTAAGATGATAGTAGGGAATGTGCTAAACAAAAATATAATATTTGTTCCTATTAATACCTGCCTTATATCCCATTTTGTTAACAGTTTGTCCAGGCAGCTTAACATGAGAAGCTGACATTCCCCTCTTGCCTCCCACAGATCCCTCTCATAAAACTGAGTTTTTATTAGGTCCTATAGCCCATTTTGCACAATAAGATGACCTAATTGAATATCATGGTGACCTTACTGGTTTAATCCATTCCTGATGTCATAAGTCAAGTTTATTTAATAGCGAGAGACTGTACAACAGTTTTCCTATGCTGCTTATAGGTGCAATGGACTCCATTATTTTAAAAAGATGTTTGAAACATTATATGATTTTTTTTTCTCTCACTGAATTTTTCTGTTTGTTTTGTTGTACACAATGTGATTAATCAACACCATGGGAGCAAAGAGAGTGAAGATATGGCCACCCATTCACAGTTTTTGATAGTCTTCCCTTAAATTAGTGCAGGCAGAATGAAAACTAACTGCTAGAAAGCCTGAACTGAGAGTACTATTAGTTGGACTAATAGTATCAAAGTCCTCAGGTACCTAAGTGTGGTGTAAGGGAAATATTATGACACACAAGTCTCCAAAATGGCTTAAAACTAATAAGGACTCCGCAAGCCCCACTAGATCCCAATGCACAGTATAAAATCAACCATATCCCTATTTCAGGGTTTTCACTAAGTTCCTGAACGCGGGATGAGGAAAAACAAAATGTCCAGGGATCACAGAAATACAGAATAATCCTAAGGGCTGCTAATACAAATACGAAAACATACTGAACCAGATCCTCCCTGTTAATTTCTGTTGCAGCCAAAGGAGCCACATCAATTTATGGCACGTGAGAGAGCATCAGGCTGACATAGTTACCTCTCACAAACAGTTCTGTGGAGCATTTCTCATCACCAGCTGTTACGTAATAGCGAGCATCGTCTGTCATCGAACAGTTGTTGATGAATAAAATTCGCTGGTTGCCTTTGTGCTCAAAAATGTATCTGTTTGAACAAGAATGCAGCAAAGATATGTTAGCAAAACTGCTGGGCCCCTTTCGTTCTATGTAGAAAGTCCTTTAAGGATTATTAGAGGCAAAAATTCTGGAGTTTGCACAGTAATGGAAAAATTGTCCTTGGAAGCAATTTCCAAGTTTTAACAGTGCTGTCATAGACTTCTAGCAAAAAGAACTGTGGTGTAGAGTGACAGTGAGCTCCTTCTGGCTTGTTCCAAAATCCCAAGCTTGGGTGATATGAAAAAAACACAAATTAAAAAAAAAAAAAAAGGAACAGGCATGGAATGATAGCAAATAGAGTCTGAAACTCTAGATGAGTAAAGCTGAAAATAACTAGTAAGAGGACACCATCACTCATTCCAACATTTTTGTGAAGTATAATAATAGCCAAAGTTAAGAAGTTAATATTGTTGGTAGGCCAGATGGCACAAGATATCAGTAATGGGATATGGGGTTTTGGTAATGGAGCCTTTCACCTTTATGTCACTGGTTTAGATCTGCTCCAGGTTTGTAATGACCAAAGCGCATTAGCGTCTGACAGCTGCTTCAGCAGCCTGGTTGAAATGCATTGGAGCACTCAACCCAGGCCCTTCTGCTGGAGAGGTATCCATAGAGCTGCCTGAAAAACGGTTCTGAGCTGTTCGTGGCAGATAAAGGGGCTAAGAAAACAGTGCCCTCTTTATTATCCATTTTTTTTTGCCAATTATGAAGATTAATCAAAATCCTTCATTGACTTTTGCATCAAGAGAATGAAGGAAATCTGCCCTTTCTGTCAAAGAGGGCCGTTGTTATTTACTATTTTTTTTTCACAGGGCCAGAGGAAAAAGTTCCTAGGATTTTGTGCTGCTGAGAAATGTTTGAGGAGCATTACATTGTTATGCACATCATCATTCTGAGCTGTATCTGACTGTGGAATGGGGTTTTCTGCACCAGTTGTAAGAGCTGGTTGCACCCACAGGAGGGACTGTGCTCAACTTCCAGCCATTGCTCTACAGGTACTCAAATGTCTACACCTGAAAGACCACTTCTTCTAGGTAAGGTCAGAGAGTAAACCAATTGAGGTGATTACAGATGAAGAATCTTGGGTACACTAGACCTGTTGCACATGACTGATAGAGAACATTGGTGACTTCTTTGTGTTAAAGTTAACTGGATAGAAGAAGATGAGACAAATCTCACACCCTTTTTGCCAGGTGGTTTATGAGCAAGGTGTATGTGATCTCAAACATCTCTCCTCTTAGCACACAATTACTGCAGAAAGATTATGTCCACCTTTGGATGTAGGACTGAGGACCAGTTCTTTATTTACTCACAGTTCTTCCTGATTTTTAAAAAACTACTAAGTAGGAAATGGCACCATGGTTTTTTGAGGATCTCTTGAGACAAAGGAGTCAATCTGCACTACATTTAGCCTACAGTGGACTGTTCTGGGTCATGAACAATATAGCATCATTTGCATAGTCTTCACATCTAATGAAATCCAGGAATAAAATTGATGCAAGCTGAGCGAAGAGAGAGATCTAAGCAACACTCTTGTCAAGGAAGTACACGTGTATCCATTTTATTGCTTACATATGATAAAATCACTTACTTTGCACTTGGTCGTATTTCTTGGCCATTTTTATACCACTTGAGTTCCACTGTTGGGTCTGCAAGCTCCACCATGAATCTTACTTTACCTCCTTTGTCCACCTGATATGCAGGATCGAGACCTTTGGCAAAAGCTGTTATGGAAGTGTTATTATAAAATGAGATCAGAAAAAGAAGACTGAATGCTGAAATGACATTGCCTAAATCTCATCAAAGCTGTGAGAATACTTGCACACAATGTTATGCATCACTCTATATTCTTACACTAGTCTGCATAGAATCAGATTATTTTCTAGAAACACTAGAATAAGTACAAAGCTATGCAGATCTGATTATTCTAAGTTCAGGCTAGCAGCTCTTCACGACTTTGCAGTGTGACTGTATTCTAAATAGGGTGGGGTAGATGTAGCTTTAACAGCTTGCTGTAGGCCAAGTTGTTGTGGCCAAGGTAAGGCCATATGCAACTCAAATATTTCAAAACACTTTAGAATCAACATTTTGACACTGACAGACAAAAAAGTCAGGCCCAGAGAGCAGATATCTGTGAGCCCAAAATAAATAACTAAATGGTACTACAAGCAAATTGCCCACAGCTAAGTAACCAGTTTCTGCTAAGGTTTATATCATGCGTATGTTTGATTACAGGAGACAGAATGTATCAAACACAACAGGAGTAGAGTTATTAAATACGAAAAGGATTTTTTATGTATCTTGTTGCAGTATAAAAGTTTCCAATTTATAATAAATGTGGCGTGAGGGGAAAAATGCCCTGGTCTCATCCTGTCACTACTATAGGCATTTTCCCCAATATTTGGAGCCCCTCCTGTAGGGAAAACCCTGTTCACTGAAAAAAATCCTGTTTTAGCTGGCAGCTCCACCTACTCAAAAGGGAATGGGGGAGAGGGGTTGGACAGACTGGTCACAGATGCTGAGAGATGCCTCTTTCCCAGGAAAACATTCAGGCATCTCTATGTGATGCACCTGGGTAGGGAGAAGCTCTTCCTCCCAGCCACACAATTCCTGTTCCAGCCTCCGGACCCACTGACTCTCCCCTCTGCTCCAGACTCCTGGGGGAAGACAAGGTGTTTCCTTTGGCTTCATCTTTACCGGATGCATAGAGAGCTTTACCAGATACAAAAACTGCCCCAGTGGCTCAGCCAAAGCCCATTGACTCCATTCCTCTCTCCCTCAATGGGACCTGAATCAAATATACCAGCAAATGAAAAATACAAATAAAAACTAATGTGTAGTAGCATAACACGTTATGATGTGAGGTAATGGATAAGAAGAGAGCGTGTATCAGGAAGCTGAATTACAGCTGGATTTGTGGAGGACTTCACCTACTCACAAGGGACTCCTCCAGGAATCCAGTGAAACAGCAAATGTATATATTGCATCCAGTTCTGAAATGCTGTCCAGGAACAAGCAGAAGCCACAACAACATAATGGACAGTGTGTAGTATTTATATGTATGTGTAGATGTATTATGTGACATATACATATATATTTTATACACACACACATATATATACATACATAGAAACGCATATTTATATTTCTGTATATAATTACACCACTCATAGTATTCAGTAGGGTAGATGGTGAAAGACAGGCCTGAATATCCCCACCCAGTGCAGAGTGCAGGGTTTTTAGTACTGCTGGGATTTCCAAGGAATGTAGATTAAGTGCAAAATGAAACTATGAAGAGCAAACAACATGTTTGCAGTGACCTCTATTTGGAGCAGAAGATATTGATGATAGCACAAGGTCTAATTTCCATATTGTTTGATCAGATGACACCTTTCCACACAACTGAGGGACATTGCTCCAGATGGAACTAATGCTTGTCTGAGAGGGAAGGATGCTTTTGGTAAGCACTGAATGTGACAAGATGCTTATACTATCCACAGTGGAACAAAGCAACTGTCTGATTAACTCCCTGAAGTAATGAGGCTTGAGTTGTAGTTTGCAAGTTCCCTTGTGTGGAAATGAAGCATATTTGGGTTTTTAAGGTAGATGTTTGACTAATGAGCATAAGAATATTCTCCCATATCCGTACCTGCACTCTTCTTCACCTCCCTGCGCATCCGCTTGAGGCGCTTTAACATTCCTCTCAGGTCAGTGATACCGTACTGAAAAGCAATCTTCTCATATTCGCTGGGATTCGCGTTCTTCAGCAGATCCCACACGTCTACCTCAGGTTCTTCCTCTTGTTGTTTAACCTCCCTAACATCAGCAAAATAAAATTACAGGTGAAGAGTTAGTGGTTATCATGCCATAAAAATAGGTGAAGCTGAATCTATGGTGAGGCTAGAAATGTTTTGACTGAAATTTGAAGGCTGCCATCTTATTTTTTTATTTCACTCAGAATGAGTAGAATAGCTCAGAATGGCGTTCACACCTGACTTTATACTTCTTCGAGTGAGAATTTAGATATAAGTTTTAATTTGGCCTTTTCTGATACAATCAGTTATGAGGATTTTTATATTGCTTCATTGCTTCAAAAAATATATATACTTTGAAAAATGTAGTACTATAGTAGCATACAGGCTAATCCCACCTAAATCAGTTTTATCTTCTGTAACTTGAGTAACTTGAGTTACAATTTATGATGGCACCTCTGAAAGCTGAGTCTAATCTGTACATGTCATAATTATGTAAAAATGCTTTCAACCCTGAGTCCCTGTAACTGCTACTTTGAGTCACCAATGAAAGGACATTGGAATACAGGAGAATCTGTGTCTGTTTATAGTTATACCAGTGCTTCTCAGCATTACTTGAAGTTGTCATATGAATAGGAAGTGGACATTTCCACACCAGCTTGGACTTGAAGGATGGATCTGCATCTCAGTCTTAAGAACAGGAAAAGTTTTCAGAGGCATCACCTTTACAGAAGTTTCAATACTGTGTTTACTATCTGCAACTCCAGGCTAAGATGACCAATAAAGAGAAGTAGGATTATTTTCACAATGGCAACCATTAAATGAGAGAACAGTGATGATAATTTTTCAGACTTAAAGCTTAGCTCAAAAAAGTTAACTGCTAGGACAATCCAGGAATTAGAGCAGAAATCTGTATTTTTCTTCCTGTAAATTCACTAGGATCCGACCAGTATCATTCTGATTTGATCTAGCTGGTCTAGAACAGAGTGAGAAAATAAACTTTTGAGAAATAAAAAAACACTGAGCTTTGCTGTGAGACACTGTTAGAGTTGAGCTCTATTTAGTCTGGCAGAGGATTTTCTTTGACATATACAGGAATAGCACTAGGGATCCCTGAGAATCCCTGTTGGATGAGGAACTATGGAAAACCACTTTGCTGTTTAGTCCATGAGGTTTTTTAATTTTCATAATACGTCAGAGTTATTTTAAAAAGGAAGAAAGCTTCTCCCTGAGCAGTCTTCGAAATATTTTCATTGCTATCTTAGAATTATGGTTACACAACCTCAGGTATATAATTTTATATTTTGTTCCTGTCACTTTTATCTGCTTTTATCTCATGCTTTCTGGAGGGTGACTATATACAGCAAACACTGGCATTTCAGTGAGATTCCTTCTGCATGGCAGCAAGTTGAGATCAGCTTGCAAACATATATAAAAGCTGACACACCCCATGGGGGGCATTCTCCTCTCCCAGGGCTGGCCACAAGCCATGCAATGCCTGTCCATGCTAAGGAGAGGTGATCTCTGTGGGAATCGAGATAATGTACCCCTTTGAATCAGGCAGTGGTTGAGAAAAAGGATCAGTTAGAGAATCCTGATTTTTAACCAGCTTGAAACGATAATTCCAGGCTCATTTTCCTCTTGCGTTACTGGAGAACAAATTTTGACACTTTGTTCTTAGACCTCAGTAGTTTCTGCTGAGGGTAGGGGGAAAACAGTGCTTGGTATTTTCTAAGCAGACTGACCTCACAAGAACACTTTCAGATCTTTACCCTAAAAATGTGCATTTTGTTGAAAGATGTCCCTTTTTTTTAAAAAAAAAAAAAAAAAAGGGGACCCAAATGTTTGAGTGTTTTTGAGATCTTGTGCCTTTTGGAATGTTGTGCCATTACTGATGCATTGCACTGATGAAGCGTAATCAATCATAGAGTGGCTTACTGAGATAAGAACTGGGTTTTCTGCCTGCCAACTAGCACGAAATTAGAAAATATTATATCAATTCTATGCATTTAGGTTTTTTTTTTTTTTAAAAAAAACATGTTTCAAGTAGTATGCACCAAAGGTGAAAAGTTCTAGGTCCTTCCTTGGTTATATAACCCAGGGATGCACCTTGGTACAAAAGAGAAGGAATGCACCTCCAACATTGCCTGTTGAAAAAATTGGAATGAAAACATCTATTTGTCTTCATAATAATGGATGTTAATATCCACACACATGGATATTAATATCCACAGTGTGGCTTAATTAACAGTTTCATTCAATTAAGCTCAGAAATGTGAGGTTGCATTTCAGTGCCTGAAACAAGGAGGTGATGAACCAATTTGACTGATGTCAAATAATGGTGTTTAAAAACTAAACATTTGCTTTATCCATTAACCACACAATAAGTATACTATGTTTATAGGGCTATACAGTATTTATCTTACAAAACATACGAGTTACTTGTTAGTGAAGTGTTAATGCCTCTTAAATCTCATTTCTCTTTCCAGAAAAACACCAAGACTTCTTACATGCAACTCTCATGTTGCTAATAAATTACCCCACAGGCAGTCATGAGAACTGGCATGGTAAGTTGTATTAGTATGTAAAAAGTCAAACTGAAGATCCTAGTTAGGGATGAGAAGATTAAAAAACCAAAGACCTGGTGGATTGGAATTGGCTCGGGTAATTCTTTCCCTGTCCACTTTTACCTTCAGCTTTTCCTGTTTGCTTTAGTTGCTTAAATGCTATCCTCACCCTCAAAGCCAGTGGGCCTGCTGTGAACTTCTAATGTAATTAATACTGCATATTGGGTTTTCCTCTTTCAGAGTAAGTGGTAGATGAGATAAAGGATTTAGTTCCTTTTCCAGTTCTCTGTGGTTAATTGCCATTGATTTCCATGGCACATAGGATTTCTGCGATAAATTTTGAAAAATTATGAACTATTTTGTCTTAACCTGGTAAAACTCTAAAGTGGGTTTAAGATCTGAAATAGCTAGAGATACAGCTATCATAACACCAGATTTTCAAAGCAAACCAGAGAAACAAGTGCCCAGTTTTTTCTCCATCAAAGCATTTAAGTTGAATAAAACATGACTGAGCATTTGTGTGCACATATTGAAACTAAAAGCTACAAAGAATTAATACCAATGCTTATGGCTTGGAAACATGATATATGATTTTTAATATCAGGATACTTATAAAATCAAATTAAGATGTACCTAAAGATGTAAATTTAACCCTTGCAGTTTTTTATTTTTGCACCAGACTCAATTTTCTGAACTGCTCATCCCTGTGTAGGAAATTTCCCCCCGCTCCGCCTTCCATGCAAACACAAAATAAATAGCAAGTGAATTAAATGTTATTTGCCTCTTTAGGTCGTGGCTCACTTTTTTTCCCAGTGCACTTAAATCTGAAGTTTCTTTTCTGCACACTTAAAGGTAAAATTAACTGAATATTTGCATATTATAATATGAAAGTAATAGTTAGAAACATTAAAAAAAAGAAAGGTCAGAAAATTCTTAAGAAGTTATTAATGCTACACCTGACTCTTTCTGTGTGCTAACCTAATGGTTTGCAATCCACACCTGCTCACTGCATCACTTGGTTCTCACCTACGTTTCAGGAGACCACTAAAGTCAAGTTCTCCTGCATCCTCTTGTCCTTCACCGCTGTTATTAATAGAAAAAAGATCAAATCTTTGTTTAATACAGGAAGACTTAGACAACACACATTGGAAACAATCTACTGATCTCATATACTCAACACTGTCCAGACACACAAATAATTGTATAAAATCAACACAAACTTGTATCCTTTTTCACATCAATTTTGTTTCCGTAGGCACTTGTGAAAAATAACACAGAGGTTTGTATTGTTTCTTATTATATTTTGATGGCAAATTTTTGTAACTGAATACATAAATTTGCCAAGGTTTGTGTTAGATTTCAGTAACACAAACAAATGTGAGCTAGTCAACACAACCAGCTTTGTTTTTAATTTCTGTAGTGAATGCGTATAAAAACAAAGGGCTTGTGCTGAACTCTTGCTATGAATAGAAAACAAAGATTTGCATTGCTTGGTGGTGCTTTTAACAATGCATAGCTGTGTCAAATACTGATTGAAGAGCATTACTCTTTACAGCATTATATTTAGATTTAATCTTTCTCTAAATGAAGGGAGGAATCAGTGACAAAAAAGAAGAAACAGCCCGTTGTACATTTTTACAGATAGAATCACAGTTCTATGAAGGTGCATTTCTTTCTAAAATGTGACCTTAAGCAGGATTGCCTTATCATAGAGCAAATATAGACAAAAGAAATGCCCTTAATATTTGTAAAAAGGGCAAAATACTGCAAATCTTAACTGAAATGATGCCAATATTTCATCCAAATTTTGCATGCAAGATATTACTTAGAAAATCAGAAAATACTCAGATACCTCATCTGCTTGGTCAGAGTAGTTATTGCGGGTTTTTTTAAATGTGCTGAAGAAAGGAGTGCACCTTGAGTGTAATATCTCTTGCATTTTCTCTTTAAATTAAACCCCTCTAAATAGAAGTAGATACTTTGGAATCACAGCTTTACTTGTAAATTAACAAACTGCATTCATTTTCTGTTTGTAAAACATTTTCATTCTGAATATTTCTGTATATTTCTTTATATTTCTTCACATATTTCAACATATAAAGATGACATCTATACTGGTTAGAGTTGCTATTTTATCAGAAAGGTAACAAAACTTAAGACACAATGCTTTATCTTACATTCTCTGTAACATAATACATTATATTGTAGATTTTATATATATAGATGTAATATAGTAATGATGAACTTTACTGTTTATTGTAAGATAACATAAAACCAGGTCCTGTCTTCTTGAAATCAGTGTGAATTTTTTCTCTGCTTTTAATCAGTACAGGGCTGGGCCCAGGATCTTTCATATCGTAGCTGACAGCTTCCAGGAAACATTCAGTAGAATATTTTAGTGAATGAAAGCATATTTTTTAAAACTGCTAAAGAAACATATATTTAATTGCCTTAAATATGCATTCTTTCCTTAAAGCAATGACACTGTAATTTCACAGTAGAGTATTTAATATCAGATGTACTATCTATGTGTTGTGACTATTTCATTCTACCCACTATCAACTACCTTAAATCCCACTTCTTTAATCTGTATTTACAAAACAAGTTTTTTAAAGTACTTGATACAATTGTCTGATGCAAGTTCTGTCTATGCTACCAGTATCCATTACTGAGGAGCTTCACGGCATCACTGTTTGAAGTTACCTTCTTTTGAAAGCAGATCTGATGTCAATGGATTGAGCAGCTTGGGAAGATTCTATGAAATAATGGTAATTCAAGAATTAAAACCACAATTTAAAATTCGTGTAATTTATATAATCAGTGTAATTAGGAATATGAAATTTGTTCAGTTTCCTGCTAAGTGCCCCGAGTTTGTGCTTCCCGTTTAAGTTCTCACTAAGATACTAAGTTCTGATGAAGGCAAAAGTGCTCAGTGCTAAGCTAAGTGTAATTAATGTATTTCTCTAAACTACTCTCCGCAGTTCTGCATAGGAGACATTTCTCTGATGTTTCTCTCCATTCCCCTTCTTACCTTATACACAGGCTCTGATCTTTTCATCTTCCCATTTCTTATGCTTTCTCTCTTGCCTGCATCTTGTGCTTTCTCTGTACACTCAGCATCAGAGGAAAGAGTTTCTTCTACAGCTACAGACTCACATTATTTCTCAGTTCAAGGAGGAAGCCCCCTTGTGGCAATTACCCATTTGTGCCAACCTGAATCGGATTAAATGTTCTGATCCACAGCCAGTGAATGGCTGCAGCCAGGCTGCCCCTGCCTTGCTGACCTCTGAGTACATATAGGCATGTACTACACCCCTTGGGCTGTCAAGCAGATATCAAATGTCTTGTGTGCCAGAGCCCGATTTGAACTCCATATTAGTTTTGCCTGCCAGCTTTTCTGATTTTTGGATAACTGTCTCACATGTTCCAATGTCCAATCCCAATGTTAATTTAAACAATAAATTACAGACATTTAAGAAAATTCTCTGAGCTCTATGCTGAAAATGTTCACTTTAGCATTACTCCATTTAAAGGTTCTAAACAAAATGAAGTTGCACTTCAAATAAAAAAAAAAAAGAGATCTTTATAAAACTTTACAGACACAAGTGGAACCTTACCAGTGACTTCAAGGTCAAAAGAGCAGCTATCAAACTTGTCCTTGTAAGATACTTCACAGCGATAGTTCCCTGCATAGTTTTCTTTAGCTTTGATGATATGCATCTCAAATGTGTGAATCTAAAAATCAAATATAATTGTTAATTAATGTGGGGGATACATTTGTACAAAGCAAAAGTTAAAACATTAGTCTTTCAGTTCTAAACCAGGAGCAAGGAATAACACAAATAATGGATTCTGAAAAGAATCTGGAACCCAGAAATGGCAACTTTTTTTCCCCACCACTACTTGCCCTGCACTGTTAGAGCAGAAAAGTCTGCTTCTGTGCAGGTTCAGAGACCATCACTGAAATCTGTGTGGGGAAGCCAGGGTTAGAATCCACTGCTCTTGAGCTTCTACCTGTTGTCTTAAACCGACCTTTAAGCTCTCTTTGGAGCTTCACCCCCATAAGAAGGAAAAGCAAAGACATACCTTGGTGTGACGCTCAAAGGACTCTTTCAGCTGCAGGTGCTTCCCCGCTTTACTGGCCAGGTCCATCCATTTTCCTTTAAACCACTTAACATTTGGCTTTCGGAGAAGATCTTTGGCTTCCACTTTGGCTATAAATGTAATATTCCCACCTTTTAAAAAGAGGAAAGAATAATGCAGCTGTTGAGGAACATGTGGTTGGTCATTTACATCTGTACAGGTTTCTTTCACTCCTGCTCCATTCGGTCTCCATGCGCTCTACCACAACAGTACGAGTAAGCTGGAGTCACACAGACTATGAATGTACTGCAGAGATACAGACATTGGTGGTTCTGGGTCTGGAAGCTTTCTGTGCCTGTCAGTGTGGAGCTTAGGACACTGAGAAGTGGGATAAATCTGAGGTGAAGCTCCATATTCTCATGGGTGAATTGTTCCTAGTATTTGAATTTCCTTGCTCAAAAGAAGCACAGTTTCTTTTGAACCATGTAGCTGTGACACAGATAAACTCCAGTTTGGAAAAGAAAGCCTGGAGTGGTTCATGCATTTTTATCATCAATTATTTAAGCTGAGAAGGTAGAGGAGTTTTCTCTAAACAGCAAATTGGGAATAGTAAATGTTATCTCAGTTTTCAAGAGACCACTGCACAGTCCCTGATGAGTTTCCATCCTAACATTCATCCATAAGAGAATACAACCAACTCCTTATATTTATTTGTTAAATAAATCCTCCTCAAATCCCCTTTTCTACACAGAAACTGAGAAAAATAAGAGGCATAAAAGAAAAATCTCAAGATTTTCCCACATCTTTGTGCATCCAATGAAATAACAGGCATATTAAGTAACCTGCCCTGAACTTCTCATCATTACTACTAGAAGTGGCTACCTTACCATGGCAGCATGGCTCAGGAGTGCAGTTTGGAAGTGAACCTCCTAACTATCCTCATTTACTGTACTGTGGTTCGCAACACAGAAAGTCCTCAGAGTGCTTGAACTCCGAACCAAAGCCAGTCCAGAGCAAATCCCCCAGAATGGTTACAGTGGGCAGCTGCTCCAATTAGGCTACTTGCTAATTTATGCACAGCTGTAGGGTACAGAAGATGATCTGTCAGTCTCCAAGGTATGTTGCAGATCTTTGGGAGATCTTCCTCATATATCCGTAAGAGTACAGCCAACAGTGTCACAGTAACCAGCTCTCTTATCCAGAAACTATACCTCTTACCATTGTGCTCAGTAAACTAATAGATTTTGAGCTTGTCTTGAATTAAACGATTGGGGTTTGCTTCTCTCTGTGCAGTCCTTTTTTCCTTCAGAGTGGAGTTCACATCCAGCTAAAACCAGCGGCAATACTTGCAGCTGAGGGCAGAAGCTGAGTGTCACAGGAATGGCACCCACCGTTCCCAGCTCTGCCTGTCTCTCTGGGAGTTTTTTTGTTTCTAAGCACTTACCGACACTCACTGTACCGCTCTGAGGTTTTTCGACGAATAAAGTAGATCTTTGGGAGTCATCTCGTTTTTCTGACTCTTCTGGAGCTCCTTCTCCAAGAGACCATACTGAGATGCAGAGAAAGGGGGAAATATCAATCATCTGAGTTTGTTTTACTCCCTTCAAAGTACACTTACCTGAACTTACTAAACCCTCTAGCCCTATCACCTCTCTCTTCAGATGTCCTGAAAGATATGTAAGTTTTTGTTCACACTGACATCCATTGCTTGGCTGTCACATTGTGTACAGCTCCTGCAAGAACGCTACCTCTGTGGTGAGAGAAAATGAAACTATCAGGGAGGAAGAGAGGGGAACCTGATCAGCCAAGATGGGTACTGAGCAACTTGAGCATTCAACCATGAGTGCTTTACAGAGGTGATGCACAAAGGTCAGCTCTTTGTTTTTCAGAAGAGATGGAGGTTCTGAAAACACAAACAGCTACAAGAACAAAAAAACCACATACACATTGTTTCAGTGGGTTTCTATCAAACTAAGTCAATTATACAAGCTGGTTCTTCCTCTTTGTCTGCAAAATAGGGCAGGTATGAAGCTTACTTCTGAAATTTGTTCTCTTCTAATGATGTCTTAAAGCAGAATCCTCTGTATTTTAAGTAGAATTCTCTGTATTTTTAATCTTTGAGTCTTAAAGCAGATTTCGCTGTCCCTGCCCTTCCTTTGATCTCTGTTGCAGATGGAACCTGATGGTATCATTCTCACCTTTAACCCCTCTTTTGAATGTAAGAAGATGCTACCAGGAATGTTAAGCTGATGTTCGATGTTTATGAGAAGCTTTTGTATTTTACTACCTGCTTGGCAATTGTCTGAGAAGATCACATCTTTGGCACTCAACCTGGGGTTCTGTGCGTCCTGAACTGAACTTTGCTCAAAACTGAGTAGGGGCCACCTCCCCACATAACCACCAGAGACCCCTGAAGAGGCCCACGCAGGCACAGTGACACATAAGGTTGCACAAGCTAATCAATTATGCAAAAGGTAGGCGGTAACTACGTATTAGATAGGCAGGTTTATGTAGACTTCAATGTATAAATTCTCTTGCTTTTTACTCCTTGGTGTGTTCCATTTGTCGACTTGCAGTCCAAATGCCACATCTCCTTTCTGTGAGGAGTTACCCCCAGTGCACAGGGGAAACTGAGTGCTGCCATGGTGCTACTGAAGAGCAGGGCAAATGAGGAAAGGCACAGCTGTACTTAATAAGGGCCATCTGTCTCTTTCAAAACAGAGCTGCCTCTCCCTTGTTTCCCTCCAACTTCTAATTGTTTCAAAAGTGAAATCAGCTTTTTATAGTTTATATAATGCTCTTTTAGTTTTGGCTTCATAACAAAGGTAAGTGAGGAACCAGTCATACAACACTTCCCACTTAGTCAAACCCTGGTCTTGAAATTAAAAGTTCCTTTCCCTGCTCAGTGTTTTTTTGTAGAAATTCATTTGCCAGAAGTCAGAATTGTCTTTCTATTATGTAGAGATTATTGCTGTGGGAACCTTTTTAACTCATGAAAATTTCCTTCACTCACAAATACAACACAACTCATGATAACCATGAGAAAATGCAACCAAACTGTTTTTATTATCCTAAAGTCTGTTAGGAATGTTAAAGGTATAGAAATTCTAGATAGCTTTGGTATAAAATTTTTGTCCTTCAGTCCTTCAGTCAATTTTAGGTAGTGTGCCCATATGTCTACTTGTACAATATTTCTCATAGGTAAAGACATTCATGTGTATACACATGTATATGCACATATATGAAAACACACATACACATGTATGAAATCACATACACAGACATACATGAACACAAATATATATATAGATACATGTCTATATATAGTCTCTTTATAGTATAAATGTTTAGATTATGCCAGTATTACATGGTAGTATATGGAAACAACATAAGAGCAAGTGAAGGTTACTGATGGGAACAGAATGAAGTGATGATGCTCAGTACAGGACCTGGTCACGTGCAGTAACAAACCTAACACACCACTGGGTGAAATGGAAAAAGGATATTAATAAATGGAAAAAGAATATTAATGAATGGGAAAAGCATACACAGAATCATTAATTTGGTACCACATAAAAGAACACCTAAATATTATCATCACCTTTATTGTTAACATTTTCCTAATTATTAAACAAACAGAACAGAAGGCAGGTTTGACGCTGGCTGAAGGGACTGGCATAGGTGGCTATGCCAGGTCTATAACCATGGTTGAAGTACCTGCTGCTCAATTTGTTCCAGAGGCTGCAAATCCTGCCAGGGTAGGAAGAAAGAGGTTATGATTTTGCTACATTTTCCTCACTGTCCTTTTGAGGTGTGAGCAGAAGCCATTCTCTTACAGTCTCCTAGGACCCGTGTTTGGGATTCAGGTAAGCCACTGTCACCCTGTAGGCTGAGGAGGAATGAAACAGCTATGTATCTATCTATACAGAAATAGATATAGATAGATAGGTATGTATGTATGTGTGAAATACTGGTACATGTCCTGTCCTGTGCAGAAGGGCCTTCTCTCATTTCTGGTTTAGCTGCCAGAAACCTGCTTGCTCTTCTACTTAGAAACATTTGAACAGTTATAGTTTGCTACTATCTAAGCAACGAAAATAAAATAAAGTATTATCTTTAAGAAATTCGGAATAAATAATATTTTTATTATGTAATTTTGGAGTCTTTCATCGTGTTTTTCAGGAGGTCTCACCTGAATCTTTTCTTTCCGCTGGCTTAGACATCCCATCTGAAAGGGAAGAGCAATTTAGGTGATACCAGCTCAGAGATCATAGCTTAACTGACCTCAGATCATTATGGTTTCAAGAACATTGATTCTTCATGAAAGTTAGACTAAACATTTAGGACCATATCCATGAGAAACTACTTCAATACCAGAAAAAAATGAACTACTGAGAAAAAAAACCCCAGAAATCTTCCCCCTTTTTGTGTAGGAAATCTAAATTAGTATAATTCCCATTCAAGATTTCCTTTTTAGTAGTTTGTATTTAGAAGGGTTGCATGAGGCTGATGTTTTTTCCATGATTTGTGTAGTTCCAGGTAACAGATGAATTTATGTTCTTCAATATTTATCTGGGGGGCAGTGCTTTGAATTATTTAAATAGTTTATTTATTTATCTGGAATTGCTTTCAGGTCTACTAACCAATATTTTACCTTCCACTGGTAGAAATTCTACCAAAAACCTCAAGACAGAACTGGAAAGGGACTTATCTAGTATTAAAGTCTTGTACCTCTGAAGAGAGATTAATATAATGTAGGCCACTCTAAAAACCTTTTTCTCTAAGTAGTATGTTTTGAGTTCAGTCCAGTGGTTTGGACTCGTTCTTCATTAATAGTCAAGAGAAAAATACATACATACATACACACTCAAAGCACTATCACAGTCCTAACCTGCTGGTGGAGTACTAACTGAAGTGTCATCTTCATCTGTGAAAAGAAATACAAATAAAAAGGTACATAAAGAAACTGAAAGCACAGACGATCATCTGCTTTAAAACAACTACGTGAAAATGTAAAACCTGCAAAAGAAAGGGAAAGAAATCACAATATTCATAAGCATTCACAATGGAAGCTTCAAACTGATGAGGAAAGCTTTGCATAATTCAGTAGTTGAAATGATAAACCTTAATGTTTCAAGCAAGTAAAAGAAAAATGAGACGTGGACTGTGATCTGTTATTAAGTCATGAGTTTATATGAAAGCTGCAGAGTGATTCTGTTTGTTAGAGATGTAATCCACAGTAAATACAAAAGAAAAAGCCACAATGAAATGAAGGTCAATCACATATCTAACCTGAGGAAGATGCCATTTCTCTGGTGACTGTGTCTGCAATTAAAATGCGCACCATACATGCATTTAGCATTATTAAATCAAGATATGCAAACGTTAAAAATAATCCCCTGTATTTTAACTTTGTAATTTCTGTATTAGAATATAATTTTAAAATGCAAGGAATAAACGACTCATTTTTTTCCACATTATAGGAGAATAATTTAGAATAAGGAAAGAACTATTGTCATCATGCTGGACTTTCCTTTTAATCACACCAGAAGTTGACTATTATCAGGTATTAAATCACTACAAGTAATTGGTAACCATATATTTTAAAATTTTTAATCACAGAGAGTACATATTTACAGAAATCAAAAGCCTGGAAAAACATGAAACTGTCATTAAACTGAAATACTGTATTCATGATTATTAGAAAACGAGAATAAGGTAAAGACTATTTTTACAGGAGTCACCTACATATCTTTGAATTTTAGATGTTGACTAGAAAACTCAGTTTCTGATAAAAATAAGCAAAAAGTCTTAGTGTCTTAAAAGCCTAATGGTAAAAGAAAAGAAAATTACCAATGTATCCTTTGAAAGGCAAGAATAAACTAGATATATTTAGTATTTAATACATATATAAGATAAAGATAAAATGTTTTTAATACAGTATCAGAAAATAATCTGAAGAATACTTCAACATGGAGAAGAGAGCTAGAAAGGAGCAACCTCATATTTAAAGGTACTTTTTGGGGGGTCATATTTTTTTAGATTTTTAATTTGGATTTCCATAATCAAAATTTAAATCTGAAGTTATCCTTTGATTTTGACCTTTAAGTTATAACTTGTCTATATTTTCTCATGGACAAATGTAGCAACTATGACAAAAGCACAGATAAAGTATAGTTGCATTTTTATAAACACTGGTGATACTGATTTTTTGGGGTTGTTTAATTAAAGGTTAATTAAAAGTCTGTTAATAGAATTTAAGTACTTAGCCATAACATTTTACCCATTCCTTTTTTAATGATTCAGCAAACTTCATTTTAGAAATCTCTCGGGAGGAGAATGAGAGTTGTAAAAGGTATGCCTGCACATTAGGATTAATGTGTTATCTTACAAAATCTTTTCTTATTCTTAGCAAAAAACCCCACATTCTTTTAATAGAAGAGTTCTCATGACCTGCATCATCCAATGCCATAAGCAGATGTTGAAGATGTTGATTTTCAGTGAAAGCACAATAATGACAAAGTCTTGTCAGAGGTTTTAATATACTGTGCTAGCAACTAAATGAATGCAAGGATTAGTAATTCCACTGTAAATCTTTCTCCATATATCATGAGAGCATAAAGTGTACTTTCGTCTCTTTTTGTCAATAATGTCACCATTTTGATTGATGATGGATGGAAGAGCCATCTGGTTGGAAAAAAATAATTAAGAGCAGCATAAAACATTCGATGTAATGCATCCTACATGATGATGTATGATAATCATGTTATGAAAGGACCACTCTGACTTTTATTTTTATTTAATCATTTAAATTAAAATAATTTAGAGCTAAAAACCACAAAAGATATTATTAGTTTTGCAGGGGGATTGCTGGGGTTTCTCCAGGGTAACCTACCATTTTTCAAACAAAATGTTAACATTGAAGACAAACAAACTAACCCAAACAAACCTTTCAGAAGCATCAAAATGAAAGCACAATTGAATGTGTTAGAAATGCAAAGAGCATGAAAAAAATAGGATTGTTTCAACAAATGGGTAATTAACAATCCATCACTCCTTATATCTCAGGCTTCTAGGACAAAATAGACCAACTACTGGTTAAACAGCTACGACCGATTTGCTTTATGTGATGAATGATTGTTTATGTTGGCAATGAATTACATTTAAAGATAAACAATTACCAAAAATATCAAACCTCTCAGTAGAAATATGGTCATTAATTTACTATCCTTATCTTCTGCAAGTAAACTTTTAATGGAGTATATTTAGTAATATGTTTTATGCCAAGAGTCATCCATAATAGGTTGATAAATGTATTACTCTATAGAGATCTTTCTTCTTTGTCTATGGTACATTTTCATTGACAAATAGGGTATTTATAGGTTTTGCCTTGTATCTAAATGATAACATTAACTGAGGACCAGGCTGAGCTTCTGGTTGGACAAAAGAACTCTCCATATCTCAGAAGTACCTAATACAAAAACCTTTTTATACTCACAGTTAGTGTAACCTCAATATTAAAATTTCTGAACAGTGACACGTAAAATGTAGAAAAATCTGACAGAAAAAAAATGTAATTACTGATCTGTATATGAACTGCTGGTAACTAGAATTTTAGACCTACTTTCCCCTGATTTGAAACCCACCACACGAAGTGGCAGGTGTATGTATATGTGTGAAGTGATGAACAGGGGAGACACACTGTTTTGCACCTGCAGGTGACTTCAAAGCACCTTGAAATTTATCTGTGCTACTGCCCCCTGGAGCCGGTGTTCAGGGCTAAGGCAGGAGGCAGGTAAACACCACAAAGTGTGAACTTCATGGTGTGTAATAAATACAGAGTAAGTCAAACAACTAGCTGAATAATTTTGGTTTATGCTGAAATTACTGAACGCAGTAAGGCTGAGAGCTTGAAATTTAGTTGACTTCAATTACCCATCTGATTTCCAAAGATTACTCAGCAGTCCCATCAAGGGGACTTGGCACTTTGGAAATGGTAAATGAAATGCATACATATAGCAATGGAAGTTTTAGTAGAGAGATGAATGGATAATTGCAACCTGGAAAAATACAAGGGTGACACATGCAAACATTTTAGTAGATGGTTGGATGAAACCTAGAGAAAAGGTATCAGTAAAACATGCAGAAATTTTAGTAGCTCTCTTAATGGCTGGATGGGACCTAAAAAAAAAAGGAATGAGCAAATTGATATTAAAATTCTATTATTATTCCAGCAAGTGGGAACAAAATAATAACAATATTCAATCTGTAAGATAATGCTAAAATTCAAAACAAAGGCATAAACATTTAAATTGAATGAATATAAGATAACATAGTAAATTTGGAGGGATTTCTACTGAGTCATTTCTTTCTCTGAAAATAAAATGCATGATCATATAATCCTGAATTTTTACAATATTATTTCAGATATTTTTTAACTAGTTTATTCTATGAAAGAAAATTTTATGTCTAATGCTCTGAGCTACTAGTTTATACTGTAATAACCACAAGATACAAAGAATTTATTGCACTCTTTGCCATTTCTTGACTTTACAGTGAATACAAAGGAACACAAATTTGTGACTTCACACAGACAGTAGCTACCAAAAAGAAATAGAACAGCAAAACAGACACACAGACAGTTATACTCTATCTTCCTAACTTCTGATCTTAATTTTGTCTTAGTAATGAGGTGAAAATTATGGGCTGTGGGATTTACATAGACTACCAAATTTTCTTTCCTAGATATGTATATGATTTTAGACAGATTGGAAGAATGGAAACTTTTCCCATGTTGTGAATTATGCTCACCATTGAAAAGATTTTCTTCTGGCAGACAAACATGAAGAAATCACTCTAAGAAATCACTCTAATTTCAGCATATACCTTCCCTTACTAGGTGATACTCTGCAACAAAACAGGAGCTAATAGGAATAATTGCACTATAACTAACTTTTCCCAAAAAAATTACTACTGAATGCCTGACAATGACATCTACATTGCTTTGCAGAGGTGACAGTTTCACTGGAGCATGGCAGGCGGTCATCTACATACTAGTATTGAGACTTTCACTGGAATTTTTACTGAGGCAGCAGCTGCCACCATGGACTGAAACTGGAAACATTTTCCATACTAGGATCCCAAACAATTTTTTTTAGTAGTAAAATCCTCCTAGCACCAAATGGTTCCTCTTAGGAGGAACAGTTTTCCTGTTATTAAATACTTGTGTCCTTCACTAACTTCAAAACATAAACATAATAATGTAGAAGGTAATAGAAGAATTTGATAAGTTACCTACCATGTTTTCTTTTTTATTCAGTAAAACGTAGGCTCATGAGCAGTGGGGAAAACACCATCCATGTTCAGTTTGGGAGCAAACATTTCTCTCATGTCAAAGTTAAAGCAAGCAGAACTAACTGCTGGAATAGCTTGAGGCAAGACCTTCATCTGTTTTTCCTATCATTAGGCATGCAAATTATTCCTGAATTGCGTTTCAGTTACCGAGATGACAGATGTGATTACTCACACAATACTTTGTGTGTCAAAATAATTGCTCAATG
This sequence comes from Chiroxiphia lanceolata, assembly GCF_009829145.1. Lineage (NCBI taxonomy): Eukaryota > Metazoa > Chordata > Aves > Passeriformes > Pipridae > Chiroxiphia > Chiroxiphia lanceolata. The sequence goes on from NC_045641.1 coordinate 56,765,009, forward strand.
CAAAGATAACTGGCAAAATAACATGCACTGAATCTTGGTTCAGCGTTTTTATTTTCAAAAGGGTACTTTAACCACACACTCTCAGTGTTTATATTTTTACTTTAGTGAAAAAAATAGCCATGCATGCCTTTGCCAAACGAATCTTCAAGTATCAGGTAGGCATCCAGTCTGTCTATAAGACAAGGTTTTGTCTGGAAGAGGCCAAAAGCCAGAACCCGTTTTCAAGCAAGACATTTATTGATTTGCCATGAAAAAGCATAACCGTGCCAAATGAAAAGCAAGCATTGCATCAGTTATAAGTATATCTTGGTCTGGTTTATCCTTTTATCAGAATGAAAGAAAAAAAAGATCATTAATTTCAAAATAAGCTGATGGGGTGTTTGATTTCTACTTTGGCGGGGTTCCTACAAAAACGAAAGGAATTTAGCGCAGTTTCCTCAAAAATTATCTTAGTAACCAGAAGAAATGACAACAGAGCTGGAGTCTAATCTTAGCAGCACAAAAATATATATTAAAACTGGAGCTGATTTTTACATGCATTGCTAGTGGAACAGTTATCTGTTTGTTCACAGCCGCCAGCCCTCAAAGACATTTTTCAGAACCTGTAATGAGCTCATCTGTTGGGTTCCTAGTGAGGACAGAAAGATGAATGTGTGATTTCTATTTTCAGATGAAAAAATCTATAGGGCTTTTTGCAAAATAAAACACACAATATCAAGTTTCTGTGATAGAACAGAAACAGCTTAGAATGACAGCAGGAGACTGTCCACTTTATTTAAAAGCCATCAATGTGCACAATATCTGAGTTTTTGCAAGCTTGGTCAGTGGCAACATCCAGGCTCATTTAAACATGGCTTTCTGCTCATGCAAATCACTTGTAATTTGATCTATTAATTAAACAATCTGTATAAATACTGTTGCTAAAGTGTCAGTCTGGTTTGCAGAATTTTTGAAAATATAAGTATCGTAATTTCCTTCTGCTGGCTAAGTCATGCAGAAAAAGGATCTAGGAAGCTTCACATCACACTTCTGAAATAAAACATCAAAATTCTGAATTAAAGCTCAAGCAATTCAGCCTCAGAATTGCATTTAGAAATGTCGCCTTTACTGCCAATTTTTAAAATATGATTTCAGACTTACCTTTACCCTTTTCATTTCCACCCTCCTGCGGTGTTGTTTGTTCTGTGTAGGAATTACAAGTATATTTTTGAGAGGATCTTAAAGTAAAAAGAAAAACTTACACAGCATTAAAAAATGCAGTCATATTCTAGCTTCTGCTAGTATTGAAAAAACAACACTATAGAATGATTGATGTATGTGTATATGTAATATACAGTTGCAATCCCCTAAAGCACTTTTCAATTGCATTTATCAATGCAATTTCCATGTTTTGAACAAGTCATGTAAGACTGATGTTCCTGGACTCCGTGGAAGAAAAATACTAGGTTTTTTAGAAGTAACAATTGTTAGTCTCTTGTTCTTGGGCTTATTTGTAAAAGCTTTTGAAATGAGTTACATCACACTGTTAATTTGAAAGGCATTGGATCAGACATGAGATACTGCCAAATACTAATGGTATCAGAGCTCCATCACACTAATCAGTTTATCCTTAAGACAAAGTACAGAGAGAGTGTACTGAGGGGTTTCTTAATTCTTTATCATCATCATCATCATCATTATCAACAGTCTTTCCTAAAATACTATTTGTATTTAGTTTTCTGAATCAGAACCTTGGACTGTACTTTCAAGAAGATAAAAATTTCTACACTTTCTCTATTTCAGGATTTGACAGGATTCCTGTTCTCTTTGGTTTCCTACCTCATTCAATTTGCATACAGGGTCATCTAGAATCTTGTCAAATCCTATGAACTGTGCTGTCTCCAAGGTATAAATACTCAATATCCGATTGCCTGTGAACAATGACTTTCTGTAGCAAACTTACTTGTCAGCTGCCTGACAGAACACGGGTTTGGGTGATGGTCAATGGACTAACATTATCAAGATGGAGCTTAGATAATATTTATTCCATGGAGGAAACATTGGCAAGAGCCAGCTGATATTGTGATTACCCTGATTTCTTGTTCACGTGTGTGTAGCCATGGTAACTATGAAAACAAAACTTGAAGTTTAGAAAGCAAATCCACATTCTGAAAGTATGACAGACTTCTGGATGTTTCTGTCCATATTTCCTAAATTTCCAAGCTCCAATTGTCAGGTTGTCCATCTTGCCTAGATGGTCAAGCCTGTTCCTTTTTAATGGGACTTTTGCCACAGTAACACTTTCTTTTTCCACCAGGAATTGGGATTAGGAGAATTCACTGTTCTTGGCAGGTGGTAGAATGTCTGCCTCTCATCTGAAAACTTCACTAGGTCTAGTTATTCCAATATCATGGCTTGACATGGAGACCTATAAGGAGCACTCACAATGGTTTCCCATTGTAAGTGGGTGCAGTTCAAGATGCTGATTATGTCCAATAAACTATTTATACGTTACAGAATTTGGATTCTTGAACAACCAACTTCCCTCTTTGTGTAATAGCACTTGGTAATCCAAGATGACAACATCTTGAGTCAGGCAGAAGAAAGCTAGAAGTGACTGACACTTCCAGCTTAGAAATATCCCAGTTTGGTCTGTGCCTAACCATAAAGGCCTGCTGACACCCTACTTACGTTACTGAAGAAGTACAGGTATGAGGAAAAGAAAGGGGGTTATAGAAATCATTTTGTATTTAATCCTGTGTTTTTAAGTAGAAACAAAGATGTTAATGATTTGAAAATGTTAATAGATGTTAATAGATGTAAAGCTTTGTATACAAAAAGCTGTTTCTTATTTCAGTTCTACTTCCAAGTTAAGATTGAGGAAAACCATGAATTCAAGTACAAAGTACAACAGCTAAGAGCCTCAGTGTGAAATTAATTACTTTAATGTTAACTGTACAAATTTGACAGTTGAGTTAAATACAACCATCATTAATGAAATGTCAATTAACTTTCCTTACAAATATATGCAGTATGAAAGAGTTCATCACATAAAAATAATACACGGATTATTGAAACATGAAACTCTTTGTGGCAAATGATACTACTACCTTTGTCACTTTTTAATGAAAGCGTGTATTGTTGAAACAAAAACATCTTGAACAGCCTCTTAAAATGCCAGTTAACAAGATTGTAAGTAAATGAAGGTTTAACACCTGTAGAGTATTTGTTCTGTTGGGAATTGCTATTTAGGTAGCTACAGAGAGAATAAAACTCACAAAGTGGATAAATTAGACATACATAATGTATATATGTATTAACCAGTATCTGGCAATATAACTCAAGTTACTCAATGCCACAAAGCAAAGGCTTCCCTACCTTTCCAGCTCCCACTAAAGAGAATGCAGCAGCTTTGCACAGATCTTCAGCTTCACCTGAAGCTCTAGTCCTTATGAGCGAGTTTCAGGTCACCTAATTTTGTCTTCCTGGAAGTTACCCACTCCGTTCCAGACAATCAGGCTTCTCAGGACAATTGCCCATATGCAGATGTCCAGTGACATTTTTGATAGGTTATCCAGGAAATGCCCATTGGATGAGCATGTATGACCCAGGATCTGCTCCACTGGTCATGGGTGGAGCACTATGGAACTACTTAGACACGACACTTTTTTTTCAAATGGCTAAAACTAAGTGAAATGAATCCCATAATTGATTCTGTCAGCTTTATTCACAGTGTACTTTTGAGGAGAAACGAAAAGGAATAATTTGGTAATTAAATGCTGTCCAGCATCAAAGAAGGCAGCATAATTTAGCCACAGAATTTAACATTTACCTGTATCCTGAAGGACCTGTGCAATATGAAGCAAACAACTAGTCTTTCACAAACAAAAATTGAGTCTGAAAAATCAACATTCAGGCAAAATGAAGTGAGAACATTTTACTTGGGCAGGCTTTCCTAGTTTCTCACTGTCCTCTTACTTTCAAAGGGACAATGGACACAAATCATATTATGGCCATGCAGTATCTAGTCTAATGCAACTGTTGTTTGGGTTACAGCTCAAATTAGTGTTTTTTACACTAACCTGGAGGTGGCGGTGCACTTTCATTTTCAGTTTCTGAAAAATGAGGAAAGAAGACAGATACTGAGCTTCAAATAAAAGCAAATATTTTTCACACACTTAATATGCGTTTGTTGACTTTGGACATAGTTTGGGTTCATTTCATATTTTCATGCAGTTGTCAAATTTTTTTTATTTTCATGCATGGAATACATGACAACTTCGGAGTGACAAGGTCAGAGGTCTAAAGCTTATGCTCTGTGAAGATAGGCTAAGGAACTTTTTCAGTATGGAGATATATAATATTCATAGAATCATAAAATTTTTTAGGTTGGAAAAGATTTTTAAGGTCATCGAGTTCAAAAATTAACCCAGTACTGACTAGTCACCACTAAACCATGACCCCAAGCACCACATCTACACATCTTGTAAATATCTCCAGGGATGCTGACTCCACTTCCAGTGCTTGACAACCCTTTCAGTGAAGATATTTTTCCTAATATCCAATCTCAGCCTCCCCTGATGCAATTTGAGGCCATTTCCTCCTGTGCTATCACTTGTTACTTGGGAGAAAGAGGCCAACCCCTACCTGTCTACAACTTCCTTTCAGGTACAGCTTTCATGTAGTTGTAGAGAGTGATAAGGTCTCTCAATTGCAAGTCAGCTACCCGCATGTATCTGTATTAATTGGGACCCAGTACATTTCAGGACCTTTTGGCAATTATAGTTAAGGACAGTTCTGGAATATCATGGAATCCAAATTGAATTTCAAGTTTGGGTTTGATTTATTTAAGTCAATTGAGCTTGAACCTATGCTTAAAGGTACAACTTACCACACCAATATGTTTCTGTCAGATAACACCTTATGTTTAAGGAAAATTTCCACCAATATAATATCTGATATGACTTTAATAGTGAAGTGTAATTGATCCATTAACTTAGGAGGATCATGCAGAGTGAATCCAGAGACCTTTATCTCATTTTCACCACACCATCAGATCTAGAGATCAATGTTCAGAGCAAAAAAAATCAGTTTATCTTCTCTGAGTAGGACCTACAGTATGTTTGGGTATTCTTTCTTTCAGTTATGGTTTTTAATATAAATCACTTCCCAATCAGATGTGTGATAAAGAAACCAGATTTTTTATCCTATTTAAATGTTATCCTTTTGGGATGACATATTCTCCCATCTAAAATATAAGAAAAACTTATATTAAAACATTAGAGGAAGCTTATTTCCAACATTTAAAAGCTTTGGGACTCTAAACTATTTGAAACCAGCAATATTTATTGGAACTAGTTCATTGACTTACTGTTTAACTACTTAGAACAAAGCAAAGATTTAAAAGGTTGAAGTCTTTAACTGTAACAGTAGGTAGCTCTTACTAACCTTTATCATGTTATAGGTATTAACCTTTGGGATCCCACCTCAGGTCATATTCAGGAAATAAACTTTCAATCTCTGTCACACAGAAATGGGGGTAAGGCTATTCCTCTACACTCAGGTCTAAATATAACTAAAACATGCTTCTCATTCTTAATAAATCCATTTAAAGTTTAAAAGAGAAGAATATTTTTAGTGCAAATATAATTTTAAGCTGATTGTGTGCATTTGATGTGATTTAGAAACTTTCAGTCACATACACAGATACAATAGCAAATCCTTGTAGAGATTCCAAAGAGAAACCCTCGCTATGGGGAAAGAGCTAGTGTTGTACATTCTGGTCACAGCACCCATCACACAGAATGAAAGGCAGAAGTATATTAAAGACCAACACACAGAGTGTGATAACAGTAAAATATCTTAGGTTCATAGCAATTTATTTTTTCTGGTCTAATTACTAACATACTAAGTGTTGTTTTGTGGCCTAGAAAAATATGAAAAATTTTCATATGAAAATATGAAAATTACAACACAAAAAGTATGCCTTGGAATATATTCACTTTGCTGCCATGACATTTCTCACTACTTCCACTGAGAATAAAATAACATCTCTATGGCGTGGAAATATATTTCTTGCATGAAAAAGTCGTAGCAGAAAATTATTGACTGCATAATTTTCCATGTGAAATTTAATAGCTAGAAACAGGGAGTATTCTTATGAACGCTGAATTAGAAAATTCTCCCTGGCTCACCAGTATAAACAAAAGCTCAACAAATAAAACACTTTCCAGACTCAGATGAAAAACTTATGAGATTTCTGAGGGACTTGCCTAGAATTTTTCTTACCTTTTGAGAGGTGTTTCATGGTTACATCAACACAGTAACGTTGCTCAGAAACAACACATCTTTCAAGTCCTGCCTTACTCAGCAGTAGGCACAGATGTTAGTCAAAATCTCTGGCACAAACCAGACCTGAAACACTATTATTATAGTCTAAACTTCATCTTATACATGCAGACACAAAAGGAGAGATTCAAAACCTGAGTACTCTCAATGGCAACTGCCTCGAGTTGACCCTGTTCCTAGAAGGGAGGTCGGACTAGATAATCTCCAAAGGTCCTTTCCAACCTCAGCTACTCTGCAATTCCGTGATGGGATGATGGCTGAAGCCAAACCAAGAAGTCAGTGGTTTCTTTCCTAAACCATAATTCTAGACTGTTTGGACTATTGCTAAGGAAACTGAGGCAAGAACTGAACTCAAGGAAGAGACCTGATGTATAGTATGGGAAGAAAAAGAAAGGGGAGAGTTCCAGGCACTGGGTGTGACAGAGACATGGGTGATACTTCAACATAATCTTTTGGCCATGTGCAACCCCTTTCATGGTCATGCTTGGCTTACAGCTCCATTCCTGAGGACAGCCAGGAAAAAACCCATTAATAGCACGGAGTGGTTTCCACTTCCCCAAAGAATGATAGCCCTCTCTGGCTGACCTCTGCAACAGGCTTGTCAGCCAGGAAAGGGCTCTGTACACTCAACCAGCAGCTTATAGTTGTGCTCCTTCCCTAGGAGGCATGATCGCTGGAGTCCCCAGATGCCATTCCTGACAGCCCGTTGCCTAATATGGTGCTCTGTTGAGGCATTGTCAGGGGGGCTGGTGGTGGAGAAAGTGTTGCCTCCAGCACACAGTTCTCAACCCCTTTGGAGAAGAAGTGCTGTTCACTGGGTTGCAATGATGGCTCTTGAGGTAAAGGGAAAAGAGGTTATTGAAAGTCCAGTTGCCACTGAACTGATACCACCATGTCCACTGGACCTTCTAAGACATGAGGTCTCTTCTTTACAGTTTTTTGTTTGAGAAGCCAAGAGTGTTGCATGTCAGTGGGTTGTGTCATGCTAAACACCAGCCTTGAGTTAGTCATTGGTTGTGAAACTTGTAATGCATCTGGCTCTGTGAAATTCTTCAGAAAGAACAGGAATTAACGTAACAGTCCTCTCTACATGGCTACTCAAAAAGGAGAGTATATTAAGAAGTGTAGTTAGCAAATAAAGGGAAAGCACAACTGCCACTTAGATAACATCTCCAGAAATGCTTTCATGCCTTATCCATGTCATGAGATGCATTCAGGATCCAGTTTGACATTAGATATGAACACCAAGAGCCATGACATTTTTATTTGTGATTTATAATTATACATGTGCACATACACTCTTGAAAATCGGCAGGAGATGCAATTTGACCCATTACCAACAATTTTCTATCACTGTTTCACATTTACTATGTTCAATTTTTCAGACAAAATAAGACTTAAAATATCTTGCTATGTATATAGATAACTAAGCCTAAAATTTCCATGAGATTACCAATGTGTTTAAGTTATGGAAATGCTTAAGAACCATGTTAAAGTGGGACCATCATTATTTAAAATTTCAGTTCCATTTTAGGTCTGATTGCACTGACATCTGACCTGCAGCAGCCACAAGAAGCTTTGGCAGGGAACTGACATACAGATGTCAGTTTGTGTGTGGTGGCCAGTTTTCAAGGTCTCTGAATTCCCACTTCCACTGGCTTCTCTGACAGCACCAAGCATGGAAACTCCCTGACATCATATATATTAATTTTCACACTGAAGTGTAATCATAATGAGGCATGTTGACAGTTCTAAAACAGTCTCCAGGTCCCACCCTACTACTGTGCTGGATGCAAAGCACCTTGGAGACTTGAAGTTCAGACCATTCAAGAACTACAGCTTATCAGCAAGCATACTGGGAATGAGGTCTGCCTGGATAACCCTTCTCATCTTACAACTCTCTACTCATGACCAGGTTTGTTTTGGGTAGGTTTAGGAACTTTCAATGATTTTGGAAAATGAGTAGTGGGTTGGTTTTGGGGTTTTTTTTCTTTAGGTAAAGAAAATGACCTTGAGCATGAAGTCAGGGCTTGCAGAAAGATATCATTTCATTATCACTGGCCTGGGGCATTCACAGGAAGGAGGAAGAAAGTCTTCTCCACTAATTTCTGCCTTCAGTTTTATATACAGATCACTTATAACCCAGTGAAGAATAGCCAAGGGATTCAGAATCTCACCCAGTCTGATCAAAGGACTTATCCCCCATTTACCTGAAAAGGAAACCAGGACTATGGCTGCACCATCATGGATACAGGTATGATATCTGTTTGTGTAACAGCAGCATATTAAAGATACTTTCATATGTCAAAGAGCATGAGGATAGTCAGTGCTCTTTGTCACAAAGACCTGTCAACGTCAACTTGTGTCAAATTTAAGTAGGTGGATTAAGCTTGTGGACATAGCCTCGAGGGATCAGACAAATATAACTATTACGTAGGCATTCCCAAAGTGCTGACTCTGCTAGTCAGACAAAAATAGACAAAATGCTAGTTTGGGGAGAGAGCATGGCTCACCCCAGCCCTTGTGCAGTTGTTGTGTGTGAGGATTGTCTCCTGTGTCTGATCACTGTAAGACACAAGAACTGTCGTTGTGGCACAAGGCTCTCTCAGGGGTAGATACTCCACTGAAATCGGTGGGCAAGAAAGGACCAAGGATGTGGAAGAGTTACTTGACAGATCTCATGCCTAGATCATCAGTACACAAAAGCAGTGAGGCTTTTTCCTTTCATTCCTTATATTCCCCGAAAAAAAAAAAAAGTGCTCTGAAGAAGAGAAATGGCTCAAAATGGTTTGACTATTTTTTGTGGGTCACTTCACCCAGATCGATATGGAGTCACAGTGGCTTCAGTGATGTGATTAAAAGCCAGAGCCACATCTTTTAGAAGACAGGAACTTGCTCAACAAACTATCGAGATTACCACAGCATGATGAGTACTTCATTGGGAAAAAATACTGTTAATTGATTTCAGATTAAATGAGCTGGAAAACACAGGTCTTGGTTCAAAGTAATTTGTAATCATCATTCTGCAAAACCTAAGCACAGTCATGAAGGCAGGGTCTGCCCAGTGCCTCATGAGCCTCTATTGCTCACTGAGAAATAATCTGATTTGTGAGCAACTTCTGCAGACAGCTCCCAGTCTGAGTGGAAGCGAGAAACTACAATGCCAGCTGAAATCATTACCTGTTTTTATGAATGTCCATGGACATTTTCCATGTTACATTTAAAAGACGTACAGCTACAGAAACTGTTCTAAACAGATTTCATTCCTAAGTCCTGAGAGCAAAAGTCGTTCTAAAGGACTGAAGTAAATAAGCGCTGGTGCTTCGGTGGGTAGCCAAATGACTATTACTGTTGTCAACAGTGTGATAGAGACAGACTGATAAATTTATTAATGTATTTCTAGTTTCTGTTTCCTGATGGAGCAGACAGATAAGACTGCCTGTTTTGACTCATGACTCTTTATGGTTAAAGATTAAAACAGCAACCTCAGGTTAAATACTGTCTTTTATTATGACAAAGTGAACAAAGCAGCATGTTCACTGAAGCTGAAATTATTTTATATTCCAACAACTAAAAGTGTCACAGTCTGGTGATGCATCTCTAGGTAGGGACTGGAGAAGAAATAAAATTAACAAAGAGTGCTTAAAAAATTAGTTTTCCATCTGATTAAAATTCAAACCCATCCCTAGTGAATTTCAGTTTGTAGAAAAAAACCCCAAGAACACAAACAAATCTGAGGATAATAATTAGTCCTAATTAGGATAATAATATAATTTCATCAAGAGTAGTCCTGTTTCAGGAATAACCTAAATACTTTAAATTGTAAATGATTTTATGGGCCACAGGAGCCAATCAAACCATCATATGCTGAAATGTTCCCTGACTTAAGGACTGAAAAACTGAATGAACAACTGGAACAAAAGTCTGGTAATAGTGAATTCTGCAGAATGGACTATACACCAAAGAAATAGTTTACAAATCCACTCAAGTGCAATTGGCGACTCCAGATTTTGTCGTCATTGTCATCCATAATTACGGAAGTGCAAAAAGCAACCATTGCTTGTTTAGTGTGTTTTCCTCGCTGTTCCCATTTTCCTAAAATGATGCTATTAAATCAAATCTGATGCTATTTAATCAAATCTGTAAGGTTCCACATCTTTTTCATTTCTTATGAGAACTTTGCTTTCATGTAGGAATTAATCTCTAAAGAACACTGTAACCATGACCTTGAACAGAAGTAATTTAATAAAATGTATGTTTATATGTCTATATTCTTCTATGTTTCTTCCTTTGCAGACTTGAAGTTTCATGTATACTGTAACTGGGATCTAGAAGACTGCCAAGCACTGACAGTATTTAAAATAGATAGAGAAAGCTAAAGTTGGTGGCTTCACTCTGGTTATCAAGTTCCCATGCATTCTTAAACTCATTTTTAACCTGCTCAGCCCACAAGGCACCAGCATGGAGTAATTAAATTCCATTTCTATTTCCATGGTATCTTTCTTGTCTTACTTTATACCACAGAAAATAATACATAAAAGTTATTTCCTGAGTATTTAAGTGTCTAAGAGTATCGTACTGGTATCTCGTATTTCACAGACCCAGCAGTAGACTACAATTTGAGTGCCAAACTTCATCAAAATTTTTTCACTAAATCTTTTTCTATTGATCTTTTCACAATTGCAGTTTTCTAGTTCATTCCACAGTCAAACACAAACAAGCAACAAACACTCGTGGGGGTTTTTTAACTTCCAAAACTGAAATTTTGTGACGCTATCGATCCTGCAAATTCTTGAAGGTAAAGTTTTACTGGTTAACCATCTGTATGACAGAAGGATTTTGCTGAAATGCGTTATAGTGTTTACCAATGTGACTTGTACTCATAAGGTAATTCAGCTTGCTGTCATTACTGCACCTTTATGAGAAGGCTTTTGTCAGCACAGCTGCACTTGCAGAGCCTGAGTCTCTTTATGCCGATATTGATTTATCTTTTATTCCACGTCTTGATGTATTAACTTTTGTTTCCATGTGTGGAAATAAAGGCATTTTATTTTGAAATATCGCTGCAAAACTTGTTATAAAATATTGCTGAAAAAATTCTTAGTAGGCATTTTCCTCATAAAATTTACATAGTGAAAATTGTGGAAATTCCATCCAGAGTCAGCTTCTTAGCACAGATGACATAAAGTCTGAAATTTTCCTGTATTATTGCACCATCTCAGTTTATATGCCACCAATTTAGCATAAGTATGAAATGATTTATGACTCCTGCCATTCTGTGTCCCTCACCTAGCTGTTCACAGTCATCTGAGCCACAATCACATTATGCTCTACATGATTCTGGCTCCAGTTAAAGAGGGGAAGGAGAAAACTGGCTGTTTATATATTGCCAACAAGATGGGTGCTTATGTCTAAAGGGCAGAAAGAGTGCTACTATTTAAAACCAACAACAAAACAGTCCTGAAATACCTGATCTGAACCTCATAGATTCACCAATACAGTGTAATACTTGAAAGCCCCTGCTCTTAGCCTGAGCACTCATCACAGGTTCCTGTCTTCAGTGGGGGCTGTGGGTGTGACAGAAGCTCTGCAGAATCACTCCTACTGTGCTGTAGCTCAGCTGTGATCATTCATTCCGTCTTTTTTATACGTAAGAAGGTCCCAGTGAGGTCAGGGCAGAGGATCCCACCGTGCACTCGCGGCCGATGCTCTGTGGTGGTGTCGCTCCTGCCCCGTGGGGCCGCTGCTGGGCAACAGTGACACCAACCAGGCTGCAGGTCCCTCATGTAATGTCCAGAGGGCAGGGAGGACTCAGACTCCTGCCTTCGGGGAAAAAATGAATGGTCTGGCTCATAGGTGGAAAATCAGCGTGTTAGTATTTGCAGGGACAAGAGGCAGCCGGGCACAGAGAGCAAGGTATTTATTGTTAGTTCCTTCACTCCAGAACTGAACTGTGTGAACACAAAAGGCAGGAGCTCGGCATACTTCAGATTTCTTTAGTTTTTAATATGTTAAATTGCCCTTAAAATAACATGGTTTATTTTTGGCACTAGGTGCTAATGAGAAATCAAGTTTTCAAAACTACTACTAGTACAGCCAAGTGCAATCCTTCTTTAAAATGACCCAACTCTAATGAATCTTTGTTATGTATTTACTAAAATCACTTAATCCACTCATCAGAATAGTTTAATCCCACGTTAAAAAGTATGGCAAAACATAGACTTTATTCTCAGTTTCCTATCCTGCTTGCAACAGTTTGTTAATAATTTTTCGCTGGAAGTAAATATTTTCATTGAGCCGAAGAGATTCCCTAGAGAAAATTGAAAGCAGAAGACACCACAATGTGATATCAGAGATAGCAGTACACTGACTAATGGTAACTTCCTTTCTGAAAGCTGCAAAATATAATAAAGTGGACCACATTACTGGATAAAACACTTCATAAACCACGGAACTGCTACTCAGGAATGATAGTAATTTATTCCTCAAATTTAAGAATGTGTTTTCAATGACAGTTGCAATTCTAATTTTAGAGTAAAAGTCAGCAATAAAATTGAAAGGTCGTTTATTTCCAGAGATGAGTATTTAACCAGTAACGAACTTCCTTTCACATTGTCCAGATAATTTCCAAACCAGCTCAGGAAAGCAATTTTACCAGTTAGAAAAATATCTTCACTCTTGCTCAGTCCAAATTGTGACAGAGTTGTTTTGCTGAGCTCTTCTGAAATATTTCACTCTGAGTCAAGGAAATTGTATTATTTTATGAAAATCACATTATGGACTGGATACTCTGCATGACTGGAGTCAGTTCCACAAAGGAGTAAGTCTCCTATCGTTCAGTGCATTCAGGTTAGCCCTGAGAGCAATGTGATTATGTGAAGATAGCAGGAAATAATTCCGCTTAGAGAGATTGACTCTTAGGGAAAATGATGCATAAGACCATGGTGGCATACATTCATGAAATCTAACTTATTTCAGCCAGTTATAAGGAAACATTTGAGACATACTGATAGGCTTCATTTAAACCAAATTTCAGAATAAAACATTTCAGCAATTTAAAATTAAATCCTGCTGGTATTCCCATTCCGTGGTTTTTGAAATGTCAACTTCTCTTTGAGGGTCAGGGCAAAACTAAACGTGCACATGTTGGGATTTCTCAAGAACTGAATTTATCAGCTTGTTATCAACTCTTTGTCAGAGTAATATATGCTACAACTAGGCATAAACATTGTCATGACCGTATTCAAGTACCAAATAAGAAAAACATTTGCTTCAAGTCTATTTGACAGTGGGTGACAGATAATCTGATACTCTGTGATCTTTTCAAGAAGGAAGAGCCTTCTCAGGCTTCCTTCAGATAAGAACACTCCTGTCATCTGCACTTCAGTCCTCAGCCTCCTCTTAAGAGACAATGTTTTACAGAATGGATTGTAACAGGAGTCCAGACTCAGGGCTGTCAGGTGCCTAGGTGGTTAGAGATTGTTTTGAGTAGTTAATCACTAATAATCCATTACTTATGTCACTCTGAATTTTTTACCCATCACATTCATGGAAAACAACTCACTCAAGATGAAAAACAGGGCAGTAGCATCCACTTTTTAGTTTACCAAGAGTAAACGCAAATTTATGGGCTGCAAAATTCAGTGGCTGCTACTTTTTGTGGGTGCTGATGCCCAAGTACATGCTAAGCAAAATGGATTTGTAATTTATTTGGAGAAAATTAAAAAAACCCCAAACATAACTCTCAATATAGGAAAGCGTTGTATCAGAGTTGCAGTATTGCTGATAGTAAACACTAACAATCAGCAATTACCCTAAAACTCAGAAACTTACTTCTTTGTTAGGATTTCTATGTACTGACTTATAGAGTTCTCTCTTTTTGTTTGCATATAAATATTTGTTGTAGCTCAGATTCCTGGGATTCAGCATTGTATTGAAAAACCTTTAGGAGTATTTTGCACAAGTGGAAAGAAAGGACTCTTTCTGTAGGTGAAAATTTAGGAGATCTAATGTGCCAGAGACCTACAGTACTAGGCAAAACTTTGGTGGGTCCTGCAGAAAAAGTCAAGTATGTCCCTTTGTGGGTGTTCAGCATACAAAATTGCATATATCCCTCTGTGTTAATACTGTTAATATCTTCTACCTCTCTATCTCATTCTGCATCAATGAAGATAACTGTGAGAATTATAAGGCTTCACTTTAAAAAAAAAAATCACTTAGCTTTGCCTTTAGGGAGTGTTTGCACACAGCGGGATGTTTGCAGACAGACTGTGGGAGTTCAATAAGTGATATGTATGAAAGAAAACTCTTATAAAGCATGACAGCAAAATGCATTTAAGATGCTATTGTGAATTACAATCACAGCTCATGGCATATGGTTTCTCTCCAGCTAAAAAAGCTCTTGGGTAAGAGAGAAAACTTTATTGCAAAACATGGAAATACAAAACAAGGGCAAAGAAAAAAGGGGCACAGGACAGAGGTCAGATTTCCCCTTTAAAAATAGGGCTAAGGAAAGCGTAGATGAAAGATTAGTAAGGCTGGAGGGAATGCCATGGAAAAAATGTCATCAGACATCTGACCCTCTGTGCCTTCACTAAAGTCTGCATCTGTGGAGGAGTGGCAACCACAGTCTCCGCTGGAATTAGGCTCTTCTTTTGGGTCTAAAATAAGGGTTTTGGCCTAGATACTACGTTCTTATAAAGATACAAGATACCAAATGTGCTACAGGGTGTGCATGTGTATCTCTATCTACGTGAGTATCACAGGATGAGACACAGAAGCTATTAGTCCATGAATTACTCCATCGGCATGGCATTTCTCATGTGGTTGTTCCTAGATATCTCAAGCCACAGATATTCTCCACATCACCAGGGATAAGTGGTTTGTATAACTTTTGTTAGGAATAATGTTTTAATGGTACTGAAAATTAATAAAGCTGTTGAAAAAGGATAGAAATGCAATGTCGAATACATCGAGGTGTGCAAATGGTTTGAAATGTTTCATTTCAGTTCAGAAAACTCTGAAAGGCCCTACCACACATGGACAATCAGCTCAGACTGATAAGAGGAAATTTTTTTTCCTTCTAGAACTGTTGGAACTGGTGCTAGGTGCCATAATTTGTGCATTCTTTTCCCCACAGAAAAGATCTTGTGGCAGAAAGCTATGAAAATAAACACAAAAATATCTGAAGGTTGGAGTTCAACAACTGTTCAACAACTATGTCTTACTGCTCTTTCTAGTCCACCAGCACACTGGATTAGGTGACTACCAAGGATTAAGTTCTGTCTCATCAACTGAGCCAATAAACTTTTATTTGGAGTCTCCTTCAGTTCTAGCTGCATTTGTATTCAGTTTAATTTCATCACAAAGTCAGACCTTTGAGAGAAGAGAAAATCTGGAATAGGCTTTTGGACTGGATTTGCAGGCTGATTGAGCAAAGCATGACTCCCCTTCGAGAAAAAGTACTTGTTTGTGCTGGTTTGTGAGTTGCTTTTGCTCAACCGCTGCCCGTTTTGTTGTGTCCAGTTGGTTCAATATGGGGAGCAAATGTCTCTGAAATTAATGTCTATGCACAGAGCTAGGAGTTATAAACAGAAATCTGCAGGAAAAGGGAATTTTCATCTATGTCTGTGGTTGACTTCAAACTACTCTTGGCATGTATGACCAAAATTAGGAAGTTATTCTGAGCCTGCAAAGACACGATGAGTGTATTTTAATACAGATCCGTCTCAGAAAGCAAAAAACTACTACTGAACAATTCTTTCAGATGCTCACTGAAACCACCATTTGATCCTACAGAGAATTAAATTAGAACAGAACTTTTTGTAATAATCACCTGATCAAAATAACTTGCTGGAGCCATCACATATAAGGACAATCACCCTAAGAAGTAGATCACATGCTATTTTCAGTTAGTAATAGGGCCAGGGAGAGCAAATTATGTAAGAATTATTTCCTAATCTCCAGGGAAGGGAAAGTAATGACTGTCTCGAACACATTCCATTGCTTCAAGATACAGCAGGACTCCCTTCTTGATGCAGTGTCTGCATACTTTTGGGAACATGGAGATGGTACACAGGCAGAGGCAGCAGCTCTAAATCATGGAATGAGTCACCCAACCATGCTCCCAGGTCCTGGCACTGCACAACCTTGCACTGCATAGAAAACACATGCAATGACCAACCTGCAAGTTATCATATTTGTGAGGGCCTTTGCTGAAAAAAGTGACTTTATTGCAAGGCAGACCATGAAGCAATTTTTAAGATGGTGGATTTATTTTTTTAATTTTTGAAGTTTTCTGAGACTGCACTCTATTTGACTTTCCGTTCAGCAACCCTTCAACATTATTCCAGGAGGTCAAATATCCTAAATTAACCTCCATCTATCACTGAAAGAAGAGAGCAGGGTGTGCTATATCCCAGTATTATGACATCTAACACCACCACGACTAACTGCAGCAGAGGCCACATGTTATTTTGTCACTTTGAACTGAAAATACACATAAAGACACTTGGTTAACCAGTAGAGAGGAAGTGGGTGTTATTGGTCTTCAGAAGAGGCTGTTCTAAGGCATGTGGATGTAAGGCATCCTGCATCACTTAGCCTAGGTCCCACTGGCTCCTCTGTGGAGACACTATTAGCAACACAGGCACAGGCAATGGGTGAGGGAAGTCAGAGAGAAACCACTTTGTTTTGCGTATGCTGCATTTTTTAGGTTCTGAGAGTTGTCTGAGTAGAAATCTATCTTCATACTTGAACCCAGAGGAACTTTCTGTCCCTACAGCATCTCAGGAAGCAGTAAAAATTGACTGAAACTTTTCCCAAAACATACTTGCTAGAATGGCTTCCTAGTATATAAAATCCTGTTGAACACAGAACTGTCTTCTGTGAGGTCCTTCATCTTGGCTGAACATCTGCTAGTTCAGTGAGCTCTAGGAGCTAAAGCCACATCTAGCAAATTAGAGAGAGTAAATTCCAGAAATGGGAATTCACGGAGATTCCTAAATCGACATGTTTTTTGTTGAACATTTCATAGAGTATTCAGAAACACTGTATTATTTAACATAAAAAGGTCTTACTGCTCACAGGTACAAAGGTCATTGATGCAACCAGTCATTCATCTAACAGCATAAAGCCATTGGAGGAAGTGAGAATAAGCTTGAATAGAAAGGAAGTAGATAAATTAGCATTAATTTGAATAGGAATTCATCTTTCTGTTTCCTCTCATTGATGTAAAGTAGTAATTTAATTTTTCATTGATTTAAATGCTCAGCCATGAAATAAAATATATTGACTTAAAAATAATTGACTTAGAAAAATAAAACAAGTAAAAGCATCAGATCCTCCCAAATAACAAAAAAAGGCAGTAGAATATTTTTATCATTATTATTTTATTTTATCGATGCATAAAGCAGATTACAGATTACAGAAGGGTGCAAGATGCTCAAGAGAATCTGGGCCTAAGGTACTTCTTTATTTATTGAGAACGAGCATCTGAATATGTAAATAATGATGGAATGTAACTCTCTTCTTGTCTTCTTGTAAAACTACCCATTGCAGAACATCCTTGAACAGCAACTGAACAAATTGTAGAGGACAGCTCTGCAGCACTATCCTTACAGTACTCAGAAAAAGGGAGGCATATGTATGTGTCTATAGCATGAACTAAGGGTCCAAGCTGCCATTATAATCAATGGAATTAGATTTTTTTTTCACCTTAAAATAGCTGCTTATGGCTTAATTAATTTTCTTCATCATAGCTGATCAATGACATTCAGATCCTGGAGTACAGCCTTTTTTTTCTAGCTGCTGCTTCGTGGTGTTTCAGACCTCCTACAGGTCCTGAGTCATATCTGCCAGCCCATGATGGGTATTCTGTGTATCCCAAGGCATCTTATATGGCAGTAGGGCACCTATGTTTAGGCAATTACTGGCTGGTCAGCTGAGTAGCAGCAGACCAGGAACCTCTGACTTTAATGAGCTGCTGTCCCTGACTCCTCTGGGAGTGGGTACAACAAGTTCACTTGCACATACTTCCATTTGGGTATCTGGTTCCTAACCCAGAGATTTCTGTGACGGTATAAACACTATTGGTTGATTTCTAGGGTTGCAAAATTACCAAAATTTTCAGTGATCTAAAATGGACTTTCATGTCAGACCACTCCTGGCTTCCCTAACTCTTAAAACACCAACAACTCTTCAAAGCAAAAGAATAAAATCTCACAGTGTCATAAAGTGAATGATGATGAATTGATGGAAAAACAGCTTCAAGCACTGGTTCTCTAACAACAGTGAAAAAGAGAAACCTTTGCATCTATCTTGTGTTTGAAGTCTTCAGAAATACCACTTCAGTGATTGAGAGCAGAAGGAGAGGGCCGGGTGGGAAGTGAGAGTGGGAAGAGAAGGGGGTGTCTCTCAGTCACGCAGTTCCTCAGATTGAAGAGACAAAACTGCTTGCAGGGGGTATGAGAAATCTCTAATGATGACTAAAGTTCACAATCCTATCCATTTGCCTTGGCCTTTATTTTACAGATTTTTACATTCAGTGCAAAGTCACATTAGTGTCTAAATGAGAACTTTTTTTTCTGTTTCACTGTAGAGCAATTATTAAATTAGGACTTCCAACTTAGATGAATCTCTACATTTCCATGAGTGATGAGTCTAGTATTTGTTCCTATCCCAAGGGAAATTTCCACAGGCAGTTTATTCCTAAACTTGATTTGCTCTTCCCTTTCAAGGAACACTCTGGATGTCCGCTGATGAAACCTGAAATATGTTCTACAACTTATTTCCAAGGACCACTGATGTGTGGGGCAGCTACTAATGTCTTGACAACTGAAGTCTCACCAGATCTCTCTGCTGTTGTTTTGTTATGTAACCATCTTTTTTGGCAGATCTCTGAAACTAATATGAAAAAACTCATCCAGTTTTTCATGGAACAGAAGAGTACTGTAGCATGGTTGGTTTTTTTAGAGCTCTCTCAAAGTGATATATTTAGGAGGTATGAGGGGAAAGAACTGGGCAGGCCTTTATTTATCTTCCCAACAGGTGCAGTATAGAGAGGCACAAAGGCAGCATTTGCTAATTTCAGTTTTGCAAAGTACAAAGCACCCTCTGATCTGCTAAAAGACCATTCCTTTCTTTCCTCCTAAAAGCAATGATCTTTTTATTTTAGAGTGATAATATTAAATATTTTTCCCTGTACATAGATGGACTGTTTTATACACAGTGTGGACAAGCTTTTCAAGTAAGAATAACCTTAAGTAAGACAGGTCAATCTTCCATTATCCTCCTACACGAGTATTAAAATAAAGTCAATGCATTGAATAAGAAAAAAAAAATCAATGTAGTGCCTTCAATCTACACCACAATGAAACAAACAAAACATAAAAGCTCAAAAGTTGATCAAGGGGATTTTTCTTTGCCAGTGTAGGGGGGTTTTAATCAAATTAATTTCATTGAAAAATTAGTCTGAAACTTAGCAACGATGGGGGTGGAAGGTCAAAGAATAAATCTGAGATGCTCTGGTATCTTAGAGGGAAGTGTGGGAGCAACACTGAGAAGTTAGCAATGGGAGGGCAAAGGCAGTCTAAGAACAACTCAGTTCCCAGCGTGCAACACGATCTGAGCAGGAGGACGCTGCTCTGTGGGGCTCAGGACGGGAGCACAGCCCACCCTCACAGATCTAATTACAACAGTTAGGCGTAAGTTTGCTTTCCATTTGTGGAGGGATTTTAATTTATTAGCTAGAGGTGATGAACAGAAAGTTTCTAAAGAATTGAGAGGGAAAATAATTTAAGGGGTTAGGGTTTCATCCTTCCCTCATCCACCAAAACTCATTTACCTGTGACTTGAATACGGTGCTTGGAAATTATATATATGAGCCTGACTTGGAGTGTGATTTGGCTCTGAGACTGCAGGAAGTTAGAAATGATGGGAATGCATTTTACAGTCAGTGTTGCAGATGAGGATGGCAGAAGGTGGATGTCTGTATGCTTTTCCCTCACTATGCAACAAGGAGAGCAGCAGCTGCACTATCCAATGTGGTGCCATATGAAATGATTATACAGGTCCAGTCTCCTGCATGGAAAGCACTAAACAATGTTATAAAATGTTCACATGCTGTGTTCCTGAATTTTCAGGAAAACTTTCCATCAGCATTGTTAATTTTGACACAAGCCAACTCTGTAGTGAAACAGAATTCCCATTCAACTTCTTTTTCACCTCTGAAAAATTGCCTAGCCCTGAAAATATAATATTAAAAGGAATTTGACTTTAATTAGCTCTTAACCAATATTTATGCTTAGATTGATTACCTACTGGAATGCTGCTTTTATGCATCTACCTGTGTGATTTATATGACTAGGTGATTTGTTTGACAGTTTCTATTATCTTGATACACCACTGTGGTATTGCTTAAAATATTTTAAATATAATTCAAATTTGGTGATAGAAAAAAAAATTGCACAATGAAAAAAATTAGTCATGTTTAAAAGCCAATAGAAATAAAGTTTGTTTCTACAGGGCATCTACAGAGAGAACAACGTTACCATATCTCCAACGGAGTCTCAATTGGTATGTCTGTTTAACTCCTATCACCGATTTTTTCATGTTTTAGAGATTGTTCTTCTAACAGACAATATATGCACATAGTTTCTTCACAACTTTTACATGCATCCTGTTTATAGATCGAATAAAGTTTTACTAAAACTCTGTCTAAAGTAGACGCACTGACTTTTAATTTTGATTCCTTGCCAATATGTGGATGCTCCAAGGCAATATTCAAGCAGACCTCGCAAACCCTTACAAAATAAAGTTGGCAGACAGTCAATAAATGCTTTGGCTCAAAATTTGGAATGGTCACTTAACTCATGGCCATGAGTTATTTCCTAGATTGGGGAGAATAAATAAGGCAAATTTACAGAGCTGCCTACTGGGGACAGACTTGCACCTGTCACTGTGGGATGATGCCCACAAATAGTTTGAAAAGGTTGCTCTTGAGAGACTTGGCACTTTTACAAAAGCGTATCCAAATGCCATGGCCTGTGACAGCTTAAGAGGGCACCTAATTAATGAGCAGCTCTTATGAATATTGGTTAAAGGAAAGGGGGGAGAGGAAAGATTGACTGAGTGATTGCAATAAATTACAGGAAGTAATTATATGGGGGAGGGTTATTTTATTAGTCACTGAGAAAACTAAAGGCCGTTGAATTTAAATGCACTGGTAAAGGTTTTTGGCATCACAGTTGTATCCTAGTCATCCACTGGGATCAGTTAACCCATTGATGTAAACTTCACCTTGCAAATAGGATATTTTAAACCAGCTAAGACAAAACTGTCTTATAACAGCATGACCATCTACTGCAGAGAAGCCACAGCTGATATTATATACAGGACTCAACTTTTTAGGAGTATCATAAAGGCCTTAAATCATTAGTCATGGAAGCCTGTTTCTACAGTGACAAATTCCACCAGGCTGAAGCTTTCCAGCAACCTTCTCTAAGCTGAGTGGTGTGTTTAATTTGGTGATCTATTTGTTAAGAGCACTTTGTGAGGCTACACTCTCACCAAGTCAGGAAATTTCTCACTTTGTTAATCTAATAATCTTAAAATAGCTAAAAAGATCATTTGGCCTGTAAAAAAGCCTGTGAGCTTGCTGTAGCAGTGCCTCTGAAAAATTTAGTTATGCACTCCAGAGACTACAGAGATTAAAAAAATGCAAAGATGAGATTTTTTGTAACATTCAGGTGTTGAGTAGTTTCTAATTTCTCAGCTGCTTGCTCTTGTGTGTTCTGTTTTTAAGTGCAGGACCTATGGGAATGGGATAATTCAAGTAGATTGCTTCTTTTGGAAATGTCAGAAGAACACTGCTCAGGTGCTCATGTGATGCAGAAGTCTTAAGCCTCTTTTTTTCCCCTCTGCTTTCTATTGTAGTCTTCCAACAAGTTCATCAAAGGTTTCTCATAGAGTCCTTCCAGTGGTACTTTCCAGAATTAGTCAGTCCAAGGTTGACCTTCATTAATTAATTGCCTTCAACCCTTCACACCTTGGAAATTACCTTGAGAACAGTCATTTGATGAACATGTGAGGTTCTGAATTCTTACTGGTAGACATAGTATGAGTAGACCTAATATGAGTAGTAGCAGTGGTATTGTATTATTATTGGAACCAAATCCTCCTGCCATTAATATAATAAGTACTCATACTTACTATACAAGTACTGCCACCAGTTCAGGTGAGTTCTTGATGAACAAAAAAATCTTTAGGAAGCAACTAATCTCTTAAGTACCATAATATAAACCTATTACTCCACTGATCTACTGGCTGCAAACAAACTGGGTGCAACAAGGAGCAACCAGCATACAACCCAATTGTATCACTTCTCCAGAGCTCATTACTACTTGTGAATTCTAGCCCTATCAGGAGAGAATAATTCAATATTTTAAGATCCTGAATATTGACTCATCAAAAATCACATTTATTCCACTGTCAATATAATGTTGTTCAGAGTTGCTAAACTTATTTTGTAACACAAACACAGAGCTACATTGTTAATCACTGCATTGTAAGAACATCTTTGAAACAATCTAATTTTAAACAGAAACATGAGACTCCGAACTAATTTTCTTCAAAGCACATATCTTTTGAAAGTGCATAAATATTTTAGTGGATTTTTTTTTTTTGAGTTGGCAGCCACAGAATGCATTCTGATTAAAGTGTGTAATATGCAGTCAAATAACAGATCAAATAAAAAGGACACTTAATACATGTGTAAATAATTTGAATTACAAATAAGACACTCTAGAAGGGGCTTGGCTCTAGGTTTGATACAGAGGATTAGGCTCTTGTATTAATACGTGCACTTGGTGTAGCTATTTTCAGAAGGATACTTCATCTATCATTGTCCTCGAGCACTAAGGAGGGCCAGTAAGTAAAGCGATCACACTGGTCTGTCAACACGGCTTGCTTAAGACTCAGTCGTGCAAAAAGTTTAGTTTTCATATATCCCCAACCAAAGAAGGTGCTGAAATTGAGTAACATTCCTGACAGTTGCTTTGCTCTTCACAAAACCAGAAAATATTTCAAAAAGACGTTTAAAATCAAGTAAATGTTATTGGTAGATCAGTGTTAAATCCAATGTACCTAAACTACAGACATGGGCCTAGCATTTCTTTCAGAATTTATGGGAAATAAAGTCCATTTAATGACTTCTATTCTTTCCACAAGATTACCTTAATGATTAAATTCAGTTTTGCATTTGGGAGTGCATTAGAGAACCTGTCTTTATACCTTTCATTTGCCAATATCTGCAAAGCATATACAGTTTGTGCATTCACAGCTTCACAAAAGCTATTTATGTAGTCAATGTTAGAAAACAATCATCAAAAATTCTTGCCAAAACATCTAAACTTGAAAGGAAAATACAGCAAGGGCTATAGAAGTAATGTAAATAGAAGAAGCTTATTTAGTTTAAATTTTCAAAATGGTAGAAAAATAAATTCTAGCTTTCAAAAAGTTATTAATTAATAGACTCCGACCACTTTACCCCTTTTTGTGCAGCCTCCACTGTACAGTTCTGCAACTCACTAGCAGACTATATACTCAGTTTCTTTGCTATGAACTTAACAGCACCACAAAACGGGCCAATATTACTGCCTTTAACTATCCTTCTGAAACATAAAAATAATAATTTCTGTAGTGTGGCAAAATGAATCATTCCAGTTCAATTTGTACAGAGGAACTTACTACATTCTTCACTTATGCATTAGATGTGTAGAATATATTTTTATCAGAACCTTAACACTGTTTCATGAACACATCCTTTCCATTCAATAACTACTAGAAAGCTGTATGAAAAATATATCAGTGTCCTGGCTTTTTAAACCACAAGAAACATTTATTCCCTCTTTTCCAGAGTCTAGTTAGCTTAAAACAGAGAAACCACAAGTTGCATTATGGAAATCCTGCATCCTTGAAAAAACACAGCATTTGCCCAATCAAGTAGTTTCTCAATATCTGTTCGAAGTCATTGTTTCTTTTCTAAAACAGTTTTGTGCTATATCCCTGCCTGAAAGTAATTTCTTAGTTTAAAAGGATCAGTGATATCTAATGATATAATGATGCTACACAGCTATTGTTCTTAGATATTATTTGTGGCTGATATATGCAAGATGGTCTAAAAGATGTTTTGTGCGTGTGTGTCCTCATAATTCCTGTAATTAAGAAATGTTCAGGTAAGGTTTGCTATGCTTACCATCTTTCTTGGTGGGTTCCGGCATTGTTACAAGAGTTCTTTATTCCCAGTGAGTTTCAGCCTTTCAGATGCAGTAAGTAGTAGCCCCAAGTCCAGCTGAGAGAGTATGCAGATCAGTATGACAAGCAGAGGGTAAGAAGAATTCCTCTGCTTTATATACCGCGGCTGAAATATCAATCAAAATAGCACCTCCTCTCTTTTCAATGCAAACACTTTGAAAATTGACAGTTATGGGAAACCCTCTCACATCTGTTGTCTGCAGCCTCTGCTCCCTTGGCTTTTGGAAGGAATCTCTGCTGCATTGCATGGGGCTGATGAGAACATCTATAACTTTCTAAATTCAGCTGCAGAGCTCGCTCTCTGTGTCCTCTCTGCAACATGCAGACACGCATACACACGCAGATAGAGGTTGAAAAAGTGACTGCCATGCTATTAAAGGACCCCTCCTGCCTGCAGAACTTGTGGGAAATGCCTGTATGCATTTGTGCCTTTTTCCACAACATAAATGTGATAAGTACAGACAGTATGCCTGCAGTGAAACCTCATTTTCTTCCTTTAAGAGAAAGCTGTGTGCAAAGACAAAGTGAGAAATACTTTTCAGTATTAATGAAGAAAAAACTGTTTGCAGCAGTGAAGAACCTCCATATCTCCATTCTGTTAACACTTACTACACTTTCTTGAGTCCTTTTCCTGTAGCCACCCTCATTTCAGCTTTGGTAGACAATAATAATGTTCCTTTCAGCACGGCTATCTCATTAACTGGAGAGATCACTGCTGAGAGTTGAGATACTCTCTTTTCCACTCAACCAGGAGATCCAACACTGCTTGCCTTTGCCAAGTCAGGAAACTAGACAGAAGGAATGGAAATCCTATCTGTAGTGCACGCACAGAGCCACTAAACTAAGCCACTGGGTTGCCCTCCTCTTAAACTCCCACTTAAACTATGAACATGTAGGCAATAGAAATGCAGGTCAAGTTAATCAGAGGGTACTGGGATTTACTTTCTTACTCTCTTTTACAATTTTGAAACAAAACTATTGCGACTGTAGCACAATAGATGAAGTGGTCCTTGAAGGTTTCACGCTGTTGAAACACATGTTCACGTCATTAGCACATATCAATAAGAACTAGGCTACTAGAAAGACTACTCAGTGTATGAATACACGCAAATGTTATGGAAAATATATCTTATATCTCTGAATAGGAGTTGGAGATGTAATAGTGGTCATGTGCCTGGTTATTCTATAGCAAATATACGATACCTTCCTCTGCAATACTTTGCTTCCTATCTATTTAGCCATTTTACAGACATCTTATGAAGGACGGGCATTTCATTCCTTCTTTTTTTTAAGAGACCAGACCACCATCTGACATTTTCCTGCTCTACTCATTGTGGTGTTTATTATTTGACTGATTCAGTCAAATACAGTATTTTTTACAATGCCTGTAAAGTACAGAGAAAAGGCAATATTTCTGTCTGCATGAACTTAAACAAGGACTATTAACACTATTTTTCTCCTTTTTTTCACATCACTATCTATGTAAATCTCCTTATATCACTGTAATAATTCCTGTCTTTGGAAACCTAAGAGTGTTGCCCTGAAAAGGTAACTGGGGATTTTGTCCCTCTGTTGTGAGGTGGCAGTGGGCTGGCAGAGGGGAATCAGTGCATGAACAGACTCAATAACATTGCAGAGATCACTTTTTCTTGTTCCCCTTTCTTCTAATCGCATCCAGGCACCAAATACTGTGATGGCTTGAACCAGAGGATGAGGAAAAGCAACTGTTGATGCTCTCCAGCATGGTGTTTCCTTAGTGGCTCTTTTGTAAGGGCTTTACATTCCACCCATCTTGTGCCAAGAGGTGCTGAGAACTATGCCTCTGGAGATCCCTGTTAATACAAAGAGGATTAAATATGGTCACACTCTAGTAGTGATGGGTTAGAGAGAACCTCCACTGCAAACTTACAGCGAGAAAGAGTTTATGGCAGGTGCTTATCCTTACAGGCTAAAGGGCTTCCTTTACAGCAAGAGGAAGAAGGATATTCAGTAAGACAGAATCTCATTCATAGTCAACCTTTATGCTACTAAATAAATCAGTACTGAGACCATTCACTGGACAAGAGGCCAAGTGAAAGTATGTGGTTCTCATCTGCACAGCAAAACTCCTTCTCCACCCTTAAACTGTGAGATTGCAGTCAAAACATATACAGGGAATGGTTGCTGGCATGTGCCTGATTTGTGATTAGGCATAGGTGGGAGAATGCTAGTTGGCCCAAGCCAAAATATTACCAGGGAGAATGCTAATCATCCCCCAGGATTATAATCACAGGATAACATTGGAACCCATGCTCTAGCCCTGCTTTATCTACAGGTACAGACATAGCTAGAAAAATGAAATTGTCTCTGTAACCTCTGCTAGGCAGCAAGGGATGAAGATAGATTGTGGTTAGAAAAAAATAATGAAATACTATAGTTGCCTTTGTAGGCAGTTGAAAGATTTGTTCTTTTTGAGGTCTCTATTTTTTAGGGGCCAGCTGCAAGTGCAAACTGCTCTTCAGTCGCACAAAACAAATAGTGGAGTGGCAGCCATACGAAAATTTGCTCATCCTTTCACTCTTTTCTACCCTTACATTATACTTGCATAATTCATTGCATTTCACGTTATGTTCTCTTTTAATCTGATAAAACATTCCTGTGTTGCAAGTTTTCTGTAATGTAATTTTTAATAGAAGCTGCCGCTAGGTTAGATTTAGACTGTGGTATCTCAGCATACCTTAGCACTAGAAGTGACAGGGAAAGTAGTTTATATCCTAAGAAAGTAATCCATATTTATATTTGTTTCAGTCTAATTCCCAGCTGAGTCCATTCCTTAACACCTACAGATATGTCATACTCCAATCAAAACAACCTAGTCATATCAGTTTATTTTTCTCCCTGCACAAATATCATCACAATGTTGACTCCCATCTTGCTTGTGCTGCAAGAATTAGTACTTCAGTGCTATTGGGACTTTCATTCTTATACTTCTGTTCCACATATGCAGAGTGCATGGTAGTCATCAAGCTTACCTTATCACTGAATAGAAAAGAGGAATTTATTTTGGCCAATAATTGTCCAAATTTCTTTAAGACTGCCTAAAGAAGAAGAAAAAAAACTGTAAAGAAAGAAACTCCTGATGGTCATCTCTAATCTTACAGTTCTTGAATCACAGGGATGTCTAAACATACCTAATATTATACATCCACCCAAACTGTATACCCAACCTGTATATAGTTTATTAACCTCTGTTTATTAACTCTCTGTTAAATGCATTTATCTATTCATTCTATGAAGTTTAAATTTTTAATCATATTTGTCTGCAGTCCTGCTCTGCTTCCCTGTATATGAAGACCACTCAGCTTCTCTGTGTAGGGACATCACTGCAGCTCATCTTGTGAAGGAGCTGAACCAGAAGAGGAAGCAGTTAGCTCCTCTGTGCTGACTTCTGAGTGAGTGAAAGGGCCATGAACCATCTCTGGACTCAGCTGCCAGCCTTCTTGCCAAATGACTGAGCCAAACGCTTCACAGAAACTGCGAGGTAGAAAGAGTTGAGCTCCACCTTGTTTCTAGCCTACCTCCTGTGCTTCAGTCAATAGAACTAAAGGCTGTGCCATCCCCAGGCATCCTTTCATTAACTTATCCTGTTGCTAAAGCACCCCTATTTGCACAGGCTGCCTCATGTCTCTGGATAGAAACATCCCTTCTCATAACTTGGTATTCTCCTTCCACACGTTGGCTTGTGACCTTGCATTTCATCCTTTCCGTAAAGTGAATGCCTTATGAACAAAATTTATCTTTGTCACAGCATGGCTTTTGTGTACCACCACAAGCCCTCTTCTTCCACCACCTCAGAGGCCAAAAATGTGAAGCTCTCTGACCCTTTCCCTTCCATGCCTGCCCCAATTAATCTTCTGTGGTCTCTTTCCAAAGCATGAGTGTCCTATTTAAACTCTGTTAGCTCCTTGAGCAGTTTCCAAACAGCAGCTAATCAAGGCGTCAGATAATTAAATCATTCTCTCATCTGTTTTTAATAAATTCCTTTGGTTAAACATCCAAAGCCCTTATTTGCACTTGCAGCTGCTAGATCTGCATCAATAGCTGCATATTTGATGCTATTTCAAGGGCTGAACTCTCTCACTTACTTCAGTCTCTAAAGTAATTGTCTGTTTGTTACCAGAGAAAAATCTTCATCTTGTCACCAAGCCAAAGGATCAGGACACTCCCAGAAGACCTCAGAGACAAGTCTTTAACCAAAGTATTTAAACAAATGTTAGTCATATGTTTTAATTTTAGGTAGTCCTGTGAGGAGGAGGGGGTTGGACTTTGTGATCTTTATGAATCCCTTCCAGCTTGAGATATTCTACTTAAAATTTTTCCACTGAAAAGTTTAAGTGATACTGAGAAAAGCTGATTAACTGAGATAATAATGCAGGACAGAAATGACCTGTTTAGATGAGAATGGGAAAGGATTCCCAGTCTGCACAGAACAAAATCTGGAAATAGCACCCAAAATGCTAATGTGTCTATGTGTTTATGTTACAAAAATAAAAAGCATCTTGGTTTTGTTCTTAACAAATGATGCAGAGTTTTGGGATCTTATATAAAAGAAAACAATTTTTCACCAGCCTTAATATTTGGAGCTTTGGAGCCTTCAGGGAACAGTTATTTACAGAGCCCAAGAATGAAGGACGAAGAATAAGAAGCAGTAGCAGATGGAGTTTCCCTTCCCATCAGGAGGAACACATGAATGCGCTTCTTCAGGAGGACACTGCAATGAGGTTTGACAGTGCCCAAGCCCCATCCAAGTCCGACATCCTCTCCCAGCAGGCCTGAAAAGCCTGTTCTTCATGTTAAGGAATACATTTAGTGCAGGTAGGTCTGTGTGCAGCTGCAGTGCCAGCTGCAGGTTGAGCTCTGGGTGGCAGGAGCCCGAGGCAAGAGGCCATAACCTGGTGCTTACCCTTTGCCTAACAAGGGGCATGGGGACCTGTGGTCCCAGCCAGGTGACCAGACACAGAGATACAGCAGAAAGAAAGGACTCAGCTGGAAGACCACGGACTCTCACACGCTTAGACTGTGATCCCAGGGAATCCTTGGTTTGGGTCCCTCCTTGGAGGCATCCAGTTCAAGCTGTTATTTTGTTGTGCCCTGATTAAATTATTTTAAGGATCCAGACATCTGAGACTCTGCTACGGGAAACCTGGGGTCTATCCGGTGAGGAAACCTTGTCTGACTGTGTGAGAGTGGTGTGTGTAGGGAGTCAAGCAAGGTACCCATCGCTCACTGGAGGCACCTGCTGCAAAGGTCTCAGCTCAGGTGGTGAGGGTGTGACTGCCAGAGTGGCTCCTGGATGGTCAGAAAAGAAAGTTTCCTTAACACTCCATGTCCACAGTAGAATTTCATCATAGTGATGACATTTTGTGCTCAGATTCTGCCTTAGTCTCATGAAAATAGGACAATAGAGTCTGGTGAATTTATTTATTATTATCAGTGGTATTTGATATCACTGATAATCTGCAGAGCATTTTTTTCTTTTTTTACCTCTAAAAATAACAAATCTGTTATTTCGATTTTAACTATGCTGGCAAGAGGAAAGCTAAAAACGTACAAACAAAAACCATGGAACTTCTATTTTTGCAAGGGAAGAATGTTTTTTATTTGTATATCTGTTATTTTTTAAGCCTCCATCTAATTTGTGAAGGCAGTCCTTTTTGTTTGACATCTTTGCTGAACTTGTCAGCCTTGATGAAAGACACCTGGATTTACCTGTACAGCTCAATTTAATCACAGACTTGCACTGTAGACCTGCCAGCAAGAAAAAACTTTCCTACTCTGTCACATGCTCTACTTTTCAGCCATGTAAATGACACATGACCTTTGCTGAGAAGTGAAGAGAAATACTTTCTGTATTGATGTAGCATCCACAAATGGGGTCTTACTCTATCTAGCAAGACGAGGGAAGATTAAACTTTAAAGCCTACACTGCTTTTTTTTTTCCAAGGCAGTCGGCTTGGAGACACTTCAAGGCATGTACAAGATGTCGTTGACAGATAAACACCACTTCTCAGCTTTACCTTCTGCCTTACAATGACCCAAAGGGTGACATTACTGTGTAAGCAACACATGCCCCATGGTGTCCTATAGCAGGCAGAGTGTTTCCTTTCTGGCAGTAAATTCCAGCGCACTGAGGCACTCGGCACCAAAGTCAAGAGCCAATTCCTAGGTCAGGGCAGCAGGCAAAACAGCAGGAGGAGGAAAGAGAGCAGCTTCTTTCTGTCAACTGCTTGGCTGGATCACTCAGAAAAAGTTAAGATGAGGGTTGCTAAGAAAGGAAAAGTGAACTTTGCCACTGCTCTGCAAGAGATCCAGGGTTTGTTTCACTCTGGTTTTAGGAGGAAATGTGAAAGACGACATTGCAGACAGGAGAGGAGAGAGACAGGTTTTTGTTCTTACTTCTGCAGGTGAAACTGGGAGCAGCTCCTCACCTGAGCTATGTCTAGGTAAGCAAGATCCATGTGGGGTTTACGTGCTCCATTGTGCTGGAATCTGTTTGTGAATGCCTAATGCAGGAGGATATCAAGCAGAGGTTTCTTTGGCCCTGATTTGACCCCTTCATTAAGCATGGGAAAGTTACCTCAGCAGCTTAAAAAGAGCACAAGATTTGACCCAACAGATTATCATGTGTCCCACTGGTACTGTGTCACCACCACTGGCCAACGAGGCCTGGGATGAGAAAAATGTCCCTTCATCATTATGAACTGAGGGCTCTGATCTTGGTTCCTTCTGAGAATTGCATTTTTTGTTGCTGTTGTTTTTTTCTGAATGGTGAATATAGCATTTCACCATTGAGGCTGGTGGATTCATTTTAAATTACTTTTGGTTCATTTGATCTATCTTATTAGCAGTCTGCAAAATTTCAAAAACACGGCTGTAGAAATTTAGCCCTGAAAATTCCTGAAATCCATAACTATCCCAGCAATAGCACACATTTTCCCAAATTCTTTTTTCTGAGTCCATTTCCCCACTGGTTACAAGTAGCATGTTCCAGTTTCAGTATGCTGCAGGTACCTCTTATACCCAAAGATTCAAACTCTCTGTATTATGGGAAATACCTGTACAGGGCCTCCAAATGAAAGTATTAGAAATACATTGATATTAAAATACTCATTTTGTCTCCTTCAGAATTTTAAATATTGTAGTCTTACAAGTTTTAAGACTTCATTGAGGTAGATGAGTATTTAAAAAATTCAGAATAAATTATATAAATCCAAGTGTCAAAGTCCATTAGCATTCAAAGAAAAACATCCAAATCCCAACATGAAGGGACTGAAAACTGAAATCAACTATTTGATAGCCTGGAAATATTGTGAAAGTAACCGTTTCCATTCAGATTATCACCATCTAAGGTTACTCTCACATTATAAAAATCCTATGGAGAGGTTTAACAGAAATATAGTCAGTTCCAAAATATCCAAAGGAGTTCACACACATCATCCTAGGTAGCTTCCTTAACTGGGACATACCTCAGTTCTCTCTTTGTAAATTGGGGTTGATAGCCCATTCTTTTACCCTATATCTATCATCATACCTTCTTTGCTTCCTCAGAGAACCTATGGAGTGTGCATGGGTACTGGTTTGCAGAGTGAAACCTTAATCCTAGTTGCTATTACGATCTATTATTACTATTTACAGTGACTAAAAGATACTGCTGGATATGAAGAGATGGAATGAAAGGTGTCAAGTGCTGGAGCTGGTATTATCTTTTACCTATTAAATCACTTGTTCTTAGCATAACCGCAGTATAATTATAACGGTATTATATATTAGGCTAATTTGTTTGACATATTAATTGTATAGTTTCCTGAGACACGTAATCCAGTGCTGCTGTGGATTGCTGCTGTCAGGATGGGTCCATTCTCCCCTCCCTTCTCTCTTCCTCTTTCCTCAGCCAGGAGGCATTGTTCCCTTAGTTGTGCTGGCCCTGTGCAGGATGAGTCAGTTCACCTTACTGATCTGAGTGGATCCCACTCTTTTGGAGCAGGAGGTACACTATTTCTAGTGGATGAGCTGGCTGAAGCAATGCCCTCTATCAGCTCTGTGATTGCTGGATGTGAGGCAAAGGGAACACACAGCAGGGGAGTGGGACTGTCTCTCTTAGCTGCAACCTACACATACATAGTGTTAGGTTTAACAGGAAATTATACTCTCGTTGTGTCCGAGGTCCACAGTTTATAAACATCCACTTCCCATTCTGGAAGATATTTGAGATACGTGTGAATTACTGCATATCGATCTCTTAATTCCAAAAACGTCTGTTGTGTGGAGAGATTTTCTTTAATTTAACCAAATCTTTTTTCCTTTGTATTGGATGAAAAAAATCAAATTCCTTTCAAACTTCAGCAGTCCCATTGATTCACTGAGGAGAGTGAACATGGCCTGCAGGGAACATGGCTGAAAAGACAGGACCATCCACTGGGAGCACAAAGCAAACCTGCAACAATTAGCTGTGAATCTCTGCCTTGGTGGAGGCCTCCACCTTCTCACTAAGAAGGGAAGTTTATTCAGTTTTTGTCACTTGCACTATGAGCCCTCCTAATTTTGTGGTTCCCCTTGACCTTGACAGATGGTGATGAGGTACCTTTTTAAACAGGGACAAACTTTGTGCTCGTATTTCTGAAGCCTTTGTAACCTCTGTCTACTCTGAGTCAGCAGTGAGCTGGATATTAGTGACATCTTTTAAATAGTGATGAGGAGATTTCTTTGGGGAAAACCCTGTGTGTAGAAGATCCTGACTTGAAGTTTTTGGAGATCATCCAGCATTAATTTTAAAGGGAGGCTGTTTCTCAAAAAGCTATATGAATTGGTAAGATTAAATATAAAAAACACTGTTAGAATCAGTTAACAAGGACTTACTGCATTAATTAAGCTTCACAAACAGCCTGGTTAAAATAGGCTAGAAAGAATATTTTATATATAAAGGAATAAAAAAGACAAGTAATGGTATTTGAAGATCCATGTGAGAATATCACAGAACAGGAGCTCGGAGATCTAGTTCTCAGTCTTTTTCCTTGGCTCATAGTCTGAGGTATATGCCACTTTCTGGATCTTTGAAACCTGGAAGAGAAACCCCAAGGGGATATATTTCACTTTTGCCCTGGGCTGCACATATGACATTCAGAACAGATGCTTTTGGCTTTTGGTGTGACATCCTTTGTGCTTAAGTTTTAGTGAGTGCAGTGTCGGCTTCTGCATCTGACCTTATCTTTCCCAGCCATGCAGTCAGTGGAGTTTTGGTCAGAGGTCTCAGTTGAGTTACTTGAACATGATCACATGAAGCCATGTGAGAGCACCCCTATCCGTCGTAGCCTCCCATTGCTCCTGCAGAGCATATGGGTGACCAGCAGGTCTGGTGTCAAAACCATCTCTTTCATATGACTGAATAACTGCAGGCAACTCCAATGGCACTAAACACCTATCTTTAGGGAGATAAACTAAGCCCTTATCACATGGGGCTTACATGGCAATGAAGAAGTAAATTTTAGGATAAGGTATTGCATATTCTGGAATTCAGTGGTGATGCCCCTTACAGTGACCAGCCCATATGTCAGTGCTCCAGTGTAGATTTCCAGAGAGCCCTTCTCAATGCATCTTTGACAAGGATTAATGATTATGAGAGATTTTTAGGCTCATAACTGCAATAATATATTGTATGCCCAAAAGTAAGCCCTCTCATGTGCTCTTCCCCTCTCCCACCAGCTCCTCACAGCTGCCTCATGTAGCAAACCACAGTGTTTGTGCAGCTTCTGCCTGGGTGGCCACAGTAGATCAACTCAGTTTGGTGTTTCACCCTTGCAGTGGTGGTGCACCCACAGAATTGTGTGTGAGCCAAAGTCTTTCATCTGTGCATACATGAGCCACTCAGCTCCATCTCTTCTCCACCTCCTGGATATGCTGTTGTCAGTGCAGAGCATCTCAGTGTACAGACATTACGGTCTGGCTCGTAACTATTCCTATCTCAATGGTACAATGATGTTTTGGACCATTTTTTTTAATTTAATTTATATGGTTTATAAAAAAAAAAAAAAAAGGTTGGTATTGCAGGCACTCTTCTATGGGAAAAATTCTTCTTCCAAAAATAAATCCTTCCGGCTCAAGTTAGAGCCTGAGGCTTAGGGTATTAGCAGTCTGGAACCATAACAATACAAACTTATGAGAAGTCCAAAGAGGGCTGAACAGCCATTGTGCACTATGCCATCACTGCTTTCTTGTTACTACTTCAATAACTCTTGTGGGATTGCTTCCACAGGATTTTTGGCCTGAATATTGACTACATAAGCAGGAAGACTATCTAAGTGCTATCTACTGGCACCTTAACAAGTGTGACAAACTTTTTTCTTTCAAGTGCTAAATTTAAAAAAAGTTCTGTGACTTGAAAAATATCAGCAGTAAACTGATCATTTTTATGGTTGAAAATGCTTTTTTGTATACCTTTCTCAGGCAGGCAGTGTCAGTCCATCCCTTGCCCTGCCCAGAAAGGACCAGCCACAGTCCCACTTGCAGTGCTTCTTCCTCATGAGTCATACAGCAAACCTTTCCTACGGGTATTTTGACCAATTCAGCTGGACAGTGCTCAAGACTCCCTCTACTGCTGCCTTCTCACAGGTACAGGGTAGCAGTTTAAGCAGTTACTGTCATCTCAGCTAGTTTCTTCTCACCCTTCCTTGGCTTCAGCACTGATTCGAGCTAGGGATGCTAACTGCACACTAAAGCAGACCAGGAGCACTCTCGTGTTCTATTTGATACTCTCAGGCTGTCTCAGGCATTTGGGACTACCTGAAAATCACCTCTTCTCAAACCCTTATGCTAGTTCCACCAGCAGCCATCTAGCTAACATGCTGAGGGACTTCCAGTGTATTTCAAGAGAGACTGTTATTCCTGCTCAGTCCTATCTCCTGTCTCAAATCTCTCACCCTCTCCTGTTTCTTCTGTTACTGTTCTGCAAATTGTCATCTGTCATATGCTTTTGCCAAGGATCAAGCTGCAGAGAACTATAAAAATAGAGGAAAAAAATCAAACTATCAGATTTCTGCAATGTCAAAAGTATCAGCCAGTAGGTTCTGTGTAGCACTATCATTTTCCCCTGACATTAAACATTATGAACAGGGATAAATGTCACATTAGTGAATGTCACATCGTTTTCTGAATACGCTTCTGTTTGGTTTAAAAAAAATATTAAAAAAAAATACAGCATTTAAAGGTGGCTACCAAACCCAATATTCAAATTTTAGTCTAAATTTCAGAAGCCCTAAATTGTCATGAAGAGCAGCTGCATTCTATGCAACACTGTTAAAGTTCATCACAGTCATCTAAATATGGGCTTAAAAACCAAAATTCAGGTTTCTAGTTTTTTAAATCCTAGTTTTATTTTACTGAAAATGAGCAGATATGCCAATGGAGTTAATACTATATAATAATGAATATACAGAGCAGAATTTCTAAACCCATCCTCTATCATCCCCCTGAAGAAGCCAGGGTAGTGTTCATACCTAAAGAACTGAGGAAAATGGGTGAAAATCTCCATGTCCATTCGCCAGTGATAATGAAAAGCGTTAGCTGGGAGAAGTTGGCTTCTGGCTTCCTCATCACGGAAAGCCACTAGGCCCAGCAACTGGAGTAGACATGGCATCCTCAGGAACTGAGCAACATATACAGTGAATTAGAAAGTTAAAATCCTACCTACCTTCTCCCTGTTGCCATGCAGGTCTGTGGAACACCACACAGGTCAATTTTATCCTCATTTTGGAGTTGTATAAATCTCAGGGTGACGGTCTTTGTCCTGACAGTCAGACATCTGTAAGACGGCTACTGGCACACAGTCTTAATTCAAAGGGAGTTAGTCTTTTCAGGACAATAAGAACTTGAAGAAGATTTTAAACAAGAAGATGAAAGACTTATGAACTACAATTAAGATGTAATTCAGTTTCTATAAGACATCTCAGAAAAAGAGAAAGAAAATGTTGTGATGTTGTGATAGGTAGGATGAAGGAGATGCAAGCAAAGAAAGCTAAGTCTGGACTATGGCACCTTCAGGGTTTGGAAGAAGGAGAACATGAAATGCAGTGTGGCATGATGGAAAAAGAGAATGCAGTGAAAAGATTCAAAATTATGTGAAGTACCAAACGGTGGAGTGATTTTACTGATAAACCTTTCTTGAATTACAAAATGAGGTTAAAGCATAAGGGGATATTTAGTCTGAAGATGATATGAATAATTGAATAACTGAAATAGCTCTAGTATAAGCCACAATTCTGCCAACCAACATGTTTGATTAGCCATACTCATTGATGCAGTTATGATGTAAGAACAAACTTGCACAGAGGTGTGCTTCTCCCTAAGTACTTATCCCACTGAACCTGGCAGTGTTCCTTGATGCAAATGCTGGTGAGAATGTATGAAAAGGCCCTCTGGGAATTCAGAGAATGCAAAAATCCATCATACCCCAAAGAAACCTTTCTACCCTCCAGGTAAGCACGTGATTTCCCAGCACTTGTGGGAAGAAAGGCAAGGGGATCAGCTCTTGATTCTTGCACAGGAAGAAGTTTTGACAAAACAAATTCAGCCGTCTCTGAAGGTGCCCTTTTCTCAGAAATCTAAACAGTGTCATCCACTGTTACACAAGCTAAAAATAATAAATGTATATCAGCCATCGTGTTTCCAGATGTTAAGGAACATCCAGCTTCCCAGACATTGACTTAAACAAGATTCTAGCAAACACTGCAGACTAAATGGGCTCTGACACGATGCAGAGTTCTTGTATTTTTATAAAACTGGCTTCTAATCCTGTCCTAGACACTAAATTAACCTTCCTGCCCTTAGCATTTTGGATGGAAAAACTGACTAACTTATTGAGGAAAGGTCTACTGTAAATAATACTAGCCCTTAATTTTGTCACTATTTAGTAAATGGTGCTACCAGGAGCCAGCAAACTCACACCAAGTACTATTTTACTTACTCAGCAACTGAGAGCATATCAAAGTGTGCTTGCTAGAGATGATTGGGGGATCAAAATGTTCTCCCTCTCCTCCTTAATAACAACTTAATATCTAAGCTTGTAGGAACCCCTATCTGGGATGCCCTTTGGACATTTGCATATGTTCCTCAGATTACATTATTAAGTTGCTTAGCAGGTTGCACAAAACATTTGATAAATACTTATAATGCTAAGAACTGAGCTATATTTTTCAAAAACCTCATAGTTTTCTAATATTTTCTCTATAGCAAAGATTGCAGGATTGTGTCTTTAGATTTTCATGAGTTCAGTTCCCTATATGCTGTTCTGTTACTGATGGAACCTCTCATTGCTGCTTTTTACACTTTCCCTTCTCTTCTTTGTTAAAGTAAAAAATCTCCATCTTAAAATCTACTACCTTGTGTGTGCAGCCCCACACCTCAATGCTGTTCATTTGTCTCACTTTTCCGGTCTACCCCTATTTCTATTTTACAACATTATATGTAACGAAGCTTCTGGAAGAAGGCACTGGAGGATGTATCCCTGAGTCAATGGTGCTCTTCGGACTTGCTGATTCTGCTACCAGCAGACCTGCATGTCTTCGAGCACATTCTTCTGTGAGCACTGTGTAGCAGATGTCTGCCCATCCAGCTGGTGAAGCTGATAGTGTGGAACCCAGACAAGTAGGTTTGTATCTACTAACTTCCCTTCTGGGGGATGTAGCTACTTTCTTGAGATCTGTCACTGAGGCATATTTTGGCTCAACCTTTCTAAACACCTCCTCTTCACTGACATTGCTTTCCTCACTGGAGATATCATGGAGGTTGTATTGCACTGGCAGTATCCCTTGGCACAGTGTCAGTCTGACTCATCTTCCATTTAATTACAGGGTCTGAAAACAGTTGCAGCTGTCAGAGGTTTGCAGTTACTTTGAAGCATTATGGTAAAACTGTGTTTACGAAATTATTCTGATAAATGCAGCCTCCATGGTATTAGAAGAAAAGTACAAAAAATGAAGTCTCTTGCAATGCATTATGATCACGATTCCTGAGAATTGCTCAACTTTGAGCAATTGCACAGTAATCCATAACTACAAAACAAAAGCTAACATCCTGTTTCACGGTGACAAGAAAAACAGCTAAGACAGAAAATATAACAGAACCGCAAAATATAATATAACATAACACATAGTGTAATGCAGACATCTTTACAACTTAATCTTTTGCTATTACTTGAATTTATTTTTCTGTGCAACAGGAGTGTTTCATGAGTATAATATTTTTTCCTTAATTTATAATTTTTTCTTAAGAGGACAATAACAGGCAATAATTCTTACTTCAGCATAATTCCTGGAAGCATTAAGATCTCTGTTTTATGTATGGTGACTACAATTTTTCATATGAATCAAAGTTACAGATATACACATGCAAACTCTGCAAAGTGCTGACTCCTTCCTTTTATTAAAAAGAGCCCCATGCACAATATCAGCACCTAGTGAACATGAAGCATGTGAATAACTTGGCTTGCAAGAATAGGTCCACTAACATAAAAACAAGAAATTGCACTGTAGTAATGACTGCACTGTAGGTCCTGCCATGTAAACCTACCCATTTAAAGGATACCTACCTGTATTTAAGCTGGATAGTGGTAGCGGATTTAGCTGTGGCAGGCAGGAATACAGTACAGGATGCAAAACCATACAAGAGGTTGGATAGATATTTGGGTGGAGGTTGCAGGTTGTACAGAGCTCAGTGTTGCTGTGCCTGTACTATCATCAGTCCTTGAAATAGTTTTCTTAAAACTACAGACATGACAGAGCAGACCTAATCTCTGAATATCTGGTGGTTCAGCTCTAATCTACTGTTTCTGCACTGTCCTGAGAACAGTCAAGAATCTGCTTCCACCATCCCAGTCAGAAACTGAAAAAAAAAATAGGTATTCTGTCAAAGCTGGAACACAGATTATGCTTGCCTAAGAGACAACTTTTGAACTTGAATTTTCATAAGTGCACTCTTTAAATTCACCGGATTTCTCATGTGTAATTATTTATGCAATTTCAAACTAAGATAATCATGGTGTATCAAACACATCTTTCTATAAAAGCAACTCATCTTTTACAAAATTGTTGAAGGCATTACAGCAATATAATAAGTCTTTGTTGGAGCATACAAAGATTCTTGTTTAATTTTGGTGATTTTATATATTTTTCTGCCAAGGAGAATTCTGTCATTCAAGACAAACCTTGGGTTCCCTTTCTGATGTTTGATGAGAATACAGAGACTGGCTCACTTTTTTTATAAACCATTTTCTTCAAAACAAAACAGTGTCTCAAGACACCCTCTGCAGTGGGGGAGGCAACATTTTTTGTTGAGGATCGTTTTCTTATAAAACAGACAAAGGTCTGAGACAAATGAATGCAGCTTTATGCTGATGACTAGGACCAGCAGAAGCAATGTGAATCTGGCTGGGATCAAGATGTAAGAATGTATGGAAAATCATCCTAGCACTGTGAAAGGGGAGATGGCGCACGAAATAAAAACCTAATTTGATTTTGACTATTACTTACATTGCAATATTCTATTTTTGTTTAATTTTACCAGCATTTCAATTTGCCCAGAACTAAGTTGAAGGCTCAGAGCAATGCTGTTTTCTCCCAGTGTATTATGTGCAGGCAGCCAGTTGACATTTATGTTGCTTCAGAGCAATATATCACAAGAAGAACAAGCAGTTGCTGTTCCTGATGATGTCAAGGTGATGGCACGATGGAAGTTTTCATACTATCCCTGGAATTGCAAGGAAGGAGACACCCGCTGTCTGGGTAGCCTCAGGCAAGGGCTACTTTACGTAGTAGTCACTGTGCTCTTGGAAATCAAAGAGGGTATATCCAAAGTCAGATAGAACAGGAGTGGGTTCAAACTTCTGCAACAGCCCTTGGCTTTCCTGCATGTCATTTTAAAGATCTTTTTAGTTTGTGTTTGCCTCTTTATTCCTAACTAATGGCTATGGCCCAAACTCTGGAAGAAGGGCAGCTGTTTCCCTGTTAGAAACTATAAGCACATACTGCGCCAAAAATGCAGTAATTCTATTTCATGGGAGGTTTCATGATAACTCCAGCCAAGAGGCTCTGACAAGACTTGAAAAATCACTGCAGCTTTGTCGCTTAACTAAACTATAACTAGACATGTCTCTAAGGGTCAAATTCAGAGTAAGTATCTGCACAGAGAAATGAGAAGCAGTCTTTCATAGGGCCAACTCGGAGCTGGGGAGGAAGAGACAGACGGCGTCTGGCTCTGTCCCCTCACCACTATCGTCCATGAAGAGTGGCTAAGCTAGCATGAGAAAGCAGATTAGTGACATTACTTCCCCTCTTCTTTGTAACTCCTAGAAGCAAGGGTGATGCAAGAAGGATCCTCCTGCTCAGAGGTTTGCCTCCAACTCAGATTGTCAGCTCACTTCTGCCCCAGCCCAGCTTATCTACCACCTGTTTCTCAGAGCTGTGCCCGAAAGTTGCAGTCTAGTCCCGTTACATCAAAAAAAAGAGAGAGGGAGAAAAAAGATGGAAACTCTAACATTGTAGAGGAGGACAGCACAGCACAACCCTGATGCAAGAGGATATCAGCAACAAGAGGTTTAGAATTCTTAATTCTGAATCAATTCTTAATTCTTACAAGGGCACAATAATGAAAAGAAAGAAGCCTAGGTTATTGTTGAAGAGGTGGTAGCATACAATTATTCGCGCAACACTGACTCTGCTGTACATGTTCAGAAGAAAGCCTAAGCTTCTGTAAATGTCAAAAGTTGGAAAACAAAGGGAAAGAACAGAAATATTGCGACCCTTAAAAAGTCTAGAGAGAGAACTGGATAACTCTAGATCTGGCAGCCTGACTTCAGTTCCAGGTAGAATATTAGCAAAACCTGAGAAGAGCACCTATTTTTGCTTGGGTAGAGCAGACAAACCTATTGGCTTAAAGCCAAGTGGGATTTGTGAATGAGACAATGCCAAAGAAATCTGATAGCCTTTTTTAATATGGTATCTGCATGGGTGTTTTTTTACAAAAAAGGCGTGTGCCATATGGAAACAGTTTAAATAATGCCTGGATAAGAATTCAACAAAGTAATGAGCAAGCATTTACATACACGTTGTGTCCTTAGAGAAAGTCCTTGTACTTCTTTAGTGCATATCTTTTTACCCAAGTATTTTCTTCATAACAGGGTAAAATGTATTTTGATCAACCTAATTCAGAAAATAAACGTGGGATAGACATAGTAGAAGACAGCAGACCCTCCTGCTTGACATTTCTGTCTCTGTCTTTCTTTTCCTTTCTTCCTTCCATCCTTCTCTTTCACCTGTTCTCCCTATCTTTTTCTCTTATTATTTCTCCCTTTCTTTTTCTCTCCCCTATTTACCCTCTCTCATACAGACCTTGCATATAAACACATGCCTTCCAACTTACTGGTTTGTTTGAGATGCTCACCACAGGCTGCTGAGATGAGCAACAGTGAAGGAGCACAATTAGAAGAACTTGAAAAAATGAGAAACTCAAGAGATGGAATCAGTGCTCAATTTACTAATGAATTATACCCATGGGTTTACTATGTTCACACTGAACTTTTTATTGCAATAAACCCATGGCTTTACTGAAGTGACTCAAAATTGCATCAGAGCAGACCACCTCCACTCCATTATGTGTGGGATGGGCTTGGTGGAAAGTGTTTTTTGGTAAAATTGGGCATTATGTGTATGCCCCTACATGTACACGGACAGAGCTACAGCAAGTTTGGTTTCCTTTTCCTTGTGCACAGGGTTTGAATTCAAAATGAGAAACAGACATGGTTCTTCTTGTGTGGGATCAAAAGAAATTCTTCTTTCTTTCTGTAAGCCAATAAAGCAGTGGAATGGCATGGTAATGTCTCCTCTTTTTTTCATGTTGGAAGATATTAAAACCACTTTGATTTTTTTTCTTGCAGTTCTAGGGGAGAACACATTAGAAACTGCATGCCAGGAAAATTCAATTGAGAAGGAATGTTCTGGCCTCAGCTGCTGCCATAGCTCAACCATGGGCCGGCTAATTTCCCTTCCCCAGTCTCCTCAAACAAAGTGTTATCTATTTGTTGTGGTGCAGCTTCATGCCTCACACAAAGCAAGGCAGCAGGTCACTGGGAGGTTGCCACTGCTGTGCTCTGCTTTGCTCTCTCCCTCCTAGCAATGCAAAGCAATTACACGTGCATTTGGTCAAGATGTAATAAATTTTAATAAGACTTCCTGAACAACTGAGCTTCTCATACATCTACAGTTTCTCGACACAACCAATTTGCTCTAATATTTTTGCACAGGTAGATTTTAAGAGCTGAATATATTTTTCTGGGATTTCTGGATATCTCTAATGGCTAGATGGATGGGACCATGGGCAAAATTTCAGTAGAACAGCAATGCTGTGCATTTATTCATGTCTCCACTAGCATGCACAGCAGATACAGACAGAAAGGTTATGGAGATTCTAGAAAACCTCTTGAAATGTCATCGTTGCTTTTGAATTTGTATGTAGAAATCTAATACATAGAGACTGCCTGATTAGGCACAGTTCTGTGTCTAAGTGCTGCCTGTCAACTTCTTTCCCTTTGTGATCTAAGTAAAAAAAAAAAAGAAAAGAAATCAAAGGATAAGGTCCTAAAATTTTCAGTGTCTGGCACAGAGAATTTAATCCCTGCTAGCACTGCAAAATTTATGCAGTCACTTCCGTGAGCACTGTGCAGAGCTACAGAA
The DNA here is from genome assembly GCF_009829145.1 of Chiroxiphia lanceolata. Classification (NCBI taxonomy): domain Eukaryota; kingdom Metazoa; phylum Chordata; class Aves; order Passeriformes; family Pipridae; genus Chiroxiphia; species Chiroxiphia lanceolata. Next base: position 56,808,403 of record NC_045641.1, read on the forward strand.
AGCACTGAGAAGGATTCTTCTTGGAAGAATGTTCACTTCGGCTGCTTCAAGCACCAGTTTTAATTCCTTGAGGACAATCCTTTGCAATTAGCTTTAATGACTCTCCACGGGCATGAGTATGATGAATAGAGCAACTGTTTACAGGGTAATTCTCTCTGTCTTGTATTTATTGCAGAAAAACAATGTGAGTAGCTGTCACAGCTGTAACATATGCAAGAGTATATAAAGAAAAGTTGGTTCTGTCTGCTCTGGCAGGAACATACAATTACCTTCTTTGCTTAGCAGTTTCAGAGCAGGACTTGTGACTTAGTCAAAACTGAGAGCAACAGTTCAGGCTAGATGCTGAGGTCAACATTCAATAATTCTCCATGGATGGAGATTTTGTTGCAGAAATTGGGAGTGAAGCCAAAGCAATAGTAGGCTGGCAAAAAATGTGAAGTTTTTCCCCATCCTAGAAAATCTCGCAAACACTTGAATAAGAACACATCATGACCCACACAGGTAAGCTGCATTTCCTCTCTCTTCCAAGGCTCACTTAATAGTTTCTGAGCAGCAGAATCACTCATTCACAGCATATTGTCACTTACAGAGACCAGTGATGAAACTTAAATTCTCAAAATCAAGTAGAATCAGGTTGCTTTCTTAGGTTGAGTCTAGTGGCTCCTTTCCAAATGACTGAATCTTTATCCCCAGCTGATTCCCAAGTGTTTATAAGCAGTTAGAGCCCGGTCAGATTTAGCAGAGCCTCCTCTCACGTTTATTGCACAGCTAAATAGAACACAGCCTTAGCATATTTTGAGGACAGAAGCAATATTACCCAAATATTCTTTCCTCCAGCCTATGATCTGACAAGTTAATCTCAAAGGTAACACACAGGACCTATGTTCATACAGTTATGTCCTAACACCCAGCCCAAATAAAGATCCCTATCTACATATGTAGACACATATATCAATGGGTGTTTAGATGTAAACAGAAGCACCATTAAGTTTCTAATGGTCTTCTCAGATTTTTATTTCAATTTTCATTATGTGGATTTAATTTAACTTTAATTTTAACTAAATAAACTGCACTAGTAATTTATTTCACTCTTTTCATAAGTTCTGACACAGTTCCTCTTGTACCTACAGGCTTCAATGATTATCGACAGCACCTATCCAGAAATTATTATTCAATATTACTTATTACTCATATAAATTTGCAATAGGAAATGCTATAATACAAAATTGTGAAAAAATAGAGCTAGAAGAAATCTCAGAAGACTGTTTCATGCAGCCTCTATCCTCATACCATAGTATGATTCCTGTTTTTTTCTAGCCTGACCACAAACACCTCCAGGGCTGAAGGATGTGTACCCTTCCTAGATATGTACTGTATTTCTTCATTCCCTCACACTCCCAAAATTTTTCCTAACGACTGAGTTGAATCCTGTTTGCTAACCTACCTGGTACTGTAGTGGCAAGTGCTGAATTTTAAGTGGTGGAAGTAATGTTTTCAGGATAAACTTACAGAGGAACTATGAGAGAAAGCAATGCACTCTTTTTCTCAGCATTTGTGAAATTATTTTTATACAATTTTTACTGCTGGATAAAAGGCCTGAAACTTTCATGAAGACTACTTTTTCTGAAGTTTATGTTATCACCAGTGACATTTAATGATGAGGTTGCAACAGTCTCAATAAGTCATGTCACACAAGGAAATTAAAACTTTTTTTTAATTTATTTAGGAACCATCATCTGTTTTATTCCTGTAGGATTTTCAGTAGTTATTGTTATTACAGATGAGACCTTGATACTCCTAATAACACCAAACGTTATTTTGGGCATCCATTCACATAATACTTTTGTAAGAAAGAGCTATGCCAGATTACCAGTGAGATGTGATTTGATATGAGTAACTTATCAAGAACTGACATCAGTGTTTCTATTTTCATTGCTGAAAAATTTCTATACAGAGCTATAAAACATTCATGCCTAGCAAGAGGAAACAGATGAGGTATACCTTACACGCAGATATGTGGTGCAGTTACTGGAAAACTGAAAAGCTGATATGTTAGCATTGCTAGCACACTGATCATGGACTCATCCTGGATCAAAGGCATGCTAAAACTTTCTCTAGGTCCATCCAATGTCAAACATGAACCCATACCATTGAAGGCTTGTATACAATGAGACTAGAAACTTTTGGAAAGACTGCAGAGAGAGAACATTGTCAAGTGTTGGGTGATGGGAATATGGGACTGGAACGGGCCAAAGCATGGGAGATGACCAGAGAGGAACAAAAAGGATGGAGGGAAAGTCATTAAGAATAATGTTAACAGTACACTGAGCTGAGCACACATTAGCCTAAGGTTCCTTAGAGAAATGTGATATACATAAGTTCATGGACACAGAACACTACCACAATTGCCTTATACCAAAAGGGGAATCTTTCCTGCCCATAGATATTTGTGTCTGCAAACCTCTGAAATAAAGCTTTGGCAAAATTAAGCAGCATTGTTTGCATCTTATCTGTCCTACGTACCGGACATACAGTAAAACCAAGGTCCCTGAAGAATGGTTTCTAATGAAGTTCTCAACTCCTTACAAGCAGGAGCTGTCAATTAGCTGGCATCTCAAATCTTCTCCTAAAAATGAAGGCAGAGCAAGTCTTCTGTCCATGTGAGTAAACCCATATTTTAAAGCTAAAGCTTAAATTGCATACAAAGAGCATAAAAGGAATATTAATAGCTCTACTGTGATCTAATTTATGCTCTTTATTTGCAGCAGCAACTCATTCTGATGATCAAATGGTCATTAACCTTTAAAAAATGAAGCTTTAACCAAAAGGGTTTAAAGGGGTTTAGTGTTGAATTTTACAGGCCTTGCCAAAGTGTAATCTGAAGTCTTACATTTTTGTTCCCAACTACAGCATGCCAAAACTTGAATCATAAAGTTAACACTCATTATCTTGGCTGTGGATCAAGATCAACTGAAGTCACATGCAGGGTAAAGTGGTGAAGGTGACATTGCTTCTACCTGGCTCAGAGAAAAAGGTGATCATCTCTGCAGCAACCTCTTGAGGACTTAAGCTCATAAGTTTGTGACAAAGACTCTGATTCCAGTTTTTCCACATCTAAATACTCTCTTTAATATCCAGAGCAAGAAAGTGTCAGACGACACTGGATGTAAATCCATCACTGACCTGGGACATACAGTGCCCAGCTCTTTGATCATATGATTGACAACTGGCGAGAGCCTGCATTGTTTCTCTGTTACCTAGTGAGTATATTTGCAAGGTATTAGGAGCGTGACATGTGTTGGTACAGGGTAAGAGAGAAAAAGGGTGAAAAACTAATAGCAATAAATATTCCCATCCAAAAGATCAAATGCAAACACGAATTTTTAATACTCCTCGCTCTCATGGAGTGCAAGGGAGGTGGGTCCTGAATACAGACTTCATTATGTGCTCATCCCTGAATGGAGCAGGCAAGCTACACTGTCTTTTGGAATTTGAAATGATGATTTTGTGGCTCCTAGGCCAGACTAGTCATAACAAGATAATTAATGAACTGGGAGTATTCAGATCATGATCAAAGCAGTATATGAAGCCTTTGCATGTTGCTTTATGAAATGCTCTGATGAAACACTTTTAGCTCCCCTGGGATTGGGAAAGAACTTCAACCCTCCTGCAATGCTGCAGCTACCAAATAGCACCAAAGAAGAGGTACCCCCAGGAGGCAGGCTATCCTCACCATCAACCACTGCCAACCTTTTTGCACCTTTCCCAAAGATCTTGGCGTGCTACATTGCTGGAAACTAGAAACTGAAGCAGCCCAGCAGCACCACGGATTTCTGCAATACCTGTCACAGGAGTTGATTGCAACATGAAAAGGCAGTTAAAGCTGCTGACATAGAAAAAAAAAGAAAAATACCAAACCTGTACTCCTGCACCCTAACTTGCAGGGACCAACCCCTCCAGGCTGCTTGTGTGAATCTCAGTGTCCTTCCTCTCTCACACTCCTGCAGCCACCTCATGGCAGCTCAGGGTGGGGAAGACTTTACCTTCACAGGTGGATGCACGAAGCACGGGAGGATATTTACCAACCCTGGTGTTTTTTCACAAAACATGTCCTGGATTTTGGTACCTACAAAAGACTTAATTAACTGGAGCAAGCTTCCACTTCTATTTTAACTTTTAGGGTCTGAACAAAATTCATTAGGAGGCATTTTGGGGCACACCATGTCCCCAAGACACTGTTGTCTCAACACTGTTTAGACCTCTAAACTTCACAGACACCTTCTCACCTCTGGCAAATTGGGATGCAGTTAGACCTGCCCCCTCAGAGGTGGGTGACTGGAGTCACTTTGGAGCGATGCAGGGCCTAGGGAAACAGGAAATAAAACTGAATTTCCCAATAGGACATTAAATCACTGCAAAGAATCCAACTATTTACCTATGTTTGAATCAGGAAATAAATACGAAAACATGAACTTTTTTCAGATATTTTATCTACAAGGTAGTATGAGCATGTATGTTATGTATGGATGTGGTTCCCTTACATGTATTCACTATGAAGATCTCTTCTATCCTGCATTTGAGCGAAATTATTTCCAACCAATTCAAAGCAGCACTCTCTTCCACTTCTAGGCAAATATCTAATTGTACATTGTTTTATTTCAAACTACCCTACAAAGCATTTATTTATCTATTATCAAATATTAGCAAAAGTACAGCTAGAAACAAAATTTTGTTACTTTACTCCTTTTGTGTTATAATGCAAAGCCCTCAAAAAAATTAAGACAGTAACAGCTCTGAGTACTACTAGAAATTGTAATGAATAACTGTAAGCTGTCTCTACAGACTCACAACTCTCACTACCTTGAAATTAAAAATTGATCCTGTTCAAAACACATAAATCATGCAAAAATTTAAAAATAGACTCCTTTTCAAAGGGCAACATGATATGGAAAGTATTTTCATGAGATGCAGTTCATCTGTCTGATTAACCACTTACATAAAACAGCAACAAATCTTTAACATATTAAAGGGTTAGAAGGAGTTCAAATAGCCCTTGCCTTTTTCTCTTGCTGTTTCAATTTATATAGAAAATCTAAATATTTACTGTATTGCTGCCAAATAATCACACATAAACTTTTATGTGCATGCATATGTACTGCATTATGCAACATAAATTATGCAAATATATAAAAACTTTGAACACTAGACATTGAGTGATTGAGTTATGTACATATACATGAAATAAATGTAATGTTTGGCTGTGTGATCACATAAATTGCATATTTGTTGAGTTCCTGATCAGTTGGTCTGCATTTAGCCAATGAATCTCCTCTGTGCAAGCCTGTGTCTAGAAGGACTTACATGAGTTTTACAACATACAAAATAAAGACTTACAGATCGAAATCCCTGTAGAACTGAAGCTTAATCTACCTCCCCAGGAAGTACTGCAGCATTCCAGGCCTCTGAATATCTTTGAACAGCTGTTGTTGAAAAATTAACTATGACACAGTAGTACAAAGGCATATGTTCATGTCCAGTCCCACTGCAGGCAGTTCATGGCCTTGGAAGATTTAGACTCTGAAATGAGGGCTCCTCTACTTCCAAATGGTTCTGACCCAAGTCTCAGGTTGATGAGTCATTTCTCTGACCCAAACCCCACATCTGTACCTGTTTCTGGGCATAAAAAACATATGAAAAGGAGATTTTTGTCACTGGAAAGTAATAAATTCAGCTTCCTCATGGTATACAGAAGATCAGTAATAAGAGCTCAAGGTAATTGTAAGCACTTTTAAAGGTGTCAATTTTTTAAGTGAACTACTTGGGTTTTTTCTTGCAATTAAAATGAATGGAGAGCTTTATGTGGCAACACTTTTCACATCTAATTCTGGAGAGTCGGGTTCCATGGATATTTGACTTCAGCCCAGTAGAGGGTGGCAAAAGTCCTAATTTCAGTAAAGGAGATTTATGTGAATATCCTGGAACACCTGCTGCTGACACCATTAGTGTTTGGGGCACTCTCCTGCCTACACTGAAGCCGGTGTGAACTGTCCTCTTGACCTTCTCAGGAAGAGCATCAGGATCTTACTGAACAAGATTAATAGGAGAAAGCCTGCCATTGATTGTGTGCTGCTGTCCTCACCATATCAGGGGGCAAGCCAATGGATGAATTACAGCTAAAACATGAGAAGAAATCAAACTGACAGATACACACTGGAAATTAAAGAAAGCTCAATCTGAGAGAGATCAATACAGAAAGCAGAAAGACTTATGTTTCCATAACATAACAAATCTTCCATATTACTTGTAGCCCGCAACAGTCCAAATCCTGTAGAGCTGTTTCATTAAAACATCACTTTGCTTAGTACAGATAAAGAAGTTCTGCCGCTTACATGACTGACATTATACTCATGTAATGCTTATTCCAGAGAAAATGTGAATTTGGCAGAAACCCGGAGGAATAAGAATTCACATGAGGAGAGGAAAATACCAGCATAACAACAGTGGTTTAAATTCAAAGTTCAGCACATGGTAAGAAAATTTCCCTCTGTAGACATGAGCTGTGCAAGAGGTGGCTTTTTTTTTGCAGAGAGGTCAGAGAGGGAATTAAATGCTTCCCATACACCAAACAATACTCTGAAGAACCGATTTGATACTATTTTCAAGCAATTCCGCTTGAGATTGTGTTTCATTACGCTTCCCAGGATGTGATAGTGTTATTTGCAGCCCAGCTGCCCTTGTGCCCATGAGCAACAAGGGCAAGCTACTCCGCAAGAGAAAGGGAGCAGGATGCTTAGATAACAAGGTGGACCAAACAGAGAAAACATGTCAGACTCAGTCAAGTGATCACCAGACAAGTCCACAGTGATGAGCAGTGTCTGAGGCAAAGTCACAGAGACAGTCCATGGATCAGGATCAACAAGATACATGGCCAGACAGGGCATGGATGCATAACATCTCAGACAGGGTCCAAGTCAGATTAAATGCAACTCTCAAGAAAAGAGCAAGAGCCCTTGCTGAGGTTTTTTTCAGCTTCTTCTCAATAAACTCTTTCTTCACAAAATTTCCAAGTCCAGACAACTGTTTATCAAACCTGATTGTAAACCCAGGCAGCCGAATCCACGGTAGAGGGGAACATGCACTCAGGGCCCTGAAGCTCTGTAGTCAACCCAGCACTTTCCATTTCTAGCGTGCTTTTTACAGAACACAGCATAAAGTGACCAAGTGAAAACCACAGTTTTCCTGCAGGACTCCTCTTAGTAAGAGTCTCAGACCTTTCAAGGTCTTTTGAGATGTTCAGTCCTGATTCTCATCTGGTTTGAATACTGTGGACTGTTAAACCAGTGTAATGGACAATCAGAATCTCTGGATTTTGTCCCAGCATACCAAAATACTGCCTAAATCCCATGCCTTAGTCTATGAAGACTGAGAGGCTTTGCAGACTTCAGAGCTCCAAAGTAAACCAGCTTCCTAAAACCAACCAAGAGGAAATCAAGAGCAGCAGCAGTTGAGTGAAAATGTGTCTGCCCTTGTAACTGCACTGGCCACAGACTTCCAGTGGCCAGAAACCATCTTGCTATTGCCCTGTTTTTCCTTCATCCCTGTCTGCAAGTCAATAACCACTTGTAGTGGATGGGTTTGCCTCCATTACAAAGCAAGTTAGTGCTTGTACAGAAGGTGGGGTGTTCCTCTTTAGTCTGCATCTCTCTGAATGTGCTGCTTTTCCAACAACCCCTTCTTGCCAGCCTCTGGTTTACTTTTTGAAAAGAGTGTTAACCTCAACATTGCTGGGTGCAATCTGGAAACCTGAAATCAGAAAGGTTAAAAACTAGAAGGCAAACCAAATTATTCAAATATTATTGTTTTAAGCTGATCTCATTATTTTTAAGCCATCTCCCATGCTTTCTGGTTCTCAGCATGACTAGAGAGGTTAGTCAAATCTGTAAAGAATTGTATCTTCTAATTGTGACTGAATACTGCTGTAATGAGGCAGAAAATTCAGCCCAGATCCTCAGACTACTATACACTGCTAGTACTCAAAAATAGATTTGCTGAGTTTTCATTTCCTCTGAAAGAAAATATTACATTGCTTCCCAGCACTCTGCTTGGAGACAGTACTGTAATGATTAGCTACGTTCCACTTTAAATTGTCATTAATATTCCCCATATGTAATTAAAGCCTCTAATTCTACACAGAGATGTCATGACAAACAACCAGCTGTCTGCCTTTTTATTTTGCTGTGGTTCTTGAACTCTTGGCTCAGGTTATGTGTTTCTGGAATGTCAAATAAGGAATTTACTTTTCCATCCATCAGTTTACACTCTGCATGCAGTTTGATGGCATCTTGCTAATACAGCCCTGTTGCACTGTAATTCACCTTATAATCCATTGTATCAACACTGACTGTTCAATGAGTAATTTCCTAACTAGGTGGCTGGTGCCTCTTAGGCACTATATTGCCTTGGGAGAGTGGTATTTTAAAATGTATGTCCAGGATAAAAGCTGCCTGCACAGAAGTTCCCAGCTGTCAAAATTAGATATAACTTCCTTCACTAGAAAAAAGAAATACTCTGCTCAGGCAAAAAGATGTCCGTAGGACAGGAGGAAATGGCCTTAAGTTGCTCTAGGAAATGTTTAGAATGGATATTAGGAAATATTTTTTCACTGAAAGGGTTGTCAAGCATTGGAACAGGCTGCCCAGGGAACTGGTTGAGTCACCGTCTCTGGAGGTATTTAAAAGACATGTAGATGTGGTGCTAAGGGACCTGGTTTAGTGGTAGACTTGACAGTGCTGGGTTAAAGGTTGGACACAATTATCTTAGAGGTCTTTTCCAACCTAAAAAATTCTATGATTCTATGATCCCACATTTCAAATCTGGTGTGTCCTGTTGAGTAATATGAAAAGCTTATGCTGCCTCCAGGTGTGCTGTATGTCAGTGGAGCACTGCTCACTTTGCTTTTGGACACTTTCAGTGCATGAACTGGATTCTGTTAATTATTTTACTTGTTTCTTTTCATGTCTCAGAAACAACAGGAAACTGGGTCAGCACACGGTGGTCCTGACTGTTGGCTGCAGGTCAGGCTCATCTGCCACTGAGTCCCTGCACATCTGAAAGTACCTCATGTACACTGTGCTGTTCCTGAAGATACAACAGCAATAATGGTACTTTTACAGAGCCCTTTGAAATCTAGCAGTGAAGGCCGAGGTGATGCAATAAAAGACAGGACGAGTCACCCATATTATAGGATAGGCACTGTGCTGCTGGTGACGCACATTTGTAAACCAAGGGTGAGTCCATAGGGTGCTGCTGCCGGTTTTTGCTCCAAATTATGCCACATGAAATTCACAGCAGGTAAGACAGATAGAAGTTGGGTGAAATAAGATCTAAAACTGTGATAGATTTTGGCAGAGGTCCTTACACAGGTGGAGAGTGACTGCCTGTGAAGTGCCACTTGCAGGAGGCCAGATGGTAACTCACAGGGAGCTCTGCTGGACCTAAAAAACCCAAGAAAACAATGCATTTTGGCAAACACCCTCTACTGTCACTATCAACAAGGGATTTCTCGACATAGTGCACTGACTGTGCAGTTTTCCAGGTCTTCTAAAATATATGTGAGCCCTTAATCACATTGTTTAATGGAATATTACTTCAAATATTTCAGTCTGAAACGCAGACTGAAAGCAGAATTGAAGACCATCATAAAAAAAAATATTTTAAATACAAATTCTGTTTGATGATCCCAGACTGTCTCCAGTTTCTCAAGAAAATCAGTTCATGAAGACAGAAGCAGGCATTCGCAATGTTGTTACCCTCAGTTTAGGCATGGATGTAGGAATCTGCTCCTGGAGTTTAGAGACAGTCTGGGCTTGACCTTTTCCATAAAAGAAAGTTTGAAAACTAGGAAACTAGGAAAATTTCCAAGGTCAATGAAACAAAACCAGAAAATAGCCTGAGCACCCATACTGAGCTCCAGTGTCACCCTGTGAGTTCACCGGTGACCATTTGCAGTCAGTCGTCTATTAGGCAATTAACTATATTTGTTTAGATGTTGCAGAGAGTGAAGGGGCAGTTCTCACTAATCAAAAAAAAGGAAGAACACATAGTTTTGTTTATGTTTGGCACTCAGGACGCTTTTTAGGAAAGAATCCATGGGGCAGTTTCTTGGAAAAAAACCCTCACTACTGTTTGTAGTATTTTCCATCATTTTTATACTCACTAAGCAATGTACTAATGGTAAACCTACATATGCAGATCTGTGAGAGGATAGAAGATCTCAGCATGGAAATAGTGGGAATTGGTAACCCAGTGTTCTCCAGGAGGCAGCATCCATCTGCACTTGGGATGGTAGGTCAGTCAGACCCATCTGCCACCTGAATGGTAGGTGTCTGACAAGGTGGAGGCAGGTACTTTATGTGTGCTCAAAGTGCTGCCAAAGGGAAAAGTTTCACTGGAGTCAAATTCAAATAGAACTAAATCAAATCAAATAATTTCTCAGCTGAAAGGTAAGAATCTCTTCTACTTTTTGTCTACTGAACAGGACAGGAAAAATAGGGTGATAAAATACACTACAAAGGTGCTCTAGTTCTGTCTCCTTCACAGAATCTGTAAGGTTGTTGATGTAATTCCTGCTTGCAGGAATCCTGAAGTCTTAATCTGAAAGATAAGCTTTATTTCTTCCTCATGCATTACCATCGGCCATATCGGAGGCCACTGCAGTCATATTTATTTTGGAGAAGACGTTGAGCTCCAGATGTAAAATTGAAAGTTGTTCAGGTAGTCAACACAGAATTGTGATCTGATGACATAAAGTGTCTGCTTTAATTTGTGGGTTTTGTATCATCATCTTGTCATGACACTTTCTCTCTCTGCCACAGCTGGAACTGGACAGGCAGTGTAACTTCAGTAACTTCAAAAGGCACAATGTTGTTTCTGCCACATCAGCAGCAGTGCTGTGCACGAAGATGAAAAATATTAAACATGGGGAGGGGGGTGGAAAGGAAAAAAATAGCAGGGACATTGAGAGAAGAAATGACCTGAAGGCCTGCAAGTGTCATAGCCCCCCTGTGAAAAGCTGTCCACTGGTGCCATCTTGTGGGCCCAGAGCCACCACCCACTCCAAAGAGGCAAAGCTCACTCAACCAAGGTGCAACCCCACCTCATGCCATCCTAGATGGTAGTACAGAGACCTTCCACTGGAGCACAGCTCTGGAGCTACAGCTAATATTTCTACAGTTCTTTACATGAGGGTAGTGAAACACCAGTACAGTTTGCCCATAGAGCTGGTGGCTGCCCCATCCCTGGAAACATTCAATGTCAGGTTGGACAGGGCTCTGAACAACCAGACCCAGTTGAAGATGTCTCTACTCATTGTAGAGTGGTTGGATGAGATGGCATTTAAAGGTCATTTCAACCCAAACCATTCCATGATTCTATATAGAAGGTATGATATCATACCTGAGAACACTTGAGCAAACAAATGCTGTGTGATGGGGAGAGGCATCAGGCCAGCACTTGCCTGGGACTCTCTGATCTTGTCTGCCATGTCTGAACAGAAACCAGACTGCAAAGCTGGTGCAAGAGATGAGCAAGGAGACTAACCACATGCCGAACTACGCCCATGCAAGATGATTTCTTCCATCCCTTCAGAGGCTTCTGAAAGGCTCATGAGTGCCTGAAGCATCATGAGGCACAGTATTACAGAATCACAGAATTGTTTAGGTTGGAGAAGACCTCCAAGATCATTGTGTCTAACCGTTAACCCAGCACTAAACCACATCCCTAAGTGCCACATCTACGTGTATTTTGAATGCCTCCAGAAATGGTGACTCAACCCCTTCCCTGGGCAGCCTGTTCCAGTGCTTGACGACCCTTTCAGTGAAGAAATAGTTCCTAATATCGAATCTAAACCTCTTGTGGTGCAACTTGAGGCCATTCCCTCTTGTCCTAACACTTGGTACTTGACAGAAGAGATCAACCCCCACCTCACTACAACTTCTTTCAGATAGTTGTAGAGATCAATAAGGTCTCCCCTCAACCTCCTTTCTCCAGGGTAAACATCCCCAGCTCCCTCAGCCATCCTTCATAAATATGTGCTGCAGACCCTTCATTAGGTTTGTTGCCCTTCTCTGGACTCACCTCAGCACCTCAGTGTCTTTCCCATAGTGGGTAGGTACATGCAGGACTTCAGTGTGGGGCATCTTGCTCAGACTGCGGTATTGTTTAAAGCTGGGCACCGAGTGTGGGAGCCAGAAAGAGCACAGCTTCTTTCCCCACCCCTACACCCTTTCCTGGGTTCTTTTTAGGTGAGATGCAGCCTCTAAGTCAGAGGTGTGTTTGAAATATAGAGAGATGGGGAGGCAGACATGCTGCTTTCTGGTCTGATTTGGCTGATTGATGAGAAAGGAGACAGGAGAGGGGCAAAGGAGAAGTCAACAATGGCAGCAATGGGCCAGTTATCATGGGTTATATAGATGGGATAAAGATGCTCTGTTGGGAGGGGTCTCTCATATTTCCCTTGGGTACTTGGCACCATCACACTTTGTGTCCAAGCCTGTGCAGATGGGAGGGATCAGAAATGCTACACAGAGGCTGAAAGTGGGAGGACAGGAAGGGACAGTGAGGTGCCCAAGCATTGGGAATCAAAATGCCTTACAAGCACCCAGCTCAGTTCTGTTTAGATCTCCCCACACAGTCTTGAATTTTCTAAGTGGAGTTACACAATAGGATCCTGCAAATACTGAGACTAGCAGGAGTCCAATTTCCTACATTCAGTCTTGTGTCTTGTGGTACAGCTATGACTTTACCATGACTTTACTGCAGTACTGTACATCTTATAAATGGGCACAGTCTCGAGTTAAAGACATTGAGAAACAGCAAATCCACCACATCCCCTGGTGTATTGTTTCAGTGGTTAAACACTTGCACAGTTAAAAACAGCTCCACTTTATTTCAGACCTCAGTAAGCCTAAGTCTGTGCTTGACTTTGGCAACCTTGTGTTTTTGCTTATGATTTAACCTTCCTCTACTAGATTCAAGTGTTGTTGACAGTCAAGAATCTTTTATGTTTGTAAGCTCAGTATCAGTGCATTGCACAGTTAAATATCCACAGAACTACAGTAGCAGCTTCTAAATCCTCACATTTGATTGGAGAGGCAGAAGTTGGGAGGCCATGTACCTTTCTTCAAAGAAATCACTTTTTGACATTGTTCATCCCCGTGGTTAATTCCTGGGGCTGAAATCATTCTCCTTCTCTCCACAGATACTATGATTGCTTCATTTCTACTCTGCCTGAATTTCCTTCAGTTCTTATTCTCCCTTATGCTCTTCTCTTTCAGCTCTCTGTTGTTCTCCCAGCTGCAACTATAACATCTCAACTGGTTACCAGTTTTACAGGAAGAAAATACTAATGTTTATACCTAAGTTAAAAAGATAACAAATAGTCTGAATAAGTATTTATTTCCTTAACAAGTAGATGAATCTAAACATATTGATTAAGTTAGCTTTTTACACTGATTAAGTGAGCATTTTACACCAAGTAGGCTCTTATTTACAAGAGTGTATGTTACCAGTGTGCAACAGGTGACAGATGGGAAGTAACTAAGCTGTGCAGTTTCTTGGCAAATTTATGTACATTATGACAGTTGGAGGATTGTATTTACATATGTGCTCACATAGTGAAGGATCCTAACTGAAAGACCTCAGTCCTTTGTAAGAGATAAACTTCCACTGCATTCAGTGCTACAGCAGGATTCAGATTCAGTTCTATAAGACCAGATGCATTCTTGTGTCTTTTATGTAGCAATGTTTATATTTTTATAAGACCCTCCACTCGAAATATTACCAATGCAGTTATGACCTTCTTATTTTGGCAAATGTTTACTGACATAAAATCTCTTTTTAGTGCTATTTAACATGCTTCATATTTCAAAGAGCAGACATCTTTCATCTTACCAAAGTACTACCTCTAAACCTTGAAGCAGAGTGTGTTGCATTGTGTCTGCTACATAAAATTATATCCCTGTACAAGTAGGCAGGAGTCAGAGTAAGGGTCAGCTATCAAAGTCATTGAATTTCATCAAACATATCAGGCCACCATTTATACCTCTCCACAGAAATTAATTTTCTCTTTATTAATATCCAGGCCTGCACTTATTTGAAGCAAAGTGCAGAACTTGGAATCAGACACGGTTGAATGGAAATATCTTAGCACAACAGACAACTGATATGATGATACAAGTTGATCAGGTAACAGAAGTACGAGAAAAAGTAGATTTATAGGTATTCTCCTGGAATAAGTGGCTACTACTCTATTTTTACCTAACTATAGTTCTTCCCCATGAAGAGACTGTAAAATCACTGAGCCTTTCAGCTACATTCCCATGTAAGAAGAGAGCTGGAGAAGTGAAATTGTATCTATATGTATAAAGTTATAACTCTAAAATACATGACAAAGCTATGTTTGTTAGATGGGTACAGAACTGCTGGTTAAAAGTGGAGCTTCTCGTATTAGTGGGGGAAGAACTGTAAATAACTTCATGAAAAGCACAATCCTTTACTAACTCTCCCAATAAATCCACTGCCAACAGTGAAATGTGCATCTGGCAATCCTAGTACTACACCAAGATCTGTGTTAGAATGTGTTAATTTAAGTGATTACGGATTAAAAACTTGGTCAACAGGTGCACCCTCATGCTGACTCTACTGTTCAGCCAGGCATTCACTCAGAAAATGTCTTTTAATAAAGAACATTGATGAAAAAAACAGACAGTAGCTTCATGCAGTTGATAAGCCTCTTCCTTTTCTAGTTTAGGGAGTGCAGCAACAATGGCAAAACATCATCTAAATTCTGATTGGAAATATGCATAAAACTTCTGATGAGTGTTTTCAGGATGAGATCTTTGGTGTCCACTAACAGACAAAAGTCTTAATCTTAATCTTGGATATACCATCTTGAAACTACAGTAATTCCTTTGATTAATGTCATAGAGAATATAATGTGTCCCACAGCTGCTGGTTTTCTTCAGCATTCAATGACTGTATATCATTAACTTCAAAAGGAACAAAACTAGGTAAATACAATTTTTTAAACCCTCCTCTTCATGTATCATGTATGATATCTTAAAGGAAAAGCTATGTAAAGAGAAGAGTTTCTGTGCTGGAAAGTATTGCTGGATAACAAAGACCTGTTTATGTGAAGGATAAGTCTAGCTGTTAGAGTGCTGCAATGCATAACCATTGTTGTACATGTAATTATTGTAACTGGTCCAGTCATCTGCATACTGATATTCTTGATTAGACTGAATGTAGGGGTGATAAACTGTTTCTTTTCCAAAGAAATAAGATGGAGCAAGTCTCTTTAGAACAACAGCACTGAACTGGTATGTCAGCTTCCTACGAATTTTAATTATTTCACCTGTTCTTCCATAATTCCTCAGTGCTCTGGCCATCTTCTGATATGTCATGATCTTGCGGTTTCCCTTTCTTTCTCCCCACAGTTCTGCAAGTTTCTCCTTGTTTTTGGAGACAAACTGGAAGACACCATTTGGCTTATCCACCCATTGGATGCAGTTTGCCATAGCTGGATCATACAGAGACTCATGGAGGTATTCGAACAGTCGAAGTTTTTTTCTACCTATAAAGAAATCAAGTACAAAAGGTCAGAACATAACTCATGCTTGTTTTAAAGGATGAGCAGCTGTCTTTTTCCTGGAAAGGATCTTACAGGCAAAAGCATGGCTTAACCTATTACCCTGTCCCAAATTAAAAGATCAGTATAAACTATTCAATGGAAGACCAGTGACAGTAAATGGGACCATTATTCTGAAACATGTGGTGACAGAAAGGGATTTGGTCATTAGAGTTTCAAGAGCAGGTTATTTGGGGATCATGACAAATATCTGGTGACTTCACTGAATCGTGGGTCTCAGAAGCTGCTTTCAGCAGTCTTCAGACACGTGCTGTGCAGATGCACAGTGAAGGAACACACATTAGGAAATTACAGCCTCAGATAGGGTGGGAAAGAGGTTCTGGAGAGCCAATCAGAATGTTTTTGAATAAATGGTTTCCCTGCTTATTCAAAACTCCAAGATTTTGAGATGGTTCAGTTCTGTCAGGTTTTGTTCAGGAACGTTTTGGGGATGCAAGGTAGTTCTCGATATAAGAAACGGCGTGTGGGTGAGCAGGAAAAGCAGGCTGGTTTTTAAGCAGAAACCTCATGTAGTCAAAAAGGAGCTAGACCTTCTGGTACTCTGTATTTTTTTTTTTAAATCTGCAGAAATGTCAACTTGCATTCCCATGCAGGATAAAGCAAGCTTAGTAACTAAGTTTTTCTCTCCACAGGCTCAGTTTTCAAACTTAAGTTTACTAGTGAGGCTTATTTAGTTTTGGTTAGATCTTGTGGATCCTCTTCTCTGAAGTATTTCTAGTTCCTTTCACAAAGCCAAGGGTGATCAAGAAGCTGCTGTAAGGAGGAAGAATTTAAGGTTATGAGACAAAGAGGAACATTTTGCAGAAAGGAGAATCTATGCAGAGGGACATCTTCCACTTTAACCGAAGTGCAAACAAGCAGCTGCACCTAGAGTTCATAAAGTCTTGTCTTGTGTGGCTATTTTAAACTAGGAACAGGGGAAAAGTAACAGTTGCTAAGGAACACTGAGGTCAAAGACATCTGTCAGGGATGACAGTAATTCTGTATCTGGTGATAAGGAAAGAGGGGAGAAGTAGCAGTCGGACTGGGAAGAAGAGGAGCCTGAAATCAGAGGTACTTTCCAAAAAATTAATAAAGTTTCATTATCTAAATAAAAATTGGCCTGTGACTGGAAGTACATATGCTACTAGAAATACATACAATATTATCGAGACAAGAAGTTTAAAAGCTTGGTCACAGTAGGCAATTCTTAGTAGGTGAGCTCCTTAAGTCCTCTCTAACCTTAATTATCCTATAAACCTATGGTAGAACAAATAAGATCAGAGGAAAATCCACAGAGTACTGTGGACTGAGTTTCTGTGTGAAAAGGACAGCGTGGCCATATCTACCTCAGCATCTGATTTCATGCTCTCTGCCCTCTTAAGTTCAGCTGTCATTTCTGCCCAAGCTTTCATTTCTAGACGCATCGCCTCTAGTTGATGTCTTGGTTGGAGAGGGCAAGAGTTTGAGCTGGGGTTAGTTTACAGACCTGTGTTCTGCACCCCATTGCATAAGCTAGCACTGTTTAGTACCAGGCCCTAAACATCAGCCTAGGCTAGCAGGGGAGTGCCTGCAGGTTTCTTATGTGATGACTGGAGAGAAGCAGGTTCTTCCAGAAGGTGTTTCAGAGCATCTGCATTAAATTTCTGTGCTAAATTGTCCTGAAGCAGCCTAATTCTCTTGGGGAGAATGTGACTAATTCAAACACATTTCTGAAGTACCTCCCTTGAATGCCTCCACTCACTGAGCTTTAGTTCAGATCATGGAATGGTCTCGATGTGCATGAATAGGACTCTTTTCAGAAGAAACCTAACTCAAAAGGTATGCTTTCCAGAAGCATATCTAAGTCACTGCAGCTTTCAGAACTTGTGGCTAGCCTAGAGACTGCCCTAAACAAACCTTTGTGAAACACTTTAAACACAGGATTTGGGCCCTCAGTACTGACTCTTTCATCTACAGATATATTCCTACAGGGCCAAACTACTTGCTAGCGTACAGAAAACTTCTCATGTGTCAATAAGAAACTAAGAGGACTACATTTATTTAGGTATAGTGGAAATAGTCCCCTAAATCACAGTTTCTGGCAGGAATATCACCATGGACACAAAGAAACCCATAAGAGGACACAAAATAACCCCATAAGAATAGTCAGTTACTCTAATAATTTCTGCAGTATTACCTTCTGGGAAAGATTGGCAACAGAAATAGGAAAAGAAATAGGAGATAGGAAATGAAGTTTAACACAGCAGTCACAACTGAAGGTGAAATCAGATATTGACATGCAAAATTCCCCAGTGCAACACTGGGTAAGACATAGAAAAGCAGAATTTCTGGATTGAAATGTTCTCATTTGCAATGGTGAATTTCAGATACCTGAAGTACAGAGCTTAAAAAAAGAGGCTAGTCTTCCCATCATCCCAAAGAGTGTGTGGTAGTAACAGTAGTAGTAGTAGTAGTAGTAAGAGTAGCTATTAAGCAACAGAGACCACAGCGTTCAGCATCAATGGGAAGAGACAATACCAAAAACCGACACTCTGTGGTTAGTGTAGAGAGAAGGGGATTTCAAAAACCGGCTAAACCAGGAAGCTACTCAAAAGTAGGTGCAACAGCTCAGAGTGGAAGCTGTGGAAATCTCATCTAGCAGTCATAGAAAGGATGCTGTGTCCCATTAAAAGAAAAAAAAAGTAACGACTAATGTCACCCAACACATTTTTTGTAAAATAGATATCCATAGATATCCATTTAAGTAAAGTCAACTGAAAGGAGCAGAAAAATAGTTATAAAAATGCACACTGGAAGAGACAAAAGCTAAAAGGTAGTTTGAAAAGCAAAAAAAGGCAGTCATAAGTCAAGTGCAAAAATATTCATGTATGTAAAAAACTTCCAAGAAAATCACTGCTTGTTGAATCACGTGAAATAAAATAAGTTGTGTAAGTCCATAACGATGTTATTGATAGATAGATTTATTTTTCTGCATCAGACTTCATCCCAAATGATTTGGAGTGAAAAAATCCCTGGTTTGTTTTTCCAGGTACTAAACAAGGACAGAATAAGTTAATAATAGATTTATCAAATCTTATAAGATTTAGCAGATGGAAACTATTAAATGTTAACTTATTTTTTCCTGTTGAAAGTGAAAAAAAAATTAAGAAAAGGAGAAAGCATGATTTGCCAAGAGATTTTTTGAAGCAGCATAATGTTCAAGATATTAGCTTTTTACAGACCTTTCCCTGGTTTTGGCTGGCCACCAGCAGCATGCATCACTTGACTTTCTGGAGTATTCTGCAGTGTATGGTAGACAGTCTCATCTGCATAAAAATCTGCTGCACTGTTCTTCAAGAATTAAGACAACAAAAGGTTACTAATAGAGTCCATTCTCAAAAGAAAAAGAAACTTGTGGTAATTAATTGCCTGAAGCCTTCAAAATGCAACCTCTCATCACCTTTATCCACAGAAGAATTTTCTCAGCCAGGAAGGCAGGTTTACCAGTAAAAAGCAGCACTAATTTATGTCCAAGGGCAAGATCTGCCCATCAGAGGAGAAATTACAAAGGAAAACAGTGTTATTGCCCCACTCTGAACCTTTAACCCTTCTGCTGGAAGCAGAGGAGGAACAGTTTCCAGAGTTAGTAAAAGACGGGCCACCTGGACAGTGTCCCCTACAGACTCTGTAGTTTCTGTGTCATGTTGTCACTAATCTGCTGGTTGAAAATGGGCTTTTGTGGAATCTATTATTCCCCCTGCATTTTCCATCACTCCTGGAGGCCATACTCCCAGTCTTTTAAAAATGAATATGGCTGAAGCTGAGCTCAGAGTCCTGATAATCATGATCTTTCCAGAACTTTTAAAGCAAACAGCTGTTGGAGAAATCAAAGTTGTGGTATCTTTTCATGGTGGCAGAAGATATGTTGAGGTTGGAATTTGTTGTTCTCTGCCTGTTCCCAGGTAACACTAAGAAACTCTTTTCCCTGTCATAGTGGAAGGTTTGTTGGTTGTCATATGACATGATGAACCACAGAAGAGCACCAGAGGCAAAGAGCAAAGATGACTCCTAAAAATATACTATTAATCATGTTTTTCAAACATTTCCCAGGGAAGTTTCATCTGAATCATGCCTGACTAGACCAAATTCCTGTTAGTGTTAGCATAAAGATTTGTTTCAGGAATCACAAATGAGCAACCAATATTCCAGTTATATCTGACTATTATTGGTAATGAGTTCACTTACAATCACATTCCTCCAGCTATACCCTTGCTCCTCCGTAGATGGTGCCACACAGTAACTGGGACTTGCTCGGAGGTGGTGGTGATGGTTGATCACAGTAAGGCAATTTTTATAACCTGATAATTAGGAGGAGGGAGCAAAAATCAAGTGAGTAAAAGGGAAAGAAGGAGGGGAAAAGCAATTTTTTAAAAATAAAATGTCAAATATTTTATAGCATCATGAAATAGTTTGTTTACTACAAAACGGAGGGCAAACAGATCACCAAACTTAATGAATTGGATAATTAGAGACTTATAATACATGTAAAAAGGAAAAGGGACTGTCATGCAGTTCTGCAGGCCATCAGGACTATGCAAGTCAGAGTCTCCAATCATGAATGAAGTAAAGCAGCATCAGAGCATCTGCAGTGCCTGAAAGAATGACACGGAAGAAATCTCAGCACTTAGGATGTTTAAAAGAAGCAGAGGAGAATACTGGACTAAATTAACTTGGAAAAAGTTACACTCTGCAGGTGGTCAAAAGAAGATTTTGGAGGGGATGAGTACATCAATTGCAAGTGGAAATGTGAGTGCAGCTGTGGGACATACTAAACAATACCTAACTCCATTGGCCCTAACAACAGATACGGGCAAGAACATTGTAAGTAATTATATATAGTGAGCCCTTCAACATGTATAAATTACCGGGGCAGTGGAGCCAAAAATTTGTTAGCAACAGCTGAAGATAGAGACTGATCAGTCTTCTTTACATTTCAGTTCATAATAGATAAATGTAAGTAAACTTCCTTGTATGAAATGCATTTCACACAAAAGAGAGGAGATATTTTGTTACAGACTTAAGAGAGTTTGTGATGCAGCCTCCTATTTTCCTTTCCTTCCGTTTCTGTTTACAATGTGAAAACATCAAACACAGATTTTAAATTTTATAGTAATTTAACTGCCAAAACCTTGCCAGAACTGGAACAATTTACAGCTTTATTGCACTTTAAATTTTCTAAGGTATAAAACTCTTGAAGCCAAGGAAAATAATGTTCTATTAATTATCCAGACTCAAACTATCATTCCTGAATAAAAATATTTAAAATTTATATATTAATATAAAAAAAGTTAAATGTGGAAATTAATTAATTTCACTTGCTGGTGGGTTTTTTTGGTTTGGTTTGGTTTTGGTTGTTTGGGTTTTTTTCCATTGGAGTTCATTGTTACATGAGTTTATTCATAGCATAGCAGAAGGGTATTTTTAAGTTAAAGCATCAAAACTGGAAAACATCTGTTGCACTATGGTCATGTATCCTCTGATTATAGGAAATCTGATCTCAATGCACCTGGGCTAGTACTAGGGGGCAGGTAGAGAGGGCTAGTCCAACAGTTTCCCTGTGCTGTGACCTGGAAGATACTCACCACATCGGGCAGTACTAATAGAGGAGTGGAAACCCTCCAAATATTCTTCTTCCTTTTCATCCTCCCAGAGCATCCCTCTGCTATCCATCAATCCACTCGAAATTACCCTCCTACCTATATGTTTTAAGAGCTGCTTTCCTGTAAAAATAGGAAGTGGTAAATGAAGTGGAATAAGGGTCTTTTTTACCTGGTGAATACTGCATTTCTCTGTCAGAGTGTTGCTGCAGTACTTCTAATGCATCTTCAAAAGCCTGGCCCAGGACATCTTGGTCAGGAAAACTCTGCAAGAACAACTTTCTGTTCAGGAACCGGAAAAGACCAGGCTGGTTCTTTCAGCATTGTCAATCAGCAAATCCCAAGCAAATACAGTGCTTGTATAGAATACACATCCTCCTGAAACAGGCATTTTGCAGGTACTGAGGCATTATCATAATGTTTTACTATTATGAGAAAGTTCTCACTCCTTTGAGAAGTCTGTTTGAGGTCAGTGGGACAACTCACATGGGTAACATTACTCACTTGGTCAAATGTTTCAAGGTTCATTTCCTTAATTTGTAACAGAAGTTTACATATAGAGTATTTATACTGCTTGAGAGTTTTATGGTCTGTAATACAGAAACGTATGTATCAATTGTTTAACATGATCTATTAAGCCAAAGTTATCATTCAATATCATCGACATGACAAAAATTATTATGTATAATTTCTGAAGCAGTTATATAGAGAAAATGCTACACTATACCAGTACAGGAAACCAAGTGTGGATTTTCACAAAATGGTTTATTATAATTTTAGAACACCTTGTTCTAAAAAGCTAGAAAATCCTACCATATTTGAGTTTGACTAAGAGTCTACTGTAGCATTTGAAACACTCAATAATGAAAAAGAATAAAGGTATGGTAGACTTACCATTATTTAGATATCAAAACTTGAATCCTGTTGAAAATAAACAATATTTTTAAATGGTACATTTCAAAACAAAAAATAATCCTCTGAATATAAATAAAACCAACTAAATGAAAAAACTCAGTACTATTTCCAAATATGAGGTAAAATATTTTTCATAAAACAGATAAAAGGGATTTATTTTTAGAAGGTAGCATTTAAATTAAATTAAATGCTTGTGACATTGTATTTTGATTTTTTAAAATTAATAGTAGTTTTTGCAACTTATCTTCCAGTTTCATCAAAACTGTAACTTTTTAATTATTATCCACATCAATTTAAATACATTTTTTAAAGACATTATGAAGTGAAAATATGTTATTGTTGACATTGAGTCTTACTTAGCATAACTAATTTCCCAAAGAAAATACTAATCTGCACTAAATGCAACTGTTTAAGTTCCTTTGATTCACAGCCAGTTGAAATAAACTTAGTTTTTTTTCTTATGCAGACTAGCATATGACTGTATTTGAACATACATAAACACTCAGACTAACTGTGAGCAAATTTGATTGTTTAATAAACAGTGTCAATAGACACATTTTCAGCCAGTTTAACATGGATTATACTTTATATACAACATTACCCAGAAACATATCCCTAGTACCTTTTTTTTTAATTTATATTTGTTACAGAAAATAATAATCAGGTTTTGTTGCTTTGCAGATTTTTTCCCCATTATAATTTACATTATTTTTTCAAAATTGTAAATATAATAATCAGTATATCAGTATTTTACTCATTAAACATTCGATTATTTTGTGTTATGTTTTAAAATACAAAGGAGAGAGAGGATATATAAACATTACTAAGGAAGAATTTTATCCAAGACTAACCATGAATGTTCTAATGTGGCAATTATCCCTCAGGTAAGTATGTTATAGTGCACTGTCGAAATTTGCAAGTTTTTTTTAAATCTTGATGACACCAAGCATATATGGTGAAATCCTGGTGATTCAGTAAATTGATCTCACTGACATCGATGGGATTTTTCTCTTTTGCTTCAGCGCAAAAAGTATTTCAACGAACTGATCTAATTTCATTCTGAAACCAAAATGGGCCACAATAATCATTTAGCTGCCATGGTGGCCACAGCTTCTTGGGCTATAGGGCTGTAGAAATTAAAGACAGGAATCTGCTTTGCAAAGACCTCCACATAGTTTCCCCATAATCTTAATTCACTTTCCTTAAATTCATTTTGTCTAACTCAGATTCCAAACCGATACCTGGTAAACCTTGACAGAACATCTACGGTCACTGTCAAGGCTTTTCAAAACCTAAAATGTACAAGTATTGGCAAGGTACTGTTGAATGGGCATACCATTTACACCTCTGAATTCATACCAAAAAAGAAAAAGTCTCACCTTAAGTAAGCTTAAAAAAAATTCTGTACACTTACCTAGAATTTCAGCTCCACACACAGGACAAGAATCTGTCTGGTTTCATAAATAAATGAACGACTGAGTTCCCACAGCAATGAGCTGGCAAAGGGGCTGCATTAAATAGCTGATTTTAGGGAAGTGTTTTGGCCAGGGATTTTTTTGAGAGTATAGGTATAGTAAACTGTTAGCTTGGCCCTTCATTTGCTCTAAAGATTTATATCAATGATTTATACTGATAGAAACAAAACTAAATGTTTTGACTATGGTCCAAAACATGCAGGTTTTAAGCACTGGGAGAGATTTCTTTTGGCTATGGCACCTCCTAACAAATCTATCTCTGGCATGGTGGTATGGTGAATCCAGGGCAAAAACCTACATCCTTCATCTGTCCCAAACAGACTGCAATGGACTTAGAGGTTTTATTGGAACATCCTTGTTGGCTCAAACTAGACCTCAAAATAAGAGTTTGAAGGAACTTCAGAATTCTTCGAAGCTCATGTTGGTAGCCCAAGCCCAGATCTAAAGCATTGACTAAAGCATTCAGCACAGATTCAGACAAGCTGTAGTCACTGATTTGCCAAAAACTTTCTGAGCAGCTCTAAGACTTGATGTTGAATCCTACAGAAAGAGAACTCTGTGTTTTTCAGTACAAAACTTCTTATTGCTGATATAATCTAATATGTGTCATAGCTCTTTCCAGCCAAGTCTTTCAGAGGCACATTTTGCAAAATTTCCTCAGCATTTGCCATTAGCTGCTGTAAAACAGTAATTATCTCTTACATTATTTATCTATACTCCCTCAACAAAGAACCTAGTCAAGAACTAGCCTGGTTATAAAAACTCATTGAAAACAATTTGAAGCCAAGATTAGCATCAACCATTTCTGCTGTTTTCAGATGCAAGATGCCTTTTCAAAGCTTGCACTGCAAAGTTTCAGAATATCTTTTTGTGTGTGTGTGAAATACATTGATATATTTTTTTTTTCTTTTGGACTTCAAGTTCTATTTTGCACCACTTCTCAGGTGTGACTTGGGCTTATAAAGGAAAATTAATTGGCCACTGTAATTTTAAAATATCGAATTGTGACTCAGTACTGGATTTCAGGCCAAAATACAATTACACAATTAACTTCCTTCCCACATATAGTTAACTTTAGTCTGCAACATGGAAAACCACAAATTTCATGGTTCAGTTCTTTCTTGAAGTAGAAATATGTATTGGATTTAAAATTATGAATGAGCTTCAAGATTCCTCTTGGGTTTCTTTCTGATAAATTATGTCCAGATAGGCCCTCTGATGATACAATCTGACCTGCCTACCCCTACATCTCTACCTGAAGCTGGGCAGTGAATGTCCTGGCCTCCTGTGCTCCTCACTCATCCTGGTCATGAAACTGCAGGGGTGGCCCCAGTGGAGGAGGGAGGCTCTGCAATGGACCCACCAGGTGACAAAGCAGAGCACAAAAGCCACATGTGAGTGACCTCTGTGAAAACACACTGAAGAAAGGGCAGAAAGTGCCAAATGGGAAGAGACAAACCTGTGAGGGAACATGAGAGAAGACAAGGAGGGAATAAGAGAACCAGGTAATAGAGATAGAAACAAGGGAATGAGGGGATAACAAGGTCAGAGTTGGAAGTGCTCCATAACTGAGCAGCCACAACCCCAGAGAGACTGTGGCCCACAGAGGGACCACATCAGTGTAGAGAAAATTAGCAAGAAGGAAGCAACAGTGGAACAAAAGGGTGAGAAACAAGGAAAGGCAGAGAGAAACCACCACATCTTGACCCCAAACCCCTGTACCACTCATTGCCTCACCAAAGGAACTGAGTATAACCTGTGGAGATAACAAGAGGGGAGGAGATGTGTCTGGAGTTCAGTTGAGCCTGGGAAAGGGGAAGGAAAGATGTTTTAATGTTTGTCTTCTTCACTTCCCAATACCTGAATCAGCAAACAAATATACTATAACAATAAGATAAGTTAAATTCCCAAAGTGCGTGAGCAGCTGTGTGCGTTTGTGGCTGCTGGCTGGGTGTCATAAAAGAGAGTGAAGGTCAAGAGATGAAAACTAATGGTTTTAACACCAATAAAATTGTCCATCTTCCTAAATCAAACTGCTTGATCAGAGAATTCTCATTTCAGATGAGGGGCTACAACATAAGGCAGGTCTGCAAAAGTTTGTTTTCAGAGGAAATGGGAAGGTGCCATACACAGCACAAACACACAACAGAGAAACAAGAACAAATGCTGTCTCATAGGACAGTTTTAAACTCTGTGACCCATTTGTACATTGAATCTTTGGCCACCACAAGCTCAGAGCAAGGGTTCAGCCTACCTCCTTGGGAAGTCTGTAAGGGTTCAGAAGAGGCAGAGTAAGGTACAGCTGAGGACTGAGTGACAGAAAACATTGACTTCTCACTTTTAAGTAAATCCCAGTACAGTCAAGGCTGGCAGCACAATGACCTCTACCGAGAAATCCTATTACAGAACAAATTCTGCTTTGATATTTTCATTGGATGGGAAGATGGATTCCAGATACAAGCCTGAGAAAGAGAACTTACTGTTCACATTTAAATGTCTCAAACAATTGATGTGCCTGATAACAAAATTTTAGTATCAGTTAGAAACCACAACATCGAGCTCTTCTCCTTCCTCCATGTTTTAAAAATAAACTTCAAACAGAATGTTGTTTAAGTTTCAGAATTTACTTCCATCCTTGCTTGGCACTAAAAGCTAGCTCACAGTGATGGTAAAGTGATGGCATTTTCACCTCTGAATAAACCCTAGAACTAAATAATGTATTACAGCACTTGTCAGAGAGTTTTAGAAAGCATAAAGACTCTTGTATGAGGCGTTCAAATGTAGAATAAAAACAAGTCTCTCTTTTCCTAAAGGAAGGTCAAACTTGAAATGGCAAATTTTCTCACCAGGCACTTGTAGATTTATCAGGTTCTTTTGAACGTCCAGCAATTTGTAATTGCCCAAATAGCACAAATAGATCCCTCACAATAGAAGGCAATTCATTAAAAAAAAAAAAAAAAGTCTGGTTGTAGAAATTATTCTGTCATGAGGAGTCATTTACCCATACATAACAGACTGGATACCAGCTCAAGAATCTCCAGAAATCAGAAATTGCTGAATGAGACAGCCACAGACAGCTTCTGTGTTTATATACTACTTCTGGCCTTTGTCAGATGCCTTTGCCACTCCTCATCTGGCCATGCAGCTCTGTAATAATCTTAGTTATGAATCCTCATGGGTGTAGATTCACAGTAATTACACAACTGCAGATGCTTTCTCCCTGAAAGTGGAAAGGTTGAGAGGTCACATGCCTGAGCTCACCTTCTGAGTTTAACCATGTTGACCAGCGAACTTT
The DNA here is from genome assembly GCF_009829145.1 of Chiroxiphia lanceolata. Lineage (NCBI taxonomy): Eukaryota > Metazoa > Chordata > Aves > Passeriformes > Pipridae > Chiroxiphia > Chiroxiphia lanceolata. Next base: position 56,835,412 of record NC_045641.1, read on the forward strand.
CAAATCTCTGCCATTATTCTGCTTCTGGTCTGCTGCCTTCAAGGTTCAGAGGAAACTGGAAAGTTTCTTGCAGTAGTTGTGCAGTCTTTTCTCTATGCAAGAAGAACAGGGATCAACATATGGAGAGCTCTCTTCTTTTACATGCAGTGTGCAGTGGTAATCCAGGCATGAGTATCTCACAGTGAATCAGTCTGTAGTCTGAACTTCAAATCAGTGGGCTCAGAAAATCCCTGAATTCACATTCCCAGCCCCGGAATATAAAGAAAACTCTCCTTAAAAAAAACCCCCAAACAACCAAAACTGAACCACCAAACAAACACAAAAAGGAAATAAATGCAGATTAGTACTAGCCTAAGTACTATTACCATGATTTTGGTCAGATAATTTAGTGTTGAATATATAAAAAACCCCTCAATTATGGCATTATATCATATAAGCAAATCAGATTATGAAACTGGGTCTAATGATTCCATTTGTGTTGGAAGAGTTTAGTCTATACATTTCAACAAACATGGTCATTTATTCAAATACCAGAAGATGAGAACCATAAGTTCAAATGCTTCACTCGCCTTACAAATGATTCTACAAATGGCAAACTCTGCAATGCAAAATACAGACTTTTATTGTAATTGGTGGAGTTATAGTATCGGTTCCTTAACTGGTGGAAATTGGTATAGAACTGCCAAAACCAAAGGATCGGTGATTTCTACAAACAGAGGTTCTGGCTCATAGTTGACACCAGTATTATTTTCACTATAGTAAGAGGAAACTTACTGTGCCAGCACTAATGTTACATATTCTTCCCTGAATTCCTGATTTGCTTTAATTCTTTGTCTACCTTATAAAACATTACAGTTGGTTACCAGAAAGAGTGGTGTTTTTTCATTTTAATTCTTGTGAGAACTCTTTATAATTATTTACAGAGCATCCTTTTTTTAAAAGATTTGTCCAACCATTATGTACATCTTATGTATGAAGCGTTTTATCTTGACAGAAAAAAAGATCTTGAAAAGGTTTTACAAATTGAATTTTAAGCCTAAAATGTGAGATTATCTCAATCAGACTCATTTCCTTACCTCAAATTATAAAACATTTGCATATCACATTGAGATTTCCATCTCAATATAGAATTCGATGTAGATCATAAGTTATGATCCAACCTTAAGATTTATTTATTTTGCTAACATTACATCTGTAAGATGTTTTACTTAGAGCCATTGAATAATTACAGTCATAAAATTAGATATTTTGATAAATCATAGGTTAGGTCTAAGCATGGAATTGCCTCTTCTGGGGCCTAAAAAGAGAAGTGCAGCATGAAGGCTGAAGTTGCATGAGTAGGCAGATCAGCTCTTCAATGGAAAACCCACATCTAAAGCCCCAACTTTATAACTAGACCCAGTATATTGGACCAGTTGCTCATGTCAGCAAGGCTTCTCGGGAAGCTTCTTCTTTGGCTCCATATAACCAAAGGAAGTGAATTTCTGCTGGGAAGCCCCGTTGAGATAGAAAACCAGAAACCACAACAGAAGCACAAGGAACTAATAACAAAAAGTGCATTGGAAAGAAACCAAAAACCACCCCTAAAAGAAGACTCTAAAATGAAATATGAAATAATTATTTTGACTAATTTACAGGTAAAATGAGTACTCTCTCAAATATTAGGATAAATCAAACACAAAATCAATAATATTTGAGAGGAAAAATTTCAGAGCAAGACAGGAATAATATGAGAGTATTCCATAAAAATAGCAATGGACAAAGGAAAGAATTCTATGCTATGTCTTGTTCTCACCAACAATGAACAGCTGGTGGAAATGTGAAGCTCAAGGATGAAGAATGGATCAAGGGTAAAAATGAAAGTTCTTTACTGAAAGAGAAAGCATATAGAAAGAAGAACACAATATTTTAATAACCCTTAATGGTGAAACTGGGGAAGCCAAATATGAACTAACAATCTTCCAAGTAACTGATCTATTTGTGGAAGAAACATGCTTTCAGATTCAAGGGGCATTCAGATCATACAGGACTAATTCAATACTCCATTTCAATTCTATTCCTCCTAAATCATAAAGCTGAGAGTTGAAATATGTCAAAACTAGGCGACAGTCTTTTGAACTCTAAAGAATGGACGGAAGAAATTGTGTCTCTTTTTGGAAAAGCTGGAAAGACAGACACACAATAAATAGCTGCTGTAGCATCTGCAACCATGTTACAACTTAGAAACCCTGCCTTTCCAGGGCACAGTCTTGTGGCCAGGTCAATACAAAGTGGAGTTTACAATCTGGGTACTGAAATATATATGCTTTAGTGTCTCCAGAACTCAAAACTTTACTTTTCTCAGAAGCCCTTGGAGGCAGTTTTGTATCTCAAAATCAAATCAGAAGCCAGAGCACCATGCAGGAAGTAGAAGCACTTTACCTAGCTAGTAAGAAACAAGCTGTCTGAGATCCCAGCCCCTTTTCTTTCAAAGCCCCACTGGGGAGCAAGGCAGTGGTGTGTATGACAGTTGAGTTATTGCAGTGCTGCCCTGGGCAGTAGTAATATGGGTTCAGTTGCCTCCACAGTTTCAGGAGTTTAACCCCTTGTTCTGCACCATTCAGCAGAAGGCCCTGAACAACAGACCTGTGTGCTACATCCAGGCTATGGCACATCTTCACCCGGTGATCAGTTGCACACAGACCTTCTTGTGGCTAACAAATTGCTTTCATTAATGTCTTATTCTACCATGCATATGAAAAAAGTAGAACAATCACTAATAGCTATTATCAAGTCTCAGAATACATCGACTTTAAAGGACCTGCGTCGAGGTTTTGGACACAACAATGATAGTTATGACAAAACAGAGGTAATTGGGAAAAAAAAAGATTGGACAGACATTTAAAGAGAAAGGAAAAGAATGTCTTAGAAACTCTGTAGCAGATTAAAAGAAATCTACAATTTAAAGACCTGTAGGAGACATACAGAAGCGAACAGTATCCAAGTAGGGGAGTTCTAACATATTTAAGACAAGGTACATACCAGGTTCAGGCAGACAGACTACATAAGCATCTCTTGAAGCACTGCATCTGAAGTTGTGGAACAGGAAGAAAAATCAACATCTATAGACTCTAAATTATCTTTAAATACTGTGTAAATTACCAGCAATAGAAGAATATGCCTATAACAAAAAGCAGTGGAAGCAAATCATGGGGCCAGCCTGGAATCCTCAAGTCTGTTGAGGATAGAAATAACAAATGCAAAATATTGATATTATGCATTATAAGAATACAACATGCTTTCTTCACTATAAGAATATAAGCTGATCTTCACCTTAAATGAAATTCAATACCCTACAGGATACTAATATAAGGCCTATGAAGTAAATGTAGTTCATTTATAGGTTCAAAATAGGCAGAAATTTTATAAGACAGTATGAAAGAAATGAATTGCCACTTAAAAAGGGAGAGAAATGTTTTTAACACAAATAAGAGTTTTCTGCACCACCTTTCATAGAAAATATGCAATTTCATTAGAAGACCGAGAGTTGGAAAAACCAACTCTATGTTGGCATTAACCTCCTCAAAGCTGAAAAGAGAAAATGTTTTGGGCCTTCGACCAAAACATGAAATGTTCCGTAGGAGTTTTCCTCCAGCTGTTTCAGCTGCAGGTACTTTTGTCTTAAATAAATAGAAATAGGGTACCCTGACAGGCTGGCCCAAATCCTGCCATGTGCAGCAGGAAGGTCAGCTGCCCTTCCCAGGCAGAAACACTGCAAAGTGAACATGCACCAATTTTTTCTACTAAAGCAAAATGTGGGATTGCATTTGTCATCATTCCCATACAAGCTATTACCGTAATACATGATTGGTACCACAGATTAAGAAAATGTTTAAGCATGCAAGCACCAAAAGCACAGCTGTTTGAGCCTCTGACAGAATCCCGTTTTCAGGGATAGACATCTACATTTAGTGCCACCAGGGAGCTGGGCAGATATTTCCTACACAGGGCTGAGATGGAAAAAAAGTAGTGAAGACTTGAAAACAGGTAATCTGAAACGAAGGAAGCCGTAAGGTTGTGAGGAAGATGGTAATAAATAGTTATGAAAGGTTACCAGTTGATAAATTCACTTAGACACGCAAAACCATATCTAACCTTATAGTCAAATGCTCTGAATAAAAGTAGTTAGAATATAAAAACTATTTAAAGACATTCTCAGTGTTACAATTGTCATATAAGAAAAAATCCAAACCGACCCACCAAAAAAAAAAATCCAGCACATTCTGTCTTTTTTGAAAGAGTGGAAGGAGGTCAGATTTCTGCCAAAATTATAGATTTAAAAAATATGCTTTAAGGAACTGCAGAGAAGTAAAGGAAATTCTTTAAAAATAGAATTTCTGTCACTTCTATACTCTGAAGGTGACTGAAAAACAGTTGTCCCAAATAATGGGGTTTTATGCTTTGATGAGGCAAACAGTTATGCGGGCATAAAGTGCTATGACTAGCAAATAGATACTTCCTATACTGTCAGGAAAGTGCTGAAGAAGTACTTAGGCTTTGGGGATTTTTACAATCTGTTGTTAAAGAAAGCCTGTATCTTGATGGTAGGGTAGGAGGTATGCCAGTAAAATGGTTTCCTGGCTTGGAATATTCTTTGAAAGAGAATTTACCAAAGCTGAGTGTTTTTTCATTTTAAAATTTGAATGAAAATGTCTTTCAGCAATGGCTTCTACTTAGCAATATTCTTTTCAATTTCTTTTTGAGGCAAAAAAAATTGCAAACTCTAACAACTAACTTGTCTATGAGGGTTTTTTTTTTTTAATATATACTGTTGGGTAAACGACTAGAAAAGTGAAGTATAAGGGGAAAAGTTATCAGTTAAAGTAAAAATTAGGAATGTATTTTTGGCCCCATTGCCATTCACATTTCCACTTATCTGCCACAGAAGCCTACAGAATCAAATAAACACATAAAAATTAATTCCTATAAGAGAGACCTACAATAGAAGGATATCCAGATGCCTTCATTTTGAATTATCATTGAATTCAAAAAAAAGCACGAGACCTGACAGTTACACAACAGCCTTACATATGTCCTGTAAATGTCCTCCATGGAATTTCCCCAATCCACACCTATGTGATCTCAGTGAGTTTAGCTCACTCATGTTTTCTAGGATGCATCTGATAAAGGTAGATACAAAAGAAATGTAAAAAAAATTGAAATTAATCAAGAAGTGGAATCGTGGGTTTATAAGCTAAGGTCCCTGTTTGCCTGTTTTATGAACCATTTATTAAGCTGTTAGGCAGCTGAGTGTGTAATTCAGTCACACAAAAAATCTTGAATAAAGACAGGAGAGGCTCAATTTAAAGTGACTTCTTTAAAGATCACTTCAAAGATAGAGCAAGGGACCCAGTTCTAGAAAATATTCGGAGGTGACCTTAAACTCATGACTAATCAGACACATATTTTAACTTAAAATTGAGTATTTGCTTAATATGCCTGGACAAGCTGAGCTCCTGACTACTGCATAGTAAGAGGTAATACTCTGTATTATAGCTCCCCCAAAAGATGCCAAACACCTCACAGAAACAAATATAAATAGGATTCCAGAGAAGGCAGCCTGTAAGTTACATTGATAACATGATGTCTAAAGGGAGGATGACAAACATTCCACATCAATCTTCAAATCAGATAGTATTTTTCACCTGTCTGATGTACTTTCCTCACTTTAAGCCAAGCTCTTAACATTACCCATGCAAAACACATGTTGAGCAACTTTTAGATTCAGGGAATATAGTGACTACTCAGTTAAATTAAGTACAACAGCAGCATTACATATTTAATATGCACAGCCTAAGAGATCAAACTTTACTGCATTCTATGTCAGGGAGTTATAACAACATGGGGGATAAGGCTGATTCTAAATATATGTTGAAAAAGGTACATAAATGCAAATAATGACAGAAATAACTGGGTAGTTGTTATGTTTGCATGCCACTGTGTGTCTCATGTTGAACATTTGTTCAAAGGTGTGTTAAATGAAATGTGTGGCAAGCATTGTCCTTAAAAAACATCTTCTTTGATTGATCAGACATAGAAAATCTCACAGCTAAGGTATGGTTTGCATTGGGAACTTTTTTTCTGTTCCATAAAACCCATTTCAACTTAAATGACATTGCAAGCCACTGCAATTCTTCAGCCATGCTCAGTGAATTTTTATACTTCAGCATCTGAGAGGGAGCACCATTGGCAAGGGGATGTTTCTTTCCAGCTTCTTCCTAGGTGTTGGACTGTGCATGTACTCTTCCACCAGCACATGTTGTGAACAAGTACTGCAGGAGCAAATCAGGTCTTGCCCTGTAACTGAAGCTTTGTAGCAGGATATGGTTAAACACTAGAGTTCAAGAACTGTTTTTTAGCTGGTCTTTCAGATCAAATTTTTCTTCTACTGACACCTGAGTTGTGCTGAGGCTTCATGGGACAAGTAGCTGTTTGACTGGAATACAGTCACAAGAAGGGATGAATCTGGGAGGACGCAGTACCAGAGACTGCCGTGTAGGACACCAGGTGTAGGACATCAGGTGAGGTGTAAGAAGGAAAAGAGCAGAAGATGCTGGGAAGTAAGACTGAGAGCTGGAGGTTATTGGAGATGGAAAGTGATTGCACAGACACTGGCTCTGAACTCCAGTGTGCTCCGTGGAGTGGTGGGGAGAGGTGCCAGAAAGAGATTTAACCAGGATTTGAGAAGAGAGGATTGGAACCTATTTGACAAGAAGATAAAAGTAAGGCTAAGATTCATTTGAGAATCTGCACTGATTTTGTGAGGCCTGACTGAAGAACGTAGGACTGGGGATCAGAAGCTTGGACCAATGTATCTCGGACTGAGGGGGGAGGAAGAATAGAAGCCAAAAAAAGTGGAAAGGGAAGACTGGATTTTGAAAGATAAGGGAAGGAGGGATCAAGCTTGTGGAATGGAGGGAGAAGGACCAATGTCCTCTTCCCACTCTCAAACTCCCAAGACTACTATGGAGGTCAAGATTTCACCTGGACTGGTAATGCTTCCCTGCTGTAGCAAATATTGGTGAAATTCTTCAGCGATGCAAGAGGATACCAACCTGCTATTGCCATCAGCTGAGCAGTTAACTCAAATGGTAGAGATGCAAGTAGCAGTCTGGAGGGATTTTTTTTAATGCCAGGCTTTTTCCAAATGTTACTTTTGTTAACTGAAGCATCTGAAAGTGGGGCATGGGGGAACCTCTTCCAAGAGAATATGGAAGTACTCCCAAGACAGAAAATATCAAATCAAAATGTAATCATCTCTCTTTCCTCCTCCCTGGGTGAATACTTGAACACTTTCCTCTGAAGGCCCCTATTTTTTAATGTGTATGGAATAAATCTTGCTCTAATAGTGAGCTGGGGCTGCTCAGTAAATGAGACTGTCATTTGCAGAAACCCTGCTGCATCTGTTGCAGAAGTTATAAACTGTCTCATGAATAAGGAAGAGAGAGGATGCTCTCAAAATTAAAGCAGCTGAATGCTACCCTGGAGAAGTGGGTTTGGGTTCTGAGCCTGTCTCTACCACAGAGTTCCCAAATGATGCTAGGCAAGTCCCTTTGAAGAAATTTTCACAGGTGGTCACTTACTGTATGTTCCTCATTTCTCACTTGAGACCCTGGTACCAGATTTGCAGAAATGCTGAGCAGTACCAGGTGCAAGTGCAGTCACTGAGCACTGGTCTGGGCCCACAAACCGCCCACAAATGCTGAACTCTCTAAAACATGAGTTCTTAGGCATCTTAGAACAAATACACAAAATTAGTGGGTATTCTCTAGTTTAATCTCATTGTGCCTTCATCCCTGTTAAGCAGGGACAAAAAAATTATCTTCACATCACAATGCACTTATAAATGTCTTAATCCTTATATATCATTCATATGTTGTAATGGAGGAAGCAAAACAAAAAAAAAAATCTATAAAGAGGTTAACAATTCTCTCCTGAAAGCAACATCTGACCCTGTAGTGAATAAGGCTTGGGGATGCAATCAAGATTGAAATCTCACTGGCTAATTAGTCACTAAAAGAGCACTATCCCATGTATGCACTGAATGAAGGAAAGATCCTTGTAGCAGAAACAGCTGGTGGTCATGTCATAATAGTACCATAACACACTTACACAGTGAGGACAAATTAAAGTTGTACCAGTCAACTTAATTTTGTCATATTGTAATTAACTTTTTATTGCTTTATTTGCAATCTGAGTATCCTTTTAAAGAAGATTTCACTGTGCGCACAGATGGGAGGGCTATTTTTTTTTAACTAGTTTCTTCTTCTTTAAGAAAAAATCATGGACATCTAAGGGACTTCTTGATCCTTCCAGAGGTGCCTTAACAGCACAACGATATTTTTTCCAAAATGTTTTGAAGACTTTTGACTCTGATAAATGTATTCCTATAAAACAACATTTAAAAAAGTGTAACTAGCTAAAAATCCCTTCTCTTCAATTCTCAGATTTTCAGTGTTCATCTCTAAAAATTACTCATATAACAAAATCTCAGATTAATTAGAGGCAAAAAAGCACATTTAACATACTCCAGAAAGTTCTGGGAAGGGGAATCTCCGGGAGTGTTTTCAGTTCAGAGTCAACAAATATACTGTTACTGTTCCATTTGTGAAGTTGTCTGGACTGAGCTTCTAAATAAATTTCCAGTAAATAAAGCTCCAATTAGAGCTTAAGTTGTGCCTGTGGATAGGAAGCCAGAGAGTTGGTACATCTGCTCTCCTCATTTCATGGTTTCACCCATGAAATGCTCTTCTAACGCAAACATAACATAAAAATCTTGATATGTGTAGTGCAAAACCAAACCATTTACATACTGATGAGGAAAGAGAGAAATCAGGTGTTTTATTTTTAATTAGCAAAATTAAAAGCAGAAAAAGAACGTCTGTATCTTCCTCTGTACATCATTTCAGAGTAATCAGATTGTCTCTTACTCAGTACTATTTACCTACAGTTAAATATTAAGCATCAGTGATAATAAATCCCACAAGTGGCTTGTCAGAGTTCTCTCTCTGCTATTTCGAAGCCTGATGAAAAAAAACATTTGCTTGTAAAAATGACATAGACTGGTAATACCTTAGGAATTGAAAGGAACCAAATGAAAGGAAAATAAACCCCAAAGAACGTCATCGGCTTTGATTAAAATAACCTTTTTTTGCAAGTATGGAATTCCCATGAGAATGCTAGGAAACAATGGTAAATCTACTTTTAGAAGACTTATATGATTCAGCATAATGTTTATTGCAAATAAGTTCCTCTTTTTTTAATAGAGCTTGAAACTTGCTAACATATAGTAGCACCATTCTTGCAGAACAAAAGCAGTATTTCCACACGGTACAGTTCAGCAGACATATTGTTTTTATTTTAAGGCTTTTTTGGAGAAGTAAATGTAATTGTTAGACAAAAAATATACAGAATGCATTTTCATACAGAAATTATAAGGTACTACATAGTAGATTGCCCTTGTGTGGCAAAAAGGAGTACACAAGGCTAAAAGCAGTTCAGCTGACAAACATGCTTGTTCTATGTAGAACATTTTCTTTGCACAGATCAGCCACAGATAATCCATATTAGCCAGCCTATCTTGCTAGTTGGAATGGGTACCTGGCAAAAAAAACCTCTTTCATATGTCATCATCTAACAAAAGAACCAAAGGAGCAGCAGACTTCTCTGATACTACGCTTTTTTTTTTTTTTTTTTTGCATCAGCAGTAAACTGTGATATAGAGCATATTAGGCTTTGGTCCTACTGGAAGCACTTTTCTGCAGAATGCCCTTTATCTGATGAATATCTCTGACTAAACTCCCATTTCTCTGCTACACTTCCAGGTAAACTATACCTGCTTGAGTATAATGTGTAATTTAGGTCTCCCTCTACTAAGTATCTATTTTATTTGTAAATCAAGACAGATGTTTAAGATACTATGAACATGTTAGTTACACACTTTAGTATACTACTGCAATAAGCTTTTGAAAGCACTGATTATTTCTTGCTTTTGATGAGATCCTTTGTTCCTTCTGTTTATCCCGTCATGATAAGTAGCTGCTGCTGATCTCCAAATCATTTTCCTGTGACATTCCAGCTGATGTGTGACACAGTGCAAGAACAATTGTGAATTTAGCTGATGAACACAGAAGAAAATAAACCCATAGAAGAAAAAGTGACAAGAAAACTTCAGAAATTGTCACTGAAATTAGGAAGTTTCAATGAAAAGCAGGGACTAGCAACTGGAAAATAAAGCTGGAAGTTTCTGATTTTTTGCAGAAGCAATTTTAATTTTTTTTTTTATTTGTTTGGGATGTTTTCCATATGCAGTTGACTGCCATCTTCAAACACTTCGGGCAGAATGCCTAAGAAACACACCCACTCATTTTGAAATCTAATGCTTTCTCCTAAGGCAACAATGATCCTGGTTTTTCCTTGGTGTGTTCAGAGACTACAGGTCTCACATTTTTTTTACAAAGTGCTGAAGAGCTTTCTGGGGCTCATTTTCTGAACTGGATCTCTCAAAAATTAGGTGCTTGTGATTGTGAGCGTCTAGACTTGCTGATCCATTTGATCCCTTCTGTCTCCTGTTCCAATCTGCCATCAAGCAGTAAGGATTTTTTGAGATACTATGTGCAGACATAGCATTTTTATTTCTAAGTATTGCATGTTGTCATAAACATATCTCTCCATACACCTGGTAGAGACTGAGCAGAGGTAAATCCTTATCAATGGAATTTCATATTTTGTCTAATGCAAGATGAAACACCGTATGATGAGGCCAACTTTTGTATTGTTGCTGACTGCAGTGCAAAATGAAATGTGACAGGGTTCAGTGACTGTTCTGATTCCTGACAAATTACTTTTTTTTTTTTTTTAAATCCCAAGAAGTCTTGCAAAAAAGTGCTGAGTTTTAGAGGGACTTTTTAACTGTTGGAACCACTAATTTAAATGCACATATGCTAAGCAAATCATTGTAATAGCAAAGAAAAGTGGCTTGGTGGCAACTTCTACCTTAAAGAAAATAACTAGCTGTCAACAGGTCACTCTCATCAGAAAGTAAAACGCTTAAAGGAAGAATTAACAGGCACATTCAGATTCAGTATGCTAAAACAGTGGATAATACAGACAATGGACACTGTGGTGGCAAATGCAGGCAAAACTTTTCTAAAACAGCAATAGGCTTCTAGACTTTGACCCTCTCTATTTGCGTTTTTCAACATACTTATTTTTTTTGGTTTGGTTAGTTCCTATGCTTCCCCCTCCTCCTTGCACAGGTTTCACCTTGAATTTCTGTTCTAAATGAAGAGAAACAGGACTATAAAAAATTAGCTGAAATCAATGGATTTGGTGGTTTCCCCTTATCGTAATCATGACACCTTCCCTGTCCTTTATAGGAATTGCTTTGGGGACTAAGATATTTTCACAGGTATAAAAATGGTTGTGGCAAGACATTTGGACAAAACCACACAAAGCCTCTTGTTAAGGGCATTCTGTATATCTGTAGTCAGCATATATGCTACCACTCACACAGCTTCTCCATGGGAGAATCAAAACACCACTGCTAGAATATGGTTCACTTACTGCTCATTTGCGGATCGTCACAGTATTAAAGGAGTTATGAACTCTGTTAAGAAGTTCTGGAAGAGAGGTGGGCTTCATAGGCTTAGTGCCAGCAAATATACCAGTTTTAGGGCTATGTCTTCGTGTGATCTAACAGGGCTGTGCATTGTCTTTCCAGCAAGAGGTGAGCCTCTTGAAATACTGAACTAGGGAAACAGCCACCAGGAACGAGACCTGTGGTCTCAAAAGTAATGGAAACATTTTCTCTTACATTAATCCCCATAATTTTAGGATGAATCCTTGGAGAAAGAGTTCCCAACTCAGTCCTTATAAGAATAAAGTCGAGGAGACATGTGATCTGTAGAGGAATGAAGAGTGGAGAAAAGAAGTTCTTAGTAGGTTTCCGAAAGATAGAGGAAGCCAGTGTGGAAGATGATATAAAATACTTTTTTGAGGTTATGTAACCGAGAACAAAAGCCTATGGCTTACAAACTAAACAGACATTTACGTCTGCACTAGGTAATAAAATCTTCAACAGAATAAGATTAGAAGTGTGCCAACGACAAATCGCTAACTATATTGAAATTTCAGCCCAAATTATTTTTATTTTCACAAGCAAGACCTCTCGAAACATACTTATGGAATGAAAGAAACTGTGCAAAATACAAATTCTTGCATGTTACATTAGGCTGTCTTATCCTTATAAAATAGACACTTTGTCCTAGGTCCTGTCCAGACTGTTTGCACGTGAAAATATATGTTTATATTTGTATCCTGAGGCAAGAGCAAAAAATGAGGCTTTATCTTGCTCTTTGCAGAGGCTGCAAGATCCCTGGGACAGCCAACAGCCCCACAGTCTGGTGCTACTCACATACTGCACCAAACCTGAGTTTCCTGTTTCTTGCTTTCGAGTTGTGGGTGCTTATGTTAGCTGTTGGATGGTTGATTTTCAGGTTAGTATGTCACTGGGAAACTCTTGGGAATGTAGCTGTAAGCTCGATATACTGTCAGTGAGTACAGATTTCAGAAATACTAGTCGTAAGTGAAGAAATTAGAGTAGCACACAGAAATAATATATAGCAAATACAAGCCATTATAAACCAACCAGTTGCAGACAAATTATGTAAGGTTTAGTAAACCATGCTGTCAGACCATCACTGAGACAAGGATTAGCCCTCAAATGTGTGTTTAAATGTAAGTTGAGAGGCAATCAAAAACACCTGCAAGCAAACATATCACACTTCTAACCTTCTGAACTCCTGAGAGTCAAAAAAAGCAGCTGTATAAACCAGAAGGTGTTCTTTCACCAGAGAACACTCCAGGTTACAACTGTGTCTAAATTCTGTCCTGTTCTGCCCATTTTCCCTGCATCATCTTCCAGAATAGACAATATAAATCTATATAATAATCTATATATAATCTATATAAATATAAATATAAAAAGAGAAAGACTGAAACACATGGATGAGGTGGGAAGTGGAAGGCACCATGCACTATAACAGCAATGGATGTTTTAAGGATGCTTACAAAAATTAACAGGAAAATCATTAAATTACTACATTTTGAAGACTGATGCATTTAAGATTAAGAAATGATGTCACAGTTAAAATTACATCAGTATCCATAAACTGTTCCTAAAAATAAATGTAGTAGTCTAATGACTGACATCTGAAAATTTCTAGAGTAAAGTTTTCAAAGGACAACATATCAGACGTTAACAAAGGTGGCTCACTGAAACCACAGTACCTGAAGTCTCACAATTATTAAAAACCCATGTGCTTTGAGTTCAGCAGCTGTTCAGAAACCATAGCAACTGCTTAGAGGGAGCTTATTTCAGGGCCAATGAACAGAGCAGTCATAAACTGTAGGTAGAACAGCTCATACGCAATTATGCTACAATGGCATTTAAGAAAACAGGTCCAACCTTACCTTTAATTACAGTATCTGAGTGATGGAGAGGAGCCACTTGCCTTAGGTGCCCTTGACATGTAATATAACTCTTTCTTACATAGGAAGTATTTAATTTTACAAATGGAAATTGTCTTTTCCATTAGCAGAAAATTCTTCTTCTGAAGAAAGCACAATTTTGCCTATATATAATTCATAGGTGGGGAAGTTCTATTAAATCAAAGGGGTACTTTTTTCTTCCTGAGGAACATGCCACAAAACAAACTACAAGAAACTTGTGTGAGAAAGAGTAAGCTATGATTTACTCTGGGTATGAATTCAGGGATGGTAAGGTGTTGTAACTCAAACTCTCCAAATCTTCTCTCCACATCAGTCATTGCCTGTTTTACTAGTTTTAGTTCTTTGTCATGAAAAGAGGTAGAATGATAGCCCTGCTCAAGAGCCTCAAAAAACTGCGAAGCAGGAACAGCAATGTGACTTCCCAGTGACATGCACACCAACACAGTGGAATGAATTGCAGTGGTATAAAGCCAACAGCAAATAGCTCCACAATCCTGATCTTGTACTGCTCTTCCTTCTTTGTACTTGTCTCTATATAATGTTGACATTAGTGTAGTCATCAATACAAATTATATGATAAAAAATGCCATATTTCTGCCAAAAAGTAGGCTTTTTCAGATGCATAAGAATAGAAAGAGTGAAAGAAAGGCACAGCTAAAACAGTTACCTAGACAGCACAGTGATGCTGGGACAGGTCTTTAAGATGTAAAAGATTGGGCATAGATTAGATAGGATGGATTTTGGGCACTGGACAGAAAAAGTAAATGGATACATACTGGGGAGAACAGGAGTTGTCTAAGTACAATGTTGCTTCAATGTTTTTTTACACTGAAGGGTTCCCTGAGTTCTGGTTCAGTCAAGATATCTCCTACTGATGGGGCAGTACACAGTTATCCACTAATTTGAAAACATTAGACAAAACACCAAAATTAGGAGGCTTCCGCCCATATGCTCTTTCAGGGATGAAATAGCTGAATTTGGGGTTGGACCAGATGACCTCCTATGGTCCCTTTCAACCTCAAGTGTTCTGTGACACTGTCAGTTACTATCGCTGGTGTGTGATCTCTCACTTAGAAGTGCCTTGCTACCATCAGTAGGTCTGCCCCTCAAGGAAAGACTGTCATAAGGGACAAAAGAGGACAAAAACAGTCCAAGCTAGGGAGCTACTTCCATAGGACAAATGACTAAAATAGACCAAAATGTTTCAGTTTAGAAACGAGACAACAAAGACGGATATCATCAGTAGATATAAAATCAGAAATTTAACAAGAAAGTGAATAGTGCTTTTCCTTTGTTTCAGGAAAGCTAATCAGTGGACCCTGGAAAGCAGAGATGAAGGACAGTAACACTACAGCCTCTCACGTTGCCTCCTAGACATCTGTTGATGACCTGTCGGAGGCAGGCTACAGATCTATATGAACCTGTAAGTGCAGAGCTGTTCTTCTGCTCAATGTACTCATCTAGCTTCTCATTTTGTCATTCCCCTCCTGATCTCATGGGACAAGCAGGAAGTAAAACGAGAAAAGGGGAAAGGGGCAACAGAACATGACCGGCAAAAGAAGGAAGCAGGCAGGACTTTCGTTCAATGAGAATCACCATCAAAGAGAGTCCTCATGCCTACTGCTGCCAGTCTGATTTAAATGATGGCATTTTACATCGTCTTGCCATCATTTAAAACATGCTTCTGAGTGACTGTGATGCAGCACCAGGAGTGTCAAAATGATCCAGACAAAGGTACTTAATTAAAAAATAGTCACCTTTCCAAAGAGTTTACGAGTTCCTAGAGGGTGAGGATGTGGCTTGGCCACATTTTGGTGCTGTGCAGTGGCAGTCCAAGCAGATGCAGGGACACCATGGTTCTATGAGCATTGGAAACAGGGCAGTTGCATGTCCAGCAGATGCACAACCATGACTGAGCTTTTAATTTAAAAAGTGAAAGGAAAGGAGTGTGAGAGTGGCTTTCATGATGTGTCATCAGAAAACTGGCACAGGTCGGGAGCCTTAACTGAGATGTTTTTCTGGTGCCTCACAACGGCTGAATTCACACACCAGCCTTCTTCCTGTAACTGAAGGTGGTAAAGAAGGCTTGGTTGTGGTCTCTCTTCTTCCCTGTGCCAGTTTCTCCTGTGGGAACTGTACAACTTCGCAGCTCATCCCGTTTTGGTGAACTTCGATTAAAAACCGTCAATACATGCTAAAAGCCAGGCAGGGCAGGGAAGCGAAGGACCCTCCCACAGGACGCTGCACGCGTCGCACTCTCCGCAGTCAGTTCGGAGACCCAAAACAAACCACACCCCCGGGGCCCGCAGAGGAGGCAGCAAAGCCTTTCGGGTGGCGCCCGTTCCATCGCCGGCGGTTTCGCTTTCGTTTCCGTTTCCGTTGCTTCTCCCGGGGCGGAGCTCCCCTGGAAGCCAGGGAACGCAGCTGTCCGGGGCCATGGCGCTGGCGGCCCAGGCGCTGCGGGTGCTGTGCGGCAGCGGCGGCTGCCTGGAGCAGGCCGACCTGCAGCGCTGGCTGCCGGGCCGGCCCTCGGCCGAGCAGCTGGCGGCCGTGCTGCGGGACGCGCAGCGCTTCACGCTGGTGCAGCGGCCCGGCGAGGAGGGCGCGGCGGCGGCCGCGGAGGTGGCCGTGGTGGTGGCCACCAGCCCCGTGCGGCTGTGCCAGCAGTACAGCGCGGGCTGCCCGGGGCACTGCGGGCAGCTGCACCTCTGCAAGTACCACCTGAAGGGGCACTGCCGCAACCACGGGGCGAGGTGAGGGGGGGGGGCGCGGCTTCCTTCGCCGGGGGGGTCGGGGGAGGTCGGGGAGGTTCGGCGTTGGGCACGGTGTGCCCCTGCAGTGGAAGGAGGTCTCGGTAAAGGCCGTGCGGCCCTTTTCGTGTCGGAAATGCTCCTTTCTCCCCCTCCTGGTTTTTTTGTTTGGTTTTGTTGTTGTTGTTGTTTTGTTTTGGGGTTTGTTTTGTTTTGGCTTTTGGGGGTTTTTTTTTGGGGGGGGTGGTTGGGGTTTTTTGTATGTGTGTGTGGGTTTTGGGGTTTTTTTCTTCCTGTTTCTAAAAAGGCAGGCACGGGCGGTGGTTTCACAGGCTGCGGGTCTCGCAGCGCTTCCTGCCCAGCTCACCGCCGCTCCCTCCCGCAGGGTCCCTACCGGCTCATCCCCCTCGCAGCCCGTGCTGCGGGATGTTGGGGAATGTGCCCGTGGAGTGGGAAGGCAGCGTTACTCCGGTGTCTTGGTGTTTCCGTGGTTGTGAGCTGCAGGTCAAAACCGCCAGTATTGTCAGACGCTGTTGTGACTGTAAATCAGAAGTAGCGTGGCAGTTATCCTCAGAGTAATTGTGTAATCTGTTTTGCTAATCACATAATTGGTTTATAAAGGAGCAGTACGGATTTTTCTGAAGCTGTGGTTTTGAAAGGTGTAGTTTTGAAACTGTTTAGTGTAATGCCCATGAGATAGCAAAACAGCGCTAGTCTGTTACACTCATTTTGCAGCTGGGTTTCTTAACTTGTAGGAAGGAATGCAGGTTTGCTCACAACTTCTTCTCGGACCACAATCTCCGTGTTCTAAAACGTCATGGGCTTGAGATTTTAGACAGTGATGAACTTTGCCAGCTTCTGCTCCAAAATGACCCTTCCCTCTTACCAGAGGTGAGTATTACTGTGACAGTTTCTGAGCCTTGTGTTTCAGTGAGCATCACTAAGTGGAAAAGTCTTGATAGAGATGGAGATGTTAGGTGTCAACTTAGTTAGCTTAATGCAAATCTAAAACTTTATATATGCATACTCTGTTCTCACCTGTGGTGGGTTAAGCCTGGCTGGCAGCTAAGTACTCGAACAGTCCCCCACTTACTCCTCAGTCCCCTGTCACAAGCAGAGCAGATGAGAGATAACAAGTAGAACAGAACTGACAAAACTTGTGGATGGAGATAAAGACAGTTTAGCAAGTGGAAGAAAGAGGGGAGAAAGTAAATGTATCAAAGGAACACTTCTGCTTCATCACCTAAGCAGTCTGATGCCCAACAAGTCTCTGAGCAAGGGCCACCTTGTAAGGAAGACCCATCTCTTCCCCCTTCCCCCTCCTTCCCCTCTTTCCCCCTATCCCCTCTCCTTTTTTTTAATTTATTTTTTTTTTTTTTTAAGATCATGACATACGGCATGGAATATTCCTTTGGCCAGTTTGGACTACTTCGTAGTTTTGGCTGGGATAGATACAGTGCTGCATTTTAGATTCAGGATGAGAATAATGTTGATAACACAGTCATGTTTTAGTTGTTGCTAAGCAGCGATTGCACTAAGTCAAGGACTTTTCAACTTTTCATACTGCCCTGCCAGCCCACAGACTGGGAATACACAAGAAAGAAGCTGGGAAGGGACGTAGCAAGGACAGCTGACCCAAACTGGCCAAAGGGATATTCCATACTATATGACATCATTCTGAACAGTAAAACTGGGGGGAGCTGGCCAGGGGCTGGTGGCACACTGCTTGGGGACTGTCTGGTCAGGGAGTGGTGAGCAATTGCATTGTGCATCACTTGTTTTGTATATTCTTTTATCATTATTATTATTTCCCCTTCCATTTATGTCCAGTGTTTATCTCAACCCCGTGAGTTTTATCTTTTTTCTGATTCTCTCCCACATTCCCTGGGGGAGCGAGCAAGTGGCTGTGTGGTGTTTCGCTGTTCCTGGTTTAGCTGGGATAGAGTTAATTTTCTTACTAGTAGCAGATACAGAGTGTTCTGGATTTAATACAAAAATAAGGTTGACAACCCACTGATGTTTTGATCGTTGCCAAGTTGTTGCTTACCTTCAGTCAAGGACTTTTCAGTTTCCCTTGCTCTGCTGATGAGGAGGTGCAGAAAAAACTGAAAGGGAGGATAGCCAGGACAGCTAACCCAAACAGACCAAAGGAATGTGTTATCAACACTGCTTTGGTCACAAACCCAGAACATAGCGTGGTGTGATCTGCTATGAAGAATGTTAAGTCCATCCCAGCCAGATCCAGTACCCCTTTACCATCAAACACAGGTCAAAAAAGTTCAGTATTCCAAAACTAGAAAGTCAAAAGGTTGTGACGCAATAAAATCCACTATTCTACATTTATGTGACTTAGCACTAAATTCCATCTGCTTAAGAATGTCTGTAAGAATGTTGTCTGTTTGGAAGATCTTTCTAAACATTAGCAAGGCAAAGGAAAAACTAACAGTCATTTGGAAAACAAGAAGAAATGTATCTTTTAAAAGCAAATGTCTACTCATAGTCGTCACAATTTAAAAATCATAGATTCAAACAGTCTGTATGAGCACACTGTACCTTAATCTTTAAAATCTTTTTTCTTTCTCTACCCAAGGTCTGCTTGCATTATAACAAAGGTGATGGACCTTATGGATCTTGTACCTTTAAAACGTCCTGCACCAAACTGCATGTTTGCCAGTACTTTTTGCGGGGGCAGTGCAGATTTGGCAACACCTGCAAACGATCCCATGACTTATTGAAGTCAGAATGTCTTGAGAAACTACTGAAACAGGGAATGAGCTTAGACAATATTGAGAGACTACCTTCTCTCTATAGAAACATGTATGACATCAAAAACGGCAACAGGAACATGCATGACATAGAAGACGCCAAGACTTCACCATGCAAAGGTAAGTGATACCATCTTTTGAAAACATCTGAAGAAGAGTCACTATAGTTCTCACAAGTGTCATTAAGAAAACTGAATTCACATTTTGATTTGTCTTTTAGGAGGGAGCTTGTACCTATCTCAGTGACAGAAATTTGTGTCTTGACAAGTGAAGTGAAGTTCAAGACTTGGGTTCCTGACAAAGTGCTGGTGTTTATAAAAATCATAAATTTGGGGCTAAAAAAGCGTAACAGGAACTGGAAATAGGGAGGTCTATAGTTTGGTGGTTTTTTCGTAAAAAACGTAAAGGTTAAGATCTTTAAGAATAGGAGTGTTGTGTCTGACTATAGCTATTCAATTTTTTTCATTGATGTAGTGATTGTGTAGCATAAGAATTCAGAGACAGCACTATCCTAGTTACTTCTTAGAGATGTAATATTTTGTTTGCTCTTTTCTTTTGAAGTTCCTTAGAATTGTAAGTTAAGTATAATTTAGCAGGAAAAAAAAAAGGATAACAGAATGGAAAATCCAAGTGTGTATGTTCATCTCCACTATTCTGCCTCCAGTGCTTAATTTTACAGACGTATCAAATTTCGAAACTTCATATTTTATAGCTGCCAGTGTTATCAGCTGTGTGGAATGCACGGTTAACTCAAGTCCATTTGGAAGTGTAAAGGCATTGGATTCTATTCTTGTTTTGCAGTGATAGCTAAAAACTGTATCTGAGGAATTTAGCAGTTACAGGAAAGTCACCTTCAGAAAGAATGGATACAGTGATGGAACTTTTGAGTATACAAGGTTATCAAAGGCTACAATGTCTCTCTGTAGCTGAATGCAGTTACGTAGTTACAAACACTACCTTCCCTACTGATGGGAGCACTTTTAAGAAGGCTTGTTAATACAAATTATATTAATAAGTTTTGTAATTTCCCCCTCTAGACAAAAAACACAGCTCTGGACGAGAGTCTGCAACTACAAAAGATGATGAATCAGAACAGATCTGTTTATATCATCTGTACAAAAGTTGTGGCTTTAAAGGTAGGTTGTATCGAGTATCAGTATAGGCTGTATCAAACCCAGTGTATTTGCCTCTTCTCATGAAGAGGTGATAGACATCTTTCACAGAAACAGGAAACTTTAGAGCTTATGTTTATCTTTAGTTAAATCTCACTTCAGTCTTGACTGCTGGTAGGCAAGTGTTTGATCTATCTGGTATACCAAACAAAGGAGCCATTTTATTTTCCTCTGGAATGCATAATATCTACCTGTGCTGAAGATTGGCTACTCCACCTGTATTTACCTAAGATACTTGCTGAATGATAGGAGTCACATTTCTAAATAGGAAAGATACTAAAGATATTCCCTTGTTTCTTCTAGTACTCTTCTGTTCTCTTTCAGCTCTCTCCCTGTCAAAATGTTCCAGCTTGTTCAGAAAAAAGGCTGTTGTACCAACTTTCTTGTTGTCCTGTCATCCTTTTCCTTCTTGATGTTCTTTAGCTCCCTGAAGTACTGCACACTTTCTCATGTGGCCTACATGGTGCAACCTCCTTCACTTTCCCTATAGTTAAGTTGTCTTTTCTGCTGTGAAAACTGGCCTCAGGTTTATACGTACTGGTACTGATGATGTCACCTTCACTTCTGTTGACAAGTGACTACATGTCGACTCTTTAAACTCCACATAACACTTGCTATCCCTCAGTCACTGCTACCACTGCTCTTGTTCCTGGTAAGGCCTGGACCCTTGGAGACTTCTTGAAGAGCAATGAACTTTGAGACTAAGGGAATGATATCTACATGTATATCAGAAGACGGGAAAGGTTACAGTGATTAACTGGATTGTATTGGAAAGTGTGGGACCTAGGCATGATGTAAATAGTATGGAATAAGCGATGGATACTCCCCTGGTTTCAGCTGGGATAGAGTTAATTTTCTTCCTAGTAGCCAATACAGTGCTGTGTTTTGGATTTAGTATGAGTGATGCCATAAATCAGGCCTTAAAAGAAAACCCCTAAGACTCAATTTGTGAATTTCAGCAGGCAGCAGTCCTTTATTTATGACATTGGATGCATAAAAGCCTCTTGCTTTTATTTAGTTACCTAATTAACAATTCAAAGCATTACCTAATACTGTTCCACCCCTTTCCCAGAATTGTTCCTCTCCTAGACATGCCTCCTGTTTTGAGTCGGTGGTCCTTCAGAGTGGTCGTTCTTGTTTGTTCCATAGTCTTCCTCACGTTGTCCTTTTCTTGAACTCTTACTCTGGCACATCTTCATGCCCTTGACGTCAGTGGCTGTGCACTTTGTACAATTTTGTACAACTATGAGGATAGTTTTGTCTAGTTCATCAGCTTTATCAGCTTTGCTTCAAAGTAAAGACACTTTCTGTCTCTTAAGAAATTCCTTTCCGCTGAGACTGCCTGACCTTTAGTGATAAGCTATATAGGTTAAGCTACATGATTTTGTTACATAGTTTTAAGTTTTAAGGTATATAGCTCTATACCTCTATGTGAGAATAACATTGATAACACACTGATGTTTTAGTTGTTGCTAAGTAATGTTTACCCAAAGTCAAGAACTTTTCAGCTTCCCGTGCTTTGCAAACGAGGAGGTGCACAGGAAACCGGGGAAGGAGCAGGGCCAGGACAGCTGGCTTGAACTTGCCAAAGGGGTATTCCATACCATTAGAACATCATGCTCAGCATATAAACTGTGGGGCGTTGGCTGGGAGGGGCTGATCACTGCTGGAGGATGGGCTGGGCATCAGTCAGTGGGTGGTGAGCAATTGTAGTGTGCATCACTTGGCTGTCTTGGGCTTTACTCCTCTCTCGCTTTTTGTTATTCTCCTTTTATGTATATGTATAATTGTTGTTGTTGTTATTATATTTTACTTCATTTCAATTATTAAAATGTTCTGATCTCAACCCATGGGTTTTACCTTTTTCCTGTTCTCCTCCCCATCCCACCAGGGAAAGTAGGAGTGAGTGAGTGGCTGTCATACTTTATTACCGTCTGGAATTAAACCGCATAGTTCTCCTCTTACCCTAAAACTAAACACTGTTGCCTTTTTGGTTTTTTCCTCAGTAATACCACTTTGTGAAGTATTGTGAAGAAGTGGTTAAGCATAGATGTTTGAATCTACAGTGTTATTCTGTATATGAAATAATAGCCCTGCATGAGCTTGTGATCTCGATTCATTTTTGTCTCTGAAACTGAGAAGACAGAATGGTCTGTGCAATTTTAATGGGCAAAGAGAGCCTAGTAGGTACAGAAACTGAACTGGTACCTAAGCCCAGAAATTAAATGTTGTTTGCTTATACTGAAAAATTTTGAACTACTGCTTATAATGATTCCATAGGTAAACACTTTCCATGACTATGCTTTTGATAGTTTCACCGACTAGTTGTCCAGCCCTGAAATATTGGAGTTTTCTCATAGCCTGTAAAAATAATACTTCTTTTTTTAAAAACTTTTTCAGAAAAGTGTATCAGAACTCATTTTCACTTGCCATATAGATGGCAGATCTCTGATGGCAATACCTGGAAGGACTTGAAGAATATGGAAGAAATAGAAAAAGCGTATTGTGACCCAAATAAGACTAGGTATAAACTCTTTTAAAATTTAATAATGTTTGGAGTCATTACATAAGTAGCTTAATTTGGTATTCTCCTACTGACCTCACTTCACATGGGATTTGCCCCTCCTTCCCCCTTTTCCTGCAGTCCATACTGTGGAACTGGCAAAATACCTTGTGTACCTGGAGAGAGAGAGAGATACTCTTGGGTGCAGAGAACACTAGGAATATGAAAATACTTTTTAAGAGCTTGGAACTGGTTATGTATTACAAAGAGGGTATTGAAAGGGGCTCATACCGATATGCCACATCCCATGCTAGAAAATTTACCTATCCCTCTTGTGTTATGTTAGAGGCTCTTTGAAGCACTACTTAAGTTATGACAGTGTTCTGTTTAGAATATGGTTGGTTAGCAAGAAGGTAGTGCATGTTTTCCACTGTTTCTATTAGTCTGATGTGACTCACTAATTTACAAGTGAGTAACGGTTACTGCCCATGGAACCAATGTAAGATGTAATACTGTAATGCAAGATATGTACCAACACAAGACAGAGCTGGGATTTTTATGGAAAATGTTCTGCTTTTTGGTGATGTTGGCTTAATTCACAAATTTGTGGTGTGCTTCTGAACCTCTGAATATAGCTTCACAAACAGTTCTGATTTTTTTCCCCTTTTTTTTTATAGATTTACTAATGGTGTTACTGAAAGTGGCTCTGTCATGGCATGTATCTGTTTTCTCAGTATGTGCTGTGGGTTTGCAAAGGTTAGGCGTCTTTCTACAGCCTCCTCTGTCACCAAACCCCCTCACTTCATTCTAACAACAGAATGGATCTGGTACTGGAAAGATGAATTTGGCATGTGGCAGGAGTATGGAAAAAAAGTAAGTGTGGAGAAATAGGGAGACTCAACTCTATGTTAAAAGTGCAGAACTACTGAAAAGTGCACAGTGTTTATATCCTTCCCCTCTTTTGTCACCCTCTTCCTCTCACTGATACTGCATAGGTGGACTTTAAAGGCCTAATGGGATCTTTTCCCTGGGAATTTGATGGGTTCAGGTAGGGGAGTGATCTCTGGTGAGTCACAAGTATTATCAACAGATAATAATTGCTCAGTGAGTCACATCAGATAGGATCGCATTAATATGTTCTTTTTGTCGCTCCTAACTAAAACTTCCTTCTCTGATTTGTACTCTGCCTCTTTGTTGGTCTAGTTGGTGAATGTGTCTGTCCTGGTTTCAGCTGGGATAGAGTTAATTCACTCCCTAGTACCTGGCACAATGATTTTGGATTTAGTATGACAACAGCATTGATCAAACACTGATGATTTAGTTGTTGCTAAGTAGTGCTCACTCTAAATCAAGGATTTCTCAGTTTCCCATGCTCTGCCAGTGAGAAGATGTGCAAGAAGCTGGGAGGGAGCACAGCCAGTACAGCTGACCCAAACAAGCCAAAGGGATATTCCATACCATTAGAACATCACACTCAGTATAGAAACTGTGGGGAGTTATCTGGGAGAGGCTAGTCACTCTTCAGGGACAGGCTGGGCATCAGTCAGCAGGTGGTGAGCAGTTGTATTGTGCATCACTTGTCTGTCTTGGGCTTTATTCCTTTCTCTCTCTTTTTTCTTTCCTTTACAAATATTACAATTATTTTTATCATTACGGCTACTATTATTATATTTTACTGTATTTCAATTACTAAGCTGTTCTTATCTCAACCCACTTTTCCCTTTTCCTCCTCATCCCACCAGGATATGGGGGGTGGTAGTGAGTGAGCAGCTGCATGGTACTTAGTTGCTGGCTGGGGTTAAACCACAGCACCCTCTGAGCAGTAGTGCTCACAGCCATGCCCTTTGCACTATAAGCTTAGGCTTTGTAACAGTGTTTAGTTTGTTTTAGGGGCAGCTGCAAGTGTTTAATACATTGGCTTTTGTCTGATAGCTGCTATAATTCCCAAAAACTGATACATACTGCAGCTACCATAGATATCAGAGTTGTTGGGTTTTAAACTTGTTTGCATATAATAACCAGGAGATACTTTTTTCTCTATTTTTTGCCTAACAGGATGATCTTCATGTAGCCGCTACAGTCTCCAGTGATGACCTGGAGAAAGCTTATATAGCCGAAGGTTCTCCAAAGCTGAACTTCAAAGCTGGAAGGCATGAATATGAATTAAATTTTGAAGGTAGGTTCCATTTTTTTGTTCTCTTGTTTTGGCCCTCCCTCTAAGGTCTATTGTGGTTTTAAACTACTTCATTACAGGAGATAGAAGAGAGAAATTTGAACACTTACAGAGTCAGAGCTTCTATCAAATTTCTCAGGATAAGAGCTGTTCACATAGGCAAAGTAGCATTCCTATTCCTTCAGACCTGTTACTTTAGAGAAGTTCTTGTGCTGGGTTTCAAAATGTCTGCCAGAAGGTCCAAGTGTGACATTGTCATTGATGCTGGCACCAACACAAATGGTGAGGAACTTCTAGAAGACTTGATCAAGCCAGCCTCTGGTCTGCTTTAGTCACTGGTTTGCAGAAAAACAAATATTTGAGCAAGGTATAGGATCCAGACAATCCTTAGCATTACAAGATTTATGCAGATATTTTCATCCTATCTAGAAAGGCTGAGGAAATACCTTGACTATGTCAAAGTAGAAAGATGTGTTTCCCAAGAGTTCAGAAAACCTAAGCCACTTGTAATTGCACTGTCTTCTCTGAGCTGTTGCCTTTCCTGATATCCTTTTCAAAATTATGGAAAACAGTGGTGGGAATCAGCCTGCCTAGACTGTCGTTTTGGTGTAGTTGTCTTTGATCCAACTCTCCATGACTAACTCATTCTACCCGAAAAAAAAACAAACAAAAAGAACCCCAAAACCAAAGTAAACAAACAACCCGCCCCCCAAAACCCCAACAAAACATAGAAAAACAGAAAGGACATGTGATTTCCTGTTGTGATTCAGTCAAATGCAATGCTGGTGAAACTTGTCTGGCTTAGAAGGGAAAATTGCATAGTAAATCAATCCCTTTTCTAAGGTTTGGGCTTTTTTAGTAACTTAGGCAATTATATGCCGTGTAGATATTTTTTTGCAAAACTTAATTTCTAGGCTTGTTGGTGCCAAGAGGGTTTTTTGTTTGTTTTCCTGTGTATCTCTGAAGATGAGGCCTCATTGTCCTGGGTGCTACTGACTCTTAATTGTTAGTATGGTCTATGATAGATCTTAAGTTCTGTTTATAGGATTTGAAATCTATGACTAAATGGAGGAAACCAGTATCTCGATTGCATATTGAGAAGGAGAAAAAGTAAATACTTATTTTAAAATTATTCTTTTTGGTAAAGTGTGGCTGATGGAAAAATGAAGGGAAAATAGCTACCAGTGTCTGTCATTTCCTGTAAAGTTAAGAGCAAGAGTAGAAAAACAAATGCTCAGTGCCTTTTTGTCAATGTTTTGTCAAAAACAACTTAGTGACAAATGTTGCTGGAGTGTGAAAGCTTTCTAAAAATCTTTCTAACTGTTCAGGGGGGTTTGTTCGTTTGTTTGTTTTCCCAGCCATGATTCAAAAAAACCTTCGCTTCACAACAGAGAGAAAGATTTGCAGAAGACCTAAATTTGTCTCTCAGGCAGAGGTAGAAAACACAAGAGCCAGGTAAACTGCAGCTGCTTATTCTGAAGTGATGGATTTAGTGCATTGTGAATGCAGTGTCTTCCATGGGTGTCAGTAAGGTGAAGAAGTAGCTGTTAAGGCAATTGTGAAAGACATTGAGAGGGAAAGGGACATACCTTTCCTACAACAGTGTCTTGCCAGGATAGTATTGTAACCTGGCCAACAGTTTTCAAGCAACTCAGAAACCTTAGGGGTGAAGAAAGTTTGGGCTTGGCATAGAAAGTGTGGAAACGTGGGAAATAATTCAACATGTAGCAATGTTTTAGGGAGCTGCTGACTATAATAGCTAATACAGATGGAAGCAATAACATTTATGTCCATTAGCTCTTTCTGAGATGAGTAATTTTCAAAGCTAAGTACAAGTTTACAAATAATTCTTTTGAGAGCAACCAGACAATCTGAGAGGAAAGCAGTAGTTGTTACAGGTGGAGCAAAAAGTGGGAGTCTGCAAGGAGATATAATTGCATGTAACAGCCAGTTCCCTTGCAGCACACAGTGCTTGCTTAAACACCACTGAAACGAGAAGCTAAAAGCACTAATTAAAATTGGGGTGGAAGTAGCTGGGAGGGCTGTTTCTGTCATACTGATGTGATACTGGATGCATTTGTATTTATCCACGCTAGTGTAGTAGAGCTTTTATGTATTCAACTCTGCAACTAAGAGAAATACTTACATATCTGTGGGGTTTTTTCCTTGCTTGGCATCTTTCTTCCTGCCATAAGTCTGCACATGATGATTTGGAACAAATATTTTCATGTGCTGAACTGACAGTTTTGAAATATTTCTGAATATGTTCAGTTGCTATATTCTCCCTAAGCTTGACAAAAGTGTTTAGTATCATATGTACCTAAAATGTAGTGTTTTGTTTTATATTAACTGCCTATTTGTAATATCTTACAATCAACAGGGGCATTAAACATACAGAAGAGTTTAAGGGCATCCCAGCTCACTGGGACAAATCTGCCCTGCCTGAACTGGGATTCAAGGTTTGGAGCTTTTTGGTTTTTTCTTTCTGTCAGTTTTGTCGTGTAAGGTTTGTTACATCACAAGTTCCGTGTTTCTTGGCCTTTGTAAATTATTGTTTCCTATGTAGTATAATGAAGAGGTGTTGGTAAATTTGAGCCTGATATCATACTGGGCAGACCTAGAGGTGACACTAAACTCATCAACTAAACTCATCATTTAAACAAATGATGGCAGTATAACTGTGGTAACATTGGCTTTCACTGCTACTGTTGATCCCTTGCCTTGGCAAATCTGCCTGAAGTTTTTACTGTGTTAACAAGAGTGTTACTGGTGCCCAAAATACATACACTGAAGCATCAGAAGTAAATCATGCCTCTGAACTTCAGGGTAACCATTCCCTGAGCTGTGTATAGGTAGACTTTTGTACATCTATGGAGAATTGTTGACATCAGGAGAGTTCACAGAATCACACAGAATCACAGAATGGTTGGACTTGGAAGGAGAGATCTCTGGAGATGGAGTCCAACTCCTCTGCTAAAGCAGGTTCACCTAGAGCAGATTACATAGGATTGTGTCCAGGTGAGTTTTGAATATCTCCAGAGAGACTCCACAACTGCTCTGGGCAGCCTGTTCAAGATGGGATCTTTTATTAATATGCATCATAACTCCAGTAGAATGAACTTGTTTACCTTTGTAACACAGCCAGATAATATCTGCACGGTTTGCGTTTTCTTATGTCCTGCCTGCTTCCACCACCTC